>NW_025333895.1:5355368-6571802 GCF_019186645.2 Phyllostomus hastatus | reverse complement strand
GTGCACACGCATACCCACATGCCCAGGCCCTGGGTTCCGATGACGGCTGTGTGACCCCAGGCAAGTGGCTTGCCCTCTCTGAGCCCCAGGGTCTCATCTGAAAACGCAGGACGTCGGTAACACCGAGCTCCCGGGATCACGTCAGTATCACAGGCAAGGATGCCCACGCAGGGCCCGGGCAGGGCCCGGGCAGCGTTTATGGCCAGCACGCCGACGGCCCTTCTCAGCAGGGCCGGGCGACTCTACGAAATTGTCGTCAGGCCATGTGACCACACAAGAGCCACAATCCCCACCTTCTTAGGTGAGAAACTGTGATTTCCGTTCAGAGCCTGCGCCCTGGGGAGGCCGGGTTGGCCCCCCAAGTTCTTTCAGGCCAGTGGGGAAGCAGCACCCAAGGGCCCACCCTGTGCCTAGCCCCAGTTTTGTGGGCATTTCCACAACAGGCCCCGCCTTGGCCACCCTGCCCTCAGGCTCTGGGCCCAGGGGTGGTGCCCACGCCGTTCCCATCTGGCCTTCCAGGTGTGCTGGCAGTGACCCCCTGGGGCTGGCCTGCCCGGCGCTGGGCCTCGTGACTCCCATGAAGGGATAGGAGGGGGTGGGCCACGGGCATGGCTAAGACCTGCAGCATGGACCTGCTGGTAAGGACAAGTCCGAGGGCCGCAGAGAGCAGGGAGAAGCAGAGCACAGGGGGAGCCAACGGGTGCACTGGGGGGGCAGCGGGGGCGGAGGAGAGGAGGAACCGCCCCGGACCGACCGATGCACACAGCCTCTGTGTCAGCCTCTCCTGGTGGCTGGAAAGCACCCGGTTCCTTCCTGCCCCGGGGCCTCGGCACGTTCCGTTCTCTCTGCCTGGAGCACCCTTCCCCTCTGTCACCTGGCTACCTCCTGTGCGCGCTGGAGGTCTCAGCTTTCCGTCACCTCCCCAGGGAAGCCTTCTCCGACAACCACAGCTGCACACACTCGCCGCACCACGGACTTCTTCCTGGCGCCGACTACGCTGGCGTAGTTAGCCAGCCGTGTGTGCAGTGACGCGCCGTGCTCTGCCTCTGCCCCGCTGAGCCGGGGCCTCTCGGGGGCAGGGACGAGGTCTCTCTGGTTCCCAGCAGGCCCCTAGCACGGAGCTCCGGGTGCTAGGTACCTGTTGGCTGAGCTGAGGAAGGGCACCCAGCCCCCTGCCCTCCCCACCCCCAGAGACTCAGGCACCCATGGGCTCTAGTCCTGGTTGCGGTCCATATTCACCTTCTCCCTTTCCTTCCAGCCCCTCCCTCCTGAGGAGGGGGCTGCCCGCCCCAGCCGCCGGGGATACGTGGAGAAGATGAGGCCACCTCCAGCATCCTGGCTCCTCCAGGCTCCCTCCCGAGGCGAGGGGAGGAGGAGGGGGGGAGGACTCCAGCAGAGGCCGGTCTGAGGTCGCTGGGGTGGCCCGGGCCGTGCTCCCCCTGAGGGTGCTGCGGATGGACGTCTTCCAGCCCTTGTCCCGCCCCCGGAGCTCAGACGGCCCTCGGCCTGCAGATGCACCGCGGCCACCCTCCAGCCCGTCGTCCTCACACGCCTTCTCCCTGTCCCTTCGCGCTGCCTTTCTCTGTCTTCCCTCTGCACAAGCCTCCTTGTGGGCCCAACTTGCTCCTTTTTAGAAGGACACCAGTGTTTTGGGACCCGGGCCTTCCTTCACGACTTCGTCTTAACTCTATCACCTCCGTGAGACCCTACCTCGCCAAGTACGGTCCCCTTCGCAGGTGCTGGGGGCTGGGGGCTCCCACATCTCTCTTTCCGGAGGCACAATCTGCATCACAGCAGCTGCATGCGAGCAAAGATGACCCAGGGGCAACGGGCACGCCGAGCACACAGGTCCGGGGGCCTCGCCTTTGCCACGACATGCCTTCCTCGCCCACCCACTCAAACGCCCAGCTGAGGTGGAGGTGGATGAAACAGGCCGGGGTGGAGGGGGCGAGAGCCTTTCCCCAGCTCCCTACCCGGGCTAGCCAGCCGGGGGTCCCTGAGCACCCCACAGTCAGGCCAGGCTAGAGAAGGGCCTAGGCTGCAGCTGGGTTGGCTGCCTCATGTTACAGATGGGGAAACTGAGGCCCAGGGATCTCGGCGGGCCTCAGACCACGGAGGGTGTTAGGAAGGAGCCCCTGGCGTCTGCTGGTCCAGCTCGGCATTCAGGGGCTCAGCACTCCGCGAGCACTAACGCTTCACGTTGTGTCTGCAGACCAGGCCTCGGAAGATCACAGAGGCTGTGGCTCGTCCACACTGGAGGGGGCAGGGCCCAGGACAGGCCTTGACATGGGTCATTGGTGCCAAGCCAGGCTGTCGTGTCCTGTGAGCTTCAAGGGGAAGGGAGTGGCTCACCTACTTCTCTTTGCCTGCCATTTCGGTGCCCAGTAAGAGCTGTGAGCTTGGGCTGATCGGGAAGGGCACATTTTACACTTTTGGGGGGCTCAGAGGCTGTGAGACCACAGGACGCGGGTAGGAAGCCCCTGCAATAACCACTCTTGACCACGAGAGGGCACTGTGGGACAGAAACCGGGACCAGAATGGACCCACTGGCCCATCCGCTGAGATCAGCACTGAATGCGGTGATGATAGTTAAGAAGGAACTGTCACTCCCAAGACTTGCTCCTTGTGACAACTGTGTCACTGGAGCTTCACAGCAAATCCAGGACTAGGTACTGTTAGGAAAGCCCCCTCCCTTCACAGATTGAGAAACCAAGGCTCAGCGTTGTAAACAATTTGTCCCGAGTCACCAGGTTAGAGGTGGAAGAGCTAGATTTGGGGCTGGACTCTGACCCCAGAGCCCAGACTGCTGGCCACATGAGCCCCCCCCTCCCTTATGCTGTCGGGCTGTCGTTCCTCCTGGGTCCTTTCTGGGTGATTTCCTTAAGCTCGCTGGGACTTGCCTGGTCTGCTCAGCAGTGGGGACCTGAATCACTGTGGAGGGAGGCTGGGCAGTGGGGGGCCCTGGGGCCGGGGAAGGAGCACTGGACTGGGGGAGGGAGAGCTCGGGCCGCAGGGCTGGGCGTCCTCCTGCTCCGGCCCCTGGCAGAGCCGGCCCCCTGGGAGCGCGCCAGGTGTATTAATATCCTGCTGAGTCAGGGGGCTCTCGAGTGTCAGCGCCACCAGACTCGGGCACAGCAGGGACACTCTGGACTCCCCTGTGCTGCCCTCCCCCGTCCTCCTATCCCTCCCCCCAAGGTCGGAGTTGCCATGTGACCTGGGGGCAAGTCACCCCACCGGGCTGTGTTCCCCAGTGGCCTGGTGCGCAGGAGGGACTAAGAAACCAGAGCTGGCCTTCTGCAAAATGCTGTCGTGAGGGCCTGCTCTGCATCCAGCCCTGTTCTGGCCGCTGGGGGTCCTGCCGTGGGGGGTGGCACAGCCCGGCGCTCACCATCTGCCCACTCAGGGGCCTCCGCCAGCGGCCACAGCTACTACACTGGGCTGGCCAACGAGCCGTCCTGGACATTTGGAATCGGGTCTTGGGGGCTCTGGTCCCATGGGATGGGCCCTGGCTGGAGGGCGGAGCAACTGGACTTGGGGACGGAGGGGGTTGGTGGGGAGGGATCCACAGGGGGGTGGCCATGACAGTGAAGGGGCAAACTGAAGCAGACGCACCCAAGGCAAGAGCCCCAGGCTCCAGGATGCTGCGCTGCGCCCCCCACGCAGCACCCTCATTGCTGCACGGGCAGCTGGTGGCGCGGTCATTGCCCCAGGCGGGGTTTAAAAACTGTCCACGGAGGACTTCCCAGGCGCCAGGGCCCAGGCGGCCTGAGTGAGACTCGAGATGCCTGTTCTCCCCCATTTTGCAGATGAGGAAACTGAGACCCACAAGGCAAAGGCACCTGCCACTCAGCGACAAGCCAGGCCTCATCCCAGGGCCTTTATCTCAACCTTGATTCTAAATGCACTCATTCCATGCAGCATCTATATCGTTTGTTCAGTGAACAGATGGAGAAAAAAAAATTACGAGAATTCCTCTTTCCACAGCCTCACCCCCAGGCCCCTTGCCCGGGGCCTCCTCCCACCCTACCCCCTCCCCCATGTCGTGACCCCTGCGCATTTGACAGATGGCCCGGAGTTCCGTGAAGGCTGGCCCTCCCTCCTCAGACGCCGTAGCTTCCCTGCCGGGGCTTTGGCTCCAACAGCCCTCCGGCCGGCCCCCCCCAGCCCTTATCAGTCGCCCCACATGTCTCAGAGAGCCCGCAACAGCCAGCCGGCCCTCCCCGCCCCTCCCCACCCATTATCAGGGGACGCATTCCAGCCAGGCCTCTGCTGGAGGGGACAGGAAGATAAACCTGCCACCTTCCGGGCCCTCCTCCGGCTTTGCCGGGTGGGGAGGGGGCGCTCTGGGAGCGGGAAGGGGGTCACTGCAACAGGAAGAGCCAGCACTGGGCTTGTTTCTTCAGCCAGCCTGAGAAAACACCAGCAGCCCTCCTGGGGCCGAGAGCGTGACCCCTCTCAGGATGTGACCCCCGATGGGGTGTGGGGGTGGGACATCAGCCCCCAGGCCTAATGCTTGCTCCTGGGAGCCAGGGTGTGGCTGGCGCAGGATGGGGGCAGAGGCGGCAGGCCTCCGGGAAGGCCCTCAAAGCACTCACCTCCCTCCCAGGGCTGGCCGGGCCGCACGGCACCACCTGTCTGTCCACCTTGTTAAGCCTCAGTTTTTCTGCCTGGCTGGTGTGGCTCAGAGGATTGAGTGTAGGCCTGCGAACCAAGGGGCCACCGGTTCGAGTCCCACTCAGGGCACATGCCTGGGCTGCAAGCCAGGTCCCCCGGAGGGGGTGCAGGAGAGGCAACCACACACTGATGTTTCTCTCCTTGTCTCCCTCACGTCCCCTCTGTCAATAAATAAACAAAATCTATTTTTTAAAAAACCTCGATTTTTCTCATCCTTAAGTTACAGAAAATGCAAGTTCTTACCTCTTGTGAGGTGACTATAAGGCACTGCGTGTCAGCAGGTCAGTACAGAGCCTGGCACCCGGTGGCACCGCTGAGAGTGCTCTATGGGCCTCACGCGCAGGCATCCGCATTTCCCCGCCCCGAGTAGTGGGTGCACGCCAGCCTCGCTGCATGGCCAGCGCACCCCATCGTCACCAGCACTCTAGGGGCGACCTACAACGGTGACCCCTCGCTGTGCGGAGGGAGGACTGAGGCGTGGTTGGATGGGACCCCCGTCGCGGGTCACGTGGCTGGGAGCGGGAGGCCCCGCCCCGTCTGTCGGGCCGCTGCACGTGGGCTGTCTGGTGCCTCCCGGGGAACTGATTCCCCACCTTGTCGACACGGCTGATGTCTCATCACTCCAGGGCCTCGCCTACCCCAGCGGTGGCCAAGAAAATATGCAAAAGACGTCCAGGCGGGGCACCGGCAGAGTCCGCGGCAGAGTGGCTGGGCGTGGGCCCCAGGTGAGCCGGCTGACCTGGCCCAAGTCCCCTGCCCTTCACGCAAGCCCCCATGCGCCCAGGGCCCTGTGTCCACTCCGCGGGAAGCTCAGAGACAGCAGATGCGAAGGGGAGGCAGGCCCGGCTGCAGCACCGAGCGGCCCTGAGGGTCCGGCAGCCAGGCAGAGGCAGGAAGATTCTCGAAGGAAGGCAGGGAGACTCGAAAGCCGTAGCAGGCCGGCCGTTCAGTGATGGGCGAACGGCTCAGACGCACGGCCAGCTCTTGGGGGCGTCGTGGCAGGCGTACCCACAGGGAGAAGCCTGGGGCGCAGCACAGGGGCTGCAGGTTTAAAAAAAAATATTTTTCAGGTACAGTTGAATTCTCCATCGTATGAGTTTCAGGTGGATGACGCAGCGATGAGACATTTGCATAGCCTGTGAAGAGGCCACGCCTCCAAGGTGAGCGCCCCCCGGCGGCGCACATGGCTACTACACGTCACGGACTGGACTCCCTGCGCTGGGCTCTGAGCGTCGTCGGCTTCTACGTCAGGAGTGTGGGAGAGGGAAGGGACACGCCTGTCCCTTGACAGCTGACCACAGCTGGAGAATATTCTTTGAAGCATTGCAGGGCTTAGAGAAAGGAGAAGATTCCAGGGAACCGCCCACGATGAAAGACAGACAAACAAACGGGAGCTGGGTTCTCAGCGGCTGGGTCGTCAGGGGCTGGAGCCACAGTGGCGAGAGCTGGGCTAGGGCAGTGGGAAGCCGGAGGCCCAGAGACCTGGAGACTGGTCCAGCCCAGCCTGCATCCAGCACGTGGCGCGGAGGCCAGGTTCCTATGGTAACATTGCTATGGGAACACAGAAGCCAGGCCCAGCTTCCAGGGAGGCAGGTGGCTGTGGGCCGGCCTGGGGCTCCAGCGCTGAGCCTGGAGGGGCCGCCTGGCTACCAGGGGAAGCAGAGCCAATCCTCCCTGAAGGGGAACACCACAGCCAACCAGCACCCTCGGGAGCCTCAGACAGTAAGACCCAGCCAGGAGCTCCGGAACCAACTAAGCACACACGAGGCTAAGTCAGCACTGACAGGAACACTGAGGACTATGGGTACAGCAACAGCCAGGTTCAGGGTGAAGGACCACTGAGGTGTCACGTAGGGAGCCGGATGAAGGTGTGGCTGGATGAGGCAGGCACAAAGGAACCACCGGGAACAGACAGACTCAAAACACAAACACAGCCCTGGCTGGTGTGGCCCAGTGGACTGAGTGCCGGCCTGCAAACCAGAAGGTCACCAGATTGATTCCCAGTCAGGGCACATGCCTGGCTTGCGGGACAGGTCCCCAGCAGGGGGCGGGCAAGAGGCAACTGATCAATGTACCTCTCACATAGTGATGTTTCTTGGCCTCTCTCTAAAAGCAAGTAAATAAAATCTTGAAAAAGAAACCCAAACCCACAAACATACATGGTACTTCCAGGAGTGAAAAACATTTTGAAAATAAAATAACTAGGAATGCAGTGGAGAGATGGCACCATTGAAACAAAAGTGTAGGAGATGCATCTGAATCTCTTCTCAGAACGCAATAAAAAAGTAGAGGAGGGTAAGGAAACCACGAAAGAGAGGTTGAGGCGTGAAGGCTAGAAGGGGAAATAAGGACATTTACGTTTACAGATGAGCGCAATTCCGTGGAAGTTCACCACCGCCACCACCGCGGGGGGCGGCAGGGGCTGGGCGCTGTGCTTCCCGAGGAGGAAATGCCCGGGTGACCGACGATCTGAGAGGGGAGTGAGCGCCAGCAACCGGGTAGATAAAGCAGAGCAAACTCGCAAGAACCAAGGCTTCCTTTGGGGGCCGAACAAAAGAATTATTTGACCATCTGTCTAAGTCCAGCAGGGGTTCGAAGCCAGAGACCTCATGTTACTTGGGAGGGAGAGTGACATTTGTCCAGCCTAGGAGACCCCCTAAGCTACATACAAGTGCTGACATCCTTTTTTTTTAAAGATTTTATTTATTTATTTTCAGAGAGAGGGGAAGGGAGGGAGAAAGAGAGGGAGAGAAACATCAATGTGTGAGAGATACATCCATCGGTTGCCTCTGGCATGCCCCCTACTGGGGACCTGGCCCGCAACCCAGGCACGTGCCCTGACTGGGAATTGAACCAGCGACCTTTCAGTTCGCAGGCTGGTGCTCAGCCCCTGGGCCACACCAGCCAGGTCCGCACTAACATTCTGATAGTAACAGAGCAATAGAAATAGCACGTATTCCAAGTCTGTAGAGAGAGTGAGAGAGAGAAGGGAAAAGAAAAATAAACACTCAACTCAAACAAAAAAGGACAAGAAAGGAAAAAAGAAACAGGAAAGACAGAACAAATAGTAAATTAAAAAGTAAAATGCTAAAAACAAGTCAAAATATATCCATAACGATAATAGACATAAATGGACTTAGCTCAGTGTTTCAAAGATGCTCAGACTGGTAGGAAAAAAAAATCCAGATTGATGAAGTTCAGAGGAGCACCGCCGAAAATACAAGGATCCAGAAAGGTTGAAAATAAATGGGTGGTGCCCTGGCTGGTGTGGCTCAGGGGACTGAGCATGGGCCTGCCAACCAAAGGGTCATGGGTTTGATTCCCAGTCAGGGCACATGCCTGGGTTGGAGGCCAAGTCCCCAGTAGGGGGCGCATAAGAGGCAACCACACATTGATGTTTCTCTCCTTCTCTTTCTCCCACCCTTCTCCTCTCTCTAAAAATAAATAAATAAAATCTTTTTTTATTTTTTAAGATTTTATTTATTTATTTTTAGAGAGGGAAAGGAGAGAGAGAGAGAGAGAGAGAGAGAGAGAGAGAGAGAAACATCAATGTGGAGTTGCTGGGGGTGATGGCCTGCAACCCAGGCATGTGCCCTGACTGGGAATCAAACCTGGAATGCCTGGTTCGCAGCCCACACTCAATCCACTGAGCTACACCAGCCAGGGCAAATAAATAAAATCTAAAAAAAAAAAAAGAAAGAAAGAAAACGGGTGGAGACACACACATACTTATATACATGTGTATGTGAAAAGATGTATTTTGATGGTCTGGCAAATTCACCCGCATTTTTAAAGCATTGTCAATAATACAGAGGGCACTCCATAATGAAAAAGCTTCAAATTACCCCAAAGTGGTGACGAATCTCAGTATGTACATGCACATGCAAAACGAAGGCAGACCGCCAAGGGAAAGCAGGCAAGTTCACCGTCATAGTGAGCGGTTTCAGCGCGCCTTTCTCAGTGGGAGGGGGACCCACATATAAAACAAAACACATAAAAATACATCTGCAAATGCAGGTCTGAACAGCTCCGATAGCAGGGTGGGTCTCGTCGACATACAGAGAATTTTGTGTCTATTTATCAGAGAAATTGACTTTCTTTACGTGTGGAAGATTTAGGAAAATCAACCCAAATTTGGGTGTAAGCATTTCAAAAATTTTAATATTCTTTTTCAAACTCTCTCACCAAAACTCACTTTGGCTGCACGTAATAACAGAACTCTGTTTCATAAAGCCTGCTTATATTCGAACATCAAGTAAAAAACTTCTCAATAACTCATGGATTTAAAAAAAAACTCATCATGGAAATATAAAAATATGTAGAACTCAAAAGTGGAAAATATTGCCTATGAAAATGTGTGGGATGCACGAAAATGATCCTTCAAGGAAATTGGAAAGTTTCAATGCTTCTGTTACAAAGAAAAGCTGAAAAGTAATCAAGTGCCTAGCTTAGAGCAAAGAACCAAAACAAAACAGACAGATCCTCATGGGAGGAGAGGAAAAAGGTACAAAAGACAGAGTAGAAGTAGCAAAGCGAGCCCTGACTGGCATAGCTCAGTGGATTGAGCTCGGGCTGTGAGCCAAAGCATCTCAGGTTCGATTCCCAGTCAGGGCACATGCCTGGGTTGCAGGCCACGGCCCCACAGCAACCGCACATTGATGTTTCTCTCTCTCTCTTTCTCCCTCCCTTCCCTCTCTAAAAAGAGTACAGAGAGCACCAGCGAGGGAGGGACAAGGAGGGCCACCCTGAAGGCCTCCCTGCAACTTAACCACATCTGTAAGGGCCCTATCTTCAAATACGGTCACATTCTGCCCTGGCTGGTATGGCTCAGTGGATTGAGTGCGTTCCTGCGAACCAAAGGGTTGCCAGTTCGATTCCCAGTCAGGGCACACACCTGGGGTGTGCAAGAGGCAACCACATGCTGATGCTTCTCTCCTTCTCTTTCTCCCTCCTTTCCCCTCTCTAAAAATAAATAAATAAAATCTTGAAAGAAAGAAAGAGCTGACACCTGCTACCACCTGGAGGAATCTCAAAAACATGATGTAAAGTGAGAGAAGCCAGACACCAAAGACCACCTACTTCTGACTCCGCCTCCATGAAATGTCCAAGAGGCAAGCCAGCAGAGACAGGACAGAGAGCAGACTGGTGGCTGCCAGCAGAAGGGGTGGGGGGCAGCTCGGGGACGGACAACGCCGTAACTACAGGCTTTATTTTGGGGTGATAACGATGTTTCTGAACCACACAGAGGTGGGGGAGGCACAATCTTGTGATTACACTCCATGCCCCTGACTCACACTTCAGATTGGTTAATTTGATGTTGTGTGAATTGCACCATCATTAAAAACAAACTGGTGGCGATCTAAATTAAAAATAAAAGAAGGAAAGATGTCCTTCCGTTCCAGGGGTCACTGTGCGGCTGCAGCGGCGGTGGAGGTGCCGACGTTCAGACGCTGTCACAGAGAGACGGCCACAGCGGGTTAGCAAATGAAGAGCAGGTCACAGAGCTCCAGGGTGGCGCCGCTTGTGCTGCTTCTTCTTTTTTTTTTTGTCAAAATACATCTATATTTTTATGAATGCATAAAAAACATCCGAAAGGAATAATCGACATGTTTTTGCTCTTCCTGTAGGTACTAATGTTTTATTAAAGAAAATGCGGTGTTGTGTAACCAAAGCACATCATAATCAGGGAGATAAATACTTTCTCTAAAAAATTCGCCCTGTTCCTTGGGAGGCTCCCAGGAGACTCGTCACACATCTCTGGCTCAGGATGAGAATTCCTCTCTACTGAGGGGGAGGGGGGCAGCCCAGGTCACATGGGGAGGGGCGGGCCTGTGAGGTCCTCCTGCAAGCCCGCTGGCCACGTCCTCTCCAAACCGTCCGGCTGAGCATTTAGGCCAAGCAGTCAGGATCTGGGGACGCTTTTGTCCCGGCTCGTCTCCACCAGCAGAGCAGCACGGGGTGGAGAAGAGGCCCAGCCGGGCCTCAGTGTCTGCGATTGCATCTCTGACCCCAGCTGGACGTCGGTCCTCCAGGCCGGGCCCAGGCCGCGGGTCCTGGGTGAGGCTCCCACGGCTCACGCGGCTGCCAGGCCTCACGGCCGGGTGGTTGGCGAGAGGAGCTTCCTCAGGGGCCCAGCCAGCCCCGGGCTCCACGCCCCGGCTGGAGGCGCTTCCCTTTCCCACCAGCCAGGCTGTTGCCGGGGGACCGGAGTCCGCCTGATTGCCAGACGGAGGGGAGGCCTTGGGGAGCCTCCCAGGGGGCTGCATGTCCGGGCTGGGCCAGGACCCCGAGGGCTTCCTGAGTGTGTGTGAGCGCACTGACGTGCAGGCTCATTAGTGCTGCCAGCTAAAACCCGGGACACTCCTAAATTTCAAGTCTAGGTAAACAAACGGTTTTTAGCATTTGCCCCAAATACTGTGTCCTGTGCTGTTACTTGCTCAACCTGGCAAGCCTGATCTATGCAGTCGCACGCAAGTGTGTGTGTGCGTGCGCTTGTGTAAGAGCACATGTGTGTGTGCATACACGTGTGTGCACACACACCTGGCTGCGTGTTGGCCGGATGCAAGGGGAATGGTTCCGCTGCAGGTGTGAGCACCATTTTGGTACCACTGTACGTGCAGGTGTGTGGATAAAGGTGCCGGAGCGTGAACATGAACACGTGTGCATCTACATGTATTTGTACCAAACCACGTGAAGCATCTGTGCATGCACGTGTTATGTGCATGTTACAGAATCTTAACGCTGGGGGGAAGCTGAGCTCTCCCGTGGGCACACTCACTTGTGGGGAAATCGAGGCCGGGTGTGTGCAGGAGCTCAGACCTCGAACCGGGCGCCGTGGCCCAGCATCGTCTCGACCCTCCCCCACGTCGGGAGAGGCAGCTGGAGTGCAGCAAGGCACCGGCCCTGCCTGCCCACGCCGACCGCGTGTGCTCACACGTGTGTTACGTAAACGCTCGGCCAGCCCGCGGGCCAGATGTTTGGTCCTTCCCTGGAGCCAGATGGCAGCCGATCCGGCACTTGGTGCACTTTTCAGCTCCTGCTGTCCCCTTCCCCTGCCCCTTCCGGAGTTCTCCCCAGGCAGGGAAGGGGCTGGGGACTGGAAGACTGCACAGAACAGACCGCCTGGGCTGGGACGTGGCTTCCCCCGCCGGAGCTCAGGCCCCGAGACGGTGTCTGTGGGGACTCGGCACCTCCGGAGCTCCTTGCATGGTGCTCCCCCGACGCTGCCCTGCAGCAGCCTGGCCGGTGCAGCAGCATGCTGCCCCAGAGGGGCCCCCAAAGTCACCGGGTGTGTGTCCCCATCTTCCCTGAGCCTCGCTCTTCCCGTGTACCAGCCGACAGCCGGCCGGCCTGACAGACCCACTGGATTCCCGGGGCTGCCGGGGCACAGCTCCCGAGTCCTGCGAGACCCGTCCCACCGTCCTGGGGGCTGGGAGTCCTCGGCCTGCAGACGGACTTCTCCCTGCACCCGCCCTCGGCCCTCCCTGTGCGCGCGTCTGTGTCCAATGTCCTCTCCTTGGGAGGACACCTGTCCTGCTGGATCGGGGCCCACCCCAATGACCTCGTTTTCACTTAATCACCTCTTTAAAGGCTGAGTTGCAAATGCGATCACATTTCGTGGCCCTGCGGGTTAGGGCTTCAACACGCGAGTCTGGGGAGGGAGACTCGATTTACCCATAACGCTCAGGCTGGTGTGTTCTGGGAGGGGGCTTCTCCCACGCCCAGCCCACCGTCACCAGAACCCCAGCCTCCTGCTCTCTATTGCGACAAACTTTACTGAAGGCCCACGGAGACACTGTGGAGATCCAGGTGGGGGGACCTCACTAGCCGCCGCCCCCCCCTTGAGAAAAGGCTCTGAGCAGCAGGGGGAGGGGAACGTGACAGCCCACAGCATGCAGGACGGGAGGGGTCCGTCCATGCCCCCTGCCGCTCTGCCCTTTGCCCAGCCAGGGCCTGAGCTGGGGAGCCTGTGGGGGGCAGTTCGGGGAGGCCCCATGGTGCCTGGGACGCCTGGCGTGACCCCAACACCCTCTCTGGGCTCGTGTCCCTGTTTGTGCAAAGGGCCTGCTGGGTGGGACGGCTTGACACACCCCAGCCATCCAACCCTCGGGCTGGATGGCTGGGGTGTGTTCAGGACAAAGGGCCGTGGGGCTCGAGGCCACCGCAGCGGGCGGGGTGGGGCAAGGCGGTGGGTACAGGGCCCCTGAGCGAGCTAGTGTCTGATCGTCACCGTAACCAATCGCCACGCGTGCAGTGGCTTAAAACAACACCAGTTTTTACCATCTTACCTGCCATCCAGGCCCCGGAGTCCACAGCGGTCTCACGGGGCTAGGATTCAGAGTCCTGCAGCGCAGGTTCCTGTGGAGTCTCCAGGGGAGAAGCGGCTCCGGCCTTGCCCAGCGGGGTGTGGGGGGAGGGGTGGCCGCCTGCAACCCTCGGCTTATGGCCCCTTCCTTCGTCTCCACCGCCCGTGGGGTGCGGAGGGAGCTCCCACACGGCATCATTCCGTGCTCTCTTCCTCTGCCCTTTCCCCCTTCTAAGTGATTGCATTGGGCCCACCTGGACCTCCTGGGCTCAGCCCCCTGTGTCACAGCCCACTGATGAGCACCCGTGACTCTCTCTGCCACTCCCCAATGCCACCGAGTGTGACGGTGTCACGGGGTCCGGGGCTCAGCGTGTGGGCGTCTTCAGCGGCCGCTGTTGTGTCCACCCCAGGGCACCCATCGTCCTCAGCTCCTCCCCATCTGCGGGCCGTGGGCACTGTCACTGTCACTGTCACCTTTGATCTACCTGCAGCCCGGCCGGGTCTACCAGCCCCCACTATCCGGGGCGGGCAGAGTTTCCAGGCCGCAGCTGCCCACCCAGGAGGTCTGGCTCACGGCCCCACCGACACCTCCTGGGCTTTGCTTCCGGCCTCCCTCCCCCTCCCGGACTTCGGGCCTTGGCAGGTTGGGCACTTGGCCCTGGGGCTGTGCTGAAGACACACTCTGACCTTGAGACAGGCGGGCCGGGACCATGAGTGAGGCCTAAGGTTCCGGGGAGGATTCAGCCTCAGTCCTTCCTGCCTCCTCCCTCCTCCCTCCTTCCTCCCTCCCTCCCTGGGGGGTGGGAAAGACCGTTGGGGAGGTGGGACATGAGGGCCCAGGAAAGGACCCCCCACCTAACCCTCACGGTCGGGAGGGAGGCTGGGAAGCCAGCCCTGGGCCGCCATGACACGGGCAGGTGCCTGCCTCCGGCCTCCTCCCCCGCTGACACCTGCCCTCGGAGACCCTCTGCACCCCGCCCCCTCCAGGAGTGCTGAGGGGGGGGGAGGCCAGGGGGCTTCTCTGGGGCGGGGCGGGGCGGGAGGGGGTGGCCCACGCAGCTCGTTCTTTCTTTCGTAATCCTTCTGCGAGCCGGCCCCCCGCGAGCAGGGGGCAGGAGGCGCTGTGCACGAGGAGAGGAGGCAGGCACCCTCCCCCGTCCGCTGCTCGCAGGCAGCTCGGGAGCCCCGCGGGAACTTGCAGAGTGTGTCTCAGAGACTCCGGAACCAGCCAACGCTCTCGAGATGGGGGGCTGCGGCTTTTAACCCTGGTGGCTTGAGCTCCCTCAGGGCAAAGACAACGTGGGCACTTCCTGTACCCCCAGCTGGGCGGGCACCCTGGGGGCTCAGAGAGAAACGGGGTGGGGGGGCTTGGGAGGGAGACCAGGGGGCCTGGGGCCTGTCAGCGAGGCACCAGCCCTGGGGACACCGTGACCCGGGAGGATGCGGGGTCTCTGCAGCCTCGAGGGAAGGCGGGCAGGCCTGCAGGCTGGGCCTTCGGGGGCTCCGCGCTCGGGGGGGGCGTCACCTGACTACCCTCCATCAGCTGGGCTCCTGGGTCCTGCCCAGTCCCCTCGGGGAAGCTGTTTTCTCCCCCGAAGGATCCTGTGTGTTGCGGGTGGATGTGTCCCCAGCGGGTGGTTGCAGGCAGAACTCCCAGTACCCATGAACGTGGCCTGATTCGGAAAGAGGGTCTTCGCCAGTGTGATTCAGATGGAAGTTACGGCGAGGGCGGCCTGGAGGGGGAGGACCCCAGCCCAACTCGGCCGCTGTCCTCAGAAGGGGAGGCCGACCCAGACCGGGGAAGAAGGCCCTGTGAGGCCTGTGAGGACAAGGGTGGAGGCTGCAGTGACGCCACCGCCGCCAGGACACGCCCAGGGCTGTCCACCAGCAGAAGCTGGGAGAGCCAGGGAAGGACCCACCCAGATGTCAGGCAGTGACGCCCTGCCCTGCCGCCGCCTGGATTCCGGGCTGCAAACACCAGACTGCGAGAGGAGACATTCCTGTTGTTCAAAGCTGCTGGCTTGTGGTTCTTCGTTCCGGCCTCCGTGGCAACCAAGCCCTGGGCGTCGGCACCAATGTGCAGCACAAATCCTCCTCTTGCCCCCCACCTCTCCAGACGACCATGCACAGGCCCGTGCGGGAAGCTGGAGCGGGGGGAGTATGGGCCGAGGGCACACGGGCAGACTGACCCCCATTCTGCTGCGCTGCCTTCTGCAGGACAACCCTGGCAAGTCACCTCTTCTCTCGGGGCCTGTTTTCCCAAGGATGCCGTGGGCATGTTGACCACCCCACTCCACACTTGGGGTGCAGCGGCTGGGACTGCCCTGCTTATCTGTGACAGCCACGGCCCCCTTTGCCTCCTGGCCACCGCCCCTCTCCTCCCTCTGCCCAGGACCCTGTCCCCCTCCTTCCTGGCCCACCCCACCAGTCTCCTGCCTCTCCCCTCCCCAGGACCCCTGCCCTGGCACCCGTGGCTGGGGGAAGATCCCAGTATATATCTCATTGCAACTCCCCACCCCCAACTCCCGGGGCAGGGACCACGTGGGTGGGGAGCAGTGCAGAGTTGGGAGACTGGAGGGAGAAGTCTTCCACCCCAGGGGGGAAGTCCGGCAGCATCTCAGTGGGAGCTGGGCAGAGGGGCCAGTGCACCTGGGGGCCTGGGGTGCCACACCCAGGGGCCTCAGGGAGAAGAGACCGACCACCCTGGGAAAGTCCAGGAGCCCACTGTCCTCTGACCACCTGGCCCCATGGCCCGTCTGGGAGTGAAGAAATCAGCTTCCCCGTGTGAACAGAAACTCCACCCTCAACCCCCTCCCCCGCCCCAGCTGACAGGTATTCCCCAGCCAGGAAGCTCCCCACTCGCAAAGGAAAACCACACAGGCCAAGGTCTGCTTGCATATCATCTGTATTGTCACATGAAATGCACCTCCATAACGGCTGACTTGGAAACGACCTATTAGGTCACACGGAGTCCGGCCCCTGGGGGCCAAAGTGGCGCCGACGCCCACAGGCCGTGGGCTTCCCACCGGCTGTGGCCCTGCTCAGCGCTGGGAGAGGCCAGCTCGCACCTCAGGCCCCTCCGCTGCGGGGCAGCGTCTCCCCACATGGGCTGGAGGAGACAGCGGCCCCTTAGGAGTCGGCAGCTGTCCCAGGAGAAAAGGGCCCTGTGGTCAAATAAGCTCAGGAAACGTGGGGCGCCTCCCACTTGGACAGGTGGCTGCTCTGCAGGGCCTGGCGGAGGCTTTGCGACAGTAGCCACCCTGGCGGACAGCCGACACGAGGCAGAGGGTGCAGCTTTCCCCAAATTTAGTTGACCACAAAACCCTTTTCCTCCCCAAGCCGCTGTCCCGTGGGGCACCCTGTGCAAAGGGCTGCCCTAAGCTATCAATGGCCCTGCATGGCACCCGTGCTGGGTGGTAGGTCGGGGGAACTTTGCGGGGCCTCGAACTGTGGCCTGGTGGGCGTGGCCAAGAACTCAACAGTCATGTGATGATGCAAGAATGAGACTCCGCCCCTCTCCTGCCGGCTGGGTTCTCGCCGGCTACCTCCACTGCAGAAGCGAAGCAGAGGTGTCCCCACGCAGGACTCGGGGCTGCCTGGAGAGGGACTTGGAGCCCCAGCTAAAGAGCAGGGGCCCCGGTGCTTCCAGACATGCCCACCGGTCACCAGCTGGGCCCGCCTGAGGTCACCAGCGTCCGGCCAGGAGGGAGAAGAGGAGGTGGGGCTGCGCAGTCCGCCCGTCCCTGCTGGCCTTGCCGCTTCCTGCCCACTTCCTGCCAGCTCTCTCCGGCGGCCGCCGCCGCCGCCGCCACCGCCGCAAGCCGCAAGCCGCGGGCATGGGCTCACCAGGCGGAGATGAGCATCTGGCAGGTGTTGGAGGACATCCAGACCAGCTCCACCAGGCGGAACTGAAGGTAGCCGATGACGAAGCCCGAGATGACGTCCGTGATGTGGTGGCGCCCGATCATCACGCGTGACAGGCCCACGCAGAAGGCCCAGAGCACCAGCAGGATGCGCAGGGGCACCGCCAGCACCAGGTGGCTGAGGAAGAACTTGGACACCATGGCCGCGCGGCTGGCGTGCCCGGCGGGGAAGGCGTACACGTCCATGGTGAGGTAGTCCAGGAGGCTGGGGCTCGTCTCAAAGGGGCCACGCCGCTTGATGAGCTTCTGCACGCCGGCCACGGTCATGATGTCCAGGAGCAGGGCTGTGGGCGGGACAGAGGGGCGGGGGGGGCGGGGCTGTCAGTGCCGCCTTCCTCCCTCTCCCCTCCCGCCCCGCCTCCCGCCCCGTCTTCTGCACTCCTGCCTCTGGGCCTCCGCCTGTGCTGTTCCCTCCTCCTGGAATGCCCTTCCATGGCACATGCACACGGCACGCACCCTCACTCTTTCCGGCAGAGATGCCTGCCCTGACTGCCTGTTCACAAAAGGCCCACCGCCCTCTATCCGGGTCCCTGCTTTAGTTCTCGTTACGCCTTTCTCCCCACCCGACAGGGCCCCGGTTTCTCATGCGTTTCTCTCATCGCTCTCCCGCCTGCAGGGGGCGCTCGTGAGGGGCAGGGCCCATCTGCTTGCAGCTGGGAGCGGTTCAGTGAAGCGGCGGAAGGGGACAGTGGGTGATTGGGCATCAGGGCCCAGAGGGCACCGCGGACGACCTGAGTTCTCACAAATGGGACCCTGGGCTGCGGGTTTCCTTTCTCAAAGGGACTCACCGAAACCCCCGCCAATCCTGAGAACTGCGCATTACCGTCCGCATTTGTCTAAGGTGGAGGTGAAAGCCACGTAAGGTACAACGAACCGCTTTTCAGCCCGCACTTCAGTGGCGTTTAACACCTCCTCCACGGGGTGCAACCACCACCTCTGTCCAGTTCCAAAACACTTCATCGCCCCAAAGTGAAACCCTGCACCCATGAAGCAGTCACGCCTCCACCCCTCCCCCCAACCCCCGCCAACCCCCGATCTGCGTTCTGTCCCTATAGCTTTGCCTGTTCTGGTTGCTTCCTATAAAGGGACCTGGTCCCCGCACGTGCCCGGCACCCAGGGACGGCCGAGGAGGGTGAGCACCAGATGACTGGGCTGCGGCCTGGCGCTGGGCGCTCTCCTGGAACCTGTGCGGGGACACCAGCATCGCTGGCCCCCGACCCCTCCCGCTCAGATGAAAAACAAACAACTGTTGAAAATAGTGACCCGGTAGATGTGCAGGGCAGAACATTTACAAAGGGTCTGCCATCACCTGGGACCCAGCCACCCAGAGGCAGCCGCTGTCCCAGACCCTTCTGGCCATCTGTAGAGCGTAGGGTTAGTAAAAGCTGTACCATGCTCTCCACACGCCCTGCGGTGACCTGTATTTGAAAGTTGCCATGTCACACGGCCCCGGAACCCCTCAGCGGTCATGTCGGAGGCACCGTGACTCACTTCTACAGTGGCCATGGCGCTGAGCGGCCAGACCACCCAGAAGAAGATGGTGCTACCTGGTCAGCACAGGGCTGGTCAGCATTCCTCGTTCCTGCCCGCCACAGGGCTCTTGTTTGGGATTCGAACCCCTGCTCTCCCCTGGGCTGGCCCTTCTCACTAGCTGCAGGGCTGGCCAATGTCCCACGGCCCGGGGGCATGCCTGGCCAGCAAGGAACGGGGGCAGAAGCAGGAAGCAGGGCAGGAGCAGGCTGCAGGGCCCAGAGAGGAGAAGCCTAAGGAAGGGCGGGAACCTGTTCCACACCCTACACACGCCTGCCACGAGTTTCCATGGCAACTTGCTCCCAGGAGCCCAGGCCTGCTCTGGGGAGGTGGGGGCCTGGGTGGTGTGTGGCTGGTGGCCAGCCAGCCCACATGCCACTGACCCAGGGGAGCCCCATGAGCCCGTGGGAGGTCACAGTTCCAGCGGGAGAGAGTGACCAGCAGGGCAGCTGGGAGCTGGACGGAGGCGGCTGCCTCTGACCCCTGGGACTCTGGGCCTAAGGGAGCAGCCGGAGCAACTGAGGCGGGAGGCCAGGCCGAGAGGGGCCCGCCAGCCCTCTCCAGCCCAGGGAGGCCGTTCCCTCCCTGAGTGACAGGCTCTCCACACGGGTCTCTGTCCCTCTGTCCTGTGTCCCTGGGGGAACCATGGGGCCAGCCTGGCTGTGCAGTTGGCCCAGCCCATCCTGAGCTGGTTCAGTTTTGGGGCATCCCCAGTTCTTGGGTATGTCAGGGGCGGGCCAGGCCCCGGGGCTGGTGAACCGTGGCAGGGTATCACACAGCTGAGGAAGAGACGGGAAGTAAGGACAGTTATAAGAGCCCCTTTCCAGGTGGGGTGCACCTGCAGGGCCGCCCCCTCACCACACGGCAGCTGTGGGTGTGGAGGGTTGGAAGGAGAGGCAGTGGGTGACTCGCTCAGACCGCAGGCTGGGTCTCCAGCAGAGCTGACGGCCTGCCCGCCCACCCCCACCCCTCCACCCTGCAGGGCCCCGCTCCCCTCCTCCCTGCCCTCCTCTCGCATGGCAGCCAGCCCTCAGTGTGCTGTGATTCTGACCTGTCAGCGAATAATCCGGGGCCCAGAAATAGAAGCCCGCGGCGCCACCACTGAGGACTCCGTGAGTCCTGCCCTCACGGCCGGTCGAGCTCCCAACCACACTCCCTCAGGGCTTGGGAGGGAAGCCGGGGCCCCCACAGGGAAGGTCCGCTTGTGGGGAGGCTGAGGACCTGGGGCGGGAGAGAGGCTGGCACCCATGGCCTGCGACCCCTTGGGTGACCGTGCCGGTCACTAAACCTTCCTGGGCCTCGGCTCACTGCAGCTGGGACCCAGAGTCTGAGCTGGCTCCAAGGTCGCCGGCTCGCACACGGCGTGACCTTGGCACAGCCCTCTGCTGGAGCCTCCCTCCCCTCATTGATAAAACGGGACCATCCCAGAGGCTGCTCCGAGGCCCTCCTCCCCCTCTGTCACTGGCGCCTGGGAGGCAGGGCCGTTCCTCCCCCTCTCACTAAACTGGGGTCTGAGACGCCTGAACCACCCCCCCATGCAGGAAGCTCGACTCTTCCCCAGGCCCTGAAGTCCTGTCCCCTGACCCCCGTCCCCAGAGAGGAGACAAAGGTGGGGCTCCATGCTGGCTGGGGAGGGCACAGGTTTGTGAGCTGTGCCTCTCGCTGGCTGGGGCTGGGAGGAGGGGTCCTGGCCCTTCTTTCCCGGGGGGTGGCCCTGCCTCTAGCCCCCCACCCCACTGGCTTCTCGGGAAGGTGGGGGGACCAGCCAGCAGTGCTTAAACCTTCACTCGGAAGGTTGAACGCGTTGACCTTCTGAAGGGCGTCTGGCCTCGGACTTGGGAGGCGGCCCCTTCCATCGGCAGGCACGTCCTGGGAAGCGGTCAGGGCTGCGCACCGGGCCTCACGGTCAAGGATGGCCGCTGTGGCATTCCCTGTCTCCCCGAGAGAGGGACACGCGCCAGCACAGTGCCCTTGAGTGGCAGACGGATGGGACAAACCGTGGCCAAGCGTAGACAATGGAGCGCTCCGGGCCACCGTGAAGGGTGGAGCCGGTGTGTATTTATAGCCACTGAAGCACAGCCGGGGGTGGCCCGGTGGGAAAAGCCAATGCCCACGCGGGCCTTACAGTAGGGCGCCATTTCTGTGAAACGGGCCAGAGCAAACCCTCGGGCAGGCGCCCCGGGAGAGGCCACCGCGCTGCCCGCCAGCTGGGGAGGCCGGGGGTGATGCGCATGGTCTTTCCGCCATTCTGCATTTAATTGGGTTTCTTCCCACAAATACACACGACGCTTGTACACCTTTTTAAACAGTTATTTTGACAAACGACCGGTATTGCACAGCTCCCCTTACAGGAGGTGCCTGGAACTCGGGAATTCATAGAGACGGGACGTAGCTCAGAGGCTCCCAGGGGCTGGGGCAGGGGCTGGGGGCTGCGTGTGGAGCGGGACGGAGTTTCCGCCGGGGGAGACGAGGAGGTTCTGGAGACGGCGGAGGCGCCGGTTGTGTGCGCAAGGGAGCGAACGTACTAGCCGCCGCCGATCTGCGTGCTGTGGAGCGGTCAGGATGGCCAGTCCGACGGGACGCGTGTCTCAGCACTCGAGCAGGGTGATTGCAGAACCCCGAGCACCGGGCCAGAAAGGCGGACCCCGGGGAGCGTGCACGCGGCAGACGGGCTGGCCGGGGTGGGCGGGGAGGCCTGAGGGTCGGTCTTGATGTCCCCTGGCCTGAGCGGCTCTCGGCAGAGTTCACACCTTTGCAGGTTTCCGGCTTCTCACCCGAGGAACCCCGACGAGAACGCTGGCCCTGGCTCCGAGGAATGCGGGCCACGAGGGTGTCCAAACCACGGGCGCAGAAGGTCCATGGAGCCACTTGTCCCCTCGGCTGAGTGCCAGGCTGCTGGGGGCAGCCCGGGAGCAGGGCCGCTGGCGACCCAGGGCCAGCCGGTGGCTCGCCTCCTGCCTGCATTTCTGTACGAGCCACAAGGGCAGCTGGCTGCGAGGATGGGCAGGAGGGCCCTGACCAGTCAGGGGCCGCCAAAGGGCCCCTGTGGGGACACAGACCGGTCTGCTGGCCGAGCCCCACTGAGATGATGACGAGTGAAGCTGGGGAGAGGGCAGGACGGCTGTGCCACCTCTGCAGCGAGGCAGTGTCATCTTCCACAGAAGTAAGTGTTCCTGACCGTGAAGGTTGGGACCAGCCTAAATACCAGCAGTTGGGGACAGTCTACACAAGACTTTCGAAGAGGTTGTCACCTAAGCTGTCCTGGGGAGCAGGGGCTGGTGGGCGGGGCTGGGAAAGCTCACAGAACACATTATGGGGGGGGTTGCTGGTGGGAAGGGGGGGCTGCAGGGAGGGGGTGCTGAGAGACGGCTGTGGCAGGGCGCGGGCAGTGCTGCTGCAGGGCTGAGGAAGCTGGCTCTGGGCTCTGAACCCCTCAGATGTGAAGGGATGTGGGGGCTGAGACCATGAGTCCAGGTGGGAGGTACGGGGCCCAGCAGGTCCGTCACAGCCACGAGAAGGAGGCCGAGCTGGGCCGCACAGCACTGGGCGGGGTGGGGGGTCATCCGAGAGACGCATGCGCGCACAGAGGGAAATCCAGAGGCCCGTGACCCAGACTGCTGGGGAGGTCACTCCTAGGCTCGCCCTTCCCGCCACCTGCCCGGGTGAGGTCTGCGTTCCCTGACCTCGGGGTGCCGAGTGGAAAGGCCCCCTATTCTGCGCCTCACCGAGGAGGTGCAGACAGAAGCCACAGTCCACGTGCACACGAATCGGGGGGGCTGGCATCAGAAACACGGAAAATAGCAGGAGCGGGCGAGGACTCGGAGAAACGAGCCCCTGTGCGGGGCCGGTGGGGATGCGGGACGGCGCAGCCGCTATGGAGAACAGGCGGGTCCCTGCACAGGGCACGCACGGAGCCGACCCGGCGCGTCCACCCGGATCTGCGCCCGCAGGGAGGGAGAGCGGGCACGCAGAAGGACGCTGTCACGCCCACTCTCAGCACCGGCGCGCGCCACCACCGCCAAACGGCAGACGCAACCCAAGCACCCACCGACAGGTGGCGGATAAAGAAAACGTGGTCCAGCCACGCGATGGAATATTATTCAGCCACACCAGGAAGGAAATGCTGACACGTAAGAAACTCGGACCTGGAGGACAGTAAGCTCCGGGAAAGAAGCTGGTCACAAAAGGACAAACACGGCGTCACTCCGCGGGTCCACAGCCCCTAGAGCAGTCACTCGTGGGGACACAGGTTCGGTCTGGGAGATGAGAAAGTTCTGGAGCTGCACGGGGGTGGCGGTGGCGGTAGCACTCGAACGAGGACGTAATTAACACCGCTGACCTGCACGCTCACAAGTGGTTAACGTGGCAAATTTCATTTGATATGTACTTCACCACGATAGAGCAATGACACAGGAAAAGAATGCACGGTTTTCCCAGTCGGAAGGTCTCAGTAAAGACAGTTTTGGAGACCATGACAACCTGACGTAGAGGCCACTGTCCCCCAAGGGCAGGCCCGTGAGCAAACCAGGATGGGCTTGGCGAACTGGGACAGGCCTGCGCCACCTGTCCCCTGGCTCCCTGTGGGATCGTCAAGCCAGGTGCTGCAGGGGAGGGACAAAGGAGGGATGGGGTCACCTCGCACGCCCAGAGCGTGGAGGGGACCTGGGAGACGGCGATGAGGACGGTGACAATCACTGCTACACCGGCGCTAGCTGGCACTCGTATGTGCTGGCACCCCTTGTGCAATCCTTCAGGGCGGTGCCCCAGCAACCCACTTAACAGAGCAGGACAACGGGCTCAGAGAGGCAGAGTCACCTGCCCAAGTTCCCACAGCAGAGCGGGGATTGGCGCCCAGGTCCGCTGACTCTGGAGCCCCAGCTTTTGCCAGCTGCTTTTCCTGGCTTTGAGGTTTCCAGTGTGGGCGGCGTGCCCTGGGGCAGGCAGCGCAGGGGGCAGGGCGGAGAACCTCCAGCGGGCCCAGCTGGGACCCTTTCCAGTCCCCGTGGCTGGAGCCTGCATCTCCCAAGGCTCTTGAGTGTCGCCCGGGCCCGAGGGGAGCCCAGGCCCCAGCTGTACAGGTAGGGGTCTCTGCTGCAGCTCAGAGACTGTCCCCCTGAATCCCTGGTGTGGGAGTGGGCGAGCAGGCTGGGCAGGGCTCCCTCACCGCTCGGGGTCTGTGGTCTGCAGAATGCTGGCATCGGCCATCCACTGGGCACAGCCGTGGCCACCATATGCCCAGTGCTTTGCCCTCTGGGTCCCTACTGTAGCCTGCAGCCCATGTACTGACCAGGACGCTGAGGCCCAGAGACAGAGACTGCTGTGACCAGGGTCACAGAGCAAGTTGGGTTCAGGCCGGGGCCTGGACGAAGCCCAGTCCGACCTCGGAGCCTGTGCTCTGGAGCTGTAGGACCCCAAGCCCCCGCCCGCAAAGGCTGGAGGATGACAGGACCCCGCAGACCAGCGGCGAGGGGGACAGCGAGGGGTCTGCAGCCTAGAGGACTCAGGCTTGGGCCCCTGACCTACCAGTACAGCGGGGTGGAGTGCGCAAGTCCCTTCACCCCCACCCCGAGCCCCATGTAACTCATCTGTAAAGTGGGTGTATTCACATTTACCTTATATGGTCATTAAAAAGATTTTGAAATTGTGAAATATGGGACATTCACAGCAAAGTATTTGGTACACAATGAAGTGCAATAAATGAAGTTTTAGAAAACCTAAAACGTCCTGGCTCGTGTCGCTCAGAGGAATGAGCGCCAGCCTGTGAACCGAAAGGTTGCTGGTTCGGTTCCCAGCCAGGGCACGTGCCTGGGCTGCGGGCCAGGTTCCCCAGTAGGGGGCGTACAAGAGGCAATCACACATTGATGTTTCTCTCCTTCTCTTTCTGCCTTCCTTTCCCTCTTTCTAAAAATAAAAATAAATAAAGTCTTAAAAAAAAAACAGAGGTGTCTGGAGCCTTGCTCTTCGAGCAAACACCTTTGCACCACAGCGGCTGGCGGCTGGAACAGCCAGAAACCTTCTCCTAACAAGTGAGAGTCGCTCCCAGCTCTCACCCCGGCCTGTCCCCCACCAGCCACACACCTCCCTGTGCCTCTGTTTGCTCCTCCTCAAGTGGCTGGGAATCATGGCTCCTCCCCCACGGGGTGCGGTGAGGCTCAGGAGTGGTGGCGTGGTTTACGGGAAAGTGGGCCCACCGCGATGACACCGCACACGTCCTGGATCTTTCCCGGCCACCGTCATCCGGGGAGGGGACATGCAGACGGTGTCCGGGGAGCAGACCCAAGCACACTCTCCACTCCCGTCCCCTGACGCTGGGCCACCTAACCCCCAACGCTGCTCCGTGGGAGGCTGCGGTGGGCCCTGGGGAGGCTGAAGGTGATGAGAGCAGGGCTCTGCCCCCAGAAGCCCCCCATGTGGCGTCTTGGCCACCTGGCTGTGTCCCTCCCACCCAGGCCCATGCTCACGGGCCAGGACGTCAGGCGGACCTGTTGGAAATCTCTGGCTCTGAGGACTTGGCCTGGCTCCTTCATTTACAGGAGCCTCAGTTTTCCTAATCTGTGAAATGGGAGTGAAGATAGCGCCAGTCACGTGGGAATGCTTATTCGGGGTCAGTAACAAGTAATACAGATAATCTAGTCATTAGAACAAGAAAACGTGGACGGTGCCAGACCAACCACCTCTTGCCTCCCTGTGTACCGCCCAAGTGCGTCCACCTTGACTCTCTGAAACCTGAGCAGGGAGGTACCCCTCTGTGTCAGGACTTCCTCTGGGACCACAGCTCTCAGTGGTCCACCCCCCACCCTTGGAGGGCCTGGGCCCCCTCATCAGTGCTTGCTTACCCTGGGACTCCCGCCCACCTGTGCTCCAAATGGCAGCCACGCTGGGAAGGGCGAGGCATGGACATGGGCCCAGCTCGGAGGGTAGAAGCAGAGATTCCCTGGGCACGTTGGGGACCTGGGGGTGCCTGAAGGGTGGCAGCTGGAGGGGGGCCTGCCTTCCACACAGCCCCACGTGGCACCTGGCACAGAGCAAGGCCGAATGGCAAGACGCGGTGGCAAAGACGTTGTCAGAACAAACCGAACACCAGTGATTTGCCCAGGGAAGCAGCAGGTAAGGATTTCAGGAGGCCACGAGCACGTGGGAGCCCAGACTGAGCCCCCTGCACCCCTAGGCCCTGTGGGAGCACTGCAGGCAGCTTGTGGGTCCCTGAGCCAGGCAGGGGCCAGGGGGCCACTCACTCACAAGTGCTGCCTGTGAGCAACCCAGAAACTCAAGGACCCCAACCTGTGGGTGGGGGTTCCACAATGAGATGCCCCACTCCAGGACCTCCCCAGGGCCCTGCCAGACCCCAGCCATCTGCCTTGAGGCTACAGCCCCCACCCCCTGAGCTGCCCCTGGGGCGGTGGAGCACTAACCAAGAGCAAGGCCCTCCCCTCGGGGTTCCCGTGGGGCACCCCGTTCTCCAGGCCCCACTCTGCAGGGACCTCCTCTGCACGTCCCCGGCTCTCTCCTCCCCAGGCCGGAAGCTCACCCGTTTCTGGGGCGCCCTCCCTTGCCTAACCTCATTAGACTGTTCCAGTCTGTTTCCCAGGGCCCTGCTGGTCCTGGCAGGGTGGGTGGGGCGGGTGGGTGGAGGACGGCGGGCACACTCACCCAGAAGCAGGTTCATGAGCACCTCCTGGCCGGCCAGCGTGCTGCTCTTCACCAGGCAGAGGATGGTGCCCCCGATCCAGGGGATGCCGTGGCCCGTGATGCCGATGAGCTTGACCATAGAGCGGGCGCCCGCCCAGGACGCGGCCCGGCCGGCACACACCCCCAGCCTCTTGGACATGCAGATGTCGATGGCCAGCAGGGAGTTGAAGGCGATGCCCTTGAATGAGGGGTTCAGCTGCATGCAGTCCTCCTCGGGCAGCTGCTGGGACTGGCGCCGCTCCCGGGCCCCGTCGCCGGGGGGCGGGGGCTGCGCCGAGGGGCCGGAAGCCTTCCTACCCGAGCTGCGGGGCTCCGGGGCCCCCTTGGGGGGCTGGTTCAGGGACAGGAACTCGGCCCGATTGAGGACGTTGTTGCGGTCCCGGGCGCGGGCCCGGCTCTGCGAGGCGGGCATGGCGACGCCGACACCGCGAGGGCCGGTGCCAGCCGCGCTGCGAGGGCCTTCTTCCCGACGTAGGCGCTGCCCCCGGAGCCGCCACCGCTCCCGGCCTCTCTGCCTCCTCCGCGGCGGCTGTTAAATATAGAGAGCCGAACCGCACATGGCTGTTTACCTCCGGCCGCCGCCGGGCTCCGAGGGGCGTCCGTGCCAGCTGGGCAGCCAATCGAGCCCACCGACGCCCGCCTGCGCCAATGGGGCCACCGGGGAGGCGGAGGAGGCCGCAGCTGCCGCCGCGGCCTCGGGCCTGGGCTATTTAAATCTTCCAATGGCTCACTCCCAGGCCCTGGGGCACTCTGGGAAATGTAGTCCTCAGCGGTGCTCCGGGCCTGGGGCCCTAAGAGTGGGCTCTCCACTAAGCCCTGCGTGTACCAGCTTCCCTCTGAGCAGACCAGGCCCCTGCAAGCCAGGCCTGCCCTGGGGCCCGTGCTGCGGGCCCCGGGCGGCTGGGACCTGGTCCCACGGACTGGGCCTCGGAGCCCGGGCTGAAGGCCTCTCCGGGCATCCACCAGATGGGGTGGATGATGTCACTGAAAGCATCCCTTTGGGTCTGCTGGGACCAGGCCCCGCCCCTCCCCTCTGGGAGAGCATTTCATTAAGCTGGCAGGCTGGCCTTTTTTTCTTTTAATCAGTCTTGAATCGGGCTTCAGCGCATCGCAGCCCAATGAAATGGCAATCGGTAAGATTGCTTTCCATTAGAAGGACGTGCACACCCACGGGTTGGCAGCGGCTCTGCCCCTTGGAGGCAGCCTCCCTTTCGTGAAGGATGGGGCACTGGCACAGCGCCAGGCAGCCTGGGGATGGTTACCAGGCCCCTGGCACGTGGCAGCGGAGGAAAGACCCCGTCCCCGTCCCCGGGGAGCTCATGGCTCGGACGTCATTGCACGGGTGCACACTACCTGGAGAGGGGACAGAACCGGCTGTGGGGCTGGCCTGGTGCTGTGGAGGGCCGCCGGGGAGGAAGGGCAGGTGGAGGCCCCGGGCAAGGGAGAGCCTATCCCAGGTGAGGCTTCGGGGGCCCACAGAGCCAAGGGGGCAAGAGGGGCTGCAAACCCAGAGAGGGCAGGCCGAGGGGCCCGGTGGAGGAGGAGTCAGGCCTCCCCGCACCCCCTGCCCTGAGGCGACTGCAGGAATCCGTAGCCTCTGCAGCCCTGCTGGCACAGACTAGGCCTGGGCTGGGGGGGAAGCCACTGTTTGAGGGTGACCAGAAGGGTCAGGAGTGGACGCTGCGGTCTCACTATTCACGGCAGCCAAGGCCTATCCGCTCAGCTGGGATGGAGGCGGGAACCGGTGACTACCACCCCTGCCGTGCTGCCTGTGTGAAGCCCGCCCGTCCCGCAGCCTCCCAGGGACCGGGTGCAGAGCACCCCAAGGCCAGGAGGCTGCCTCATGGGGGGTGCACTGTGGCCACAGGGAGCCAGCCCAGGAGCTCCAGAGGCAGGTGGGTGAGGGGTGACCTGCCCGCTGGCCACCAGCCAGCTGCGAGGCCTTGAGCCAGTCACTGGGCCCCCTGGGCCCCCGCTGCCCCACCTGGAACACAGGATCGACAGCATGCACCTGCCCCACCTGGGACGTGGGGGCGACAGCAGGCACCTGCCAAGGCCTGTCGTGGGGTCGGCGAGGTGATATTGGTGAACTGCTGAGCAGGGCCTCTCCGCCGTGTCGCCAGCCTTCAGCACCGTGGGCTGGGAGCGGACCTCGTTTAACCAAGGAGGCACAGCTTCCGTCCCCTCTGAGGTCCCCCTTTGGAAGGGCCCAGCCCCAAGGTCCCGCTCCCACCCCGTACCTGGTGGCACAGAGCCAGCCTCCAGGAACCTGCAAGGCTGGAGTTCCTTGCAGACTCCTTGGTGCTCCTTTTCCAGCAAGTTCCACTGAGACTCGGCCCCAGAGGGGGGTGCCCTGACTGTGTCACAGCCCCCCCAACCCCCAGGGTGCAGCAGGGTGATGTGCGCTGCCCCATCCTGGACCCTGGACAGATGCTTGAGAACACATGCTCAGGGTACGTGGGTCAGGAGCAGTGTCTGAGCTCGCCACCTGCCTTAGCTCATGGGCCATGCAACCGGCCTTCCTGTGAAGTTGGGATAGCAGCCCCATTGCACAGATGAGGATGCTGAGGCTCAAAGGCTGGAGGCCTCCAGCTAGAAAGCCCAGGAGAGGGGCGGTCTGACTCCCAAGAGGCCCCTGGGGTGGGACACAAGGGCCTCAGACCACAGGAACCTGGACGTGCCTGCTCTGCTCCCCACCAGGCACTCCCCCACCCCAGGTGGCGCCCGTGACCTGGGCCGACCTCAGAACAGGCAGAGGAGCCCGGCCCCAGGGGAGGCTATTAATACCCCGAGGCTTATGTCAGCATCTTGGTCGGGCCGGAGCTACCGGCAGGCTCCGAGGGCTCCATGCTGGGCAGAGCCCGAGAGAGAGGCTCAGAGCCGGCCCCGGAGTGGGGCGGCCCAGGGTTCAACGCCTGGCTCGGCGACCTCTGGCTCGGTGACTGCAGGCCAGTCCGCCTAGTCCTCCTGGCCCCGTTGTCCTGCCCTGGGGGGCAGGTGACGGGGTGGTGTGAAGGGCTTGCTTGCACCGAGACCCGCTTGTCCCTCTGCAAGGTGGGGTGACCCTGTTCCCACTCTCAGGCAGCTGAGAAGCAGGTGCCACCCCCGTGTGAACACCGGCAACAAGCCGCACGCCCCCACTTCTCGGGGGGCTGGGATTCGTTCATTCATTGGATCGATACTTTCGTTGAGCTCTTCCCTGCCATCCAGCGGGGAAGACAGGCTGCACACCCCCAGAATAACCAGCCAGAGTGTAAAACGGTATAATTTTACCAATTGCCTAATGGTTTCTTATGATCAAAACGTCGCAGGCTTGCTGCGATAAATTCAATAGATACAGGTAACACGAGTGTAAGCTACTGCCCGCAGACTCTGAGGGTACCAGGGGGTCAGGTGATAAAGGGTTCTCACTGGTCTCATTTCCAATTCCTGAAACACTGTACAACCACCAAGTATTACTTTAATAACCGGAAATGATACATTAAAAACTATATCTAGCCCTGACCAGTGTGGCTCAGCGGGTTCAGTGTCATCCCGCACACCGAAAGGTCGCCTGTTCAATTCCCAGTCAGGGCACGTGCCTGGGTTGTGGGCCAGGCCCCCGGTGGGGGGTGTGGGATGGGCAGTCAGTCCATCGATGTGTCTCTCCCTCTTTCTCCCCCTCACTTCCCCCTCTCTAAAAGTAAATAAATAAACTTAAAAAAAACTGTGTCTATCAATATCTATATCATATATACAGATGTGCATTTTAAAATATGATTGTATTACATGCCTTTTAAAAAAATAACCTACCATTTTCACTTAACAAATACAACCCTGGCCCTGTTTCCATGACAACCTGTCATTTTTCAATGGCTGTGTGTCCCGCGGACGGACCCCAGAGCACGTGAGCAACCCTCCACTGTGGGACACGCAGGCTGTTTCCGCTTCGTGACCGTTGGAGCGGTCCTGGCGCGGCCGCCTGGTTCGCACAGGTCCCTGCGTGCTGGCGCGAGTGTGCATGAGTGGCTCACACGGCCAGTGCCCAATGGGACAGCGTGCTCGGGCGCGTCGCCGTGGGGTCGGAGGGACAGCCTGCGCCTCCCGCTGCGGTGCCCAGACCTGGGAGAACGCGGCGGGATGGCGGGCGCGTCCGGACGACAGAGCCAGCCCAGCTTGTCCACGTTAGAGGTGACGGAGAGCGGCGGCCACGCAGCTGGAGAGGGCCGGAGCTGGGACGTGGGCTGGCCGGCCCCGGAACTCTGGGCCTGCGGGCTGTCTTCCCGGCCACGTGCCCCACAGCCTCTCCGTGCCCTGCCTGCTTGTCACTCGTCACTCACCCACTCACTCATGGAACACCTTTGAGGCTAGCTGCACGCCAGCCCCACGCAAGGACCAGCGACAAGCGAAGATGACTGAGGTGGCGCTGTGCCTGCAGACCACCTGTCCCCGCGAACCGCGGCTCCGCCTGGGCCCTGGCCCACGGAGCCTTCCTGTCCCAGCACAGTCCACCGCCAGAGAGGGGCGCAGCGCGGCGTGAGGAGACGCGCCGGGCAGGAGGCAGGGCCGGAGCCGGCCTCCGGTCTCAGCCCGAAGCCCTTGTCCCCACGCACCGGGTGCGCTGCCCCCACCCCCCGCCACCGAGAGCAGGGGGCGTTTCCCGACAGCTTCGTGGGACCCGGGGCAGTTAGCACGTCACGGGCACTGCGCCTTGTCGTCTTAAATGCACAGGGAAGACGTCCCAGTGCTCCTGGGCACACTGACCGAATGACACCCTCACTCGCGCTTAACTCGTGCTCTGTGCCAGTCCCTTAACTGTCACAGCAGCGTCCCAGGTGGGCTTTAAGTCCCCACTGCACAAATTCCGATGCTGAAGCTCAAAGGCAAAGGGATTCTCTCTGGGCAGCTGAGTGAGCCAACGGGGTACCCGGGGGCTCAAACATCACCCCAACATCCCTTACCCTGTCTGCTCTCTTCCTTGGCCTGTATCTCTTCTAACTCGACGCTCAGTTACTCGCTGTGTCCGTGACCTGTGTCTTCCTAGCAGAGTGTCAGCCAGTGGGCAGGGACCGTTGTCTCTCTGTTCACTTAAGAGCCCAGGCAGTGCCTGGCACACAGTAGGTGCTCAAGGAACATTTACTGGATTAATGGCTATCTGATCTGGAGTCTGGGCTCCTATCGACTGCAGACCTTGGCATCAGGGGCCCATGGCCAAGAGGAGGCTGGTTAATTGGGGGCAATGACCCCAGAACGGAAGGGGAGGGCAGCCAGCGAGGTGCTCGGCTCCGGGCAGCGGGCCCTGGGGGAGGCACAGCTGGAGGGCGCCGGAGGGAGGGACGGTGCAGGGTCTCCTGCCAGGACGGGGCGGGAGTCCTGTGCAAAGCATTTTTCATCACCGCCTCCCCACCCCAGGAGGCCCGCCCGGATCGCTTTCTCAGTTTGAATTTCTAAGGCGGCTCTTGGGTTATTTCGGTCGGGAAACCTGATCCTTCGCTGGGTTTATTTTAGCACCTTGGAGAACTCCCAGTGCCGCGCCCGATCCGGGCCGGCCGCACCCACCCTGCGGACGTGCGGCGGGGAGGCGGTGGAGGCGGTGGAGGCGGTGGAGGCGGTGGAGGCGGTGGAGGCGGTGGAGGCGGTGGGGGTGGCGAGCGCGCGGGGCGTCCTCCCGCGTCGCCTTTGCGCCGATCCTCACCCCACGATGCTGGGTTTGGGGGGAGCACAGGGGACACGGGGCGGGGCCACGAGAGGTGGCCAGGCGAGCGGGCCCAGCCGTGCACGCCCCAGCTAGGGCTGCCTGACCTTGGGGGCCCCGCGGGCCTCCCGTCCTCCTCAGCGCGGAGGGCCGTCGGAGGGGAGGGAGCTTCTCGGAACTCTGGTTCTGGGGGCTGTGATGGGGCCGCCGGGCCTAGCAGCAGAGGGTCCTGCGGCCCCCGGAGGGTGCCCAGGTAGGGATCGTCCTGTGAACCAGGCTGGGACGAGCCACCCCTCATTGGCTCTTACCGACCTGATTTGGCCTCGGGTCTCTCCCTCCGCCAGACACCTTAAAGCAACCCAGTCTGAAAATAACGCAACACACCTACTTGCGCAGGCGCAGACATGCGCACTGTCACGCGCACGCGCTGGTGCATCGCATCTACTCACACCCACAAACGGGTTCGCCTACATCACACACACAGCCACACATCGGCATGGACACACACTCACCCTTATCCAGACACGCTCATGCATGTGCACCCTCAGACACACGTGCACACACGTCGGCATGCACACTCAGACCCACAGCTCACAGAAGCCCTCACAGAGCCAGAACACACTCAAACATACACTCTGCACTTACATGCACTCATCCAGACCCTCACACAATGCACACACTGCCACGCACGATATACACCCACTCAGTCATCTCCCCTGCAGCCCTGCACACCTCACACCCACGTGGACACACCCATAGACAGGCAGACACACACTTGTGGGCACACGCACTTACCTGGACACACTCCACACACATTACACACCACTGCCACACGTGCCCTCACACACAGAGACACAGCCTCACACTGTCCCTCACACTCACACCCTTGTTCACTCTAACCTCCTCTGACACGCTCATTTGCACCCCCCAAAGCCCCAGGAACATGCGTTCGGTACCCTCCTTTCCTGAGCTTAACGCACCCGCACATCAGGACGGCTGACTCACACCCGTCCCCGTGTGCCTGGATCGATACTTATAGCCGTTTGAGTATGAAATTGCACCTATTTATTATTCATGGTAATTAATGCCTCTATTCATCATTCCTGGAGTCATTCCCCGATGTCTCTTTGGCCACGAGGATGCGAGTGCCGTGGGGACCACGCCTGTTGCCTGTCCTGGCCCTGGCCGTGTTCCCAGTGTCTTCTGAGCCCCTGGCACAGAGCAGGGGCCGGTCAGCACTGAGGAAAGTGCCAGTGGGTGAGGGACCGTGTCCTCCCGTGGACCTCACTCTGACCTCCCAAGCTGCCACACTCAGGAGTCCACCAGGAAGTCTGGGTAGGGATCGGGGCTGTGCATCCCGACCCCCACTCCGTCCCATTCACTGGTGCTGTCATGGCAGAGGGTCCGGGGAGACTGTGGTCGGAGGGAGGGGAGGGGTCCAGGGGAAGCTGTGAGGGTCCCTGTGGTGTTGGGCACCTCTCCAACAGAGGCCCCCTTCCTCTGCCCTGCAGACGCCAGCGCTTCACGCTCACGTGGATGCATCCTGAGCCTCCCACATGGCCGAGACCGCCGCGGGCCTGTGCCCAGCGCCCACAGGGCTCCGGGAAGCCCCGAGCAGGAAGAGGCGGCCAGAGCCTTGGCGGACCGGCAGGCCAGGGGATGCCCGTGCGAACGAGCTGAGACCGTTCGGGCCCCCTGTGTGTCGAGGCTGGCTCTGGGGAAGCCGATCCCCGGGTGCAGCCTGGGCCGTTTCCCTGCAGAGCCCACCCTCCCACTAGCCCAGGACAAAGAAAGCATCATGGAATGGGTAGGCGGTTCTGGGGCCAAGCTTAGGGACAGGGGCCCTCAGTTTTGCGAGAGCCCTCACCCTCTTCTGGTGCAACTTGCTGAGACAGGGCTTTGCAGCATCGGCTCCTTCCTCGCTCTCTCGGAGGGGCTGGGGCGGCGCATCTGGGGGAGGAGGAGGAGGAGGCGACTGGGCTCTGGGCTTGGCCAGATCTGGACAGGGATCCAGACCTGAAAAGGCCACTGTCCCCTGACCCCTGGGTCTCTCTGTCTGTACAGCCCACCTCCTGGGGTCAAGGTGAAGGATAAAGGAGACCGTGCTTGCTCAGGCAGCACCTAACACACAGTGGGGACCTCACAAACCCAGGCCAAGCCCAGGCCCGCAGGGAGCAACACCCTTTGCCGTGGGCACCCAGGGGACCTGTCCCTGGCAAATAATCTGCAGGGGCTCAGCCACTGAGCAAGCGGGTCTGGGCCCTGGCCTCTGTCCCTTTATGTCAAATGAGAGAGACGTGCGGCTCAGCACATGTTCATGGAGCACTCGTGTCCTCGTCACCAGGGCAGTGTCCCCGCCATCAGGGGGGCACCCTGGCTAATGAGTCTGCTTTGTTCCAGGGGCTAATGGTGTTGGGGGATGAGACAGACACCCCAACACTTAATGCCTCACCTGTACAGAAACTGAACAGCACACTACGTGTCTGATGGCAAGGGAGGGAGGAGCAGGCGGCTGTAGGGCGGCCGTGAGTGCCTGGCAGAGGCAGAAAGCATCTTCCCCGAAGTGGGGATTTACATGGGTCCTTAGGAGACGCATGCCGTCTGGAGTTCTGCCGTCTGGCAGTCAGCAGATGGTGAGAGACACCCTGCCCCGGCCTCGGTCAGCAGGCCCAGGAATAAGCTACCAACTAACCGAGCTGGGCAGGGAAAGCCCGTCCCCAGGCCGGGCGAGGGCCGTGGCTGTGAGCAGGGTGCAGGCGGGGGTGTGGCGGGTACCATGAGACACTTCCTGCAGCCTGAGCTGGGCTGGCGTTTGATGGGCCGCTCAGCCTGGCTGATCCTGCGTCGGAGAAGAAACCTCAGCGTGGCTGGAGTCCCTACTCCTCTGGTTCCCGCCTCCCCGCCATGGCACACCCTGGGAATGGCCAGAACCATCTGCCCGGGGCCTGGCTGCGGGAGCCTTGGGAAGTGAGAGTGGTGGGGGCAGGACCTGGCTCCAAGGTGGCTGCAAGGTCTTCCGATGTCACAAACTGCCTGGACTTTCCCAGGTGAGGGTGAGGGTATGGCTCAAGGGTGCTTAGGGTGGTTCACAGCTATGCTCTCCCCCCACCATGTCCATGTTCAACCCCCTTCTAAACCCTGCACTCAGACCACCAGGTCCCAGGCAGCCGGGACGCATGCCAGGTGGGACCTTGGGCAAGTCTCCCAGCTTTGGATTCCTGCTCCGGGAACGCACAACATAGGCCTCCTGCCCAGGGTGGCTGATGGTGGCGGAAAGGAAGCTGTACAGCTGGGGCCCAACAGGCCTGACCACCTGCCAGGGTGCCCAGTGGCCCAGCCCAGAGGGAGCAACGCAGGGACCCTCTCCCCAAACTCATCTACCCCCACCTTCCCAACCCCGGAGCCTGCCAGAATCCTGGCACCATCTCCAACCAGGCACGGCCCTGGCGGGACCTGGAACAGCGGGGCAGCCCGGCTCTTCCCCGCGGGCCCTGAGCCCCAGAAAGCCTGGGAGTTCAAAGGGCATAGGGAGCAGCCCACCTGGACCCAAGGCACAAGTCGAACTACATTACCCAGAATTCCCCGGGCTAGCCAGAAAGGAAATGTCGTTTCTGCGAGGAGAGGCTCAGCTCTCCCAGCAGCTGCAGAGAGAGGGAGAGCGAGGGGGGCGAGGGGGAGAGGATTACCGGGGGGGAGGGCGGGCGGTGCGGGGAGCGAGGGTGTAGAGCAGGGCGGGCGGCGAGGAGGAGGCGGCGCCCGCCGCTGCCGCCAGCGGACTGCATCCCCGCGGGGCCGGCGAGCGCGGGCGGCGGTGCCTGCGTGCGCTGCGCTGCGCGCCGGCCAGCGGCTGCGGGCGGACGCGGGGCCAGGCCGGCGCAGGGGCTGAGTTTCTGCAAAGTTTGACCTGGTTGCCTTTCCGATGCTGCTGCAGAGCGAGGCAGCGCCGGGCGCGCCAGGCGGCTGCGGCGCGGCGGCGGGGCTGAGCGGCGACAGCACGCTCAAAATGATCATAAAATAAAGGAGGTGCGCGGGGTGGGGGCGAGAGAGCCCCAGCCTCAGCTCTCCGCCCCCGGCCATCCCCCCCCAGCAGCCCTGAGCTAGGAGAACGTGGGGGCCGAGGGCGCCCCCGCCGGCCCCAGACCCTAGTAGAGCCAAAGGACACTGCCCCGGGGGAGGGGGTGGGGGTGCCCGCAGCAGGGTCAGAGGCGGCCGGAGGGCGGCGGCCGGGGCACGCGGATTGGCCCGAGGGGCAGGTGAGTGGCCGACACCGCCCGGGTGGGGGCGTGCGCGCCAAAGTTGCCCCGCGGCGGCGAGCGCGCCGGACGCGCGGGGACTCAAGGCCGATCGCGGCTGACCAGTGGGGGACAGAGGCGGTCGGTGCGGTGGGACTAGGGCACTGAGCCCTCCGAGGGTCGAGGGATCCCGGCCCGAGAAGGGGGCGCGCGCCCGATCAGACTGTCCTGCAGGGGTGACACTGCGTCCCTAGGGGGCCGGAGGGACCCAGGCTGGGGAAGGAGAGCTGGCGGCGAGGCGGCGGGCGTAGTGCCAGGGCCGGCAAGTCCACGCGGCCCACTGCAGTGCCAGCCTATCGCCCCCCCACCCCACCCTCGGGACGGGAGGGTGTCAGCGGAGATGTCACGGGCGGCGATTATTCGCTGGTGCGCGCGGTCGTGCGGCTGCCACTGACGGGGCGGGCGGGGCGGGGGGGGGCGCCGCCTCCGGGGAGACCGCCCAGAGCTGCGCTGTCAGCTCCGCAGCCCGCGCCCCGCGCACACGCGTCGCCGCCCCGCGCGTCCCCCTCGGCAAAGTTAGGCTCAACTTTGAGGCGGGCCTTGACGCCCTGTCCCTTCCACCTCCTACCAGGTCCTCGGCGGTGGCGAGCTAGGCGGCGGCTCCGGCGCAACCCTGCAGCCCCGGACGGCGGGCGGCGACAGAGTCAGCGGCAAGGGGAAGCGGTGCGCCGGCGTTGGGGCGTCGGCCTGCGCCCGCCAGTGGGCACCGACCCGGACCCGCGCTGCGCCGCGCTCCTCGGGGACCTCGCGAGCGGCCGGAGCCTGGCGCTCGCCTCCAGGAAGCCGCGGGTCGGCGCTCGCCCTCGAGGGAGCCGGGACCTCTGCCGACTGAACAGAAACTGCCCTTCCATTGATTCGGCCCCGTTGCGCGAGAGGTCGGTGTGTGTGTCCCGAGCGCGTGCGGAAGGCAGGAGGGCAGGAAGTCGGTCTTCTGCAGCGAGGGTGGCGGCGCTGCGCCGGGGACAGAGCCTTCCTTATTTATGTGTCTGCCGGCATTCGCCTGCTTCCCCGAAGACTTCAGGGAGCGTCTGTGAGCCGCGTTCCCCGCGTGTGCGGCGCGGAAGGGCTGGATGTCTGAACAACATGATTATCCATTAACATCCAAACTTTTCTTTTTTTAACCCAAAGAATATCGGTGATTTTTGTCCACTGCTAGCCGAAGAAGAGAGAACCCGGGGCCCTTGAAATGCAGCAAAATCCTTATTTGTAAACAAGGCCAGAGGCAGTGATATGCAAATGCCCCCTACCCAGTGAATGTTCTATCCTATGGATATCGGTCTTGAGATTTGAAATCGGAGATCAGCGCTGTCTGCCGTAGGCCCGGCAGCCTCCACCCTTTCAATGCCCGGTTTTCTCTGGGACTGCTGGCCTTCCCTGGACATCAGAGCGGTGCTGCGGGCCATGGGCTGTATCCAGAGCATCGGGGGCAAAGCCAGGGTCTTCCGGGAAGGCATCACGGTGATCGACGTGAAAGCCTCCATCGACCCCGTCCCCACCAGCATCGATGAGTCCTCCAGCGTGGTGCTCCGCTACCGGACACCCCACTTCCGTGCCTCGGCCCAGGTGGTCATGCCGCCCATCCCCAGGAAGGAGACCTGGGTAGTGGGCTGGATCCAGGCGTGCAGCCACATGGAGTTCTACAACCAGTATGGGGAGCAGGGCATGTGAGTACGGCTCGGGAGCCAGCTCTGTGGGGCTGCTCGGGGTGGGGCGCTTGGAGGCCTGCGGTGGGGGTCAGGGCCTCATGGGGCCGGGGCGGGGGGGACTTTAGGCATGGACGGAAGTCCTCTTAGAGGGCCTGTCTGTTGATTCAGAGTGGGATGGTGGCTCTGGGACCTCCTTACGACTGTCCCCGAGGCTCCGGCGTCCTGCCCTGCAAGATGCTGAGGGAGCAGGGGAGCCCCGGCCGGGTGGCTCAGTTGGTGAGGGCATCGCCCCCAGCCGTGTGCCAAGGTTGCGGTTCAATCCTTGGGTCGGGGTGCGTACAAGAACCACCCAGTGAATGCATGAATGAGTGGAACAACAAATCGAAGTTTCTGTTTCTCTCTCTCTCTCTCTCAACTCAATTTAAAAACAAAGCAAGCAAGCAGAGACTATTCCACCAGGTGCCTCTTCGGCAAAACAAACGAGCTGGGTGACCCGAGAGGCCGAGGCCCGCCACCTCCCTGCCCCCACCCCCACCCCCCGGGTTCAGGCCTGTGCGAGCCCACGTGGCGGAGACTCGGGGAAGTACCGGGGCCCTGAACCCTGGGAGTTCTCTGTGCAGTGCTCTGGGGCTCCAGATGTGCCCCCGGGCCGGGAGCGCTTTGCTGTGGCCAGCAGGCCAGCGGTGTTTTGTCTGAGAGGAGAGCCGGGTTTGGAAGCCCGGTGTGCTCCGTGGTGCGGTGGTTTTTCTCTCCGAGGCGGGAGGCCACTTAGGAAGACCTTGTTTCACTGTCCAGGAGGCTCCAGCGCGGCCTGCGCAACCGAGAGGAGCCCCCTGGGTTCTTCTCTGCGGCCTGGTCTCCAGAACGTTCCCGGGATAATGTAAATCTCCGTGCGGGACCCTGGGACCTGGGTCTTTCCGGACACGTTTTCTGACCCTGGAGATGGTCACCCCTGGCGTGGACAGAGCAGTGGGAGATGAACTCGCAGGGCCCCCCCTAGGCCAGGGTGGCGGCAGTCGCTGCTACCAGATGCCAGGCCGTGTCTTCGAGAGCTGGCCGGGGACCCTCTCCCATCATCTCTCTGGGCGTGCACTCTGAGCAGTGTCCTGGGTGTGCAAGGAGAGAACAGAGCAAAGGTTTCCAGGAGCGGGAAGTCCACGCTGGCTGAGGATCACCCTGGGCCACCTGAAATTAGAGGGGGGAGGTGGGGGGACACCCGATCTTATGGCTCCTCCACTTAACCACGCTGAAGGTACAAGGGCCACAGGGGACCATGGTGACACTCAAAACCTGGGTGTGACCCTGGTCGCCCCCTGGGAGAAGCGCGTGCGGCCTCCCTGGACGCTCAGCGGCTCCTCTGCCCAGCTGACTTCCACGCCCAGGCCCCTGACTTCCCGAAGTGTCCCTGAGTCTGGGCCGGGGGCCGGCCTCCCGGTCCGAAGGGGAAGCACGAGCCCTGGGGGTTTGGCGGGAGCCTGCCCTAGGAAACCCTGGGCCCGGAGCCTCGTCCGACTTTGGCATCCGGGGCGACTGGCAAGACACAAAGGCATTGGCCAGGGGCTTCGGGCTGAGTCTGTCCCCGCCCCCAGGGGCTCTGGGGCACAGTAGGCAGCGGTCCTCCAGAACTCGGGGAGACGTGAGCGCCAGGGGTGGGGGAGACCGGCGCCAAGAATGGAGGGACTGCTGCCCTCTGATGAGCTGGGGTGCGCTGTGCGGTGGGGAGGGGGCGGGCCTGGCTCCCAGCCTCCACCTTCCCCCCTGCGCACGGGGCGTCTGGGCTTCCAGGCCTCTCACTCCGCTCTGCAGCTCTGAGTAGGTTGAGGCACGCTTGCCGGAGGCAGGCCCACGTCAGGCGACCCGAGGCGACCTCTGTCTGTCTGTGCCCGGCCTCGGTTCCTGGTTAGAGTGTGCACCCAGGGGCGCACCCAGAGGCAGGGGAGCAGAGCTGGGCGGGAGTCCAGGCCCTGCCACCACCACCACTGTCCAGGCTGTGACCTGAGCCACTCTGACCCTTGGTTTCCTCCTCTGCAAATTGGGGCATCCCAGTGCTTGTGCCCTGGCTTACTGCGGGAGTGATGGGAGGTGACATCTGTCAAACAGTCGGCACCGGCTGAGGCCACGACCAAACACCTAGTCGGGCGGCTTCCGCCTGGAGCGTGGTCATTCCCGTGGTGATCGCTGTCTGATGGGGTGAGGGGCCATGGCGACTGCAGTGTTCGGGAGCCGGGGCTGGAACCCCAGGACCTGGGGCCGGAACCCCGAGACCCACAGACAGAAATTCCTTTTGTTCCGAATTTCCCCCCGGCCCAGACTCTCCTCTTTCACCTGGGGCCACGCCCCAGCTTTAAGAAACTTGGAAATAGTGCAGGTTATGAATAGTTGGAGTTTTCGAGGGGCCGGAGGCCCATTTTCACGCTCTCGACCTGCTCGCCTTGGTTCCCTCCCCTTCGCGGGCCACCTCTGTCGGCCAGGACCCTCTGTGACCGCGTCCTGTTCTCCTGGGCTCGTGATCCCAGTCGGCAGGGGGGTCCGCCCCCGTGAAAGGGGCAGGGTTGGGGGCGCCCTGGGGGGGTCGGTGTCCTTCCTGGGGTCCGGCCCTGGGGTCCGAATGACCGACCAGTGCTGGTGCTGGGGCGGCTCGGAACTCCGGCTCTGTCACCTGTGAGGACTCCCCGGAGGCTGCTGTGGGGACCCGGTGAGGGGACAGGAGTAGGTGACCACCCTGAGGCTCAAATGCTGTGTTGGGAGCGGCTCGACTTAGGACTAACCGACAAAGTCGTATTCAGAATCAGCGCGCAGCGCAGTTCCTCGTTCGGTTCCTCGAGGCGGCCCCTCCCGTCGCGGGCAGAGCGCTGTGTCCAACGGGGCCCCCCCCCCCCCCGCCCCGGAACAAGAAGGGCCGGGTTAGAAGGAGCCTGGCAATGAGGGTGGTGTAAAGGACCCTCCCCATCGTCCTCACCCCCACTGCTCTGTGTCCTGTTTTAGTCCCCATGACATGGCAGCGGGAGAGGGGCGCTGAGCCAGGGGGACTGGCCGGAGACCGCCAGCTGCCCAGGGCTGTCCCCTCGCTTTGCCCAGGCCGGAGGCTGCCCTGTGCATTGTAGGACGGGGGACAGTGCCCCTCGTCCCTGCCCACTCGATGCCGGGAGCCCCCCAACCTCCTGTCGTGACGACCAAAAGTGTCCCCAGACGTTGCTGCGTGTCCCCGGGAGGGCGTGAAGCCGCCCCGGCTGAGAACCGCTGGACCGGGTCCAGACAGTCGGAACCATTAGAACAAAACCCACACCCTGGGCTTTAGTGGCCCGGGGCGGGCACAGCCCGGGCGGGGGCGGGGGGGGCGCAGAGTGAGGGCTTCCGCTCTTTCCAAGTGGACTCGTGGTCAAAATATTAATTCCGGATACTTAGCTGAAACCCCTAATACCCCCAACATTATCCCTGCTTGAGATTAACCTCTAATCCGGGAGAATTTAGAAAGGTATTCTGGGCTTGGAGCATCCAACGTGGGACGATGTAATACGAATCTTACCGGCCGCTGCAAAATGGTGAGCGTCTCCACGCCAGCTTGGGGGGATCCTATAGGGTTGGGGTCCAACCCACATTGCTTTAAAAGCCAACCCTCCCTCCCCCCAAGACTGCCGGAGACACCTGCCTCCACACCCCCGTCCTCCGCAATCCCTCAAGTGCCACCTGTCAGCCGGCACAGTCTTCTGCGTGACAAGTCACAGTTTCCTGCCTGTGTGGGAGATGCTTCCCATGGTCCCTGCTTTGCCCTCCTCGGGAACCCTCCGGGGAATGCGGCCCACGGCCAGGGCCCAGGCCCCGGTCCGCTTCTAGCCCGGGGTTCTGCCGAAAGGCACACTTGTGGGGGAGGGGAGGGGAGCAGCAGGGGGCGGGTCCCAGCCCCGCCACCCGCCGGGGCTGCGGTCGTGGGCCTCGAGCCTCCCTGCTCCCATCTACGAAGGTGGGGGGGGGGGACGGTGCTTCCCTCGAGCGGCTGTGTGGGGGTGGAACGAGGGGAGGCATCGCAAGAACCCAGCCCAGGGCCTGGCGCAGCTGAAGCCTTGGTCCCTGGCAGCTGCCAATATCGTAACGACGGATAATCGTTATTAATTACGCAACACGCAGCAGAGCCAGCTTGCAGCCGGCTGTGTTACAGTGTTACCGTGGTCCGGGCTGCTGGTGGGAAGGGCGGGGCCGCGCTGGCGGAGCTGAGGCTGGCGGGGTGGGGGGGGGCGGGCGGGGGGGGGCGGGAGTTGGGGGAGGCTGGAGCTGGGCCGGGGCAGACCTGCCCGGCGCCCTGTCCACTCTGCTGTTTCCCAAGGACCTCATGCGATGAGGAGCCAGCAGCTGCAAGGCCGGGAGCCACTCGCCCAGGGAAGCCTGCACTGCTCCGGCGGGTCTGGGTACGGGGCCAGGAGGAATGGCCCGGTGACCACGGGGCCTCTTCCTGCAGCCCAGGCCTGAGCCACGGGCCCTGCACAGAACAATCGAGGATGCTGCTTCCTCTCCTCGACCGGAAAGGGCCTCCCCATCTGCTGGGCCCTGGCAGAGGCGAGGGCGGCGTGGGTGGGAGAGGGAAGTCCTCGCTTCCAGGCTTTGGGGTGGGAGGAAGTGGCAGGGGAATGCCAGCCCAAAGAGAATCCCCCCTGGACCGGCCCTGGCCAGGCGATGCCTCGACCCTCACCGTCCTCGGGCCTTGGAACAAACGCTGCCTCTTCCTGGGGACGTGCGGGAAGGCACCCGGCGGCCGCCGGGTCGGGGGTGGGGGGTGGGGAGGCATTACACACAGAGATGTATTTTTTTGCCGATCGGATCTGGGTAAAACGGAAAAGATCAGTAGGTGGACCTGTAGCGGCTCCCCCAAGGGAAAAGCAATCAAATTATAGGTTGCATTTAAACAGAGTTGTAAACTGTGTAGGGTAAGGACCCGTGTCGGTTAAAAAGGTCCCACTGGCAATGGCAGCGTACACTGCGTGCGTGTGTGTGTGTGTGTGTGTGTGTGTGTGTGAGGGAAAGGTCTGGAAGGATGTTTACCAGCCTGCAGTGTGGTGTGCGGTGGGTAACCTCAGGGGGGGAGGTGGGCAGCGCGGAAGAGATGTTTTCCTTTCTATTTCACACACTTCTCTATGGCTGGCGTTAAAAAACACACACACACACACACAGCTTTTGTAACTGGAAACGAAAACAGGTGTTGCCCCAGGGCCCAGGGTGCTCGGGGTGGAGCCCAGGGGTGAGGGTGGGGAGGGAGGGGACTCTGCAGCCCCCCCCAACCTCGCACAGCAGGTGCCTGGAGGCCCCCTCGGTGGGAGGGGCTCGCTTTGTGGGCGCTGCACGGGGCACAAGTCCGGAAGCGGGGACCCCAGGCTGGTTTGGGAAGGGCTTTTGGGCCTCAGTTTGCGTGAAACTGCAAAACTTGACAGAATCGGGACTTTCTACAAATTGTATAAAACTGTGTTACTGACGACCAGGTGGAGTGACCCCGAGTGCCGGTCTGGCCCAAGCCAGGGCCCCAGGCAGGGAGCCGCCGACCCCCTCCTGTCCCTGGGTCCCTCAGGTGCCTGCAGGGAGCTGGGCCCATGTTAGTGTTTCGGTGGGCCCGTGTAAGCTAAAGTGGAATTCCCATGGAAAGCAACACATTTATTTTGATGTGTGTTAGGGAAAAAATGCACATATTACCTAAAATATTTAACCTGTGCTTTCAAAGGTATTTCTTAGGAAAAGCTACACGTAGTTGAGTTTTTTAAAAAGTGATTAATTTTAAGGAAAACAACCCAAGCGAAGAAAGCCAGGAAGGGCCAAGGCTCTGCTTGGAGGCCTGGTGGGCCAGGCCGGGTGGTCCGCTTCTGGATCCCCGACCCCACACTCCCTGGGAGGGGAGCCCCCAGCGGGGGGCTCTTGCCGTGCCGGGTGAGAGCCCAGCCCCGTTCCCACCCCTGCCCGGCTCTCTCCAAACTGTCCAGGGAAGGGGGTGCTCCCGCCAGCCCGGGGCCACGGAAGGGCCGCCCTGGGCCCTCGCCCTCCACCGAGAGGCCTTTGCACTGGGCCAGCTTGGACGGGTGGCCAGGCCTGGACACAGGGTGACGGCCCCCAGCCCTCGGGGTGGCCCTCGGCACAGCCTGAACCCCTCCCGCCGCCTCCGGAGCAGGCCTCTCTGTAGTCCCTTCAGATTCCCGCTCTCGGTCAGGCGCGCTGTGGAGAGCCTGTGCACGTGTGCACACATGTGCCTGTGTATGCACGCGTGTGCACATGTGCACTGTGTATGCACATGCAGGTGCGTGTACCTGTGAATGAGTGTAGGCTGAGGGCCCGCTGGAGGCCAGGGGGAAGAGCTCGCTCAGGCTGTGGGTCCTGGCCTGGCGGCTATCTGGTTATGTGACCCTGGGCCGGGCCTCTAGCGACTCCAAGTCCGAGGAGAAGCCTGGGCAGGTGACCGTCCGTACACAGGCTGCCTGGCCTGGCCTGGCCAGTGTGCTCGGCAGCCTCAGCCGCACCAGGAGAGAAGTTGCACCAGCCGACGCAGCTTCGGGCCAGGGTCCCCTGAGTGAAACTAAGCCCGTTCCTGAGACCCCTGTGGGGCCCCAGCCTGCCCGAGGTCAGGCCCAGGCCACCGGCATGCTTGGTGCCCAACTCTCCACCCGGCACCCAGTGGGTCCCGGAGGTCTGGCCCCCGCCCTCCCGGGGTCGTCAGCGACGGTCGTAGGGTTATGGAGCCGCCCCCCGTGAACGCGCCAGGAAGCAGCAGGATGAGGACCGAGGGGATCTCATGCGGGCACCTGGCCTTGTGGGAGGGGCTGGGGCAGGCTTCCCTGGGAGACCCCAGAGTCTCGCCAGGAGACGGACTAGGACTGGGGCGGGGGAGGGGCGCTGCTGCTGGCAGAGGGCTTGGGGGTGGGGTGGGGTGGGGCACGGCCGTTGGAGGAACCAAGAGTGCCCGCTGGCTCTGCGGCCTGGGGAGGGCATTGCTGGGAGCCTCGTTACTCACTCGCCCTCCTGGTGGCATCTGCGGGTCAGAGCCTGCGTGGTCCGCGGCCCGCGAGCGGAGAGGATGCTCAGTGTGTGCAGGGCCTGGGCTCGCCCCGCCACCCCGTGGAGCCAGGAACTGAGGGTCTGCCTTGCAGTCCAAGGTCCTTCCAGAAGAAGCCGGAGATCCTGGAGTCTGAAACTATAAGTGAGGTCAGAGAGGCTCCCGGGCAAATCCCAATTGCTGACCCCTCCCTCTGAAGGGTCTAGAAGCTTCCACGGGTTGCTGTTTCCTGTGGACCCGGTAGCACATACATCAACGCATTTCATCACCCCAAAACCTTGCAAGGTGTGGGCAGGGCTGTCCACAGTTCACTGGTGAGAAAAGGGGGCTCGGAGACATGAGACCCGACAGGAGCCGGCCTGAGACAGGGTGCCCAGAAACCGTGCCCTTCACCGCACACCCTCACTTGCGCGAGGGGACCACAGGGACCACGGGGGCCAGAGCCAGCCCATGCTGGCAGGGGATGATTCGAAAACAGACGCCCTTGGCCCCGGCTCTGAGTAATAGCACACACGAGACATGGCTGGCTGCCAGCTCACGAGGATGGTCACCTGTCTGTGACAGAGCTGGGGCTCGGGCATTTGGGGGCTGGGGGTGGAGAGGAACCGTGCAGCCTGGGGTCAGCGGCTGAGGGGTGGGGGGCAGAGGCCGTCCTTGACCTCAACCCCAGTCCCCGAACAGGCCTGCTCTTAGGAAGTGAAAGGCCAAGGAGGAGCAAAGTTCCTCTCGCAAGTTTCCTTTCTGCCTCTTAAAAAGCGTGTTGCAACGAGTGTGGCCACTGCGAGTGGGAGAGGGGGCGCCTTCCGAAACAGGTGCCGGCCCCGGCTTCCGCCGCGGCGGCTCTGGAAGAGCCCGGAGATCCCAGGGATGGGTGGGAGCTTTAGAAGCTCGAGGCCATGGCGCTGCTGCCCGGGTTCCCCTGGAGCTCGGGGAGCTGGAGGCTCAGGGCCAGAGGCAGCCTGCTCGGCAGGTGGCGTCCGAAATTGGGCCTGTCCGTAAAATAAGCAGAAAACCGCGATGAGGGATCACAGAGTGAGCCAGGTCACGTGCGTCACCGTTCCTCCCGTAGCGGCCCCGGACTCGCTAACTGCCAACAGCGAAGGACGCATTTCGATAGAGAATGCGTTTTTTATTGTGATGAGTCGCGTGAAATTTACCACCTGGACCATCTTTGAGTTCCGCGGCGTGAAGTGCGTCTCTGTGGTTGCCTGTGTCCATCTCCTGCACTTTTTCGTCCTAAACGGAAACTGTCCCCGTTAAATGTGACCCCCCCAGCCCCGCCCCCGCCCCCAGGGACCTCAGGTGGTGGAGTCACACGGTGTCTGTCCTTCTGCGACTGGCTTCCTTCACAGCGAAGTGTCCCCAGGGCCCCTCCGCGTGGTAGCAGGTGTCGGAATCTCCTTCCTGTTTCGGGCTGAACGGCGCTCCACGGTGTGGGCGGCCCATTGCGTCGTTTATCCATCCCCCCCCACCCCCCCTGCTGAGGACCCTCGGGCTGTTTCTGCCTTCAGGCTGTGGGGAGTGGCACGCTGTGGACTGGACTCTGAGCGCTGGTGTGACAGGGCCTATGGGGGCCAGCACTGGACCAGGTCCACCTGCCCAGGCCCTGGTCCCCATGCCCTGCTGCTTAGCTGTCACCCTGGGAAAAGCCCAACCCCCCACTTGATTCCTGATGAGTCTCTAAGGGGTGAGCTCCCCAGACTCGGCTGTGTCCTTGGAGTGTCCTGTGTCCTTGGAGCACCTGGGGACTGGCTGGCGTGCTCTCGTGTCTGAGTTATTGTCACAGCAAAACAATAGTGACCACCATGGCGTTAGCAGCCACCGACTGCCAGCATGTGCTTTGTGCCCTGCGCTGGGCTGGCACGTTCCTGCCCTCATTTTCCAGTGACCCCAGCAGGGACGTGTGTCCAAGGCCGGGGGTGAGGGAGGGCCAGGCCTCCCGATCAGGGGGTCTCACGCCAGAGAGGAGGCAGCTGAGACTTGAGCAAGGCCTGTCACAGGGTTCCCGAGGCTGAGCTCAGGCAGCCCGGCTGCCTGTCCCCCGCCCCGGAAGGCCGGGCCCCTCGGCCTCCGGGAGGGGAGAACCGAGTGCGAGTTCAGCAGCGCGGCCAGGCGCGGAGGAGGCCGCACGGAGCTGGGCTGGTGGTGGGGCTGAGCGTGGTGCTTTAAGATGGGGGCGACTCGGGTTTCCTTGCTTCTGCGGCTTCCAAGACGGGCCAGCCAGGCGGGGGCGAGTCAGGCTGCAGGGCGCTTCCTCTTTTGGGCGGGCGTGAGCAGAGAGGAGGGCCCCCCGGAAGCCTCCAGGGCTGGCTGTGGCTCGGGGGGAGGGTCCGTCCGGCGGGGGAGACATGGAGATGAGGGGCCAGACCCTACTCGAAGGGCTCTGGGGGTGCTGGTTCCTTACGCCCCAGACCCCAGAGCTGGGAGGAGGGAGAGGCTGGAGGCGACCCCTACCGCAGGTGAGGGCGCTGAAGCTCAGAGGGGCAGGTGTTTGCCCCAGGTCACACACTGGCCCACGGGGCAGGGGGGGGGTCAGGAATCACCCCCGGACGTGCTGCCCCATGACCACAGGGCTCAGAAGTGTCCTGGTGGCCTTTAGAGCAACAGAAAGGTCCTCGCGGCCACCCCCAGGACACATGTAACCCAGAGGGGCCGGGCCAGCCTGCATTTCCGTCCCACCCACGGCCTCCACCTTAACCGAGGTCACGTGTGGCCCTGCCACCAGCAGCGGCGCACCGCACGCACCAGGGCTCCCACTGCTGTTCGGCAGCCCCAGGCCCCTCTGGGTGCTGCATCCTCTCGCAGGCAGGGGCCCCAGGGCTCCCCGAAGCCCGGCCAGGGTCCAGCCCTGTCTGCAGGGGTCTCGGGGAGACGACGGGAGAGGATGCAAGAGGAACGGGGTGGCTTTCCAGGGAGGTGACGTCGGGGGAGCCCTGGTTCACCCACCATGATGTTGACTGTCTGGTCACTGTCTGGTTGCTGTCTGGGTCCCCCGGGAGGGGATGCGGAAAAGCCTGGGGGGGGTGTCTGGCTGAGTGAACTGGTCTCCCTGTCCCCAGGTCCAGCTGGGAGCTCCCGGACCTCCAGGAGGGCAAGATCGAGGCCATCAGCGACTCGGACGGGGTGAACTACCCCTGGTACGGCAACACCACGGAGACGTGCACCATCGTGGGCCCCACCCGGAGGGACTCCAGGTTCATCATCAGCATGAACGACAACTTCTACCCCAGCGTCACGTGGGCCGTGCCCGTCAGCGAGAGCAACGTGGCCAGACTGACCAACATCTACCGGGACCAGAGCTTCACCACGTGGCTGGTGGCCACCAACACCTCGACCAACGACATGATCATCCTGCAGACGCTGCACTGGCGCATGCAGCTCAGCATCGAGGTGAACCCCACCCGGCCCCTGGGCCAGCGCGCGCGGCTGCGGGAGCCCATCGCCCAGGACCAGCCCAAGATCCTGAGCAAGAACGAGCCCATACCGCCCAGCGCCCTGGTCAAGCCCAACGCCAACGACGCGCAGGTCCTCATGTGGCGGCCCAAGTACGGGCAGCCGCTGGTGGTGATCCCGCCCAAGCACCGGTGACAGCCGGGGCGCCGCTCGCGCAGACTCCAGGGGCGGCCCAGCCCCCACGCGGACGCCCCCTCATTCAGCAGAATACAACCATTCTACCTTGCCCAGCGGCGGTCTCACTGTGCGCATGCCCCGGCATGGCCTCCCGCCCCCTCGGACGGAGCCGCTTCCCCGCGGTGGGGGGCCGGGGGGCGGGGCCAGCCCCCGAACAGACCAGCCCCGTGTATGCCCTTCGGTGTCGCCTGGGGTCCCCTTTCCTTCCCTCTTCTCACAGTTTCAGCCATTCACTCGCAGCCGTCTCCCGGACACAACTGCTTTTCAGTCTTTTTGAACGCCTCTTTAGGAGGTTCAGGGGCGGGAGGAGGAGGAGGAGCTGGCGCGCGCGTGACGGACCGGCTCCTGCTGACCCGCGAGAGTGCGGCGCTCCCGTGGCGGCTCCCCCTCGTCCTCCCTCTCGTCACGCGGCCTTACGTAGAATTGCTTTGCCAAACTTTTGCCTTAAGCTGAACTTCGAGGAAAGAAACCGAACCAGCGCGAGGGAGCCGGGTCTCTTTTCTACTGGACTTCATCCTCCTCCGCCGGAGAGGTGGGGGTTGGGTGGGGAGGGAGGGAGACCGCCTGCGTCCCTGGGCCCTGGCGTCTTGGTTCCGGGGCGGGGGCGCAGGTTCAGGCCGAGGACCGGCTGCTCATTCTTGCGTCTCAGCACAAACTCAGCCGCAGCCAGATGCTACTTAAAGGGCCCCAGGTAGAGCCCCCGCCCCCCACCTGCAGAGGAGGACCGTGAGCTGTGGCCCCTGCTCTCCTGTGAGCCGCAGGTCGAGCCCAGGGGGCTTTCACCCTCCGTCCTCAGTGCCCGTGTCCCCAGAGGGCCTGCCCTCATGTCCCAGTGTGTGGCTCTCCCTGTCCATTCACACGGGTTCCCACGGCCCCGAGGGCCGGGCCAGCGACCAGGTTTTAATTCAAAGGGGAGAAGAACCGCACACTCTTCGCTCCAGGCTCCTCAGGGAACGCCCCTCCCAGGGCTGGGGGTGCGGGGGAGGGCTGCAGACTGGCCCCAGCAGCACAGAGCTGGGGGCGGGGCAGCCCCCCAGGAAGCACCCAAGGAAGGACCTGGGCGTGCGGGGGTCAGTTGGCAGACACCCCCGGCTGCCTGTCCTCAAGGAAGTGAGCCAGGGCCCCGGCTGTGGGACTGAGTGGGCCCCGGGTCGAGAGGTGTCAGAGCTGCCATGGAGGCTGGCCTGGGACAGTGCGGCCAGTCGTCGGGGGCCACCCTCCCTGGAGTCCCGGGCCCCTGCGGCCCTAGGGCTTTGCCCCGAGCGACGCCACGCTTTCTCAGCCACGTCTGCTCTGAGGGCTGCTCGCGGGGGCTGCAGGCCCCCCCCCCCCCCCGCGGCAGCCCCCTTCCTCCAAGCTTGCCAAACCCACAGCTGCACCATCCAGGCCCCGCATCCGAACTAGTGATAGTCAAGCACAGACAGCCCGTCAGGTAAGCAAAACACCGCGTTTCTGCTGCGCACGAGCCACATGCGGGGGAATCCCAGGGGCAGCGCGGGAGGGCGTCGGTGACCCGCCCTCGCTCCGCTGCGTGACTGTGTGGTGATGTATTTACTCAAGGGGTGCTTACCGCCCAGTCCCTCCCCCGAGCCCCGCCCGACGGAGGCGCACAGCCATCCCGGGGCAGCTGGACGGCCGGCCGGCCGCCCTGTGCTGCTGGCCACGGGCCTGGTGCTTGGGGACACTGCCAGGCCCGGGACCTCTCCCTGGACGCTGCCAGTTCCCCGTGGTGCCACCCAGAGAGGCCGTAGCCTTGAGGAAGGAGAGGAACAGTGGGTCCCCGCTCCACCTTGGGGGCGGGCCAGAAGGGAACCAGGTGCCGCGTCCGGCCACCAAGGACAGGGCCTGGCCTCCCAGTGGAGCGGCCGCTGTCTGCACTCAGGTCTAGCCCCACAGAGGAGAGCCGGCCCTGGCGAGGGCCCGGAGGCCGGGTCCCAGCTGGGAGGTTCTTCCTGGGGCAGAGGGTGGAGGAGGGGAAGAGCAGTAGGGGGCGTCCTGGGCTGTTTGGGGGCAGCTCAGGTGTGGCCAGTGTGAGCGAACCTCCCGGCAGCGGCAGCGCTGTGTACAGCTGGAAGGGCTGACCGCTGCTTGTCTGGCCCCCAGCTCCCGTCCCCTCCCACCCCCGCCCTCCCCTTTCTGTGCCCATCGGGCCTTTCTGAAGACCCTGGAGAGGCTGCAGGTCCGGCCAAGGGTGCCGGGCTTAGCTTGGGGCTGGTCCCTTGGCGTCCTTCCTCGGGTCAGGGGCCCAGACCCCAGGCTCCTGGCCGGGGCCCCCGGTCCCCCGGTCCCCCCGTCCCCTCCCCCACGTGGACACGCCCATCCAGCAATAAGGGCCGTCCGTGGTCATGGAGAGTACTGTGAAAACCAACCAGGGCACTTACCAGGAGGCACGAGACTGGAAGAAAATGTAAAACGAACCTTTAAAAAAATATTCACAAAGAGAAATAAAATTAATTTTAAAGAAGGGCCGGCTAGGGTCTGGATGTTTCTGAAGTGGCAGTTGGTTTTGGGGTGGCGGCTCCGTGAGTCTGGACAGGGGAGTGAACAGTTTTGGGGGCCTGGGGCGGCCAGTGCTCAGGGCCCGGGAGATCCTGGGAGGGGGAAGGCCCCGTGGGCGATGCCTTCTCCGGGGGTCCGCAGCCCTGGGACCTCAGCCCCCACCCACAGTGCCCCTGGCTGGTGCCCTGTGGCTCGGGGGCAGAGCTAGGCCTGGGGGCAGCCTGGCATTTCGGCGAACAGCGGACTCCCATTCGAAGGGGAATTGGTGTACAGCCTGGGCCCCCACCCGCCGCCCTGCACACCTGCCTCTGTGAGGGGAGCGCGCTGGGCTCCGCCCGCGCACAGTGCGCCCTCCGCCCGCAGCTGATGAAGGGGGGTTGCGTGGGCTCGGTGCCCCACCAGCTCCCACCATCTTCTCATCAGAAGACAGAGCCCGGGGGACGTGGAGTTGGGGGGGTGCTCTCAGGGCCGGCCGTGGACCCAAGGCCACCTGTGTGAGTTCGGACAACATGCTGAGCCCCACTTACCTCGTGGGAAACCGGGGTCCGCCAGGGAGCCGCCTCCTCCCACCTGACGCCACGAGAACGCGCCGTTCTCGGCTTCCAGGTGCCGCCTCACCTGGGGGTCATCAGGGTCCCCGCTTCACAGGTGAGGACACTGAGGGGGAGCAGAGGAGAGAGGCTGCCCAGGGCTGTGCACCTGGGAAGAGGCGGGGGCAGGATTCGAACCCTGGCCCCAGAACCCAAGTCCTGGGGAGCACACGTTGGGTGCTCAGTATGGAGGACTGTCCCTCCACAGGGCCCGTGCCTGCGGCTCACTCCGCCCTGGGCTCCCGGGGCAGGAAACGCCTTCGTCCCCCACCCCAGCCCTGGGGGGTCTGGAGCTGGTGTGCCCGCGGTGGGCCGGGCTCTCTCCCTTCGGGGAGGGGCTGCCCGCTCAGCGGAAGACCGCGGGCTCATCCGCTGGGGGGGGTGGGGTGGGCGGTGGCCTCCGGGCATTGCCACAGAGCACGGGTGGCCCCGTTCACTCTGGGCGTGGGGCGCTGGCCCCCCTCTCCGGGCTGCCCACGCTGCAGGAGCCCGCCAGCGCTGTGTGCCTCCCGCCCCGGGGACACCACAGCAGGAAGTTGCACAACAGGCTCCTCCAGCCGCCCTCCACCCGCATGGCTCCCGGGGGGCGTGCCGTTCACTGTGGCGGCTCGGCTTTCGGTCTCGGCGTGGGCTCCTGAGCCCCGCCGGCCGGCGAGAGGCCCAGGGGGGCCGTGTGTGCACGCGTGCCTGTGCATAGTGAGCGAGGGCTGGGCACGGGGCAGGCCTGGCCGTTGGCCGGAGGAAGCGGAGCTGGACGCTGAGCAGGGCGACGCCGACGTGGCCGGGGCACGCGACCCTTTACTCGGCCACGAGGCCGAGGGAGGACGTGGGGACGGTCGGCAGCCGGCACGCGGGGTCCCTTTTGGGAAGGGCCCGTGCGGGGAGGGGGGGCTACAGTAAAGTGGGTTCCGAGTGGCATGCAGGCCTCCAGCCTCTCAAGCAAGCTGATAGCTAGCAGGTTAAATTTAGAAGTCCCAGGCCGGAGGGAAGTAGGCACCACCAGGCTCAGGCCAGCTGTCACGGGAGCCGGGACCTGGGAGCCTGCTGCCCGGGCAGGGCCGGCCCACCTGCCCCAACACGTCTGTGGGGAGCAGGTGCGCCGAGGCCCCGGCCCCAGCCCCAGCCCGCTGTCCACCCCGAAGCCGCCTTGGGGGGAGAGCCCGGCCTCTGCTCTGGACGCGGGCTCATGGCGGGTGGCATTTGAGGCCCAAAGGAAGTCACTTTCGGTCCCAGAAGGAGCCAGCTCCCTGGGAGGCGGTGCTGGCACCCCTCGCAGGCCCCCGGATGGTTCCAACGGCCCAGGGGCCCTTCCTGTCACTCTGGCTTGATCTGGCTCTTGGTCTCCACCTCTCTCGCTTGGCTGGGCATTCGATTAAGGCCAACGTTTCGGGCAGCAAGAGGAGTGAGCCCCACCCCTGTGCACCCACACTATTCGAAAGGGACCCACCCGGACCTCGAGGACACAGCCAAGTCCCGCAGAGACGCACGTCCAGACAGCAAACGCCCGCTGTCCTGCCCCCACGGTCAACTGAGGGGCGTGCTTCCGCGCTGACAGCCGAGGCAACAGACCCCTGGGGTGGGGCGGGGGTGGCGGCGAGGACCTGTTTCAGGTCCCTCAGCTGGGACGTTGCAGAGACGGGCTGGTTTCAAACAGCCACCGTGTGACCCTGCTCTGTCACTGCTTTCTCGGTGACACCACCGGGCTTCTCCACAGTCTGCTTCTCCCGCGGGGCAGGAGGCCCCTAGCGGGGAGCCGAGCAGCCAGCAGCCCTGCCTGCGGGCGGGCACAGGCCAGTGGGAATTGTTAAATGCAAGCAAATGTGCCCCCCCCCCCCCCGGGGCCAAGGAACTCCGTCTCTGCGCCTGTGTCCGGAGAGGCACCCACAGGGCCCACACGGGTCCTGGCAGCGGCCGGCCTGCTCGGACCAGGCGGGGCCCAGACAGAGTTACACAGTTAGTCCCTCCACCGACAGCTTAGGTTTAAGTGCCACGGCCCAGATTTGTGTTTTACACCCCCTTTAAACCAGACAGAAGGAGGGTGGTGCTGGGTGTTCACAGCTAGAAGCCCCGTGCTGTTCTTGGCGACCCCTCGAGTCGCCGAGTGAGGCCCGGCCGGCCTCCTGTCCTCGCAGGCTGGTTTCCTCCTCCGCCAGCGGGTCGAGCACGCCCGGCCCGACCTCCTGTCGAGGCCATCCGGGCGCCTGGGAGGGAGGGCGAGGGTCGGCCCCTGCAGCCCAGGATGCTCCTCTCGGCGGGGCTGCAAGTCTCCGGGCCACCTAGGGTCTCAGCACCGACGAGCACACGCAGAGCGCCAGCCAGCCAGCCAGCCAGCCAGCCAGGGGTGCTTACTTTCCTCGGCTTTGCTGAGACACAGTCCACAACCCCCACAATGCACCCACTTAGGGCGCATGATTCTGCGGCGTGCAGTAAGCCCCCCGAGTTCCACAGCCATCACCGCAGTCCCAGGGGGCGGGGGGCTGTTCCACAACGCTGACCTGCTGCCTGCCCCCCCGGAGGCCCCCACTCCGGCCAGTTCCTGCGAATGGGGTCCCAGATGTGCCACTTCCGCTGCTTCCCCCTCAGCACCGCCAACTGTGCGCTGGGCTCTCTGCTGGAGGCCAGAGGGACAGGTGGCAGCTCATGGCGCTTGGCCGCACGACGACGACAAGCGAACCATTAGGGAGAACTTGGGCGACTATGACGACATCTGCAAGGGGCTGGGAAGGGGAACGTGAGGAAACTGGAGGGTCCGGAAGGCTCCCCTGGGGAGGGGGCCTTTCAGCAGAGACTGGGAGAAGGGACCGAGCGTCCTGGCCTCACAAGGAGCAGGGAGAGGATGCCGCACCCACTGGAAGAGCGGGCAGGGGGCGGGGGGCTAACTGGGGAGACGGCACCTGGGTGCCGAGCTGGGCCTGGGTAAGGACTTCCAACGTTCAGGGGTGAGGAGGAGAGGGGGTGCCGGGCTTTGTGTGGGCCCCTCGGGGGCCACACAGGGGCTCTGCCATCCCCGCTGGGAGACAGCACCTGCGGACGCCCCCCCCTCCCCGCCCAGGGGACCTGCAGCTGTGGCGGCACCTGTCCGCCGCACGTGCACGACCCACCAGATGGTCCCGTGAAGGAGAGAACAGCCCCACGTGCTGGGCCCCTGCCGGTCCGGGGGCGGGCCTCTGGCCTGGCCCTGGCGACGCAGCAGAGGGTCGCGCTGGGTTCGCCCGGGTCTGCATGCCTCTCCGCCCCTCCCTGGCCGTGTGACCCCAGCAGGGACACTGGGCTGCTGTCAGGCCTTGGCGTCCTCACACAAGAAATGGGGATAAACACGGCTGCTCACCTCCCAGGATGGGGTGGGCGTTCGGAGGCCAGTTGATGCGAGGCACCTGGAACAGTGCCTGGCGCACAGTAGGTGCTCGGGACATTGGAGCTGCCGACGCTGGTGAGCAAGCCCTGAGCCCCGGCCTCGGCACGGGCGAGGAGGGCTGTGGCGCTCTCCTCGTAGGAAAGGGCGCAGGGCTCCCCGCACGCAGCCAGGGGCCTGCGGGGCGCCCGCCGCTCCTGACCCCGTGAGCGGATGCTGAGCAGCTCTCGTCCCTGCGCCAGTTCCGGCCGACACGTGGCGGGCCAATAACGCAGCGTCACTCGCCACTGCTGGGCCCCCGCCCGCTACCTGCCCTGGTGTGCGGAGTGAGGGGCCCGGGACCCTCTGGCCGGCTCTCGTCCAGTCCCTCCCTGCTCGGGGGTGTGGATGGGATGAGGTGGGGCCGACCAGGTGGGGGAAAGCGAACTCTTCCTCCTCCAGGGTCGTCTGCGGGTTCCCCCCCTACTCCAACCCCGTGTTCCTCGTTACAAAAACAAAATAAACCTGGGGTTTCATGGGGCTGCACTGCACCTGGAGACCAGTTTGGAGAGAACTGGCAACGTCGACCCTTCTGATTGATTCATGAGTATATACCCCTCCACTTAGGCATTAATTTTTTAAAAGATTTTATTTACTTATTTATTTTTAGACAGAAGGGAAGGGAGGGAGAAAGAGAAGGAGAGAAATATCAGTGTGTGGTCACCTCTCATGTGCCCCCAACTGGAAACCTGGCCGGCAACCCAGGCATGTGCCCTGGCTGGGAATCGAACCTGCGATGCTTTGGTTTGCAGCCCGCGCTCAGTCCACTGAGCTACGCCAGCCAGGGACTATCCCCCCTTTTTACGGATGGGAAACGGGGCTCAGAGAGACCAGCGGCCTGCCTGAACTCTGGCAGCTCGGATGGGACGGAGGCCCAGGCACGCACGCCCCCGGCTCTCGCCGTGAACAACTTGCTCGCGGGGCTGACGCACTCTCTTCCCGCGTTGGGTCTCCATTCTCCGTCTTCAGGGGGGAAGTCCAACGGGACGATCTTCAGCCCTAGCACGCCGGGCTTCTCTGGAGCCTGCTGGGGCCAGCTCGGCCGTGTGCCCGGGGCCACCGAAGGGACCGCCTGCCCCCTGAATGCACGACGCGCAGCCACAACACGACGCACTTGGGGAGCGAAGCCTTGGGTGCGGAGTGAGTGGCTGCTGCACCCAGACCCACCCACCGCCCGTGAGGAGGAAGCTCGGTGTGCGTGCAGGCTGGGGGGCGGGGGGGGGAGCCACGTACAGGACATACGGCTCGCCGCAGCGATCGGCGCCTGGGGACGAGGACACGGCCCCTCGATCTGTGCCGCTGGCAGCCCCGCGGCGGAGTCTGCGCACCACCGGGCTGGAACGTCTCCGAGACGGTGTTTGTGTGTGTCCAGAAGGGGCCCGAAATGAAAAAAGACGACCCTGGAGCCGAGAATCCGAGCAGGTCAGAGGCCGGGAGCCCGAGCGGGAAGGGGGTTCAGGCCCGGACTTGGCTCCGAGCAACGGTCACCCCGGCAGAAACAGAGGCGGGGGCGCCCTGGCAGGGCACCACGCATGGAACCTCGTGGCATAACCACGTGCTTCGTTCCTCTGCGCCGGGCCGAGTCCCTGTCCCCGAAACACAGAGAACGAACCCGACTCCAGCGCCAACACCCCGAGACTCGAGAGCTCCAGATGCCTCTGACGCCAGGGGCTGGCGGCCACCGAGCCGTCCCGTCGGCTCACGCAGACCCCTCTGTCGGCGGCAGCGGCGGTGACTCAAATCCGGCCCCGCCAGCCCTTCCTGCCCCTCCCGCCCCTCGGCCAGCTGGGCCGCTGGGGGACCTGAAGACCACCAGCAAGGGGTGCGAGCTGTGTGCGTGGCTGTTCTCACCGGCAGGTGGGACGGGAGGCTGGGGACCCGCTCCCTGCGGCCGGCCCTGCACCCTCCCGGGCCAGAGGCAGAGGCTGAGGGGTCAACCAGGGGAGGGATCTTCCAGCCCGAGGCCCTGTCCCTCCCCCAGGTGTCCTGTCCCGAGATGAGGGTCCTGCAGGGGGCCCTGGGGCTTGTCCGCTTGGGCTGGGGTGCTGCGGCTGCCGGCTCCTCTCTGTGAAGCCTGGTGAGCCAGCCGCCTGGGAGACGGGCGTGACCGTGACGGTGCCCGACGCAGCCCTGCCTGGGCCCTGCACACACCTGGCCCCGTGGCAGCCTGGGCCAGATGCTACAAGTGGTCCCAGCTGGTGAGCGTCGAGAGGACAGCCCTGTACCTAAGTCTGTGCCTCCCCCCGTGTGGCTCGGACAGCTGACCTGGCCGCAGCTGGCACCTCCCCAGGACGAGGAGGACCGGGGGGCACTGCCATGAGGTTGCCTGGGCAGAGCCGGCCTGGGCAGGGAGCGCTGGAGCCAGCCCCGGGCCTGGCTCCGACTCGGGCCTGGCTGTGGGGCCCTGGTGTGTCCCGCTGGCTCCATGCCCTTGAACCTTCAGGAAGAGCCTTGCCCCCACCCCCTTGTCATCTCCTGCTAGGATGTGGCTTTTGAGGAAGCCCTGGTTTTTCTCCGGGAAGTCGTTCAAGGGTGGCATTCATCCCACAGTTCCTGCCTCTCGCTGTCCTGGCGCCGGCAGGAGCTGAGGACAGACCAGGCCGACGGGGTCTCTGTCCCCGCGGGGCTGATGGGGGGAGGGGTGGACTCGACAAACAAATCAGCCAACTGACGACCACACAAGTGATTAACATTGTGGCAGCGCGGGAGGACGGTGAGAGGGTGGGGCCGCGGGACCTCAGCTGCGCAGGTGGCTCGGAAGGTGCGGGGGGGAGTGGCAGGATCCTGAGCTCTGTGCCACAGGCAGGGTCACGGGAAGGCGAGCTGGCCGGGGCCGGAAGGCTGTGTGTGTGTGTGGGGGGGGGGGGCGGAGGGAGAGGTGCGTGCAGAGGGAGGCAGGAGGGACCGACATGGGACCGCCAGCCATGGTAAGGACCCCCAGGTGGAAGGCCAGGCCTAGGAAGGCTGCGCAGAAGCCGGCCCCGCCGGGGTCGGGAGGTGGGGCCTGAACAGCGCTAAGGGACCGGCGAGGGCAGAGGTGAGCTCCCCTCGCTGCCATGTGCCACCCTGGGCTCCTGCCTGCTGCACCCCCCACCCCCGACCCCCATCCCCAGCACAGACTCTTTGCAGCTGGCGGCCGAGGGCTGAAAACAATGTGGAGAATCTCCGGCGGGGGCTGCGGCACGGCCGGGGTTCTATTTATAAGCAGACGGGGCTGAACAATGGGACGGCAGCTGCCCAGTGGGCCTGCGGCGGACCTCCTGTGGGGCTCTGGGAAACCTCAGGGCCAGACCCCGGAAGAGGCCGTGGCGGAAGGAGGGGTCAGCCAGCCGGAGGGCGCGGAGCCAGCTGCTTCCTCCGGACCGACCGCCTTCACCAGAAAACGGCCCACAGGCCCGCCCGCCTGTGTGTGGTGCATCCCGCACAGGCCAAACTCAGCCTCTGCCCCGCCTCCTCGGGGGGGGGGGGGGGACTCAGACAGACGGTGACCGAGGACAAGGCTGGGGCCAGCAGGACGGGGTCGAATGGCTACACCACAGGTGACTGCTGTGGCCTGTGTCTGAGGTCAGCCTGCTGTCCCAGGGCGGACAGGACGGCTGCGTGGGCAGGGGCTTGACAGTGGGGTGGCACCGGACGGGGCAGGCAGGAGGCACGGCCGGGGGCCTTCCTGCTCCACCGCCACCTGGCCCGGGACTCGGCAAATGCCGCTCCTCTCGGCCTCACGCTCTCATCCAAGGGCAGGGGTTGGGGTGTCTGGCTCACAGGGGCCCCGTGAAGATGTCTGGGAAGCACTTACGACAGACGGTACCCGACACACGAAGCACCACCAAGGAATGGCCCCTGTTGGTACAGTGGGCAAAGAGACCCCCTGGACGACGCGGTGGGTGGGGTGCTGACCGCCCGCCATGGCCGACATCAGCTCTCTGGACACGCGGACCCCCAGCTGAGGCCCTCACCCGGCCTGCGGCGCACGGGCGGCTTAGCCCAGTGCATGTGGGCCCGCGCGGGTCATGCCCGTGTGGCTCAGGGCCCGCGGTGCGGACAGGAGGTGGCAGCTAGCCCGCGGGAGCTGGGGATGCTTCTGTCTGGCGATGCCAGCGACGAAGCCGGTCCCGGGGCGGGTTCCCAGGGACCCGGTGCCAGCGGAACGGTTCCAAGGTCAGGACGACGGGCAGATGGCAGGCCGCTTCGCTTTATTGATTTACAAAGCAGACGCGGACAGCAAGGGCTCCGAGGAGTCTTCGGCAGAGAGCTATCGGGTTTCCTCCGGTCTGTCCTCGCCTCCGTCCAGGTGACCGGGCAGCCTCTGGTTCTGGCTGAGACCAAACCTCCCACGGGCAACACCGGGGACATGGCAGGGGCGGGGCCACCGCCATCTCAGCCCGCTGCTTTTGTCCACGCGTGAGTGACGGAGGGACGACAGACCGGGGCACGAGGGCCAGCAGACGCTTGGCGGCACCCACGGCCGCTCCGCGACAAGCTGTGGGTGGGAGGCCGTGGGCGGATGGACCGGAGAGAAAGAGACAAGCCGGGAACCCAGTACGGCAGGACGTGGGGACACCGCTCCTGCTCCCGCGGACGTTGTCGCCAGCACGAAGGGCTGAGAGGAGAGGGCGGGAAGCCCGCCTGGAGGCGGCGTCCAGAGGCTGTCGGAGAGGGGAGGGGACAGCCCACCTGTGCTTTCTTCCCGGTGCTCTCTGAGCGGGTGCCCGGAGAGCAGCTGGAGTCGAGCTCACTGTCATCAACAGTCTCAGGGGGACCCCTTAGCCTGGGTTACTGACTGACAAAATAAACGTGTCCACGGGAGTCAGACTGTCTTTCAGATGCTGTGGGATCATGTTCCTGGTGACGCAGTTCAAGGCTTCAAGATGCGGCCCGGGACCACCTGCAGAGCCTGTCAGAAGGCCCGACTCAGCAGCGCTGAGTGGGGGTCTCAAAGCGAGCCGTCCGCCCCGAGTGTGCGTCAGTGAGGGCCGGCCCCCGCCCGCGGCACTTCGGTGCTGCTGCTGCTGCTGCGTAAGGGGCCCTGTGACCGCCGGCTGGTTCTCCCCGGTGCGGTGCAGGGCAGGGCCTGCCGGTGGGAACGTCCCTGACTGGCGAGAGCCTCCCTGGAGCCCAGCGCTCCACGTGCACGCCCTCTAGGCCTCACGACCACCCGAAAGACGGGGTCCCGCCTCCTGCGTCCGAGGCGGCCCCGCGAGCGCCGGGTTCTGGGCTCGCAGCGAGCCAGGGTCCGGGTCTGGACGGACCGGGCCCTGCAGGGGTGAAGAGCAGAGCCGCAGGCGAGTGGCAGGCCGGTCTTGGGGCGGGGCGGCACCGAGGGGGCCCCTGCTTGGGTGCGTCAGCACCCGGGGGACACAAGCACGCCCGCTGTGCCAACGGGCTCAGCCCCTGTCCCCGAGAAGCCCCGTCCACGGCCCCCACCACCGTGCGGCTGGCCACCAGAGTCGCTGCCGGGGAGGCTCCCTGGGCACATCCAGGAGAGCCGAGCGGAACGCAGCCCAGCTCCTTCGATGGCTTCCCGCCTCCTTTCCTGCCTCTCCGGGGTGTCACCAGCAGGTGCGTGTGAGGCCAACCTCGGCTGCCCACCTACCGCTCCACCAGAGCCGGTGGGGTGGGGGCTCTCCCCTGCACCCCAGTTGGGCCACTCGGCCCGCCTCCCAGGAAAGGCTCCCGGCCCACCGCCGCTCCCTGGGCGGGTTTGGAGCCACGGCGCATTCCGGGCCGCACCTCCCGGGAGCTTGGGTTTCAGGGGCTGTGTGCAGGCTGTGCTCTGAGATGACCCCTGCCTCCTGCCAGTGTGACTGGCCCCAAAAAAGGAGCCGAGAGGGGCTCCTGCGCCCGCACCGCATTCCTGGGCGCAGCCGCCGCCGGGGCGTCGGGGGCGTTATCTGGCCGAGCACAGCTGATACGGCCTGGCGGAGAGGCGCCACCTCCAGGGAGGATTAAGGCAGAGAATTTGAGGTCAAGGGTTTAGGCCGCACCAGCTTCTATTTATAAGAAAGCCTCCAGGAAGACAGACGAGCAGGAGACCGGGCTGGTCGGCGGCGTGACGGCTGACAGGACGACACTCACTCGGAGGCAGAAGCCGCGGGTCACATGAACCCCCCCCCAAAAGCGAGGGCCCCGTCAAGCGCTTTCTCAGCGTCTGGAGACGGCCCTGTGCCTGGCCTCGAGTGCGTCTCGGGGGCCCGCCCTCCCCTGCGGCCGGGCTCGCGTGGGAACAGGGGCACAGGCGCTCTGCCCCACCAGGACCAGAGCTGTCTGAGGCGGCCGTGGGGGCAGCACGCACAGACCTCACTCTCTCCCGAGAACCCCACAGAGCAGCAGGGCCAGTCGCCCGGGACGCCCGCGGGTCTCATTCCGGCGCAGGGCGTCCCGCAGTCCGAAGCCCAGCCGTCTGCCCACGGAAACGCGCCCCTTGGGAGAAGTGGGGGAAGCACGGACCTCGACGCCTGCTCCGAGGCCACGTGGTTGGAAGCCACGGGGCGGGGGCTGGGCGACCGGCACCAGCCCAGCGGGACCAGCAGGCCCGGCTGCGGCACAGGGGGCCTCGGGGAGACCCACCCCCGTGGGGAACCACGTGGAAAACTGTCCCTGAAATGTGTCGGGACACTCCTTCCCAACGTGTCCAGCTCCAGAGCCCTGTCCCTTCCAGCGCTCCTTGCTAACGACCTGCGCAGGAGCAGACGGCACGTGCTGGGCCGAATCCCTCGCCGCCCACCACGCACGGGGCCGCCTCTGCCTGTCAGTACCTGTCACGCCGTTGGCCTGAAAAACGAAACATGCCCGACCTGAAGCCCCAGGTGGCGGGTGCTGCAGGGCACCCGGGGTGCGGAGCTCCAGCCAGCCCGGCCAGCGCTGCCGCGGTGCCCGGAAGCAGCCGCATCCCCGCCCACGGGACGACTAGGGTGTCCGCACTGCGGTTCACGGAGAGCCAGGCACGCGTGCCAGCATTGCTGTCACGCACTGGACAGAAAGGCTGTCTTGCCACCCACCGCCCACCTCCTGTCCAGAGTGGGAGGCATCAGCTGCAGAACACACAGCGCCTGGGGCCGGACGAGAAGACGGGCCGGGCCCTTCCGAGGACACCGTCCCGGTGCGCTCTGGGTCCGCCTCGCAGCTGCCTGCCTGCTGCGGGGCTGCTGCTGAGCTCCGCCCAGGGCTGTGCCCAGGCATCTCCTCCCCGCCGCCCACCGGAAGTGGGCCCCCGACGGTCCCGGCACCGACTCGAGGAGATGACGAGCCAGCACTCAGCCCCTTCCCTGTGAGCAGCCCCTGGGCCCGAGGAGGAGACCCAGAGGCTGGGCGCCAGCACCCCGCTGCAGGCCGAGGGCGGCCGCACAGTTGCTCAGCCCCGGAGAGGAGGGAACCTCTCTCCTCGGCACGACCGGAGAAAACCCACTCACACCTGTGTGCAAACCCACCGGACGGTTTAATGGCAGGGGTGCGGGGGGGTGGGGGCGGGTCGGGGGACAGCGGAGAAGCATCTGTGGGCTCCGGTCCCGCCGCCTCCTCCTGGGGGTGCTGGTGAGGACGTCCACGTGAAGGGCGGCTTCAGTGCTGCTTGGCGAACAGGAGCCGAGCAGGCAGCTGGGCCCAGGGACTGGGAGGAACACGACACCCACTCAGCTTCTCCAGCCGCCGAAGCCCTGGACGGACCTGCAGGGAGGTGCCGGTCAGCCTCGGGGCCTGCGTGGCTCACGGCGCTCGCGCTGCAGGCTCTGCACTCGCACGGAGGTCGCAGGGAGGCTGCGACTGGCCCGAGGGCCTGGCACCCACTGCAAAGGCATCACTCGAGTCCTGCCTTCCGGCCTCTGCCCACTGGGAGGCCCGTCCCTCTCGCAGGCGAGGCCCTGCTCAGCCTGGCACCGCCCGCCACACCCCTGCTAGGGTTGGCAAAGCCACAACACCCCGAACCTGCCGCGGAGCCCCCAAGCTCCCAGGACGAGCTTTCAAAACAGGAAGTGTGCACACACAGAGCACAAGCTGCGCGGCGTTTCCATACACCGCCGCCCCGCCCCGCCGTCACCCGTGTTCCGTGCCTCCGCCCTGGGGACACTCACGAGTTGGAGGATCCAAAGGTGAACCCTGGGGGGTAAAAAAAAAAAGGACAATGTTAAAACACACACGCCCGCGCTTGGAAGACAGACGCACACCCGAGGCCACCCCCCTGCACCATCTCCATGAGGACAGCCCGCCCTCCTGCAGGCCCCCGCAGAGCCACGAGTGTCTTCAGGGTATTTTAGGGGCTCCCCCCGGCCCCGGTGCAGGCAGAGGGGCTGGTCCGGCCCCTCTCACTGAGCTTCACGGGGCCGCACAGACCCACGTCACTGGGGAAATGTGTTTTCTCGGCTTTCCCACCCACTTCCTTCCTCTTCCCCTTGAAGCGGGAGCCTGGGTCCAGGCCCAGCTCTGCTGCTCCCTGCCTGCACCTGCGCACAAGGGGGCCCCTCGGAGGGCCCCCGCGCGTCCGCGTCTACAGCAGCGCCCGGCTTCTGTGCCTCCCGAGGGGGTCGCAGAGACAGAAAGGAGACACACGTGCCCACTGTCTGAAGGGGCAGAGCACCAAGCGAATGCAAGACGTTTTGTGAAGTCTCTACATCTTATTGTTTGTTTGCTGGCTTGGGTTTTTAAACCAAGATCTAGTGAGATGGTTATTTTGGGTTCTCAAATCTTGAGAGAAAAATCCAGCCAGTCGTTAATTTGGTAAGAAAAGGCATAATGCACCGAGTCCAGTTAGAATCTACGGAGGACAGCGTGCCCTTCGAGCACCTGCAGAACGCTGCCCCGAACACCCAGTGACCAGCACTCATGTCTCGGCAGGTGGGCCAGGGCGGCGGGGGGAGGGACAGGGGGTGCACTAGCGGAGAAGCGGGAGGGACTGCCGTGCGGAGGACCGCCTGCCTACCTCCTGTGCCCGACCCGAAGCCAGAGAAGCCCCCGCTCTGGGTGCCGAAGCCGGAGGTCTGCTGGGACAGGGACCCGAACGTCGGCGCGTTCTGGCTGGCGAGGGTCCCGAAAGACGTGGTGCTGCTGCTGCTGCCGAACCTGGTGCCAGTGAGAAAACGCGGGTTAATGCGGCCGCACCGCCCTGCGCCCGGAAGCCTCAGGCTGCCCTACAGACGTGCCCCGAGAGACCCCACCAGCAGCACCCCGGAGAGAACGGGCCAGAGCCGGGCAAGCCGTCTCCGCTTTCGGGAGCGGAACCACAGGACGACACCCAAACTGCGGCTTGTCCGGCGTGTGCGCCCTGCCCGCTCTCCGAGACGCGGGGCTGTGTGGAAATGGAGCAGCCCTGCGTTTTTCTGCTCTGTATCTGGTGGTTTTGGACTTTATTCCACCGTTTCTCACCGATCGACACCCCACCCCCTCTAACCATTCCTCTCTGAACGTCCACGCTGCGGCAAGGTGTCGTCCACACGCACCGCCCCTCGTGGCCCTGCCACTCCCACCGTGGTGCTCCCCCAAACTACAGGGGGCACTCCTCAGAGGTCTGCGGGGTCAGGGGCCCGAGCAGGGGGACGCCGGGCTGTGCGGAGACGCCACACTGGAATCGTCAGCCGGTCCTCACGAGCCCTGTGTCACAGCATGGACCATGCCGGCGGCCAGGACCCCCGTGGGACGGCCCCTCCGGGGCGGGGAAGGCAGCACGTAAATGCAACCTCAAGGCGCCCGGCCAACACGCGCCTCCGGCAACGGCGGAGCTCTGTGCTGGCGGGCGGGGGCCGCTCGGGGTCACCGAGACCTGCCGAGGACGCTGGTGTCGGGCGTCAGCCCCAACGCGCCTTTAAAAGCTTTCCTTGACTTGAATTCTTGGGGTTTCCTGGGGGGAACTTAAAGATCCCCTTACTCTCCACATGAACCCGAGAAGCGATATAAAGACTCGCTCGCTGTTCCTGAAAGTGGCCAACGCTTCTGCCCCAGGTTCTTTTGTGGAGGGCGTGAGCAAGAACGTCAGCTCGTTTTCCAGAAGATGGTATCACCTCGGCAAGACCCGCCCCGGGACCGAGGCGGCTCCCCAAACCACCCTCCTCCCCGATCTCCGCTCTGTGTGTCCTGTGCCGAGGGCAAGAGGTCGGCGAGACGCTCATGTCGGGCGCCGGCACCCCCTCTGCACGAGGCGCCCCGCTGCCCGGGCCGCGGGTACTTTATGGGGACTTCGTGGTGCGGTGACGGCCGCTTTCTCCCGGGGGCTGTGGCACCCGGACTGAACTGCCGCGGCCCTTGAAGGCCGATGCTTAACACGGCATTTTTAAGCGAGGACGTGCACGGGGCCACAGGAGCAGCTTTGAGAGCTGGGCGGCCGTCCACCCGCGAGTGGTCAGGGGCCCACTTAGGGCCCAGCGGGGAAGCCGGCCCGGGGGAAGGTGGGCCGACCGCCCTCTCTGAGGGGCTGGAGTGGAGGAGGTCACACGGGAGTGGCCTGCTCAAGGACAGCGGTCTGCTCTGACGCACAACAGCCCGAGAGGAAAGAATCTGGTGAGGACGGTTCACTCAGGATTCCCGAGCAGGAGTGACAACACGAGGGGCAGACTCGGTCGCAGAGGAGCCCTGGGAGGACTGTTCTCCTCCCTCTAACCCGTCGTTTCGCCCCTGCTGGAGCACAGGGCTCCGCCCACCAGGACCCCCGCACCAGGGCCACCACGAGGCCGCCGTCCCCGCACGCGCGCCTCCCCGCACGCGCGCCGCGGAGTCTGGCGGGAAGAAGCGGGCCTTCTCGCAGGGAGCGGGCGAGCACGTCCTTCTCCGACCCCTAGCGCCAGGCCGGCGGCCGCAGGGCCCTGCCCCGGGGCTTACCCGAATCCTCCCGCGCTGGCCGCCGCGGTGCCCTCTCCGAACACTTTGCCTCCCGTCGAGCCCAGAGGGCTTGTAAAGGCTGGGGCTGCCCCGAATGCTGGCACCCCTCCAAACCCAGGGGACCCCCCAAAAGTAGGAGGGCTGCCAAACACTGGAGCAGCACCGAAGCCACCTGAGCAAAACAGAGGCAAACAGAAACGGGGGAGGGAGGGGGCGGGAGCAGGGGGCAGTGAGCGGTGGGGGCCAAAGCAAAGAGGAGGGAGAGAAGGGAGAACACGTTAGAAACCCGCACATACACACGGGACTCGGACGGGGGCGGCGCCCTGTGTCGGCAGGGTCCCGGGAACCGCGGCCCACCCCACCGCCACCCCGGGTCTGGGGGCTGCTCGGGGGCGGCCCCCGGGGACCATGAGCGCCCAGCAGACCCACACTCGTCCGGGGGACCCCGGGCCCTCCTGGCGGTGCGCTGGGCCTGCCGGCTCCAGGCCTTGTCACACCGGACTGTCACCAAGAATCAGCTCGGGGTGTCTGGGGTGCACCTGGGGCCCCTTCCCGGGGTGCAGCACTGTTCTGAGATTCTCCGTTGTGAAACCGGTCTCAAAGGCCCCAGCCCCCGTCCAGCTATCAGAGACAACGGGCAGTCCCACTGCGTGTCGCCAGGCAGGCAAGGTGTCACCGCGTGGAAACCCACAGGAGGGCAACGGCCGCTCCGAGTCCCCCCTCGGGAGACCCGTGGGCCGGGTCACGGCCTCTCGGGAGGCAGAGCTGCTGGGGGCTGGCGCTGCGCCAGGGGCTTTTTACTTATTTAAAGCTATCGGCTCTCACGTCTCCGCCGCGGCCTTCTCCCCTCCCGCTGTCCGGGAGGGTTTTCAGGGGAACGGGCTCTCCCCGCAGCCAGGAAGCCCTCCTCCTCAGGGAGGAGGCACACCGCGCGTCTCCTCTGTGATAAGACTGCGCACCACCGCGGTCACGCGTCGGCCGCGGGGAGGCCCCAAGGCCAAGGCGCCCTCCGCAGGCTCCGGGCCCTGCTGCTCACGGGCCCGGGCGGTGGGGCGGGGGAGGGACTGTCCTTCCCTGACTGTCCCTCCGGCTCCCGAGGAGGGTCCCCGAGTCCCAAGACACTGCCTCCCTTGTTCCGGGCCATCAGCAGAGAGGCTTGGGCAGCGCCTGCCGCGTGAAACAGGACGCACAGTGCGAGAACCGTGCTCCAGGGAGTGTCTCCTGAACGGGGCCTCGCCCGGGAGCCACACGCCGCCGCCGCAGGGCACGAGGGCGGCCCGGGCGCAAGGGAGGGACTGGGTGTTGTTCCTCTCGCCTCTTTCGGGAAGCGAGTGCCACCAGGAGGGTCCGTGGGGCGGGTGCTCTCTGAGAAGCCTTGCCCCCCCACCCCCAGCTTCAGCCCCGGAACCAGGAGGGCCCCGGCTGCCTTTCTCCTTAACCGCTCGCTCCGCCGTGACTCCACTCGGCCGGTAGAGTGTTTGCGGGCCCGCCCAGCCGAGAAGGCGCTTTCCGCTGGGGCTCACGTTTGGGGTAGACGTTCTGTATTTTAAAACCGTGGGTGAAATTCCAAGCTATGGTAACAGGGACTGATGGGTTACGAATGTAACGGACTGGAAAAAAAAGTGCTAAACCCCCCTCGCAGCTGAATTATTCAAGGTGGATCCCAGATCCGGTTACCCTTCCTTTCTAGACACGCAGGGCGCTGCAGGGCCGGGGCCTCCCCGGTACTCAGGCCGCACGGTGCAGGCGACTGGAGGCCAGAAGTCACCAGGACACAGGCAGGGAGATGGATGGGGAGAGCGTGCGCACACACACATGCACACACACACGCACACACACACGCATGGCCTCCGCACAAGGTGGGGTCACAGCTCCATGAGACGGGAAGAGAAGGCTGGTTCTGGTCTTGTTTCCGGAGACGGCAACCTGCTCCCGATGCTAGGAGGGGCTCAATGTTACTAGATGCCGTATTTCTGTGCTCTTCTTCCCCAGATCAGCACAAAAACGTCCTAGTAACCACCGACCCTAAAATATCTGATTCGCTGAGGACCTTCCGTGTGCCAGGCGCTGTGGAACGGTCTGCTCGAGCCCCACTCTCTCAGGGAGTGAGGGGTCCCCGCTCCACAGGCGAGGACGCCGAGGCCTGGAGCCGTGTCCTCTGTCCATGGGCAGCGAGCTGGTGCAGGGCAGAGCCGGGGCTGGAACGAGGGGTTCGAGGACCACCTCTCACCTGACCACGGTGTGTCTCGCGCCCCTTCCTCCACCGCCACTAACCCGGCAACTCCAGCAACAGAGCGGGGTGAGCCCAGGGGACTGGACGGCGGGTGGCAAGGTCACTTCCAGCCTGTTCCCCCTCGTGTCCCTTCCCCCAGTAACCCCCATGAGTATAACTTCCTAACGCAATTGGGCTGAGGGAGGGTGGACACTTCTGGAATTTTTCAGAGACCCCCCTGGACCCCCAGTCTAAGCCCCTCAGAGAGCCGAGCGCACCAATCCCGACGTCTCGGCCCCCGAGCTGCCTGCCCGGGTGGGCGGCTGCCGTGCCGAGGACAGCCGTCCAGCGGACGCGCAAGGCACCGCTCTCCGCGGAGGCACACGCCCTCACCGTCGCCTGCCCAGCCACCAGCTCACTCGTCGCGTGTGTCTGCCAGGGAGCGCTCTCTGGTTGAGGGCTTGGGCCCGGTGGTTTCACGGGGCGCGTGATCGGACAGGAGAGCTGTTCTGAGGGGGAGGTACGTCTTCTCTAGGGCTGAAAGTTAAGGCATCGGGCTCCCCAACCAGTTGGGACCCGACTCCAGGACAAGGAACGACACGTGAGGTGAACACACGAGCCAAAGAAACATTCCGGCTCCTGAAGGAAACAGTCTCGATGACGAATGGACTAAGATCTCTGAGTCAAGGGACGTCTGCCTCGTGAACGAGGAGCGAGCGCCTTCGAACCGTCTGCTGCACGGGGGCTGGGGCCAAAACAGAGCCGCGCCGCTCGCCTCTCGTCCCTGTCAGGTTCGAGGGAAGAGGCACCAACACCCGGCAACCCGCCGGAGGGTGCACAAGGCTCTCGGAGACCACGGCCCCGGCCCTGCGAGGGGTTCCGGGTGCGCACCGGGGCGGTCCTGGTCAGAGCCCCCCGCGCGTCGGGCCTGCAGTGGGGTCCTCCCCCGGCACTGGCAGGACTTCCGTCCACCACACACCCGAGCGAGGGAGGGCCCCCCGGCCCACCCCAGGGGAGCCTGCTCGGAAGAACGGCTTTTTCAGCAAACACCCCCTTCTGCCCCGCCTTAAACACACACACAAACACACACACACATACACACAAACCCTTTCACACAGCGGTCCACGCCACAGGGACGCGAAGGCAGACCCCCTGCAGACCTCAGAGACAGAAACAGGACAGGGGCAGGTGACAGAAATGAAGTATGTTTTTGAGTCTAAACATGCAACGTCCCTGAAAAATTTCGGCTCCAGTGTAGTACGTGGTTACAAAAAGCCGCAGTTCGTAAGCGCTTTGACTGACGCTGGGTCAGAGGGCAGGGCTGGCAGCGCTGCCTGTTCCTGGTTACCGGGCGCACCCGACTGTGGGTGCTAACCGAGCTGCACGCGTGTGCTGCGTGAATATCTGGGTATCGTGCATGTGTGTCCAACGTGTTTATGTTTGTTAGACTCAGTCAGAAGCAAAAAAAACCTGATTTGGCCAGAATGACAAAATGACAGACAGAAAAAATTACACAGTCTGTCTTACAAGGGCCCTTACTTTGGCTCTGTGGTGGCTAAACAGTTACATTTTCTTCCCTAAGAAGACTCGAAGTTCTCTTCAGGTTCCCCTATATGCGCTCTGTGCTTTCTAACACGCCCCGGGAGACCCAGACCAGCGGGGGCACGTAGTAGATGCTCAGTAAACGCAAAGGGGGCGGGGCCTCATTCACCCCTCCAACCCGCGCGTCCCGAGGGCCGCCGCGAGCCACCTCCTTCCGCACAGCTGCGCACACGCGGCGCTGCGCACAGAGGGAACCCCAGCGGGAAAGGACACCAGTACCTGTTTTGTTCGGCGCGGAAAACCCGAAGCCTTGGGACGCCACGCTTCCTCCTCCAGAGCTGAAGGTGCCGGCGGGTTTCTGCTCCCCGAACGAGGAGCCGGCGAAGCTGCCGAAGGTCTTGGCCCCGCTGTTTCCGAACAGGTTAGAGGTGCCTGAGGGGACGACAGGCGAGCGGGAGGGAGGTCAGAGGGAGAACAGGGGGGTTTCCTCCTGGTCCGCCTCTCGGGACAGGGAGGGAAGAGCCCTTGGCCGCGGGTTCGGGAGAAGGGAGCGAGTGAGGAGGGTGCGAGGAGTAGGGGGAAACGGACGCCTTCTCTGATCTCTGATCCGCCTGTGCCTTGACGGCCAGTGTTCAGTCCCGCTGGGACCCGGGCCCAGGACGCCCTGACACCACTCTGCAGGCAGAGAGCAGTCAGGCGGAGGGGGCTCCTCTGCAGAAATCCGTCTGCACCCCTGCAGGGGTGGGGCCTCTCCGCGCAGAGAACGGGCCCAGCGGCTTCCCTCCAGACCGGATTCTCCCGAGAGTGAGGCTCGTTCTCACCCGTCTCCTCGTCTCCTCGTGGAGACCACCTTCAAGTTCAGTCGAGCCCGAGAGAACGACACCAGAGCAAACCCCAGCCCAGTGTGCTGGCCCCCGGCCTTCTGCCTTTGCGGCCGATCGCGGCCCGCTCGCTGCCCGGCCTGCTCGGGGAACGCCGATGGGCAGCAAGCGTGGGGCTCTGGCCTGAGCCGGTGGGGGCCAGGCGTGTTCTGAGAAGGGGAGAGGGGCCAGCAAGATCTCCTCTTTCTAAGAAGTCTGATTAAGCTCCCGACCTTTCAGGTGCACATCTACGGGTCATTCCCTCAAATACGCTCCGGATCCCCTCCAGCAACGAAAGGGAACTGACCACTAAACCCAAGCTGGGTGACAAGCGTCTGTCTCCCCACCTGGTGAGGAGACAGACTGTGGCCTGCACCCACAGGACACAGGTGTAGCTGGGAGGCTGGTGGGACGAGCTCGGGGTGGAGGGGGTAGGGGAGTGGGGAAGGAGGGGACTCCGTGCCGGGGCGGAGCTCGAGCGTCCGCACGAGGCCAGGCCGCCACGCCAGGTACTCACGGTGGAGACGGCGGGAGGGAGGGGGGTCAAGAGGGTCACTCACTCTCGAGTCAAGCTGTCTGAAGAGGTGGTCGGCCCACCGCTACCCTGCCAGTGCCAAGGACCCCCTCGCCTGCTCGGACCCCAAGTGCACAAGGTGTGTCTGTTAATGCTGCAGTCGCAGTGCTTGACCCGCGGTCCTGGAGCGAGCGGCCTCACCTCAGGGACACGCCGGCCCCGGCTGCCAGGCCCTGATGACACGGAGCCTCGGACCACCGCACGGTCACCCCACCCGCCCTCCGAAACTACTGCCGACAGCGCGAGAGCTGGGCTGTGCGGTGCCTTCACCTAGGGTCCCTGGGTTCCCGCTGCGGGGGCGCCCCCGTGAACAGCCCGGCCGGCCCCTGGACTTTAAACGACCCCTGGGATTCACGGAGATGGACCTGCGTGTTGTCTCCGGAGAAGGTGGAGGAACCTGCACAAGGCGTGGGCCTGCGCACGCAGCATGCCCGCCCCACACGACCTTCCCCGACTTCGCCGAGCTCCAGCGACCGCTCGGGGCGGCAGGGGCGGCCCCGGGACCTGGCCCGCGGGGCCTGACGGTCCCAAGGGACCTGCCGGTTGCCCGACCAGCGCTCGGACAGGTGTCTGCAAGGGGGAGTGAGCGGGTGACGCCACGAGGAAGGAGCACAGACAGGGCTGTCACGTGGGCACACCCGGGAGGGGTGCGCCACGCTGCCAAGCCAGGAGGGCATGGGGAGGCAGCCTGGTGGGGCAGCGCTCGGGAAGCACGCCCAGATCATTCCACTCCGGCGAAACCACTCACTGGCAGTTGCCCCTCGGAGTCCACCCCCTTCTCTGTCCCATGGATGGAGTGGGGACAGCCGCGTGTCTGAACCACTGCTGTGACAAGGGGCTAGACCGCAGACACGGAGCACCCGGCACACAGAGGTGACCCACAGAGGTGACCGCCCCTCCCCCCACGTCTCGTCCAGGAGCCCAGCGACCCGAGGCCACGCCGCACAGGGGAGAGACTCCTGTTCCCCCTGAAGGGAGGGAGGGGCGGGGGAGCAGTGTGAACCCGGGCACTGAAGCAGGGAGGACGGGCTGGGGAGACTGAGTCCAAGCTAGACAAGTCTGTGCACATCTCCTGACGCTCATCTGAGGCTGTGTCTGTTGACGGGGAGGGAGGCAGGGAAGGGGAAAGAGAGACAGAGAACGAGAGACAGACACTGACCGGCTGCCCGGGAATCGAACACACAACCTTTCTGGTACAGGGACGATGCCCCAGCGACTGAGCCACCCGGCCATGGCCAGAAAGAACCTGGGGCCAGCTCGTGAAGGACCTGGACGCCAGCCTGAGGAGCTGGACCTCCCGTGTGCTGGTCCGTGGGAAGCCGCCGAAGGGCTCTGAGTAGGGACAGTGGCAGGATTAACGCGGCGTCTCGAGTCACTCCATTCGGCGGGGCTTCCAGAGCGCAGCGGAGGAGACTGGAGGCCCCTGTAGCCCACCCAGGGCGGTGGGCACACGTCCCACAGTGGCAGGACAGGGTGGAAGAGGGACAGGGCTGAGAGGCAGGAAGAGGGCCTGGAGCGGCAGTGCCCACGGTCCAGGGAGGCCGCGGAGTCGCCCGGGGGAGGAGGCCGCGCCTGGTGACGTGCAGATGGCACTCTCAGCCCTGGGGCCCGACACGGCCGACTCCCAGCTCCGCCCTCTCCGCCGTTCCTCCCTCCTCTCCCGGTCTTGGTCCTCGGGCCGCAGGGGCTGCTGTCCCCCCCACCGTCGCATCCCACGTTTAGTTGTTAGAAACGGCAGCAAGGCTAGGTCTGTCCGGCGCCCTCTCAAGGCCACTCCCACTCCCCGAGGCACACACGTCAGGTGCCGGGCCACAGCTGCCAGCGCCCAGGGGCCAGGGCCGGCAGGGCCTGGCGTCGCGAACAGACGTGTTTGTGTTAAACCAGGGCGAGAGCATCGGGAGCAACGGCGCGCCGCAAACGGGCTCGGGGAGGGCACGGTCCAGTCTGCTCGGCGTAAACAAACACTCCCCGGTGCCGCTGGGCGCGGGGCCGGAGTCCGGCCCATCAGTGAGGGAAGGCTGTTCTCCCACAGGCAAGAGCCGTGGCGTCGGAAGCGGACCGGCCGGAAGGACGTGAACTTTTACGAGGCGGGGCCTCGCCGCAGTTTTAACCAAACAGGCTGGTAAGTCGCACAGACGATAACCGACCCGTGGGGTAAGCCCACACTTGTAACGGGTGCGTTATCAAGGGCCTGTCCCGTGCCAGATGCTGCTGGGCACGTTGTGCAAGACGCGGCTGAACTCCAGATCTGCTACTTTCCGGCTACACGACTTAACTGCCACCCCCGCTCACCCCCGCCAAGAAGTCACCTGACCATTTGGAGCGTGCTCCTCCCTCGATGGTGCAGAGCGCTAGGCAGGACCTGGTGTTCACACGCTGTGTGTGCAGCCCTGCAGCTCCGCGCGGCTGCCTCTCACGCGTGTCCCACTGGGGGCCGGGCCCGCAACCCGGGCAACGCGACCTTTTGGTTCACGGTCCAGCGCTCAAGCCACTGAGCCACCCCAGCGGAGGCCATCTCTCCTTCCACGTGACCAGATGCGCAGCGCCCTCAAGATACCAGACCTGTGGATCCAGCAGTCCTGGGACACAGAGCTGTGCCTTCGACTGCAGGGACGCCTGCCCTGTCCGCAGACAGCCAGCTCTCGGCCTCCGAGGTCAGGCACAGCGTGCGACGGGCGAGGGCGCCGTGTGTGCAGCGCACGAGACGACAGAGGCTGAGGCGGAGACGGCCGACTCCCAGCTCCCCACGTCAGCCCCATCGGCAGCGGGACACGTAGGTGTTTTTAAAGATCTAAACCAAAGAATTCCTTTCATTTCCCACCACGAAGAGACAGACGAACAACGAATTTTAAACATCAGCCAGCAGAAGGGTGCGGCGCCACGTGAAACACGACGAGAACGTAAGACCTGAGAAACGCCGCAGGCTTCATTCCGCTTCCGGGCGACGTTCCCCTACGGGGAACTCTGGAGCCAGCCCGGGGAGGGCGCTGCTGCCCGGACGGCGCCCCGCTGCACCCCCGGAACCCCGGCCTGCACGCTGCCCTCGTCCGTGCCCGCCTGCCTGAGTGCACTTCCAGGCGCTTCAGTCCCAACTCCCGGCAACCCGCCCCCCGCAGCTCCACTGCCTCCTCGGAACCCCACGGCACATTCACTGAAGAACCGCAGCTGAGAAACGAGGTCACAGCAGGCCACACTGCCCTGGGGCAGGGGGCGGAGGGACTGGGAAGACCCGCTCCACTCACTCGAGGCGGCCGTGGATCCGAAGCCCCCGCCGGCCGAGCTGAACGGGTTTTTGTTGGCTGCGTCCTGGCTGGGCTTCCCTCCGAGGCCGCTGAAGAAGCCACCGCCTCGCGTAGCGCTTCCGGACCCGAACACGCTGCCACTGGATGACGGCGGCTGCTGGAGAACAGAGGGGCGGGAAGCGACACAGGGTGAGAGGCCACGCATGAGGACTGGGGCACGCGGGCACGCGGGGAGGCCCGGTCCGTTCTGGAGCAGACGCGCTCACCACCCCGAGGAAGCCGGGCTCTGCACGGGCCCTCCGACAAGCCCAAGCGCCCTGCTCGCCTACAGCCGCGGTCCTCCGAGCCCGACTCGTGGCGGGCGGGGGGGGACTCCCAGTGTCACGCTGCCGGGCTGCCTGCGGTCTTTGCTGACACGATGCCAGGGGCGGGACACCCACCCCTCCCGGGTCCCCCCAGTGAAGAAGCGTAAAGACGCTTCCAGGCTATGGTGAGTGCCTCCTGTTTGGGTCCCCCCGGTCTCCGGCTGAACTCAGGAGCCACTGCCGTCACGTGGCCCGCGCCGGCTTCTCCCCAACACGGGCGCTCCCGTGCCCCAGTGACTGCGCTAGTGCCGCAGAAAGGGCTCCACCACCGAGGTGGTGACCACCGCTCGTGGCCGCATATTTCCTTTTCTTTTGGGTAAACACCCAGGACTGGAATGGCCAGCCCGCAAAACCCGTGCACATTTCACATGCTAAGAGGCCGCCAAGCCATGTTCCGGGACGACCGCACCATGTCACGCTCCCACCAGCAACATGCGCCGAGACCCAGCTGCTCTGGAGCCGCGGTTTCGGCTTCCCCCACCTCCCGGCACACGCACACCCGAACGGGTTCACTCCTAACATTCTCTGGGACACCGGAAACTGCGTCTGTTGCTGACTGACCCAAAAAATAATTTTGATTCATTCACATGGATGGCCATTGTTGTACTGGCTGTCGTCACCGTTTCGCCTGATGGTCTGAGGGAAAAGCGGGCAGAGCCCGGCTGCACGGGCCGGCACTGTGTGTTTCGGAAACCCCTGTGGCGTGCCGGCCGGAGGCCGCCGCCCTGGGCCGTCCCCACGTCCGGCTGCCCCGGCGGGGGCAGAGCCACACTGTGCCATGGGTGCCACCTGCACGCCCCTGAGGACCAGCCACACCGAGCTGCCCTCCGCGTGCTCACTGCCACTCGCCTCGTGTCCTCTTCCGTCAGTTTCTGTCCAGGCACCTGGTTTACTTTTCAAACTGGGTGTCCTTTTATTTTTGATTCACAGGAGCTCTTTACACAGGCAGGCGCGAAAGCAGGTTTCCAGTTGTTCGTGTGAAAGACAATAAACAAAGAGTAACGCAAGAAGCAGCTCTTCTTGGAGGCGTACTCAGCAACGCACACCTGCTTCCGTGCTCCACGCCGTACACTGCAGACAGAAGCCGTCTGGCTTGATACGTGTTACAAATATCTCCTCCCCGCCTGCGCCCTGCCTTTTCATCTCGCAACAAGTCTCTTGATGAGCACTAGTTTGTCATTTTAACGAAGTCCAGGTTTCGATTTTCTTCTTTTATGGTCAGTGCCTTCGGTGCCCTAAAGAATCTTTGCCTAGCTGCTGCTGCTGCCAACCGACACTGCTGACACCCTGGGCCGGGCAGTTCTGTGATCCGGAGGGCTGCGGGGGGCCTGGCGCACCCCCGGCCCGCGCCCACTCGATGCCAGTAGAGTTCCCCATTCACAAGGACCACGCAGGTCTCCAGACACTGCGACCTCGACAGTCCCCTGGGGGACAAGACCAATGTTGGCTGACAACCGCTGGTCTGCTCCAAGGTAGCACAGGTGTTTTAAGAGTCCTCTTTTGCCCTGACTGGTACAGCTCGGTTGGCTGGGCATCACACCACAAAGAGAGAGGCCGCTGGTCAGTTCCCGGTCTGGGCACGCGCCTGGGCTGCAGGTTTGGTCTTCGGTTGGGGCGTGTGCAAGAGGCAACAGATTGACGTTTCTCTCCCTCTCTTTCTTCTTCCCCTCCCCCTAAGTATAAATAAATACAATCTTTTAAAAAATTCCTTTTTTAACATTTGGTTTTTGGAAGGTGAACGCTGATGTGTCCAGTTGTGGTTTTCTAGTGTTTATTCTGAATTTCTTAGATCCGTGGATGCCTGTTTACCAACAAATTTGAAACAAAAGATTGGCCACAGTTTCTTCATGCAATTTTTTTCTTTTTAAATATTTTATTTATTTATTTTTAGAGAGAGGAGAAAGGAGGGAGAAAGAGAGGGAGAGAAACATCCGTGTGTGGTTGCTTCTCAGATGGCCCCCACTGGGGACCTGGCCTGCAATCCAGGCATGTGCCCTGACTGGGAATCGAACTGGCGACCCTTTGGTTCTCAGCCCTAGCTCAATCCACTGAGCTGCACCAGCCAGGGCTTCAGGGAATTTTTTCCAACCCTCTCTGTCCCCTCTCCCTGGGACCCTGACAACAAGCACAGTGGACTGCCTGCTGCTGCCGCTCTCGTCACTCACGGTCTGCCTTTCCCCGGCCCCGGAGCTCCGTTCGGGTCACTTCTGCTGACCTGTCCCCAAGTCCCCTGCTCTTCTGCAGCCCTCACTCCGCTGCTGTCCTGTCTAGCCACTTCTTACTTCAGACACTGAGTTTTAACTTTGGGCACAGAAGTTTGTTCTTGTAATTCCCATTTGTCTGCTGAGACTCTTTATCAATCATTCCTTCGCTTCCTGGTAAGTCCTCGAGTGTGACACAACGGTTAGTCTAAAGACTCTATCCGACAGTTCCAAGACCTGCACCGTCTACATGCTGTTTCTGCTGATTTCCAGAATGTGACTGTGAGGTCCCCTTTTGTTTTCACGGCTCCGCACGTTACACTATCACTCGGGGGGAGGGGCGCACGCCCTGGTCTCTGTGCACAGGAGGACACTCTGTGCACAGCCGTGGGGTGCCCGAAGCAGCCTGACGGTCTCCCCAGCGCGTGGGCCCTCTCCTGCACCTGGACCCCGCCGTGAGGGGGCAGCGTGCAGACCTCGCCTGCAGCTGCGCGGGGACGGAGGCCCCGGGCTGCTGTCTCTGCTTCGGGCTCAGTTTATCCGTCTCGCTCTGTGTTCGCGGCAGCCGGGCCACCTTGGGATCCAGCAGTTCCTGGCAACGGGAGATCACAAGACCGCAAGCTCTTTCGTTTCCCAGTCCTGCCCTCACTTCCTGTTTCTTACTGGCAGAAGTTGGGGTGGGGGGTGGACTGGGGGGCTTTTACACTGAGCAAATTACTGTTGTATTAGGTGCAAGTCTTTCAGACCCCAATTTGTAGTTGTGGTTGTTTTTGAAACAGCTTTATTGGGGCATCATTCATACACCACAGAACTGACTCAAAGTAAAAAATTCAGTGGTTTTTGGTATTTACATTTTTATATATATATAAAAAACATAAAATGTGCCATCTTATACCCACTTTGAAGTGCACGCCCCGGCGGCACTAACTCTAGCCACGGTGTTGTGCGACCACCACCACCACCACCTGTTTCCAAAGCGTCCTCACCGCCGCAACTAGAATCCTGAGACCACTGAGCAATCACGTCCCCAGCTCCTCCTCCGCCCGGACACTCGTAAGCGCTCATTTAATTTTTGACTCTATGAATTTGCCTACTCGTCTTGTTTTGTCTTTTAAATGACTTTATTTATTTTTAGAGAGAGGGGAAGGGAGGGAGAAAGAGAGGGAGAGAAACATCCGGGTGTGGTTGCCTCTCATGCACCCCCTACTGGGGACCTGGCCAGCAACCCAGCTGTGCGCCCTGACCGGGACACAAACCAGTAGCTGTTCGGTTCACAAGCTGGCGCTCAGTCCACTCAGCCACACCAGCCAGGGCCTATTCTTCTTGTTTTAAAAGTAACTTTTTAACCTCCTTTGTCTTTATTTTTTATTGTGGTAAGTGTATGTAATGTAAAACTTGCCATGTTAAGAGTATGGCTCGCTGGTATTAAGTACACTCAGCGCTGGGCTGCTATTGCCACCACCGATTTCTAGGGCTTTCTCATCTTTTCAAACAAAAATGCTATACTCGTAACACTAATTCTGCAGCTCTCTGTGGTTTTAATTTGTATTACTAACTAATTTGAATACGTTATTAGTCCCTGGCTATCCGCCCCCATTTCTAACTGTTGTAAAAAAACTGCTGTAATATATACGTAAAGCTTACAGTCTTAAGTGTTTTTAAGTGCACAGCCCAGTGGCGTGAGCACATTCACAGCGTGTGCGGCCACCGCTGCCCGTTTCAATGGAGTCATCACCGACCCCCTTTCTGTCGTCTTCATGCGGTGCCCAGGTTTCCTGTGCAGAGCGCCGAGTGGACTCTGACCTCAGAGTGTTGACGACGGTGGACGAGCCCCACGTCTGACCTCGTTAGCACGTCACAAGGCTCCTTCGCACCCCCTTTCCTGCCCCGGACGCCCTCGTCCACGGCCTCAGAACAAGGGCGCTCGGTTCTCCCGCTGCCTCCGCGTCTGGAAGCAGGAACCTCGCGTCTCCAGTCTCGGTCCCACTGGACGACCTTCGAAGGCGAGCAACCCGCCACCAGCAAGGTGTGGGTGCTCCTCCTCGTTCCCCGTCCTCGCCGCCACCGGGTGTCTGTCGGCAGCCCTTCCGGCGCCGGCCGTTGCGGTGGGGGGCGCAGTTCTCTCTTCTTTTTGGTTGGTATTGTTTATATTTTCTGAATACAACTATTCTTTCGGTTATATACGCTGCAACTCTCCTATTTCATAGCTCGTTTTGCCCTAAAATTAAGAAAGCTGTGATCGAACGAGATCAAGTTTTCCTTCCGCCCGAAGAACGCCCGCCGGAATCTCCACCAGGCCCCCCCGGCGAAGCGCTCTCGGCGTCCGCCTGGAAGACGCGCGGCTCACGTCCTGCAGAAACAGCTTCCGCCGGGTCTGGAGGGTTCGGGACGGCAGACCCGCTCCGGCCCTGCTTTCTCCGCGTGCCTCTGACCTTTCACCCTCCTCGTCCTGCGGGTCGAGGTCCTGGACTCGACCTCCTTTCACCCGTCCTGCGTGGCATCTGTCAGACTTCGGAACCTGTGGCATACTCTTTCTGTTGCTTCCCGAAATTTCTGTCTGGGTCTTTTCTTACATTGCCACGCATTCCTTCTCTTGCCCCTCCGTCTGATTAAATGTACATTGAGTTTCCCCTTTTAGGACTTTTGCTTTTGCATCTTCCGTGAGGCAGTCCAGGTAACTTAATCCGAATTGGTTTCTAGTTCAAGGTTCAGCCAGCTATATTCGATGGGCCAAATCCAGCCTTCTGGTTTTATAAATAAGGTTTTATGGAAGTATAACCAAGTCCTCAGTGTCTAAAATGTTTCCTATCGGGCTCTCTACAGAAGAGGCTTGCTGACCCTTGGCCTAGTATATTACTGTTCTCTTCACGTGGGTCTAATCTGGTTACATAAAATTTTAGTTATATTTTTCTACAAGATCTATTTGGTTCTTTTTCAAAGCTGTTATGACACTTCTTGTAATTTCCTATTTTTTACTGGTATTTTCAAGTTGGTCTTCTATTTCTTCTAAACGCGTAAAGCCCAACTGTTTTACAGCCTAGGACAGTGATTTTCGACCAGTGTGCTGCAAGAGTTTTTAAAACCTGACCAAGCCGGGGGCACTGACCTCTTTTCCCTTAGACTGTCAGGTTAAAAATGGTAACAGCCAACACTACAATGGCTGTCTGATGTGAATCGATCACAGTTATACCTGTTTTTCTGTCTGATTGGCAAAAAATACGTTTTTAGTGTGCTGCAGAATTCCAGCCCTGAGGTGACGTGGGCAGGAGACGAAGGCGGCGGGAAACGGGCTGCTCTGGGGGTCCCTGTGCGCCTGATGTTTGTCCTGGCTCTTGATCACGGTTCCTTGGTTCCCGCTGTGACTAAGTCTGGGGACCAACGTCCCCAGAAATGACCCTCAGAAATGACCCGAGGTGGACAAGAACACAGCCAGTAACAGAGGGGCGAGCTGACGTGGTGACGGACAGTTCCTAGACTTAGTGTGGCGAGCACGTGGTAAGACAGACAAACGCCGAGTCACCGTGTTGGACGCCGGAAACCGATGCTGTGCTCGGGCTGTGCTCCCATGACGTTAACTACTCGAGGCTGAGCGTCATGTTGCTTTTCTTCAGCGCCTGCTGCTTCGGTCCGGTGGCTGCAGACACGGCCGCCCCAGCACCGCGCCAGGCCACACGCGCAGGCTGGGGCCGGCGCGCCCGGAGCCCCGGCTCACCGTGGGGAGCACCGCTCCCTTTGTGCGTACCTGGGATGGCGACTTCTGCTCCTTGGCCCTTCCAGGTTATCAAAACAGGAAACTCCAATCTTCCCAGACCAGTGGACACTTTCAGGGCGAACTTGGGTTCTGTGCTCCATCACTGCCACAGGTTCCCATTTTCCTGGCGATTCGGCAAACTACCTTGTCAGCTCACGAGCGCTTTTAAGAATTCTGGCTTCATGTTTCATCTAGCAGTTTCAGCTGTGTTCAGGGGCGAACTGGGTTTGAGAGGTCTGACCCCCATCACCGGAAACCGGAGACCAGAAGTTCCATTTCTCTCTGCCCAGGATCACCGACTAGTGCAGAGCCCATCTTCAAAGGAGACAGACGCTGAAGGAATCTCTTCCCGAAGATGTATAAAAACAAGTGACACGCCCTGCACTTCCCTAACTGTGCACAAATACCAGTCCCACCTTCAGGAAGTCATGGTCCCCCAACAGACAGGAGCGCCTCTCTTCAGGAGGGCTCCTCCTGGGGTTACTATGACCTAATGGTGGCAACCTCCGGGCCCTCGGGGTCCTCGTTGTCTCACGAGGACCCGACGGCACCTGCCTGACGGAAGTACTATGATGACAGAAGTCAATTTACATAAAGCACTTAAAACCACGCCCAGCACACAGAGAGCTACTAGCCATGCAAAACAGCTCAGGTCACCAAAAGGAGTCCCTGGTTTCTTGCATATTTTTCTTTTTGTTTAAATAACCACTTAAGAAGGTAACAACCATTCTCAGCTCTATGAGGGAGGGAGGGAGGGAGGGAGGGAGGGAGGGAGGGAGGGAGGGAGGAAGGAAGGAAGGAAGGAAGGAAGGACTATTAGCCCCTGGGCTGTAGTGCACCAAAGGCCAACGGAGGTCAGGCGACGTGCTTCCTTTTAAAGAAGGGTCGGCAGGCAGTGATCCCCTCGGATCAGAGGCTGGGGCGAGGTGCACCAGGCGCACCGACCCAGCGTGTGCGGGGCCGAGAGGGCGGGGCTGGGAGCCGTTGCCACAAACAGAGCCCAACACCCATGCTTACCTGGCCAAAGACTGTCCCCCCGGCACTGGCGGCTTGACCAAACAAAGAACCAGTATTACTAGACCCGAAACCTATAAAGTAAAAGGAGAGTAAGGGTTTAAATTGGGCGGGTCTTTTACAATACCAAAGTTTTTCTAAAAATGGCCGCTAAACATGTTGAGATACGGCACAATAAATCAACCCCTGAATGAACTCTGTCCTCCCATCTAGGAAATGAGGAAAGTCATAAGTAAACGCAGGTATTTTTGCTTCGTTAACACATGATCATCGCAAGAACCCCAAAGCCCCAAGGACCGAGTCCTGCCTCCCGCCAGGCCCGAGGGGGTGGGGCCGGGGCGGGGCCTCCTGGGAGGAGCTGTGCCCGGGACTCTCAGCCACCAAGGGGTCTTCCCCACCGCTACCCCACGCACACGTCTGCGCCCTGGCTTCCTCTGACCTCCCAGAGCAGACTCTCTCGGGGCAGTCTGTCCTTCCTCGGCATGGCATTCCCCCCGCGGGTGAGGTGCTGGGCCGAACAGGGCTGGGGAGGCCGGGCCAGCGCCGTGGCACAGCAAGAGCCCCACCCGACGGAGCTGGGAGACAGGAGCGCCAGCCCCCCTCCCATCGCTGGACGAGGCAGGGGAGCACAGGCAGGCCCCCGTTCCTCAGCCAGGGCTGGAGTGGCGGCTCAGGGGCTTCTCCACAGCTACTGCAGGAGAGACGGCGTCTTCTGAGGCCTCTGATTATGACAGAACCGTCTGTGTGCGTGCAGGGGGGACTTCAGGTTCTGACTGAACAAGGGATGCCGAAGAGAGGGGGCCGAATGTCCCACTCCCTGGGACTCACGAGGCCTCCCCTGTCCTCCCTCGAGGTCAGGTCACCAGTGTCCTGACTCTTCCCAGGCCGGCAGGCGGGCCCCGGGGCCGTGTCCCACCCCCAAGTCCTTGGAGTCAAACTCAGAGAAAGCTGAACAAACGTGTCTTGAAGGAAGGAAAGAAAAGATTTCCTTTCTAATAAACGAGGAGCCATTCTCAAACAAGTTACCACCGAGGGAATGAACTCGAGGTTGCTCGGAGCCCTACCCACAAAGAAACCAATAACCCTGTTTTCCCCAGAGTCCCCCCACAGAAGAACCGCCTTCCATGAGCTGGCCGTCAGGAAGGGAACCTTCGGAAACAGGTTTCAAATCGTTCTGCTGCAAAATTTTAAAAAGGAGCTGCTACAACTGGATGTGCAGCAGAAATTACATTTTAGTTTTCCAAAAAGTAAAATGCAAAGATTTCATTCTTGTTTTTAAACTACAACACCACACACAGGAAGACCAAACTTCTCGAACGTCGGTACCTGTCCCCCCAGCCAGAAAGGTGGCGTCGGAGACCAGAAACGCCGGTGGAGACCAAAAACGCTGGCGGGGCCGTGGCCAGGGGCTCGGGCGCAGTTCTGGTCTGTGGGCTCTCAGTGGCGACAGGCCGGCCCCTCTACGGCTGGACGCTTTTGCATGCCATGACCTCTAATGTGCTCCTGAATGGACACTTTCCTGTCTAAGACGACCCACGCATCACACGTCACGACCTTAACCGTGTTACTGTGCAGTCAGCACCCTGCTGTCAGGAGAGAGGAGGGCGTGCTGAGGAGGGCGGACGAGCCCACAGCGCCCGGGCCGAGGAACACCCGGGGCCGTCAGCACTGGGCGCTGCCCTGGACTGTGCACAGTCGTCCAGGCCCTCCCCTCTCCCCTGACTACGGAGGCAACACTGGCTCGCTGCCAGTGCTGCGGGTAACGTGGAGGAGGGGACAAGGCAGAAGCCTTCCGTTATAATGCTCACCTGACGCCTGACAAAAGCTGAACCCCGAGGACGCCGCCGTGGTGGTGGCAGCAGAGGCACCCCCGAACACGGAGCCCCCCGGCCCGAAGCCAGGGCTCTGGCCGAAGGCAGGGGGGGTGCTCTGGCCAAACACCCCCGCGCCCGCGCCGGCAGACGACTGTCCGAAGGAGAAGGAGCTGGAGCTGCTGGAGCCCGAAGAGGCCCCGAAGACGCTCCCGCTGGTGGACGTGGGCGCGGAGGACGCGGGCTGGCCGAAGGCGGGCCCGGAGCTGAAGGCAGGCTGGCTGAAGGAGAAGCTGCTCGCCGGGCCGCTCGTCGCCTGCCCGAAGGCCGGGGCCTGCCCGAAGGCCGCCGTCTGCCCGAAGACCCCGGTGGTGGCCGAGGTGCCGAACGCCGGGCTGCCGAACCCCGAGCCACTGGCCTGTGGTGCGGCGGTGGCCGTGCTGGCCGCGCTGCCCGCCTGCTGCCCAAACAGGCTCGGTGCGGCGCTGGATGCCGCCTGCCCAAACACAGGGGCAGCCGAGGGGGCGGTGGCCGTGCTGCTGGTGAGCTGGCTGAAGGCTGAGCTGGCACTGGCAGCAGGCGGCTGGGTGAAGACAGAGGAGCCAGACGTGACGGCCCCGAACACCGCCGTGTCTGGGGCGGGGCTCGGGGCCGCACTGGGAACAGCGCTCGTGGCCGCGGGGGCACCTGATGTTTCTGCCGTCACAGGGCCTGCACCTGGGGCTGGGGCTGGGGCTGGGGCTGCGGTGACGGCAGCCGGCCCAGGCGCCGAGAGGGAGGACGCAGGAGAGGCCGCCTCTGCCTTGACGTCGGGGACCTCGGGGGCTGCCGGCACGGCCTCTGCAGGAGGTGCCGGGAGACTGGCGCTTGCCGCTGCGGCACCAGGGCCGCTGCCCGTGGGCTGGGCCGGCGCAGGCTCTTTCTTGACGGAGTCGGGGGTCTGCAGAGGAGCCTGGGGAAGCGGGGCCGACTGTGGCGGCCCTGGAAGCGAGGCCGCCGCCGCCAAGACCTCGCTGCTGCCTGGCTTCTCGGGCACAGACGCCGACGTCGCCTCCTCGGTGCCTTTAGCAGAGGACGCAGGGAGGGTGGGTGCGGGGGCTGAACTCAGGAGGCCACCGAACGACATCACGGGGAACGACGTGGGGTGGGAAGGAGCAGCGGTGGCTGACGGTGGGGCAGACGGGGGTGCCGTGTGACTCGTCTGCTGGCTTCCGAAGGAAAACCCAGTCTTGCCGCCGCACGACATCACGGGGAACGACGTGGGGTGGGACGGGGCAGCGGTGGCTGACGGAGGGGCCGACGGGGGTGCCGTGTGGCTCGTCTGCTGGCTTCCGAAGGAAAACCCAGTCTTGCCGCCGCCCAGAGAGAGGCCACTGAAGCTCACGAGCCCGGAGGACCCCGCACTGGTGAGGGGCAGGCCGCCGAAGACGCCCGCCGAGGCCCCGCTCGTGCTCGTGCCGGCAGCCGGCACCTGCGCGGGGGCGGCAGCAGCCCCAGAGGAGGCAGCGGGAAGCTCCGCGGGCTTGCCCACGGTGGGAGGGCCAGCGAAGGTGAACCCGGAGGGGACGAGGGGGGTCTTGGCCGGCTGTGCGCTCGTCAGGCTTGCGGACGCAGCCTTACCGGCGGGCTTCGCGGAGTCATCGGCTGGGCCGACCCGCAGCCCCGAGAAGCTGCCGAGAGTCTCGCCAGCCGAAGAGCTTGGGAACAGCAGGTCCCCCAACTTGGATGGCGGGGTTTCCAGCTTGCCGGGAGGGGTGCTGAGAGCAGGCCTGCCGTTCGACGCAGCAGGCTCTCCCGGGGGGGCGGGAGCAGCTCCAGGGGCGGTCGACGCTGCTGTCACCACTGAGGGAGGCGAGCTTTCGGAAACAGTCTCAGGTAAAGGCTTGCCGCCCCCGCCAAACGAGAACGTGTCCAGCTGGCTGGACTCCTTAGCGGGGGGTGCTGCCCCTGGTAAGACAAAGAAAGCAGAGAACGGGGTGGATGTAGCAGAATATGACCATCACCTCTCCATGGACTGTTTCCAAGCCAAAGCCCCTCCGCTGACACGGGCAGGGACGGCGGCTGCCAACAGTGGTCCCCCCGGGGAGGGCGGTGCGTGCCCTCCACGGCGCCGCTCGCTCTGCGAGGCACCTCGCTGCTGACACGCACGGCCGTCCTCATGCCCGTACGTCACCACACCCGTGGCATCGCTGCAACGCCTACAGCTACCTCCCTGCCCCACAAGAGAAATGAGACGGTGTCCGCCCTTCCTCTCCCCCGTGTGCGCTCTCCTTGGTGCCACTCTTGGCACAGCGTTGGGGTAGTCACGGACCAGCCTATTCGGACGGGTGGCACCCACGGTAAACGTAGGGCAAATGCTTCGGGCAAGACTCAGCGGCAAGGAAACGGCCAACGCTTCGGCGCACGAGACCCTGGCACTGGTCCGGGGGAAAGACGAGAGTAACGCTGCGTGACAGGGGCCGTACCTTGCGTGCCGGTGAAATTAGAGGATGGCGTCGGTGCGATTATCCCGAAACTGAAGCCGGTCCTGGGAGAGAAAGAGGAGAGGGTCACCACCGAGGCGCCGCACCCCCTCCTAACACACCACGCCACGCTGCCCCATGCGGCCCGCTCCGCGGGAACGCACAGTGCGGCAGCCAGCAGGGGGCAGGGCGCAGAGCACGCGCCTGCGGGGCAGGCAGGCACCCACGAGCTCTGTGGCAGGGGCCGCCTGTGGGGAGGCGAGTGGGAGCAGCGGCTGAGAAGGCCGCGGGGGAGGAGGGGGGGGCGGCCGGGCTGGGGCCCACTCCGAGGAGGACAGAGGAGCAGCAGCAGCACAGACACAGGGCCGTGCGCACGTGGGGATGGTGGCTGGGGCAGGGGCCCGCCCAGTGCAGGACACAGACAGTCTGGATTAGGGGGACGCGCTCGTAACCCGTCCCGACGTCACTGGGTGGGGAGCCCGACACGGAGGCCGCCGTCGCTGTCGTCCGCGCGCCCCTCGGCCCTGGGCCAGGAAAGCCTGGTCCACACCCTGTCCCGACCCCCCCACCTCCTCCGCCTCCTGTACGTTGGCCCCGTGCCACGATGCGGACGTGGCAGCCGAAGAGGCGAGTCAGCCCAGGTGTCAGCGGAGTAGACTTGTTATTGGGATGAAAGCTCAAGCAGCACATTTAAATTGATGTAACTTTAAAATGTAAGGGACCCAGCACATCAAATGTAATAAGCAATGCGGAAGTTTAGATTTTTCACCCATCGTGGCCTTCATCAAACGGACAAAGACCATCTAAAATGGGGTGTTAAACTGTTTACCGTATTTAAGAAAAACTCTTTTTCTTTGCCTCCACCTTGGTGGAGAAATTTTATCTAATGGAGGTAAGCCATTAACCCAATAACCCAAACCTTTTTAGCTTATTTTAAAAGTGGGAAGAAGAGTATCGGTTCACAGAAGTAAAGAAGACTCATCAGCATCTGTAAAAAACGCACTGACTCCTAGCGATGACTACTCTTTAAAACGTGCTCTGAAGTACCTTTGGGAGGCACACCCCTTGTTATGACAAAACCTTGTATTACAAAGTCATAAGCATGTAACGCTGTAACGTAACAGCACCACACTCAAGCACCCTGTGACATTTTAGGTGGAACATTCACATTGCTGTCCACCTCGTGCGGGACGGGCACGCACCCCACCGACTGCAGTCAAGCAGGTGTCACCTCTGCCGCACCCTGCATAAAACGACAATTTACAGGAGAGGAGAAATCATACAACATACAATTTCCCCTCTCAAATCCTAACATCCTCTTTTCTTTTAACGCGTTAGGCCTGCAAAATGCTCAAAGAGCATTCTGCAACGTCGGAGCAAAGAGCGTGGTCAGTGTGACTGCACACTGACTGAAGGAGACCGAGGGGCTTTTCCGACGGGACGGAGCGCACCGCCCTCCGATGGCGGAAAGTCCGCGGGCGGGTCTGCGTCCCAGCCGCACGGAGTCCAGCTCCACCCGTGGAGAGCGAGGACGCGGGCGGCCCCCAGAGGTGGCGGCCTGCCCCTGCCCCCTCCCTCCGAGGGTAGCATTCCCTCGGAAGCTCGCTGAGCGCCCCGCTCCGTGCAGGAAGGCCAATGTGAATGTCACGTCGGCCCCAGACGGCCCGAGTGCAAGTAGCTCAGTATGACGGACCAGGCCGACTGAACTGTGTGACACAGGCCCGTGAGCCGAAGACAGCGAGGCTTCTCCTGAAGACCAAAACGACAGGGAGCAGCACACGTACAAGCCCGAACGGAAGAGGGGAAACAGACGTACAGCAGGGCCTCGGGCTGCTGCCCTACTCTCCGTGTGCTCCTGCAGCGGTAAGAACTCTGGGCTCCTGTGCATTTCACGAGCACTGTACCGACCGACCGTGGGATCTGGGGGCGCTGCCCACCCAGGCTGCCAGTGAAGGGCCACGAAACCGGAGCTCGCTACTGACCCTGGCGAAGAGAAGGAGAAGGTCTTGCCGAACGGCCCGACTGCAGACGGGGTGCACGTCACGGCGGTTTCCGTCTTGGTCGCCCCCGGCCCTGAAATGGGGGGAAAAATGAGAACATGACAAAAAGCCAGTCAGAGACACGGTTCAGGCCTGTGACCGTGGCAGCGGCGTGGTGGGCAGAGCAGGCCCCTAGGCCTGCGGGCCGCACAGGCGTCCCACACAGCCAAGGGGGAGGGGACAGTGAAGGCATGTCCACGATCAGTTGTCAGAGAGTTATTGTATAGAGGTTTCAGATACGCTTTCTAAACTAAATTTTCGGCAAATTCTCAAATAGTATTTCTCAGGAAAATTTTCCTACCCCCCAAAAAGCCCTTTTCTTTTGACTCTCCAGCAAGTGAACACAAAAGCAAACGCCCAGCAACACGAGAGAATGTTTCACCACCACCGCCACTAAGTGATCTCTGCCAGGCATGCCGGCTGTGTGAGACACTGCAAGGCAAAGTCTCTCAGAGATCACTGACTCTTCATCCGAGGAGTAAAAGAACTCTCCGATGAAGTCCTTCAAGTTAGGACACGAGATCTCTCAAGTTTTTTCTAAAATATTAGCCAGGAACGGGAACAAATGTCTTCATTTGCACCCCAGGTGACTCAGACGCCTTCTGCCCCACTAGAACCCTCCTTCTACCACGAGGCTTCAGACCCTCGCCAAGAAGCACGTGCAGCGAGCGTCCCCGCGTGCGAGGCACAGATGACCGCAGCTGTGCTTCGGCGCGACCCGGACCCCGGAGCCAACGTGGGCTCCTTCTGAGGGCGGGGCTCAGAGAGCGTTCAGTGCAGATGCTCCCACTGTCCACAAGGACGCTTCTGACTGCAGAGAGAGTCCTCTGCGAGTGCACGACTGAGGGGAGATCAGGGACAGCAGACTGCTACCATGCGAGGTTCAGCAAGTCCCACCGAATGAGCTTGAAGACCCCCCTGAAAACATGCATCAAAATAAAACCTGGCCCTGGCTGCTGTGGCTCAGTGGACTGAGTGCCGGCCTGCAAACTGAGAGGCCGCTGGTTCGATTCCCAGTCAGGGCACAGGCCTGGGTTGAGGGCCGGGTCCCCAGGGGGAGGCAACCACACACTGATGTTTCCCTCTCTTTCTCCTCCCTTCCCCCTCTAACGATAAATAAATAAGAAAATTAATTAATAAAACCTGTGAACGAAATGAAATAAAAGTGATGAAGCGAGAGCCGGAGCCCCGAGCGTGGTGCAAGAGGAGGACCGCAGCCAGCACACGACCGCTGGCGCAGAGAGCAGCACGCGCCCCGGAAAGCGGTGACACCGGCAGGAGCTGCGGCGGACGGGCCCCCGGGGGAACTCGGTTCTCTGTGAAAGCTCGCTCCTGCCCCAAGTGCCCTCGGGCAGTGCGGACGCCTGCGGGGCGGCGCGCCTACGGCCAAGTGAACTTCAGTGAGAACCACTGTGCTTGAGTGGGTGTTGCAAGTAGGCGAAGTCATGGACTCTGGTGCCGACGCCACCCCTGCTCTGAAATCGCACACTGAACGACATCGTTCCACTCTGTGTACTTCACTGGCCTTTGAACCGTCACTGCGAGCCCAGGGAAGTCTGCGCTCTCCCCGGAGGAGGGACAGCGTCCAGTGCTCCAACCCGCTCCCCTCCACCTGGCTGGGGGGCCGCCCACGGCGCCTGTTCGGGAGAAGCAGCTGCGGGAAGGGTGTGCCCACTGCTCTCCAACTCCGGAGGCCTGCAGGGTCGCTGAGGGGTCACGGGTGTCCTGGAGCGTCTGCAGCCACCGAGGCCCTGTGACGTCCCTGCACCCGGCTCCCCGGGCCGACCGTCTGGGTGACTCAGACCTCTGCGGTCTGCGGCGGGCGCCCCTCTCACCGGTGCTCTCTCCACGGCAGAAACGCAAACTGACCTGCAGCCTTGTCGCTGGACGGCAGCTGAGTGGAGGCGGGCGCGGGCCCAGGCAGCTTGAGGGGGTTTACCAGCGGCCCCTACGGGAGAGCACAAGCACAGCGTGTGAGGGAGACCCCGAACGTCCTCGGGACAGCAGACACGTGCAGTGACAGTGCAGTTCATAACACGCCTCCGACGGCGTCTCAGAAGGGGACGCTCCTTCCGCAAGTGCCGACGGGGCGGGGCCGGGCCCGTCCTGCTCCGCACACGGAAGGCACTGGGGTGTTTGTCAGGCAGACAAACGCATAAAACAGTAATGAATGAAGTGAGTTTTGGTTCTCAATAAATTTGTAACAAGCTGAAAAAGCAAAACTCTTCGACTTTTCCACCTTCAGTCAATGTTTCTTTACTCTTGTTTGTTGCAACTAGTCCCTTATCCTGTGTCCACCGAAGTGAATGTGGAAACTTCCAGAAGAATGACCAAATGCTTAAATGCCATTTTGCGTCACAGCAAAGCAGGGAGCAGAGGGAGCCGTGACCGAGGACGGATGCCAGGCCAGTCCTGACGCTCAGCCTCAGCCCCGACCCGAGACCACGCGTCCCCGAGAGCACGGTGCGGGCGGCGGGGTTCCTGGGACGGCTCGGGCTCCCTGCCGGCCAGCCTCTGTGCCTGCTGACCACACGGCCGGTGTTCGTGAGAGACAGTGTTTGTGACGCGGGAGCCGGAAAGGGGACCCAGCACGCGTCCCAGGATGTGCGAGCTCCGGGGGATGGGCCGCAGACACAGCCACTGGACAGGCGATGGAGCACGTACCAGGCACAGGCGGGAGGCGCCGGAGACGGGGGCCCAGCCCTGCTCCCGCCCGAGGACCGTGGGCACCCACACTCGCCGCCGAGCCTCAGGTGCTCCGTGTCCAACACCTGCTGGCCCACCGCACGTGGCTGCTGCGGGGGACAGGCAGGAAGCGGCTGCAGCTCCGAACACCCGTGTGAAGATTAGGTGACAGAACGGGGACCCAGGATGACTGCACGCAGGACAGCACGCAGGACGTCACGCAGCCCGTGAAGACGGTGGGAAGCCCTGACCAGCCTGCTGGGCGTCAGGACTGGCGTGAACCGCGGGGAAGGGACCGCAGGTCTCTGTCACACTTACAGCTCATTTAAAACAACGTGAGGACCAGAACAGGATTAAGTTTTACTGCATGACTGTTATCAAAGCAAAAAGCCAGGGGCTTACCTGCTTAGCTTGGTTGTTAGTGGCCAGCGGGGTCAGCACGGGGTGAGGGGTTTTGGCTGCAGAGTAGGACCCCGAAGTTCTGAAAAGCATAAAGCACACACTCAAGAGAGAATCACAGTCAATCTTGGGGCCAACCTTGAGTCCGATAAATATCAATTTGGGGCAGAATACAGATGTCTGGACTGTAACCAGAGTCATTTGACCGTTTTCAGATTGAAGAATACATTCTTTAGCCCTGGCTGGAGTGGCTCAGTGGACTGAGTGCTGGCCTGAGAACCAAAGGGTCGCTGGTTCAGTTCCCAGTCAGGGCACATACCGGGGTTGTGGGGCTGGGTCCCCAGTGGGGGCTGTGCGAGAGCCAACCACACACTGATGTTTCTCTCCCTCCCTTCCCCTCTCTCAAAAAAAAAAGAGTAAATAAAATCTTTTAAAAAAAAACCCACATACTTTAAATGAAATTTGGGTCTTTAACATAAAAGCCAAAGCAGTAGCCTTAACCCTTATTTTCTTCCCGCAACCCTAAAGGAAAGCACTAAGTAGTCTGAAGGACCTTTCTTACCCACAGAAGGAGCCCTCTCCACCCAGCCCCACCCCCCACCCCCGTTCTGGACCACGTGGGGAAATTCTGACTCTGTTTCCGAGCCTGAGGACACACTCACGGGATCTACGGGACGCACAGGACCCGCCGCTGCACGTGGCTCTAAGGAGTTACTCAGAGAGCTCAGCCTCTCACAGAACCATCCCCGAGAGCCTGGTGCGCGCCGGGCCGCACACGAGCGGTTCAAACACACTACCGGCCAGCCCCAGGTCCCACCCGCGCCTCTGCTACAAAGTGGAAAGCGCAGCCACTGTCTGCAGAAGGAGCTCTCACCGTCTTTCGTGAGCCCCGAACACGCCACGCAGAGAGCTACTATCTCAGTGAGTATTCAAGTGCTAACGTGCGGGAAAGACCACCAGGTCGACCCGACCCCCGGGGAAAGCTCCACTGTGGCTCCTGGGAGCAACTCCTGCGGTCAAGGCTGACCCGTCCCCGACCCCGAGCTGCTCTGCCTGGTGTGGCAGTAGTAGCTGTCGGGTCTTGTCTGACTTTGCAGAACCCTTCCTGCAGTCAGGAGGGCCCCCATCTCTCCACGGGAAATCAGCGCGGGAGAGGAAGACACAAACAAGCCGTGCGGCGTAGAAAACAATGAGTGATGACCTTACACGCACCTCCAGACTCTGCTGGAGCACACAGAACCTCCCCAGACCGACGGTACCAGGCTGGGAGAGGGAAGGAAAACGGAGTTACTGTCAGCGAAACAAAACCCCCGTAATTTTTCTCCTGAAGACCGAAGTGCAAACGGTCGTCTGACGAGGGGTTGGATCCAGACTGTACAAACCACCTTACACTCGACACCCGAGACAGACAACCCGATAAAAAAAAGGGCGAAGGATCCACGTGGACATTTCTCCAAAAACGACACGAGGGACCGACCAGCACACGAAGAGACGCCCAAGGTCACAGCCATCAGGGAAACGCAGATCGAAGCCACAATGACGGCACTGAACATGAACTAGGACGTCTCCAGTTAAAACGACGGGCAGTGACACGTGCTGGTGAGGACGTGGAGAGACCGGGGCCCCCTGCCCGCTGCTGCTGCTGCTGCTGGGGGTGGGCGTGCAGAAAGGGGCAGCCCCTCGCTGCCCCTCTGACCATGCTGTAAAACATGGTCCGCTCCGTTTAGTCCAGAAAGCCACACGGAAGGGCCGCGCCGCCCAGCAGTCCCACTCCTGAACGTTATGCAAAGTAATCAAAAGCCGGGACTCAGACGGACACTCGTGCACCAACCAGCGTCCCCTGCAGTCCTCGTCGTTCCCAGCAGCCCAGGGGAGGAGCACCCACGTGTCCATCGACAGGTGAATGGGGGCCACGTGTACAACGGAGCACCGTTCGGTCACAAAAGGAACGGAATTCGGACACTTGGTGCGACACGGGTGAGTCTGGGAAACAAACGTGAAATAAGCCAGACACCAAAGGACAAACACTGTACGTGCGGCTCCACTTTATACGAGGCACTTCCAACCGGCAAATCGCCAGACGGAAAGCAGAGCGGAGGTCACCGGGGGTGGAGGGAAGGGGGGCGAGCAGTTACTACTGAAGGGGTACCCAGCTCCTGGTGGCGATGGTGACCAAGTTCTGGAACGAACAGTGGTGAGGGTCACACGGCACTGTACACGGACTTCATGTCACTGAACTGCACACTTACAACGGTAAGCCCTGCTGTGTCCGCTTTACCACGGCACACAAGGAGAAGCCCCCAGCTGCGCCCCGTGTCCACACGCCCCACGCCGGCCCCTCCGACCTGCTCTCACCCCGAGGACCGGCGGCTTCCGGCCGAAACCACACATCGTGCACTACTATCGGCACTTATCAAAGCGCTTAGGAGTTTTATGCTAAAAAAAGATGAATTTTACTGTTTGTAAATTACACCTCCATTTTAAAACATGACTACAGTTAAAAACAAAATGAACAAAACCCCAAATCAGATCTGTCAACTGCTCAAACTAACACATCCGATGGTCAGCCGGGCCCTGAGCCGGGCTCGCTCGAGGGGACAGGATGGGGCCCCCACCCCACCCTGGCCTCAGGTCCAGGGCTCTCTTCTCTGCCCAGCCACCAGGGGCCACCTGGCTCCTTCGTGAACCTGCCCGCCACGTGCCCGCCACGGGCCCCTGTGGGTGGAGCCCTTTCCCCTCGGATATCCGTGAGGCCCGCTCTCTGGCCTTGGTCTTTGTCCAGGCGCATGTCGAGCACCAGCGGCCACCGAGAGGCGGAATATTCCAGAGACAGAGAAACCCAGCCGAACGCGGGATGAAGGCTGGCCGGCTGGGCACTGCGGAGACACCCGAGCCGGTCAGCCATGCGCGAGGCGCCTTCCTCGCTCGACCGCCCTGTTCAGGCTGCACCCACGCCCCTCCGTGGCCCCTGTGGCCCCTGTGGCCCCTGCGCCCCTCCCCTACTTCCGTTTTCTCTGCTGCACCCGCCACCCCTAGGATGCTAGTGCGCACTGCGCACTGCTGCGCCGGCTCCTCCCACTCGCCACTCGTCCCTCTGGACGAGGGCCGGGCTGGTTGTGGGGTTTGTTGCCGGCCTTGCCTTGCCCTCGGCACCAGTGTGCGGCACACAGGGCAGGCTCATTAAGTCTTTGTGAAAACAAGAGTGAACGCACAACAAAATTCCTGGAAGGAATGAGGGGTCCGGTGTGCTTTCATAAAAATGAACAATCAGCCCTGCCTGGTGCAGCTCAGTGGATTGAGCGCGGGCTGCAAACCAGAGCGTCGCAGGTTCGATTCCCAGTCAGGGCGCATGCCTGGGTTGTGGGCTGCGACCCCTAGCAACCACACATTGTTTCTCTCTCCCTCCCTTGCCTTTCTAAAAATAAGTAAATGAAAAAAACTTTAAAAAAAAAAGAAGAATCAAACCAAAAACCTCCCCTCATCGGCCCCACTGCAGCCTTCTCTCCACTTCGCCCCACAGGCACTGCTGTCGCCCAGCCCAGGCCGCCAGCTCCGAGCCCCCCCCGTGCCCTCGGGCAGAACCCCTTTCTCGGCACTCCTGGCCGCTGTTCCATTTCCAGCTAAAACATCGCTTCCTCACCAGCTGCTCTGTCAGCCCCAGGCCCCAGCGCATCGCGTCCTGTCTTGGCCCCTGGTCCCTCTACCCCCCGCTTCGCTGAGCTCACCACACTGCGGTCAAGTGACCTGTGTGGCTGGTAGTTTGGGGCCTGTCTCCCTGCTTACACATACGTGCCAGGGAAGCAGGACTGGTATGACTGACTCACTGCTGTGTCCCTGACCGTGGGGCAGCGTCATGCTCACGGCAGAGGAGCCGGAAGCTTCAGCCGAACCCAGGGCGGTCAGCCAGCGAGCGTCACGCTGACCGACCACCAGCACAGGTGACAGCACGGGTGAAGCCGAGAACGGGAGAAAGACCAACGGCAGGAACACGTAAGCTCATCTTACGGCAAATCTTCTGTACGATACCGCTCAGAAAAAGTGAGACGCAAAATAAAACACTCCAAGGACAGTTAGGAAACCACCGTGGAACAGAACCTGAAGCGAGTAACTCTGTACTGAACGTGTCCCCCTCCGAAGCCGTCCTTGGGGGGAGGCGGCACACACCGACGCCCGCCGGCCGGCCATGCTGCGAGCTCCCCTTATCGCCAGCTGGCCAGTGGTCAGTGACAAGGAACCACCTCCGTGCGCCACGCTGGGCACCAAGTTCAACAACTGTCCAGAGCCCAATCCCGCAGGGAAAGGAGGGGAAAGTTTCTCCCAGATTCCTTTTTAACTTCCGTGGCACTTTCCTGTGGTGAGAAACAAGGGGAGACGCAGAGCGGTTGCTCTGACAACGCCCGAGTCGAAGAGCAGCCGAGGCGAGCCACTCGGGGACACGGGCCCCGAGACAGGGTGCGGTGGGGTCGCCGAGGGGCACCGCCCGTGCACAGTGAGTGGCTGCAGCATCTCAGAGAGGCCGGGCCCCACTTCCTGCCCAGACCGCCGGGCTGGGTCTTCCTCTCACGTCATTAACACTCTGCCCCCCTGTGGCCTGTCTGTGCCTGCCCTGCACTGCGAGCCTGTCTGCAGTTCCCAAACGCTACTGCCTGGATCTTTCCCCTTGAAGTTCACCACCACCACAAGCACCACCTTGGCCTAAACAGCACAGCGGAGCGTCAAGGTCACCACAAGACAGGGACGTGGGGCCGCTCACAGAGCTGAGCCCAACGAGGGGGCAGACCCGGGCGGAGGGCGCGTGTGGGCGCGATGTGGGAGAAGTGCGGTCTGGGTGCTCCTGCTGCTGAGGCACTGACCACGGGCACAGACACGACTGTCCGGAGGACGCTGGTCACCACACCCCCACGCCCCCCCTAAGGAAACGTCCCTCGACTCTTCCCTGGGTCCCAGGCCAGGCTGGGCCGGACGGACGCAGGAGGGCACAGCCACAGCACGCAGAGCTGCAAGCAGGCGTCGTCCGAGCACTGCGCTGCCAGAGCTGGGCGGCCCGGCGGGGGCGGGGCCTCGGCCTGGCGCTCCTGAGAGAAGCAGCTCTGGCAGCGACAGCCCAGCCCTCAAACTCGCGGCGCAGAGGACAGGCTGGAAGTCTCCGAGCAGAGCTTCTGTCGTTTAAAAGACTGTGCTCGTTTTTTGTTTCTCACACAAAAGGCAAAAGAAACTGGAAAGAACAGCGATGCCGGAGAGAGGAAGTGAGGCGGAGACGGTCAACCTCAGGATCTCTGCCGAGTTTTCAGGATCAGCAGTGTGCGTCACAACGGGCGCATCAACTCTGGAACCTCAAAAGCATTAAAGAAAATCAAGCCCTGCACCTGACTCCACGACCCTACTGTGTGCCCCACACAGACGTGTACACGGCAAACAGCACCCTGGGCCGCACGGACTCTGAAGGTTTACAACGAACTGCCAGGGGCAAGGTGAAGAGGCCAGTCTCCTGAAAGCCCGACCTTGCACCCGAGATGAGCCGCCCACCCCTCTCGTGACCTGAGGCTCGGCAGGGAGAACAGCCGCCCAGTGCCAGTGGCAGTGTTGCCCCCTGCAGGCAGGCCCTCACGGTTACAGAATAATTCGCCAGCAGACACGCACGGCGAAGGCGGAACATACCCCATCGCTGCAGAGGCGGGTGAAGGGTTATTCTTCAGTTCCTGCACGTTTACCACTTGGGGGACAGTCTTCAAAGTCGACTCAGTCAACGTACTCACAGCTATTAAGAGAGAGAACAGACAGGCACGTTCATTGCAGCCGGGACACAGACCCACGCAGGATGCAGTCTCCCTGGAGAAAGGAAACCCACTCCGGGCCGCCCCGAGGCACCGTGGTTGGAACACCTGGCCGCCTCCATTCACCAAGATCATGACACAAGGCTTCGCCCAACTCAGTCACATGTCCTGGTTCAGGGAAAAGGAATCCCCTGGCCAGGTTCCCCAGAGCAGAGCCGCGACCACCAGCCACGCTGCCGGCTCATCTTGGAGAAGGGCAGGAAGAGCCAGAGGAGGGGCGGCATTCCGACTAAGGATCTCTCCACCCACCCACACATTCATTCAACCGTTCTTTTGCACGGGCTTCGCACTGCCAGACTGCTGGGTGCTGGGAATACAACAACTGTCTAACACACAGCGTCTTCCCCACAGGAGCTCACGGCCCAGACCAACACGATGCACAAAACGTGGCCAGCGGGGCCTGGACAGGAACGGGAGGGAGGCCGAGAGGCTGCCCTGAGGGAGGGCGACCGGGGTCCTTCTGACACACGCCACCCGTCTCGGGCTGGCCAGCCTCCGCATCTCCTTTCGTGTGTCTTACGACCTAACGCTGTATTCCAAAACTTGGTATTTTGTAATTAGGCTGAGCGAAGCCCTCGGATCCCCTCTGACTACGTATTTGACAGAGCCGCAGCAGCTGCAGGCTGGGGAGAAGGTGGGTGGGCGGCGGCCCGCTCTCCTTCCCTCCTTCAGAGAGGCGGCCGGGACTTCTCGCCTACGACTGCACATTCTTTGTCTTTCTCATTCGAAGGTGCCTACACCTTGGAAATTTCTGCTTCCAACATGATAAAAGAGATCACACCACCTCCTGCTGAGAGTGGAATGACCGTAAATCCTGGCAGGTTTCCAGCGTATAAATAATCAACTCTATCAGCGTGACTCTGAGCCTGCCCAGCACAATGCCACGGTTCTGCCTGGCCCAAGTAATATTTGAAGGGAGCATCAGAGCGTTCTATTCTCTCAGAAGGCTCAAAGGTACCTGGCAGTTATCTTGTTTGTGCGCTTTCATATCTATTTTGTTTTTTTAGAAGATCTTATTTATTTTCAGAAAGAGAGAAGGGAGGGAGAAACAGAGAGGGGAAAACACCATGTATAAGAGATACGCTTACTGGTTGCCTCTTGCATGCTCCCAACTGGGGACTTGGCCTGCAATCCAGGCACGTGCCCTGACTGGGAATCAAACCAGCGACCTCTCGGTTCCCAGGACAGTGCTCGATCCACTGAGCCACACCAGCCACGGCTCATTATCTGTTTTAGATGCCTTGATACAGGTTTTAATACTTGAAGTTTTCTTAGAAATCTTTTATCACTGTATAATAGTACTTCTTATTTTGTCTAAATCAAGCCACATCTTTCTAGTCTTAAGCAAAAAAAACCCCTGTCTACATTGACATGTACTCTAAGCAGTGATAAAACTGAAAAATAATTTTATTCAGCTACAACAAAAATATCTGACTTACAGCAGTTTCTCAACCTTGGCACTACTGACATTTTGGGGCTGGGTAATCCTTTGTTGTAGGGGAGTCCTGTGCATTTTAAGATTTTTTTTTTTTTGCAGCGAAGATAAGAGAGTCTGAGTTACGTGACACACGCGTGTCACCAAGGAATGCGCAGTGTGTTGTTCATGATCCCCAGGACAGATGAAATGTGCAAGGTGATCAAGTCTTTTAGAGGAAACTTACATGCTCCCCCTCCCTTTTCTCCCCTGCCACCGGTGATAGAAAAAGAGCCATCTGCGACTGCGTGGCTCCAATGGAAGGAAGTGCGGCTCAGGGGGAACCTGACGTTATCGATTTCATCTCTTTGCCGTGAGGGTCAAGAGGAAAGGGGCCACATGCATCGCCCTTGCTCACTTGTCTCCCCTCTGACTGCAGGGGATCCCCACGCCTGCGTGGGCACGCACAGATCCATGCGCCCCTCTGCCCTGGGGCGCAGCAACAGGACGCAGAGGGCCCCTTTGGAAACTAACCTGCTGGGAGGGTTCTTGCTGGACAGAACTACAGTTCCGCCAGACAAAGTAAGTAGTGAACAAATCGAGAGAGAGAGACTAGGGCACTAGGTACCTTTTTTAAATGAAAGACCCTGGCGGGGGTGGCTCAGTGGATTGAGCGCTGGCCTATGAACCAAAGGGTCGCTGGTTTGATTCCCAGTCAGGGCACATGCCCGGGTTACAGGCCAGGTCCCGAGTAGGGGGCATGTGAGAGGCAACCACACTTGATGTTTCCCTCCCTCTCTTTCTCCTACCCTTCCCCTCTCTAAAAATAAATAAAATAAAGATCTTTTAAAAAATTAAAAGACTATGTTAAAGTCACAAAACTCAAGTAGCCTTACATCAGCTCTAAACTAGCCTTGAAGTTCACATGACTTTGTAAGTGTAGTCTTTTTCTTCATTGTGATGTCCTTTTACATTTTCCTTGAAAACTGCTACCGTGAGATAAAATGTAAATTACTGCCAACTACAGTAGTAATGATGCTTTTTAAATGATGCTTTAATAAGTGACAATCATATGCAAAAAATAGCTATAAAAATAAATGAAAAAAAATTTTTTTTGCAGCACTCCTGCCTTCTTCCACCAACACCGCCAACTGCTGGGGGCGGGGTGGGCGGAACCGCTGGCCTGCACGCACAGCGGCGGTGGTGACTGAGGCCCTGGAGGGCGACGGCCTGCAGGCCCTGCTGCAGACAGCCTGGAGAGCCACAGACCAGTGACAAAATGCAGGTGCTCCCACCTGTAAATCAGAGCTCCCATCTATGAAGGCCGCATCTGCCACCCTAAGAGGCAGCAGTGTGGCAGCGGAAAGACCCGGGGTTGGAGTCTGGGTTCCGCTCTTACTGGCCGGGGGACCTTCGTGTCTCCGAACCACATCTCACTCTGGAGCAAGCGGGCCCCTCTGATCCCCACCTCCCACGGCGGTGGAGCGCTTCCCCACACCATGAGACGATCTGAATGCTACTAGCTGATCAAATCACAAAGGTTAATTTGGGTATACAGCAGACGTTATTCAAATGTAGGGATTAACAAGGTCATCTAAACACCAGATTTCCTCCTTATCTAAACGTGGCAGACCTGACACCTTCCCGTAACAGAAAACAGTTTCAGGTCTGCTTTCTGCTTCCTTGAAACCCTTTCCCCAGGGAGGACAGAGGGTGTCACAGCAGTTTTCTTTTCTGAACAGCAGCAGAGGGCCAGGTGCTCATGCGCACCTGCTGCCCTGGCCTGTGACACACACAGCTCGCACCCGGCCTCTGCACGGGGGGAGGGGAGGGGGGCTCCAGCTCTCACCTGGCGCCTGGCTGGCCATCTGCCGTCTCAGCGCAGCCGCGGCGGCCGCCTGGGGTGCCGGGATGGTGTGGGAGGGGCCCGGGGCCCCGTGCTTCACGGTTTTGGTTGCAAGCATCGTGCTGTCAGCCCCCTGCGGGAGAACTCTGCCAGCAGACGGAGATGCTGAAGGAAACAGAGAGATCAGGTGAGAGAGCGTCAGAGGAGAGGAAAACACACGTTAAAATGGTTAAATCTCCGCGCTAGGTTTCAGGGAAATTATCCTTAAGCACGAACATAGAAAAGTACCAGCGACAACAGCCCTGGTTGGTGTGGCTCAGTGGACTGAGTGCCAGCCTATGAGTCAAAAGGTCGCCGGTTCGATTCCCTCCCCGGTTGGGGGCCTGCAAGAGGCAACCAATTCATGTATCTCTCACAATCAACCAATTGATGTTTCTCTCCTTCTTTAAAAAAAAAGAAAAGAAAAAAGAAAAAGTACCAGCAACAGGCCGGCACCCATGTCTTTCTTTCCAAGGCCCACGTGCCATCTGCCCGCCCGCCTACTTCGGCAGAGTGACTGCAGCACCCTACGTCAGCGATTTCCCAGCTGTGCCACCTCCTGCACCCGTGAACTAATTACTACAATTCTGCAGCACACCAAAAAATGTGTTTTCTGACCCGCAAAACAGGTACAACTTTGATCATTCACATGGGTGGCGGCTGCTGTGCTGGCTGTTGTCACCGGTCTATCTGACGATCTGCGGGACGAGAGGGCCGTGCCCCCGACCCAACGGCAGGCGCCGCACCTCCTAGAAATTCCTGCGGCGCGCTGGCTGGGACCACTGCCTTGCACGGTCGCTCCCGCCGACACCGACCCCGACACGACCGTGACGCCAACACAGGCCCGCTCGGTCGATTCCCTGCTCCCCACCCCCACAAAACTCTTCCATCCCACGGTCGCCGGCTCATCGCCTGTTCCCTGCCAGGACCCGCCTTGGGCAGAGCCCCGGATCCCTGAACGGCCGGGGCGCCAGCACAACGCAGGGCACGTCGCCTCGGCGAGCCAGCGCCGCCCACGCTCGCGTGCCGGAGGGCATAGTGGCAGGCCGAAACGGGCTCAGACGTGCGGGCGCGAGAGTGGGCGCTGCCTCACACCGAGGCAGACAGCTCCCCCCGTGACCCCAGAGGAGGTGTGTGTAAAACACACGAGCAGGACTCAGCGTGAAGCTGTGACAGCGTGCGCTTTCCGGCTCCTTCACGACGTCCTACCCACTGCCTCCCAGGGGAACGCCCCCCTGTGGGACCAGCCCTCCGACCTGCGGAGTACCAGCAGGAGCGGGCCGGCACCAACAGCGTGGTGGTGGTGACACAGTACGGAGCCCAGGTACGGTTCCTTCCTGAGCTCAGCCTGCCGGGGAACACGGAGCGTCCCGGCTCACGTCTCCTCACCTGTAGTCCCCGTCACACCAGGCGAACCGTGGCTCAGGTGGGCTTTGGCGAAAGGAGCAGCCGCCTGGGCCAGGAGGCCGGGCTGGACGGAGGGCGTGCGGACCACGGGGGCGTGCCGCGGGACCTGGGCGGCCGCCGCTGCGTCCTCGTCTTTACAGGGCGTGCGTGCGTCCTCGCTCTCCAGGGACTGGGAGACGGACGACGTGGAGCTGGCCTCGTCCAAGTCCTCGCAGTACCTCTGGGACAGGAAGGCGGACCGCGACAGGCTGGCTGCGGGCCAAGAGGAGACCGGGTCAGCCACGAGGCAGCAGCCCCACGGCGCTCACCTTCACCGTCGGCAGGGACACAGCCAAGGGGCAACCCTGGCCTGGGCCACAGACGTTACAACAGAGCGGCATGCAGGGCGTGACGGGGGGGGGGGGGGGGGGCAGGCGGCACAGCGGGGGAGGACTGCACGCCCGAGAGCAGCGCCCTCCTGAGGGCGGGCCCCCAACCTGCCCGCTGTTCCGGCGACTGCTCAGGGAGGGCCCGCGCCGGAACGCTCCGGAGTCACGGCCGCTGCCGCTCGCTTCCCACCAGCCCCACGGGAGAACAGCGGTGCATGTGCATGCGTGCGTGTGCAGGAGGGAGGGAGGACGGAAGCGGCTGTGGCGAGCGGTCCGGGAGACGCGGGTGCGGGCGGAAGGGCGCTCGCCGCACTGCGCCAGAGGCTGGGGGTTAGACATGGTTGGAATAATACAAATTCTAGATGTCCAAAGAAAAAAACAGAGACGGAGGCGAACTGCCATATGTCACACAGCGCTCCTTCGGGGAGCAGGGCGACGGGGGAGCCCGAGAGGGGGCGCAGGGAGTCGGCAGCGGCCGAGTTCTGCCTCTGAACCAGGAGGGGCACACGGACGGACGGACGGACTCTGTCTCTCGTGCGCTGCGTGTGCCGCGGCCGCAGCGCTGACAGGTCAGGACCGCTCACAGTTACAGTCACTCTCCACACTGCACACCCCACGTGGAGCTGTCTCCCCAGTGTCTGTGTTCCCCCCTTTCATACAAACTTCCCTGTGGCCAGAGGCCGCCTTTCTCTCGCCTGCCTCCCAGTCTGGAGCAAAGTGAGCAATCGTATTTGCTGAGCCCTCTCCATCCTGTCCGCCGGAAACTCTGCCCCACGACCCTCCAGCCCGCTCCTCCTCGGTCCCCGGCCGCCCCCATCCTGCCTGCTGTGTCTGTGGGTTTGGTCACTCAGGTCCCTCCCACAGACAGTGTCCCACGGGAGCTGTCTCTCTGCCACCGGCGCACCCCTCAGCACTGCACCCTCAGTCTCCCCCACTGAGGAGGCGCGGCGTGTGTCAGGGTCCCCTCCTGGCGAGGACACGCCCACACCCCACTCTGCCTGTTTCCCGGACGGGGGGTGTCCGGCTCGCTTTTGCCCTTGGCCGCCGTGAACGACCCGGCCGTGACCACGGGCGCACAGGGCCGCTGTCTGAGCCCCTGCTCTCGAGTCTGTGCTGTGGCCGGGGCAGCTCTGCTCTCCCGAGCAGCCCCCAGCCGCTGCCCACAGTGCTGCGCCGTCTCCCTCTCTCCTACGGTCGGTCGGCGCGCAAGGGCTCCGACCTGCCCGCGGCCTAGCCAACACCTGTCCTTTTCTGTTCTACAGTAAAGCCTGCAAGTTTCTAATTAAAAAAAAATAAGAATATGAAGTTACAGATTAATAGTCTCAACCTCATTTTCAAAAATTAAATTTATGCATGCAAAGAAAAAAAATCAAGAGTAAACCAAGATGACACAACTGATGACGTAACTGGGTTGGCAGATAAGTGCAGTTTTTGTTCTTTAAATTCTTCCACGTTTTCTAACTATCTGCCAAGAGAGGGTACGCTCGAGATAATGGAAAAAGTTACTAAAAATTTCACTTGTCTGTGACTATTACTTAGCTAATTTACTTTAACTTTATATGATTACAGAAGAATAAATAAGCTGCGGTACAGTAAGATTAAATTAAGTTTCTTCTGCTATTTTAATTACCAAAAATAATTTGTTGGTATAAAAAAAAACAATTTCTACCCAAAACAAAGTTAAAAGAAGAAAGGAGCGCATGTGGGCACTAAAGCAAAGCCACGGTGTGCTGGAAGTTGCAAATAACATGCAATATGAAAAAGAAAACTGAGGTAGTTATCTAATTTATTTACCTGCAAAAACAATTTTTTTCCATTACTTATATGGCTATCGTTTTCCTAATAAGTAGATTTTTCTACTGTCTACCTTTTTTACAAAGAGTTTTAAATACCCTCTCATTCCAAACCCCACAGGACTCGGAAAGCAAAGCCTCCAAAGCAGCGGCCACGCTCCGCGGCACCAGCTCAGCAACCCCAAAGCCTCGGAGTCATTGCCACACAGACGGGGGTCGCGGAACACCTGTCGTGACAGCACAACAACGACGACGACACAAGCTGCGTGGCTGAGACGTGCCAGCAGCCTCCTGCTCCGGCATGCAGAGGGACCACAGCTTCCGGGGACGTCTCTCCCATTAAGAACCGGGTGGAAAGCACAGACAGACGGCACACACAGAGCACCCCCGTGCCACGTGCCGTGCGGTTTCCGCCGAGACACTCAGGACCGGCGCCCCGTACCTGGAGCGGTGGATCTCACGGGTGGGGTCTTCCTCTTGGCCAGGAAGTTTCTCAGCTGTGCCTGTTTCACAGGGGACAGTTTAGCTGCAAGACATTCACGGGCCCATAAATGCTTAAAATCCGGTCGGCAGAGGAAAGGAACCAGAGGGTTGAAGGGCCGGGAAGAACGCACCCACCTGGAACCTTCGGCAAGGGTCTGGCGTGGGATTCGATGGTGGTCTTCAGTAAAGCGTTGCGCAGGCTCTCCAGGTCACTGTCAAAACTGAAACCGGCCAGTGTCACCTACAGACCAACGCCGCCCAGGAAACCCGAGGGCCGGAGGGCGCGTGTCCTGAACACAAACGCAGGAGAGGAGCGCGTCCCTCCTACAGAAACGGGTGGGCCGACCCCTCCATGCCATCCGCCCCAAAGACACGGCGACCTCGGCGTTAACTGCACCCACACGGCAAGCACCCCGCCAGTGCTTTGGCAGAACTGGGAGTTAAAGCGCACCCGTCTGGGCTGCAGGGGAAACACAGCACCTCCTCGGGAACTTCAAGGGCGAGCTGCCTCCCGGCTGGGCTCTGCGAGTTTCCACACTCAAGCAAAAGGACCAATCTAAGCTTTGAGGTGAGTCAGCCTAACCCTACCAGTTAATTCTCAATAAAATGATGCTGTTACGAGAGTGTCTGCTGTCCTCTACCGAACACCTGTTTCCGTCACATACACTAGGGCTTTCTAGACTTAACTCTCCAATAATCCCGTGAAACACGTATTGTTATCCCTATTTTTTAAAAAGACTTTTTAAATTTATTTTTAGAAAGAGGGGAACGGAGGGAGAAAGAGAGGGAGAGAAACACTGATGTGCAAGACACATCAACCAGTTGCCCCCCGCACCCCCCCAACCGGGGACCTGGCCCACAGCCCAGGCCTGTGCCCTGACTGGGAATCAAACCTGTGACCTTTCAGTTTGCAGGCCGGCACTCAATCCACTGACCCACACCAGCTGAGGCTGTTACCCCTATTTTTTAAGCAAAGGAACAGGGGTGGCTCGCTGGACTGAGCACCGGCAGGAAGACCGCAGGGCCCCGTCCCTGGTGAGGGCACACTCCGGCCGTGTGGGTCAGGTCCCCAAACCGATGGATGTTTGTCCCCCTCCTTTCCCCCCTTTCTAAAAACATTAAAATCTACAGCAAAGGACAAAGCGTCAGAAGGGGCGAGGAACCCGATGGTGTCAGGCAGCAGAGTCCCTTGGCACCCACACGTGAACCACCTCAGGACGACCCCCCCCTTACTCCCAAGCGCACACTCGCCGGGCCCCAGTCGCTGAGCGCGCACCTGTGCGTGCTGCTCTGGGAGGAGACGTCCGAGGGGAGGCTCCACTGGGGCGTGTGGTTGTACAGCCGCAGCTGCTGGAGGCTGTCCACCAGGTGGTTCAGCCTCTTCTTCTGCTGGTTGATGATCTCCCGGTTGTTGGCCAGGGTGTTGAACAGCGTCTCTCGCTCCGGCACAAGCAGGCGCCTGCTGGCAGCAATGAGAAAAAGAACTCACCGTGAGCGGTTTGAGTGAAGGACCCTCCGACAGGGGGCGGGAGGGGAGTGAAAAGAATGGAACAGAGCCACTAGCGGACAAAAAGCATCCAGGAATCACTAGACCAGGCCAAGGGGATGACAGCCCGATGGGGAGGGAAGGCGATGAGGGGGGGCCAGGCCTGCAGGCATCATCAAAGCCCCAGAGAGGAGGCTTTGGGGAGGAAAAGGCCCGGAGACCGGTCCGCAACAGAGGACCAACGCACTCCGCCGTACACTTAGGGCACGTGTATTTCCCTGTGTGTAAATAACGGCCAATAAGGAGTAGCAGCCCAGGGCTCAGTGACAGTCGACGGGAGTCACGGCGCTGCTGAGAGACAGAGGGACCGCACGCCACCTGGCAGCGGGGCGTGGCCCACCCGAAGGACTAAAAGGAGATGGGACCGCTCCCTGTCTTCCGGGGGACAGGCAGTTCAGGACACATTCAAGAGGGTACACAGCAGCACTGAGGAAAAAAACCTCAAACACAGAAACGCGAGAAAATTGTACAGACTTAGGAATCTGAACTCTGCAGAAGAGAACTAAAGAAAGCGTATTACGCAGTAAATGCATGGAACTGTCACAAAGGAAAAGAAAGCTGGGCTTCTGTGTTTTCATTATGCATTTTTTTTTTAAAGTCCGACCTTTAAGTCAGCGGAGAGAAGTCTGACGGGCAAGCAGGGCAGAACGGGCCCGCGGCCAGGTCAGGCCCCCTCTCACGTGTGGCCGAACCCGAGTTCAGAACTAGGTGGGCCAACTGGGAAATCTCTAACGGGGCCCACGTGTCCACGGGGACGGGGCCCCTGGCACGGGCAGAGGAACCCTCCCCAGCCCGTGTCCGAGGGGTCAGCGCTCACCCCTCGCCCCCTCATCCCGGTTCCAAGCTGAGGTTCCTCGGCTCGGGCCCAGAGCCTCTCTCCACGGGGTGCGGCGTGACGTGCTACGCTCTGCTCCCCGACACTGCGCACGCTCTGGCGCCCCCCTGACGTCACACTCAGGTCGCCCCACTCGAAAGTTCTGCGATCCCACAGCTTGACAAACAAGCAGGCAGACCACTTCCGGGCGTGTGTCCTTGCACAGCTAACTGTGTCCCCCAAGTGCAGGGGTTTCAGAAACCGGGCGCTGTGCGGGCTGATCTGCTCTCTGCTTTCCTCGTGGGCGCCTGCGCGCTCCCGCAACGAGCTGCCTTCGACTCCTCCTGCAGAAGCACCTCTGGCACCAGCCCTCTGACACCAGCCCTCTGGGCCCTCTAGTGAGCACACTGACCAGCAGTGTCCCCTTAAGAAGCGAACTCGGGATACGCAAAAAGGCAGAAGGGAGAAACTCCTCTCCGCGCCACCTCGCGGCTATTCCCGCGAGTGTCCGCCGGGGTCGCCCCAGCCTCTTTCCCGGGCGCAGAGCTGCGCTCTGGGCTCGCCCCCTAGTTACGCCTTCCCCGTCCTGCAGGTGGCGTCTAGTGACCGAGGTGCCGTTACGCATCAGGTAGCACACCCCACATAACGTGAAAAATACGGTTAACAGGGTTCTGTCTTGGAGAACACGCTAGTCGGTGGCAGTGCCGGGACTGAGACTAAGAAGTGGCCGGACTGCCCGAGCCCGTCCTCTAGCTTCTGGACGACGGGTTCCATCCCAGTTTCGAGGCCACAAGCTGCGCGGTGCCGTAAGTTCCTTCACGTAAACAGTTGTGAGCACGGCTCTTACTGCTCTAGGACGAACACCTAGACGCACAAAGCCTGGGTCAACGGGAAGCGACACCTGGGGCTTTTTATCAGTGCGCCTAAACCGTCGTGGGAGAGGCCGCGGCGCCGCCTCCCGCCTCCCACCACCGCGGCCGACCGCTCGCTCACTTCTGCTTCCTCTTTTGCTCCAGGTGCTGGTCCCACTCCAGGTCCAGAACGTCGTTCACATCCTGCACAGCAAACTTCACGTACTGGTGAAGGCGCCGAATCTCCTGCATGGGAAACACGAAGGTGACTCGGTTTTCCAGGGCCTCGGGGGAAGCGGCACCAAGGCAGTGAAAACAACCCTGAACTGTTTTCATACTGAGAACCACCACCACGAACAAAGGAAACACGCCGGGCTCTAACAGAACCGCCAGACCGCGGTAATCCACGGGAGCCCCAGAGCTCGCCCTTCTGCGGGTGTGGCGGGGCGGCGGGCGGAGGGACAGACACAGAGCCAGCGGGGCCCAGGCCTCAGGGGACCGGCGCTCTGGCCCGGTTCTCACGTTCCAGCTCCTCTAGAGCATCCCAGCGCGGGCTAGGGATTTTCCACTGCGTCCTGTGCTCTGACCGGGCGCCCACTGAGCTTCTGCTCTCCCACTCGTGACACTGACTGTGAGACAGACAAAATCATCCCTCACAGCAGTGCTGAAAACGGTTCTGATCCCAGCTACTGAGAATGCAGAACACAGAAGTCACCTCAGCAATTGGGAAAACCTCATTTCTTCTCCAAAACAAATAGTATCAGCACTAGAAATTGAGTTTTTCATTATTAAAATTCTTACCTATGAACTTATTTTAAGCCTGCAACAATTTTCTTTAAAGTTTGGTCCAGTGTTAACCTCCATGGCAATACAATCTGACTCTCAGAGCTGATGACAAAGGGAAGCAGCCCGCTGGACATGCACACGAGCGAAGACAAGGCGCACACACCGGGCACGCGCCCTGCGCCTGCGCGAGAACCTCACCGTGTGTGAGTGTTTTCACAGCCACGCTGGGGTAAGAGCACAGGCCCGACTAAAGCAGGGAGAATGTCCTTTAGAGAGAGCCCGGCCGACGAGCACCAAACTCGGGTCTCAGCTCCCACCTGACTACGGGGAGGCCCCTTCTCGGGACACCCGGATGGGACCAGACTTCTGCGCAACGGCTGGTGCTGTTTCTCCTGGATGCTCTCCCCGCTTCATCTACGGGGAAAAACTACCGTTCTCTCCAGGCCTGTCACCGCCACCTCTCTTCTGTGGCGCAGCTGCCCTCTCACCTGCCGCCCCACAGCAGCAGGCTGCACTCGTGTGTCACCTGTCCCTCTGCCACACGTGCAGCTGCAGGGCCTGCACATGGCAGCGACGGGGTTAAGAGCACCGGCTCTGAGCCAGACCGTCCAGACTCAAGGGTCCAGCATCTATTAGCAGTGAGACTTAAGTACTTCCAGCGTCTTCCTTTTGTATGAGACATGCACTCAAAAAACACCAAGCTACTATGGTCTAGTTAGCGTTTGTGGAAGAAGAAAATGATTTCCTTTTGAATGGGGAGTGTCACCCTAAAGCAGCATGCTTTTCTCTGAGTTTGGACACAGAGCGAGAGGAGAAAAGGGCCGTCAGAAGAAAGTGTAACTCGATGCAACACGAGGCTGTAATCTGATGAGCGGGAGGCCGGTGGTTGGCCTGCCTGGCTGAGCAAGTTGACATCCACAGCGGGAGGGAGCACCAGGACCACCACCAGGGCTGGGGGACCCCGCAGCGGTTCCTCGGCCTTTCTGGGAGGAGGGACTATGCCCTTCGGTTTCCCTGCCCATCGGGCAGTCAGGCGTGGGCCGAGAAGGTGGGGGATGCTCTGGGCAGGAGGGGACTCCGCACACTCACAGACCCTCGAGCCCTGGGTGCGGAGGCACAGCACTGCCCCCTGGGCCCCGTCCCCTGGGCCCCGTCCCCACGGGGAATCCAGGCGAGTGCAAGCAACTGGGAGATGGCCGCCACCAGAGCTTGTGGCGAATTCGGAATAAGTGGGAAGACGGAAAGAAACGCAGATTTCCCAAAGACAGAAAACAAGACTAATGAACCATGAGACACGCAGTGCTGCTGTGTGGGCACCCAGCAGACGGCCCGGGCCGGCGGGGTTGTAACGGGGGTGTCATGGGGTCAGAAACGCTAGGCGGACAGAGCAGTTGTTTTCAAGACCAGAAACAATGAGTAAAAAACGCCAAGGAGAGCTCCTGGTGCTAAATGGGTAGTTGCTGCTTTAATAATTACTCTTCGTGATTTAATTTCTAAGTAAATCTTTTCCAACAGCATACTCTCTACCGAGCTTAAGGGTTAACGAAGAATTCTATTTTTGCTCAATCCGAAAAGCACTCTCTCTTCTCTGTGGCCGCTGCAGAAGTCTGCGGGAAGGAGGCAAGCCACCCACAGGAGACAAACGGCGTGCGAGGCGGCCGCCCGAACCCGAGCCGGCGCCTGGGGCGGGGGGCGGGCCCTACCTGGAGCTGTGCTTCGCTCTTGGGGTCCAGGGGCCTTTTGTAGAGCAGGCGCAGGTAGCCGGCGTCGTGGTTTCTCTCGTTCTGCTCCCGGGCCTCTTCGGCCCCAGAGAAGCCCTCCAGCAGGGCCGTCTTCAGGGCGCTGATGTCCCCGTGCAGAGACTGGAGAAGGGCGAATTCCAACAAAGGTGGTCACAGCTCAGAAACTAGCCTTTCTGTCCCGGGTCAGGAGAGGCGCTGCCTCGTGAACAGTTACCGTGACGAACACCCAAACACAGCAAACCGTCGTGCAAAAGTTAAGAGCTTCACGGTGTGAAGGGAAAGATACCAATGTTCGTTTTTACCTTTTTCCTGTTATTCTTTAAATGTTTTTTCACTTTTTTAGTCTACCAGTGCTCCTTTTAAAAACACTATTTTTCTTCCTCATTAGAAAACACTTCCAGTGACTGGAAGCTCGGAGAGTAAGAACAACACTGACAGCAGCCGAGACCCTACAAACTGAGGACAATCACAGCCTACGCCGGGAGAACCTTCCTCTGTCGAGCACGGCCTGTAACACCAGAGCCCAGCGGTCTGACGGCGTGGACGGGGACCCTGGGGCCAGCACTCAGGAACCGGGGCTCTGGGCACATCACGTCACCTCTCAGTCTCAGTTCCCAGGCTCGCAAAACAGCAACGACTCACAGCTACCCACTCAGGGCCGGTCCAGCACCCACCACACCGGCCAGCTGTGAGGATTCACGGAGGCAACACGGGTCGAGGGTTTAGCACAGGGCCTGGCACACAGTGAGTGGTAATAACAGCAACACGACAGACACGACTACCAACAACAACTGTTTGGTGTTTTTATACTATATGTAGTCCTACGTGTCTGCTTTTTTTTTTTAAACCTAAGACTTCATTATAACCTAACAACTTAGTTACAAAAATTTGTTACAAAACCTAACAAATTTTCAAATACGCCAAAACTAATGATGTTCAACGTTGACGGAGTACCTTGTGCGTGTCGGCGGGGTGGAAACTATTACCGTTCATCTTCCGTGAGAAAACTAAAACGGAGTAGCTGGATGGACCTGCCCACAGTCACCTGACTTACTAAGTGCTGAAGGCAGGGCCTGCACCTCGTCACTCCTGCGGAAGGACGCACGCCACCAGGAACAGCCCTGGTGGTCCCTGGGGGAAAGCGCGCGCCCGCAGACACCGGGGGCGCCCTGCCGGCAGCGCACCACCCCCCCCCCCCGGCAGACCGCCAGCAGACACGGACCTCCGTGGTCTCCTTGATCTCCAAAAGGAAGGTGTGCAGGTCATCCGCCTCGGTCCGCAGCATCTTCATCTCCTCCGAGCTGCCCACCTGGAAACAGGCTTTCGAAGTGCGGGCCTTCAGGTCCTCCAGCTCCTTCTGGAAGTGCGCGATCTGCGGGAGCCACACACGAGGGGACTTCTCAGCCTGAGTGGCACAGCAGTGGTGTGTCACTGCTACTGAGCTCGCTGACAGCACAGACTCTTGGGACACGCCAAGGTTCAAGGCCGGAATAAGAGTCACGCAGGAGCCCTGGCCGGGTAGCCCGGCTGCTTGGAGCATCGTCCCGTACACCACAATGGTCACGGGCTTGACTTCCGCTCAGGGCACACACCTAAGTGAGGGTTCGGTCCCCAGTTGGGGCATGCATGTGAGGCAACTGACTGATGTTTCCTTCACATTGACGTTTTTCTCTCTTTCCCTCTCCCCCTTCCTCTCTTTCTAAAGTCAATGAACATGTCCTCAGGTGAGAATAAAAACACAAAAAAACAAACAAACAAAAAAACATCCTGCAGGAGTCTAGACACTCAGAGCCAGTCAAGTTCCCCCATCAGGGCCACGTCTCGAAAACACACGCAGGAGCGCATTTACCTCCTCGCCAATTCCAACCATCACAGGATCGGACTCTTTCCACTGGTGTCCCTGCTTTTCCACAGCAGGGGGCGGAAGTGATTTCGCCTGAAACGGAAGGCGAGAGGGTTAAAAACGCACCCGGCACCCCAAGTTCCGCCGTCTCGAAGCAGTGGGCTCAGTGCCCGTCACAGGGAGTGGCGCTGTCGTAACACAGTCACTGGTCGGTCACTCCTTCTTTTGAGCCCGAATGTCCTGGGAACCACTTGGTACAGGGCACGCTTAGCCAGTGGGGGCAGAGGTGAACGGGAGACACAAGGTCCCCACGCTCGTGGAACTAAGTTCCTACTGGGGAAAAGGCGAGTGAGAGAAAGTGAACGCCTCAGATAAATCCCAGCTGGGGAGTAGGTGACACGAAAGCAGTAGACGGGCACACAGGGCAAACACATGGAGAGAAAAAAACGGGGCCAGGTGAGAGGAGAGGGCCCAGGAAGCCCTCACTGAGCGCTGCTTCTGACCTCCGAGATGAGGAGCAAGCGACAGGAAGACCTGGGGCACGGCCTCCTGGGCGGGGAGGAGAGCAAGCGCCAAGGCGCGGAGGCGGGAGAGACCCCGGTGTGTGCGAGGCAGAGAGATAAATGTGCGCGTGGAGGGCGTGGAGGGGCCGGATCACGTGTGCTGCACCCAGGAGACTGGATTTTATTCTGAGTGTGCTGGAAAGCTACTAGTGAAGTTTTGGGAGCGTTTATTGACCCTTTATGATTTTAAAAGTTCCCCCGTGCTAGAGGGAGAGACAACAATGGCCTGAAATACGACATCGCCGGGGATCGGCGATGTGGATTAGGATACACGCCGCCGCAGCAGTGCAGGCTGGGAAGGCTAGCTGGGGCCTCCCGGGGCGGTGGGGGGGGGGGCTCTGCGCTGGGGGCCGCGCGAACTCCCGGCTGTGCTGCTTCCCCCGACACAAGCACCGGGACAGGGGCAGGTCCAGGTGCGGCAGAGGTCCAGAGCTCGGCTTCAGCGACGTTGGAATTTGAGACGACTTTGCAACTACTCGATACCTACGGCAATTAGCGTACAGTTCGCAGAACGTATGAGCACACATTAAAATGGCAAACGGTTATTTAACAAATACCACGTGCCACACATCATGTCAGAAGCCAGACCCGGATCAGCACCCACTGGGCCCCCACTGCGAGCTCAGGGCGGGAAGGGGGCCGCCTGGAGGGGAGACGGAAGGAAAAGGCGTGACTGCCAGTCGGAGGGACATGCAGACGACCAAGGGGGAAACTGGGACCGAGTTACCTTCAGGTCGAACCATAAAAAACAGACTGAGGTGACAGGATGTACATCTAAATATGAAAAGTAAAGTAACAAAACTCTTAGACGTAGGAGGGAAACATTTTATAATGTGTAGATTATCTAACCGCTATGCTGCACACCTGAAACTAACACAAAATAATACCGAATGTACACTGTGCTTGAAAAATAAGGCTTTAGAAGAACATAGGAGGACGCCTTTTTGACCTTGGCACAGGAAGTGGTTTCTAAAACAGAACACGAAGAGCACTCATCGACATGCCAAAGGGGGGGGCCCAGCTGTGGGTGAAGATGCATGAACAACACGCCCCCCGCCCCGCTGTACATTCGAAAAATAAAACCTTACTAAATCAGAAAAAAAGCACTAATCATAAAAGAAAAACTAAAACACGGAACTACATTAAAATTAAGAACTTGGACGCATCAAAAGAAACCGCACCGAGAAAAAAGGCGGTTCACAGACGGGGAGAGCACTCACCCTGTGCGTGTGCGTGTGCGCGTGCACGTGTGTGGCTCCCACGAGGAACCACCTCTCACACAGCAGTAAGGGAGAGGCAGGAGACCTAACGGGAAAACGGGGACCGCGGGACAGACACCCACAAAGATGCTGACGCGGCCAACAAGCAAGCACATGCGAGAAGCTCCGCTCACTGGCCGTCGGGGAAGCACTCGCCTGCACCACAAAAAGCACCGACAGTGAGAGACGAGGAACGCCGGGGCTGGTGAGGAGGGAACAGCCGAACCCCCGGGAATTTACTGAAGAGGAATTAACGCCCACCCAGGGGCCCAGCAGTCCCACTCTCCGGGGTCCGCTCAACACAAACGCACACACTTGGTCACCGAAAATGTCAGCTGGCAACACTGCTCGCAGCACCCTGGACCTGGAGACTACTCAAGCGTCCGTCGGGGTGGAGAGCACACGGGCAGTGCCGTCACCCAGTACGATATGGACGCGCCTCACGCACACGGTGCTGAGCAAAGCGGCCAGTCAGAAGCACACACACGGTGAGGCTCCGTGTACAGAGGGCACACGGGCTGCACGCAGCTGTGCGGCGAGAAACCACGACAGCCGAGTCCCGCCTGGCGAGACCAGAAGGGCGCACACGACGGGGATTCTTGGGAATTCCTGGTCCTGCTCCGCTTCCTCATCTCAGTGCTGGCTGCCGAGGCGCGTCTCGCTGACGGCACGACACTGGGGTGTACGTGCCTTCTCCCTACGTGCACTGTATGTCGGTAAAGGTTAAATAAAATACGCTGAGACGGTAGGAAAAGAGGGCACTAGATGGATTTCTCGATGACTCTGAGCATCAGAGAAACCAGTCAGATGCCCCGGCATCTGCACGCGTCAGGAAAACCCAACACGCTGAGAGCACAGTGCACCCGGGCCCGGGAGCGGCAGGGACAACAGCGCAGGGACTCGGAGAGGAGAGAAACGGCTTTTACGGGCCCACGTCACAAACACTCGGAACTCATGTATTTCCTGTCACGTCGTCCTAAGCACTGTCTCAAAAGTGTAAACTCTGAAACACAAAATCCTGTATTATGGACATGTCCGCCCGGGGCAGTAAACCAGCGAGCACAGGACCGGAGGCCGAGTCTGCACGCACCTGGGGGCAGCCTGACTTCGCCACCGGGGGGGCTATCCTGGGCGCCTTCTGCCCCGCGGAGGGCGCCGGACCTGCACCGCCGTGAGCCGCGCGCCCTGCAGGGGTGAGACACCAGTTAGGACAGACAGCAGGTACTCCCGCCGTGCCCCCCCACCCCCCGCCCCGTCACAAGGGGCCCATCCTCCAATTTAAAAAAGCGTCTCACTGCCAGCCCGTCAGGAACTCCGCTGGCGTGAGTGCCGTCCACGGCCGTGCTGGCCTCTGTCCCAACACAACCGAATCGCGCGCTGCATCTGCGGATGGGAAAGCCCACCGCGCAGCAGACAACACCGGAGCGTCTCTGGGAGCGGGGAGGTGGCCTTGCGGACAGGACAGGGCGGAGGCCTGTCCTTGGGCCCATCCTTGGTCCCCAGAGGCTCCCGAGGCCCCTTGGGGACAGCTTGAAAACCATAAAGTGAGGACTATGATCCCCGTCACCTTGTGAGAACTCACGGGGTCTTTGGACCCCCCCCCCCGGAGGCCTCAACTTCTCGTGTACTGGAATCACCTGGGGGGCTTTTTTGGAAAACAAACAAACAAAAAAACAAAAAAACTAAACACCTGCCCCGACCAGGTGGCTCAGTTGGTGGGAACACTGTCCCGGGCACCGGAAGGTCCACCCCCCAGGCAGGGCGTGTACAGGAGACCACCATCCGTGTTTGTCACTCACACGGATGTTACTCTCTCTCTAGAATGAACTGACTTTAAAAAGTCCCGGGGTGAGACTTTAGAAGCAACACAAGGGAGTCCGAGAACTCAGGGCTGAGCTCTGAAGCAGTCTGCTTGAAACCACACCTGACGCCGAGGGAGCGGCCGGGGGCTTCGAGGCCAAGGCGCCGAGCGGTGTTGCCGCCAGGGGCGTGGGGTGGCTGAGAGGTCCAGGGGCAGCCGGCTTGGAGGTGGGGAACAGCAGCGTCGGGGGCGTGCCCGGGGAGCTGCTGGCGGGGGCGGCCGCGGCGGTAAACCTGCAACAGCAGAGCGGAGGCGTCAGGAGGGCCCGCTGCAGGTTCCTGCACGCTGGTCAGAGCACGGTCATCGCAGGGCAACTCACTGCCCACCCTTTCCGGCCTTCGAGAAATGCACACATTTAGCTATTTCTTATGAACGGTGAAAACTGCAGGAAAACATCAATCTGGCCCTGGCTGGTGTGGCTCAGTGGAATGAGTGCCGACCTGCAAGCCAAAGGATCACTGGTTTGATTCCCAGTCAGGGCACATGCCTGGGGTGTGGGCCAGGTCCCCAGTAGGGGGCGCGCAAGAGGCAACCAGACACTGATGTTTCTCTCCCTCTCTTTCTCCCTCCCTTCCCCTCTCTCTAAAAATAAGTAAAATCTTTAGAAAAAAAAACATTGATCAGATCTTCCACTTCTTTAGAAACAGATTACCCAATGAAAATATTAAGTAAATAGTATAAAAGTGAAACTAAGTTTATCATGATACAAAATGCCTGTTGTCCAGTCTACCAAGATGAGTACAACAGAGGGTGGGACTCGATTACACACTCTCTTTTTGCCCACAAAATCACTCAGAGCTCGTTTCCGGCGGTCCCTTCCTCCGAGGGGCGCAGGAGGACGAGGAAACAGGTCGCCCTCTTTGGGATGCTTACAGGCCAGGGGGGATGTCAGGTAAGTTTCACCTGAAGAGCAAACATCCGTAAACAGCGTAAACGCCCAGCATTAGATGACTGGGAAAATGAATTGTAACGCAGCCACAAAACGGAACACCAGGCAACTATTAGAATGCAGTGGCTGCGTTGACAATCAGCGTCAACAGCGACAATGGTGACAGCGGGGAAGCACAGCTAGCACCGCCTCCACAGCGATGACAGAGGCCGGAGGAGGGGTGGCAGCAGCGCTCGCACGCGAGGGCCATGCTAGGAAGGGCCACGCGGGGCGGGGGCCGCACGAGCAGGACCGGTCAAGAGTGAGGCTCGGGGCAGCCGGGAGGACCCCGCTGGGGGGGTGGGGCCAGACCCCTGCGCTCGGGAGCAATGAGACGCCCTGGACCGCCAGGCGGGAACGTCAAGCTGACGCAGTAACGCGTTCCTGCGACCCCGGGTGGCCAGGGGGTGGGGGGGTGGTCAAGGGTGGCCAGGGGTCAAGGGTGGCCGACCAGGGAACAGGACGGCGAGAGGTGCGCTTCCCCTACAGGGTGTGGACTCAGCACGGCTTCGCTTTTAAAAACAGGGAATATCTCCTACACTGGAAGGCAAACAAGTATTTACATATAAACCTCTAATAAGAAAAAAAATTCGAAGTGACCCTCCTGGACGCCGCCCACTGATCAGCCGCAAACCTTCTGCGCAGTCTGGGTTCCCACCATGTGCCTGCGCTGCTTTGGAGAAAGTGCAAACACCAGTGAGAGCAGCAGTCCATCTGCTCCGTCGCCCCCCCGCCCGCCCCCCAGTGACAGCAGCAGTCCATCTGCTCCGTCGCCCGCCCCCCCCACCCCCCTGGGCCACTCACTTTTCGTTAAGGTTGACCTTGACTGCAGAGGCTGAAGGCGGGAAGGAGGGCTTCATTCCCACGCCTGGAGTGGACGCGCTCGGCACCGGTGTGCTTTCCAGGGTCGGCTTGAAGCCCGATGAGCCGAAGGAGAACGGGGCGGCCAGGGGTGCCATGGCGGGGGCCGTGGGGGCGGGCGCCAGCGGGGCCTGAGGAGGCGCGAACGAGAAGGAGGCCGTGCCGGAGCCCACGGCTGCCTTGGAGGCGTCGGAGCTGCTGGGGTACGGAGGGGGCTCCGCGGTGACAGGCCCAGACGACTTCAAGGACGGTGAAGAACCAAAGGAGAACACGCCAGGGGCCCCCACAGCAGAGGGCAAGGAGAAGGTGGAGGTGGGGGCCGCCGGCAGGGAAGGCGGGACGGACACGGGGGCCGTAGCTGCCGACAACTCGGGCTTCTGCGGGGCCGGCGAGGTTGGGGTCGTGGGCGTGCTTCCTGCAGTGAGAGAGTGGGGGAGTCAGCCCGGCCACAGCAGAAGGCCGGGGGCCGGGGAAGGGCTGGGGCAGGAGGGGGCCGGAGAGGAAGGGCCCGGCTCCTGAGGGACAGAGAGGCGAGGCCGAGGAGCTGCTGCGCACGCCCCGCGGCAGGCAGACGCGCCGCGTGAGACTGCAGGATTGGGAGGGGGGCAGACACGGGGAAGGACCTCAGACTGACAGCACCGTGTGGAAGCCCAGATGAACCACACGGAGAAGACATGTTTCTCAAGGTCGCAGTGGAAAGCAGTCACTCTGCAACCCTTTGTTCCATCAGAAGGTTTAACTCGGCGCTCTGATTCCTGACAGCCTCTGAACGCAAGTTCGGATGGACTGGAGGTACGGATAAAAGTACACACGGGCTGTGTCTCAACACAAGGAGGCAAGAGCGAGCTAAGTCTTCGAGAGTCTAACAAATCAATTCAGGCATGACAAAATAAGTTATGAAAGGAAAAGATTAACATCTGACTATATAAAAGTTACATAACTAAAAGGTAAGTGAAAAAAAAAAACTGCAGTAAAGAACATATAAATCGAGATTAAAAATTTCAAGACTCTAATGGATATAAGCGGGGAAACTAACTTACAAAAAGCAAGTATATTTAATCTAATACAAGAAACGTAACTTTAAGGGAGGCACAGCACTGCCCTCCAGACTACCAAGATGTAAATATCTACTATCTCCTGCACTTGGATGGGCGAAATGAGCCTGAAACCTTTGATTGCTAATAGGCACCTACTTCAGCAGTCTTAAAAAAAACATTTTAGGATATCTCAAGAATCCTAAAAAAACAGACCCAGTAAACTTGTAAGAATAAGACCTGTGAAAATAATTTTTAAGAGTGAAAGATATTTCATGCAACCCAAATGGTAAAAAGTGTTCAATGGAATGTTAAACAGTCACTCTTTTAAATGAATCATGGAGATCATGTAAGAATCTGGGAAGTCCTTACAATTTAAATTATAAACCTGCAACCAGTGATACAGAGAATAGGGATACAACTATGAAGATGTTTATGAGAAAAAAAAAAGTGAACGAGAATACCCCAAAAAGCAGGTTTAAAGTTGTTTCCACTTTCCACACTTGCTATAAAGTAAACACGTTAATTCTCTAAATTAAATAACTAAGAAAGCAATGTCTTTTTATCAATACGTTTATATTAGTGGGTCTCGGTTCCTCCGACTGCTGAGACGACAGCTTACCTCACTGCGCCTACGGTGACGAAACACTGAGGGTACAAGCGCGGGGACACCGCTTCCTGAACTGTCCCTTCCACGCGCATGACAACCGAGCGGATCTGCTCTGTCGGCACTTCTCCTACACAGTGACAGGGAACCAGCAGCACACACGCCCGTGACGTTCATCACGCCCACGCACATTCGGGAGACGGAGTGAAGAGTGTGTCCCACTGGAAAAACCATCACGCTGCCCCCTCTGACCACTCGGAGCCGCATCCGTGGGGCAGGAGGAACCACCAGCGTCTTCCGAACCCACAACGGGCTGCAGCGGGAGGCGGCGGGGCCCCTCCTCCCGTCCGTGGCTCTCTCCCACGCACCTGAGCGTGGCGGCCACCTCTGGGCCCAGCGTGGGGAAGAGGGCTTCTCTCCAGGGCAGGCTGGCGGTGGCACTGGCCCCTGCTTGTGCTGGGGCTTTCCGGGCTGGCAGCAAAGCCCTTCACACTGAACGGTGTTCAGAAACAAACACCCCACAAGTTCCCGCCCTCGAGGGGGGCACTGCGCGTTACTGGCCGACCGGGCAAGGGGGTGTAGGTAGTGCACGGCACTCGCGACCACCGCCGGGGAAAACCAGCCCGGAGCACACACGCCGCAGACCGAGAGGCGTCCCAACACAGCACTAGCTGCTCACGTCCGCGCGAGCCACCCAGTCCGGGCACTCGGGGTGGCTCTGCCAACGGCCGGAGCCTAAGGGCCTGGCCACTGACGGTGCACTCCTCACTCTGCTTCAGGAAGCCGGGAGAAAACACACGCGGAATGTTTGCGACCTCACCCAACCCAACGGTCAACGTACTTTTCCTTAGACATAGAACTGGTTACACTATAAGCATTTCCAGCCACACTAGGGGATAAACTGTTAATAGTTATATACTCACAGAACTCAAAGTGAAGTATTAGTGAAATTTCAAAATATGAAACAACCTCCCCTTTGAAAAGTTTTATACTGTGCTCTCAGAGGTGACAGGAGAACACTGTCAAAAGTCTGAAATGCACACGGGCATGCGTGTGTGCGCGCTCACGCACACGACGAACAGGCACCACCGAGGGGCTGACCGGGGCTGTGTGCGGGTGACACGCTCATAAGGGACACTGCTTGTGTCTTCTCTAATCTTTCTCTGATAAACAGACCATGGATGTAATAACTTAAAGAGCAGGAAGAAACCAAACCTGAAGAAAATGAAACACAGACAAAAGAAAATAGAATGCCCACCCACCCCCAGAAATAACCCAACTATTTGGGTTTTAAAATCCGCCTTTCAGGTATTTTCCTACGCACACGCTCTCCTCGTAGAGAAGGGACCGCACGGCACACAGCGCCTCGCGGGTGCGCTCCTCTAACCCCCGGGGCGCACATACCGCCTGTAACGGGCGCACGGCGCTCACGCACCCTCGCTCACGGAACCAGCCCCTCGCGGCCCAGCGTGCAGGACCCGGACCCGACAGCAGGGCTGCTGGCAACTACGGGACGGGGCCGTGCGGCTCGGCCTCCTCTCTCCCTGGAGCGGAGCGGAGCGGAGCGAAGGCCGGAGGACAGAACCGGTGAGTGAGGACGGCCAGTGCACACGCGCTTGTTCCAGGTAACCCCCCCCACCCCGCCCCCGACGCAGCCACACAGACTGTGCAGATGACGGCGACCACCTGCGTGCTCGCTCGCTGCCAGGGTCGGAGACACGTACCTGACGACTTGGGCTGTCGCTCCCCCTCTAACGAGAGCCGCTCCGGCGTCCTGATGAGGGACCTAACCCCAGGGTTTTGATTGATCATGTAAAACGGACAGAGCACCCCATCGGTTGAGAGTAACATGAGGACTGGAGCAGGGGGAAGAGTCTTCTCCTCGTCTGCGGGAAAAAAAAAGAAAGCGAAGTGAGAAAAGAGCGAAGTCCGAAAGGCTGCCCGGAGCGAGGAGGGGCTCAGAGGCCCCGTCCGTCCGCTCTGGTTCTGATCCCAAAGGGCCCTCCCGCGACCGCTCCTTCCAGAGCGCTCCTGCTGCGGTCCGGTGGCCGCCCGGAGGCGCTGGCAGCCCGAAGGGGCGGGGGGGGCAGCTCCGAGGCTCCCTCAGTTTTCAGGAGCGTCTTGGTGTTCGGGAGGCAGGGGCAGCCCTCCCCTGACCAGGACAGGCGTCTAGGACGTGGCTGGTGCAGCTGAGAAATGGCGCACGGGACTCTCCAGAAAGCACACAGCAGGACAGACAGCTGAGTCTAACTGCTTCACGTTCGTCCACAGGGGCCTCACAAGCACGGACTTCCAGAGAGTCCGAGCACGAGAGCCGGTCTCAGACCACACAACCTGACCCGGGAGGGGTCGAGGTGCGGAGCGGTGCCTGGCGGGACACCCACCACGGAAGCCTCACGAGCGTGTCTCCCGCTGCACCTGCACATTCCACGGGCCCAGCGCCGCCCAGGGGAGCTCCGTGCACAGCACACGCTCGGGCCCCGTGCAGGAGCCATGCGCCCGGGGTCTCTCTTTCCAGCCCAAGCCTCCGAAGCCAGAGTGGCTGTCCGCTGCGGTGCCGGCCCAGGGCACTGCTCCCTCGGGGAGGCACTGGGGGCCCGAGAGGGCCGAGAGACAGCACCGAGAACCCCCGATGTCCTGGACCCCCACCACGTCCGAAAGAGTGGCCTCGGTCTCACCCCTCAGTGTCTGCAAACCAGTCCAGTGCCGTCACCGCACTCTACGTCGCTCTTCGAGAAGCAACGTGCTACCAGAAGGTCAAGTGCCAGCAGAGGGGACTGCCATCGCGGGCACGCAGGACTGGACGGAAATGTGAGGGACAGAGCGCTGAGCCCCAGCGGGCCTCACTCACTGATGGTGACTTCCACTTGGTTGGTGTAGTCTATGGCCACTCCCACGGGCAAGGAGTCATCGTTCTTGTCCGTCACAGGCAGTTCAGCTCGACTGGAATCCTCCAGCAGCCAAGATTCCCAATTGATCTGGGAAAAGAGGGGGAGAAAACACCACGTCAGAGCTCTGCACGGGCGCCTCCCAGCACTGTTCACACGTGAGCGAGGAAAAGAGACAGCCGCCTGGGTCAGACTTGCATGTGGACAACCTGGGGACTCGGCAACCTGGGGAGACCGTCTAAAGGCCACGAGCACCCCATGAGACAAGGGGCTGATTTTCCCAATCCAGCAGGTCCCTGCCTCATGTGTAAACACTACCCACCGCCCACCGCAACCAGGGGGAGCCCTGAACTTGCGGGGCAGACCCCACAGCGGCACTCAGCCCGGCACCCCTGCTCTGGGAGGCCTGGGGTTGGGACCAGGGCCCCCAGCGGTCCCTGCAGGGGTCTTGAGCAGAGACAAAGCTGGGCAGCAGCCTGTGCTCACTGGTCCACGGAAGAAGGTGACCTCGTTCTCGCCTGCCCCGGTCCTGGTGTGAGTGCCCCGCGTGGGCCCACCTGCCTGCCTCTGACAAGCCACTAAGCCTCCCCCAACACACTCTCCTTCTGCTTCGTTTGCTTGCAGGGGCTCTGTTCCTTCGGCAAGTGATTTCCGAGTTTTAAGGACTACCAACACTTTTTCTAACCTTCAGCACTGACCCAAGCTGTGCAGCATGAACCCAAGGGGAACACACTCCGTGAGGAAGAGAGGGACCCGAGAAGCCGTTCCGGGGGGTGACATAACCACACTCCACGCCTAAGCAGTGGCGTGAGTAACAGTCACGTTCGGAATAATGTAAGCAAACGGACTTCGGCCCTGAACAGCTGTCTCCAGACAAAATAAAGTCTTCGTCAGCCGCCACAGGACACAGTGCGAGCAGCACCAGTTCTGACAACATGTAAGACGAGCTGGGTGGTGGGCAGGGGAGGGCGGCTGAGGGTGGTGGGGCGCTGAGATGCCCCTCTCCCAAAGCGGAAGATTAAGGAGTGGAGTGTGCGGTGACGCCATCAGGAATGAAGGTAAAATTGCAAGTCACCAAGGCGACCCCAGAAGACACTAACGCAGCCCCGCAGCCCCAGTGGGGAGGAGGGAGCGTGTGAGCGAACTGCTCATCTGCCAGCACGGCTGGTCATTTTTGAGGAGGCAAGTTTTTTTTTTTTAAGGATAAGGACACAGCCATTAGAAGAAAAAACTGACAGGTTAAAAACGGTCCCTGTAGGGAACAAAACTGGATCGGGACACGGTGCAGCTGCAGTGATTTTTTTCATTCATGATCCCTGCTCCAAGTACATACATTATTTTGATAAAAAGCGAAGATAATGGTATATCTTTAATGTATAAACACATAAAATATGAGTCTATCAGAAAATCGTTACTGAAGTCAATCCGAGAGCAAACTGGACTGCTGAGCTCTGACCCACGACCCCAAAGTGCCCCCCGCCCCCCCGCCAATACTGCGCCAGCCGAGCACTTCCAGGGAGGGCCCTGCCACCCAGTGACGGACGAGCGCTGCACGGGCGAGGAGCCACCAGCACGCGTGCACAAAACGTCTTTGAGATCAAGGCAAAGTGTGCGAACGAAGAGCCTCCCCTTCGCTGTGTCCCCTCTGTCACTCGCCGTGACCGAGCGCGGTTTAGGAGGCGAGCCACCGCCAGCTCAGCCCACCTCCTGCCCGCCAGGAGGACCCCGTGAAAGGAGGCAGGTAGGTTCTCCTGCGCACAGGCACCCCAGCTTTCTGGCGGTCTTTCGGAGAGAAACAGGAAGTGTTTCTGGTGAGCAACAGTTTGGTGTGACCCGTGTGCTCCTCTCCAGTTACTGAGGGTGGGTCACTGTTCACGGAATCAAGACGAGGACGATCGGACAGAGCGAGGCAGGGACAGCCCCCCGCGCGCCCAGGCATGCTCCCGCTGCAGGTCGGTGACACAGAGTCGGACCCCCGTACCATGGGGGCCCCCAGGAGAACAGAAGTGCTTTTCACGACACCGAAGAACCGCGAATTCTGACACCTGAGCTCGTACAGCACAGCACCCCGGCCGCCAGTCCAAGACGCTACGTCACTCTAGCTCTGCTCTGACCCAGCGACTCGTCAGAAGGATGTGACCTCATCTAAGTCCTGACCCCAGGGCTAACCTCCCCCCAATGTCTCAGGAAAGCGGCCCCCAGAAGTGACAGAAGGGAGGAACGTACCTGATCGCCCTGTCGAGCGAGGATGCTGACTTCTGTGGAGGCCGCAGACGCCGCCAGCACCAGATCCCTGCAAAGAACAAGCCGGAAGGCCGTTAGGTCCCACAGCCCCGGCCCGGCCCGCCCCGAGTCTGCGGGGTTGTCTGCGAGAGCTGCCCGGAGGCGTCAAGGAGGTGAGTTTCCTGTGGGGCTGAAGAGAGGTAGGAAGACTTTTATTTTTAAAATTTTTTTAAAGGTTTTATTCCTTTATTTTCAGAGAGGAGAAGGGAGGGAAACATCAATGTGTGGTTACCTCTCAACACGCTCCCTACTGGGGAATGCGGCCTGAAACCCAGGCATGTGCCCCGACTGGGAACCGAACCGGCGACCCTTTGGATCGCAGGCCGGCACTCAGTCCACTGAGCCACGGCAGCCAGAACAGCGAGGAGGCTTTCAGATGTAAAAAGCCCTGGACACCGCGTCACCGGCCCGATAGCTGAAGCGCAGGAGAGACACAGGCGACTCAAGTCGGAGTTCCCAGTACACTGCGCGGCATCCCACCACCAGGATGGTCCTGTCGGAGGGACAGGAGCTTTGCGCCCAGTCACCTGTCAGAGCGCAACTCCTGCTCTCAGAGGGAGACTTTTATTATGTCCCTTAAATCCCTTTATGTCCCTTAAAAAGCCACCTGACTCCAGGCCGGGGAACTGAAGGCGCAGCCGGAAGGCATTACCTAGCCCCCGCTGAAAACACGTTCTCGGCGCCTCTGCCCTGCTCTCCTCTCCCAGGAAAGGCCCGAGAGCAGATGCGCCGCCCCGGCCCCACTCACCATTCCTCGACGTAGCTCAGATAGTAGTGGTGCTGCCTCTCCGTGCAGCAGCCGTAGCAGGGCTCCATGAAGTTCACGAACACCTCGGGGTGCTTTTCCTCCTTTTTCTGCAACGAACGGAACGAGGGAAAAGCCTCAGGTGCGGCTTGTCTTTACCCCTATGCAGTTAATGATCTTCAACGATCATTAAACCATTGGAACCATTTAAGTTTCACAAGAAAAGTCGCTCGGAAATCTACGTCCAGGTGGACAGGCACGGCGGGGAGGCGGCCCCGAGGCGTGTCGGGAGCAGGAGCGGCGGCCGCCGACCCGACTGCGTTCGAACTGTCTGCCCGGACGGACGAGGGTGTGTGGAGTGCTCGGCCCTCCGCTCACCTTCCTCACCCGTGTGACAACACGTCTACCAGAACGACCCCCGAGGTTGCTGGAGGCGTGAAACGAAGTGATAACACAAAGCTTCCAGCACAGACTGGGAACGTCGGTCCCCAGGTGAACCCCTGCCGGAGTTCGCGTCATCCCAGGAACAGAAAACCTCCGCGGGATTTTGGACAGGAACACACTCACCGCATTCCTGAGCTGCACGGTGACATTTTGGCCCATTTCGGTCAACAGACCACACACATGACTGTGACTCCCTAAGATTACAATGAAGCCGAGAAATTCCTCTTGGCTAGCGCCGTGGCGGCCAAACATCTTGGCCGTCGTAAAGCTGCAGAGCACACCGCACACAAACGTGTTCCGTACGGGGACACGCGGCACGGGGTTGTGACCCGGGGCCGCAGGGGAACAGCACCTGTCGCCTGAAAACGTCTACTTGGCATAGGATTATTTTAAGCCTTACTTTTGAGAAAGAGCAGACATGAAGACGCTCTGAAAACCAAGCAGAAGTTGCCTTTGTAAAACATTTACAAGGGAAATTTCCACTCAAGGGTGTTTCCCTCGCAGGAAGGAAGGCACAACCTCCTCTCTAGGGCCTCTCGCCAACACAGACGACGGCCCGCAAATCTGCCTGACAGCCTTGTCCTGTCCCTGGCCACCTCCCAGACTGACTCCCCTGGCCCCCCCCACCATGTTCCTGTGCCCTCAGCTGAACACGGTATTTAAGGAGGTGGACTCAGCCCTTTCAGGCAATTACTGTTTTCCACGAATACAGGAGGTAAACATGTTATTACATTTTTGTTTTTCTCCTAGGCATGTGTGACAGGGGCGTCTCAGCCAAAAGCACCTAGGAGCCGAGGGAAAACGACTTCTCCTCCCTGCAGCGAGACGGGCTCGACCGCAGGGGCTGGGTGTGGGGGGGGGGGTGGCTGGGTCACGTGGGCTTGCACGAGTGCCCAGTCCAGGTCGGTGGCGCGTGGTGTGGCCCTTCTCAGACCAGACCTGCACTGAAGCGGCGCGTGACTGTCAACACGTAAAAAGTCACAGCATCAGGAACCCATCAGGGTTAAAAACGGAGCCAAATAAATCTGTTCAAAGCAAATCAGATTTTAAGCAATACAGAAAGATGCTTGCAATTTACTACCAGGTAAAATAAGGTTGCAACACAGAAGGACAAGTTTAACTCCCACTTCTGTGGTGCTTAGACATTTATGTATGTATTGTCAGTTGTTTTCTGGACTCTGAAAGCATTTTCTGGAAGTACGTCCCCTCGCTTGCTGTTTTTAAATGCCGCCGCACGTCAGCAAGTCTCTGCAGACACTGCCGTCCTTCTCGGAGCCGACACCGGCTGCCCCCCTCCCCCTCGGTCCTGGCTCGCACGGCTCCCCCCGGAGCCCTTCTCCGACCCACCGCAGCTGCCCCGGTCACCACTCGCCCCTCCCCGGGCCCCGCTTTATTGCCCGTCACCCTCACCCTCCGTGACCCCGCGCTCGGCTCTGGGCTGGCGCATTCATGAGAACGTGAGACCAGCAAAAGCAAGAATGCTGTATGCTTGGCTTCAACGCAGCGCCTAACACATTGCAGGCATTTGATATACAGCTGATGAATAAATAAGGGGAAGCATTTTAAAAATCAAGGTATTCTCCTGCTTTTCTAAAATGCCTTTGCAGGTTAACATCACCAAGACTCAGTTTACAGCTTAAGCAAAAGCAAGTTCTCCAGTTTTTTCACTTATGACTGGTTACAGTGAGACAGGCCCCAGGCGGAGGCCGTGCTGTAGCTGCGGAACTGGCTCAGGACGGCCCCGTCCTGACAAGGTCCGAAGTCACTCTGCACAGACAAGGGACCGACGCCGCAGCCCTGCAGCCGAGACACGTGCAGAGGAGGAGCACCCCTCCGGCTGCAGCTGGAGCCCAAGCGTCACCCTCCTCAGGGAACCAGAAGACCGAAACACACCAGAGCTCGAAGACCAGAGCCCTCTCAGAAGCGAAGGCTCCGTGGTGCGGGAAGGCTGGTGCCGAAGCCCCTACAAATCTCATCACAGCGGCCGAGGGCCAAGGATCTCAACCGAAACTGCACGGCCGGCCCTTCTGCCCCCCTAACCCTCAATCTCTGCCTTTAAAAACCCCTAAGAAAGCCATTGGGGAGTTCGGGTTTTAAGCAGTAGCTTCCCACTCTCCTTGCAGGCGCCCGACAAATAAAACAGCTTTAACTCCTCCGCTGCGAACGTCCAGGTGCAGCGTGTGGCTCTGCTGCACACCAGGCGAGCGGGTGTCGCCCGGGTCGGCAGCGTAAGTTTGGTCCCCGGCCGACGGTGTGGTTTTGCAACCGTGCACCTAAAGGTGCGCCATCGCCACCAGAACAGGGAAGGGAGGCCTGAGCTGCAAACTTCATTGGGAGACTCTGCTAATTCTCGAAGCACGAAGACGCCCTTTTCGTACACCCACCGGCAGCAGCGCCATCACCACGTCGGGAGACGTTTCCAAGGACCCGTCCGCGGCGGCGTACACGATCGTGAAGACGTAGGTACCGATCCACAGCACGTCCAGGACTGAAAGACACACGCCCGAAATGAGCACCTAGCTTGGGACAGCCCGTGTGCCACGAAACTAACATCTTAGGGATAAAAACCCAACTGCTACAGCTTTGACCAAGGTCCGGATTTCACTGATCACAAGGCCAAATTTATCCCGAAGTGGCATTTTTCCCCCCGGGGTGGATTATAATCAGGGGACGTTATGAAGAATTCTAATGAAAAAAAAAAAAAAAAAAAAAAACAGGATCCAGTTAACGCCAGCTGCCACGAGACACAGCTGTCCACCAGATGGCCGTCACGCTGACCGCACCACCGACTGACAGTGGGTGTGCTCCCAGAGGGGTGACAGCACGCCCCTGAGCAGGGGTGCAGGCGCATCGCACCATCGAAACCTCTGTAACACAGACGGCACCTTACGGAAGGTCTGCCCCACAGAAAAACGGTGTGTTACCTCGGACCGGGTGATCTGACTCATAGAACGGAGGACAAGGAATGACTTTTTTTTCCTGCAACGTCTGAAAGAGATTTGAAAAAAGAAAAAGGTGTCACACGAAACAGTCCCCAAGCCAATGAAACTGTCAAACCCAGTGTGTCCCCCCGGAAGCCACCTAAGTTTCCCCGCCCCAGCGAGGACAGCCTGACCACGGGGAAGGGGGGGGGCGCCTGCTTCCGGGGTGCTGTCCCACAGAAACACACCAGCATGTTCAGACGTAGGTAATGGGGACGCTCAGTGCAGCCCCATTTACAGCAGCAAAACCACTCCCACCGACAGGCAACCATCAATGACGGAATAAGGGACAACTTACGGCACAGCCGTGCACTGCACTACCACGGAGCCATTCAAAACAATTAAGTGGCTCTATATATGGAAGTTGGAAGAAGGACTCTAATATACTGCTACGTTTTTTTTAAAAAGGCAAACAGCAAACCAATAAAACTAAACCCATTGTATTATTTTACAAGCTAATACCCTAGAATATGGACCAAACTTCACATAACTTTTTGCGATAACAAGTAACAAACCCTAACCTCAAGCCCACACCACCACACTCACTGCCTTGCACCCCCGCAGAGCACAGTCTTTCCAGGAGCTACAAGCAGCAGCACAGGCCCGGGCGTCGCCTGTGAACCCCTCCCCCTGCCCCCACCCCCCAGGCTTGACCAGACCCACGGACTTTCTGTGAGTATGCCAGGAAACCACGGGCACAGGATGGCACAGTGCACGCGCCACAACGTGAGCATCCACTGGCTCTGTCGCCGGGAGTGACAGAAACATAACCTTGACGACGGACCCAGGCAGAGGCCGAACACTGCTCTACCCGAAGTGATTCTGCATTATGGTAACAGGCCTTCACCTACTCCTTTCCCCCTCAACCTCTGTTTTTATGGAATGGGTTGAGGATATAAGGTTGAGGAACCGTGCGTAGAAAATGGTAACATTTTATTTAAAAAGCAAAACAAGTCATGTCTGGTGTGGCTCAGTGGACTGGGTGCCAGCTTCTGAACCAAGGGGTCATCGGTTCTATTCCCGGTCAGGACACATGCCGGGTTGCGGGCCGGGTCCCCAGTTGGGGGGGCATGCAAGATGCAACCACACATCAATATTTCTTTCCCTCTCTTTCTCCCTCCTTTCTCCCCTATCTAAAAATAAATAAATATTTTTTTAAAAAATCATGTTAAAAAAAAAAAAGCAAAACCAAAGTGCTGCATGCACACCAAGTCTATGTGTATGCGCCTCCAGAGCAGAGGGGGCCCAGAACACGCACGGGGGATGGAATGGAAGAGGGGCTCCCCTCTTTCCTGCACCCACTGGTGTACTGAAGAATTTGCTGCAATGAGCATAGATGACATTTTAACAGAAAAGCACAGCAGCGATGTCCCCGCACCACCCTCACACCAGTGGGTGGCTCCTGTGGGAACAGATCTGAAACCCAAGGCAAGACTTACGGGGAGATACTGGACCACGGTCCCGTTCTGCTTCCCCACGGCCAGCTGCTTCCCTTTGGGGCTCCAGCACACTGAGCAAAGAAGAGAGAGCCATCGGTGAAAGACTGTGGGGGGAGGGGGGAACCGCGGGAGGCGCACCGAGTCGGCGCCTGGTCACCACCGGCTGTGCTTAGCAGTGGGGACACTACTACAGATCGGAACACCAGCCCTCGTCCTCCCAGTTCAAAGGTCACCCTTCGGCACAGTAAGAAAGGATGAAAGTCGCTCTGAGGACACAGCTGATCGTGATTCCTCACCGGGCGACTGAATCGACGGTAAAAATGCTTTTCCATGGAGCATGTCCCAGAAAGCTGGAAGCATGCAAAACTTTCAAACACCAAGAAATCACTGTCTTGCCCCGTCTGAAGTTTCTGATGCCTTTCCCCTGAAAGCACAGGTGACTTACAGAGCACCACTGTTTTAGACCCAGAAACAATTCTCCTCAAAAACACAGTTCTTAACCAGCTGAACCAAAAGATTTCTTCCTCCAGAAAACCCGCGCACACTCAGATGAAATCGCGTGTGCTGTTCGGTTTCAAGGATATGAACTATGGAAATAAAGAACTCTCTCTCCACTTCTACCAAATAATCACAAATACAACATTTGCTCCTATTTCCAGAAATTAATTTTCAGGGAGATTAGCATTAATGTACGCCACAGAGGAAAAGCCTTTCGCACCCACCAGACGTCACCGCTACCGTGGAGGGAAGCGTCGCACACACTTTCACTGTTTCGGTGACTTGCAGGACAGCGATGCTGCCGTCTGCCAGACACACGGCCACCATGGAGGGGACAGCGGGGTTCCACTTCATGTCGATCACCATGCCGCCTGCATCTTTCGAAAGCTTATGATAGGCAAATGGGCGTTTCTGCTGCTTGGCCTTATAAAACAAACGGCCAGAAACAAAAAGAAATGAATTAGTGCATAGATACTTCACAGGGGGAAGAAATGACTGAATATTGAAGGACTCTCAAGTTTCAGGTCACGCCCTGGCCGGCTCGTTCAACTGGTTACAGCATCATTCCGCTACACCAAGACTGCAGGCTTGCTCCCCGGCCAGGGCACATACAAGCGCCAACCAATGAATGCTTGGAAAAGTGGAACGACAAATTAATGTTTCTCCCTCCCTCTCTCTCTCTCTCTCTCTCTCTCTCTCTCTCTCTCTCAAATCATTAAAAAAAAAATGTGGTTCACTTTTCTCCATGAACATGGAAAAAAAATTAGCTCTACACAACAACCCCTTTGTTACACAACTCTGAAAGGGGCAATCAGTGATCCTGGCACACTGGAGGGCCTCCCAGGAGGAGACACACAAATGCAGGATGACCGATGAAGAGCACACGCTGGATTCAAGTCTGGGCTCTGCTTCTCAGCAGCACTGGGCCCTGGGACAGGCGTGCGCAAATGCCCTGGGCCGGTGCCTCCATCTGCACAGTGCAGGTGGCAGCCCCCCCGGGCAGGGCCCTGGCGGGCACGGGTGGGGATGAGGCACACTGGGCACTAGCACGGGGCCTGGCAGTCAGCGGGGACGCTGCTACGGACCGCTGTGTCATTACTGACACTCCTGCAGGAGTGGGAGGCACCCCACGAGGACGCCGGAGACCCGGGGTGTCGTCACTTTGGACATGACCCACTAGCTCTGCGGTCTTGGGCAAGTCACCTGAAGCTCCCTAGGCGCTCGCTGTCTCACATGTACGTGAGAAATGATAATACCATAGAGGGGCGCTATCATGAAATAACTTCTTGGAAGTCCCTTCTACCTCAAGGATTGATGGTTCTATAATTGAGAACATTTTAAAATCCGAATTTGAATACAGATACCAGGAACCCCTAGGCCCCATGTCGACATCGGAGGTGGCTGGTAGCTTACCTCGTTCGAGAACGTGCGAACATCGAAAAAAGCGATGACGGAACCGTATTCACCGGACATCATGCACACGGAGAGTGTGAGGTTGTCACAGCTCAGGGCGAGGTGACGGATGGGGAACTTCATAGGAACCAGCAAGCCCTGGACTTTATCAACTGTAAACATGTAAAAAAAAAAGAAAGGCAGAAGATGGAATGTTCTAAGCATACGTCACAAGCCCTCACCCAGTCTACGGGAAACAGTCTTTGCATCTCCACAAACACGGGAACGGGCCCTGACACATGTGTAATGGCGCACTTGGGCTGCAGTTCTTCTGTGCACGACTGGGGAGACTGACTGGCAGTCCCCTTTGTTGAAAATGGTGCTTCAAATGGGGTTTCCAGACTTCATTCCACCGGGGGTGGGGCATTCTCAGGAGTCTGAGAATCCAACCCAGTTCTGACACTATCTTCCCAGAGACGGCATCGGGATCCAGAGGTCAAGCGGTCAGCCCTACGAGACTGACCCCCGCCCCCGCACTTCAGGCCCAGACGCGAGCCCAGGGTCTCTGTGCCGCTGACCAGCTGGGTTCAGCTGGAGGTCTCCACGAGCCCCTCGAACTCGGAATGCCGACTGCAAGTCCAGCTTGTTGCCTGCACTTCTGACCAACGGGCTATAAATCAGAGGTTTCCCACAACCCATTATTCCTTGGGTCCAATTAATTTGCTAGAACCATTCAAAGAACTCAGAGAAATACTGTACGAGGGGGTACCACCCCCCAAAAAACCTGTAATTGACTTATAAAAATTTGTGTATTTATTCTAGCATGTTTAAACTTCAGTCATTTTCAAAGTACTCTCCATTTGATGCACTATACCTATCCAGACATTTTTCCACTGTTCGAAAGTTTTTTAAATAATATATTTTATTATTGATTTATTGATTACAGTTGTCCCATTTTCCCCTTTATTCCCCTCCGGCCTGCACACCCCCTCCCAACCACATCCCCCCCCCTTTAGTTCATGTCCATGGGTCGTACATATAAGTTCTTTGGCTTCTACATTTCCTATACTATTCTTAACCTCCCCATGTGTATTTTCTACCTACCATTTATGCTACTTATTCTCTGTACCTTTCCCCCTCTCTCCCCCTCTCGATAGCCCTCCATGTGATCTCCATTTCTGTGATTCTGTTCCTGTTCTAGTTGTTTGCTTAGTTTTTGTTTTAGGTGTGGTTGTTAATAACTGAGTTTGTTGTCATTTTACTGTCCATATTTTTTATCTTCTTTTTCTTAGATAAATCCCTTTAGCATTTCATAAAATAAGGGCTTGGTGATGATGAACTCTTTTAACTTGACATTATCTGGGAAGCACTTTATCTGCCCTCCCATTCTAAATGAAAGCTTTGCTGGATAGACCAATCTTGGATGCAGGTCCTCGCCTTTCATGACTTGGAATACTTCTTTCCAGCCCCTTCTTGCCTGCAAGGTCTCTTTTGAGAAATCAGCTGACAGTCTCATGGGAACTTCTTTGTAGGTAACTGTCTCCTTTTCTCTGCTGCTTTTAAGATTCTCTCCCTATTTTTAATCTTTGCTAATGTAGTTATGATGTGCCTTGCTGTGTTCCTCCTTGGGTCCAACTTCTTTGGGACTCTCTGAGCTTCTTGGACTTCCTAGAAGTCTCTTTCCTTTGCCAGATTGGGAAAGTTCTCCTTCATTATTTGTTCAAATAAGTTTTTGATTTCTTGGTCTTCCTCTTCTCCTTCTGGTACCCCTATAATTCAGATGTTAGAACATTTAAAGATGTCCTGAGGTCCCTAAGCCTCTCCTCATTTTTTTTTGAATTCTTGTTTCTTCATTCTTTTCTGGCTGGATGTGTCTTTCTTCCTTTTGGTCCACTCCTTTGATTTGAGTCCCAGTTTCCTTCCCATCACTGGTGGTTCCCTGTACATTTTTCTTTATTTCACTCAGCGTAGCCTTCATTTTTTCATCTAATTTGCAACCAAATTCAACCAATTCTGTGAACATCCTGATTACCAGTGCTTTGAACTGTGCATCTGATAGACTGGCTATCTCTTCATTGCTTAGTTGTATTTTTCTGGAGCTTTGATCTGTTCTTTCCTTTGGGCCATTTTCTTTGTCTTGGCGCACCTGAGCCACGAAGGGTTAAGTGCCTTGGGCAGGTTCTGCTGAAAGGACTGATGGGCCCCACTGTCTCCGAACGTGCAGGTAAAGATGCTGGAATGACTCACCCCAGTGTAAAAAGTCTACCCGCATCCACACAACTGCAGTTCCTTAGAAGAAAGCACCTTTTCCGTGGACGGGATCACAGCTCGTTTCTTTCCGAGTTTTCCGCCTGCCACATCCCCTCCCTCCAGTGCCAGTTCAAAAGTTTTGAACTTGTTGATTTCAATGCCTTTTAGTGCTTCTGCCATTTTTTGTTTTACCTCTTCCACATCGGCAAAACATTTCCCTTTGGGCACTTTTTTCATCCAGGGGAACAAAACAAAGTTGCTGGGGGCGAGACGGGATGACGTGGGAGGGTGGGACACAGGGGCATGCTGGGTTTTGGTCAAAAACTGCGGCACACTCAGCCTGATGCGGGCAGGTGCACTCGTAAATCACCCATCATGAAATGGGCAAATGTGTTGACAGAGTCTTCAAGAAAAATTCACTGAATCTGAATGCAGCCTCTCACAACAACGCCAGCTGGTACAGATACAGATGGGTTCCTAGAACACTCACCTAGCAGGGGAAGCCTGTACTACAAGGGGCCCGCCCTCTGGGAGATAATTCCAGTTGTTTTGGATTACCTCTCGGGTGTTCCTGACTAGATCGGTGGTTTACTATGAGGATGTAACTCAGGAACAGCCAGATGGAAGAGCTACTGTACACAGGGCAAGGTCTGGGGAACACCATGGAGCTTCCACGCCTGCAACTTTTCTCCAGGCTTTTTCTCTCCAGGCTTGGAACTTTTTTTTTATTGTTATCCAGTTACAGCTGTCCCCATTTCCCCCCATTACTCTCCCCTGCCCCACCAACCCCCCACCTTCTACTTTCAATCCTCTCCCCTCCCACTGTCTTTATCCACGGGTCCTTTATATATGTTCCTGGACTTGACCCTTCCCCTTCTTTCCCCTGTTATCCCCCTCTCCCCTTCCCCGTCATTTCAGTTTGTTCTTTATATCAATGTCTCTGGTTCTGTTTTGCTTGCTTGTTCGTTTTATTGATTAGGTTCCCCTTATAGTTGAGATTATATGGTATTTGTGTTTCATAGCCTGGCTTATTTCCCTTAGCACAATGCTCTCCAATTCCATCCATGCTGCTGTGAAGGGTAGGAGCCCCTTCTTTCTGCTACATAGTATTCCACTGTGCAAACACCAGTTTTTTGATCCATTCATTTACTGACGGGCACTTAAAGACTGCTTGCAGCACTTAGCTATTGTACATTGTGCTGCTGTGAACAATGGGGTGCATGGGCTCTTCTGCAATGGTGTTTCAGGATTCTTAGGGCATATTCCCAGCAGTGGAACTGCCCGGTCAAAAGGGAGTTCCAGTCCCAATTTCCTGAGGAAATGCCATACTGTTCTCCCTAGCGGCTGCAGCGGTCTGCCTTCCCGCCAACTGTGCACTGGGGCTCCCTGTTCTCCACAGCCTCTCCAGCACCTGCTGTTTGTTCGTCTGTCTGTGACGGCCATTCTGACCGCTGTGAAGTGGCATCTTGTTGTGGTTTTCACTGGCACCTCTCTGATGGCTAGTGATGCTGAGCATCCTTTCATATGTCTCCGGGTCCTCTGTATGTCCTCCTTGGAGGAGTGTCTGTTCAAGTCCTTTGCCCATTTTTTACTTGGGTTGTTTGTCTTCCTTGTGTGGAGTCATATCAGTTCGTTATATATCTCGGAGATCAAACCTTGTCGAGGTATCATTGGCAAAAATATTTTCCCATATGGTTGGTTCCATTTTCATTTTGCTGATGTTTTCTTTGGCTGTGCAGAAGCTTTTAAATGTGATGTAGTTCCATCTGTTTATTCTGTCCTCTACATCGCTTGCTCTAGAAGACACATCAGTGAAAATATTGCTGCATGCACTATCTGAGATTTCCCTGCCTATGTTCTCCTCCAGGACTTTTACGGTGTCATGACTTATTACATTTAAGTATTTTACTCATCTCAAGTTTATTTCTGTGTATGGTATAAGTTGATGGCTGAGTTTCACTTTTTTGCGTGTAGCTGTCTAGATCTCCCAACACCATTTGTTGAAGAGGCTATTTTTACTCCATTTTATGCTCCTGCCCCCTTTGTCGAATATTAATTGACCGTAGAGACATGAGTTTATTTCTGGGCTCTCTATTCTGTTCCATTGATCTATGCATCTGTTCTTATGCCAGTACCAGACTGTTTTGATTACAGTGGCCTTGTAATACAGTTTGATATCAAGTATTGCGATCCCTCCTACTTTGTTGTTCTTTCTCAAAACTGCTGAGGCTATTCGGGTCATTTATGGTTCCATATAAATTTTTGAAATGTTTGTTCTCTATCTGTGAAATACATCACTGGTATTTTAATAGGGGTTGTATTGAATCTATAGATCACTTTGGGTGCTATGGGCATTTTGATGACATTAATTCTTTCAACTCATGAAAATGGTATACGCTTCCTTCTATTTGTGTCTTCCTCAGTTTTGTCCTTCAGTGTCCTGTAGTTTGCTGAGTGCAGGTCCAGGCTTGCAGCTCTCCCTGCATCTCCACGTGCTCACCGACTTGGAAACTCTCCAAACCACCCTCCTCGGGGGTTTTACGAGGGCTGCATTACAACGACAGAACTGATTAAATCACCGGCCATTGGTGATTTGAGTCAGCCTCCTGGGGTGCGGTTTGGGGGAACTGAAAGTTCCAACCCTCTAATCAAAAGGTTGGTTCCACTCCACTGAAAACCAATCCCGATCCTTAGATGCTTCCCAAAATTACATCAACAACATAAAAAACTCCCCCACCAATGTTTCAATCGCAACCTGTACCCATATTTTTGCAACCATGCTCCAAACAGCACACAATCTCATTTGTTGGGATGAAACTGTGCCAACTAAAAAGCCATGTACCAAAGCCTTTCTCCAAGACAGGCAGAACCCAGGTAAAACTGAGCAAAAAGAAATGCACGGGGGAATGGTAAATTCTTCTTTCCCATAAGCTCAAAGGAACAACTCATCAACAAAGAGATATAACGGACCAAAAAGAACCAGCAAGGCTTCCAACATCTGACCTAGAACTTACCCTCAGGGGCCAACCTGAGGGCTACAGGAGGTTTCCCTTTAATACTGGAATTTCTTAGGAAGGGAGCTAGATTAGCACTCCACTATACTCCCCCCCTTCTACTCAACACAGAGCAAATAACTCACCGATCTTATTGGGGTCGTCTCCAGGTTTATTCTGAATAAGAAGATTTTTAGTAGGGAAAATCTGCAGCCCGCTGGCTCCACCAGCGAAGACCAGGCCATACTTGTTGGACACGGCAAGCAGACTCGAACGTTCCTTGGGCAACTCCTCAGGGGAGTCAAAGATTCTCACCTTCTTCAGGGCCCTAAACTGAAAATCCTGTTGCGAGAGATCGAAGCAAGGTCAATGCAGAGAAAATGGGAAACGAAATCCTGCCTGTCATAGTCCAGAAGACCCCATTCCAGTACAACAAAATACCCATCACCCCGAGGCCAACGACTGTGTGACTTACTCATTTTTAAGCTTCCTGTGCCTACTGTGGTAGTTGGCATAGTGCTTATTAATACTTATTCAATGAAATAAATTTTTAAAAATTCTTCCACGAAGCCTTCCTTGACTAATCAGCTCACACTGAACTTTTCATTTCCTGAATTCCTAGTTTTCAGTCTTAACCAGCACACAAGCTAATGTTATTTATTTATAATCTTGTCCTGTTCTGTAGTATGCATTATCACATGACCCAGAGCAGTGCTTCATAAATTGTTGAATCCCCACTAAACAGTAAGCTTGACTATCCAGTGCAGCACTCAACACATATACGTGGAAATACAGACCACAGAAAGATAACCAAACCCCAAGAACCGACTTACCTGCATCAAATGCTCAACAAAATCCCATCACACACACAAAAACAAAATGGAATATATGGTCAACCACTTGGTGTTCAAGTCTTACATGGAAGTCCAAAACCCTTAACACGGGCTATGAAGCCAGGCATGGCCTGACCAACCCAACTCTGGAGCCTCACCTCACAACGCTGTGTCCCTGACACAGGTGCACCTGGGCTGCATCCCGCACCACCTCCAGCCCCCACCTATGTCCAGTTTTCACTTCCTTCCACTTTCACGCTCCTTAGTCGCTCAGGGCCTGGCAGCCTTCCCCCACCTCCTGTCGATGTCGGACTCACCTAGTCTTCCAAGAATTTATCTACATGCTTTCAAAGACAATTTTCAGTGTGTGCCGCTTCTTGGTAAAAAGAGGTCCATAAGTTTACCAATCGTGATGTTAAGTTGTACTATAAGAGCTTTTTTCCCCCCCTTTCATTCTAAACTTATCTCTGAGTCCAGGTTTTGGTGAAAAGAATGCAAATCCCCTTCTGCTCACGTCCCCAAAGTGTAAGGGCCGAAGACAGCCTTCCTCGGCCTTCACTTCGGCACACGCAGGTCTCACAGAGCATCCCTGCCACACCCCACACGCTCCTCCTTCGATTCCACGTTTAATGTGTATTTTCGGAAAGATTAATGAAATGCTCTTAATTTCCAACTGACCAGAAATCCGCACAGCTTTCCAGGGGGAACCACAGTACAGTTTCATACAGGAGCAGCAATAAAATTTTAGTCTCTTCGACATTTCTTATCCTGGTAATCCCAAATATCCTTCCCGGGCCTTGGTCACATGGAGGTGGAGGGCTGGTGGGACGAAGAGGCCACAAGACCGCTCTCCTTTCTGTTGTAGTCAGTAACTCAAAGGGAGATGCCATCTTCTGAGTCTGTGGTTCTAAAACCTTTTCCACCCCCTGCTCCAGCATATCTGATGAATATGAAGGCAGTGATTTTGAGAATCACTGCTCTCTAAAAGTATGGATTACTACTCCCTAAATTGATGTCAGAGATTTGTTCAAACAAATGCCTAAAACCTTCCTGCAACTTACTCCCTTTCGTGTTTATAACCAATATTGGGATCACCTGCCCCCTCTTTAGTTTCCTGACTTAGGCAGATTTCCAGTACCAGAAGAGTCCTCCTATTCCAATTAACTTAAGTTTTTTTGTAGGACAGGTGATGAGTCCTGGCTCTGTGTTAAGCAGGCCTGGGCAGAAACAGTACAATGAGGCAGAAAAAGAGAGACTACTTAAAAAACAAACAAACAAACAAACAAACAAACCCGCCCCCTGGATTTGTCTCTGTCCAGTGTGACTTTGGGTAAGCTACTTTCCGAACCTTGACTTACTCCTCTAATACTAACTTTTTCGTAGGGTTGCTGTGTGATTAACACAGTACCTAGCACATAGTAAACTCAATATTAATAGTTTATTACCACTACTCCGACCACCACAGAAAAGCAGCTAAAGTAACCCAGGTGGCTCGCACGAGACCAACACGGGAAAGGGAAACCGCTCTCCTCCAACGCGGGCGGCAGACACAGTGCCCCAGGGTGTGCAGGCGAGAACTCTGAACGCGGCAAATGTTCAAGCAGGAGGCGGGGCAGCCGGCACCTGCGCAGAGCTGTTCCGTGGGGCTCTAAGGCAACGCCAAGACTAAAGAAGGGAGGGAGGCCCCGGCTAGTCTCTGACCTTCATCTCCCGTTCGGGGATCATGGCGTCCATCTCGTCTCCCATTGCGCCGTCCTCGGGTGGTCGAAGCAGCCTGCGCTGCCCCCCGCGGCCTTGGCTGCCCAGCGCAGGCCGCCCCCAGGCCGACTTCCTCCACACAATGCTAGCGGCGCACAGCGGTCCCGCACTTCCGGCGCGCTTTGGTGGCGTCACGCGTTTCCGTCCGCGGCTTGGTCTAGGAAGGCTAAGGGACGGTCTGAAGTCGCGCGCTCTACTAGCCGCCGCCTCCCATTGGCTGGCTCGAGCTGAGTAGGGGGTGTGGCTCTGGAGCCTGCGCGCCTGCGTCCTGAACCATCCGGGTGCCAATCCGGCTTTGGTAGCTCGAGCCGGCTCATCTCGTTGGTGGCCGTCGTCGTACCGCGCATGCCCGAGCGCTCCGCGCTCAGTGCTCAGCGTTGGGTTGAGACTCCATGGTAACCTTTGGACGTAGGTGGTTATGAATAATTGCGGATTTAGAGAAGTTAGGAAACTGACAAGTATTTCCAGGCGCAGCTCTTGAGAGGGGCTTTGGAGAGGGATGTGGAGGAAAGGAGATGCAGAAAGTGGGTGGAATGGGACCTCACCAAGGGAGACTTTTCTGTATCTAAATTTGAAGGCTGAAAGGGGAGGCTCAAGTTCCCCAAACATCGGCTGTGCTTATCCTTCCAAGGTAGTCATTTCCGAAGCAAGAGCCTGGAAACCACGAAAACACTTTGGGTGTGTTATTTACTCTTCCAGACGTCCTAGTCACCTAGGGGTCATTGCCATACGATGGATGAGCTAACTAGAAGCACAGAAAAGCCAATTACCCAGTGCCGGTCGGTCAGAGAGCGGTGGAGGCGGGATTAGAATTCAACTCGTCGGGATAAACTCATTGATGACCATTGCGTGGAGGTGGGAGGCCGGGACACACTCTACCACTTACTGCTTGGTTTTTCAGCAAATTGCAGATCTGCTACAAGCCTGCCTCTCATTTTATATTTAAAAAAAAAAAAAGGATGACAATCAGAACCTGACTCCTTGGGTTGTTGTGTGAGGGATGAATGAAGTTTCGTGTTTAGCAGAGCCGGGTACACCAGACACATTCATGCAATCTGTTCCTATAATTGGCTCTTCAGAATTTGCTGAGCCCCGCCCCCCTCCCCCCCACCGGCCGGAGCCCATCCCCAAAATACACCAATCAAGACATCAGTTTGTCTGTTTTATTTCCAGTATGTGCAGAGGATAACCGGCATCACACACGCTCACAGGCATGCGCACACACATTGCATCCACCTGAACTTGCGCGACACACTTCTTCATGTTGAGTCGCGGGGACACACCAGACTTGGCAGTCCCCAAGTTTCTGGTTACACGAGTAAGATTTGGTCTTTCGGAAAGAAGACAGCTGAAGTTCTAAGAAGCTGAGCCCTTAGCCAGAGAAGCAGAGTTCTAGACACAGTAGACACAACCTGGAATACACACGGGACCCCCTTTCCAGAGACCACTCTTGAGCCCCTCTCCCTCCAGGAGCTGAGTTCCAAACATGGCGAAGGGTCAGGTGGGCTTCCTCAGGACACGCCCCTTGCAGTGACGAGCTCCCATTCCTGCGCTTTCCAGAGCCTGGGACACACCCACTCCCTCTCCTCCCCAGGGAGGCTTTCCCATGGTCTTGCAGACCGGACAGCTGAGCCTACTGAAATAAACCCGGCTGGCTCTGCCCCCTCTGGGGGAGAATCGGGTGCCCTGAGGGGCAGTCAAAGAAAGCCTCACCTTGACAAAGGTCTCATCCTGTCCCAGAGAGGAGAGGGAGGGGTGGGGACGGGCAGTAAATTATCTAACGATCTCAGCGGGGGAAGAAAACAAGGCAGGGAAGGAGGTGGGGTGAGATTTTACATTTACAGGGAGAACTGTTTTGCTGGGGTTTAAACTTCAACTAGGCCTGTGCACTTGAGCAGCTCCTTAGCCTGAAGATCAGACAGTCCTGGCCAAAGTAATCTTGCTCTTGCACTGGTTAGGACCAGCTGACTAACCAGAGCGGGGTGTTTTCCCATCCCCTGCCTGCTGCAGTCCCTCAAACTGCTGTCAGGGCAGCTCCTTGGGCCCTGAGTATGGGGGCACCGAGGAGCCACGGGGATCCCGCACTGGCTCCAGCCTCCAACAGCACCCACACCTTTCCGCTTCAGGTTTGGCGAGGGCTTCTCCAAGACTCTCGCCTCATCGAGGGCCTGGCTAGGCCCTCGGAATTTCTGTGAGGTCACCCCCAAGCCCCCTCTTTCCTAGCATCCATCTCCCTCGTCCTTGCCTGGGTCTGCCATCCTCACGGGACTCCTCACGGGACTCTACGTTCCTGTCCATTTCACTACCGGGTTCTCAGTGCTCTTGGCCCACAGCAGGCGCTTAATAAATACGTTCAACAGATGAGTGCGTCGAGGGGTAAGGGACCCAGACCACAGGTGGGGTCCAGGCTAAGGTTCCTGCCCAGCCAGCGTGGGGCTGATTGTGGCACCTGCGTGAGCCCCGAGCCCCGAGACACGGCTTGGCTGAGAAGCTCTAGGGAAGGCAGAACTGCAAAGCTGGCCAGGCCCGGACCCAGACCCTGATGCGGACTCGGAGGCTCTGGGAAGGTGCGTCCCGGCCCAGGGTCTCCCCGCAGCCCTGACCTGGGAGACTGCCCCTCCCTGCGTTATCCTCACTGCCTGAGGCAACCCAGAGCAGAGATGAGGCAGGGGCAGGGCATCTGAACACCGGGGCTTCCGTCCAGACCCTTCCGTCTCCACAGTAACCCCTGACCTTCGGCAAGGCACTTGATCCCGTGGGCCACCCCAGTTTTCTCACCAGTGACACGAGAGGACTGGCTCAGCTAACCTACAGGGTAAATCAGGGCTGTAAAACCCCGAGTCCAGGATGGAGGACATGGGGGACCCTCCATCCAATCCCCAAGCTCAAGGTTCGGGGCAATTTGGAAAGGGGGAGATGAGTTAAGAGAGACAGTGGACACGCACGCACAGGTCAGGACAAAGTCGGAGGGCCTTAAAGCTTATAATAAGTGGTCAATAAATATCTGGTGTATGAGGGACTGAGTGAATGAATGAGTGAATGAACGAGTGAGTGACGTGAGCTGGGGAGGCGAGTGGGGAAGCACAGTGTTCAAGGAGACCGGGATCAGAAAGGCAGCATCCTGTTTCTCACGTCTTGGCTTCACAGTTGTGCTGACTCTTTTTGCCACAAGCATTTTATCCTTCACCCTCCTCACCTGTTGCCCTCAGCATCCTCCCTGAAAGGTAGGACCAGACTGCGATGAGCCTCCTCCCACAAGGCCCCGGGCCTCCCTTCCACCTCCAAAGCCCTTGCTGCCCCAGCAAGGGACAGGGCTCCCCCCGAGCTGCCTGTAAAGGTGTGGCTGGCAGGGAGGGTGGGGATGGCGAGGCCAGAGGGTTTCTTCTGGCATTCCTCTGGAATTCCCTTCTGGAATTTCTTGAAGGGCTCAATCCTGCCATCACCTGAGTGAGGACGAGAAGAAGCAAGGCCTGAGCGGGGCATCACCTGGGGGCAGTGGGGCAGGGAGTGGTGACCTCCTGGAAAGCTCTGGGGGAAAACCTAGCAAGACCTGCAGGCTTGTCCCTACTCCAGTGTCTTCTGAAAGGGGCTGAGGTCCTCAGCAGGGCCAGGCCAGAGAGCCTGGGCTGAGCTCAGAGACCTCCGGGAAGAACAGACAATACCAGCTCTAAGCATGGGGGTCACAGGCTTCCAGAGGAGGCAGGGAGCTGCCTGGCCCTGCCTCCTCTGGTTTTTGGGTTGGCGTCAGCCCTTCTGCATGGGTGGGGGGTGGAGGGAGGAGGGGAAGAGAGAGGGAGGGGATCCCAGAGTCTCTTTAAGGCAGATAATTGGTGCTTCACAAAGAGGTCACTGATTCTGCAGATGAAAAGAAGAAATAAACATGCCCAATGATCAAAAAAACCCCAAATAAGATGAAACACGATGAGTCCAGAGGGCAGCGAGATCAGGAGGGAGGAACGGGGCAGGGAGGGCAGGGGCAGGTCCGGGCGGGGTCCTCAGGGCAGGCTGGCAATGTCTCTCTCTGGAGGGGGGCCAACCGGCTTGGGGCTGCTCTCCTGGGCTTTGCCTTCAAACATCATGACTCTGGTTTGGAGACGGAAGAAAACAAAAACAAAGAAACAGGATTAGGACTCCCTCCCTCATCCAGGGAAAGCTCATCCAGCCTTCGGTTTGCAGGTTCCTCAGCAGAACGCCCTCCGTCCACTTTCCAACAGAGTCTTCTCGGAAGACTGGGACCGCAGCTGCGTGGGAGGGGCTCCTAGTCCCATTTTACAGAGCAGAAAACTGAGGCACAAAGTGGCAACGTGACTGCTCAGAGCCACACAGGCAGCGCAAGCAGGGCGAGACTCAGGATCTCTGACATCTGGGCTACGCGCCTTCCCCTCACCAAGCTGCCTGGAGGCAGCGGAGCTAGGCTGGGCCATGCCTCTGCTCAAAACACCCTTCCGATCTTCAGAAACCTCCCACCGCTCCAAGAGCAATGTCCGGGGAGCAGAGGGTAAGTGTTCGTGGTGTAGCGTCCGGAAGGAAACAGCTGGGTTTGAGTCCCTGCCCCGCTACTTCCCAGCTGGCGACTCCAGCAAGACACTCAGTCCCCTTTCTGCTCAGTGTCTCCATCTGGAAGCGCCCGGTGCCAGCAGTGCGTTCGCCCTGGAGCTGTTCCAGGCGTCAGTGCCTGACTCCGCCTGCACTCGGGCCCTGCTGGGGTTCTTCTAGCGCCCGGGCTGGAAGTCCCGTTCAGACGGTGGCGGTCCACAGGCAGCGTGTCTCCGAGCTGCAGGTGTGCCCCGCCCCCTCCCTCCTCGAGCCCTCCTCCCCTTGGATGGCTGAAGGGCCCTTAGCTCGAACATGTCCAGGACTGCATTCTTGATTCCTGCCTTCCCCACCTGCTCTCTCCTCCAAGCCAACACCACGGTCGCCCACTCAGCCACGCAGACCCCAGACTCGAGACCCAGCAGACTCCTCGTTTTCCCTTTACACCCACATCTGGGCATTTAAGCGGGGCTTCCAGCTCTACCTGCAAAATCACTCCTGGTTCCAACAGCTCTTGCCCAGTTCCGCGGGAGCCTCTGCAGGAGAGTGTCCTTATCTCCTCCTTGCACAGCGCCCCACCCCCACCCCCTGCCACCCCGCTGCCATTCTGCCCCCTGCTGCAGCCAGCGGGGGCCTTCTAAAGGTCAGTCCCCAGCTCAGAGTAGTCCAGGGGCACCCCTCCACGTTAGTACAAAGTGCTCAGCCTGGCTGCGGCCTACAGGGCCCCATGGCCCCCTCGGCAGACTCGTCCTTCATCCGCTGCACTTACTAACAGCCCAGCCACGCTGGGCTCTGTGCTGGGCCTTGGACATAAGAGCACGACCCTGCCCCAGGGCCTTTGCACATGCCAGGTCCTCCTCTGCCTGGAATGCCTTTCCCCAGGTCTTCCCACGGCTCATCTCCTCCCATCGTCCTCACTCAGGGCTCTGTGCCCATGTGGCCTTCTCGGGGAGACTTCTCCTGCCCCCATCGCATCGTGCCTGGTCCACTCGCCCACTTGGTATTTCTTTGCACTACACCATGGCAACCTGGTGTTCTTCTTGGTTGTCGTTTGTCTCCTATGCTTTGAACGTGAGCTCCACCAGGAGGCCAGCAACTCATGCGTCTCCAGCACCAAGAATAATTCCCGACACAGAGCTGGTGCTCGGTAAGTATTTGCTGAATTAACACGTGATCAGTCTAAAGAGCCAACACGCAGATGAGTGCCTGACACATAGCCAACGCCCGCTACATCTTCGGGGTCGTGTTAACGGCGCCGTCACTGTGTGTTCTGATGCCCATGGCCCTCCCGCCCATACTAACGGCTCTGACCCACCCACACTGTGGGCTCCTGAGCCGGTTACTCAGCTTCCTGGGGCCTCAACTTCCCCCTTTGTAAAGGAGACAGGTATGTTTGACCTTTGTACATCCGAAAAAAAAGTAGTCTCGCCCTGGCTGGCATAGCTCAGTGGATCGAGCGTGGGCTGCGAACCAAAATGTCGCAGGTTCGATTCCCAGTCAGGGCACATGCCTGGGTTGCAGGCCATGACCCCCAGCAACCGCACATGGATGTTTCTCTCTCTCTCTCTCCCTCCCTTCTCTCTCTAAAAATAAATAAATAAATAAATAAAGTCTTAAAAAAAATCAGTCTCATTTCATGAACGCCAAGTGAGGTCCTTTTCAGCTCAAAGGTCACGAGACTCCGCAGGGACCTTCTCAGCAGCTGCTCCGTGGGGAAGGGCCCGCGCAGGGAGTGCGACCCTGGCCAGCACGCCCTGGGCGTCTGCCGCCCACCAGGCCCCACCGGGCTGGCCTCTCCGAGCGTGTCGTGTCATTAATCCTCAGGACACCGCTTCACGAAAGACATTTATTACATCTCTGTCTTACAGAGGAATAGCAGCGAGCTCCACCTCCCTTCCCTCAGGGTTTCGCTCTACACTAAGCTCGCAACCACCCGGTGGGGGTGGGAGGGTCACTTTACACATGAGAAAAACCAAGGTTCAGAACGTTCTGCCAGGTTTGTCATTGTGACAGCCACCATCATCACAGTCGCCGCCTCCTGAGCGCCGATCCTACCAGACCTTTTGCTACAGGCTAATCTCACCCAAGAGGTACAGGCGAGCATGGCAGGGGACAGATAAGGAAGTCAGGGTCAGAGAGATGAAAAGCCTGGCCCGGCGGGTCACACCGTGAGTCACCTCCCCGGCCGGGGAACGGCCCAGGTGCCCGAGCCAGGGGCCTCTCCACACCCCAGGACTTGGCCTTCCGAGGCCCCGGGAGAGGCGGGGAGGTACTCACAGCTTGAGGACGGCAGACCGTTTCCCCAGCATCATGTTCACAAAGTCTCGGTAGGAGATGGTGTCGCTGACCCCGCCTGTCACCTCCAAGATCATCTTCTTCATCTCCAGGTGGGTCTTGGGGACCCCGAGCTTCTCCATCATCCTCTTTAAAGACATCAGGTCTGCCGGGGGGAAAGCAGAAATCCTTTAGGTGGAGACGGGCATGGTGGGGGTGGGCGGCGAGCGGGGAAGCAGTTAAAACGCCCTCTGGACCCCGCCCCCAGAGGGAGCCGAGCCGACAGCCCGTCCCTGCGGGCTGCAGTGGACAGCCTCGCTCCTCTCCGGAGAATGGGCCTGTCCCCCCGCCCTGTGCCCCCCAGAGGCTGTACAACTAGTGGCTAGGGACCTGGGCTTCTCCTGTCGCACAAGCTGGGGTCACAGTCCAGCTCCGCCATTTCTGGCTCTGGGACGCAGGGCAACTACCTCACCTCTCCGAACCCCGGCTCTCACCGGTGGTCACCTGGGTTGACGGGGGTCACTGGGAGGGACGCTGCATGGCACGGAGCAGGGGTGCGGTGACAGAGCAGCTATTCTTCCCTGTTATCTCCACTGCGCCCTGCAGTTAGCAGGAGCCATGGGCCCGCCGCCCTGCTGCCCCGGGGTCACTGCCCAGCGAGGTGGCCCGACTCCAGGCATGGAAAGTCCTGCCCAGGAGGCCAGGTGGTAGCCTCCGCCACGGTCTGCCACTCCCACCCTGCAGCCCCAGGGCATCACTCTGGCCAGAAGGGCCAGGGTGCCAAAAATAGCCTGCAGAGCAGGAAAACCAACAAAGGAACAAAATCCCAGAAAAACAAGGGAGGCACCCAAAAGTCACCACCCCCCGAGGGCTTGCTGACTCTGACCACCCCGCTCCCCAGACCCTAGGCCGTTTCCTTCAGATTGTTCCAGAAACAATGGGTCAGCAGAGGATGGCGGGGGGAGAGAGAGGCGGAGCGGCAGAGTGTGGATTTCGGGCCAGGCCACGCTGCGCCAGCTCACCCCAGGGCAGGGCGGGCAGGACGGGTGCCAGGCCCCGCGGTGCCAGGACGCCCAGGGCGTCTCAAAGAAAGCTGGGCAGCTGCCTGCAGGAAGGAGCGAAAGGGCTCCCACAAGTGCCGGCCAGACGCTGGAGCAGCCAGACCTCACGGCCAGGCCATTGGGCGGGACGCTTTGGAAGCCTTTAACCCAGAATGTCTCGTTCCTGAGATTTACTCCTAAGAAATCACTAGGGACGTGGCCAAAGACTCGTGGACAAAGGTGCTCGTCAGAGCATTATCGGCGACACGATGGCACGGGCCGACTAAGGTACAGTCCATCCCCACGATGGATTGTTGCTCAGCCACTAATTATATTTCAAAAGAAAAGTTCGTCATATGTCAGAGTACTCACAATGTGTTATTTTTTTTAAAAAAAGATGGAGGTTACCCTGGCTGGTGTAGCTCAGTGGATTGAGCTCGGGCTGCGAACCAAAGTGTCGCAGGTTCGATTCCCAGTCAGGGCACATGCCTGGGTTGCAGGCCACGGCCTCCAGCAACTGCACATGGATGTTTCTCTCTCTCTCTCTCTCTCTCTCTCTCTCCCCATCCCTTCCCTCTCTAAAAATAAATAAATAAAATCTTTAAAAAAACAAATAAATAAAAAATAAAAAAAGATGGAGGCTCTAAAAATGGTGTAACACAGCATCTGTGATGAGAACAAAGCAGGAAGGGTATGAACCGAACTGTTCACAGTGTCACAGCGGCAGGGGACATACTTTTGTCTGTGCTTTGCTGTGCTCTCCAAACATGTTTACGATGAAAACGTATTCACTTAATCAATCTTTTCGAAAGAAAAAAGAAGAATACAAATATTCAAAAAGGGGAAGACCGAGGGAAGGAAGAGTGGAAACACAGCAGCGTTGAGCCCGGTTTCCTCATCTGTAACATGGGGATAATTAAACCAGCCTTGACCGTGTCCTTCTGGGACTGGTGAAGGTCAAGATTATGGTCTTGAATGGAAGTGCCACAGACAGGCGTTTGTCACCCCCAGCATCTGGACATGGGTCTGTTGGGAGAGGACACCTTTGTCAACTGCGGGGGAGTGGACAGATGTGAGGAGAGGGCTGGGGACAAGGGAAAGGCCAGCCCCCTGGGCCAGGCGTCAACCACCTGAGCGTCCCCAGCCCCAGGCAGGGGTGGCGCTCTCTGTGCTGGGCCCCCTGGGGTGGGTGGCTGAGGCGGGGACAGCGAGCACAGAGGGGTGGGGAGGGAAATGGTCGGAAGAGAAGTTTGGGGACAGTGGATCCAGGGCAAAGGACGACAGACTCCAGCCTGGCTCAGCTGGCCCAGCCCCCGGGAAGGCTTCGGCGTGTGACCGCCGCACTCACGACACCTCACCCACGCAGGTGAGTCTGTGGGGCTCCCTGGACCTTCACACCGCCCACCCACCAAACCCTCTAGCCCCCTACAACATGCCCAAGGCGTCACTCACCAATCTCGCCTTCATTGTTCAGGTCAAACTCCATGTACTTCTCTGGAAATCACAGAGCAAAAGCCGGCATTAGCTTGGACAGCAGGGTGGTCCCAGTGACGCCCCTGAGGGCACGTGGCCTGGTCCTCGGGGGGCCCACATTGGACTCCTCACCCCACGTGGGGTTCTCGACATGAGTCCTGTCATCTCAGTTGTCTGCACCCCTGTCCTGGGGGCGCCACAGGGAAAGGGACCCCAGAGCCACCCCGACCCTGTGCCAGGGAGGACGGCTGCTTCCCCCCAGGTTCCTGCCGGGGCCGGCCGGCTGCATCCCCATCGGCTGCGGTGACCATAAACCCTGGCCCTGGAGATACAGGTTCGGGGAGGGTGGGGAGGGCGGGGGGAGAGCCGGAAATGCCCAGCGTGCCTCAGCCGATTCTGACGGGCAGCCGGGGGTGGGGGCCCCGGGAAGGAGTCCCTGTGGTTCCGAAGCTTTCGGTCAAGGGCAGCACCGAGAAGCTGCTGCTCTTCCAGCAGAGATGCCCCTGGGCCTGCCCTTGACCACAAAGTGGGACACAGTGTCCAAGCGTACACAGACCCTCTCCACCAACCACACCTACAGACTGAAGCGACCCCAATCCAGGGGCCCGGGGAAGCTCCAAGGGCAAGAGAGAATGGCAGGGGAGCGCCCTGGTGTCTTCCGTCCGTCACAGGCCGTGCACACAAACAAGCCCCGCGGCCCTGGGCAGGTCGGCCCTGCCACAGAAGGACGAGCAGGGCCCTCCAGGTCTATTCTGCACGGAGCAGCGGGCATGAGAAAGCCAAGGTCATGAGAAAGCCAAGGTCCTCCCAGCGGCCGTCGAGGCCCCACGGCCTTCCGGAGCATCTGCCTTCCAGCCTCTTGGGCTGCCTCTCCCTCCATCCCCTGCGCTCCGTCCCCTGGCCTTGCTGTACCTGGCCTGTCCCCCACCTGCTCCTTCTGGGGACTCGCCACCCCTCTGCCCGGGATGTCCCTGCCAGGTAGCCTCAGGGCCATGAGGGCCCCTCAGCCCTTCTAGTCGGGCACCCCACCCGCCCACACCAAGCACCTACCACCACCCCAGAGACCTCTGTCCCAGAGCCTCCTCTGCAGAGAGGCCCCACGGGTAGGCAGAGAGAAGGGAAGGACTGCCCCCCCTTTGTGAGGCTTTCCTGTCTGTGGACAGCTGGCGGGGTGCAGGGTAGTGACAGGCAGGGACGGGGTAGGAGTGTTTTTGTTCTAGTAGTTCTTTCTTTTCTTTAATGTTAAAAGCAACATTGCATCATGGTTAGGAGCAGGGGTTTCAGAGTGAAACCAGTATGGGTAGAAGCCCCAGCTCTGCCCTAGGTAGGCTGTGTGACCCCAGGCAAATGACCCCACCTCTCTGAGCCTGAGTTCCTTCTGTAAATTACCGATGGCGTCACCTCCCTCCGGGCTGGACTGGGATGACTCGGGGAGCTCACAACACAGCCTGCGAAGCGCCTCCCACAGGTCGGCATCGACAACTGCCTAGCCACCGGTGTCCCACCCGAGGACAACCAAGCTGTAAGCAGCCTGAAGACCCCTGGGCCGGTTCTCTGACTCCGAGCAGGGACGTAGCCCGCGCTGCCGAGACACTGGGGTGGGGTCAGGGGTGCAGCCTCGGGGATACTCCCATGGTCCGGCCGCACCCCGAGTGCATCTCTCCGGCAGCAAAGGTGGGTCCGCCTGCTCCTCACGGCTCCTTACGTGCACAGCTCCTCTCCTTTCCCCAGTGGCTGGCTGGGGACCAAGCGCCAGGGCCCGGAACAGAGGGACCTTTATGCCGCCCCCTCCCCGCGAGCGGGCTCCTGGGCCCTGTTTTCTTTTCATCCCGTGCGGCCGGGATTCAATGGGCAGAAACTCTGCCCCCTGCCCCACTGCAGGGACACAAACGTCCATTCTCCGCAGGGGCTCCCGAGACGCTCCCCGGTGCAGGGGGAGAGGCCAGCGCTGCTACAAAGAGCTGATTGTGAGCTGGGGCCCCGGGAGCGAGCAGGGTCTGGGCAGCGGCAACAGGAGCCAACCTGAGCCCTGCGGGGCAGCCAGGGGGGAGAGAGGGGCAGAGGCAGGCTCAGGCCTGCAGGTGAGGGGTGAGGGGGCCAGGGGTGGCTTGGAGGCAGGTGGAGGGGCCTGCCCCCCTCTGGCTGGGCACCCTGCCTTGCAGCCCACCAGGAACACGGCATTCTGGAAGGAGCAGGGGTACAGCCTCACCCGAAGCGGGTAAGGAATCCCACGTGCGAGGGGCTGGGAGGTGGGGCAGCCAGCCCCAGCTCACCTTTGAAGGCCGAGAGCTTTTCCGGCAGGTCCTCTTCATCGCTGTACTTCTGGTCGCAAAGAAACTCCTACAGAGGCGAGAGGGCAGAACTGAGCAAAGGGTCAGCAGGCAGAACTTGCCAGGATGGAGGCCCATTGCCCCAGGGGCCTCCTGTCCCACCAGGCCAGGGACACAGGCTCCAGCGGCTGCCCTGACTTCCTGTCAACCCCCGGGGCAGACCTGCGGAGTCCAGCCTGCGGGCAGGAAGTGTGCTCCCCAGCTGGGCGGGGCGGGGGCGGGGCATGGAGGGTCTGCTCCAGTAGATAGAAACACCTTCACTCAAACTCTGAATTACCTGTGCAGGGACCGGGGCCTCCCCACCCCGACACTGCCTCCCTGGGGACTCCACACGGGGCTCCGTGAAGCAATGAGCCCCAGCGACAAACTGCCTGGTTGGTTCCGGCAGCACTAATGTCTTAAGTATGCGACCCCGGCATGTTGATTCCTCTCTGGCTTTCCAGTGCTTTATCTCCAGCCGGGTCTGAGACCCCAGCTACTTCTGGAGTGTGCGTCAGAATCCAAGGGCCGTGCACGTGTGGCCCCTGGCCCACAGCAGGGGCTCAGTGAACAGTGGCTGTCTCGTCATTTGTCTCTGCTGTGGCCAGAAAACGACTGTATGTTGTCCAGGAGGTCACCTACCCCTCTCCCCTGCGTCCTCACCTGTAAAGCAGGCCCGCCTTCCCCTCAGATGCCGGGAGAGACTCGAGCGAGTCCTTTCGGAACCCAGTGGTGGGGGCCGGGGGACACTAACAAGGGCCCCCAGAATGAAGCACTCACTCACATGACCCCTTTGGGTCCCCGAAGGAAACTGTGGGCCACGGTTTCCTTTTATCAATGAGAAAATCGAGGTTCACACTGCCAGGGCTACATCAATTTAGCGCCATCTCATTCAAAGTCTGCATCTTTGACCTTGACCTTTAAAGATGGGCAGATAGCCCCGGCTGGCGTAACTCAGTGGATTGAGTGCAGGCTGTGAACCAAAGCATCGCAGGTTCGATTCCCAGTCAGGGCACATGCCTGGGCTGCAGGCCACGGCCCCCAGCAACCGCACATTGATGTTTCTCTCTTTCTCCCTCCCTTCCCTCTCTAAAAATAAATAAATAAAAATCTTTAAAAAAAAAAAGATGGGCAAATAGCAGGCATTCATCTGGCTTTAAAACCAAAAGCTACCTGTTCGTAAGCACCTGCTACGCCAGCACAGGGCCAGGGGTCTTACCTGCCTCACTGCTCATCTTCGAGCCGCCCTAGAACCTGTGCGCCGACGGGGAAGCGGAGGGTGTGTGCCCACCCATCCTGGCACCGGAGGCCGAGAACACTCCCTCTTCCCTGGACCACACGTTCCTCACTACTGAGCCGATTACACGTGGGCATGCTTCTCCTGTGCTCATTCATCCAACAGTCTCTGGGGGACCACAGCGCCCACTGCCGTGTTCCTAGGTCAGCCACTCAGTCTGTTCCTAACCTCCCGCTGCTTCTTCCCACTGCTGGATGAGTGGGTCTGCCCTTGCACCTCTCCTAGGACGGGAGACCCACCACCTTTCAGCCTGTCCTGCAAACCCCCGACAGGCTGAAAGCAGAGCAGGAGAGCGACAAGAAAGGGTAAAGCCCCCTGGGTTCGGATCTCAGTCCCCGCCTCACTAACGGTGAAATGGGCGTCGCGTACCCACCCACCCACCTCCTCCAGCACCCGTCCCTCAATGGGGACAGCCAAGCTCCTCCGTCAGTGCTCCGTAAGCAACGGTAGATGACCTAGCATGCGGCAGAGCGTGACCCCTTCCAGGGTCCCAGTGTCTCCACGGTAACGCCGCCCCCTTGGACAGAGAAGGAGAAACCCGCCTGCCAACGCGACCCCCTTTGCTGGCTCGAGGGGCTCTGACCACGCCCTTGCTTTCGGCAGGTGCTGCCCTGCCCCATTAAATCCTCGCTGTCTCGCCGAGTTTGCAGGTGAGAGCAGGGGGACCAGCCAGCCTGGCTCAACATCACCTCCAAAGTCCCGGCAGCTGAGGCAACGCAGGGCTGGTTCGGAATCGGGGCGTGTCCGACTCCAGGACCTGTGCCTCCAGCCGCCCGGCGGAAGGCAGCCCCAGGGCCCACGCAGTCCAGCTGGCTTGGCCGCAGCCTCGCTCGGGGCCTCATTACCATGCACCAAGCGCGGCCCTACCTCCGCTTAGCCAGGGCTGGAACCTTCTCCCGCTGCCTGGGGAGCGGCCCTCCTCCCGGCTGGCTCTGTCCAGCCCTCGCCTTCCTCCTGGCTCCCCCTTACAGCTCTTTTCCGCCGCTGACCAGAAGGAGGACAATTAACTCCTGTCCGTGCCCCTGGGCACACCGGGCACCTCCCGGGGTCACAGATCCCAAACCCACCCAGCAGAAGGACAAATGGGTCAGCAGTTCCCAGACTTTGGGGTAACACTGAAAGAACCGTTTCCAAACAAGTTAAAAATAGGGAGAGGCGCTAAACCAGGCTGCCAAATTTGTGTTTTGCCAAGTAGAAGACTACACCACGGCCCCAGACTGCTGCGGCTGCGTTCAGAAAAGGACCTTTCGTTAAAGCAGGAAGCCCGGGATCTCAGACTCGTGAAGTGGAAACCATCTAGCCGACACTCAACTCACTGCATGGCCCCCGTGTTCCCTCCGCTTCCCCACGTTAGGAACTGGGAACTCCCCACTTGGTGGGGAGCCACGGGCAAGGCTCCCCCATCTGGGGCTCTCTGGGCAGAGGGCTGGGTGCCTCCCAGTGCCCGCATTCCGGTCGACCAGAAATCCTCCCGCACCAGCCCGGGCCCATGAGCACCGTGTACTGACCACTTCTAGGAATCCTGGGACTGGGTTCCAGGGGTAGGACACGGGCCTTCCTCCTGTCGGGGACAGACCAACCACACAGAGCTGGACGCGGAGCAACCGGGCAGCGTCCGAGAGTGAGGACCAGAGCGCAGCGGGCGCTGTGGAGGGCTGAAAAGTGATTCCCCTCGCCGGACCCCGCGGGGGCCCTGCTTGCTCCCATCGGGGACTTGGCTCCAGCCGGGGCCCTGCCCGGACCGCGCATTCCCGCACATCTGCGCGGCTCTCTACCTCGCCCCTTTAAGCCCTTGCGCAACTGTCCGCCCTGCCCGCAGCCACAGTCCCCGCCCCCACGTCCATCCCACCCCACCTTCCTGCGCCTCAGTTTTACGCCACGGGATGAGTTACGCCCTAACACAACTTAACTGCTCAGGAAGGGTATTGTCCGTCGTCTGTCACCCCCTGCGGGAATGTAGGCTGCACATAGTAGGTGCTCAATAAATGTTTGCAGGCTGAGTGACCGAGTCGGGACTCGGAGGGGATGAATCGCGTGATCACAGCAGCACAGCGGGCCAGGGGCCAGGCCGGGGCTGCACTGCACGGAGGGGGCCACTGGGGCTCCCTCCCTGCACGGAGCTGGAACGGGAAAGCGACCCGAGGAAGCGGGTCCTAGAAGGAGGATGGGAGGGGGCAGGCCCTCGGCCACAAGTCCTGGGAGCACCCAGCACGCCCAGCATGCCGTTGGCGCTCAGCAGACGTCCGTCGGGGGAGCAGAGACGCCTGCCGTGCAGCCAGAGTGACTCTCTCCTCTCTCACCCAACAGGGTGAGGCAGCTTTGCAAAGTGTGTGCACGTGTGTGACAGAGACTGGGGGGTGGGGGGGAGGGACTCAGAGATTGGAATCGCATTTTTCCTTAGGAGCCAACAATGACAAATGCTTGCCACAGAGCGACCAGGGTGGGAAAAGCAGCTGACCCATGCGTGTGGGGGTAGGTGGCCCTCGCTGACCCTGGGCTCAGGGCAGCTGTGTGGCCTGTGCCTTCGGCGGGGGCATGGGGAGGCAGGCGGGCAGCGGGAACAGGAGCTCCATTGGCCGGGCTGCCAGCTCCCACCCCTCCTCCAAGCTTCAGATTCCTGGTTCCTGCTTATGCACAGCCCACGGCTTCCTCCCCTTCGGGCGCTTGACCCTATATCCCTGCCCAGCCTCGGGGCCCAGCCTCGGGGCCCAGCCATGCCCAGCGGGCAGGTACCCTATCTTGTCCAGACGCCAGGACCCCCGGCTGCCCTGACCCTGGGTCCCCAGGCAGAAGGGACAGAGATAGAAGCCAGCCCCCTCTGGAAGAAAAGCAAAAGCAAAAACCAAAGAAGGGCGAGCGGGAGCCGGAAGGCCTGGGTTCGAACCGCTCACGCAGGCAGCCGTGTGAAAACACTGCATGGGTCTGTGCCTCTGTTTCCTCGTCTGCGGGGAGGGCGCACACATATCTCAGAGGCTGGCTCTGAGGATTACAACCCGCGAGTCCATTCACGTGCAGTGTTTAACACAGAGCCTGGCACCTGGTGAACAAACGCTAAAGAAACGCTGGCTGTGTGTTGTTGACTTCGAACGTTTCTGTCCGTAAAACCCACGGATAAACCCCCACGGCGCGCCATCACCCAGACCCCCACGGACCAGTGGGCGGATCAGAAGCTAACCTCCTTCCCCGAACCTCTTCCCCGGCGGCGGCTGGTTCTGAGTTCTCTCGTTCCCCTCTCTGCGCATCCCGGCTTGACCGGCCGGCCGGCTGAGACCCCGAGAGGTTGCTCGGCTTGCGCAAGATCACAGAGTTTTCACAACTCAAGGCTGAGCCCCCCGCTCCACCCCACCATTGCAGCTCCCTCCCCGCCCCGAGCAAGGAGCCAGGGGCCTGACCACAGGTTTCTGAGCGAAGAAAGTCAGCACTGGGAGCGGCCTCTCCTCTGGGGCAGCTGCAGAAGGAGGTGGCTCCTGAGGCTAGGGACCCACTCTGTGACCCACTGGGAGGCGGGGGGCGGCGGTGTGGATGGTTCACTCTACCCAAAACCCCCTCTCCCCCTCCAGCCCTCTGTCCTGAGGGCGGGGCCTCCGGGTATGAGAGTGATTATGGATATGCCCAGCGAGTGGCAAGTTCGGAGGCCTTGGGCGCCTGGTCAGTCCCAGGCAAAGAGCCAGGAAACGCAAGCAGGCAGGAGCCTGGGGTTGAAAACAGGAAGCTGTGAGCCTCCCCAGGCAAGGCTGGGGGTGGCGACGGAGCTGTTAAAACATCTCCCAGGCCACAGAACATGAAGGGGACTCCTCAGAGCGCCCGGCTTCTCCTCTTGATTCGCTAGCTGGGGAAATGGAGGCCTCGGAACGGAGAGGTTCTCGCCTAAAGCCACAGTGGTGGGAAGCCACATGTTACCTTCCCGAGAGCAGAGGGGCAGGGAAGGGATGCTGAATCAGATTCCCTGGGCTCTGGTCCCAGATCCAGCACTGGCTACCAGCTCTGCAGCCCTGGGCAACTTGTCTCACCCCTCTGGGCCTCCGTTTCCCCGTCTGTGAAATGGGATCATCACAATAACATCTCCTCATTGGGTTGGATTAAGGGAGCTAACCGCAGAGACACTGACTCAGTGTCAGCAATTGGCATTGCGCATTTGGCGTGCCCAAACCCTGGCCACACCGAGAGACAGCTGTGAGCAGGGGAAGGGCAGAGGAGTGACCCAGCCGCAACTCTGTCCCACAGTGTCCCACAAAGTCCTCCACGTGAGCCTTGACCCTCTGGCCATCCCTCCTTCAGGGCGAGCTCAGCCCGGACACCTGGCTGACCTAGCAGTGGAAGGCCATCCGCACAGGACAGAGTGCTCCCGTCTCAGTCCTGGGGGACAGCGCCCGCCGCCACGCCTGCGCACTGCTGCCCCCCTCGCTCCTCCACAACCTCGGATGCACGTCTGACTCTTCCCCCACCCCCAGGAGTCCCGTCCAAGGGCGCAGGCCCCGGAATGGGCATATCCCAAACCCGCAGCAGTGGGCAGCCCCTGCTGCGTCCGGCCTCCAGATCCCTGCCACCTGCCTGGTTCCCCTGCCCCCACCATCTCCACCCCAGACTTAACTCTCTTCCTGGGCCGGTACCTCTAGCACCTGCTCCCGGATGCTTGCTCCTGGCCCTCCCGGCTCGTCTTTATGTATGAGCTGCAGCAGGATTTTGGGGCGGGCAGATATCACCATCTTGGAGGCCATCCAAGACGCTGGTGGCCAAAACCCTGGGCGCAAACCCCAAGGCCGGACACGGCACCATACCAGGCCCTTGGCGCCTCTGACGCAGCCCACAGGTTCTTAAAGGGCCAGGACCCGGCCACGAGTGCCCGGCCTGGTGCCTGGCACGTAGACGGAGCCTGTAACGTGCACCCGCAAGGACAGGAGGCTCACATTCCCTGCGGCGGCTCTGGGGCCGCATCCGGACACGGTGTCCCCGCCAGCAGGTGGGGCGGCCGAAGAAAGACACCCCATCAACTACACAAGTGAAGCAGACCCTGAAGAAATTCCATCTCTGGCTTCCTGTGACACGGCCACAATGAGGTCGTGACTGGCTGGCCCTGCGGGGACACTGAATCCCCGGAGGCTCACGTGGCCACTTATCACCATCTCCCTTATAATATATTAAGGAAGAGCAAGAGAGACGAGTGCCCGGCGGTGCCAGCTGGGCACACTCACCTGGGCAGGGACACAGTGGCACTGCCAGGACACAGGGAAAAAAGACACGCCTGCGTCGTGCCTGGGTCAGGTCTCAGAGGTCCCCCCGGGGGCTCGGGGAGGGGCCGGGGACGCACGCCCCTGTGGGCAGAGACACACAGCCCGCCGCGCCCAGCTCTTCCCAGTGCAGGTGCCACATGGGCTGTGAAACAGCCACAGGGCACCTGAATGCAGCCGGGAACGCCGAGTGCCCTTCATTCGACCCAGGAGGGCCGGGAGGGCGGGCCTGAGGCCAGAGATCTTTATCTGCATAAGCAAGAGAGGCCTGTGTCACAGCGTGGCCGCGGCCACCTGGCGGACAGGGCCCAGGCGGGTCACGGGCGGCGTCTGCAGTCAGACTCCTGGACCGGCCACTTCCTGGCTGGATGTCCCTGGGCAGGTGACGTCCCCCCGACCGAGCCTCCGTTTCCTCATCTCTGGAATGGGAGGCCTCGTCATCCTTGCCCCATGGTGACGTTTATACATTCTTGGGGCGCGCCTTTCCGATCGGGCGTCCCTTTGACAGGAGTCGGGGAGATGACGCAAGTCAGGCGCCAGGCAGGCCTCGCGGGGTTTTGTTAAAGACGCTGGCCTCTGGTTGGCTCGACTCCCTGCCCTCGGGGCTCCCCCTGCGGATCGAGGAAGGGTGACGGCACCCCAAGGGGCACCCACCCAGCCCCACCACGTGTCTCTCCGCTCCTGTGGGAAGCCAGGGAGAATGTTTTCTGTTGCTATATAAGGCTGAGTCGGCTGGCCTGGGGTCACCTGCCCTGCCGTCAGGGCTTGGAGAATGTCAGCTATGTGGGGGGAGTAGGAGGTGAGCGCTCGTCCTGCCCGCTCCAGTGGCGCAGAGAGTGCACACACACACACACACACACACACACACACAGAGGCATGGGGGCAGGCGGGCGCCCACACAGGAGGCCCTATCCAGTTCAGAGACTGAGAGGAGAGGCTGGACCCAACCCTGGCTGTTGAAACCCAGGCAACTGGCTCAGCCTCTCTGAGTCTGGTTTTCTGTAACCTGGGAATTCACACTCACGGGCTTAGGGTGAGCGCTCAGCAAGACAGTGCCCAAAGCACACCTGGCACACCGCCTGGCACACGCCAAGTGCTCAGAAAATAATAGCCAAAGCTCCAGTGAGACCAAAAAAGTGCATTTCCATACAGCTCTGGGTCCACCCAAGTCTCTATTTTTACCCCTCAATCCCTTGTAATAGCAACAGCTAAGATTTAGCTTCCCTGCTGCCTTCTGGAAGCTGGCCCACCCCGGGGAAGGGAGGGAGATGGGAGAAAAGCCCCAAAAGGAACAGGGGTGTCGTCCCAGGAGCCCCCAGAGCTGGGCTCTGCCCTGGGCGGCAGCCCCAGAGGCGCCCATGCACATGCAGGGAGCACGCAGTCCCGTCCTTCACAGCTTCCGGCTCCCACGGGGTCCCCGGGCAGCCGTGCTGTCCAGCCCCCCGGAAGCCCCACTCCAGTGACACTGAGCCCCAGAGGAAAGGCAGTCCGGGCTGCTAATGTGGATCCCTCTAGAATTTCCCTCTAGAACCTCCACTGCAGCCACGGCCGTGGGTGAAGCGGACCCAGACTCTCCGTCAGAGTGACTCCCTCGGAGTCTGCAAAGAGCTTCACCTGCCCCTCTCCGCTGACCGCTGCGGGGACACGGGGCAGCGCAGGGCCCACGCTCCCACTTCGGGCAGGGGAAACGGAGACTCTCCCGGATGAAGAGGTCCGGCCCGGGCCGGGCGGCCAGCGGGGGCCTCAGCAAATCTCTGCCCTGGGTCTCCACTCCCTGCACCTTTAAGCCCCAAACAAACCATCGATAACGATCGTGACAGCAGCCGGCGCTCTGTGTGCGCTTTCCATAGATCCTATCGCTGCTGCAAAGTCACAACGGCCTGACCACCACCATGTCGGTGCCTGGCCCAAGGTCACAGAGTGACAACGCTCTGCCCTCCTCGCCCTGCCCCTCGGGGCTCTACACCCTGGTGGGGCCACCTTGACCTACTGCGGTGGGAAGCAGCTCAAGTTTCCAGTTTGGCCCCGGAGCCTCCTTCCTCCAGGGGCCGAGAGCCTGTGCCCACCAGGCCTGGCTCACGTGGTGGTCTTGGAGTAGCCCCCGGGCACGGAGTGGACACTAGACCACCGGCTCTGCCACTGGCTTCTGCGCGGCTTTGGCCAGATGCTTGCCCTCTCTGGGCGCTGGGGTCCCAAGCTGGTTGAACACAGCCCCTTCTTCCTCACCCCCTCCAGTCCCAGCCCTGTCCAGGCCAGCTCCCGAGAGGCACAGCCCGCCCCCTTTCAGAGCCAAGTCAGTCCCCCTCCCAAACAGCCCCGTAGCCTCCCCGCAGCCAGCACCCCCTCCGAGGGCGGGGCTGCCATGGAAAGTCCCACACCCTCACTGCTCAGGCTTGTCCAGCGACAGTCGCCTCTCCCCCATCCCCAGCTGTCTCTGGCTCAGGGTCCTGCTGGCTGGGGGTGGACTCCGCCAGCTTGGAGCCCGCCCGGCCTAGCGGCCCAGGGGGCTGTATGAGGTCAGGGCTCCAGGCTCCTGTCCAGTAGGCAAGCGCAGCCAAGACCGGCGGGCTGCAGAGTGAACTGGGAGGGAGCCCGCAGCCTGGACCCCTGAGATCCCAGCCAGACATCCAGGCTCCCTTTCAGCTGTGCTCAAGATGACACCGACAGGCAGGGTGAGGATGGCAATGAGGGGCCCTGGGGATCCCAGAGTCCTCCCCGTGGAGGAGAGTCCTGCGGCCCGTGGAATGAAGTCCGACAGACTGCCTAGTTCCAGGCAATCCAAACAAGCCAAAGAGAGAATCCACATGGCAAGCCCCCCACCGAAAGCCTGCAATCCTGCCTCTGTGCTGGCCCTACACCCCCCTCACCCCTCTCCCCGCCTCCACCAGGGCCCTGCCGACCCTGCCAGCTTCCCACTTTGGGACTCAGATCTGGCTCGGACCCTGGGTGCTCAGCGGCCCAAGGAAGCCGGTGGGGGGATGCCCAGCCTTGTTTCAGCGGGCACGCCTCCACAGCCAGCTAGGAAGGAAGCTGCGGGGCTAATTCTAGTACGATCTATGAGGTCTTCCCTTGTGCAGGGTGCTGGACCGAGCACGTGGCATGCCCTCTGTGGCTGAGCCCTCGGGACGGCCCTGGGTCTGCGTGGTGAGGGCCTTGGAGAAGCCCACACAGCGGGCATGGGTCGGAGGCCAGATCTGAGCCCACTTCATGCAGAACCGCCAAGCCCCTGGCTGTGCTGCCTTTGAGCTCTGGCCAATCCATGTAAAGTCTGCATGCTCCTTGCACAAACGTTTATGGGGCGCCCACTGTGCGCCTGGCAACAGCCAGTCGGCTTTCTTTACAGAAATCCACCAGGACGGGCAAGAGAAGCCTCGAGACTCGAAGGCAGCCTCTTCTAAAAGCTGGATCGGAAAAGAGCTGTGCGGGTGGGAGTGGGGGCTGGCAGGAGGCCCGCGTGTCCTACGGTGGAGAGGGCGCTGGCTTTCATGCATCTGGAGCCGGGGGTGCTAACAGCAGCCTGACCCACACTTGCTGGGTGGCCAGCCGCCTAGCTTCTCTGGGCCTCCCTTCCTCCGTCCGCTGTAAAACCCGACTACTGGGAGACATAGGGGGTCCCTTCCGGCGCCAAATCCCTGTGGCGGGCTTCCGGGGAGCCCCGAGCGGCTGGTATGGGAGCTCCTGGCCGGGCCCTGCCTCCCCAGTCTAGGAGTAACAACTTGCAACCTGAGACGCCGGGACCAGGGTGGAGTGGAGGGGGTGGAGGGGGACCTACCTGGAGTAGGAGGCACAGGAGAAGGGGCGGAGGGAGGAAATTGGGGGTAGCCCGGGGGGAAGAAGAGGTAGGATCCCGGGGGAGTTGGGAGTTTTGGGGACAAGCCAGCGCCGCGCGGCTCCGGCGACTTGCAAGCTGCCCTCGCGGCGGGGCTACGACAGCGAAGGTGGCGGCTCGCGCTTACCCGGTTGATCTCGGCCAGCCTCCTCTCCTGCCGGGCTTTGAGCAAGCCGAACGCCTTCCCTCCTAGAGGAGACAAAGAGACGGCCCGGGAAGTGGGGGTCTTCCGGGGCTGCGCGCCCCCGGGGTCCGCGCCCGCTTCCTGCGCGCGCAGCAGACCCCGCCGTCCTCCCGGGGCACACAGGTGGCAGGCCGGCCGGGGCACAACGCGCGCGGGCCGCGGCACGCGGGACAGCGTGCCGGGGGCGGGGCAGGGTTGTGGGGCAGCGGCGCTTACCTTGAAACCTGTTGCTGAGCGCGACCGACATGGTGAGCACGGGGCTCCCGCCGGCTCCGGGCTGCGCGGCCGCGGCTAGGAACGAGAAGGTGGGACGGGCGCCCGGTCCGAGCTCCCGCGGCGTGTGGCGGCAGAACCGAAGGGCGGAGGGAAGGCGCGGGCGGCCGGACACACCCCTCCCTCCCCTGCGGCCCGCCTCCCTTCCCTCGCGCCGCCCGGCCGCCGGCCTCAAAGCGGCTATTATGCGGGACACAGAGCCCGCCGAGCGCCCCTCTGCTGGAGGACACGGAAAATGCACCGCCCTCTCCGCTCCCCCCGGGACCTTCACAAGCCCCTTTCCCGCTCCGGGCCGCGGCTTCCCCGCAAACAGGACGGGGATGGTCTTGGTTCTCACTCTCGGGGTGCCTGCAAGAAGCAAACGCGGGTGGCAGCGGCAGGTAGTGACCGCGCCACCAACTAAGGCCGGCAAGTTACTATCGCCCGATGCGCGGCGCGCACTTTTAAAAGGGAGGCGCGCGTTCTCAGCCCTCCTTTTTAACTCTTGAAAAAAAAAAAAAGTAAAGCCGTTTACTCAACCGTTGTTGAGAGGGGTGGTGAGTGCATAACGACGAAGTGCCACGGGGACATCAGCGACACTAAATCAGTTCGAGTGAGTTAGTGTTTTGTTAATAAAACTTGTTTCTTCAGCGCTCACTGTGCATCGGGCACTCTGCCAGATCAGTAGGGGATACATTCGTAAAACCATTTATTCTCAAAACTCTCTGAAACAGCACTGGGCACTCCCACTTTAGAGGCGAGAAAAGTCAGCCCGGGGAAGCCTGGAGTTCAAGTCCACCTGGATGACACACCGAACCTCCAGTCTCAGGGGGAGTGGCCTTCGGGGTGCAGGTGCCCGGGATTTGTAACAGGGCAATCCCCAGGGTGGGGGGGCGGTCATTTCTGAGACTGAAAGGTGGCACTCCTAACGACTATGCTGAGGTCCAGGCCCCCGGGCGAGGGGGGCTGCTCTGGACAAACAGTACACTGGTCCCCAGTGACACCCCCACCCCCGCCACACACACACACACACACACACACACACACACACACGGGACCGGATCCGGGAATTCTCCTTCCCCATTCACCCCGAGGTTTTGGATCTGGCCGGGCTGTGTGACCTTGGGCAAGGCACTTGACCTGTCGGAGCCTCAGTTTCCTGATCTGCAGGTGGAGGGAACAGCACCTCTCAGCTTCCTCTCACCAAGCAGGGACATTTACAACTCGTCACTTTCAAGGTGCTTAAGCAGGGAGTAAAAGCTTTGAGGGAAAAAGCGTTTAGGACTCATAACCCGGGGTTATGGGAGAGGTTCTACCTGCAGGCTGGAGAGGAGAGGTCGCTTAGAGCAAAGCCCTGGTAACTCACTCCCGGGGCCAGCCTCAGGCGGCCTGTCGGCCCGGTCAGCCTGTCTGCAGGGCAGGGGCCACCCCACCTTCCAGGGCTCAGCTGCTGCTGGGCCGCATCGCTCGCCAGATGTTCAGCAGCTGCCACATTCCACCCAGCCTAGCCCCGCCTCCGGGGCCGTGCCGCGGCAGGCGTGAGTCACACGACGTCAGGACTGAGGTACGCAGCTGTGGAATGGAGACAGGGCCGGTTCTCCGCCCGTCGGGGCTGCTGGGACTGGGCTTGGCGATCACGGTCGGATGCCAAGAGCAGGCACCAGAAGGCCGGCCCCTCTTTCCGCAGAGAAGCCGCTGGGGGCGGGGGGGGGGGGGGGCCTGGGGGCGTCAGGCCCTGTCGCAGAGGTCTCCGAAGAACCCCCATCTCCTTGGCACCACGTAACGCCTGACACAGATCGTCAAACCAACTGTGAAGCAACAGCCTCCTGTTTTGACCTCCCTGCTCTCTGTCCTCCCTCCCAGACCTCCCAAGTCCCTTGCGGGCCATCCATGAGCCCCACGTCCCCCGCACCCCCACACCCCGACCCCCGCCTCGGCTGGCATTGGGCTCCTCCGTGGAGGAACATACGTCTCCCCTGGATGTCCTTCCCCAGCAGGTTTGGAGGGGCACCGCCCAGCTCCAGCTTCTGGGCCTTGGACACAGAGACCCTTGTTGTTCTGAGCAGGAGTGGGGGGGGGGGGGCGGGGACCTGGCCCGAGCTGGGCTGGCCTTCCCCAGCAAGGCGGGGTCTGGGCAGTTTCCAGCGGTTTCTGCCACGGATGTGACCCGATGACTTGGAACCGTGGGGGCCATGGTGGTGGGGCAGGGGGTGGGGGGAGGGCAGACGGAGCATCTTCTTGCACCGAGTGCAGGAAATGCAAAGGTAGCTGTTGCGCCCAGAGAACAGAGTGCAGCGCCCAGGGTGAGACCAGAGGCAGAGACGAGGGGAGAGGACAGCCACCCCCCACCCCAGCCCACCCGCCTGGGAGGCCACTCCAGCCCCAGGCTGTCTCAGGGGCTTGGCAGCCCTTCCCACCGCAGGATTCCAGGAGACCCTCCCATGTCCTCCGAACTTGAACTCCCTCGAACAAACTCCGTTCAGGCCTAACTGGCCAAGGGCCTGAGAGCTGAGTAGCCCTACCCCTGCGACCTGTGCTCCTGGAGGGGCCCGTGCTGGCCAAGCCCTTCCTTGCAGAGCCCAGGCTGTTGCCCTCCCCTGCCTGGAATGTTCCCCTCTGTCCCCCCCTCTTCGGGGCCTGACCCAAAGCCCTCCCCTCCTCAACAGTGTCCCTCTCTGAGCCTTTCTGGGCTGCTGGACACTAGGTTTTGAGTTCATTTCCTGCCTCAGTGTCTTCAGACTGAGCCAGAGGTCAGCTGAGGGCCGGTCTGTACCCCACCCTTCAAACTTTCCCGCCCCTTGGCGTTGCCTGATAAGCCCCTGGAGCAGAGGGGAGGGGGCAGGTGCCTGTGGCTGCAGGACCCCAGCAAAATCCCCGCAGTGGGCAGACCCTGCCATGCCAGTGGGCTCAGCCTTGGCCAGGTTCCTACTCCTGTGTGTGGGCCGAGGTGGGTCAGTGGGCATCCTTCCTCCCACTCCCTGGGCACTGGGCGTGTCCTGCTCTCGGGTGTGCCGTGTGTGTGTGCACCCACAGCCAGGGTCCCCGCTGCCGCCCCGCAAGGGAGGACCAGAGGCCACCACCCAGCTAGTAAAGAGGACCTTTATTTCCACGTTAAACAGAACTTGACTGCTGCTGCCCGTCCCCCGAGCTGGGGGCAGGCCTGAGTTGTGGGAGGGGCCTGGGCCCCCTGAGGCCCCCATCCCCCTGGTGCCAAGGCCCTGCCATCTGTTGGAAGAGGGCTCGTGGAAGGGGGAGGGGTGCCAGGAGGAAATGCCAGGGAATCCTGGGCAGAGGTCGGCGGGGGGGCCCCGGCCACAGGGGGATTCCCCAGCAGGACAGACTGGAAAGGCAGCCGGGCCTCCGCCCCAGCAGAGGCCTCCACCCCAGCAGGCAGGGCCACAGCACCCCAGTGCCAGTTTGGGAAGTGTCAATCAGTCAGAGGCCATCCGGGGTCAGTGGGGTCACACAGGGCAGCTCCCTGCTACCTGTGTTCCCCTGACCCAGGCACCCTCAGGCCCTTGAGGCCCAGCAGCGCATTGGACAGGCCACAGGCTCAAAGGGAGGGGCAGCAGAACCCTCAGAAGGAAGTATTTCATGACGCCAGTGGTCCCCCCCACAGGGGACAGCCATTCCCGGGGGACCCAGCAGGCTGCACCGTGTCCCCGGAGTCCTGGGCCTCAGTTCCACTGCTGAGAAGCTGCTAGGACCTTGCGTTGGTCGGCCTGCCGGTCCCTCGCTTGTGCAGAACTGCTGGTTGTATGTGTGCAGGGGCGACAGGGGTGGGGGGCCGCGGTGGGACAGACGGCAGCTCTGGAGCCGCCCCCTGGATCTCTGCAGATGCCCCTGCAGCCTCCCAGGCACCAGCCCTGCCTGGGCCCACGCTTTCAGGAGTGACAGGGCACATGTCAATGCTGCAGCGTGTCTGACTTAGCTCCCCAGCGCCCAGAGGGTCTGCAGCACCCAGTGGCGCTCAAGAAGCAGCTGTGCATGGACTGCATGGGTGTGCGTGCCCAGAGGGGCCTGTGCACACGTGTGCACCACACCCACAGGCACTTGTCCACAGCACATCCGTGTGCCGTGGACGTGGTGGTATGTGTGTTTGTGTGTGCCTGGCAGGGAGTGTACTCAGTGGTGAACCCTGAGTGCACATGCCTCCTGCTGGACGGGGGGTCACAGAAGGGCGTGTGTTCGCCCGGGCGCACTGGCGGGTGTGGCGCCGGCCGCGGGCCGGGGGTGCTCACTGCCAGCTGGCGCAGCTCTCGGGCAGACTCTGCAGAATGGCCTCCAAGTTCTGCTTGTCGGCGCGGACCTCCGCGAGGTCGCTCTCGAAGCTCTGGATCTGCAGCTCCTGCTGCTCGAACTCCTGCTCCAACAGCCTGAGTTTGCCCTGCAGGGACCCGGGTGGGCCCAGCCGCAGCCGCAGGCGCTCCAGTGCCCGCCCGGTCTCGTTCAGGGCCTGGGCGGGGGCTTCATGGGTGTCCAGCGACCCTGTAGGGGGGCCGAGCGCCTCAGCGTGGGCCAGCTCCTGCCGTCCCCACCCCAGAGGCCTTTCCCAGTCCAACCCTCCAGGACTCTGACTACCCACAATCCACCAGGAAAGCAAGGTGGAGGCTGACCCGGGCTCCCTGCCGAGGTCACGCGCAGATTTCTGGGGTGTTCCCCTGGGCAGGTGGCACTGCGGGCAACTGAATGTTTGTTGTTGGTATTACTACTGTTTTTTTTTTAAAGGCCTTGGGTGAAGCCCGTGCCCCGGTCTCTTCTGCTATCAGGCCGTGGTGCGTGCAAGGTGCCCACGATGCCTGCCGGCTTCCCCACGCCACGTCGAGTCACCGAGGGCACGCCTCCACCGGGACCACCTGTGCGGGGGGAGGAGGGGGGCGGCGGGCGGATGCGCGGGTGGAAACAGGGTCTCTGGCTTCAGAATGAGAGCTCAGGAGGCGGAGGGGGCGGAAAGGGCTGCGGACCTGGGGGGCAGACAGCCCGGCCTGGCCCCGGCCCAGGCCCAGGCCTAGTCTGGCTCTATTTCCTGGGTGGGAAGGGCTTCCTGGAGGCTCCCCAAGAGTAAAACAAGGGGTGGGGGCCAGGCGCTCACGCCTGAACGTGGTGGTGATGTGGCATGCAATCCACAGGCTGCCTGCCCCACCTGGCCCTCGTCATTAAGGGCGACGTTCAACAGGAAGACAGCTCAGCACGGTAAGAGTGACAAGGATGAGGAAGTAAATTCTAAACGGCTTCTTCTAAACCCAGAGGATCCCACTGGGCCCCAGGGCTCCCCACGGCCTCAACATTCCTGGGCAATAAAAGTCTCGTGAAGGGCAGGCGGGTGCAGCAGCAGCTGGGGCCAGGGGCAGGAGGAGGCAGAGCAGGGCTGAGCTCCGATGTCCGGACAGGTCCTGCCCCCAGCAAAGACCCGGAGAGGCCCCACTGTCCCCGGGAAAGGCCAAACAGCCTGGCCTTTGAGAGGAGATCCAGGACTGGGTTACAGCCTCCATTCTGTCTGCCCCTGCGGAGCTCCCAGGGGCAGGGGCAGGGGCGGGGGCCGGGTGGTGCCGGCGTGCATGAATGAACAAGGGCAACAGCCGGGGTGGTTTGCCCTCTCAGAGCTCACAGGAAGACCCCGAGGGACCCCCAGGACCCAGGGGGTCAGGGCCCAGCCCCGGGCCTCCTTACCCAGCCCGGCGAGCAGCTCCAGCAAGGCCCCGATGTCCTTCTCCAGGGAGGCGCGCGATTCCTGGATCTGCCGCCCCATCCGGCTCAGCCCTGCACCCACCTTCAGGGGGGAGGGGAGGGGGGAGGAAGGAGGAAGAGCCTGAGCAGCTTCCACGGGCTCTGGGGCCAGGAGGAAATGGGGCGAAGGCCTCGGCACACGCACCTGCTTGGCCTCCTCCAGCTCCTGCCTCCGCGCCCTCGAGGCGACCGCCTGCTGGGAGGCCTGTCGCAGTGTCGCCCGCGTCTGGCCGGAGAGCCGCCTGGCGTGGCGGCGTTCCTGCTCCCCCTCCCTCAGCAAGGCCTTGGCGAGCTACGGTGGGTGACACGGGGGACAGTGCAGAAGAGGGTGAACAGAGAACGTCCTCCTGGAGGTAAGGACCACTCTGGCGACAACGCCAACAGGTGAGACAGCATCGGCGAGAACGGGGGAGACACCCCTCCATTAGCACGGGGCCCCATTTTAAAAAGAACAGCCTGGAGGTTGGGGGGGATAAGGCCAAGCAGACCTACGAGTGAGTCCTGCTCACGAGACTTAAGTTACTGAAGCAGCTGGGCCTCAGGGTCCTCCCCTGTCCTGACCCCGCGGGGACAGCCATGACACCTGTTTCTCGAGGAACCCACAGGGCCACCCGTGAGAAGCTCCAGGGCGCAGCGCCCGGGATGCACGGAGCCCTCAGTGAGTGTGGAGTGTGCGGCACTGCATCCAGGGAAGGGCGGGGGTCTGCGGGGGGGCAGCTCTTACGTGACAGTTCTCCCACGGGGACACCACTGCCATCCATCTGTGGCCCTGACCTTGGCACTGTTCTTGGCCAGCAGCGCAGCCTCCATGCCCTTTTTCCTGGCACTGGAGGAGACAGGTGCCGAGTTTCCCAGCATCTTCTCCGCCTGCTTGGTCTTCTTTCTTGCGTCTGCAAGGATCCTGCTCCGGACGACGCCTGCCTTCCTGCTCAGCGCGGCCTGGTCCTTGGGCCGAGGAAACTGCGGCTTCACGCCTGCAAAGCCGGCCGAGGCCGTCAGGAGGGCCTGGCTCCCGGCCGGAGGGCCTGCCAGTTGCCTGACCAGCCCCGGACCCACACACAACATGAGCTGAGGTCAAAATGCATGAGATCTGGGGGTCGGGGGTGGGGTGGGGAGGGCGAACACACAAGTGAGACATACTGCCCAGTGAATGTAAAGATTCATATTATATTATGATGCTTGTTAAAGCCACAGATCACATGGTGGCCAATGTCTGGGCCACTGTTGGGGATGGGGAACCACGGCATGCTACACAGCAAAGTCCACTGAGCTCTTTCTTTTTAGGTACTACCTATTTCTGAAAAGGCTTTGAGGTACCTTATAGTGATAAATAAATTGAGTTAGACCATGAAAATGAAAAACCAAGGGCCACCTGTGGCTGGGGAGGGAAGGGGATAAGGAAGGGAAGAGAAGGAATGAGAAGCGCCAGAAAATTAGGATAATGACATTGCAGGTACCAAATATCCTATTTACCTCTGAGCTTCCTAGCGGCCAAGACAAAAAGGGAAATACAATTCATATAGGTTTTATCATCTTATAAGAAGTAGTTTCCTTTGTGTGAAAAAAAGAGAGACTTTTTCCTTTCCTTTCAAATAAAATTGTAAGGGAAATTTATCTTAAAGATTACTGGTTACAGTAGACAAAGTCAAATTTTAAGAAGCACTAAGCCTTCTTATATTTATGGGTATCACATGACATAATTGCTTTATGAAGATAACCCAGAAATTAGATCTACACTTTCCTGCTTTTACACAAAATGAATGGTTCTTCAAGTGCACTCGGTGGAGCCCTGAGTCTACAGCGTGTTAATAAATGTCAGGGAGAAATGTCCATGGAGTGTAGGTTGGGTGAGCCGGCTTTCTTTCTCGTGAGACTTCTCGGGGCCTTTGCTGTTCTAAGGTGGGCCCTGGATACCAACACACCACATTTCCTAAGCTCATTTGACCATGAACCCTGTCTTGGAAGAACGGACGGTAGGCCAGGGGCCCTGGAGCATGCCCTGGGGGAGGCTGCTCCACGTTCCCTTCAGCCAAGTTCTCTGCCATCCTGAACGCCAGCTGAGCCCGGGCCAGCTGGTGGAAGGGGGTGAGAACAGGGAAAGGAACCCAGCTCAGAGGCTGGAGGTGCGTCCCCATGTTGAGTACCAAGCAGCGCCAGGGAGGCAAATTCCCATTTAGTACCTGCAAGAACTTTCCTTTTCTCAGACCCATCCAACAATGAGAAGGAGATATCTTGTGAGGTAGTGAGCACACCATCACTAGGGGCAAGCAAGCTAAGGGTCGGTGAGTCCCCTGTCTGCTAAGGGTCGGTGAGTCCCCTGTCTGGTGAGGGGGTCGTGGTATGTGACTTTAAGACCCCTTTATAATTCTAATGCTCTAAAACCCTAATATTCCATCATTACATATCACTGAATTCACACTTTCCTAAACTTCAGGCAGAGACAAGCACACACAGCCATGCCTTTCCCACCAGAAGTCCCCTGACCAACGAACGGGTCACCAGGACATTGGAGGCATTGCCCAGTTCAGCCTCTGCCCAGAGGCTCGGAGCCCACGGGTGGGGCTGGGAGGGAGGCCGCAGAATCACTATGACGGCAGAGACCTGACCCCAGGTCTCAGACCCTAGGAGGCACTGGGGGCTCTGGGCGTGTTCCTGCCTTGTTGGGCTCACTGGGACACAGCCACAAACAAAGGGTGAGGGGGCTTCTCTCTGGAGCAAAGGGGACATCACGGGAGCCCACAATACGGGGGCACACCAAGGTGAAGAAGCATAACGCTGGCTGGTTCCTGTGCAGCTTAGCTCACATCCAGGGAGAGAGATCACTTCCTTTCCTCGGTCTATCCATCTGTAAAATGGGGGCACTTCGCCTCATTTTCCTAAAGCTCAAAATGAGACCTGGACTGGCATCAACCCATGCCCCCTTCTGCAGAGAAACTCTGTATCCCTCCCTGTAGCCCCAATTGGACACTGGACAGTCACATTAGCCCCAGGTAACGGGCGCCCTGGCCAGAGTGGACTAGACTGGGATGGGACGGCCGAAGGCATCACATGGCTCTCAGGGGCTCTGCGCGTGGTCTGATGGTGGATGGTCATGTGGGCGGCCATGTGGGCGAGCACCTGGTGAGAAGTATGTTGCGGGGTGGGGGGAGGAGTGGGGGAGGGACAAGCAGCCGCAGGAGAGGTCCTGGCAGAGGGAGCTGTCCACTTGGCTTACGCCCACGTGACTGGACTCCCGTCCCCTGCAGCCAAGCCTGTCCAGGTGGCTGTCTCGGGCACTTGTGCCTCAGTCAGTCGAGGGCTCAGCCAGGCACGGGTACCTTCCAGGTCAGCCAGCAGGGTCTTGGCTCCCAGGACGGTCACTCTGGCAGCCTGGACAGACGAGGATGCCCGGGTCAGGGCGGCTCTGGCCTCGCATTGCAGCTGGAGAGAGAGGAGAGAAGAGAGGCGCTGGGCAGGTGGCACATGGGCAGGCGTGCTGCCTGGAGCCGGGCCAGGCGGGCACCGAACCCGCATACACCAGGTCCCGAAACATCACCAAAACTCTGACTGGCCATGAAGTACGCTGAAGAATACCTGGTGTTTTATTATGCAAATGTGAATCCCTGAATATCTCTCCCAAGAAGTTACCTGCCCTGGAAAAGCTTGAAGGAACATGAACACAAGAAGGCAGGAAAGACAACAGGATTTTTTTTTAAAGTATTTTTTTTAAAGACCTTATTTATTTATTTTTTAGAGAGGGAAGGGAGGGAGATAGAGAGAGAGAGAGAAACATCAGTGTGCGGTTGCTGGGGGCCGTGGCCTGCAACCCAGGCATGTGCCCTGACTGGGAATCGAACCTGGGACACTTTGGTTCCCAGCCCGCGCTCAGTCCACTGAGCTACGCCAGCCAGGGCAGGATTTTTTTTTTAAAGATTTGACTTATTTATTTTTAGAGAGAGGGGAAGGGAAGGAGAAAGAGAAGGAGAGAAACATCAGTGTGTGGTTGTCTCTCGCGTGCCCTCCACTGGGGACCTGGCCTGCAATGCAGGCACCTGCCCAGACTGGGAATCGAACCGGCAACCCTTTGGTTTACAGGCCCACACTCAGTCTACTGAGCCATACCAGCCAGGGCCATTTCTTTTTTTTAATTAAGATTTTATTTATTTATTTTTAGAGAGAAAGGAAGGGAGAGAGAGAAACATCAAGTAGTTGGCTTTCCCACGTCCGCAACTGGGGACCGGGCCTGCAACCCAGGCATGTGCCCTGACTGGGAATCAAACTTGTGACCTTCCAGTTCGTGGGTCTGTGCTCAATTCACTGAGCCCCAACAGCCAGGGCTGAAAATTTCCTTTCAGAACACGCTGTACCTCAAATAGCAGATCTGTTCATCACACAACTTTTCCCTTGGAACGTCCGTTTCTTCCCCCAGCCGCTAAACAAGACCAGGCATGGGGCACGGGACAGCAGACACACCGACCTGCCCTTCTGGCACACAGTGGAGTAGTATGTGGCCATAAAGAGGAATGAGGTTCTGACACGTGCACAGAGTGGATGAACCTCGAAATCACGGGAACGGAAAGAAGCCAGACATGAAGGGCTACGTATTGCGTGATTCCACTCCCATGAAGTTTGCAGAGTGGGTAAATCCACAGACGGAAAGCAGATGCGTGGTGGCCACTGGGGGCAGGGAGGGGAGGGGGAGGGAGGAGTGACTGCCTGACAGGCGTGGGGCTTCCTTTCGGGGCGGGGAGAGTCTGGAACTAGACAGAGGTGACGGCGGCACGGTGTGGAGCAGGCGCTCGATGCCACTGCATTGCACACTGGAATGATGGCTCACTCTGCGTTGCGTGAATTTCAGCTCAATAATGATAATAAATAAATAACGTGGCCCTGACTGGTGTGGCTCAGTGGATTGGGCATCACCCTCTACACCAGAATGTCTTGGGTTCAATTCCCAGTCAGGGCACACGCCTGGGTTTTGGGCCAGGTCCCCCACTGGGGGCGTGTGAGAGGCAACCGATCAATGTTTCTCTCGCACATTGATGCTTCTCTCCCTCTCTTTCTCTCTCCCTTTCCCTTCTCTGAAAATAAAGGAATAAAATCTTTATTCTTAAATCGATCAATCAACAAACAAACAAATTCATAACATGGATTTGAAGAGCCACAAAACACTGCTCTGGGAGCCCTCACATCTCGGTCTGACTCTGGCCGCTCCGCCAGGTGAGAGGCACTGTGGACCCGGTGGGGGTGGACACTGCACTCTGGGGCCTGGGCTGGGCCCTGCCATGGCGCTCAGAGGCCTGGGGGGGTGGGGGGCCCCTCTCTCCTAGGCATCCCCACTCTGGAGGAGGGCGACGGCCCAGATCAGGGGGTGCCACCCTGGCAGCCCCGACACAGCCCAGCTTCCCCGGTACATGCCCGCAGGGCCCAGCTCTTTGGAGGAGGCTCACTCCTCATACACAGCCTTCTCCCTGCTCTGTTTTTTTTTTAATGTTTTTATTTATTTATTTATTTATTTAGTTATTTATTTATTTATATTTTTAGAGAGGGAAGAGAGGGAGAAAGAGAGAGAGAGAAACATCCATGTGCGGTTGCTGGGGGCCGTGGCCTACAACCCAGGCGTGTGCCCTGACTGGGAATCGAACCTGTGATGCTTTGGTTCGCAGCCTGCGCTCAATCCACTGAGCTACGCCAGCCAGGGTCCCTGCTCCGTTTTTAAAGGGGAAATAAGGACGGCTCCGGAGAAGCCGCTTCCGGGACCCGTGTCGGGATCTGAGTAACGCCGGTAGCTTAGTTGGCCACAGCCCGAGACGGGCTGCCTTACTAGGGCACTTGGCCTGTGGTTGCTCCACTAAAACGCTGACATCGGGTGGATCTGTGTGAGGGGCAGAGGGGAATGCTTTGTACTCTCCTTGAGACCATTCTGTATGTCTAAAGTTTCTTCCAGGTGAAAAGGTAAAAAATTTAAGAGGTCTTTATACTTTGATAGGTTGGACATCCCCAGGCTAGGCTAAATTCTCCCCATAATTCTGCTTGAATTTTCCCACCATTTCATACCATCTCCCCACTGGGCTGCAAACACCAGACTGTGTGGCTTAGTGTTACATACAGAGCAGGTGCTCTGTAAATACTGGGCGGGTGGCCCTGGCTGGCGTGGCTCCGTGGATTGAGTGCCGGCCTGCGAAATAAAGGGTAGCTGGTTCGACTCCCAGTCAGGGCTTATGTCTGGGCTGTGGTCCAGGTCCCCAGAGGGGGGCACACAAGAGGCAACCGCACATCGATGTTTCTCTCCCCCTCTTTCTCCCTCCTTTCCCCTCTGTCTAAAAATGGATAAAGAAAAAATTGGGCAGGGCGAACCTACCCCAGTTGTAACTAAGGCTGAATAATGGCGGCAGGCATGGCCTTGGGTGTTGCTAGCCTGTCTGTCTGTCCTGCCCTCTGTCTGTCCACCCTGCCTCCTGCCCCGGGTGACTCTGAGGTTCTCTGGAGTTTGAGGGGGTGGGCACTGGAGGGAGGAGAAGAATGATCTTTGCCCCACCCACCCCTGCAGCCCCACCCCCAGATCACCCCTGGGGCAGCCCCAGCCTCCCCCAGGTCCCTGCCTCCAAGGACAAAAGCCCACCTGCGTGAAGGGCTCTGTCCCGTGCAGCGCAGTGCGGGCAGTCGCCCGGAGGGCCCGGGCGGCCTCGGTGACTTCCCGCTCCTTGGAGATGACCATCTTCTTCAGGACCTGCGCCTTCAGGCCCAGGTCCCGGGCCCTGGAATTCTGAGGATGCAGAGAGATGGAGGGGTCACACAGGGCCCGGCGGGAAGGCCCACGAGGCAGATCCTCTCCTGGGTGAGAGGCGCCAGGGGCAGGGGCGGCGGGAGTAGGGTCATGCGGACACAGGGAAGCAGTAAGGGCAAGGGCCAGGGTGGGACCGCTCTCTTGAGGCTCGGATCCCAGCCCCACTGAGCTCTAGAAGCCTCCCCAAGGCAGCTCACCCCCCAGACCTGCACTTCCTGCCTCAGGTCCAAGACAACTCAGCCGAGACCTCGGGGCCGGCGTGCTTGCCAGCGCAGACCCTCGGGTCCGAGTGCTCGGGCTCCAGGGCAGCACCCCCATGCAGGTGCCGCGTGTGCTCTCACGGCTGCGGCCAAGTCTGGGGAACCAGTGCTCGGAGCCCAGGCACTGCTCTCCCTCTGTGCAGCTCTTCACGCCCGGGGCAGAGGCAAAGACGCCGCACCCCCACCCCCAAAGCGGCCCGGGGCCGGTCAGGCTGGCTCAGGTCTGCCCCACGTGCATTGTATAAGCTTAGCCTCCTTTCAAAGTCCAGTTCCCAAGATTGGGGGTTTCTGGGTTACCGAGAAGACATGATGTAGCCGATTTATCTGGAGGTGACGAGTGCAGGGTGACAGGGACAGATGGGACGAGGCCAGCACGCACTGGGGACCACCCTGTGCTTTATTGACCAGCACCCCAGCCCCCTCCCCGTGGACATAACCCAATGGGAGAGCTCCCCCCCACCGCCCACGCCAGACACAGAACTGAGGCTCAGGGAGGGGAAGCCCTTGGCCAAGGTCATGGCGGGATCCTCGGGGCCGGGACTGACACCAAGTCCGTCGGGTGCCCTCGCTAACACCACTGGGAGGGGCAGGGGCCCCGCCTTGATATTATTATTGTAATCAACAACCAGATCGGCGGGCGGCGGAGCTCTAACTCCGTGCCAGATGGGCGTTCGGCCAAGCCCGGGAGGCGGATTATCTTGTTTTTTTATCAACTGCTGGGGAGTTAAAAATAAGCCAGGGCATCTGCCTCTGCCTGGGCCGCACGGCTTTCCCAGATGCCACCTTCTCCCCTGTCCCCACCGCGTGTGAAAGCCAAGGACACAGAGCTGACCAGTGCTGCAGGGGCGGCCAGCGAGGTCAGGTGCGGGGCTGCGTCGGCGCCAACTTGATGCGTGGTGGCCAGCGCCCTCTCGGCTTCGGGCAGTGCCTCCGCCACGGCTGTGCCCAGTGCCTTCTGGGCCGCCTGAACCTCCTGGTACCTGAGAGGAGACGGAGTCGGGTGGCCCTAGGCGCAGGGTGCAGGGCCTGCCTCCCCGCCCCGCCCCCTCCACCCCCGTCACTGTCCTGTGCCCCTCCCCCAGCCCTCGGGCTCTGGAGGCCTGTCCCAGCTTCCCGGGCAGAGCGCCCTGCACGGCCTCGGAAACTGGCCGCCCCTCGGCCGATTTCGAATGAACGGGGAAGGCAGCAGAGGGACTGCATTCCTGTCTCTGCATGCCCTCGATTCGGTCACGCCTTTTCCCGAAGGGCTCACACTCGGTTTCCACTCGGGAACCCACGTTCTGCAAACGTTTGGCTCCTCGGGATAAATCACGAAGAGGAGCGTGCCTGGCGTCCAGGAAGGGACGGGCAGCGGCCCAGACTCGGCCTTGGCTCAGCTGTGTCCTTGGGTGACCTTGGGCATGGGGACCCTGGGGCTGCATGATCCCTCTGTGGCTCTTTAGCCAGCGGTCACCAACCTTTTTGGCACCAGGGACCAGCTTTGTGAAAGACAATTTTGCCGTGGACGTGGGGTGGGCGGGGTGTGCAGGGGCGGACAGGAGGCAGAGCTCAGGCGGTAAGGCAGGTGAAGCTTTGTTCGCTCGCTTCCTGCCGTGTGGCCCGGCTCCTAACAGGCTACGGGCTGGTACTGGTCCTCAGCCCAGGGGTTGAGGGCCCCTGCTGTAATCAGCCAACTAGAACAGCTGTCCTGTCCTGTCCTGCCCAGCTGTCCACACCGCCCCTGCCCACCTGGCCCCCTCCCACCCCCCCTTCTCAGAGAACCAGGGCCCCCACCCTCGGAGTGGGTCATGAGACCTCCCCCCGCCATCCTGGTTGGCTCAGAGCTGACCACAGGAGCTGGGCCACTCCCACCTGGAGAGTCCACCTTGGGCTCAGGCAGACCCTGGTGGGCCCCCGCTGCCCCTTTGACTAAGCGGGAGATGGAGAGACCACCCAGAGCAGAGAAGGAAAGGCCACGAGGAGGCTGGTGCAGAGAGGAGCGGCCTCGGGGCCTGGGCTGGGGCTGGGGCCTCTGCAGGGGAGAGAGGGAGGGCCTTCCTGGTTCAGGTGGCCGACCCTTTTCTTGAGCAGCCGAGCTGCACCCCCACGCACGAGTGGGTTCCCGCAGCACCACCCATCGGTGCCCAGACCCCAGACATCCTGACCCTCCCCATAGACTGGCAGGGCAAGGAAGCCAGCTCTGGGACCGGCAGCCTCCAGCCAGGCCCCGTTGACTCTGGGAGGCCAAGCCAAGCTCCGACCCACCCCTGGAGGGCCTCACCTGTCCTCCAGCTCCTGCCGAGCCTCCAGGGCCCCTCTGCCCTCCACCAGACTCCAGAGAAGCATGTAACTGGTGTGGGAGGCGAGCAGAGCCCCCTGAGCCGTGGCCTTGATCTTGGCGGCGGTGTCCTTGTGGCTGCATAAAAATACCCAGCAACTGTGGCCAAGAGCCCTCAAAAAAGGGGGTGTTGGCCCCAACCCACACCCCCCACGGCCTGGACCTCGGGCCACCCCGGCGTCCAGCCGGGCTCTCTGCCTGACACACAGCAGACTGAGGGGCCGGGACCCGCCCTGTTCCCGTTTCTACGTGGAGTCGAGAGGCGATGCCTGTCTTCCTGGAGGAATGAGGAACGGGCCCTCTTTCACACACGGCAGCTCCGTTCGGGCAATAAATCGACACGGTCGCCCTAAGACGGACAGCTCGGAAGAGGGCGGTCCGGAGAGCCTGGGTCTGGCCGCCCGCTCTCACTTCCGAGCTGTGTGTCCCTCAGCGAGTCCCTGGAGCTGGCCGCTCACTCCAACACGGGTCTAAAGCCCCTCGGGCACAGCCGAAGGGGGAAACGGCGGCAGACGCAGTGTCTCCAGGACCATGAGCTGCCCTTCAAAGGCCGCGGACAAACAAGACGTGTCCCGTGCCCACGACGAACAGCGCTCGGGCGTAAAGGGAGTCAAGCGCTGGCATGTGCCCCGCGTGGGTGACCCTTGAGGCCACTCTGCGAAGTGGAGGAGGCCAGACGCTGAAGACCACTTGCTGTGCGATCCCCCGTACGTGGGGTGTCCAGAAGAGGGACGCCCGCAGAGACGGGAAGCGTGCCGGCGGCTGCGGGGGCCCCGGGAGGATGAAGAGAAGCAATGGGGAGCAGCGGCCGACGGGCGCGAGCTCTGGACTGGGGCAAGGCGGCGTTCTGCCGGACTGCAGGCTCCGTGAACGCGCCGCAGACCGCTGAACTGTGCCCTGGGCGGGTGGGCTGCAGGGCAGGCCAGCTTTACCTCGATAAAGCTGTGACTTTAAAAAGGACGGTAGATGCTCTCAGAGGCCTTCGGTCAGCCAAGGTGGCTCTGGGCCCCACCCCCGGCATCGCCGAGGGGCTCACGCTGTCCTCCCACGCCTCTCCTGCCCACGGTGGCCACAATTCCCCCCAACCGGGCGGCTCTTGTCCTCATCTGATCCCAACTCCTGGTGGGGGACACCCGTGGGGCTGGTCCTGACCCTGGAGCCCCCAGAAGAATGGCTGGGCTCCCTTCACAGGGGGGCTCACCTCCTGGCGAGGTCACGGGCCTCTGTGGCCAGGTGGCTCCAGTTGGCGAGCTGGCCCGGGACTTCCTGAGGAATCACCTTGAGAGAAAAGAGGAACAGAGGCGAGAACTGGTGGCCCATCCCTGAGGGGCAAGGGCCACACCTGGCCAGGTTACGGGGCAGGGACCGGGCCGTGGCAGGCCCTTCAGAAATGCTGCAGGGGCCATCCAGGGGGCGGAGCCCCAGAATGTGGGAATGGCGGCCGTGACACCTCCCGCCTGCTGGGCCCTCACTGTCTGCTTGGACGATGCCTCGTCCTTTGCACGTGTCACCTCGCTGAGCCAGCAGAGGAGGCTCCGGGCGTCCCTCGTTCTGGCAGATGAGGAAACCGAGCCTCCCCAAAGGGGTGGGAGTTCTGCCCAAGGTCGCCAGGTCAAGGGCACTGAGCCCGGGCTCAGGGTGGGAGGGGGGAGCTCCCCGGGGTACCAGAGATGCGAGGACGGTGGCCGAACGCAGAACCTCCTCCTCTGCGGACTCCAGGGCCGCCGCCACGTCTGCCAGCAGGAGGCAGGTCTTCCCGGCTCCGGCCTGGCCGCAGCGGGCACTCCCGCTCAGAGCCTGCAGCTGCTGCCGGGCAGCCCTCACAGCTCCCCCGAGGCCTGCCGCCTGCGCCAGGAAGGCTTCCCGGAACGCTGCAGAGAGCCCACAGTCCAGGGGGTCACGGAGCGATCAAGATTTCACACTAAAGCCCCCACCCTGAGGGGCCCCCTCTGGGCCCTCTACTCTTCCGGGGTGCAGTTTAACTCCAGCACCAGGCCTGAGTCCCGCCTGTCGGTTACCAAGGAAGAGCCTCCCCATTTCTCAGATGGAAAGGCTGAGGCTCAGAGAACCCGCACATAGGAAGCCAGCTGCAGAGCGGGGCGTGGCGGGAACCTGGCCTTCTACAGTGACAACAGGCAATTCCTGAGTCTGGGGCCCCGAGCCAGCAGGGTCATCTGTGGCGTGACTGGGAACTGTGTTGCAGGTCGCGGCATCTGCGACCTCCCTGTTTCGCTAACTAGTCTTGCTAACAGGCGCTCAGCTCGCCTACCTCTGGCTGCTAAAGGAGTATAGGCACTTGTGAACGTGAAGTTACACAAAATAATCAGTTTTCTTCGGATGTCCCCGAAACGTCAATGTCTTGGGGCCAAAATCCCAGTCTTTTTTTTTTTCTCTTACTAACTCATTTACGGTCTGCACTAGAGAGATACTGTGAGCAAAACGGCCAACGGTCAGGCCCACGGGAGCTGCACCTGTTCAGCACCTGGGACAGCGCCCGGCGGGCACTGGCTGGGCGAGGGCACGAAGGGGTGAACCCAGCCTCTCGGCCTCACTGCGATTACATAGTCTGGGGGGGGGGCAGGGGGCGGAGGCACTGATGTTACAGAAAGCGGCTGACACTAATAAAGTTACCCAGCACGTCTGGGCCAGGGACCTTGTGGGGAGGTCCTCGGGGAGCCGGGACGGCGTCACGGGAGGGGCCCACCTCGGCAGGGAGGCCGGACCGGCTCTCCCAGCAAGTGGGTTCCCCTGGGGCTGAGCGGGGGGCCCTCAAAGCATGCTGAGACCAGCCGGAAGGGCTCCGAAGGGGGCGTCCGACCAGCCAGCCCTCCCCTGGCCTCCCCGTCTCCCGCTGTACCGTGCAGCTGGTGGTCCTGGTAGACGTCCCCCTGAGGGGCCTCTCCCTGAAGAATGTCCACTGGCCCCCAGGGGCTTCCACAGTCGGACCCCTGAAGCCACCCCTCCATCAGGGTCAGCCTGGCCTTCAGCTTGGCGGCCTGGAGGGGACAGGGAGGGAAATACCGCCTGGACCCCTCCCCCTGGCTTCTGCCTGGCCTGCCCTCCCTGAGGGTCCGGAGACCTCTGAGGACCAGCCCTGCCCGCCCCCCCCCCCCGCACCCTGGGCTCGTAGCAGCCCCTCCCCCTCCCCCACCCACTGGCACCTGCAGGCACTCAGCAGACCCCACCTCCGTCCTGCTGAGGGGGCGGGGAGGGGAAGGGAAGCCCAGCAGAACCTCTGCCCGTCCTGTGGTGCCCCCACCCAGAACTCGGCACAGAGCAGGGCCGGCGGGGCCCTTGTGGGTGGAGAGAGTGACGAGACACTGAAGCAAGACTGTCGCCTGCCTGGGCGCGCGACGACTCAAGGGCTGGGGGAGCGGAAGCCCCGAGCTCAGGCTCCTGAGCCCTGCACCGCACCACCTCCCTGCTCCAGATTCTGCTCGTGCCCCAGAATGGGCCTCACCCTCCTCCGGCACCTCCCCACGAGGGCGTCTGCGGTCTCATCCCCATCGAACTTGGGGAAGTGTGAGACCTCCGCCTGGGCGGTGGGTAAGGAAACGGTCAAGGGCTCCTGCCCACTGAGGAGCGGTGAAAGGGCAGAGGTGAGGGCTGACCCAGGTTGGCGTGGGCCAGGAGGCTGCGTGGGCACAGCCGGCGGTCCTGGAAAGCCCGAGAACTGTGGGTGAACGGGCAGGTCCTGGTGCCGAGTACAGAGCTGATGCTTGCTGGGGATGCACGGAAGGTGGAGCTGGCCTGGGCGGGGCCTGGAGGGGGTGTGGGCGGGGCCTGGGCAGTGGGCGGGCTCACCTCCTCCTTCACCAGGCCGTAGCAGGAGGGGCACTCCTGGCACTGCGCACTGCCGGCCGTGAGGAAGAAGTTGTCCTGGCAGCGGTCACACTTGTAGCCCACGAAGCCGGGCTTGCACACGCACGTGCTGTTCTCGTGGCACTGGGCCGAGGCGGAGCCCAGGGAGGAACACCTGCAGGCTTGGGGGGGCGGGTGAGCAGGACAGATGGTGCGGGTGCTCTGATGGCTTCCCACCCAACACCAGGACCCCAGGTCCCCCTGCAGCCTCGCACCTGGCTGCCCCAGACGCCCCTGGGCATTACATTCTGAGTCCTTTCCGGGAGACTGACTCAGGGGTCAGAGGTGACGACAGAGTTGCTGACTTATTTCAGAGTACCCAGGTTCTGGGGGACTCCCACACAATCTAACTGCACGCACAAGGAGAGTGAGGCCCCGGGGGGGAGATACATGGGCCAGGTGCATGGTCCCCCCAGCCCCCCACTCACTGCACGTCTGCCTGGACCCACCGGTGGCAGCTGGCCTTTCTCTCCCTTCCCCGCTGGTCCTCTTTGCCGGCAGCCTCAGGCCACGCCCCCCAGGAGGCCCGGGAGGCCCTGGCTTCCTTACCCCGGCAGCCCTTGATGGAGAAGCCGAAGAAACCCAGCTGGCACCTGTCGCAGGCCCGGCCCTGGACGCCGGGGCGGCAGGGGCACTGCCCAGTGTTGGGGTGGCACCGGTTCTCCTGGGAGCCCAGCGGGTGGCACTTGCAGCTGTGACAAGGGAAGAGCGTGGGTCCGAGTGAGCCCTGGGTCGCCCCCAGCCCAGCCGCCCCACTGCTGCTGCCGGCGAGGGGCCTCAGGTCATGCCCTCTGTCCACAGGGCCCGTCCCCACAGGGGCTGTGTCGAACAGCTTCCCCCAAGCTGTGCCCTGGGAAGCAGTCTCAAAAAAGGCTCCCCCTGCAGAAAAATGTCTATGGGGACCCACACATCTTGGAGACTGCCCCCCTGAATCGGAGCATCACTGTGCAACCAGCACACTGAAGGCTCTGAGAAGTCCCATGAGGAGGAAGTCTGTCCGCCTCACCAGGTGTTTCCTGGGGGGTCCGCTGCACCCCAAACACACCGTCTAAGGTGCTGCCAAGGCCGAAATGTCACTGAGTGTCAGCGGCACCGAGAAGGGAATCCGAGGCCACACCGGCCCCTGCCCACTGGGACCTACCCTGGGCTGGCAGGGCCGGCAGCCTGACCCCCATGGGGCTGTTCCTCTGTCCCCTTTCAGTGCGGGACACTGTGCACCTGGCCATGGGCCCGGGACACCCATGCCAAGCCAGACCCCTCTCTGGGGCTCCCCGGTGCTTTCTTCCATCTGGGGGAGACCCCAGGGGAAGGGCACCCGTGGCCTCGCTCCACCCACCTCCGGCAGCCCTTCCCGGGCCGGAGGTCGTAGAAGCCTGGGCTGCAGTGGCCACAGTCCCGTCCGGTCACATGAGGCAGGCAGGTGCACTGGCCGGTCACTGGGTCGCAGGGTCTCTGCCCGCTGACTGAGCCCCCGGGGTCACAGCTGCAGGCTGGGGGTGGGGACAGGAGAGGGGCTTGGGAACCGTCTGTCCGAGCTTCGGGGCCCAGGAGATGCAGAGAAGGAGGGCAGCCCACAGAGGGGACACTCGGCCAGCCCGGACGCCCAGGCTGTTTCAGGCAAAAGGCTCTGGGGCCCGGCTGGCATCTCAGGCATTTGCTGCACCCTTGGAGAGACAGCCCGAGGCCCTGCAGCTAGAGAGAGGGCCAGAGACGCAGTCGGGGTCACAGGCAGACGGGCCCCCGGGTCCACTGTTTTGGGACATTGACCCTGCTCCCCTGGGCCTGTAAAACAAGAGGCCGGCAGGTGCCGGCAGGTGCCGGCAGGTGCTACGTGGAGAAAGGGCTCGGGAGCAAGTTTGGGGTGAATGCTGAGCTCCTCCCTGTAGCACTTCAGGAGGCTGAGCGCACCGTGGCCCTCTGAGAGGGGGCACTGGGCTGAGGGGCACCCCAGGGACAGAGGAGGGATGGAAGAACACCTCAGCTGGGGGTGGGGGTCACAGCCGGCCTGGAAGCCCGCGGGGGGGGGGGGTAGGAGGAATGTGACAAGACCCCCAGGCCGTTGGGACGGTTTCGTGCGCTAACTGTGGAGCCCGAGTGGAGCACTAATTATCAAGACAGGAAAAAGCACTACGGCTGGGGGAGGCCTTGGAGGCGGGCACACCCTTGCCCGTCCTGGACAAGAAACAGAGAAGGCAAGGAAGCTGCTCATGTGGCCCAGCCCAGCGGAGCAGGGGCTGGGGCCAGGAGGCACACTCACCCGCGCACTTATCTGCGGCGCGCAGGGCCAGGGCGCTGCCGTAGAAGCCCCGCCCACAGCGCTCGCAGTGGGCGCCCGCCGTGTTGTGCAGGCAGCGCAGGCAGTGGCCTGACAGGGGGTCGCAGTTGCCCACGGCGTTGGGGTCCACGTTCCCGCTGCACTGGCACCGCCGGCAGGGCTCGGGGTCCCCAGAGAGCCCCAGCGGGTCCCCAAAGAAGCCGTCGTCACAAGTCTCGCAGCGCCGCCCTAGGGAAAGGTGGAGACGCCGTGTGGAGGAGCGGGCAGGAGGGCCGCCAGCCTGCCGCGGCCCCAGGGGGTTGGGAGCGTGGGAACCAGAGCCAGCGCCGCCCCGTATCCTTGTGGAGCAGAGCTCGGGGGGCCGGGGCGGGGCCCGCTCGCCTGGCTCCGGCTCTGGGGACTGAGGCGAGTCCCTGAGCCTCTCTGAACTCGCCGCCTCCTCCGCACCGTGGGGCAGGACCACTGGGAGGCGTCGGCGTAATGGTTTGCGCAGAGCAGCCAGCACAGTGCCTGGCACGTGCTAAATGCTTGGCCTTGGTGCCTGCCGTCACCTCTGCCTCGTCACCCGCATCATCGTCGCCATTCTCATCAGCGCCCTGGTCATCATCTTCATCAGTGGCTTCATCATCATCATCATCATCATCCATGGACATTGCCATTGTCCCAATCAGCACCACCTTCCTCAGCAGCACCCTTTCCATCATCTTGACCATCGCTTCACTGTCACCATCATCACCCTTGATCGTTACCTTCATCATCATCTTCAGCATCACCTTGGCCATCACTCTCCGCTCTGGCTCTGGGACTGTGGGACTCAGGGTCCCCAGAGGTCAGGCCCGTCACTCCCAAACTGGCCCTCCCTCCTCAGCCACACTCCAAACGCAGGACCCCACCCCTGGAGCCCGGGCAGAGGCAGGAGCCCCGGGCAGGAGCCACTCACCTCTCTGGCCCAGGGGGCAGTGGGTGCACACCACCTCCCTGCTCTCCGGGACGGTCGCGCAGGACGACTGTCCAGGGCACGGACAAGGCTGGCAGTCGTCGGTGCGGCCTGCGAAGGGGTTGCCATAGAAACCCGGCAAGCAGCGCTCGCAGGACGGGCCCTCGGTGTGGTGGCCGCACAGGCAGATCCCTGAGGGGCAGGACACGCACCTGTTTACCGCGGCCCGAGCCCAGAACACTCGAGAGACAGTGGCGGGCTCCTGGTGGTGGGGGTCACAGCGAGGGACCCACAGCACAGTTGGGAGCCCCTCCAAGGTGGAAGCAGCATGGTCCAGGGGGGAAGCACCCACCGCGGGTTCACGTCCACAGTGTGAACCTGGACAAACTGTCTGACACACCCTGTGCCTCGGCGCCTCACCTGCAGAACGGGCACCACAAGCTCAAGTGGGCCCCGGCCTCAAAGGCTCCCTTGGGATGCAAAGAGGCCACGCAGCCCAGGGCCCTGCACATCCTGGCACGTGGAACTATCATTACTGTCATCAACCTTATTTCTATTCCAAAACCTGCAACCACACCAACCAACAGAGGGCGCCGCTAACGCTCCCTCGTAGTCTTCTTCCTCCGAGTCCTCCTACCAGCACCAGCCCAAAGGGACAGTGACCCAGACCCAGGGCTCTGGTTCTGATGTGAGGCTCCGTTCATGGGGCCTGTGGGTTCTCAGGCTCCCTAGGGATGGGGGGTTTGTGTGAACCCCCTTCTCCAGCCCCACACCTCCTGGACTCTGCTCCGAGCAGGGGACCCTGGGGATGGGAGGCCCCGGCCAGGCACGGGGTGAGGAGCCTGGTTGGCAGACAAGACTGCCCTCTGCAGAGGCTGGGGCCGAGGTGACCAGGGGAAAAAGGGGGGACCGGGTGGGGGTGGGGGGCTCATGAGGGCAGGTGCGGGGGCACGACAGCAGAGCAGGGGTAGTACCCCAGGGGCACCGTCACACCGGTCCTGCTGCCCACCGGTGCCCACCTTGGCCCAGCACCCACAGGCTCACTGCTCCTCCCTCCGTCTGGGGTGGGGAGCAGTGGCCGCCCTGCCCCCTGGACAAGAGGTGGAAGGCACAGCCAGGGTCTCTGGGGGATGACAAATGGGTCCCATCCCGGGAGCCCATGCTGCTTCTGCAGTTAGGGGCTGCCTGGAGCATTGCCCGGAAGGATTACAAGGCCCATCTGGGCTCGACTGGTGATGCCTGCCACGGGCACACAGCTCCTCATGCTGCATCTTCTCGTGCTCCCCCTCAGCCTGCCAGTTCCCAGGCCACTGTCATTTGCGGGCTCCCCATGGAGCCTGAGGACAGCTGAGCAGGCACCTCCCTTCTCAGAGGCCCCACCTGCTCCAGGAGAGCAGCAGTGCAGCCCTGCCAGCACCTCCCGCACACCCGAGACCTCAGGGAGGCTTTTGGGGGTTTGCTCCAGAGTCAGCGCCTGACCAGCAGGTGCTGAGCTCGTGGGAGGAGCAGCTCTGCCATCTAGTGGCCGTGGGGCCTCCCTGCACTTTCAGCCCCATCACCTGGAAGGTGCATCAGTAATAATTGGGGCGGGATTCAATGATGCCATGGATAACTACATCTAATTAGCACTTCATTAGTATTGTTTTCAGGGATTGCTGGCCTGTGCCCCCAGCGGGCCCTGCTCTGGGTGTAGCCAGGCGCCCTTACAATGGGGCGCTAGGAGACTCACCTGTGTTAGGGTCACAGGTGCCGTGCTGATTACAGCTGCAGGGGACGCAGTTGGCGTAGGGACCCCCCAGGGGAGTCTCCCTCTTGTATCCTGGAGCACAGGATTCACAGAACTGGCCCATGTACCCCTTGGGGCACGAGCAAGTCTCCACCCAGGAGGCTGGCGGGGAGAGCCCCCGCTGGGCTGACGTGAGCCGGACCTCCGTCAGGAGCACCGGGCCTGGGAGCGAGGAGAGAGGGCAAGAGGAAGAGGGTCACGCACGCGTGAGAGGCTCTCCCCCAAACCCTTCTGTTCCCACCCGGGATGGGCTGGGGGTTACGGGCCCGCGTGGTCAGAGGCAGCCCATGGGTCAGCCACCGTTTCTAAAAAAAAACAGTCAAATCAAGCGCAAAGGAAAATGAGGCAATGAACAGGGGACGGGAAACAGATGTAGCTGGAAATGTCACGGAAAGACGCCCAGGCTCAGGGGCTGTGTCGTCAAAGCTGTGTGCCCGTAAACAGCGGCGACACCGTTCACCACCCTCGGACGGCGGTGAGCCCTTTAAAACGCAACCCGGTGCAGAGCGGGCCGTGGGGAGCTCCCACACACGGCGGGAGGCAGGGACGGGACTCAGGAGGCTCTGCCGCTAGCACTGGAGCAGCTCCCATCAGACCAAACTTCCTATGGAAAACAACTGAAAACTCCAGGCAAGACAGAAAAAAAAACAGCGCCCGTGACCCCGGGAGAGCCCCACGGCGGGTGGAGAGTAGAGGGCACTTGTCACCGCGGCGTGGGGGTGGCACGGCCTTTCTGGCGGGAAGTGTGGCAGCACGCAGCAGCATTTAAAATGCACACGCTTGGGCCGGACGCTTCCACCTCGGGGGACCCGTCCTGCAGACACACCGCGAGAGGACCCAGAGCCCCGGACACGAAGCCCTTCCCGGGCCCCGCGGCCCCGTGGGCGCTGGTTGGAAACCGGACACCACTCCTTGTCCACAAACAGGGGTGGGGGTGGGGCTGGCCGAAACTCCACGGAGCATCCAGACCACGGAGTGAATGGTCCACGGTGCACACACACAGACAGACTTCTCCCACGTGTGATAATAAACACCCACCCCCAGGACACAGAGTGAGCCAAAAACAGCACGCTGCAGAACCCTGTGCTGTGTGACCACATTTCCCTATTTAAAAACTAGAGCTGTACGTCCCACCCGCGGGAAGGTCTGCAGAGATGTGCCCTGGAACGTCGTCAGTGGGAGGGGGACATTTGGGAGGCACGGGAGGCAGAGGGTCAGTGTGTGCGCCTGCCTGTCCAGTCCGCCTCCGGCCCCCAGCTCGGGCAGGCACGAGGGCGTTCCTTGCAAGCCCCTGTGAAGGGAAGTGCTGGAAGCTGCCAGAAAGGGTGAGAATGGCATTGCTGCCAGCAGCCTCAGCTAGAGGGCCTGGGAGTGGCCTGGGGAGCAGGGAGGCTTTGCGGGGCAGTGAGGGTGAAGGCAATTCAACCACAGCCGCGAAGAGAAGCAGCCAGAGCAGGCCGGGTTACGCTCCCCAGGCCTTGGACTTAAAGAGGCTGCAGGGAAGGTTGGCCATCTAAGCCAAAGGTTCTCCGCAGGAGCCACTCAGCCCCTGGAAGCAAATCTGGGGGCGTTTTTGTCACAACAAATGGGCTCCTCGCCCACTGGCGACTCTGCCACCGGGTGATGGCAGGGGCGGGGGCTGCTTCCCTGGCTACACACGTACCCCTTACAGCTGCCCATCCTCGGGCTGCCCATCCTGGCCTGCCCCTGCCTCTGTCCTCAGCATCCCCCGCTGCCCCACCGGTTATGCGGCCTGGGGCCAGTGCCCCGACCTCAGATGTCCTCATGGTACCGTGGGACAATGACCATCTGCTATGAGGACTCAACAAAGAGGCCCAGGTCCGCCACTTCTGGGGGCACCCTCGTCGCCACTGACCGGAGGGACTCGGGCCGGTCCGGATGCGCAGAGCGGTGAGGTTGGCGAGCAGCCGCTGGAAGTGGAAAGGGGGCAGCGGGGGCTCCGCGTCCTCGGAGGTCTCCTGCAGCCTGGCGGGGGGCGGGGGTCAGAATGGAACCCGAGGGGGGGGGGCAGGACAGATCACAGGGTGATCCCAGCAGGCCTGGACCGTGGGGACCCCCGACTGCCGAGCCCCACCTCTCAGGACAGAGCAGGACACTCACCGGAACTCGAGCTGTGCCTCCCCGGGCTGCCCGGCGTCCGGGGGGCCCGACAGGCTGGAATGGCGCAGGGTCAGGGCCAGGCCCGCCCCTTCCAGCCTCAGCTGCACGGGGGGCAGGGAGCCCCCAGGGGGCACCCAGAAGGTCAGTGTGAGGGGCTGCCCGTAGCTGAACCGCTGGTCACCCAGGAACGTCTCTGAAGACAAGAGAAGACGGCTGTGACAGTCTGCACTTAATTAGCCTGATTTTAAATGTCTACGTGGATTTTATCAGCAGTGAAACATCCAAACAGGAGAAAAGCAAAGCAAGGGGGACACCCAAGGCTCTCAGCACAGCTGGTGCTGGGGCACACCCCCCACCCCGTGCCCTGCGGCCACCGTCTCCACACTCTTCATGCTTCTGGGCCTGAACTTGGCTCTTGCAGATGCGGTCCGGTCTGCCGGGCACTGGAGTCCGAGTGGGAGCAGAGGGGACACGGTCCCCGGGGCGGAGGCACCTGGCCGCCTGCTCACAGGCAGAGCCCAGGTGGACCCACGGCGTCAGAGCACAGGGAGACGCAATGAGGACCAGGGCAGCCGGCCACGGAGGGACGGAGCAGGGGGGCGGAGGGCCCCCAGCGGCCGCGCTCTCCTCCACAGCTGAACCGGCTTCCAGCAGGCAGGAGGCAGGGGCGTCCTGAGAAACGCCAGGGACCCGAGCCCGGTCGCCACCTTTCCCCCTCCGCTAGTTCTCTGGATGGGCTGAGGCTGGACACTGTGGCGCGCAAGGCCAGGGGCCAGGGCTCCTCTCCCGCTCTGCCCTTCGGGGCGCGCCAGGACTGGGGGTGGAGCGGCCGCAGGGCCGTGTGAATACAAGCGGCAAGTCCGCCCGCTCGCCCTGCCCACCGCGTGTCCCCCCACCCCAGTGCAGAGCCGGCAAACCCCTCCTGAGTGGCGAACCCCTTTTCCTTAAGGGAGGCGACAAGGCAGCCAGGGAACGGAGCGTGTTTTCCGCGTGTGGGCCGCTGAGCTCGGAGCACCTGCCCCACGAGGCGGCCCGAGGACCCGCGTCCTTTGCTCCCTGGCAGCAGGGCCCTGGCGGGCTGCGTCCACGCAGCTCCTCAGACATCCGTGTGCCCTCTCTGGTCCTCTCGAGGAGGGACGGGACGGCCAGGACTGGCTCTGGGAGCCGGTGGACCCCGAATCTGGCCACGGGAGAGCTAAGAATGGACTCCAGACTTCTGGCCCTAGGACTCCTGGTTTTGGAAATACCAAAGTGGCCCTACTCAATGGGGGTGGGGTTCAGAACGATCTGGAACTTGCTCCTGCAGGAATCCCACGGTCCTGGGCAGGCGGTGCAGAGCCCGGCAGGGTGCGGGGCCAATGGGAGGTGCACGGGGATTGTCCGGGCTACGACCGTGGCCTGAATGAGGCCAGGGTGGCAGCGCCGTGACCAGGAAGCAGGGGCCCCAGGACGCCACAGGGCATGTGGTCAGCAGAAACATGACCCCCAAGGGCGTCCCATGTCCCAATCCCTGGCACTGGGGACTGTGTTGTGCCTCATGGCAGGGGCCACTCAGGGTGGAGGTGGGAACCAGGGCCTTGAGGTAAAGAGGTGAACACGGGTTACGCAGCTGGGCCCCACGTGGTCACAGGGGCCTTGAAAGGGGGAAGAGGGAGGCGGGGGGGGGGAGGCGGGCTGGTGTCAGAGTGATGAAAAACAAGAAAGCCGATCGGCTCTGAGGCCTGAGGCGGGGGTCAGGGGCCGAGGGATGAAACGGCGTCCAGAAGCGGGAAAGGCCGGGACCGGGTCCTTCCCCGGAGCCTCCTGGGAGCACAGCTCTGCCCTGAGTCCCCTTTCAGGTTCCGACCTCCTACTCCGGAGCGATAACCGTGTGTTGTTGTTTGCGGCCACCAGGGGGCGGCCTTTCGTCAGAGCTGAGAGAGGAAGCACGCTGGGGAGGGGGAGCGGTCGGTCCCACCTGGGGCTGGAGGTACCTGGTGCTGTGAGCTCTGCCTCGCCTTCTGGGTCCAGGGGGAGCCCCCTTGGGCTCCACTGTGCAGGATGCTCTGGGTCCCCCATGCTGCTGGCCCGCCAGCCACCTGCTCCTGGACAGCAAACACACACACAGAGGTCCCTGGGGGATCCGGGACGGTGGCCTCTGCCCCCTCCAACTTCACACCGTTCCCTGGGGACCCAAGGGTGGTGCCCAGAGGCCTGAAACGATGGGGGCTGGGCAGAGGAGAGACAGTTCTAGAGAGATAGAGAGAGGCTCATGGGGTTGAGAGCCGGCCGGTGCCCGGAGCCAGGTCCCCAGGGCACAGCCGCCCAGCTCCCGTCCCCAACCCAGAGCCAGGGCGGGGGGCTCAGGAGGGAGGCAGCCCCAGGAGAAGCGTCACAGCTGAGAGGCCTCTGGGCCTGCGCTGCCCCTCAGCGGGCACTGAGCACAAGGTGAAGACACAGCCCGGAGACCCCAGCATGAGGCGCTGGGGCATCGGAGCTGTTTCTGGCGACACCGGACTTCAGAGAACTTCCTCTCCGGCGAGCTCACCACCCCCGTCCTTCCAAGGACAGGTCGTTAGCCTCACTGTTCCCAGGGAGGCCACCTGGTTAGACAGTGGTCAAGCCAGGATGGGACCCCTGGCCTTCTGGTGCCCAGTCCCAGCTCAGGCGACACGCTCTCCGGTGACGGCAGAGTCTAGCACAGAGCATGTGACCACGGGGGGACGGGGGGGGAGGGGACAGGCAGGAGGCCCAACGCCTGGGACACTCCAGAGGCAAAGAAGGAGGGAGGAAGGGAAAGAGGTCAGAAGGGGACATCCAGGGCTCTTCGATGCCAGACTAGGGTCTGCCACTCGCTGGCTGTGTGACCCCAGGCAAATCACTCAACCTCTCTGAAGCCGGTTCCTCCTCCCGGGCAGACTGGGGACAATGCAACACTTACGGTCCAGGTAGCAATTCTCAACGTTTGTCTGAATACCCGGGGGGGGGGGGATCCCTGAGACTCTTGGAGGGGAGTCTATGAGGTCACGCTGTTCTTAATAAGTCGAAGACGTTATTTTGTATTTTTCATTCTCTCTCTTTCACACAAGAGCAAAGTGGGATCTGCCAGGAGCTCCAAGACGTGTGATACCCCAGCAGACAAGACGACAGAAGCCGTCCTGGTGAGAATCGGCTGACCTCCATTAAGTCGGACCTTGAGGTGACGCGCCAAACTGTAGGCCGAATAGCACAGGTCTCGAAGAATTTATTGTCTTCTAGAAAGTTCCTTCTCACAGGTAGATGCTATTATTTATTATATGTTTGCTGTAATTGTCTTTTAATACAGAGCTCTTTTCAAATTACCATTCTAATTCCTAGCAGGACACGTCCACATAAGCAACCCATGTCAATAAAAGCAGTTTCAGGGCCCCGATAACTTTCAAGAGGGTGAAGGGGTGTGGAGACCGAGGGAGTGGGAGAACTCCGGTCCCGGGGTGAGTGCGAGATAACGGGATGAACCCAGGGCCTCACTCACAGGGAGGACGGACAACGCCGGCGCACCTGCGGTCTGGAACACGAGTCCCGTCGGACGCTAACACGCCGGGCTCCTGCGCCAGGGGGACCACAACCCGGTCCCCACTCTAAGTCTCTCTGTCCTGCCTTCTGAGCGGCGTCCAGCAGAGGGCGCACGGCCCCCACCTCTGGGCGCCCCGGAGCCGGGTCCGGAGTTTCTTTCTCTGGCTGACACTCCCCTCCGCCCTGGGGACCACTCTGTGGGGCGCTGTGGAGGAACGCGCAGCTGGGAGTTAACGTAGAATTAGACCTCCACCACTTTCCTACTGCAGAGATGCACCCGTGCCGCCTGGAGTCGGGCGCCTGGGCACCCCAGCATCCCTGGGCCCCGGACCCGGGACTCAGAGAGAAAACCTGCACAGCGGTTAAGAGCAAACTCAGACACTGACAAACCCTGTTGCCAACAACTGTTATGCGGCCGGCCTTTTCTGCACCTCAGTCGCTTCATCTATAAAATGGGAATGAGCCTCGGCTGGCGTAGCTCAGAGGATTGAGCACGGGCTGCGAACCAAAGCATCGCAGGTTCGATTCCCAGCCAGGGCACATACCTGGGTTGCAGGCCATGGCCCCCAGCAACCGCACATTGATGTTTCTCTTTCTCTCTCTCTTTCTCCCTCCCGTCCCTATCTAAAATAAATAAGTAAAGTTTTTAAAAAAATGGGAATGAGAGCAACTACCGGGTCAGGCACTGCATGAGAACCCCTGAACATAAGAGCACTGTGCCCCGCATACAGCAGGTGCTCAGTAAATGCAGGCCAGGAGATGGAGCCTAAATCCTCGGCACTAGGACTCACAAAGGGAGGGCACTCTGGACCATGAGGGACGGGAAACTCCCCCACAGGATCCAGAGACTAACCCTATATCCCGCCTGTTCTGCAAGGGGGGCGCTGTGGCCCCGGGGGGAGGCAGCTGGGCTGGGGAGGCTGCCCCTCTTTTCCTCCCCCACCCCCTGGCACTGTAGGATCGCCCGGAGCAGGATGGCCGCCCCACCTGGGCTGGGAGAGACCCCCCGGGGGTGGCTGTGGGGGTGGGGGAAGGGCTCTTCTTACCTCGGCGGAAGTCGGAGAGGATGCGGTGCACCCGGAACCCGGCAGCGGCCGCGCACACCTTGGAGTGGCCATGGCAGAAGCAGCTGCTGCAGCCGGCGGGGTTGTGGGGCTGCAGGTTGAAGGTCCCGGGGCGGCATCTGAAATGGGAGCAGGACACGCCCACAGGGCCACATGAATGCGCTAGGTTCAGGGGATCCCAAGCCCAGAATCACTGGGAAAACGTTAAAAAAATAAAACAACAAAACAAATTTCCCCCAGCTTTACGGAAGGGCTGCAAAGCTAGTACACAGAGTCGCACGGCCGCTTCGCCCAGCTCCCGCTGGCGCTGACACCTGACGCCACCCCGGACATTGGTCACGGCCCAGAAGTTCGCATCGTTGGTTCACGTCACTCACTCCACTCGGGACTTGGTTAGGATTCCCCTCTTGCCCCATGAATGTCTTTTTTTCTGCAGCATTCCAGCCAGGACACAGGGTTACATCGAGTCCCGTCCTTAATCTCCCCTGATCCGAGACGGCTTCTGCGTCTTTTCTGGTCTTTCACGACCTTGACACCTCGGAGGGGTGCTGGCCTGGCGTATTTGTCGAACGCCCCTCACCGTGGGTTTACCCGATGTTTTCCCGTGACTAGGCTGGGGCGGCGGGTTTGGGAAAGAAACAGCGGTGAGGTGGCCTCCTCGCCCCAACACCTCGGGGGAAACGACCCTGTGTGACGTCACTGGCCATATTAACCTTGACCCCGTGGCTAAGGTGCCGCCTGCCAGCTCGCCCCGCTGCACACCTGTCCCACTCCAGTCGTTAGCTGCAAGTCCCTAAACCCAGCCCCCCCCAGCAAGTTAAGTGGAATTCAGCTCCGCCTCCCGGAGGGGGCTGCTGAATACAAAATTAGGGGCAATGCAGAAACCACCACAGTAACGGAGATACATTTTGGGGGAGATATTTGGGGGCAATGGAAATATCCTGTTTCTCCTCGAAGCTCCGCCCACTCACTTCAGCCGCGCCCGCCTGCAGCGCTGCCACTCAACTTCTAACGGTGCTTTGATACTCCCCACACTCCTCCTCCGCTTATAACTTGGAATTGTTCTTTCTGCGAGGAAGATTTGTCCCTTTGTCCCCGTGTATTTATTTATGCACCCCTCTATTTATTTCAGTGTGGACGCACGGATATTTATTTTATTCTTTGGGTTATAACCCACGACTAGCGTTGTTTATTTTGTTGTCCAAGTTGTCCCAGCTCTGGAAGCTTCTTTCAGGTTGGCTCCTGACACAGGTCCCCCAGCCTGAGCTGGGGTTTGTTTGCTGGAGGTTTTCTTGGTTGTTTTTCTTTCTTCCTGTTTTTGTTTTTAGGCACTTCCTTGGTTTCTGGCACTACAAGACGCTCCGGGTTCGTCCTGCCTTTTCCCTTGGGAGCCCTGGAGATTCCTGGTCTGCAGCCCGGGGGCCCCACGGGGGCCCCCCAATAGAGGAATCTGATTCATAAGAAGCTGCTCATGACCCCATGCCTCGCAGGCTCCGAGGAACCGTCTCACTCAGCCTCCCTCCCCCTACTTCACAGGTGGGCAAACTGAGGCCCAGAGGGAGGGCCTGCTCAAGTGCAAGGTGGTGGGGCCCCGCCGAGGGAGACCCGGGTGGCACCGGTTTCTCCGACTCCTCTCTGCCCCCTCATTTGAGGGGTCTCGGGAGGAAGATGAAGCAGGGAGTCCAGTTCCCACCCCAGGGCCCACAGAGCATGTGTGGACAAGGCGTGGGGCGCCCGAGGCTGGCGGTGGTGAGTCAGAGCCAGGGCCAGCCGTGCGGCTTTGGCACCGGCCTCTTCCTGGAGCGGTGCAGGCCCAGCACGGACTGCGGACAGCAGAAGGCCCACAATATGTCAGGTGCTTCAGCCACAGGGCCCGGGGCCAGCGAATCGGGGTCCCTGGCGGACCCTGCGCCGGCTGCACAGGACTTCCGAGGTCAGAGACAAAGCCGGGAAGGGGGACACTGTGCACCTCAGGAGGGAGCCCACGGGTATCGGCCAGGCCCACTGCCGGAGCTCAGAGGCCCCAAACACACGGAGGAGGACTCTTCTGCCTCGTTGAGCTTTAGATGTGCCATTTGTACCACGACAGGATGGCAAGTAGGCTTGAATCTCGGCTTTAGTGGGAGCTTCTCAGAGCCGGGCACAGAGAAGGATTCTGAAGTTACCACCCGGCTCAGGATAAAGATTGTGGTGCCCATTAACAACGTTAGCCCTGGTGGGAGATGGGAGGGTCGTGGTGGCGCTCCATTAGTGATGTCTGCCCTGGTGGGAGATGGGAGGGTTGTGGTGGCGCCCCAGTAGTGATGCCTGCCCTGGTAGGCGATGGGAGGGTCGTGGTGGCGCTCCACTAGTGATGTCTGTCCTGGGGTAAGATGGGAGGGTCGTGGAACGAGTACCCTGTATTTGCTGTCCCTGGATTAGATCATCTCTCCTATCCTTTCCAGCTACTTCTTTTCAGGATTCTGAACTAGAAGAAAAGATGTATTTTCAAGGCCTGTGAACTATCCGTTCTGATGGGTCAAAGCGTAGACAGAGGAACGAACCCTCCCGACAACTCCCTGGGGGCGGGTCCGTGGTGCCCCAGGCCGGGGTCAGGTGCTGGGGTCACCGAGTCCGGGAGGCCCACGCCCCGGCCCCTCCCACCACCACGTGCCCCGAGGGCACTGCCGGCAGGCTCCTTGTCGGGCTGGCTCACTGACCTGTCGCACTGGCTGCCTTCCACGTTCTCTTTGCAGGGGCAGCGCCCGCTGCGGGCGTCACAGGTGCCCAGGCTGCCAGCGGGATGGCAGGCGCAGGGTCTGCCAGAGACGGGACGAGGGGAAAGTGTCCAATGAGCAACTCCGGAATAGCAATAGCCCGTCCTCCTCGGAAGGAGTCTCTCCATCCCGCCCCATTCCCGAGAGGACCAGGAGGCCGACTGACCCGAGAGTCTGCACCACCCCCTTTGGCTTCACTGCTCCCGCCTTGCCCAGGAAACGACCCGTCCGCTCATGGGAAGAGCGGTCCACCTGCCCGCCCACCCACTCATCCGTCCATCCGTCCATCCCTTCCTCCCTGCATCCACTCACTCCTCCATCTGTGCATCCTTCCATCCACCCGTCCATTTATTCATCCACCCCTCGACCCACCCTCTCACTGACCTAACCCTAACCCACCCGTGCAGCTGTCCATGCACCCGTCCGTCCCGTCCAAATCCCCCGAGGGGCGCCCCTGCTGGGCCGCCAGCGCCCACCGCGCTGCCGCCCTCACCTGCAGCCTCCCTCGCTGAGCGAGTGGAACCCGGGCAGGCAGCGGTCACACTTCCAGCCGGTCACCGTGGCCTTGCAGATGCAGGTGCCCGAGTCATCGCACTGGAGGCGCAGGGAGCCTGGGGCAGGAAGGGCACCAGGCAGCAGGGGCCGCGATGGGGCAGGGGCTAGGGGCGGGGCTAGGGGCCGGGGCAGCAGGGGCTAGGGGCGGGGCGGCCGGGCCCACTCACCTGCCGGGTGGCAGTCGCAGGGCTGGCAGGGTGTGGACGGGTTCCAGCGGTAGAAGTTCTCCCGGCAGTGCTGGCAGTGCGGCCCGGCCGTGTTGTCGCGGCAGCGCAGGCAGCGCCCGCCGTGGCCCGTGCTGCGGAAGAGCTCCCGGTCGAACACACACTGCTCCGAGCGGCCGCTGCAGTTGCAAGCTGTGGGCAGGGGGCGGGGCTGTGTCAGTGGCCGTGGCATGTGGTAGGTTAGGGGTGGAGTCCGTGCCCATCAGCCTCTGTGCTGAATGAGCGAGGCAGCTTGAGGAAGGTCAAAGATGGAGTTTAGGCCCAGTTTGATCAAGGACATGGAGACCAATCAATTGATCTTCCAAAAGAGGACACTCATATGAGCAGAGGGGGCACCCCTAATAAATATACCAAAACCAAGACTGTCCCAGACAACCTTGGGTGTACAGTGGCCTGGTCATGAATCACGGGCCACCTTCTAGAGTGGCAGTGGGGCTCACTCCAGCACCTCGTGTGGGTCCTTTAAGCCATAATTGTGCGCATCTGGTCCCCAGTGATCATGAGGTAACGCAGCATGGAAAATACAAGTCACCCTTCGTTTGCTCATTCATTCACTAAAAGGAACCCTCTGTGTACTGGGCTCTGTCTGGACTCCTGTGGCGAGCCTGGGGCAGGGGCGGGGCAGGGGAACCGGGAACAGCATGATCCCAGCTCCGGCCGCCGGCTGCCCGCTGCTGGCCCCAGGCCAGGCGCAGTGAGCCTGTGGGAGCGCTGCAGGTGGAGGGTTCTGGGGGCTGAAAGGAGGGACCTTACCGCTGTCCTGGGGGGATGGGCCGAGGCTTCCTGGAGGAAGTCACAGCTACAGTGGCATCTGAGGGGTTGGGGGGAAGGAGCTCTCCATCAAAGGAGGGGAGGGGAGGGGAGGGGAGGGAGGGCAGAGTCCCAGGCAGGCAGGAGAGGGAGCTCAGAGGATGAGCTGTGGGCGGCTGGGGAAGCGAGATGTGCCGAGTGCGTGTAGGGGACGGGCATGGCCTGTGATGGGCAGGGAGGCGGGTGGGGGCGTTGTGCAGTGTGAGGGGACGGGCAGCCATGAAGTCAAGAGGCCGGCACAGCTGGACTGGGGAGGCGGGGCCACGGACTTCACCTTGGAGCACGGGGGCTGTGGGCGGGTTAAGCAGGGTGGATGTAATCACATTTGCACCTTAGGAAGCACCCCGGGCTGCGGGCAGGGACGAGGGAGCTTCAGTGCCCAGGGAGGGGCACTGGGGCGCTGGCTGCACAGCTGAGCTGCAGGGACGTGGACGAGGCTGAATTCGGGACTCGGGGCTGCTGGCACTGGGAGTGTCGAGGGGCCGGGCATGAAGTTCCTATGTCCAGGCTGGTGACTGAGGGGACACAGATGTGACCCCAGGGGTGAGGACATGACAAGAGAAGCAGTCTGGCCTTTGGTGTCCCCACCATGGAGGCGACCCCAGGCTGGGAGCGGGCGTGCCAGCCAGCTCAGCTTCCCTGGCCTCGGGAGGACTTCCTGGTGGAGGCAGGCCAGCAAGGGCGGCAGGAACCCATTAGGGTCACGGCAGCCCTTGGCGGCTCCTGCAGACGGCACCCTGTTCCGAGGAACAAGCCGTCCCCTCCCCGCCCACAGGCTGCCAGTGGCCCAAGCCCCAGAGGACAGAGGCTGAGAGGCCAAGCCTGCCACGGAGACACCCCTGCTGGGGCAGCAGCAGAGCAGCTGGGATCCGGTGCCTGGCGACACCCGCTGCGCGCGCACGGGGAGCCTGATGCACACCAGCTGACCCTCTGGAGAGACGGGGCGGGGCTTGGGGACAGGGGGTGTTGGGGCAGTCGGGGACACCAGGCCAGAGGGAAGGCGGTGGGTCCTCCCACCCACCCCGTGCACAGCCCCACGTCCCCGGAGAAGGTATGGCGGCCCCGTCCTCTCCAGCGTGTGGTCACAGCCACACCCCGGGGGGCTGAGACATGAAAGGGCTGCCGGGGGTCTGCGGGACAGTCATGGGCAGGCCAGCACCCCCTAGGACCTGGGGCGGCCTGGCTTTCATTAGCAACTGCGGTTGGAGCGGCTGCAACAAAGGAACAGTTGGGGACCTTCCCAGCCCCCCACCTCAAACACCTCCATAGTGAGGGACTTGGTTGGGGGTGGGGGAGGGCTGCTTCAGGGGGAAGGACGGAGGATGCCATGCCCACCGCCTGCCCCCCTCCGGCCCCCTCAGCCCTGCAGCAGCACGGGGGCGGGGGGGGGTGGTGGCTCTGAGCCCCAGCACCACCAGGCCCACCTGGAGCAGCCCCCACAGCCAGCTCCCGGGGAGCCTGTTTCCTGGCCTGCACCCCGGCCCCCAGAGCCACGGGACACTCACGCAGGCACTCGTTGGCGGCCTCGGCTGTGCCCCGCGCCCACGGGCGGTCCTGGAAGAAGGGCAGGCAGCGCTCGCAGTCCACGCCCGTGGTGTTGTGCTGGCAGCGGCAGGCCAGCCGGCCCGCCGCGTCGGGGCCGCACTCGCTGGCGTGGCCGTGACACTTGCACCTGGGAAAGGACACGGAGCACGGGGGTCCGGGACGGAAGGTGCCGGCAGGGGAGGGGCTCATCACCAGGAAGCCCTGCGTCCCGGCGCGCCCAAGGTTATGGCTCAGTTATGGAGCTTCACTGAGCACCTACTATGTGCCCGGGGCAACAGTAAGGAGCCGGCCGTGCTGGGTGCTGGCTCCGGGCTTGGCTGTTCTGGGCTCTGTGGACGTGTGACCCCGTTGCACCTCACAAGCCAGCTCGAGCCCATTATATGGATGGAGAAACTGAGGCACAGAGGAGTCGCCCAGGGCCACCAGTTAGTAATGGCTAAGTTTGCGAAGCTGCCTGTACAGGCTTCTGCCCAGGAGGAGCCCCCCCAGGGGCTGAGAGAGACCTGGGAAGGAGTCCTCTGTCTCCCGGGCTGAGGGGGGGCCAGCTCACAGTGGTTGAGGGGTGCCCCATGCCCTTGTCCTTAGACTGTGTCTAGTGAGAAAGAGGCTGCTCCTTACGGAGGACAACCCCCAGCTCATCTTGAGTGCCCAGGGAGTCTGTGCCCTGGAGGGCAGCGCTGGCCCCCATCCCACCCCTCCAGCTCCCACAGGCCAGGAGACGGCCGGGATCAGGCCAGAGCAAAGAGGCGCTCTGGGGGTCACGGTCCGCCGAGCCCGATCCCATGGGGCCATTATCACCCCCCACTCTACCCCGAGGGGCCAAACCAAGTTACTCTGAGGACAGCCCTGGCTCCCAGCTCCCAGCCTTGCTCTGGCCTGCCCTGACCCAGCCATTAACTCACATCTCGCTGGGACCCCACTGCCGTGGCCGCAGGGACATGATTATCCCCATTTCACAGATGAGCAAACAAAGGCTCAGGGACGGGCGCTAAGAGGCAGAGCTGGCTTCCGAACCCTGTTCTCTGCTGCTCTGCGCAGACCCGTGTTCCTGGGCAGCCCCCCAGAGCCACGCCACAGCTTCCCGGGTGCGCCGTGTCTCACGCTCCGCCCCCAGCGGGTCCTGGAGAATCAATGACCACTGCCAGCGATCACGATGATGCTTTCTTTCTCTGCTCTGGGGACACAGGGCTCGGGAAGCTGGCTGGGCGCTGCTTCCTGGCCAGGCCTGCCTGGGAGCCCGGGGTAGGCAGGGAACACCCTGGCATCTCTGGCAGAGGTAGGGCAGGCACCAGGCAGTCTTGGAGCTGGGGACCACCTGTGTCCCGAGAGGTGGTTGCAAACACCACCCTCCTCCATGAAGCTCTGTGACCCCAAGGGCAGGAGTGAGGTTCATGTGGGCCGCCACTGGGCCACCCGCCCCCACCCAGCTGCCGGCCTGGGGGTGGTCCGGCTCCGGCGGCTGGGGCCCACCTGCTCTCCAGGCCAAAGGGGCTGGAGTTCACTGCCACCCGCAATCCTTGGGGACAACCTCCTCCCGGGCGGTTTGACCTGGGTCACGTGTGGGGGCGGCAGGGGAGGGGGAGCAGGCAGAGGGGCCCTCACAGACACCCCCATCTCCCCGTCACTCCGAGCCCCAGCCTTCCCTGGAGGGCGCGGCCGTGCCGAGTGCGGGCGTCTGGGCCCCCGTCCCTTCCGAGACTTCGCCGCCTCTCCAACGCCGCCCGGGCGTCCCTGCGTCACGGGGCCCCTTGCTCCCTACCCCACGGGCCATCATTCCCACGCTGGACTGACTTCCCGTCCTAAACAGCTTCGGACCCACACACCTCTCCCGGCCCTGCTGCGCCTCAGCTGCTGCACCCGAGTTCGGCTGTTTGTCCTCCTCTCCCCCGCGCGGACGGCAGGGGCTGGAGCGTTCCCCAAACCCCAGCCCTGTCACTACCCGACCGAACCTTCAGCAGCTGCTCTCTGTGCGTGGGACGAAAATACACTGCGTTGCCCTGACTAGTGTGGCTCAGTGGGCCAGGCGTTGTCCCACAAAGCCAAAGGTCGCCGGTTCGATTCCCAGTCAGGGCACATGCCTGGGTTGGGGGTTCGGTTCCCCGTCGGTTGGGGCGTGTACGAGAAGCCAGTGATCACTGTCTCTCTCACATCAGTGTTTCTGTCCTCCTTCTCCCTCCTGTCCCCTCTCTCTAACGAATACATAAAGAACTATTTAAAAAATAAAAAATAAACAGACTGTGTCCTTGGCCCAACCTTCCAGCCGCCTCCCCACCCCAGCCCCAGGGCCTGCCTTCTCCCAGGCCCTCAGGTCCCAGGTCTCGCACACGCTGGCACTCCGCCCGGATCGCTCCCCACCCCCAACCCTCACAGCCCTGGCAGGTCCCCGCCTGCGGAGCGGTCTCCCTGCCCGGCGCACGCCCTGCCCTGGCCTCCCGTCCCCGTCATTCTGGGGCACGTGGCCATGATGACTGGAGACCGATGCGATTGCTGCCTGCCACCCCCACCCACGAGACGGGGGGCGGGAACACATCTGTCGTCCTCTCGACTTTCCAAGAAGACGCCCTTCGAGCTCAGGCATTGAAGACGTCACCTGCGGCTGCCCTCGTTCCAGCCCCCGCCTCGCACACCCACCACCGGGGGCCACGCGGGACACCGCCCTGCGAGGTGAGCAGCCCCCGCCTCTCGGGGAGGGGAGATGCGTGGACGGACAAACCGCAGCACGTGCCGACGGACAGACGTCAGGGACCACTGCGGCCGGGACCAGAGCCCCGGCGGCACAGCCTAGCGAGTCCCACGTGAGCGAGGCGCCCAGAGCACGGTGACCCTTCCGCGTCGTTGGCCTGGGGCCCAGGAGCAGCCCGAGCTGTTCTTCCAGGGCTCAGATGCCTCGCAACCTCACCAAAAAATGTCTGGGTCCCGACGAAGCCCCACTACACCCCAGTTTACCAGGAGGTCTGGGGGGGGAGCGGGGTTGATGGGCTGCACTGCTTATAAAATCAGGAATGCTGATTTTTTTTAAAAAAACCGAAACCTTGAAGGCTTCCAGTCCTGGGCCTGCTGGCGGTCGCCATCAACCAGCTTTACACGCACAGCGTGAGGGACGCCAGCCCGGCTGTGATCTGGGCGAGCTGGGAGGGCAGAGCACTGCTGTGCACCGTGGCGACGCCACTCAGGGCAGGAAAAGGACGGGAGGGAGGGAGGAGGGGGGACGGGGCTTCCAGGCAGAGGGAACAGCAGCAGCAAAGGTCCAGCGTGCCCCGCCCATGGTGGTGGGGACCGCGGGTGCGGGAGAAACAGCGGGAGTTGGGAGGGGAGACGCACAGCAGCCGGACAGTCCTCGAGTGCCGGGCCCAGGGGGCCAGGGTCCCGCACCCTCTCCCTCCCCTGGGACACCCGAAGTGGCGTCTTTGCCCTCTAACCACGTGGGGTGACCCCCGCACGGCCACCACCTTCGGGAGCCTGGTCCCCGCCGGCCGCCCTGCCTCCCGCCACCTACCTGCCGCCCACGGAGAAGTCAGACACGGCGTAGTAGTAGGACTGCAGCACCTTCGGGTCCTTGAAGATGTCGTCCCCAAATGTGTTGAGCCGGTCCAGGGAGATGAGCAGCTCGGTGCTGGTGACCCACTCCTGGGGGGCGAGCGGGGTGGAGGGCGGGGAAGGGAAGGGCTGCCATCAGCAGGCCCCTGGGTGTCTGCCCCCGGCCCGCTCTGCTGGGCAGCACAGCTGGCCAACCCGGGGGTCTCCGGGGACGGAGGGGCGGGCCAGGCTCATACAGACACCAAGCACGCTGCAGAAATCAGGGGCCTGTGCGTCGGGGGGTCACGGCAGCCCGGGGCCCGGCCCACTCACTGGCTGTGCCACTTTGGGGAAGCCGCTCCGTGTCCTGGAGCAGCCGCGCCCCTCCTGTGAGATGGGACAAGGGACAGTCCCAAGCCCACGAGGGTGTTTGGAGCACGGCCGGTGTCAGCAGTGAGGTGTGGGGGTCTGGCACCTGCTGGGTGAGTGGTGACCCCGTTGTGCAGGCCACCTGGCTTCTCCCCCATTCTAGAGGCCGGCTGGAGGACGGCCTGTCCCAGTGCCCTCCTCCCCCTCAGCTGGGCCTGGCGTGCGGTGGGACCTCGGCCTGTGGGCATCTCATGTGCTGAAGACCAGGCTCCCACAGACAAGCCACCTGCCCCAGGTGACATCTGTCTCCCCAGAACACGCGGCACCCCACAACAGCAGGAACTTGGGGCCCGTTTACTGGCTGCAGCCCCGCTGGCAGCAGGCACAGCAAACACTCGCTGATCACTGCTGAATGAGCAGCTTCCCCTGGAAGAGTCGGTGGGGAGGTGGGAGCGAACCCACGCGAAGGCTGGCATTTTCCTCTGCCTGCTGTTTGCTGCAATCAGGTGGCTCCGGCTGCATTTCAATTAGCGCTTTAATTCAGCCCGGGAGCTCCCGGTTCAGCCATCCATCGGGCCCGTCAGCACGGAACACGAGCTCCTGGAAAAGTCGGTCTTCCCGGCCCAGCAGGATGCAGCCCAGCGGGCCCCCGCCGCTCCCTGGGCTCAGCGACCCTCGACCCTCGAGCCCGCTGCCCGGCACCCCGGGCCTCTGCCCCAGGGTGTGGCAGCCCGGGAGGAACGGTCCAGCAGCAGAAAACCGCAGTGGGGACCTCAGCTGAGTTTGTCGGTCCCCGTCACTCTCAATTACTTCTCAGAGGTCAGCGACCTGGTTAAAACCTGCTTCTGACCCGGGGGGTCTGGGGTGGCCCGAGGCTCCGCCTTCTAACAGGGGCCCGGCCGGGGGGTGGCGGGGGGCTGTTGCTGCCGGTCCCTGAGCACGCGCTGAAGGCTCTCGGCGTCTTTTCTTCCACCAGAACAAGCGCCACCTAGAGAACTGGAACCAGTTTACGGAAGGCCCCGAGGTGGACACTGTGTGGCCGTGGCTCGGGCACTCACGGTCCCCTGACCAGTAGGTTCTGCTGCTGAGGACGGTAAGAAGCCAGGAAAAGTCCCAGGCAAGCGGAACGGATGGGGAAACTCAGACAAGGAAATTAAACACGGCCGAAGAGTTTGAACAACTTACATCCAGCTGGGGAGTCGCAAACCTTATCTCCCCGACCAAGGACACTGGGGAACACATGGGTCCCCCCTCTCCTCCCGGACCAGAGAGCACACAGCTTACATCTCCCCGGTCAGGGACACGGAGCACAAACCCAAGGACGGATGAAGTCGGGGGAACGAATAACAGAATTCCAGTGAGAACCAGACAGACCCAAGACAAAAGCCAAACAGTAGGGCCCCCTGCGGAAGGACCCCACCCCCTCCGTGCTGCTTTGGTGCACCCGCCTATCACAAACACAGCTGGGAAGCTGATGACCCCTCCCCCAAGGGCCTCGGCTGCAGAAGCAAGAGAAAACCCTGGAGACAAACTCGGGGTGCGGGCCAGCTCTAGGGCACAAAGCTTTCACTTCCCCCTAAATTCTAAGGGTCCCCACGAGACTTGCAAGTGGGGGAGTGTGGGCAGCAGCAGCTCGCCCCGGGCCAACCCCTGATCCTGTCTCCAAGGGCCCCCTTCTCTCTGACTCTCCAGGGAGCTAAAGCTGCCACACCTTGGCCCTCCTCTGTCACCGTGACCTTCACTTCCCAGGGAGCACACAGCAGCCCCGCTGTGGCTCACTTCTCTCCCCAAGACATTTCCAAAGAGCCCAAGCAGCCCCGGCCTGGACTCCCTCCCGTTGCTCCTACCCTAAGCCCTTCCTTGTTCCACTGTCCCCAAGTTTAACAAACACACTCCCAAGATCGCCTGCGCTCCTGCTGGGAGACCTCTGCGGCACGAAGTCAAGAGCCCACACCCTGCCAGCAGGCCACGGCAGACGCCCTCCGGGCCAGGTCCCCGGCTGGTGACTCACGACCCCATTCTACAGAGGAAGAGACTGGGGCTCAGAGAGGCTGAGTGCTCTGCTTCAGGCTGCACAGCGGGCACGCAGCAGAGCTGGGGTTCGGGTCCCAGCTTTAACCACTAGGCAGCCTGCCTTCCTGCACCTACCCTAGCGCCTTCAGCATACCAGGGGGCCCAGAGGGCACCGGCCTGCCCACAGCCTCCAGCCCCCATGGCCTTCTCTGGGTTTTCTCATCTGCTTCAGGGCCTACGACTGTTCTCCCAGTCCGGGAATGGCAACAGGAACCGTGTCCAAACCTCCCTGAGACACTGGGACAGTGGCCGTGAGAGAGCAGGGGGATTTGCTCCTTTACCCCAACTTGTGTGGAGCCTCCCTCCCTGAGGCCTTAAAGGCCATTTGGGGGTAAACTGGAGCCCCGATGTACACAGGCAAACAGGCTTTTGCAACTTCGCATCGCCTCCACTACAACTAGGAGTGGGCGAGCCAGGGGCGGGGCTCTGGGCCAGACTGCGGTACAGAGGAGGAGCCGGGGGCGGGGCCTCAGCTCAGCCGGCCCCCAGGACGCAGCCGCGGAGGGCTGCTCAGCTCGCTCACCCGATTCTGCCCCGGCCGGTGGGACCCAGGACCCAGTAGCTGAGTGGACACATCCTTTGTGACCTCGCACCCCCAAATGCTCCTTGTTCTCAGAGAGAGTGTCACCAGGGTGCATCCGGGGGGGACGGGAGTGAAGGCCTGGGTGGCCTTGAATTTCTTTGTCCTTCTCTGACCTCGGTTTCTGCCCGGAAGCAGCGGGAGGTGGGGTGGGGGTTTCTGCGGTTGCTTCTCTGTTAGGGACAATGTCCCGGACATGCGAGACCTCAGGTCAGGGAACCGGCCGCCAAGGTCCCCAGCTTAGGCCTCTGCCCCGGGGGACGTGGGTGCAGACGCAGGCGGAGCAGGCCTGGACGTTCTGCTCGTCCTCAGGCGACCTCGGCTGACCTTTCCTAATCTGCGGGCCTGGAGCCCCGGGAGGAGGCTCCGTCACTTCAGACAGAATCAAGACGATCACACGTGAGCCTTCTCCACGGGACCAGCAGGGCCTGGGCGTCCGGAGCTGTGATTCTGAGCCGTGAAGGTGAGCCTTGCCCAAGGAGAGGTCTGGCCTTTGCTGCCTGCTCCTGAGGTCACCTCTAAGCCATCACGACTGATGTCCTGCTTGCTAAGAGTGTCTTTGTTCACCCCGGGTCTTGGGCCCCCCAGGTAGTCTATGCTAACCCGTTACCTATGGGGCCCTCGGGCCACAGGGGACCAGCTGGTGACGAAGGCCTGTGGTGCAGGCCGTGGGCTGGGTCTGTGCGGGGAACCCCGTGAAGACCCGGATGCCCGGGTGCAGTGAGCTTCCCTGGCCAGCAACGGTCACACTTGGTTGTCACACACAGTTGCTGGGAGAAATCAGCGCTGTCCCCAGGACCCTTTGCTGGTTTCAGTCTGTTTCTTTTCACTGTAATAAATCCTCACCTGAGGGTGCCAGCTTCTCCGAGTTCTGCGAGGGCCTCAAGCAACTCTGGAACCTGAGGGTGGTCTTGGGGCCCCTGAACCGGCTGACTCCCCATCTTCTCTTGCAGGGTGGCCCAGGCAGGACACAACTTCCCTCACGACCTCAGTGTCTCCTCTGGGAACAAACAGGACTCTGGCCCCGCCCCCTTGCTGTCCCAGACGGGCGGAGGAAATGCGACCTGTCCAGGGAAGGAGACGTGGCCGTTTTTCTGACCACAGGCCTGTCTGGATGTGGGGGAGCGGACGAGAGGGCCGTTAACGCCTAGGAACGTCAATCAACCAGGCCCCTGTGCCCGGGGTCAAAGGTCATGAGCGCCCAGGGAGGTGGACATGCGTGGGGGCCGATACCAGTACGGCCCCATAGCTGAGCAGAGCCAGGCGGGCTGGCCAGGGGACCTGTGTAAACGGACACAGCCACAGGCCTGCGGCGCCCTCACCTTCGAGGACGAGGACAGTGAGCTACCGTGGCTTGCAGCCTCAGAGCGTGAGTGCATGCCTCTCAGGGCCAAGCACTGCGCCAGCCACGTGATGGCTGACCGCCCAGCGTGGCGGCGTGGGCTACTGCGATGGAAATTCGTTGAAGGGAAACCTTTTAAAGGCAGTCGTGCTAGTCACATTTTAAGTGCTCTAACAGACCCCTGGGGCGAGTGGCCACCGGTGTGAGCATTTGCATCTCATTCCCTAAAGTTCTGAGTCAGCGTAGAACCCGGGACTCTGATTCCAAACGCACGTTCTGCTCGCATTCTCCGCAGTATCCTCGGAAAAGCCCGTGGAGACACACGGGGCAGGCGGCGGCGCTGCGGGTTCAGGGAGGGAGTGAGGCCCTTGGTGGGGGGTTCTGGGAGGAGCACCGGCCAGGAGTCAGGACACCTGGGGTCTGGCCTGGGCCCTCCCCGCAGGCGAGCCCCTGGAGAACCCGATCCCCGCTCCAGGTCTCAGTTTCCCCACCTCCATAAGGGAGGAGTCTGATGAGGTGGCTCGCGGGAACCCCAGGGCTGACACGGGAGGCCAGGAAAGGAACAGGTCTGCCTGCCTGAGTCGTCCCCCTTCTACTTACTTCGTCATCAGGTGTCCGCAAAAGGTTTAGACGCAACAAAAACTTATGCTGTTTAAAACCCGAAAACCGCGGCATCCCATAGAGTCCGCCTGTGTCCTGCCACTTTAGACTTTCCTGTGGTCCCTGGACCCGATGCCCTACCCCGAGCCCCGCCCCCCAACCCCGCCCTGTCTGACCTGCAGCAGGGGGCTCTCCTCGAAGTTGTAGGCGCTGGGCCGGCCCTCCAGGGTGGAGAAGGCCACGTTGCCCCCGCTCAGCGGGGAGATGTCGCTGAACTCCGAGGTGCAGAAGGCCACGCGCTCGTCCTGGCCGGGGCGCAGGTAGTGGCCCTCGGGCCGGCCGTAGGTCTTCCAGCAGGAGGCGCTGTAGTACTGGTAGGGCTCCCACGGGCCGCCCGCGCGGCCGCGCTTGTAGATGGCGAAGCTCTCGGGGCGGCTGGTGTGGAACTTCAGCCGCACGTAGGTGATCTCGTAGGCTTTCCCTGCAGTGGGAGGACACAGACTCACTTCACAGACGGGAAGGGGCAGTCCAAACCCTGGTCCCGGGGACAGCAGGCCGGCTGTGCTGCACGAACTATCTTGGATCGTTAGAGGCTGTCTGGTGTGCTGTGCTGGGAGTGCCGCCATCGACTAGTGATGCCTGTCCGGGTAAAGCGAAGAACAAGGTAGACGTGCCTTCCCGGTATTTGCCATCCCTGACCTGGGCCAGCCGGCCTCCCTGCGTGGCAGTCTGCCCTGTAGCACCCCCACAGGGCGCCATCTCTCTTTGCTCAAGTGTCTACGGCCACAAGATGCTGCCGCATCCTGAAGAAGACTGCTCTACCCTTAGAAAGTTACTTCTTTCACTACATCCCACCGAAGCTTACCCTTCCACCTGTGACTTTGGCCTCAGTCCCTCTCAGTGACTTCAGACCCCTGGTGTCTGGGGAGAGCCCTGTTCCAAGTCCCAACCCCTAACACGGTTCTCCCTGGACCCTCCACTCCTCACATGTCCGTCTAACTTCACTTCCGACCCAAGCTCACCTGCCCACCCCGCGGCCTCATCTCCCAGCCGAACCCTCAGTCCGCTGCCCTTCAGCTTCTCTGGGCCACTCATGCTCCTTGCTGCCTTGCACGTTCCTCCCCCGGGGCCTCACACAATGGACTAGCATTCGGCGATAAAAAAGAATGAGGTACAGACGCACCTCCATTACGGCAAAGTTACGTCCAGATAAACTCATGGTGAGTTGAAAATATTGCAAACGCACTGACTACACCTAACCTACCTGCCACCGCAGCTCGGCCCAACCGATCGGAACACACCCAGAGCTCTCACATTAGCCTCCAGCTCGACCATGACCTTGAGTTTCATCTCAAGAGTCGTTGCCTTCCCGTCTTCCCACCAGGAGCAGGAGGCACAGCCGGGCGTTTGGTGGACAGGGTGCTGTGCCAAACCACCGAACGCAGCACCCAAAACCGCCGGCAACACAGCCGCCGCGGAGCCTCGGCTGTGTCCCACCGCAGACCGCCGGCCCGGGCACAAGGGCGATGCTCAAAATGCAAGTGGGGTTTCTACGAAACGTGTATCGCTTTCACACCGCCGTCAAGCAGACAAATGGTGAGTCAATCCATCGGAAGTCGGGGACCGTCTGCACTGATACCATGCTACCACACGGATGAACCTCAAAAATGTTACGGTAAAGGAAAGAAGCTAATCACAAAGGACTACATTTTCTGTATGACTCCGCCGATACTAAATGTCCTGAACAGGCAAATCCATAAAGACAGAAAGTGGATTTGTTGTCAAGTAATGGGGGGGCGGGGGCTGGGCGGTGACTGCTCATGGGCACAAGGCTTCTTTTGGGGGTGATGAAATGTTCTTGTTTTTTAAGATCTTATTTATTTATTTTTAGTGAGAGGGCAAAGGAGGGGGAGAAAGAGGGAGAGCAATATCAGTCAGTTGCCTCTCTCACACCCCCCAACCGGGGACCTGGCCCCAAACTCTGACTGGGCCTCGAACTGGCGACCTTTTAGTCTGTGGGCCAGTGCTCAGTCTACTGAGCCACAGCAGCCAGGGTGATGGAATGTTCTCAAATGGACTGTGGTGATGGGTATACGACCCTACAAATACACTAAGAACCACTGAATTGAGCACTTCGAGTGAATTACATAGTGAATCAATTATATTTCCATAAAGCTGTTACATATATTTTTATAAATTGGACTTCACATCCATTAGGATGGTTATAATCTTTTTTAAATGGTAATAACAAGTGTTGGTGAGCATGTGGAAAAACTGGAACAGTGCAGAGGAAATGTAAAATGGTGCACTTGCAAAGGAAAACTCTGGTAGTTTCTCAAAAAGTTTACAATAGAATGAGCACCCGATCCAGCAGTTCCACTTCGCGGCGTCCCCAGAAGACCGAAGGCGGGGTCTCGAAGACCCGTCTGCTCACCCCCGTCCGCAGCAGCGCGCAGTTCACGTCGACCAAAGGGCGACAGAACCCAAGCGTCCGTCCACGGGTGATGGACACGCAGGACGGGGTCCAGCCAGGTGGCCTGTTTATCTTCAGCCTCAAATGTAAGGACATTCTGACGCCCGCTACATTGTAAATGAGCCCTGAGGACATTACGCTGAGTGGAATTCGCCCGTCCCCACGAGTCAAATACCGCGGGATCCCATGGGCCTGAGGTCCCCACGGGGGCCCAGCCCACGGAGACAGGCTGCAGAATGCCGATTGCCAGGGCCCGGGGGCGGGGCTGGGAGTCAGCGTGTCACGGGGTCAGAGTTTCAGTTTGGGAAAATGACAAGGTTCTGGAGACGGATGGCGGTGACAGTGACGCCACAGTGTGGATGTGCTGAATGGCACTGGCCTGTGCCCCTAAGATGGTTACGATGACAAATTTCACGGTCTGCGTGTTTTACCTCCATGAAGAGTTCAAACACACACAGGATCCGGCAACAGTCACGCCTGCGTGAGTGTGGTTGGGAGGGTGATAATGGGAGCGTAATAATGTGTTGTTTTAACTTGAACATCTCACCTAAAATGTCCTATGGTGTGCTTGAGTGGGATAGTGTTATGTCACAGAATGACACACGCTTATGATTTTGTCATAAGATTTGGTAATGCACAGGGGCGTTATTTGTGCCGGACCCTGCTGTGTATACAGTAGGGGGTAAACTCAGGGGTGTGCGGAGCCACCGACACAGCTGACCACTGGTCTATCATACGGGGCAAAGCTGAGTCAAAATGCTGAATGGAGAAAGAGACACGAGACCCACCATTCAGAACCATCGAATCACATTTAAAGCTCTCTCAAGAAGAAAAAAAAATCTCTCAAGAACAGGCACAAAACAAAGTCCCCGAACAGAAGACGGCGCCCGCCCTCGGGGCAGAGCGCCCCTTCCCTGTCTCATGGTTCTGCACTTCCCCAGTTTTCTCTCACGAGGCTTGTTTCAATTTAAAAACTGGAGAAAACACATTAACAAATTTTTTTTTTAAGCAACCGCCTTGCCATGTTCTCTTTTAAGCTGTTTTGCAAAGCCCTGAGGCAGCCCGGCTTGGCACTGTCACTCCGAGTCCCTCAAAAGGAATCCTGGGTGGCTGACAGTCGGTGTCGGGGACCAGCCGGTGGCTGCTTCTGTTCCCGGCAGGCTTCAAGCCTGGGGACCGGGAGGGGACTTCTCCCAGATGTGCACTCACGGAAGGACACCGCGGAGGCGGGCCCCGGTCCCCCAGACTCCCGGGTAAACACCGAACAGCCAGACACCGCGCTCGGTGTCCGGAGGGGAGCTTGGAGCCACTTAAAAGGTGGCTGGCGGCGAGACGCTCGATGGGGAAAAAGACGGTCACAGGGAGTCCATGCAAACAAGGAACGTGGGGCGCTGCTTTTCCTCCTCCTTGCTGGGCCAGGAGGTGAGAGAAAGTGCTGGAACATCACAGAGACTCGGCAGGAACTTTTTGTTACCGGAGTTAATTAGAAGAGCCAGGAAAGCAACTTAATCCTCGCTTTGTGATGAAAAGGTTTCTGTCTAAGGCAACCTGAAGGCTGGGGAAGGAAGCCCCCCACACCCCGGTCTTCTACACAGGAACAAGAATTAAATTTGCAGTTTCAGCCCCGACCCTTGTGAGCCCCAGCGGCTGGGTGACGAGGCTTCGGGGTGGTGTGGGGGACAGAGGTGCCCCAGCAGGAGAGCTGCACCAGAACACCGGCCCCACCTATAAACTGTGGCTACACCTCTTGGTGGCACACAGCTCTTACCGCCCAGCTGCCCAGCATGCTGTTCCCTCTGCCTGGAATGCTGTTCCCTCTACTCCTTACCTGGCCGGCTCCCACACATCCTGCTCATCCCACTGGTGGAGCGGGCAAACCACATGCCCCAGCCCCATCCCTGGGCAGGACATCCTTCTCCCACTTTCCTGGGCTGATGGCTACTCACCCTTAAGCCGTGGGCCTGGGTGCCTCACTGGGCTCCCCCAGCCACCCTGGGCGTCCTCACCCTGGTACGTAAACACCTGCCCATCTCTGCCACTGGACTCCGACCCCCTGGGACAAGGGCTGTGAATCCCTCCCATGGAGCACAGCGCCTGGCGCATAGTAGGTGCTCACTAAACGCCTGCTGAATGAGTGAGGAAAGACAAGCGTGATGTATATTTTCCAGGGGTTTATACTCCGGTGAGCACGTTGAGACAGGCAGGCCAACAACACGGCTGAAACGGTCACAGTGTGTCTGCAGGTCCTGACCCCCAAATAGTACTTGCACAACAGCCAGCATTTACTGAGCACCCGCTATGTGCCAGGCACCTTGCTCAGTGCTGTACGCACAGTTTCTCGAGACATCCCCAAACAGTCCCGTCACCGTGCTTGTTTTACGAACGAGGGACTTGCCCAGCGTCCCACACAAGACAGCCGAGGCCCCTCACTCGACTGCAGGCCCGGCTGGCCCCAAAGTCGCCGCCTGGAACCAGGCTCCCCTGCATTCGGGGCTCAGAGAGAAGGGGCTGCCCGGGGACACTGCCACCGAGCCAGCGCCGTGGGCTCTGAGCCACGCCCTCTCCAAGCAGCTGGGACGTACAGCCCATCGGGAATGACAGTGGGGCGGCCGTAAAACCGGGCTGGCCCACATCCCGCTCGGCGGACCAGGGTGAGCTCGGAACAGAACGGAGAGGCTTATTTTGGGAACAGGGAAACAAAACAAAGCCCCTTAATTGGAGCCATCTGGGGAGCAGCGGGCCAGGGGTGGGGCCGGAGGGGGCAGGGTGGGAAGCCGAGCCGGAGCGCCAGGGTGAGGCTGCCCTGCCCGTGGCGGGTATTAGGACCAGGCGGCGAGAGCCGCTCCGGGCCCTCAGCTCTGTTCTCCTCTCCCACCCCGGCTCCTGGCAATTCCGGTGGGTGCCGGGGAGTCCCCACGACCGCGATGCCAGCCTCCGTAAGAGCCGGGCTGGAGCCAGGCTGGCCCGTCACAGTTGTCTCATCTTTGGGCCAAGAGTCTGAGGTTCAAACATGGACCAAGTCTGTCCAGCCCATCGTCTAACTGGAGAGAGTGAACAGGTTTCAGCAGGTTGATTACTGCCTAGGGTTTTGTGTTAAGAAGGATTCTGAGGTCCAGGCGGCACTGAGACACAACTGAAGTGCTGGGGTGTGTAACCCAGCTCCACCACTGACCGGCTCTGTGGCCTTGGCCAAAATACCTACCCCACCCCATTAACTGGGTAAGCGACTCCAGAGTAGTGACTCAGTTTCCCCATTCGCACAAAGCACATTGACAACAACAGGGTTTAATGAGTGAGTGCCTGCCAGCATTTAGAACAGCCCCAGGCAGGTGGCCTGCACACAACTGAATGTGAGCTGTGACCCCGCTCACTGGCCAGACCAACATTTATGGGGCCCCGCGGCATGGGGGGCCTGTGCTGGGCGCCGGGCAATGCCGGTGGAAACGCATTTCCTCGGAGCATGGCCGACACACCAACACACACGAACTGGAACCACAATGCAGCACAGTCCAGATGGGGACCAGGACAGGGACGGGGACGGGTGAGGGGCTGGGGCTGGGAGATGGCCTGGGCAGGACCTCTGCCCAATCCTGGGGAGCTTCCTGGAGGAGGGTGCCTCTAAGCTGAGTGACACAGCCAGTGCAGCCAGCAGCTGGGTCACTGGGCCTTGCTCAGCACAGGGACAGGCCCACAGCAGGCACTCCCCTGCTTTGTTTGTGAGCGAGATGCAGGTTAGGCAGGAGAAGGCAGGAAGAAGGACTCTACAGGTCAAACGTAAGCGCACAGGCAAAGACCAGGAGGAAAAGCAAGGCCGCCGTGGCTCGTCCACAGCCCTGCCGAAGGGCAGCCGGCGGCAGCCGGGTGGGAGGTGGGTAAGGGGCGACCAGAGGCTGCGGGCATCCTTCCCGGACTTTGGGACTTGCCCCTCCTGCCACTCCGGGGTCAGTCCTGGGAAGCCCAGGAGGGTGGAGGCGGCCAGGGCCAGCGGTGGGGCCCAGGAGGGTCGAGACGGGGCTGCTTCTGTGGGTGGAAGCTAACCAGGATCGCTGCCTTGACCCCCGGACCTGCCGGGGGCCCAGCATTCCAGCCGGAACCCCTAGGGAGCAGGAAGGAGGACTTGGCCCCCGGCGCTGGCCGCAGCCAACGCAAACAGGGCCGCGCTCAGCGGGAAGTCGTGGCGAGAACACGGTGGAGCCGAAGCTCTGGAGGCCCAGCCGGCTCTGGGCTCCTCAGGGGCCAGCAAGGCCCTCCCGCTGTCCGCCACGGCCCAGGCCGGGTGCCCTCGCCTCCTCCTCCGGTCCTCTCTAACCGCCTGGGCTGTGCGGGTCTCAGGATGCGGGGCACAACCCCCTGGCTCCCCACACCAGGAGGTCGCTGTCCCCCAACCTGAAATGCCCTTCATTCTCATGGCCCCTCCTGCCACCCTTCAGATCTCAGCCAGGTCCCTGTGCCCTAAGTGTGTCCCCAGTCTCCTCGGTCCTGGGCCCAGCCCGACCTCTGCAGGCCTGGACCACCGAGCCCGCGATCCTGCAGTGGGGGCTGGGCTGGAGGGCAGGCAGGAGCCCACCCCCTTCTTCCTGCAACTCCCCCTGCTCTCGGGGGCCCCAGAACTCATCCGCTGGGAAAACAGGAACTGGACAGTCTGTCTGTCACTCTGGGAGATTCTCAGGAACCCAAGAAAGTGGACAAAGAGACCGCTCCGCTCCCCAGCCTAATGCAAAGCCTGGACCGGCCTCACCAGCATCTGCCCGCCATGGGTATCATTCCCCGGAGCAGCGCAGTCAGGGGAGGGTCCCGTGGTCTGTCAAGTATGGCCAGGTCACCCGGGGCAAAGGGTCTCGTTCTCGGAGCCTCAGTCTGCCTGTCTATAAGAGAACGCATCCTGCGACTCAGCGGGGGTTTCAGTCCCTGCGTGGCGAGAGCCCCCTGATTCATGCCTGTTACCCGTGACGGCCATCCACCCCCCCCCACGCTCCACCCCCGCCACCAGGCCCCAGCCCCCCTCCCTGGCCTTCAGGGCAGGGTGGGGCGCCGCCAGACCCCGCTGCTGCCTTTCATCCCAGACGGGAAGGCTCGGCTTGGCAAATGGGATCTGGAACAGATGTCTGTGAGCTCGCGGGGGGCTGGGAAAGCAGCGACCTCCACCAGGGAACGGAGGGACTGCCGCCCCCTCCACTGCCCCTCACCCCGCTCCCCCAAGGAGACCCTGGTCCAGCGGCCTCCCACGCTCCCCTTCCCCAGCAGAGTTGTCAAGGAGAGGGGGCGGGGCCAGCCGAGAGGGGGCGGGGCCAGCGGAGGTGGCTTGAGGACCAGGCGCAGAGGCTCCCCGCCCACTTCGCCTGACCACGGGCCCTCCGCTGGGAATACGGTGACAACCCCAGACCTCTTCTTCCTCCGACATCACGCGATCCATGGCTCTGCGTGGGGCAAACCGAAGCCCAGTGGAGCCAAACACGGGCCAACTCGGCGAGTATTTCTCAATCCCGTCAGAGGGGACACCCCCCCCGGGGAAGCTCAGCCCAGGGCTGCTCTCAGCAGAGTGACGTTGGTCATGCACAGGGACCGTCACGGCTCTGGTGAGCACTCGCCTTCGCCACCCCTGCCCCAGCTCAGGGAACCAGCAAACCCCCACCCCAGCCCGGGGAGGTGGCCTCTCTTATCCCTGCTTTACAGAGAGGACGCCAGCGTATTAGAGGGGTTGCCCTTTGCCCCCTGCCCCCACCCCCAGTGGCTGTGCCCGTTTTGTGACCTGCACCCTGTTCTGTCTCCCAGGCCCTGGGCTGGGTGTACAAGCACAGGACGGAGGAGGTAGCATTGCCATTCATTCATCCGTTCGTTCGTTCACTGTACAAACTGTTGCGGACCCCTCCTGTGCGCCCGATGCTGTACACACAGTGGAAGAACACGGGTGCAGGGTGGGGTACACCCGTGTGTGTGCGAGTGTGTGCACGCCCGCGCTCGAGCGTGAGCGTGTGTCAGTGTGGGGTCCCAGCCTCGGGTTCCCTGGTGACGAACGGACGGCACCCACCGTGCTGTCAGCAGCCTGGGCAGAGTTCAAGGAGGCCACACAGCGGAAGCACCTGGCTGGGCACGCACCCAGCGCGCGGCACACGGGGACTGCCCGCCCGCCCACCTGGCTGGTGCCTGGGCCCAGCCGTCCGCCAGCCTCTGGATTCCACGACACATGTAACACATCAACCAAACCCGCCCCCTTTGTCATGGAACAGCCTGTCTCCTCCACAACCCCCACCCTGTCCCAGATTCCTTCCCCTGGGGCCCTGGGGTCCTGCCAGCCGGGTCCAGCCAGCTCCCCCAGCCTTCCTCCCGCACTGGTTTCCTGTCGCCTGCTGGGTAGAGACCACGCCCCATCTAGACGTCCCACCTCGAGGTCCCGACAGGCCAAGGGAAGGTGACAAGGCCCAGGGACCTGAGCTTCTTGGGGCAGCAACCAGCACCGGAAGGCTCACTGAGGGGCCCCAGGGCCCCCCACCTCCCTTGAACATTTCCCCACCCTCCCCGAGGCACTGGCCCCCAGGGCTGGGATGAGCCCCCTCCAGTGACAGAGCTCACGTCAGGGACTTTTTGCTCTGACTTTGGACACACTGCACCCAGATGTTCGTGTCCAGACTGCCGTTTAGCAGCTGTGTGCCGCTGGGCGAAACTCTTAACCTCTCTGAGCCTCAGTGTTCTCATCGGGGAAATGGGGGTGCAGCCCCATAACCCCTTTCCCCACACCGCCTGGCTCCAGACGTGCTCTGCATTTCCACACTTTTCAGAGTTTAGAGAGATGACCCAAGACTCACGCCGTGTTCACACCGCGGCGGGGCCTGGGGCCACGGGCTATACACTCAGATGAGGTTGCAGCAGCCAAATGTATCAATATTCACTCTAAGTAGGCTAAACAAGGTCTATAAATAGCTCCAGGTCGCATTTAGCAGCCAAAATAAGTTATAAAACACTTTGAGTTTTCGAAGTTTAGGGAGCTTTAGGACCCAGAGATAACAGAGCGGGGACCGGCTGAAACACCCCCGCCCTGGAGAGCCTGCGGAGGCTGCGCAGGGCGGAGCTCAGCTCGGTGCCGGCACCTCTGCCGGCTCCGGGGGCACCTGGGCCGGGTTGGACTCAGAGCGGGGAGGGCACTCCCGGTCCCACAGTACGGGAGGACCCGGGAGCCAAGGGCTGGGTCCCTCCAGACTCTGGACTCTGGTTCCCAGGGATCCCGGCCCCCTGCGCCGTGGGGGGGCATCGGGCGGAGGGACACAGGCAGAGCAGAAAAAACATGCTCTGCGACCGGCTCCCAACAGCCGCGTGAAGCAGGCTCCGGCCCGAAGACCACACGCAGGGACCGCACACGGCCTCGGGATGCGCCGAGGCCCGAAGGGGACCCAAGCTTAGTTAGGTTCCTGCCTTAGAGGGCGGGCAGACGGGTTCATCCCCTGGGAGGTCACCTCCCCTCCTTCCCTACAACGGCCACCACAGGGCATGGTCTTTGCACCCAGATCCACTGCTCCCTTAAGGGCTCCACGAAGCTTCCCGCCCCTCCAGGCCGAGGGCGCAGCCATCCGTCTAACCTTTCCGCTCCTGCGGACACAGGTTCCATTCCTGCGCCCCTATACCTGGGCTCCACAGCCCACCCAAGGCGCGCACACAGTGGGTGGGGACAGAGGAGGAGATGTTGGCGTTGCCTGGAGCGCGCCCCCTACCCCGGCTTACCCAGGCGCAGAGTGATGTTGACCGAGGTGGGGTACTGCACGCCGAAGGCCATGGACGGGCTCTGCCACCAGGTGCTGTCGTCCTCGCTGTGGAAGTCGGTGAGGTAGGAGGCATTGTGGTGGCGCAGGGGGTCCGTGGCGTCGCAGCGCTGGCACTGCGCCCCGACGCCCCCCAGCGCGCCCACGTGCGGGCAGAAGTCCTCGGGTGGGTGGCCGCACGTGTGCGAGGCCTCGGCGAGCCGGCCAAACGCTGCGTTCTCAAACACCGGCAGACAGCGCTGCGCGCGCCCCGCGCCGTCGTAACACGCGCTCATGCCCGCACCGGCCGGCCGCGGCATCGCGAGCGCCAGGACCAGCAGGAGCGCGGACGCCGCCATGGTCAAGGGCACCGACGCCCGGAGCTCCAGGCTGTGCGCTCCAGACTCTTCAGCTCAACTTGGCTCTGGTGGGCGCGGACGGCGCCACAGGGCGCCAGGGCCCGCCTTCCCCGGCGGGCGGGACCCAAGACCGGGTTGGGAGGGACGGCGGGAGGGACCGACGGCAGACCCCCACCGCCCAACCGCGCCGGCCCTTGGCGCTGACCCCACCTGGCGGCCGCGCCTGGGAGTGCCCGGCTTTGGAGCTGCCCGAGCGGCCTTACCCTGGCTCTGCTGGGGCCCGTAGCCTTGGATCCTCAGGGTACCTGTCTGTAAAACCGGGTTGGTCCCGACACAACTTCATTCCCGCCATTGTGAGGTTTCAATGGCTGCTCCTCAAAGGGACCCTGCTCACCTGTCCCTTTTTAGTCCTGAAATTCCAGGGCACGATAGGGTCTTTCCCCACACACCCCTTTCTAGCAGTGCCTGGGATGGCTCCTCACGTGGCCACGGCTCCTTTAACTCTGAGAAGCGCATCTGCTGCCAGTCCCTCTCTGCCCTCAAAGCAGAGAGACTCCAACCTGATATTTGTGACAGCAGGTCCCTGGTCTCATCACAGATGCCACCGAGAGGCCTTGGCTGCGCCCTCCCCAGGAGACACCTCATTTTACTCTCCCTTCATTCAAGTTAGTAAATCGGAGGAGAGAAGTCACGTGTGCTTCTGAAGAGGTGCTAGAGAAAACACCAGATAAAATTCAGCACAGACTCCGTGAGCAGGCCGGTAGGGTGTAGCAGAAGGTGGTACACGGAAGTGCTGGGGTGCAGGGAGAGAGGGGTGCAGGGAAGGTGGGGTGGCTGGCTCTGCCTGGGGTTGGCAGGTGCTTCCCGGAAGAGGTGACGAGTACACAGAGCCACCAGGGAGGAGTGGGGAAAGGTTGTCACCAGTGTGGGGGGGGGGGCACAGCACACGCAAAGGCCCCGAGGTGGGGACAGGCAGGGTGAGTCCGACGAGTGTTTGCAGCTCCGGGTGGGGAGCGGGCCCTGGGGGCGCTGCTGGAGCGGGGTGCAGGGGCCAGGTGACGTGGGGCGCTGGGCACCGTGGTGATGAGCCAGGGCTTCGTCCTACAGGGCATCTGCAGGAGCTGAGGGGCGTGAGTTCACGGTGGGGCAGGGACCCCGTGTGCCTCACCCGGCGTCCTCAGGGCCCGCACTGTGCATAGCTCAGGGATTGTTCGGGGAACCGGTGGGGACCACGTGGCTGATGCAATAGGGGCTGGGCTCAGATGATGGCCCCTTCAAGAGGCGCCAGTGGGGCGCTCCAGACCTTGCCCGGCTCCTGGCAGAAGCCCCCCAGGGGACTGTCCTGCCTCTGCTGGCCACCTTAGTCAGGATCTGCTGGGGGTCTCCTGCCAGGTTTCCCTGAGCCTGCCGCATTTCCACCTTCTCCTCCCAGCGCTGCCCGTCCATGTACATGTTCTCCCAGGATCTGCCACCAGGTGGCGACATCAGCCCCACTTCGCACCTGCCCTTCTGCCGGCACCCCCCCACCCCCCAACCCCGCCCCCCACAGCACAGGAACCCCATGGCCATCCCTGCACAGCCCATGCACTTGAGCCCAGGAGAGTCATCGGGTCCAGGGCCCTGGCTGTACAAATGGGGAAACTGAGGCCCAGACAGGACACATCCACAGCCGTACATGACCGGGTCTCTCTCATCCCTGCGGTCCGCTCCTCCCAGGAAGGGTGTCAGGGAGGGGCCAGGGTCCACTAAGTCCCAGGATACCCCCCCCAATCTGCATGACAGAGGGCAGTAAACACCTCTGTGGCTGCAGGACTGAGCCAGGAGAGCTGCGAGTCACCATTGGGGACACGGGGCAATAGGGTGCCTGCCGCCAGCTCTCCATCAGTGGAAGGCTCTGTGTGCGACCTCCCAGCAGGGCCCACCGTGACCCCACTGCACACACAGGACCTGCAGCCCACACCCTGGAAGGGGCACCGAAGCCATGGGCCACACGGCCTCAGTGTCCCTGTAGCTTTGAAGCCCAACCCCACAACCTGCCTGTTGTCCTAGCCCATTGTCCTCATGGTGGCAGGCTCTGGAGCAGCAGGGCCCCTATCAGTTTCCTTCAGGAAGATGATTGGGGTGGAATCCAGGGGACCTGCCTGGAGGCGGTGTGGGAGGAGGGGCCGGTGTCTGTGTGTGGCTGATAGGGGAACAAGCCTGCACCAGGGACTGGGAGTTCCCTGAGGAGGCGCAGCCCCCAGCTCGGGAGCAAGGGTGGCACACTCCGCTCCCTGCAGTCCACCTACCAAGGGTTAAAACCTTCCAGGAGAAGAAAGCAGGGAGAAAAACCCTGTTCTGATTTGCTTAGTGAACGTTAATTAAGGAGACAGAAGACAGTGGATTTTTTCAAGCCAGAGATGAAAGGCTTGCTAATTAAATCTGGGGAGATGGGGCCGGGGCCCTGCTGATCCCTCCTGACAGCTCCTCGGAGGCCCGGGTTGGGGGCGGCAGCGCAAGGGGGAAGAAACCCCCACCCTGGGCCTTGGGGCCGTGCCCTGGAGGCCTGGGAAGGAGCCTCGGCCTAGGGCGCCCGGACTCCCTGGGGCACCTGCCCCTCTGGGACCCTCGATTTCCCCATCTGGACGGCAAGCGCAGCGGCCTCCGTGGTGTCTCACGATGCTCTGTCTGGCTCCAGGGCTCTGTGAGTGTGGGTGCCCAGGTCTCAGTCTTCCCTTCTGTCAAGTGGGGAGACCCCACCTGCTCGGAGACGGGCAGGCAGAGCAGAACGTCAGAGCAGGGGTCTCCTGAGGCCAACCAACAGAGGGAAAGGGAATGCAGTGACTGGCTGCACGTGGTCCCCAGCCCCTGCTGCTAGGCCCAAGCCCAGCCGCGTGCCTGGTGAGCGCCCCGTGGGGGTGCCATCCTGAACCTCTGAGTGGGGACAACGTGGCCATCACAGCAGCTTCCTGGGGGCCAGGCCTGGGCTGATCGACCACCTGCACAGGTAAGTGAGGACAGGGAAACTGAGGCCTGGCCAGAGGCAGGCTCTTGCCCAAGACCACCCTGCTAGTTAGCAGCAGAGCCTGGATTCAAATCCCGCTATGCCTGGACCTGAGGCGCTTTTTTCCGCCTCACTCTCGCCCCCTCCCTGTGGGGTGCACCCGCTCGGGCCTGCCCTGTGCTGGCACGGGGGTGGGGGCGGGGCACAGCGCAGGCAGTGGGTACTCCGCACCCTCACGGGGCTGCCCAGAGACCAAGGGAGACAGACGGTGGCCCAGGAGACAGACGGGACGAATCAGGCCGTGACAGGTCATGGCAAGAGCCGCAAAGGAAATAGATGACTTCAGGCAATCAGAGGGGGCTTCTCAGAGAAGGCGGCAGCTCGGGGAGGGGCCTGCAAGACGGCATGGGAGGCCCGGCGGCTCAAAGGAAGGGCACACACTGATGGGAGACGACAGGGGGCTCCTGGGCTGTCGCCCCCACAGAGCGTCTGTCCTGGAGTTAACACGTTCAGACAGGTGAGGGACAAGGCTGGCTTGGAGCCACGCCACGGCTCAGTCCGGCAACTGTCCCAGCCTCGCTGCTGGGCTGCGCCCAGGACGAGTCAGCCCGGGTGGCCTGCGAATCGAGGCGCCCAGGTAGATAAAGAACGCCCCGGTTTGGGAGGTGCAGGGGTCAGAGGCGGGGCTGCAAAGGAGGTAGCCCTGGCTGTCCATCCTTCCCTCACTCACTGGCAGACAGCGACTGAGTCTATGTGGCAGGCCCCAGGCTGGCCACAGGGCAGAGAATGAGGGTGATGGCGAGACTGGCCCTGCACGTGGGGGCCCAGGTCATGAACTGGTAATGGCCAGGGAGGGGTCCAGCCCCCACTTCCTCTGAACACCCGGCGTCCAGGGCAGCAACCCTCGGGCCTGGCACCATCCAAGAAAATGCCCATGGCCAGGTCCACACAGACATGCTGCCCACAGACGGGCCCAGCCAGGGACACCGGGGCCGTGGAAGCTGCCCCGTGGGTCGAACAAACATCCCAGCTGCCCCCCACCCCGGACTACGAGCCTCTGAAAGGTGGGCAGAGAGGGGTCTGACTCGTCCCCTGGGCAGGCGGTAGACTGGGGGCTCACAGAACGCCTAGTGAATGAATAAAGGATGATGAATGAATGACAAGCGGGTGGTAGATGAATGAACAATAAATAAGCGAGGGAGTGCATGGATGATGATGAATGAATGGATGAATGAATGAATGCATGCAGAAAGGAGAGTGGAAGGAGGGACAGGGAAGGAATGCCCCCCCAGTCCTGGGCCCTCTCCCCCCCAGTGGGAGGGGCTACCTGACCACCCCTCCCCATTTCTCTGACCACGCCCTCCGCCTTGCCCCTGGGCCCCCTCGACCCAGCCACACTGACCTCCTTCGCACACACCACAGCCGGCGTGGTCTCACCTCAGGGCCTTTGCACGTGCTGTTCCTTATGCCTGGAGCACTGTTCCCACAGACTCGGAATCCCCTCGCTGCCCCAGGGTCCCCGCATGGACAGCCTGCCCTGGACCCCCCTCCTGACCTTCCCCGGCTCCCAGCGTCATGCCCCTCCGCCCGCCCCGACCTTCGCCACACCTGACTCCTCGTGTTTGTGCCTGCGTGTCTGTCTGTGGCCTGTCTCCCCCGCCAGACTGAGCTCCCACCTGAGGGCGGGGCCCCGGGTGGCCTCATTGACTGCGGTGCTGCGCCCCCTTCCTCGGGGATGAGGGAATGCAGACACAGCACCCACAGGGCCCAGAGCAGCGAGGCAGGCCACAGAGGCCCCTGGCAGAGTGACCGGCTGGACGCGGACGCTGGTTCCCTCCCAGCGGACCCGCTGCAGGGAAGCCGGCCTTGAACAGTAATTTCGTTTCCGAGCTCTTTCTGCTGAGGACAGAGGGACAGCGGCCATGAGTCAGTAGCAGAGCCCAGCAAGGGGGAGGGAGGCTCAGGAAAGTGACCAGTGTGCCCCAGCTGCCCTGGGGATTCCTCATCTGAGTGCCAAGGGCACTTCTGGGACCATGCGGGGGCCCCCAGGCCTGAGTGAGAGCCCCGTCTGTCCCTGGGGTCTGGCACAACCCTTTGGGGGGGGCCCACGGCCCTTGGGTAATAGCAGCTTCTTGGGCCTTAACTCGAAGACCCCAGAACTGCTGCCTCACCGGCCAGCCTCCTCCAGACCTGCCGACACCCAGGCCCCCTCCCACCCCAGGACCTTTGCTCCTGCCGGTCCCTGTGCCTGCCTGAAATGTCCTCCTCACCAGGCTGACCCCTGCTCCTCCTGGAGGGGGGGGCTCAGGATAACGCCCCTTCCTCAGGAAGCCCTCCCTGATGCCCCGCCCCCGACCTCACGGCACTTCTGCGGCTTGTTATTAGTGTCCCATGTCCCTCTACCCCACTAGACGGTCAGCCCCAGAGGACAAGAACCCTGTGGCTGCCTGCTCTGTCCCGACACCCGCCCAGGCAGGGGATACCTGAGGGGGTCCAGGAGGAGTGAAGAAGCGAGGTTCTGGGTGACTGCGTGAAAGCCAGTGGCAGGGAGGGAAAAATCCGTCAGCCGGTCTCGGGTTCCTGGGGGCGCCTGTCCGGGACGCCTGTCCGGGACGCCAGCTCTTCAGCGGGTGAAGGCCAAGGGCAGGGAAGGAGCCGGCAAGCCCAAGATGGGGATAACCTACAAGTGGGCGCGCCCCTCCCCCCCGCCGTGGCTCCAGTGGGAAACATGAACTTTACAAATGTCAGGGAAAGGCGGGATGCTCAGCCTGGGACCCCGTGGAGCCGATTAGCATGCTGGTGCCCGCGCTGCCGCCGCGCTGCGTCGGCGGCAGGCGGGAAATTTATGCCGCCCGCCGGGGCCCGCGCGAGGCCACGGCGGGAGCGCCTAGAAAATAAAACAGTAAGGCTGCCAAATCTATGCCTCCCCCGGGAGGGCGTGGGGGTGCCGAGGGGGCACCCGGAGGACGGGGAGGTGGTGGAGAGCCGCAACAGGTGGGGTTGCGAGCGAACATGGTGACCCCTGCCCCTCCCCCACGTTGGGACAGGCCCTGCCCCTCCACTGGACTACAAAATCACCCAGATTTCTCCCGAAGGCGATCTTACTCGGGAGAGGGCATTAGCCCCATGCTACAGATGGGGAAACTGAGGCTCGGGGAAGCAAACTAACCAGCCCAAAGGGATAAGGCTGGGGGCAGCCAGGCTGGATTGGAACCCAGTTCTCCCCGATTTTCCCAGCAGCCTCCTTGTCTTCCGCCCCCCCCCGCCCCCGCACCCCGTCCCCTGTCCCGCCCCGTTTCCTGGAGAGACCACATCCAGGGCGTCTGCAGCACAGTCTTGGATCACAGTTCCCCCACACACACCCGGGAGCTCTGCGTGGGCCGCGGCTCATCTCCACACACGCGGTTCCCTCTGCGGGAACTCCCTTCCCGTCACAGCAAGAGACCCGACAGCCCCGCGGCCCACTGCCCGCCCCACGGCCAGCAGGGACACTGGTCTACCATGCAGCCAGTCTTCCGGGTCACCTCCCGGGTCACAGCACTGTGTCCCGGGGCGGGCTGGGGACGGGCAGGCTTCCACATGGGTGAGTGCTGGCTGGGGTGGTTGTGTGTGGGCATGCACACATGTCTATATGTGTGGTGTGCGTGTGTGCATGTGGCAGAGCTGGGGCTGAGCCGGGGACCTGAGAGGTGGGGGATGAGGGGCGCGCGGACACAGGCGGCCTGGGCTGAGCAGGGGCGGCACAGCCCGGAGGTGACAGGGAGGGGGCCCCCGTGCAGACCGGGGAGGGGCCGCAGGTCCGGCCGGGCTGGGGGCCTGCGGGGCTCAGAGTGGGCTCCCGGATGGGCAGACACAGTCTGCAGGGCACTGCGGTGGGGTACGGGGTTCGAGGCCAGAGGCTGGCTTCTTGGGTACAGTCCCCAAGAGGCACAGGGAAGGGACCTGTGACCCCCCGAGTCTACATGAAGTGGGGGCCACAGAGTGGCTGGGGGCCGGCCTGGGGGCTGGGCCGGGCACTCCCCCTGCACCCCCCTCCTCCCACAGGCGGCTCAGCACACGGTACAGGAACTAGTTACTAAAATTCTGCGGCACACCAAAAAATGTTACAGTTTTTGCCAATCTGTGAAAAAAAAAATAAGTACGGTTTGGATTGATTTAGGAAAAAAATAGTCATTACCTACCTTTTTTGCTTCAAAGTGACTTTGGAAAGACGCGGGGTGCCTATACTTGTATGGAAGGGTTTCTGGTGCCAAGGATTAACCAATCAGGTGCAACCTTGTTATGTGACGTGACCAATAAGATGCGAGTCTGTTGTACGGCCTGTGTATCTATGGCTGCAGGCAGGGCAAGCACACCGACGGCTCCTGTTGGGTGGCTGGCGTCATTTTTATCTGACAGTCTACGGGAAAGGCGGCCGGCGCCCCTGATGAAATAAGTCCTGACGGGGGCTGCACGTTTTAGAAAGTCCTGTGACACTCCGCTAGAACATCGCTGGGCTAGGGGTTTGTCCTTCAGCAGGGGCAGGGGCCTGGGTCAGTTCTGGGGGTCGGTGATGACCCCAGGCCCCGGCCCCTGAGCCGTCCTGTCCTCTGAGAGCAGGACCTTGCGAGGACAGAGACGCCACCTGCCTGTTCCCTCGGCCCCTGGCACAGCCAGCGCCCGGCCGTCACTTGCGTGCGTGGAGGGGAGGCCTAGCCCTGTGTCCTGAGCTCTGTGCATAACTCCCCCCCATTCAAAGCCGCCGTGGGTTAAGGGCCGCTTCCCCCGCCCTCAGATGGGGACGTGAATCTCGGGGTTGGGAGACCTACCCAGGCTCCCGAGCTCCTGGCTGCCAGCGCTTGGCTTTGAGGATGAGGCTCAACTCCAGAGCCGGAGTGTGGCTTGGCCACTCGGGAGCTGGGCAGGGCCACACGGCACAGGTCCACCGCGTCCTCCACCTGCAGAAGCGTGGCGACACCTGGGTCTCAGGGTTCCTGCAAGCCAGGGGCAGACGGGGGCAGGCTCGGGTCCCAAGTTGGGGTGCCGTGGCCTGGTGGCAGGCAGAGGGCAGGCGGGGCAGCCTGCCAGTGGAGCCCCCTAAATAACGGAGAGTGACCGGCTCATCTGCCCCTGTCCCAGCCGGGGGACCGGCTCCGGCGTCATCACATGTGATCGATGGGCCTAATATGGGACTGGAGGCGGCGGGCTGGCAGCCCCGGCTCGGCCTGCCGGCTGCCGTTCGCCCATATATTTATTTATTTATGCATCCTCCTCCGTGGCAAAAGCCCAAAGACAATAAAAGAAATTGAATTGCATATCAGATGGGACATCAGAGGGAGATACGGCCATAAATCCCGTCGTATTTATTCCATAAATATCAACACGTCCCGAATAGCCACTGCCTGTTACGAAGTTATCATCAGGAATCTGGCCCCACGATGCGTGCTGCCGGCCCCTCCCCCATCGGACCGGCAGGCTGGGTCCCCACAAGAAATCACCGCTTCCTCAGGCCACCTGCCCCCGCCGAGGCAGGCATCTGCTCACCCAGGCTGTCTCCACCGCAAGTACGGGGCGGGGTCCAGGGCCGAGGGCTGGAGGAGGCTGGCGGCCCGGGTGCCAGGCTGCAAGCAGCGAGCCCAGAGAGGAACGTCAGTCTCTCCGGCCCTTTGGGTCCGCTTCCCACCTAACACACTAGCTCCTGGTGGGAGCTGCCGCTCTCTCTCTGTGTCTCTCTGTGTCTCTGTCTCTCTGTGTCTCTCTGCCTCTCTCTCTCTCTCTCTCTCCCCCTTCTCTCTGACAGTTTTTTTTTCAAGATGTAATTTACATTCAGTGAAACGCACAAGTAAGTACTTAGCATGAGGAATTTTTGCATGCATGTATACGCCCATGTAAACACAACACCAGGAGGGTCAAGCCAAACAACACTTGTTACCCCTACAAAGTCCCTTCAGGCTCCCTCCCTCGTCACTGCCACCTTCCCAAGGGAAGCGGCCCTGCTGTCACCGTAGGTCCTTCTGCAGGTTCTAGAACTTCCGGAAAATGCGAGTGCATGGTATGTAACTTCTGTGTCTGTTTTCTTGTTTGTCTGACAGCCACGTGTGTGAGACCCTTCCATGTCATGGTGAGTATCGGGGGCTCCTTCTTTCCACTGCTGGGCGGCGCTCCACCGTGCGAGTGCGCCACGGTGCGTGCATCCAGCCTCCGGCGGAGGGACACCTGGGCTGCTCCCAGCAGGGGCTGTTGTGAATAGAGCGGCTTCAACCGCCGTTCGGGGTGTCTTTTTGTGAATAGAAGCGCCCGTTTTTCTCGGGTGTATGGCTGGGAGTGGAACTGCTGTGTCATAGGGTAGATGTATGTTTAGCTTTACCAGAAACTTCCAAGCATGTCTTCAAAGTGGTCTTGCCATTTTATACACCCACCGCCTCCTGTGAGAGTTCCAGTTGCTCCTGGTGCATACCAACACTTGGCCTTGTCTGCTCTTAGTTTTAGCCATCCTGGCGGCTGGGCGCTGAGATCTCTCTGTGGGTTTCATTTGCATTTCCACCACTAACTCTCACGTAAAGGATGGCATTGGCCACCCACATGGGGTCCCAGGGCTGACCCCTGCCGTTGCCCCCAGAACCCAGAGAAACCCCGTTGTTGGGTCAAGACCCTCCTCTGCATGGACCCTCCGGTGGCACCTGCTCACTCAAAGCACAGGCTGAGGTCCCGATGGGCCCTGCCGTCCTCGGGCCTTCGCTGACTGCTCTCGCTGGCTCTCTGTCCCCGGGGTGCTCTTCCCTTCTTCGGTCACTGCTCACATGTCACCTTTTCAAGGCCACCTGCCCCGACCCCATTGCCCACCTCCTTCCCTGCTTCACTGTTCTCCCCAGCACTTTCTCCACGTGGGCCTCTGTCCCCGCACCTCTGACGCCAGCTGTCCGGGGGCAAGACCTGGGCTGGGTTCACAGTCACACCCTGGGGCCCAGAGCAGAGGCTCAGGCGGTATTGGTCAAATGACCAAAATGAGTCAGCAGTGGCCGACGCAGCATTTTGACAGAGCTGCTTTGCAAAACGGAGGTGAAGTTCACGTAAAAGTTACCATTTAAAAACATGTGCTTCGGCCCTGGCTGGTGTAGCTCAGTGGACTGAGCGCAGGCTGCAAAACAAAGGATCGCTGGTTCGATTCCCAGTCAGGGCACAAGCCTGGGTTTCAGGGGGAACACATGAGAGGCAACCACACACTGATGTTTCTCTCCCTCTCTTTCTCCTTCCCTTCCCTTGTCTCTAAAAAAATAAATAAATAAAATCTTTAAAAAAACACACAAACGTACGCTTCGGTGGCATTTAGTGCATCCGGCATTGTGGCGCCCACCATCCCCATCCTGTTCCGACGGCAGCTGTTCTGACAAGGCCTCACCCACCTGTGATGTGACCTTAACACGCTCCCCCCCTTCTGTTTTGAACAAGTACGTGTCCCCGAGCTTCTCTCCCCTCCCGGGTCCAGCGGGGCCTGGGGCTTCTCTGGGGCGGCGTTTTCCGGGCAGCCAGGGTGCCCCGCCCTGGAGTCTGGCTGACAGGAGGGGGGGTCCCACCCACGCTGAGTCCCCAGCACCCACGCGGCCCTCCCAGGGCCCCGACGGGCAGACTCGGGGGAAGGGTGGCGGCTGGTCGGGCTAACCGCCCCCCATCCCACCTCGCTGGCCGCAGGTCCCCTAGAGCGGGGACCGACCCGGGCAGACGCCGCCCCATAGCCTGCCCGTCCCCCCGTGACCCGGCTCTGCCTCCTCAACCCACAGGAATCTTTCCTCTCCTCAAGCTAATACGTGGGGGCGGGGGGAGGGCGACCCAGTTTATTGGCAACAAATAGAGAGCTGCCCTGATTAAGAGGGGGGGAGGACGTTGAAAGGAGGAAAAATACCTTGGGTAATGCCGTCTCCCGCATCTTTATATTCTGAGACGGCTCCTTCTGGATGCGGGCAGAGGCCTGATTTAATATCCTCGCAGAAAGGGCTGCACCTGATCCAATTATCTCGGGGACTTCGACACAGTCAGCAGCCCGGACGAGAGAGGCAGAAGCGCCGCTGAGGGAGTAAATACAGAGACCGAATTGCCCCGAGTCCCCTGCGGGCGGCTGAGTGGCTCAGGTCACCGTGAGGGCGCCGCGGGCCAGGCTGGGGGAGGTCCTGGGGCTGCCCCCTGGTGTGGCCAGCCAGGGGCTCCCTATGGCGGGGGCGGCCACACCTGCCCATGCTACACCGGACCGCCCATGCTGAACCCCGTCAGGCTGCCCCCTAGACAGCTCTCCATGCGCCCACCTGGCTCCGCTGCCAGCCTGGGTACCTGCGGCAGCCCCTCTCTGGTCCCCCCGTCCCTTCCTGCCCTGCTTCCGCGACAGGCGGTTACAAACGTGAGTGTAAGCACACGTCTCCTCTGTCTCCGAACTCTGCAGTCACCTCCCGTTGTTCTTTGGAGAAAGTTCAATGTCAGGGTGCACTTCCCTGTGCGGCGCATCCCGGCCCCGGCACCTGCTCACCCTCCCCGAGCCCAGACAGCCCAGGTCTGCCTGCTGTGGGCCCTGTGACCAGCGCCCTGCCCTTTGCCTGCGGACCAATGGCCTTGACTGCAAGTATACGGCCACCCCAGTCCTGTCCGGTCCAGGTCCACCTCCCCGCCTGGATCTGGGCCACACGGGTGTCCACGGGTCCAGAAGCTGCCGAGTCTCCGTCTTGTGCTGGCCGTGCGGCCCTGGGCAAGGTTCTAGATGCCCAGCCCTCGGAGGGGACGGGTCCCACACCGGGACAAAAACGTCTCCTTCCGAGAGGTGCTGGGGGTCCAGGAGGCGGCTGCGGGGGAGCATAGGTTCCACCGCCAGACTCTTCGGGGCCACGTCCTGGCGCCCTGCCTCCGTTTTCTCATCTGTGAAATGGGTCGCTGCGGCGATTCCACGAGTTAATATCGACGCCCCTGGTGTGGAAGGAGCACCACGGCCGTGTCGGCTTTCTGGTACCCGGATGTCGCTGGAATGTGGCCATCCTCCCCTTCAAAAGGGCAGCCCCCGCCATTAGAGACCTTGATCCAAGGTGAAGGGTGGGATCAAAAACCCCAAGGCTTTCCCCCTGAGGCCAGACCTCGGGCTGTCAGCCCCAGATGCGTGATGACGGCCGAGTCCGTCACCTCCAGAGCGCCCCCCTTGGGAAGGGCCGCGGCAGGCAGGGTGCCCGGCAGCACGAGCTGTGAATGGGTGTCGGATGCACGCTTCTGCGTGGACCACTCCCCCAGGGCGGCTTTCGGGCTCGGGAGATTGTTCAATGACTTCAATGTTAAACATTGACATTTCATCCGCGAGTGTTACATATTCATACCAAACGCCGTTCTTTCCCGAGCGCCGCGCTCACCTCCCATAGCTCGCTGTCCTATTTCTGCTCCCGTGTTTACAAATTTAGCCCAGCCGACGAGGGCTTTAAGGGACACTTGATGGCTGTGTGGTCCCATTTCCAAAACTGGTTAATCGAGCTCCTTTAAACATGTTTAACTGTATAAACAAACCGAGCGTCGGCAGCTTTCTTGTTGAGGATTCAGCGGTCTGACCGTGGAGCCGGCCCCTCTGCACATTCAAGTTCATTATCGGCACGTCTCTCGCAGAACGGACTCGGGAAGGCGCTGAGCTCCGGCCCTGAATACAAACTTCCTAAGGGTGCACCCTGCTACCCCAAGTCTTAATCAAGGGCTCGATTTCCTAGTTTAAATTCGAGGCACAGAGCTGGGCGACTCCTTTAATCAGCAAAACTCTCTGAACTTTACAAATTCGTCCACCCGCGCACGCGCCGAAGACACAGATATTAAGAGTACTGTGTTGATGCTCTTGGATGTGTCTACGCTTGATTCTGAACTTTCTCGGGGCTGAGAGATGCTAACCCAGCACAAAAACGGGTTTTGCCGTGCCCGGAGACCCAGGGGTGACCTCTGCGGCTGACCGGACGTCTTAAGGGCCCACGTTCCTGCCGGCCACCTCCTGGGGCGTCCAGCCCTGCAGCGGGGGACTTCCGGGCTGGGGGGGCTCCCGGCTGGCCAGGCTGCACACCCCCCGCCCCTCATTCTCATCCTGACACCCCCCCACTTCCCCTCCCCCAGCCCCCAGTTGGTCGGACTCAGCTAATCGCTTTTTCCCGATGATTCATTCCGTCCGGAACACTTCATTTTCCTCCTCTCAGTTCGGGCTGCCACTTTCGAGGGCGCTTAATGACAGGCGATTGGATTCTGCGTGTCTCCCGGGGCTTTCGTCACAGCTCTGAGGTCGCCGCAAGGACGGGAGGGGGATAGAAAGCACGACCGCCTCCAGGGAGAGAGCCCCGGAGGAGGGGCGGTCATGAGGGCCATGGCCTCCCTGAGGGCCACAGGGTGACAGGGATGCCCCAGTCGCCCCCACGTTTGCCAGGTACAGGCCCCGCCCCCTCTGCTGCCGTAAGCCACCCCGAGGTGGGCCGCTTAGGCCGGCAGGGGACCTTGGGCCTGGAGATCCACCAGCCAGGAAGACCACCCCGCCGCCTCCCCCTCCCTGCCCAGCACCGTCGGGGAGTTGCTCAGCCTCAGAGCCTCGCACGCAAACCAGACAGGGTCTTGGTGCTCTCTCCCAGGCAGCGTGGCTGTGAGCACGGGGCAGGGCCTGGGGCCTGGGTCCAGTGGGCTCTACCCAAATGTCAGCCCCCTGCCCGGGGCCAGCTCCCCCCTGAGCTCCGCCCCCAGGAGGCCAGGCTGGGGCGGAAGATGCAGCCGGCATTCCTGTGGGCACCTTCACCACCGGGCACTGCCTTGATGCCAGGCTCACGGGAGCGGCTGTCCGCAGGGCGTTCGGACTCTCGTGTTTGAGAGCTCAGCACGCCCAGGAGGCGGTGACTACCGTCCCGTCACTCCTGGGCTCAGAGAGGCTAAACGACTTTCCCAAAGTCGCGCAGCTCAGAAGAGGTGGGGCCGTGCTGGTCTGATTCCTCAGCCCCCTCCTCCTCGTCCCTGTGAGCTCCCCTCCCCAGGGCCCGGGCCCCCACTCCGGTGGCGTGGCGGCCGGAGGAGGCAGCGGGCAGCGGCAGCAAGAGGCGGCGGTCCTGACCCAGCCTGCTCCGCTGAGGAGAGGACCCCGCTGCCCCTGCTCCATGGTCACCCCCTCCTCCACGGTCTTGCCACTGGGACCCCAGAGAACCCAGCCCACGTGAAGGCAGCTGCTCTCAGACAAACAGGCGGCACAGCCTGCTACCTGGGCTGGCCGCCCCAGGCAGGGGTGCCGGGCAGTCCCCCCCGCCCCCACCCGGCGGGCCATGATCCAGCCTGTCCCGGAGAGACCCCGTGGAGGGAAGGGGCTGTGGGGAGGTGGCAGTGCGGGGGGCATCCCCTCCAGCCTCTCCTCGCTGTCCGCCAGTAAGGTTGTCTTGGTAACTGGGGCTGAGTCGATGCTGGTTATCTTACTGGGATTCGTCCCTGGGATGAAAGGGGCAGCGAGGAGGCCGGGGGCGGGGGGGGGGGGGCTGGCGGGGGGAGAGGCAGGCGGCCTCCCCTTCCACAGGCTGCTGACTTAATAGGAACCAAAGGGAGTTCCGAGGATGTTTTTCTGCAGGAAACTTCAACCGCATGTTTGAGAATTGGCCGGCGGGTGGGGAAGCAAGGCCGGCACAGGCGGGGACACTGTGGGGAAAGTCCCCAGTCCCCAAACACCCTCCCAGCCTGGGGCGGAGGGGAAGGACCCGGTGTGGGGCTGGGGCTCCTGCGAGCTGGGCTCAGCAGCTCCACCCCCGCCCGCTGCTGCTGCTGCTGCTGCTGCAGGCGAGGGCTGCCCACCGCCTGGGAGCCGCGGGGGCTGGCAGGGACTTCGGGAAGGCAGGTCTGCAGTCTGCACAAATGGGGGGTGGGCGGCGGGCCTGGCAGCCCCTCGAGCCCCCAGCGGGCTGTGTGGCCTGTGCAGCCCGAGGCTCTGGCCACGGCCGAGGCCCATCTGCTGAAATTTCAAAGGCAAATGTTCTGAGGAATAATGGGGCTTAATAAGCCAGGCTGATCGATAATCCACTGAAGTGGAGGGGGGAGAGGAGGGAGGGGAGAGAGAGAGAGACGTGGACAGAGAAAGAGGGAAGGCGAGAGACAGACACAGATAAATACACAGTGACACAGACACGCACTCGGAGAATGAGAGGGGACCCCCCCCACGCACTGAAAACGGACACACAGAGACAGAGAGAGGGACACAGTGGCGGGGCGGGGGAACCCAGAGAACGGGGAACTTGAGTGATCGAGGGGAGCCATGAGGAGAGAACCAGGGGGGCCAGGAGGACAGCTGCGGGGTCTGAGCCCCCTCGGAAGCCTGGCGAAGCTGCTGCCTGCTGGGCCTCCGGCTCCCTCAGCCACGGGGCCCTGTCCTTGGCCCTCAGGCCCTCAGGCAGGGGAGCGTGTGGCCACCGCCCCCCTCCTCCCTCCCAGCGCACAGAACACAGGATGCATTTGGTGCATGCATTTTAAAAACGTTACGAAGTCTCTGGCTGAGTGACTAAGTTGGTTGCAGCATCACCCAGTGCACCAAAAGGTTGTGGGTTTGATCCTCAGTCAAGGCACATGCCTAGCTTTTGGATTTCGTCCCCGGTCGGAGCACGTACAGGAGACAGGGGATCAATGTTTCTCTCTCACGTTGATGTTTCTCTCCCTCTCTCTCCCTTCCTCTCTCTAAAATCTAGTGAAGATTAAAGAAATGTTCGTGAAGTCCAATTTGTCTGTATTTTTTCTCTAGTTGCCTATGACTTGGGGTTACATCCAAGAAGTCACTGCCGAGTCCAATATCCTAAAGGTTTCACCCTAGGTTTTCTTCTAAGAGTTTTCTAGTTTTAGGTCTCTGATACTTCTTGAGTTAATTTTTGCATATGGTGTTAGTAAGAGTTCAGCTTTTTTTTTTTTTGCATGTGGATATCCAGTTTTCTCGGCTCCTTGTGCTGAAGAGGCTGCCTGTTCCTCACTGGGTGGTCTCGGCACCTGCGTTGAAGTTACTTGATCATATATACGAGAGCTCATTTCTGGGCTCTGTGTTCTAATGCACTGGCCTGTCTGTACGCCAGTGCCACACTGTTTTGATGACTGTACCTTTGTAGTAGGTTTTGAGATTGTGAAACGGGAGTCTTCCAACTTGGTGCTTCTTTTTTCTGTTTTGGCTATTTGGGGTCCCTTGAGATGCCATATGAATTTTAGGGTAGATTTTTCTATTTTTGAAAAAAAAAAAAACCTACATTGTTGGGACCATGCTAGGAATTGCATTGAATCTGTAGATTACTCTCGGTGGCATCATCGGTCTTAACAACACTAAGCCTTCCGATCCATAAACATGATTGATTTGTGCCTTCTCTCTTTCAGCCACACTTTGTGGTTTCCAATACGCAAGTCTATTGTCTCCTTGGTGAAGTCCGCATGTAAGGATTTCACACTTTTTGAATGCTATTGAAAGTGGAACTAATGTCTTCACTTTTTTGAATTATTCAGTGTTAGCGTACAGAAACACAACGGACTTTGGTTTGTTCCTTTTGCATCCTGCCACTTTGCCAAACGTGTTACTTGTTTCTAACAGTGTTTTCCGGTGCAGTCTTCAGGGCCTTCGCGTCCCCTGTGAACGAGACCGCATCACCCGTCCCTTCCCGGGTCGGATGCCTCTTACTCCCTTCTCCTGCCCAGCTGCTCTGGCCGGGACGTCCCGTGCCGTGCCGAACGCACGCGGTGAGGGCGGACAGCCTCCGCCAGGTCCCGTCCCTGTGGCTTTGTCCCCGGTATTTTTTAAGGGCCGGGGCAGTTCCGCTGGCGGCCCGAGGGAGGCGCTCTCGGGTCAGCGCTGCCCCTGCTTTGTCTCGCTTGGCCCTGAGGACAGTCTTTGGGGGCCCTGGCCGGGTACCCACTTTACCGAGAGAAAACAGACGCCAGAGAGGTGGGTTCCCAGACAGGGGGGGTGGGGTGGGGGACGGCGCACAGGTGGGGGGACTATTTTTAAGGTCACCGCTCCTGAGCCGGGTCTGCCCGGCCCCAAGCGCCTTACTCCTCTCTCTCCAGGCCAGTATCGTAGCCTCGAGGCCACACAGCCCACGGGCCAGGTCCAGCTCCAGCCCGCTTTCGTCCAGCCTGTGAGCTGAGGACACTTTGGAAGGGCTGTAGGAAGCAGCCAAAGACGAACACGCACAGACTACAGCTTTCTCCATCGGCCCCGCCCAGGACGGGCTGGCCCGCGGCCCGCGGTGGGACTGCAGAGGTGGGGTCCTCCTGCCTGGGGACGCAGAGGTGGGGACTGGGGCTCAACTCCATCCAGGCCGGGCCTTGTGCAGGGGCGGGCTGCGGAGGGCGCAGCCTGCCTCCCCCACCCGGCCCCCGCCTGGGTTCCCAGCGCCAGACGTCAGCTCTGGGCAGCGGCTCAACCCCCCCCCCTCCCGGGAGGAGGTAAAAAATGTGACACCTCAAAGCGGGCCATTAAAGTTTAACTGGAGCCGATGCATATTTAACGAGACTTAACAAAGCATCTTTAAAGATGTCCCAGACAGCCCCCTGGGGGCGGGGACAGGCTGCCACCCTGCCACCCTGCCACCCTGCCCGCGGCCGCCAGGGCTCCCTCGGCTGTCTGCGGTGGCGTCTCAGGGACTGCTGGCGACATGTGGGCGCCTGCGGTGTCCACAGGGGCTGCCCTTTTGTTATTAATATTACGAGGCTGTCTGAGGAGCCACGCGAGCTGGGACACGTCTCGGGCTGCCTGGCTGCGTGTCAGAAGCCCCTGGGCGGTGGGACAGGCGTGGGAGGTTGTCACAGACTCTCCTCAACCGGAGGGGCCCCAGCCTGCCGCTGGGAGTTTGGGCAAAGTCACGCGAACCCCAGGACTCACTTTGCTGCTCCCCTGCTAACCACGTGACTTTGGGGCCACAGCTGACTCTCGGAGCCCCCTGGGCAGGTTGGGGCCCCTGGGGGCTTCTCCTGGGGGCCCATCGGCCCTGCTGGTGTCCCGTTTGGGCCACTGACAGAGGAGGAAGAGCCCGTCAGCCATGCTGCATGCAGGGTGGGGACCTGGGCTTCCCAAGCTGTGAGTCCCCAAGGCAGCCGCGTGCCCTGCCCCATGGTCGCCCGGGCGGCCCTCACCTCGGTGCACCTCGCACTGCCTGCACCTGCCGCCAGCTGCCTCCCGCAGCTGGGCCCCTGACCGCCCTTGACTCCCCTGCAACGCGTGGCAAGGGCTCCCCCGGCCCAGTGGGTTGTGGACGGAGCTTCAGATCCGCCCCCAAGCCCGGTCCTCGCCCGGGGCTCCCTGTTCGGGTGACTGGCATCCCATCATCCAAATGCCTGGACCCAACACAGGGCGGGGAGCGGGCACCCCGGGTGGGCGACCCTTCTTCCCCTGCAGATATAAGCCTGGTTGACCCTCCGGTGCCCAGGGGTGCTGGCTGGCTCAGCTCCCTGCACTGCCCAGGAATCGGGGTTCAGGCCGAGATGCAAGAGGGGCACCCCACTTTGTGCAATTTGCTCAAGCTCTATTTACTGAATGCCTGCTTGGGGCCCAGTTCTGCACCCCACCCCGGGGTCCCAAAGTGGCACTGCGCAGCCCCGAACACCCCAAGGTCCTCGCACGGCAGGTCCCTTCCTCGGAGCAGACACGCCAGCCCCACCTCCTCTAGTCACCGCCGCCCGCGGACCCCTGCGGAGTCGGCTGACCCCCACTCAGCAGTTCACGGGCAGAAGCAGAATCTGGGGCCAGGTCAGTGCTGGGGGGCGGGCCCCTCGGAATCTGAGGAGCCCCTCTCATTGTCTTCAAATCGAGGGCCCTTTGATGGGTGGCAGTCTGGGTGTTGCACTCATGAAGCACCCATCCCGGCCATGGGCGGGGGATGTGCCGGCAACCTCCGGTTCTGTGCAGCGACTTTGGGGGGCTGAAGGCAGGAGGGGCTCAAGGAGGGCACCGGGAGGCCAGCAGGGGGCCTGGGGCCACTCAGCACCCCCCAGAAAACAGCTCTCATGTTAGCCTGTGCAGTTCCGTCTAAGGTCGCATTTAAACAGAGTATCACCGCTAAAAACCGAATCCAGAGACCTGGCCTGGCGGGTGAGGGGAGGAAGCATAGCTGGGGAGGGCACTCCTCCCAGGCCCAGCCCAGTCCCAGCCCAGTCCCAGGCTAGCGGGGAGCCCCCCGCAGGGACAGGAGTCAGAGGAGAAGAGGGGGGAGCTCGGTGGCATCTGGAGGGCGTGTCAGTCTCTGGGTTCCTACCCAGGGAAGCAGGTGTCTTAGCAGCCGCTCGAAGTCCCTCCGGCCCCCTCCGCATTCCCACCCCCACCAGACAGACGCCCCACACCCACCCGCCAAGATGGCACAAAGGAACAGCCATCCTCGCATTTGGGAAGCATTTCCAAATTCCTTTGCCATTTGTTCTCTGTCTTTTTTGGGGAGAAAAAAAATTCTCCCAAACATCCTGGGAGGCCCGTGTTTTCATGATTCTCAGACTCTCTGGTTTGAGGCTCCGTGGCTGGAAGGTTCCAGGAGCTGGACATTCTCATTCTGCATCTGGGGGAGACAGGCAGGTCCACAGGCCCCAGCCACTCGGGCAGCAAAGCCCACCCTGGCCTCGGGCCCCTTGCTGCGTCCGCTCTGGCCTTCCCAGCAGGTCATTGGCGCCCAGAGACAGTTCCAGGGTGAGCTCCCAGCTGCTGGCTCTTGGGGAGAGGAGTCCAAGGGTACGCCCCTGCCCCCCCTGCGAGGGTGCGGAGGAAGCCTGCTCACGCAGGGCCCCCACTGCGGGCAGGCTGGCCCCGGGTGAAGCTGTCAGGGCACATGCCACGGCGCTGTCCTCCCTTCCTTCTCAGGGTCCGAGGGTCCCCCCACTCCCCCCGATGCCCGCGCAGCCAGCTGGGTGGGGGCCACACCCAGCCCTGACCCTCTGACTCTTCTCTTGGGGCCTCAGGTGACAGCTGACTCGACCCCTTCTGGCAGAGACGCTGGGCGGGCACCTGGGGTCAGACGGCAGCCCCTCAGCCCACCTTGGTCTGGGCAGCTTGGAGCTGGGCTGGAACCTTCTGGAGCTGGCTGCACGGTCACGTCCCAGGCCGCCTCCCCTCACCGTCACTGTCCCCGGGGCTGGTCTCCCTCGGGGCCCGGAGGGGCCAGGAGGGCGAGGTCTGGGAAGGACCCCGGGTCCGGGCCAGGCCATCCCCGCCAGGGGCCCACTCTCCGGTCTCCTGGGTCCCCCCATGGGGCCTGCCCGGGGCCCCACGGGCACCTTTGGGAACGGGAGCCCTGACGGGCTGCGCGGTTTCGTCCGTCCAGCCCTCCCTGCCCCGATGCTGATCGTCTGTGGTGCAGGGAGGAGTCGGCGGCGGGGGGCGCGGCAGCGGGGAAACACCAGCAGCAAATCTGGGCTGAAACCAGGTGCCCACTCCATAACCAGGCCCTTCGGGGTGGGGCGGGCCGGACCCCGAGTGGCTGCGGAGCCTCGGCACCAGGGAGTTAATGCTGGGCCCCGTGAGCCTGGGGGCGGGGGAGGGGGTGCTCCTCCCACTGGAAGGCCTGCTCGGACCCAGCCCCAGCCCCCGCCCCAGCCCCAGCCCCAGCCCCGGGGGTGCATCTGCCAGTCTACGGGGAGTGGGGGGGCAGGTCCAAGAGGAAGAGTGAGAGACTTGTGTGCAGGCGTAGCGGACAGGTGTGGTGCTGAAGGTGAAGGGGGTGACGGTGATGACGGTGGTGGCAGCGGCGAGGAGGAGGATGGTGGTGCTGGTGAAGGCGATGGGGATGGGGATGGCAATGGCGGAGATGACGGAGGCGGTGGCGGCGGTGAGAGTGACGGCCACCCCCGCGGTGCCCCGAGCCCCTGCTGCGTGCCCAGCCTCGTGCTGGCGCATCAACCCGCCTCGGCTCGTGGCGTCTCCAAGGCCGCCAAGGAGGTTTGCCCTCTTGCGTTATCGTGACCGTCCCATCTACAGATGGAGAAACTGAGGCTCAGAGAGGCAAAGCCGCCTGGCCAAGGTCAGTCAGCGAGTGGCGAGGCCAGGACAGAAACACTGTGTCGGCCCCTCCTATCTGGCCCCTGTGGTGTGGACACAAAGTGGGGGCCCCCCTGGGAGGAACCTGGCACCCCAGGACCCTGCCCGTCCCAGCCCACCGTCCCTGGGCCGCCTCCCACACCTGCCGGCCGGTCGGCGTCGGAGTCCATGGAACCCCTTTGCTAAGCCCTTCACAGCCTTGGCCTTCTGTGAAATGGCCCTGCAAGGCAGACCCGGGGGGCAGGGGGGCAACCGAGGTCGGAGCGGGGCACGACCGCTCGAGGCCACGGAGCACGGGGGAGGGGGGTTTTGGCCAAGAACGCAGAGAGCCTGGCTCTGGGCCGGCCAGGTGCCCTCCTCCACCCTCCCCGCGGCCATCAGGCTGGTCGTGGTGGGCACCCAAGTCAGGGAGCAGCACAAGGTGGGGGTGAGAGCACTTCTTGGCTGTGCAGCCACAGGTAACCGTCTCAACCTCTCTGAGTCGTGGCCAGAATTCAGCACAGATCCTGGCGCGTGAGCAGATTTTGGTCCATGGGGGCGTAGAGAGGGACCACAGTGGACACCAGGGGTGGCAGCCCAGGGCCTCGGGATCCATGCGGGAGGCGCCCCTGCCCCCCCTGCCCGATGCAGAAAGTCCCCTGCGCTGGACATCTCCTTGGGCTGGAGTCCCTTTGCAGACAAAGCCCCCTCCTACCCATCTCAGACGAGGACCGCTCCTGAGCCTCACACCACCAAGGGGGACCTGGCGCTATGGGGCTCTGCCCAGCTGCTGGAGGAGGAGGAGGAGGAGGTCAAGGTCACACGCACACACGCGCGTGCACACACACACTCCCTGCTGTTGCCATGGTGGCAAAGCCTCTTGGCAGAGGGGACATGCGGGCTGGGCTGCGGCCCCCTCCGCAGCACCCAAGCTGTTGATATCGGGGAAGTTGAAAAAAACAAAACCAGATGTCTCCCTGAGCAGCCGCCAGGCTGGGAGCGGGGTCCCGAGCGAGGAACAAACGCGACTCACTTCCCCTGCCCGCCGCCCCTCCTGCCCTGAGCCTCCTGCCCCCCCAGGCCCCGCCTCAGAACGACGGGAGGGCCTGGGGCTCCCCGGGGGTCCCCGCTTGAAGCCCCCTCCCCTCCCCCACCCCTGTCACAGTGCTGCATCTCCCGGCCACTGAGCCCCGAGCTGGCTTTGGGCTCCCCTGAGAGCCCCGTTCCTGGATCTGGCCCTGTGCCCGGCCCCAGTCTGCCCGCCCCCCCATCAGCTGCCCCCTCCTCTGCTCCTGGGAGGCCACGGCCTTTGGCAGCCCCTGGGGCCCCTGCAGAGGAAATGAGGCCCGCCGTGGCTGCGCCGTGGGGAGAGGTGACTCATGACCGAGCTGCGGCTGCCCGCCCAGCCGCCCCCTCAGCAGAGCAGCAGGGAAGGGGCTGGGCCTCTTGGGCGGGGGTCTTCGAGGGGCACGTTGGCCCGAAGGGAAGTTGTGTCACCTGCCTGGCAAAGGGACAAAGACCCAAGCTTTTCCTTGACGCCTGCCCCCAGGTCTAGTCAGGGACGCAGTCGGGAAGGGGGCCCTGCCAGGCGGTGCCGGCGGTGCCGTGGGCCTCGGTTTCCCACCCGGACACAGAGGGGTTTCAGCGGGATGGCCTCTAATGGACTCTGGTACCGCAGGATTCTAGAACAGCACGCCCCATCCCCCGCCCCCCGCACTGCCCCATCCCCATCACTGAGGGAAAGTGAAAAAGAACACCCACCCCAGCTAATCCTTTCCCGGCTTATACCACGCAGCTCAGCTCTCGGCCGGCTCCTCTGGGGAGTGATGGAAATGTGAATTTAAATAGAGTTATGTCAAAAGAACATTACCCAGCCTGGCCCCAGCAGGCAGAGGCCCTGCGGGAGACGCAGAGGCAGGCCCACGGTTGGCGCGTTCACGGAGGAGGCCAGCACCTTCGGACAATCACAATCAGGACGGCTGATTAGCCTTCCCGCCGCCTTGCCCCTTCCCGTGAGTCCCCTTAATGGCCACCTGCCTCCTCTGGGGGTCTGGGTCTGTCTGCTGGGACCGGCCAAGTGTGGGTAATCTCCTGGTGGCACCATGATGCCCCCTCCCCTTGCCGCCCCCCCCCCCCCACTAACTGGACTCCAAGCTGGCTTTCCTTCCGGGTGGCTCCCCTCCCCCTCCCGGCTGGGGGTGGCCACCGGCCTGGGATGCGATTAGCACGGCTCTCTGCTCTGAGCCGAGGGCTCAGCCACAGGGCTCCGGGCAGCACAAAGCTGGTGCCAGGAGCTGGGGGCATCGGGGAAGCCCCTGGCTCCCCCTGCGCAGCCCTGAGTTGACCCCCATGGCCAGCACACTCTCTGCTCTCTCCCATCACCGGGGCACCCTGGACAGAAGGGGTGGTCTGCCCCACTCACTGCCAGGCGCAGAGCAGGGACTCGGGGCACGGCCGTCCTCCCCCTGCCCCGGGACCTCGGGGATTTGTAAGGACACGTAACTCAGTGAAGTCAGCTGGGAGCGGTGGACGGGGCCGGCAACATGAGCTTCTATTAGAGGGGCGCTCCTTGGGGACTCCAGACACCCCCAAGCTCAGGTCCACGGGGCACGGCAGCTCCTGAGGGGAGAGCCAGGAGCTGGGGCCCCCATGGTGGGATGCCCGGGGTCACGGCCACCACCCTCCCTGGCACCGCGGGGCCTGATGGGCATGAATGGAGCCTCCTTTGGTGTGCAGTTCTAGTGGCTGCTTTTACCCCAACACATGGCAGTGACGGCGACAATGATGATGGTGATAGTGATGGTGGTGGTGATGGTGGTGGTGATGGTGGTGGTGGTGGTGGTGATGGTGGTGATGGTGATGGTGGTGATGGTGGTGGTGATGGTGATGGTGGTGGTGATGGTGGTGGTGATGGTGATGGTGGTGATGGTGATGGTGATGGTGGTGATGATGATGGTGATGGTGGTGATGATGGTGGTGGTGATGGTGGTGGTGGTGATGGTGGTGATGATGGTGACAGTGATGGTGGTGGTGATGGTGGTGATGGTGGTGATGGTGTGCAGTCCTAGTGGCTGGTGGTGGTGGTGGTGATGATGATGGTGATGATGGTGGTGGTGGTGGTGGTGGTGATGATGATGGTGATGATGGTGATGGTGGTGGTGGTGATGATGATGGTGGTGGTGATGATGATGGTGATGATGGTGGTGGTGGTGGTGGTGATGATGGTGGTGATGATGGTGATGGTGGTGGTGGTGATGATGATGGTGGTGGTGGTGGTGGTGATGGTGGTGACAATGATGATGGTGATGATGGTGGTGATGATGGTGGTGGTGATGGTAATGATGATGGAGATGGGAAGGCAAGGCTGTTTGCTGTGCACTGTTTACAACAACTAGAAAATAGAAATAAATGTCCAGTAATAAGAGATGCTTGCAAACACCATGCCCGCCCCTCCCCCATGCTGGAGTCCAGTGGCCCACATGTGACTCTCCCGTCCAAGCCGTGTGACCTCTCTGTGCCTTGTCTCCTTCCCGTGAACAGGGGACAACGGGACTCAGCTCTGGGTCCCTGTGAGCGTTAAGCGAGTGAGCAGGCAGCACGCATGCTCCGGTCCCGGCACATGGATCACCTCCTGAACGTGTCAGCTAATATCATCATCAAACAGGCCAAACCTTAAAAGTGGCACAGGGACCTTTTAAGGGCACAGGGACATCCTTATGATTGGGGTGTGAAACGGTGTGCACTGTATAACCTCAACCTTGTGAGCGTGACCTCGGCCAGAAACGGCCATCCCTGCTTCAGCCTGAGGCCCTTCTCCGGAGGACGGGCAGGATCCGGAGATGGGACACAGCCCCTGTGTCCCCTCTATCGGCGCCTTCCCAGGGGCAGGCGGTGTCTGGCGCAGAGCAGCGGCAGGCGCTAAGAAAACACAGATCACCCCGGAATTTGCTGGACAGCATGGGAAGGCGTGGAGCCACAAGGAAAGGGGTGGAGCTGCACGGAAAGGGGTGGAGCCGCACGGAAAGGGGTGGAGCCGCACAGAAAGGGGTGGAGCCTCACGGAAAGGGGAAGCCTGCGTGCGCAGCCTCTGGCGGCTTTGCGTGGTCTCCTGCACAAGCAGAGATGGAAGCACAAGTGGGTCACTGGAAGTGATTCCCAGGACGTCCTGCAAGGCGGGAGGGGGTGAGGCAGGGAGGGCAGGCAGCCCACACCAGGTGGGCTGTGTCACAGGTGCAGGTTCGGGGGCCTGGGGCAGCGTCGGTGGGGGGGACCTTCCGGAAGCAGGTGGGCCACGCCCTCACCGAAGGGCGGGGGGAGCAGGGCGTTCCAGCTGGTGCCTGCAACTCACACCCTCCGTTGGCCAAGGGCTGCCCTGGTGGGGGTGGGGCGTGCAGTTCTTGGCAGGTTCCGGAACGGTGAGCGCGGTACCCCCTCGAAGCCAGGGTGCCCGCTGCCCTGGTGCGTGGTCAGCGTGGAATAAAGGCCACTGCTATGTATTCTCAAGGGCCGGCCCACAGAAACACCTCCAAGACCCGCTCCGCATGTGCTGGCACCTGCGATTCGGTTCCCAAGGGGCCGCTGCTGCTGCGGCCCCGGTTCCGGAGCCTCTGGCAATTACTACTGAAAAAAGACTGGAAGGAAGCACCCCGAAGTGATGGCCAGGATTGTCTCTGGGCGCCGTGGTAGTGGGCGATGTTTATGATGGGGAAAAGCACCTGAAACTGAGGGTGCAGGGGAGTGGCTGCGGCAGGGCTGACCAGGCGGGGCCCGGAGCGGGGAAAAGTCTTCGGGACGCACCTGTGTTTAGACTCACAATTCGTGACACGCTTGTAACACACGCTCGTAACACTGTGCAGTGTCGGCCGAGTGCTGCCGTGTGTGTGCGGACCCGGAGCTAAGCCCCGGTGGCCTCCTTCCCATCACCTGTGCCTTAGTCAGTCGATGCTGCGTGACAACCGACTGGCGGGCTACCGCAGCGTGCACTTTGCCGGCTTGGGGCTCTGTGGCTTCGGGCCGGGCCACGTGTCTCTCTGCCGCCTGGGGCCCGTGACTTCCCGGGGCAGGACACGCTGATGAGAGTGGGGAGGAGGGCGGCTCAGAACACTGCTCTCGGCTCCCACCCACTTTCTAGTTGGCCAAACAAAGCACATGGCCAAGTCCAGTGTCGATGGCGTGGGAGGCATAGTAGAGTCACCAGGCGAAGGCCATGGCGTGTGACCCTCTAACAGGGAAGGAGGGAGGGAGGGGCTGGGAGCCATGCCCCACCTACCCAGAGCCCACCCTGCGCCCGTGGCTTCAGGGCTCAGGGTCAACGCCCCAGCCTGGGCCTCTCCCCAAACTCCAGACTGGGGTGTTCAGGGCCCCCTCCACACCCTTCTGGGAGGTCTATGGGCGTCTCACACTTGACGTGGCCAGAGCAGAACCTCTGACCCCAGCCCCCTCCCCAGCCTCCCTGGGTCCCCCGTCTGCGTAGATGGCCCCGCCTCCACCAGGATCTCGGATCCCAGACCTGGGCATCACCCTCCTCTCCTTTCCTCGCCGCCCCCCCCACACCCACTCACGTCCACTCCATCAGCCAGGGCTGCTGTCTTGTCCTCCAGAACTTGTCCCGCATCCGTCCATGTCTCTGCGCGTCCACTGCTGATACCTCAGTCTGAGCGCCTCCACGTCTGGCCAAGATGGTTCTGGACTGAACGCTGCCCCCCCACCCCCTTCCCACAAGGCCCTCAGGGAGCCCGTCCTCCCCACGGCCGCCGCCGCAGCGACCCTGTACCACCATCGGTCAGCCCACATCACGGCCCCGCCTACAACCCTTCAGAATAAGGAGGGAAAACCCACACTCACTCCCTGCCCTTCGTCACCCACCCCTCTCCCCTCCGCGACCTCACCGCGCACCGTCCACTGTGCTCTGACGGTGAGGCCGGTCTGTCTGTGGTCAGTCGTGTTCCCACCGCAGGGCCTGGCCCCCGGGCCCCGGGCCGGGAGACCTGTCCGTCACAGCCACCCACCCGGCAGGCTCCCTCTCGACCTCCGACCTCCCTTCCACCCCTTCCCCGGCCTCCCCGGCCTCCCCGGCCTCCCCGGCCTCCCCGCCACGCCGCACCGCGGTGCCCAGCTGTGTTTGCTTGGAGCGCACTCCGCCCTCTGAAAGTATCTTATTTGCTTACTAGAATGAAACGCCACATAGCAGGTGCTCAGCAAGCCTTTGCCGAAAACTCACCGGATCTGAGACGCAGGAGGTGAGGGCAGCGGTGGGGAATGAGTGTCCACCCTGGCAGCCCAGCTGGCGGTGAGGGGGAGCCTGGATTCCGGGAGAGCCCCAGGCCCGTCCCCCTGAGGCTGGGGGGTTGTCTTACCTGGGGGCGGGGGGCAGCCCAGGCGGGCGCTACCCACGGCCTGTCTGCCTGCCGGGCCCTCTCTGTCCGGCCTCCCCTGCCACTCCAGCTGAGACGGGAGCATCAGACGGAAGGCACCTGGACCCCGCACCTCACGGCCGTGGGCCCCGGGAGGGCAGGGCGGCAGAGCCCAGCCCCCTGCAGGCCCAGGTGATGGGGCAGGCTGGGCGACACCCACCTGCTGGTGAGGGAGGGCGACCGGGAAAACCTTCCCTCCACGTCAGTGACCGGGGCTCGTTCTCGTGAGGATTTGGGATCTGAACTTCTCCTGCCCCTCGCACTGCCAGCGGGGGTACCAGGTGGGGCAACTGCACTGGGAAGCAAGTGGGCTGTTTTTGTAAGGGCACCGGCCCATTAGTCCCTGCTCTCTGTGGGTGCCAAGCGGTCCAAAACAGAGGGGGGAGGGGCGGACTGGGAAATAGATTGACGGTGATCGACAGGCCCTTCCGCCCCTTCCGGAGGTTTGATGGGGACAACAGCTTCCTCAGAGGCACAAGTGACAGCTGAGCTGCCCTCCCCGCCACAGTTTTAAGACGGACTCTCTGGCAGGTGTGACGGGCAGGGAGGACCCCGCTGTGGGCGGAGCTGCGCCGGGAGACGGGCTGCCCCGCCCACGGCGCCGGGTGCCGGAGGGACCGGAGGGAAGAACTCAGACCCGGTGCGGGCTGCACCGCATCATTCCGCTCAGTGGCTCAGTGAAGTCGAGGAGAAGGCGAGGAGAAGGCGAAAGGAACCCCAGTGCTGGGAGCGGCTCGGGGGGCCTGTGGGCTGGGCAGGGGCACGAGGGGACCTTCCGGACTGGGGGAGACGGCTGGCGTGTGGCTGGAACTCACCACGCTCTGCCCTTGAGAGCTGTGCGTTTCATTATATGTAAGTTAGACTGTAACCGTTTTTAAAGTTAAAAAAAGGAAAATAAACACGAGAGAATAAGGGACTTCTGTTCTCAATAATATAGTGGACGAGACATGTACGACAAAAACTTACAAAAATTAAATACGCTGTAACAGACACCCCTGTAAATGCCAGCCAACCTGACATGAGAGAGAGAGAGAGAGAGAGGGAGAGGGAGAGGGAGGGAGAGAGGGAGAGAGAGGGAGAGAGAGAGGGAGAGGGAGGGAGAGAGGGAGAGAGAGAGAGGGAGAGAGGGAGGGAGAGAGAGAGAAGGAGGGAGGGAGAGAGAGAGAGGGAGGGAGAGAGGGAGGGGGGGGGAGAGAGAGAGAGAGAGGGAGGGAGGGAGAGGACACGCGACAAGGCCCAGAACAGGAAGGGGGCAGAGAGCCCGCGTGGAGAGGCCAGCCCCGGAAGGGAAAGTCCACCTGCAGGCCAAGGGGAAGATGGCCAGGGGGCGTCGGCACCGTAGCCGCACGGCCACGGGCCTGGTCTCCCGAAGATTCGGGGCCGAGCTGCCCCCACGTGCGCCGCGAGGGCTCACAGGGCCCACGGCCAGAGTGTCCCAGGTGCCTCATGGGCGCGAAGCCCCTCCGGGGGAGGACAGACACCCAGCCCAGAGCGGACCGGACCCCGCAGCTCAGGCTCCGACACGGATGGAACGCCGGGCCCCGAACTACACAACCCACTCTGGGGAACAGCCCGGGAGCGAGAGCCCGCAGAAATGGCGACGAGCCGGGGGGGGGCACCCCGGGGACCTCGCACAGTGCACACAGTGTCTCACCGGGGTCAGAATACGGGAGAACGATGAAACCAGGGACGTGCCAGCTTCGAAAGTCCGACCCTGTGGTGGTTGGGGTGTGGCCGCTGGTTGCATCCAATTTTTTTTTTAATTTTTAACTTTTTATTTTTTCAGAGAGAGAGGGAGGAAAGGAGAAAGACATCGGTTTGTTGCTCCCCTATGTCCCCACTCACTGGTTGACTCTTGGATGTGTCCTGACCGGGGATCGAACCCACAACCTTGGCGGGGAGGCAGGACGATGCTCTAACCAACTGAGCTACAGGGCCAGGGTGCATCCAAACTTCCGACACTTTTGTTTTCTCCATCCAGTCCCTCCCGCTCACAAGAAACACTTGCAACCAAAGGGTTAGCCGAGTGGGGGTCCCCGACTTCTCCAGTTGTGTGTTCTGGAGAGGTGGGGGCCGGAGTCAGACCTCGGGGCTCAAAGCCAAGCGGTGCTGTTTAAGAAGATGTGTGACCTTGAGCAAGGTAGTTGACCTCCACGTACCTGAGTTGTTTCTTTGTGACGCGGGGTAAACACGGTGTCTGCCCCTCGGGTTCTCCTGAGGACTTCCAGAGAGATCCTAGCTGCCTGTGGGGTGTCTGGCACCTGGGAGGCATTCAGGGACATTGATAGCTAAACAGCTCAAGCCCCTGTTACCCGCTGGTCTGGTCGGATTTCCTGCTTGGGCGGAATGCAAGGCTCCTAGAGCCCTCCCTCCGCTCCCGCTGGGGGGCTCTGGCCTCTCCCTCCCTTGCTCTGGCTGCTACTCCCAGCCCAGCCCAGCCCGCCCCTTCCAGCTCTTTTGCCCCGCCCCCTTTCTCCCCGGCTTTCTGGCCTCCCTCCTGGGTCCTGCCCTCCCCGCCACCGCGAGCCTGGGCCCTCAGCTTTTCACACGCGACTAGCCCCTGCCCCGTGTTCTGCAGACTGAAAACCCAGCATGCACTGCTTCCCTGCCCTGTGTCTATGGATCCGTAACTATGACGCGTCAGAGGACCCTCGGGGCGGCCGGGGACAGAAAGACAGGTGGGCAGTGCTGGCTTGCCCGCATGGTGGCGCTCCCCTGCGCCTGGGCTCCGGTCTCAGCCTGGAACACCAGGCCTTGGCCTGAGTCTCTCCGGTTTCATCCAACAGACAGGCCCCAAGAGGCCACACTCAGCGTCCCAGTGGACCCGGGGCGCAGACCCGCCGCCCACGCACCGCGCGGCAGCTCCGACAGCACACACGTGCACTCACACACGCGTGCACTCACACACACGCATGCACTCACACACGCGTGCACTCACACACACACGCGCGCACTCACACACGTTCACTCCCTGCTCATTCTCGCCTCTGAGTGCGGCCTCTCGTCTGTCGGCCGCTCTCCGTGTTGACAAAGCAGAATAAAAAATAAAAAGGAAAGAAAGAAATCCGTCTTGTCACTCGGACTCCCCCCCACCCCAGCTGGGCTTGGCAGCGCCCCCCTGCCTCCCGCCCCCGCCTTTGTATTATGGGTTTATGTCAAGGTATGTTGGATTCTAAATTAAATGTCAGCCCGCTGTACGTTTCTGGCTCCAGCCGGAGAGAATGAGGAGCTGGCGCCGGAGACCATCCAGTTGTTCAGCGCCCCGTGCCTAACAGCGAGGGGTGACAGGCCCATTGAATCACTGCGCGGTAGCTTTCCGTGCCACGGGAAGCCAAGACAAATTTATTTTTAATGATAAATGCAACTGTCAGAGTTAAGTTGAAACAGCTTTACGGAGGGAGCTTGAGTGCCCCCGCAGCGCAGGGCAGAGGCTGAGGGGACGAGGGCCGGCGGTCCCCCAGGCCCCGGGAGACCGGCACGTCAGACACCTGGCCCTGGCTCGCTGTGTCCCCGCTGCACCCCGGCTCCTTGGTGCTCACCGGGCGCTCACTGGACGTCTCCGGCCCCGCTCTAGCCAACCAACCAAGGGGGAGGAGGCAGGTGAGGAAGAGAGATGCGCTCTGGCCGGGCAGAGACCCGGGTTCAAATTCTGGCCCCATCCATTGCTGTGTGACCTCGATCAACTTCCTTAACCTCTCTGAGCTTCAGTGGCCTCACCTATAAAAATGAGGCCATCAATAACGCCCACAGGTTTTTGGTGAGGATTACATGAAATAGAGATACATTGTTCATTTTCCAGCACACGGAAAATGCTTATGGAATGGTAGCTATTAATTATATCGTTTTACTAATAGCACTGTTACTCAAGTTAATGTCACTTACCTTTCCGTGTCAGCTTCTCATCCGTAACACGAGGAGAGCCATCGCTCCCACCTACGAGGGTGGCTGGGAGGGTGCAGGGTGCCTGGCGCAGGGGCTGAGTGTCGGGGTGACGTCCAGGCAGACCACGGGCTGTCCCAGGGCAGGCGCCCCGGCTGTTGCCACCTGACACCCTGGCCACTCTTCCTCGTCTCCTTCCCCGGCTCTCTGCCTCTCCATCCCTCCGCGCATGCCCTGTGCCCCTGCCCTGCGAAGGGGGCGTTGCCTGCCTCGGGACCCCCACAGCCACGCCCTCCATCGAACTGCGGTGGGCAACTGTCCCAGGGCAGCCGTCTTCGGCCAGCTGGTGTCCCACTGACGTCCTGGCTCTAAAGGGTCAGCAGGATGGGATTTTAAACAAAATGTTGGTGGGGCATCGCGTCTAGGCAGGAAAAGTAGGAACGTGCAGAACCGGTGAGGCGAGGGAGGAGGGGCGTGGCCGAGCAGGGTGTGTGTGTATGGGGGGGCGGGGCAGGGAGGCCTCGGGTCCGATGCCGTGCAGCCCTGTGGTCCTGGGTCCGCGCGCCCCTGAGGTCCTGGCTGGTTCTGGAATGCCTTGTCTTGGGCTGATAAGAAATCCCTGATTCCTCTTGGCCAGGTGAGCACACCTGAGCTCTTCCCTGGGGCTCTGGGACAGCTGCTTTGTCAAAAGGAAGTCACAGGGTGGGACCCGGTTCCCTCTGTGGCATCAGCGCGCAGCCGTCTCAGGGCCAATGAGCTTACGGCAGCCTCTCCTCCCCCCGACGATGCCCCGAGTGTGTCAGGCGTGGACAGCGCTGAGCAAACCCTTGTGGGCTCACACCAAAGCTCACACCAAGGCTGACCCTTCTTCTGGGTGCCCAGCACCCAGCAGGGAGGTGATGGGTGAAGAGTGGCCCAGATAAGAGTTTCCCCGCAGGCAGGCAAGTGAGGAACCTGAGGCCGAACAGGTGAGACTACCAGACAGCCAGCAGTGCCAGGAGGAGCCGCTAGGTGGCTCCCGCTCACCTGTCCAACCGCCCCTCTGCCCGGGAGCAGCTCCCGCTGCACCGCCACTCGGCACGCCCCCCTGCACGCCCCCCTGCCTCTGCTCAGCGGCTTCGCCGCCCGCAGCAGCGCCGTCTTCCCGCCCGTCCGACCCATGCCCCTCCTTCTCCAGGATGCCCGCCCTGCGGGGCCCTCCCCGCACTCAGAATCCCACTTCAGCGTCCCCCTCGGGCTGGTCTCCCGTGGGTGCATAGACGCGGCTGGAGTGTACAGCCTCTCCTCACATTGGAACACTGTCTTGAAGTCCTAGGCCCATGCCTGCCGACCTCCCCACTCCCCGCTGAGAAGGGGAGGCTCTGATTTCTCGTCCCAAGAGGAAACCGGGGCTGGAGAGGGCAGGACATCTGCTCGAGGTCATAGCGGGCAAGTTTGAAACCTGCCCGGGTGCTTCCACGCTCTTTCGCAGGAGCCCTTCGGAATCGGGTGCTGTTAGCCCTTTGGTACACATGGGGAAACTGAGGCTCGGAGAGGCACAGTAGTTTGGCCCAGGCCACACAGGCAGGGTCCCGAGCTTTCCACCACACCTCTCTGCCCAGCCTCATGGCCCCCCAGGTCACCTGCCAACCTCTTCATCCACAGGAACAGGGCCCAGGGAGCGCGTCGTGGGCAGCGCCCCCTGTGGGCGGTACAGTGCGGCTGCTCTGGGGGGCCTCCTCGCAGCCTTGGAAGGAAGAGAAACTACGGACAAACAGCTGGTGGCGGTGAACCCAGCGTCCAGTGGGCGAATGACAGTCTACTCGGGTGGTATAGGGCCCAGGTTCCCACCTTCCACCCTCGCCCCCGTCCCAGCTTTCCTCCCTCCCGCAGCCTGTCCCGACAGTGGGGGGGCGTGGAGAGCACCCGGGAAGGGGATAAAGATGGGGAGACAGACTGGCAGCCAGTGGGGGGGAGACGGAGACGGTGCCAGGGAACAGCGTGGCTGGCCAAGGCGCCCGGGAGCCGGAAGACAGCTTTGGGGAGAAGCAGGGAACGAGAGGGGGAGGGAGGGTCTATTCTGCAGTTGGGGCAGCTGAAGATCAGGGTCGCAGAGAGGGGCGGGGCGGGGGCAGTCGGCCTGGCTCCTGCGGCGCCCCAGGGCGGCCCGCGGCGAACCTGTCGTCGGGCTGTGTGGGCGTCTCCCGGTGAGAAGCCACAACAGCAGCCCGTTAACGAGGCAGATTAGGGACTGTGTCGATTACCTCCGAAGGCTGCTCGGGCGGATTCATTGCTTTTAAAAGTGCTGCTGGTGGGAGGGGGAGACTAAGAAGCCCCCTCCTGGCACAAATCCCTCCTCTGCTCGCAGGGGAGGAGGCGGGGGCTGAGACGGCGCGGGGCGCGCCTGGGGAACGCGGGCGATCGGCCGGGATCGCGGGCAGAGCGCAGGGCTGCTCGTACTCCCCACCGCGGGGCGGGCGGCTGTTGCGGCGCGGGGGGGCCCCTACTCGGCCCGCAGGCCGCCTGAGCAGGGAGGCGTCGGGCTGTCTCTGCGCGCCCGGCCGCCAGATCGCGGGTCTGGGACTGTGGCTGAGACGCGCCCCAGGGCTGACCTTGAGTGGCAGGATCCCCAAGGGTTGGTCCCCGGTAACCAGAGACTCCCGGACCCGGCGCACTAGCCCTGACCCCCGGACAAGACCTCGGGGACCCGCAGGGGGCGCACTCCGGCCAGCCGCTCCGCCTTCCCCTCAGTCCGGGTCTCGGGGTGAGCCCTGCGGGGCTTTGGGAGTCGGGAGCAGAGCGCGTCGCTCCCGGGGGACGCCGCCGGCCGGGAGGGGGCGCCCACGAGGCCCGCTCGGCGCTGCGCCCGGCACGGTGAGTTGGCCCGAGTCCGGCCGCGGAGGAAGTTTTCGAGGAGGCTCCGCAGGGGTTCTCAGATCTCTCCGTGGGCCAGCGAGGGCCGCGCTGCCCAAGGCGCTTGCTGCCCTCCCGCTGGCCCCTGGTGTCTAGGGCCCGATCTGCTTCCCTAGTATCTTGGCCTTTTGGAGGTGGAATGTAACAGTCGCAGCCCGCGGTGTGTGAATGTGAGTGTGGTGTGCGTGTGTGTCGGAGGGAGACTGGGGAGCAATAAAAGGCAGAGAGTCCGAAACAAAAAAGAAAAAAAAAAAAAGACGGGGAGATTGAGGAGGAGGAGGGAGGGGGGAGGGCGGAGGCAGAGGAGCGCGCGGCGGAGGCGCGGGAGCCGGGAGCTGGGAGCGGGGACGGCGCGCAGCGCGAGCGGCGGGCAGGCGGGCGGCTCTGGCGCTCCCGCTCTCACCCGCACACACACCCGTGCACACAGGCACGCGCACACGCGCATACCTGCACACGCCCGCCCGCTGGCCCGGGTCGCCCCGGCGCGAGGCACCGAAGCGGGGATCGGGCGGGCAGAACGCGCCTGGAACCCGCGCCCAGCTCGGCGCCTTTGCGCTCCGCAGCGGCTCGCCTCGGCCGGCGCCCCCGCCCGTCCTGCCAGAAGATGGTCAACGACCGGTGGAAGACCGTGGGCACCGCTCCTCAACTTGAGGACCGGCCTCGAGACAAACCTCAGGTACGCGCGGCCGGGCTCGTGGGGACTCCCTGGGTCCCTGGCGGTGGCCCATCTGGCTGGCGGGATGGACACCCAGCTCCGGGCTCGAGTTTGGGGAGACCCCCCACCGCGAGGCTCAGGGAAGGAAGGGCAGGCGCCTTCTTCTCCATCGCCTCCAGAGAAGGATTGAACTTGGGGTTCAGGATGGGGCCGTACCCCTGCAGGAGGGAGGACCCCCTTTGTGCCTCCAGCAGTCACGGGGTGCACACTGTGTCTGAGGGACCTTCAGTTCCCAGTGCGACCAGCCCTTTAGGTGTCCGAGAGATCTCTGAGTCTGTTTCATCACCTGTACAGTGGGCGTCTTCACTACTTCCCAAGCTGTGTGCCGCCCTGTGCCAGGTGCCTGGCACGGAAACCTGAGCTTCAGGACCAAGGCTTGACCCCCCCAACCCCATCTCCTCTAAATCCTCCCACTTTAGCCAGCTTCACACACACACACACACACACACACACACACACACACACACACAAGAGGATCAGTAAGTATTTGCCTCCTCTGAGGATGCTGGGCACGGCGCTTCTCCAGCTCAGAGACCCGGAGAGCACGGCTCTGACTGAGCAGGCCGACCCCGCTGGAGGGCACACAGCTCTGCGGGGATTTGAACCTGGGTCTGTGGGCTACAGGTCTGTGCATTCCACCCTTCTCGCTGCCTCTTTGGGGGCAGTGGCAGTGGGCAGGCCTGGAGGGTGCCCAGGGCTGAGCAGCGGAAGAGGGGTGAGGGCAGAGCTCCAGCGCTGGCCAGAGAGAGGGGGGGTCGGAGATGGGAGGCGGAGTGGAGGGACGGCCCTGGGGCGGCCCCCGGGCCAGGCTGCCCAGGGACCGGGGCAGGCAGGCAGGATGAGGAGGCCTGCTCGCCAAGGAGAGGAATTAATGGAGCTGCCCGTTTTAAATTTCAAATTTCTCCCAGACAGATGTCATTGGGGAAGGAACAGTCCGTGTTGGCAGCCGCAGGAGGGGGCGGCAGGGGCGGGCCTTGGCGGCCCCTCGCTCTCCCGAGCCGCCACTCGCTCATTCTCCCGGAGTGACACGCCGCCGTGACGGGAGCTCTACAGTTTGCAAAGCTCCTTCCCAGCCTGGCTCCCCACGGCAGCCCGGGGACGAGGCGCCGACGCACGTTCTCGAGCCCCAGAGGGCGGGAGGGAGGGTGGTTCAGAGAGGCAGGGGCATATGCCCATGTGACGTGGCGTGTCAGTGGGGGTGGGGGGTGGGGGGGCAAGGCTGAGGAGCCGAGCCTGACCCCAAGCCACCCCTGGTGCCTCCAGGGCGGTCTGTTCCCTGTCAGGGCAGGTCCACACCCCAGCCACCCCCAGAGAAGAGACCCGACTTTCTCACCTCTTAGCACGAGCAGGCTCACCTCGTAGACCTGTCGCTCAAAGCCATCCCTCGCCCGGCCCACTCTCCCTCTTTACTAGCCCCTTACAGCTACTCAGTGCTTGTCATCTGCCGGCCCCTTGTCCCCCACCAGCCTGCCCATTTCCAGTCTTTCGTTGTCTCATTGTGTCGGCTGCACCCAGCTCCTCAACACACACGCACACACACTCTCAGGGAAAACCAACTAAATGCCACCTCCTCCAGGAAGCCCTCCCTGGTACCCAGAGGCTGTCTTGAAGTCCCAGCAACATCGCACCTGTGCTGCTCAGCTGCCTTCATACCCCTGCCTTGTACCCTAGCCTCGAGTCTCTCCCCTATCAGGAGCTGCCTTTGGACACACGCTCCTTCTGGGTCCCCAGCCTGGGGTCTCCCCTGGGCTCAAGCTGCTGGCCTTGAGGCCCCTCACGTCAGGAGCAGAGGGATATTTGTTGAATTGAGCTGCACGGAGCCTCAGCCAGGGGAGCTGAGGGGGAGGAGCCAGCAGGTGCTGCTGTGTCTCGAAGGGACGGGGCTTCTTTGGGATCTGTTGGAATTGTGGCCTCAGGGCCTCCTGGGCTGCTGGCCCTAGCCTTTCTCTGCCCTCCCTGGGGACACCTGTTCCAGCTGCCACCAGGTCAGGGCCCAGTGGTCTGCCCTTGGGCATCAGAGGCCGCCGAGGGCCTGTGGCTCCGGGGGCCTGGGCCAGTATCCAGCACTCCCTCACCCTGCAGGTCCTCCGGTGGCCCAGCAGGTAGACAGGCTGTCCCCTGGGCCAGCTCCGGGTAGGGTCTTTCCCGTGCCCTGGGTCGGAAGAGAGAAACTCTGCTGCACCCCTGCCCTCCAGGCCTGTTCCCTGGGGCCCCGCTTCTAGCTGCTTCCCAGACATGCTGTGTGATTCCGGGTAAGTCACTCACCCTCTCTGGGCCTGCGCTTCACCATCTGTAAAAGGGAACCGCAGCCCCTGCGTCCTCCTCACTTCACGAGGGCTGATCGAAGGGTCAAGTGAGGTGCTGGCGTGTTTTGCAAACTGTAGAGCATTGTCCCCCTCCAGGTGGGCGGGTGACAGTTCTCAGAGCAGCCTGTCCCCTTTCTCAGGCTGTCGGGGTCCCGACCGCCCCTCTGCCCACCAGGGAAAGGGGTCTGGCGCCCCAGCTCCCCCGCGGCGGGGCTCGGCTGCTTCAACAGGCACGTTCTCCAGGAGAAGACGGCAGTGCCGCAGTCCGGGCACCAGCAGTCTCTCCCCACGGGCTCCCATTTCTTACTCACACCCCCTAGGGGGTTGGTGGCCGGCCGATCGTCCCACTTGATGGATGGGGAAACTGAGGCTAACAGAGCTGGAGCGGGGCCCTCCCCGGAGGCCACGAACCTGGGTGGGAACACGAAGGGAAGAGGGGCTGCCTGCGCGTCCCCCGCTCCGCCCGCCCGGCCGCGTCACGTAGTCAGTTCCCAGGGACGGACGGATGGCAGCGTGGCTCCCAGACTCGCGGCACCAGCGGCGGCCGGTGCAGGGCCTGTGTCCAGTTGTTTCTGGGGGCGCCTCGGGCTAGCTCTGTCCCCAGCCCGTCCGCCTCCGCTCCCCCTGCGCTGGGTGACCTTGGACAAGACGCCGCGCTCGTTAGAGCCTCCGCTCTCCACCGCAGAGTGAAGGGGCTCGCGCGCCCTTGGGGCAGGAGATGCCGACGGAATATCCGCCAGGAGTTCGGAGTTGCTCTGGTGGAAGGATCTGGACACAGCCACGATCTTTCTAGTCCCGGCGCGTGGGGCCGGAAGCCCCCGTGTAACCACTTCCGGGGGGGGGCTCGTTTCCGAGTAGCCCCGCGCCGAGCCGCCCCACGGGGCGGGGCGGTCCACCTCCGACCCACCCCGGGCGATTCTCAACACTTTGGGAACTTCTAAAAACATTTTAGGAAGAAAAAAGGTTCTTGAGAGGTTCTTCCTGAGGCCTAAGCTTTATGCCGCTGCGTTTAATTCACTCAGTGACGCTTACACAGTACCCCCCTCGCAGCTGGGAGATGCGGCCGGAGCCCTTGCCCCCCGGAACTCACAGTCCTGGGGGGCCAAGCAGCCTCGGCGGGGGGGGGTTCTCACAAAGCAGGATGGGCGCGAGGTTGAAAACGACACCTTCTCCTCTCGGCCCCCGGGGCTTGGGGTGAGGTCCCTATGGGGTAAGGGTGGGAGAGGAGGGGGCTGAAAGGAAGAAAGAGGGGGCTACAAGTCCAGGACCCCCTCCTCCGCCTCCGGAGCCCCTCCTCTGGGCCCCTCGATCATTAGCCAGCTGTGCGGTGACAGCGGACCGGGGAGGGGTGGGGGTGGGGCAGGGTGGGGGGCTGGGGGGTGGCAAGCCTGCCTCCTGCAGGCGCCCTGAGCCAAGGGCTCATAGAGCAGGGCACAGGCATTCTTCCTAAGTCGTTGGGACCCCAGAATTTTGAGCAGAACAACCAGCCCCTCACTCCAGGGGTCTCTGGGACGCCTCTCTTCCAGGGCCAGAGGCTCAGGATTCGGCTCAGGTCAGGAGACTTTCACCCAAGGGTGGGCTTCTGGGGTAGGTGAGGTGGACTCCCCCTGGGGCTAGGGCAGGGGCTGGGCCTCCCACCCTCCCCGCTGACCCCCTAAGCTCCCCAGAGAGCCCCTGCCGGGCCCCAGACCACCCACCGCCCACCCTCTGCCCCCATGTGCAGTCCACAGCGTGACTCTCCATGAACAGCCCCCTGCTTTCAGCCGGGGTGCCCTAGAAGAGGGGCTGGGGGCGGCCTGCACCCGGGCCTCACCCTGCCTGGCCCCCCCGCCAGAGGGGACTTTCTTCTTCCCACTCTGGTACGCACAGTATGGGCCGAGTCCACCCAGGGGACAGCCGTCGCCCATGTCCCTTAGGTAGCAAGGAAGCAGGCAGGGGCCGGCCGGACAGGATGGGCCCGCAGGGCGCCAGGGCAGTGAGGCCCTTCCTCCCAAACCCTCCTTCCCTCTGCCGGACCCGCGTCCACCTCTGGACGCCGGGGGCTCCGACGAGGCAGCGGGACAGAGGCTGCCGCGCAGGTGAGGCCCCTCCGGGGCTCCCTGCCTCCTGCCTCCCCGGCCCGAACCCATCTGGTCCTCGCCTTGGCCCGCGCTTCCCGGGGCAGCCTGACCGTGGGCTGGCACGGGGGGATTGGGGGGTCCACGGGGGGCAAGCCGCCTGCCTCTAGTCGGGAGCTCAAGCAGGTGGCTGGGGCGACAGGAGTCTTGAGCCCGGGGCTCCCCTCCTGCCCCCTTCCTGGGGTGCTTTTCTGGTCGCCCGCCCCTCGCCGCTGGAAAGGGGGACTGTGGGGGCGATCATGGAGCTCCAGCCCCGCAGCGTCCCTGGCCCAGCTGCACGCCCCCGAAGCCCCCTCGTTATCCCCGGCGGCTTTCTCTGCCAGGCGCAGCGGCGGTGGCCTGTAAAAGCGAGCGGCACTTCTTGCTCGCGGCACTCTCTGAAGACTAACTCTCCTCTGCCCAGTGGCCCGGGTCATCTCTGAGTTCCACGGTCCCCTGCCCCTGGGGGGCCCCCTGCAGCTTTCTTGAGCCCCTCCCCTCCTCCATGACCCCTGCCCCCCAGCCAGGGGCCCGGGGCTTGGGTGGAAGTGGGTGCGCAGGGGGACGGGGCGGGCCACTGCCTCAACAGCTGGGGTCCTCAGCGCTCTGCAGTCGGGGCGCACTGCTCCACGCCGCTCAGGGCCGGGTGTCCGCCGTGGGCTCCGGGAGGCCCTGGCGGGGACCTGCTTGCTGACCCCTGTGGGGCTGCTCAGCAAGCAGCCTGGGCACAGACGGTGCGGTCCCCGGGCCGCCCGGCCCTGGGTTCAGGGGCCTTCCACGTGGCCTCGGGCGAAGCCTTCTGCTCTCTGAGCCCCGGTTTTCCCACCTGTAGGACGAGTCCCACCACAGCGGGGGGTTGTTTGGAGGTTCCAGGGGAGGTGAGCCAGGGTCAGCGGGGGTGAGGTGGTGACCAGCCTGCTGGTCTGGAAGCTGCCCGCCTGTACCGCCCGGGGAACTGGGACGTCCCGCAGGCCGCCTTCATGCCGCGCCCAGCCATCAGAGGCGGCCACAGGGTCAGAGGGGCCCTGCCTCGGGGTCCCGGGCTCAGCATGGGGTCTTGGGCCTCTGCCCTACCAGGCCCCGAGGGTCCCAGGGACGCCACCCCCTCCCCATTCCAGCACGGCCCCACAGCAGTGACCTAGTGTCTCTGCTCTTCCCTCTGCCCGGCAGCCGCCGCTCTGTGCTGGACGGTGCGCAGGTCTCCGCCCTTCGGGGCCTCCTGGTCCAGGGCCAGCCTCTGGGCCTGCGATGGCCGGCCCCCAAGTGCCAGCTCTCCCTGTGTCTGCGGCTGTTACTGCCCACAGGGATCTGTGCCCCCCCAAGAGGGTAGGATTCACAGCCTCTGGGACATGAGCTCCCTCGGGGCAGGGCTGGGACAAGTGTCCACAGTGACCTACTCAGGGGCTGGCCTGGAGCCTGGCTCATGGGGACACCAGTGACTGCTGATTGGATGTCTGAATGAAATCAAAAGCGATGGCTGTCTGTCTTATTAAGTGCCGCTGAGGGGGCAGCAAGGGCTGAGAGGAGGAGGGCTGGGGAAGCAGTCAAGGGAGGCTTCCTGGAGGAGGCGGCATCTAGCTGAGCCCTGAGGGAGGAGAGCGAGTGAGGCCAGTGGAAGAGGAGCAGGGGAAGTGGATGCCTCAGCCCAGGGTGCAGCTGGTGCAGAGCCGGCGGAGGAGAGCCCCCGGGGGCAGGTGTGGGTGGAGTGACCAGTCCAGACGCGTGGAGCCCGGGATGGCTGTGGTGGCCCTCGGGGCCCGGGCCAGTGTGGGGACAGGAGGCTGGAGCAAACTAGGGCGCAGTGAGTCTCCCCCACTGCAAGGACTGGCAGAGGCAGGGATTTTCAACCCGTGTCATCTCACGGCACACACACACTAATTACCAGAATTCTGCGGCACACCAAAAAAATGTTTTTTGCTGATCTGACAAAAACTAGGTATAATTTTGATTGATTTACAAAAAATAATAACTGTGATTACCCACCCTTTTTGCTCCAAAGTGACTTTTTAAAAAATCAGGTGCCTATACTTGTATATAAGGATTTCTGCTACCAAGAATTAACCAATCAGAAGCAACCTTGTTATGTGATGTGACCAATGAGATTCAACTCTGTTTATGCGGCCTGTTATTTGTGGCCCAGGACCTGGACGGCTGCTGTCGGCTGGGCCGTTGTCATTGCTTCGCTGGGCCGTCTCAGGGGAGAGTGGTCAGCGCCCCTGGTCCCGTGGTGTGGGAAGGCTGGCAGCGCCCCCGCCGACCATCGCGGGCTCAGGAGTTCTCTCCCTTATGTCACCAATAACCGACGGCCTCCCTGGGGGGCTGCCTGTCCGCCTGCCCCTCTCCCCTGACCCCGACGCCCTCCGGGGCCAAGTAACTCGGGAGTTACTCCTGGCGTTTAAATTTGTGGGAAAGCAGCTGCTCGCTCCGCCCCCCTTTCCCAGAGGAAGGCCTGTTACGTGATGTGACGTAAGGCGGGGGGGGGCGCTGCTTTACGGGTCACGAAGCAAGCGAGCTGTCCCTTACAGCAGTGAGATGCCCCCCCAACGCCAGAGATGTGGCAACGTATCAGCCACGCAGGGAAGTAACACTTCGGGCGGAAACTAGAAACACCGAGCCCTTGCAGACGCGCCTGTACACTGACCCTGGGACAGGGAAAGCCGCTGACACTCACGGGCCGGCTCGCTGCGCCGGGGGCGGGGCCAAGTGCGTCGGTGCGCTCACTCGTTCAAGGGCGCCTCGCCTCCGCCTCCGGGACGCTGAAAACGTGGGGGATGGACTCGTAGAGGCGGCTGCCCTGGGAGCGGGTGGAGGCTAGGGGTCGAGTCTGACCTCAGCTTCTGATTTGCGGTGTGACTCGGGGCAAGCCCCTTGCCCCCTCTGGGTCTCGGGTTTCCCCATGCGTCACAGGCTTGGTGGCGTTCTGCACGTTCCCTTTCGGCTATGACCAACTTGCCACCGTGTCATAGCGCTTCCTTCACGTACAAGCTGCACTTGGGTGCCAGCTTCCTTGGTTGCTGGCCCCCACGGCGCCCCCGAACCCAGGTCCCGTTCTCGCCTGGCCTGCCGCCTCCACCCTTCGTCTGCTGCGTTGCCTCGTTTCCGGTTCTGGGGGGCACAGCTGCCCTGTCACCCCAGCCCCCCCTCCTGGGGAGAACAGAGGCCCTTTCCCGCCCCGTCCTCTGCCGTCGCGGTGTGTGCCCCGCTTCTCCCGCTGGGGCCCGCTCTGTGGACAGTGGGGGGAGGAGGGGGGAGGGGGTGCTCAGGAGGCCCCCCTGCGCCCAGAACCCTTGGCAGCCTCAGGGGCCCGCACAGCTTTGGGACTTGGGACGTGGATGCCTCAGGTTGAGAGGGACCTTCAGTGATGGATGCCCACTGCCACCCCAAGGCACTCATTCCACTGGGACAGAGTGACATTTGTAGCATTGTTGTTGTCACCTTACTTACGGCTCTCTCTTCCAGCAGGAGTCTGCAGGGCAGGTGCCCAGGTGCGGGGCAGGGGGTGTCATCATTGCCCCCACTTTACAGGTGGGGACACCGAGGATCAGTGAGGTCGCCCCATGGGAAATGGCAGCGTGGGGACCTGGGTCCAGCTCTCTCCAGACCTAGAGGGCTTGGTGCCCTGGGCTGGCTGAGTGGGGCGGGCTGGGGCCAGTGAGGACAAAGGGGTCGCTCTCTCCATTGGTGTCCCTGTCCCTCTACCTCAGTTTCCCTTTCCATCCTCTCCACCTCTGTCTCCCAGCTTCTCTCGCTCTCGCTCTCTTTGGTGTGCCCCTTCCTCTGTCTCCATGACTCCCTCCCCCGGTCCCCAGGCAGGCAGGGCGCCCCCTGAGCCTCGTCCAGAGGCTGGGTCTGCCCCTGAGGCTGCCTCTTCCTTCTCTCTCCTGTCTGTCCGCCTGTCTGCCTCTGTCCATGTGCCCTGGCCGGCCTGCAGCGGCCGAGCTGCGGCTATGTGGTGTGCACGGTGCTGCTGTCCCTGGCCGTGCTGCTGGCCGTGGCTGTCACCGGCGCGGTGCTCTTCCTGAACCACGCGCACGCCCCCGGCACAGCGCCCCCGCCCATTGTCAGCACAGGGCCGGCCGGTGCCAACGGCGCCCTGGTCACCGTGGAGAGAGCCGACAGCTCACGCCTCAGCATCCTCATCGACCCGCGCTGCCCCGACCTCACCGACGGCTTCGCCCGCCTGGAGGACACCCAGGCCTCTGTGCTGCAGGCGCTGGCCGCGCACCAGGCCCAGCCCCGGCTGGCGGGCGAGCAGGACAGGGAGCTGCTGGACACGCTGGCCGACCAGCTGCCCCGGCTGCTGGCCCGGGCCTCAGAGCTGCAGACGGAGTGCGCAGGGCTGCGGAAGGGCCACGGCATGCTGGGTCAGGGGCTCGGCGCCCTGCAGAGCGAGCAGGCCCGCCTCATCCAGGTGAGGGCCGGGCCCGGGCCTGAGGTCTCGGTGGGAGGGCGGGGTTGCTGCCCCTTGGCGTCAGCCCTGTGGTGGCCACTTGATATCCGTGGCCTCACTCAGTCCCCACATGCCCCGGGACCAGGGGCTGTGACTATTCCTACGGATGGGCACATGAGGCCCAGAGAGGCAAGTCTCTCATCCAAGGCCACACAGGCGATGGTGCCAGGATTCCAACTGCCTTCTGCCCACAGTCCCGGGCGGCCCTGGGTACCTCTCTGAGTGGGACCCCTGGCATCCAACAGTCAGGTCTGATCCAGGGCTTTGGGGGCCTCCCGGTGCTCCAGGGCGGGTGGGATGCTGGTGAGGGCCCGCCCTTCAGTAGCAAATTGAGGTTCAAGGTCAGTGACACGCTCTCTCCTGGTGGTGCCACCTGCACCCACCCTCCCCCCACTGCCACTCGATGCCCCAGCTTTCCAGGGAAGGAGGGACCAGTGAGCGAGCCCAACCAGAACCCCAGCCTGTCCCCACCGCACCCCCGAGCCAAGCCAGGCCCCAGGGTGGGAGTTTCCAGCGCTGACCACGTTGACCACACCTGGAGCACGGCAAGAAGCCTTCCCCTCGTGGGACCGGAGCCGTGTGGAATTTGACTCATTTCCCCAGAGGCTCAGGGTGATGATTTTAGGGACCAAGTGTCCTGCAGAGCCCTGTGGCTCCCAGCCCCTCCCCACGCTACCCAGACCCTCAGCTGATCAGCCCAGACCTGAGTGCTTGAAGCAGTGCCCACGGGCACCTCTGCCAGGGCTGCCAGGGCTGCGGTCCAAAGGCACGTCCCTGGGCCTCACCCCAGACTCCCCAGCAGCTCCGTGAGTGCCAGGGAGACTCGTGCACCCGTGGCTGAGATCCCTGGCCCCGGAGGTCCTGCCTTCAGGGTTCAAGTTCTGGCTGTGGGACCTGGGGCACGTCTGGCACCCTCCCCAGGGTGGGTCTCCTCGCCTGTAAAATGGGGACAACACAGTCCTCACCTCATGGGGCGCTGGAGCTGCTGGCAGCCCCTCGGGTGCCGTCTGCACATCAGCTTCCTTTCTTGTGGCGGAAATTGTTTGCACCTGAAGCCGGGGGCACCCCCCTAACAACCCCTTTTGCAGAAGGAGTGATGGTCCGCCGTGTGCTAGGCCCGCCCGCGTGCTAAGCACCAGGGCCGGGGTCCTGACCTCCTGCCACGGAGGGGCACGCTGGGCTGAGCGTGGCGAGCGCCCTGTCCCCGGGCTTTGGCGGTGCCTGGCGCCCACCTCTGCAGCTGCCGTGTCCTCTGGAGCGCACCCACGCAGCTCAGCCAGCAGGCACGGACTTCCCCGCAACCCGGGGCCTGATTCTATGCACGTTTTAACTTGAGTCATTTGCTCGTTTAAACCGAGGGCTTCCTTGCCTGTTAGCAAGTGTGGGCCGTGCCCGAGTTTCTCACGTGTTTGTGGTGTCTGAGAAACGTGGGCGGAACCCCAGACACTTCACTGGCGAGCCCGGTGATCCTTGCCCCCCCACAGGCCCCGCCTTCCACCCCTCACCCCCGGGGCTCCCCCAGGGACGCCCCCACACGCCTGTCCGTCTGCCTGGCGCTGCACTGAAGGCCAGGGGGAGAGCGGCCGGCCGCAGAAATCCTGGCGGAACCCTCTCCCTGCGCGTCTCCGCCGGCTCCCCTGGGCTGCCGGCCGCTGGCACTGGATGGCCTGCTCAGCAGAGGGGACACGGCCAGGGAGCGAGAGCTCTGCAGCCCCTGCTGCCGCACCAGCTGGAGCCGCGTCCCGCAGACTGCGCAGCCTGTTCCTAGAACGGGCTGTTATCTCCGCGTGTGAGGACCCACCAGGCCCTCGGGCTGGCCCCTGGCCGCCTGACTGTGACCCTGTGACCCTGTGACCGACCTCCCATCCTCGAGGTCCTGCAGTCTCCCAGAGCCCAAGGAGGGGAGGGGACAGGCTTCAGACCCTTCAGGCTGCAGGCCCTGCCCGGAGGTCGGTCCTGGGACAGGGGACAGCGCGGCACTGAGTGGCTCCCCCTGGACGTAGGTGGTGGGAAGGGTGGCCACCAGCAGGGGTGGGGCAGGTACCGGGAACACCAAGTGAGCGCTCAGGCCCTCCACATGCTGTAGGAGCCCCTGCAACACAGGTCCCACCCCTCTGGCTCACAGAGGGGAAACTGAGGCATGGGGAAGTTCAGCTGCCCTTCCAGGGCCTGTGGGAAAACCCGGAGCTGACACCAGGGCCCGGATCCCAGCCGCTGCCTGCACCCTGGGCTCCCCACACAGGGTGGCACGGCCCCTGGGAAGCGGCCTGAGGCCATTCTCGGCCAGGGACCTCTCCTTCCGGGCCTCAGTTTCCCCAACTGTAACAAGGAGAAGACAAGGCCTCCGTCTGGGCAGTCCTGCGGGGTGAGGGCGGGGCTGGACCCGAGAGAGCCGTGCGAAGTCAAAGCAAGGCTCGCCCGGGGGACAAGTGGGGGGGGCAGTGCCCCAGGGCCCCCCCATCATGGGCAGATCCCATCCCCCGGCCTTCCAGGCGCTGCGGGGATCAGAAGAGACGTGGGTGAGGGTGTTTTGTAACATGGACAGTGCCTTACGGGTTCACGTGACGAGGCGGCCGAGTATGGGGTGCCCTGCTGTGGGCTGCACCCCACGCCGGGTCCTTCCCACAGTGTCACCGGTCCCACAGCAGCGGGGCCAGGAGGCCAGGTTGGCCTGTTTGGTTACGTCGCTCACCCCCTCCCGTCGAGAAACTGGAAAATGGGCGAGCTGGGGTTCGAACCCAGCTTTGCCCAGCGCCAGGTGCACCCTTCACACACACACACACACACACACACACACGCACAGCGGGGCCTACGGCCCAGAAAAGGGGGGAGCGGGAGCCCCCCAGCCCCTCCCACACGAGTCCTCTCCTCCGGGTACCCGGGCTCAGACCACCCTGGGTCCGGGCCGCAGCCGGGCCGGGGGGCCCACCTTGCCGGCAGGTGTCCCGCTGTGTGCCCGCTGGAGCCCCTGCCCCCTCTGACCACCCCTGTGCTCCGCAGCTTCTGTCGGAGAGCCAGGGCCACATGGCTCACCTGGTGAACTTGGTCAGCGACGTCCTGGACGCCCTGCACAGAGACCGGGGGCTGGGCCGGCCCCGAGTCAAGGCCGACCTGCAGAGGGCGCCGGCCAGGGGGTCGCGGCCCCGGGGCTGTGCCAACGGTGAGTGGGGCTGAGGGTTGCCTTCCTTGGGGTCCTGGGGCCCGGCTTCATCCCCCTCATTGCCCCCCACCTGCCACACTGATAAGGAAACACTGCGGCAGTCTGCCAAGGACTTCCTGCCGCCGGGCGGCACTGGGGCCCGCCCCTCCCCCCGCCTACTGAGGCGGGGCTCCCTGTGCCCATTTTCCAGATAAGCAAAGCGAGGCTCAGAGACCGTGCCCATCACCCACCCCCTTCCCAGGGAGTGCCAGAGCCAAGGCCCAGCCCCGAGGCTGGGGCTCTGGAGCCCAAGCGACATTACCAGGGGGGCCAGAGAGACCCAGGGACAGAGGGAGGGGGCAGGGCCCGGGCCGCGGTCGGTGGGCCCGCCCTGCTGAAGGCCTTCCCCGTTGCAGGCTCTCGGCCCCGCGACTGTCTGGACGTGCTCCTGAGCGGCCGGCAGGAGGACGGGGTGTACTCTGTCTTCCCCACGCACGACCCCGCCGGCTTCCAGGTGTACTGCGACATGCGCACGGACGGCGGCGGCTGGACGGTGAGTCCGCTGCTTCCTCTCAGCCTTGGGCGGACAGGCGGGGCGCCTGGGGGGGCGGGGCCCCCGGGGGGCGGGGCCACCAGCCTCCCACCCTTCATCCTGGCTGGCCCGGGGCCCTCTGGCCCCCACAGACCTGCCTGTCATCCCACCAGGGGGCTCCACACCCCCAGACGCCACCTGCCCGGGGCAAGTGGAGCCTGTGGGCTGACCCTGGGGCAGGGGGCCCCCCGGGAAGCAGACGCTGGCCCCCTCCCTGTTGCCTGCCTGTGGAGCCACCTCCCTGGGCCAGGCAGGGCCGGGCAGGGCTGGGACCAGCCGGGGCACCTGTGGCTAATGTCAGTGCAAGGGCCGACGCGTGGACACTGGCTTTCTGTCCAGTGACCCTCGTGGTGCGTGCAGGAGGTGACGGGAGGCGTGGCTGCGGGGGGCAGGGACCCAGTTTGCCGCTCTCCCGCCAGGCCAGGGGCCATGCTGCCCTCCTTGCGCCTCTGGCCCCCGCCCGGGCGGAGCAGGGGGGAAGTGGGAGCAAAGGGAGGTCCTAACTGGTGGTGGAAGGACAGGGCTGGGGCCGTCACCGAGCCCACTGCCAGAGAGGCTACATGCCCCGCCATCCACGCGCAGGCCTGCCGTGGTGGCTCTCGGCCCTGCTGTGGGACCGCGGGCACGTCACTCAGGTTCTCGGAGCCTCAGTCCCCTCGGCCGTGGAACGGGGATGCCCACCCGCGTCACGTAGAGGTCTCAACTCCAAGCCATGGAAAGGGGCCAGTTGAAGCAGAAAAGGGGTATCTGGGGGGAGGGAGACTGCGGGGGGAGCCCCGAGAAACCAGCTCAGCGCCGCCCAGTCGGGAACAGAGCCCCCCAGGCCCCGCCAGCTGAGAAGCCCAGGGGTGCCCGCGTGAGACGGGTGGGCCGGCAGGGCAGGGTGGGGCGAGGCGAGCGCATCTGGACGGCAGCGCTGGACGTGAGACGAGAGCGTGGGGCTCCCCACAGGCCCCAAGACAGACGGACAAACGGACGGACCTCTAAACCTCTCTCCGAGCTCCAGAGGAGATCTTTCAGACGCACGGGATCTGCGTCTGGGGGCTCAAAGCTCTTTGTTTCCTTAACGCGGAACATCTGAGTTATGGTGTTTGCCGCTGGGACCCCCTTGGCGGGCGGGAAGAGCAGCCCCGACCGCCAGCCGGAGCCCAGACATCAGAGTTAAGGCTTCGGACAGACTTAATGAAAGACCCAGACGCCAGCCCGAGCCGTGAATCTTCCCTCGGCCTCCCGGGAAGCCGCTCCGGAGTTGGGCCGGGGGCGGGCAGTTCCCGGGGCTGGGCTTTGGGCGATCAGAGGGGAGCGAGTGAGCAAGGCAGAGCCCCCCCCCCCCCCCCACCGCCTCCCACTCACACTCCGGGACCGGCCCTGGGGGAACGGCCCCCCTCCGCCGGGAAGTGTCTGCGGGGCCCATAAACGTTAATATCCATCTGGGCTTCCGCCAGAGGCCGTCCTTTCCCAGCCGCCGTGGGCGCCCGTCAGGACCACCTCCCTGCCACACGGAATCTGTCAGACGCTCAATTGTTGTTCGGGAGGGAGCTGGCTGCTGCCTCTCCGGCCGCCGGGACCATGCATCCTCGTTAGGTTCCCCGTGCAAACTGCTGGGCCTCGAGTGCCGGCCCTGGAGGGCGCTCCCTGGTGGACAGGGCGCCCGGGGCTGGACGTTCCAGTCGGCAGAGCCTGCTTCCCCGACACGGGCGGGGGCGGGGCTGGGGTCAGCAGCTCTGCCCACTTAGGGGGTGCTTTCCAGTTTCTATCGCACTGCCCTGCCCCACAGAGCTCCGGCACCCCTCCGGTCCCTGGGGCTGGCCGGGCAGCCTCAGAGAGGGCGAGAGATTGGTGCAAGGGCACCCAGCATGTGAGCAGCCAGCCTGGGGCACGCAGGAGCCCAGAGGAGAGTCCCTGACCCGGCCTGGGGTGGCGGGGAGAGGCTCTTGGGCAGGGGTCTGAGTGCTGGGGGACGAGGCAAGGACAGTGTTCCAGGCGAGGACAGTGTTCCAGGTGAAGGGGACACGCATGTGGAGGTCGGCAAGGCGGTGGGGGGGCTTGTTCTGGGGCCATGGTGACCCTGCCGGGGTGCTGGCCCCCCCCACCCCGAGGCTGTGGCGGCCGGGGCTCCGCTGTGTTCCCAGGCTGCCCTTGCTCTGGGGAGTCCTTGGCGCCTGCACAGCTGATAATGGCCAGGGCGGTGACCAGACTGCCTGTGTCTGAGCAGCTTGGATATTCAAACTTTCGGGGGAGCGGGGACAGTGCCCGTGAAGGCTGGGCCGGTGCCTTGGCGCTTGATAAACGGCAGCTGAGCAGTGCGTGCCAGGTGCCGACTGCCAGGCCTGGGAAGCGTGGCGGACAGCCAAGCCCGGGGGTACCATTTTCAGTCCAGAAGAGGGCAGGGCCCGCTGGGCTTGGCAGCTGGCTCTGAAGGGGAGGCAGGGGACGCCGGTTAGACCTACTGTGTGCCGCCTGGCTTCCTCTTTTCTGTCGTTGCTTCTTGGCTGCAACCCTGCGGGGTGCCCACGGGGTCGCAGACGCTGCCTTTTTCTGGAGAAGGGAACGGATGCCCAGCAGAGCCGTGACCTCCCCGAGGGTGCACGCCGGTGAGCGGCAGGCAGAGCTGGGGTTTTCCAGAACCTGTGCTTTGGCTGGCGAGACCCCGAGGTGTCCAGATGGGATTTAAGGAGCCACCGTGTCCCAGGAAAGCAGCCTTCCCCAGGGGCCGCCTTTGAAGGGCTGCGTGCGCTCGCGCATCCAAGTTCTTTGTTCTTTAGAAGCAAGAATCCGTCTCTGCCACAGCCTCCCCCACTCCCCCCCCCCCCCGGATCAGAGGCTGGTGGCCGCCACCAGCACAGTCCTGCCAGTAATTGGTTTCCACAGAAGCTTCATCAGAGCCCAGGAAAATCCCAGAGGCCCCTTCCACTGTGGCAGAGACGCCCCCTCCCCGTCTTTAGGGTTTGGATGTGCCCAATCCCCATCCCTTGGGCCTCAGCAGTTGACTACCTGCCAAGACCCTGCTCAATCAACTGGTTAGTTGAGCGCCTCCTCCTCTGGGAAGCCCTCCTGGACCACCCTCCCCCCCAGTGGCTGGCTCCCCCTCCTCCAAGCTCCCAGCGGGTCTAACTGCAGCTGTTACCATCACGGAATGCTGCATAGCAACCAGCACACGTGACCATCACCAAGACCTCATGTGATAACGCCCATTTTACAGATGAGGAAACCGAGGCACAAAGATCAAGGGAACTGCCAGTTGGGAGCCTGCCTCGACCGAGGTAGCTCTCTGCCCTGCGACTGGCTGCTGGATTGTGCGTCCATGTCTCCAGGGGGACTGTGAGCTGGCCAAGGGCCAGAGTCACCCCTGTGCGCTGGGGGACGCCCCACGGGGCCGGGGGACACAGCCCTCTCATTTTGCAGAAGACACGAGCCCAGACTTCGATGGCCGCGCAGCCCCTTGGCTGGAGTCCCAATAGAGGCTGGTCTCCTGGGGGCCGGCCCAGGACACCCCATGGTTGGATTGGAGCCAGGCTGGCCGCTCAGCTACGATGAGGGCCGGGCGGGCTCACGGGAGTGGGGGAGCCCTGCTCAATCCCCTCAGCCACAGGGGCCCCCCTCTCTGGGCCTCCATGGGCCTCCCCAAGCCCAGCCTTGGGGCACCCCACTGTGCAGAGGGGACCCCCATCTTCTCACCTGTCTGATGACAAGGGGAGCTCGGAGCCTCGCTCTGGGACTGTGGTGAGGCGGGCAGGGCGGCGGCTGTCCCTGAGGGCACTGTCTGGGTGGGGTGACCACGGAGCCAGGCCCCTGGTGGGGGGCTCAGGACGACGACCCCGTACTCTGGGCACCGAGGCCAATAAACCAGGAGCAGGTCGGACGGCGGTCTGTCTGAGGAAGGCATCCTGGCGGGGACTGGACCCACGGAGCGTGAGATGGGTCCCTGCAGCCTGTGTGACACTCGGGACAGCCGGCCACTCTCCTGCCCGCCCGCCCGCCTGCCTGCCTTTGAAACCGGAGCACCATCTGCAGCGGCGGGAGCCCGGGGGCGGCTCCCTTGTCTGAGCCCCCTCGGCGGCACCGGGAAGATGCGCCGGCGGCCGGCTTCAGAAACCCCCGCCAGGAGAACAGGCTCTGTCTTCCCGCTCGCTCGTGGCACGGGCCCAAGAGGCCACGGCGGCCGCCAGCGCTCCTCCATCAATCGCTTCGCAGCTGGAACACCACGGAGATGCCCCGGGGGCTGGACTGATGGGTAGTTTAGCTTCTAAATTAATAATGATTTCGTTTCCCTACCTTCCCCCCTTCTTTTTTTTCTTCTTTCCTTTTTTTAAAGATCTTTCTTATTTATTTTTAGAGAGAGGGAGAAAGACAGGGAGAGAAACGTCAATATGTGGTTGCCTCTCACGCGCCCCCTGCTGGGGACCTGGCCCACAACCCCGGCATGTGCCCTGACTGGGGATCGAACCGGTGACCCTTTGGTTCTCAGGCCATCGCTCAATCCGCTGAGCCACACCAGCCAGGGCTCCCCTTTCTTTTTCCCTTAAGTGGGATTCATGTCCGGTGGGTGGGCAGAGAATGGGGAGAGAATCCCAATTCTTCACCCCCTTTCCTCTCTGCTCTGCCTTTCTGGCCGGCCCCTGCTCTGTTGCACGGAGGCCTCCGGCATGGCGCCATCCCGCCGTCCGGGGTCCCTAAAGCCCAGCCGGTCTCTGGAAGCCTGAAGCCACAGCCACGCCTCAGCCTGAGTCAGAGAACACCGCCCCGCACGTCTGAGGACATGGGAGGACCAGCAGACGAGCTGGGGCCGCCTGTCGCACTTGGACTTGCCAGCAGGCTGCGCCGGGACGGGCTCGGGGCGAACCCCCCAGACTCGGGGGGTTCCGAGTCTGAGACGCTAGCCCGGACCCTGCACGGCGGGTCACGCGGCGGTGTTTGAGCCGAGGCGGAAGGGCCGCCCGTGCCGGTGGTCGGCACTAGGTCGCGACGTGTGGGCAGGTGGTGAGATCAGTCCCGTGGGCTGTGATCAGCGCCGTTTTGTAAGTCGAAGAGAGGGGACTAGAAGAAGACAGGACAGGAAATAGCAGAGCCCGACCCTCCCTCCCGGGAAGGGCAGGCGCCGTTCCAGCGAGCGTCTGTGTCGGAGGGAGGCCCTGGGCCCTGAGTGTCGCTGCGTCCCCGGGTCCTTGAGTCCAGGGCCCCTTCTGCGACCCCTCGTCACAGACGCGTCCCGGCCCCTCGAGGACGGGCGGTGGGGGTTTGTCCTCTCTCCGGTCGCAGGGCCCGAGCTGGCAAACGACTGCGGTGGCTTCGGGGGTGCGGCGACGCCGACCACTCTGTCGGGACCGTCGGCAGCGCCGACCTGGTGGCCGTCCACCGTCCCAGGTGTGGGGGAGAGAGAGCCTGGGCGTCCAGGGGGCACCCCCGGACACGTGCTCACTCCTGCTGATCCGGACCCAGGCCCCTCGGAGGGGACATGCCTGCGACAGGCCCCCGGCCCGGGAGGGCAGACGAAAGAGGGGGCCCTGAGGCCTGCGGCTCCGAGGTCAGCTCTGGGCGGGAGGGGCCCGGCCCAGGCAGCGGACGCCCTGGCCGGTGGTAAACCCTGACAGACACACCTGTGAACGTGGGTGGTGGACGATGGCCTGCAGGTGTGCAGCCGGCCTTGGGCCAAGGGCATGACCGCCCATCCTGCTGCTCACGGATGCCTGCCCCGGCCGGGCAGTAACGAGAGGGGGCGGGGGACACAGGACCTTGGCTCCGGGTCGGGGAAGGATCGACCCTCAGCACCAGCTGGTCTTGGTGGCCCTGGCCGTCTGTCCTCACAGGCAGGTCGTCTGGGCTTCGTGCCCGAGGCCTGGCACCCCACATCCTACGATGTCCTGACAGCAGAAACAGGGGAAACTAACTGCAATGGTGGCAGTAACACCTCCAGCCGCTGGCCTCCCACTCCGGGCTGCGGTCTTGGGAGGCAGGCTTCTCGGCGGATGCGGCAGTGAGGCCCGGAGGGGACGGATGTCTTACCCCGGCCACAAGGGGGCGCACGTGGGGCCAGCACCCTGTCCCTCCTCCAGGGCCGTCCATGAGCCCTCCCCTCCGGGCCCTCAGACCAGTCCTGCTTCCTGCCTGTGGTGGGTGCCCTGTTCCTCCGCCCTGAGGCTCTGAGGGGCGAGCCCTCACTCAGCTCCCCCAGCTGGCCCTGGTGCAGAGGCGCTTGGCGGGATAGTTGAGTGAATGGAAGGGGCCTGGGGCCGGCGCCCTGGGTGGCTCACGGAGGAGGGGGTCCAGGGCCTGAGTCCCACAGGGAGAGCAGAGGCTGGGGGAGAGGGAAGGGGGGAGACCCCCACCGTGGGCAGGCCGGCAGCCGCGTGCTGCCCCCAGCTGGCACTCCCCGAGGCCCACCGTGCCAGGCCCTGAGCCTTTCTCGGCAGATGGCCGGGGTGCTGTCAGGGTCCCCATTCTACAGATGAGGAAGCTGAGGCTCAGAGGAGGGAATGATAACTCCCTGGTGGGCTGGAGCCCAGGTCCGTGTGTGGTGCCCATCCCCGCCCCCCCAGCCCCTCTCTACCCCAGCCCCCAAACAGCCTGCCTCCCCCTGCTGCCCCCTCCCCCCGCCTGCCAGGATTAGGCCTTTTGGAGGGTGGGCAGCCGTGCTCAGGGCCACACTCGGCAGCTCTGCACACCCTCAGATCTTCTGAGCCCGATCGAATCTCCTTCTGCCCAGCAGGCCCCTCCTGACAGCGTCCGCATTTCAGGGCCGGGCTGGGTTTCAGGTCGTGGAGCACGACGAAGAGGTGACCTCCCCTCCCCCGCCCGATGTCAGGTCGGAGCGCTCTCGTGCACCTGCAGGCAGCCCGCGCCCGCCAGTTCCGGGTGGCTGCAGCCAGGCTGCTTAGTAATGAACCCGGCCGGGCGCTGGCGCGGCCGCCAAGCCCAACACCTCGGGCTGCCCAGATGGCGGGGTCGGGGCCAGGGGCGCTGCCTCTGCAGATGAGGAGGAAAAGGCTGGTTAAACAGAAAACCGTGGAGTGGGGGCCGGTGGGGCGGGCGGGGGAGGGGACTGTCGGCGCTAGTGCAGCAGCTCCGGCCTGGGCCAGCGTGGCACTTATTCCAGAGCAATGTAACCGATGGGACTCCCCGCTCCCCAGCCAGGAATGTTATTAAAGGAGGGACAGAGGCGGCTGGGCTGATCATCAGCACCCAAGTCACACCCGAGCCTGCTGCCGACTCCCGTCCTCCCCTGGGGCGGGGGGGGCTGGGGCTGCAGTTTCCCCAACCACCCCCTCATCCCCTGCCCGGGCTGTTCTGTGGGTGGGGGTGGGGGTGACTGGCAGAGCTCTGGAGGCCAACCCCGGGGGCTGGGGGTGGTGTGCGTGCGTGCGTGGGTGTTCTCCGTTTTTAAAAACTTGAGAATGGGATTTTCTTTGCTTTCGGTTTCGCCTGGGAAAGATATGAGGGCCTTTGTCCACTCCTTTTATTGACTAGTGGGGAAACTGAGGCCCAGGCAGAGACAGGACCATCTAGGGTCCAACGGTGAGGCAAGGAAGCTGGGTTTCCCCCACCTCACCCCACCCCAGTGACTGTGACCCCTTCGTGAGGGTCCTACGGAGGGCTTGGGGCCATCCAGGTAGCCCCACCTCGGGCCACCACAGCCCTTCAGACCCCCGGCTCTGCTCCAGGCCCCCTGCCGGGAGCCGTATAGGGCCACGGGAGGCTTAGCCCCTGCCTCCTGGAGCAGGCGGGGGGGCGGGAGGGGGGCAAATATAGGGGCGGGGGAGGCCGGTGCCCACTCTCCACCCTCGCCTGCCGTTGCAGGTGTTTCAGCGGCGGGAGGACGGCTCCGTGAACTTCTTCCGAGGCTGGGAGGCGTACCGGGACGGCTTCGGCAAGCTCACCGGGGAGCACTGGCTAGGTGAGGGGCCCCGCTCTCCCCCCGAGTGCCCCAGCCTGGCTGGACGGGGAAGGGCCGCACAGCCCTCATGCCCGGGTAGCTTGCACGCGCTGACCCGCACACGGGTGGGGGGCCGGTGGGGGCTCAGGGAAGCAGGCAGGAGGGAGAGGCTGATGAACTATCGCCAGATGCCGATAACCTGGAAGGCGTTTAATTAAGTGGCCTCGTCATGGAGAGGTAATGGGAGCAGGGAAGCGCTGTGGGTGCGTGTGGTGGGGGAGAGGGAGGTCGTGGGAGACCCCAGGACGGGCCGGGAGGGCTGGGGGGCAGGGCCGGAGGGAGGGAGGAGGTGGGTTGGGCGTTGTGCGGGGGGAGCACAGAGTCAGGCCCTGGGGAGGCGCGAGACACAGACACCCCCTTCCCGTCACCTGCCCGTCACCAGCCACAAGCCTAGCTCCTGCTTCTCCCTGGTTCTCTCTGGGGGTCGCCTTCCAGGCCCCCACCTCCTCCTGCGTCCCCTCCCCTCTCCAGGGCTCAAGAGGCTCCACGTGCTGACGGCGCAGGCGGCCTACGAGCTGCGCGTGGACCTGGAGGACTTCGACAACGGCACGGCCCACGCCCACTACGGGAGCTTCGGCGTGGGCTTGTTCTCCGTGGACCCCGAGGAGGACGGGTTCCCGCTCACGGTGGCCGATTACTCGGGCACTGCAGGTGGGGCTCTGGGCGCTGGGGTGTGTGGCCGTGGTGGCCACCAGTCTCCCTGCCTGGGAGGACTCGGGGGCGGGGGGGGCGGTCCTGCAGGTCTTCCCCACCAAGGCCCCCGGGGTCCTTATCTCAGCTGCCCCCTCCCCTGCCCCCCGCCCAGCCAGGAGGGCCGGGAGGGTCCGCCTGCTGTGCAGGTGAGCAGAGTGGGCCCAGAGCCAGGAAAGGGGACATCTGGAGTTTGGGCTGCGCTGGGCCCCTGAAGTGTGGTGGCTAAACCCCTCTGGGCGGGTTTCTTAGGCAGCGGCAAGAAAGGAAGGGAAGGTCTGAACGGCTGGGAGGAGGCAGGGACTGCCTAGACCCCAGGACAGCCACGGGGACCGCAAGGGGGCGCCCGTGAGCCGCATGGGCGCCGTGGTCTGTTGGGCGGGGCAGGTGTGTGTGCCCCGGCGCGTGTACGTGGGGGCACGTGGGAGCATCGCGCCTGCACCTGCGCCCCGAGTGCGCACTCGCGTGTGTGCCCGCGCAGGGGACTCCCTCCTGAAGCACAGCGGCATGAGGTTCACCACCAAGGACCGCGACAGCGACCACTCCGAGAACAACTGCGCCGCCTTCTACCGCGGCGCCTGGTGGTACCGCAACTGCCACACGTCCAACCTCAACGGGCAGTACCTGCGCGGCGCGCACGCCTCCTACGCCGACGGCGTCGAGTGGTCCTCCTGGACCGGCTGGCAGTACTCGCTCAAGTTCTCCGAGATGAAGATCCGGCCGGTGCGTGAGGACCGCTAGTCTGGCCCCGCGCACCGACCGCCCGCGCCGCCCTCCCTCCGCTCCCCAGCCCAGCCGCTCCTGCCTGTCGCCCGCCTGCCGGCCCGCACCTGGCTGACCTGCTCCTGTGCCGCTGGGGTGCACCAGGCCCACCCCAACACTAAGCACCCTGGGCAGATGAGGTCGCATGTCACGTTCACACTGTCCCCAGTCCCCAATTTGCCTCTGATGGGGGGCGGGGCAAATGCCCCCAAATTCTACCAGCCCAGACTTTGGCTTCCGGGTTGTGTTCTCCTGGCCGGAAGTCGGCCCCAGCTCCGCGCAGCCCCCCTGCGCTCTGCCAGCCCAAGCACCTGGCGTTATGGGGGCACGTGGAAGAGGGGACAACACCCTGGAGGCCCCCTAGCAGACCGAGTCAGGTCTGAGGCCAGCCTCCTCCGGTCCTCCGGGCACCCCCCTCCTTGTTTCCACCGAGCCTGGAGACCCCACCTCTCCCCAAGAGCCCTGGGAGCAGCCAGCGCCAAGGGCCGCTGTGGCCAGGGGCTGGCACATCCCACCAGGCCCCGGGCCAGGCTGCGGCTCATCGCCTGCTGGGATGCATGCCCCACGGTGGGCTGGTTCCCCGAAGTCCCTCCCTCCACCCTGTGTCCCCGCGTCCTGGGAGGTCCCCGTGCCCTTGGCTGCTGGGCCCAGCCCCCTCCGTTCTCCTGCCTGCGGGAGGAGGGGACAGACCCCAAACCACTAGTCTGGGCCCAGCCAGGGAGGACCTCTTGATTCTCTGGGCAGCTCGGGGCTTGCCGCACCCCCAATTTCCGGGACCCCAAGACTTCCTCGGGGCAGGCCTGGAGGGTGGAGGCGGGGCCTGGGGAGTTCAGTGGCCATCACCCCCATGTCAGCCCGGAGACCACCGCTCAGCGCAAAGGCTGGCCCCTGGCAGCGACTGTTCATGCTGCCACCTCAGGTCAGGGGTTCACGTGGCCAGTGGAGGAGACGGGTCCCAGCCCGGCACTCAGAGACACTTTCTCACTGAGGCCCCCAATGCCCAGGGCACCCTTGGTGCGCCCCCTCCCCCAACAAGAACTGCAGGCTCCAAGGTCAGTGGTCGGGAAAGGCAGGCCTGTGAGCCCTGACCTTCACCTCCTGCTCAACGACCTTGGGCCCCTGATGCATTTGCTGTTGGAACCAAGTTCAGGGCTGCTTTTCCAAGTCTCCATCTGTGGGTACCTGTGCAATGGGGTCTGTGGGGGCCCAGAAGTCGGGGGGGAGCTGCCCAGAGCGTGGGCAGCACCGGTGACCCCCCTGCAGCAGGACATCCGAAGGCAGGCACACGGGGAGAGGGGCTCCGCTCTCCCCGCCCTTCCCGCCAGAGTGTGTGCATTGACAACACGCTGGAGTTGGCTGGGGTGGCAGGAAAGGCCTGGAGGGCCGCCCACTTGCCCTGTGACCCGGCCAGTCCCCTCCAGCCCCACCTGGTCCTCGGTGCTCGGCGGAGATTTGTGGGACATCTGCTCTGCCCCGGGCGGCTCGACCAGACCAAGTCCCCGCCCTCTCGGCACTCAGCTCAAAGCGGAGGTGGCCCAGGAACGGGCGCTTGCAGCCCAGGGCGCCCGGGGCAGCGGCGGGAGCAGCCCAGGTGCAGGCAGGACGGAGGGGCAGGCGGGTGTGGGGCGGCCACACCTGGCCAGCCCCGGGCTGGAGCTGCCAGCCCTGCAGAGCCAGCTGCCGCTCAGCACGTGCCCGGCGCTTTCTGCTCGGCCATCAAACACGCTCCCGGTGACTGTGACATTCAGGGGGCCATGCTAGGGCTGGGAAGAGGGGCAGACGCGCCTCAGCTGGGGCCTAACGGAGACACGTGAGGACGGCCTTCGCGGGCCTGCGGTCAGCATCCGGCCAGCCTGGGGGCACCCATCCCCCTGTACGAGAGCACCCAGTCCCGCTCCCAGCCCAGGCCCGGCACCACCAGGGGACCAGGCCGGCCCAAACGCCGGCTGAATGAGCATCACGGTGGGGACGGCCAGGCCGGCACCCCCTCCAGGGGCTGGCGCTGAGCACAGGCGGACACGGCGCGCAGGAGGCTGCTGGGAGCCAGGCAGGCCCCCGCGCCGCGCTGCGCCGTCCACCACACCAGACGGGAGTGACCACAGGAAGAAGGGGATGCTGGGAGGGCCCGTGGAGAGGGGAGGCCCCACCGAGTCCCGAGGGGTACAGACGTGCAAAAGGTCACCCAGGACCACGGTCCCTGCACTGGAACCCTGACCCACGGGCCCAGACTGATGCTGCGCGTGCCTGTGGCCCCGCCCCCCCACGCCAGCGGACCGCCCGCCTCCTCCAATGAGAGGAGCCTGCAGGAGGGGCAGTGCCCACACCAGAACGCTGGACAGTGCATGTAACCCCCACCCCGCCCCTCCAAGTTCCTCTCCACGAGCACAGGCAGGTTCCGAGGAATCAGCCGGGGCCTCGGGCCTTGCTTCCCAAACTCAGACATGTCTCCGAGTCCAGCCCCCTGGCTGGCCACCTGAGCCCCCCGAGTCCAGAGGACAGACAGACCTGGTTTCCCCCCAGCCCCCCAGGACCTCGGCAGTCAGGACAGAGCAGCGGGCAACCCTCGAGTGCGGCTGCGTCTGCAGCCACCTGTAAACAGGCTTCGTGTTTGCCTTGAGGCAGAAGCCATGGCACCAGTCAGCGCCCACCTCCTCCTGGCCCCGCCTCCCACACTGCCACTCACCCTCCCGGGCCCTCAGGCTGGGGGTCGGGGGGAGCTGCAGCCCAGAAGGATCAGGAGGGAAGGGTCGTGAGGTGGGTGGGTTCAGAGGAACCGCCTGCTGCCCCTGCTGTGCCAGGAGGCGAGGGCGGGAGTGGGTGCCCACCCGCTGGCTGGGGGCGGGGACGGGAGCGATGCCGCAGACTCCGTCCTGGGCTGTCCGAGGAGCAGCGTGCTGGCAGGACACATCAGACGCACTGGCCCGGGCACAAAGGACCCTGGGGCCGGTCTGCGCGGCCCAGGCCTCTCCAGGGCCTCGGTGCTCCCCTGCTTGCAGGGACCAGCCCGAGGGGCCCAGGCAGCGGGCGGGACTGGACGAACCAGGGGCTGAGCTTGGCCTTGGGTGGGGTTTGGGGGTCTGGACGGTGGGGGACTGGGCGGGCCCGCCCTGTGAGAGGCAGGTGCCCATCCTCGCTGAGAGCACTTGGCGTCGTGTGTGTTCCCGTCTCCAATAAAGTCTCGTGGTGACCTGGCTCGGGCCTCGTCCCCAACCCCGCTCCGCGCCCGCAGGGGAGCACGAGGTGGGTGGGACGCCAGGGCCAGGGGGCCTTCTGCGGTTCCCTGACTCGCCCCCACCACTTCCCAGAGCGCCTTAAACCCGAGGGGCTGGGCGCTGGGGGGCCCCATCCCATCAGGGTCCCCGGGGTGACACGCTGTCCCTGTGGGTCCCTCGTGGCTGGACTCCGGAGGAGCTGAGTCTTTACTGAGAACGGCCCCCAGTGGCTCTTTATCCGTGAATCCAGTTTGAGGCTTAAGGACAGAACAGTGCCCCGAGCTTATCTAATAAAACCCAGTATTTACTGAGTGCCTGCGTGGGAGGCCTGGTGCAGGCCTGGGCTGGGCGCTGACCGTGCACCTAGCGCGTGTGGCCGACAGAGGCTGCCGCTCGCCCGCCCGTCCCTGTGGGGTGGTGGGGGCTTGTCCCCTCCACAGTGTCCTCCACTTGGGGAGCTCCATATCGGGCCCACAGGGGCGCCCGGGGGTGGGCCAGGCCACTGCGAGTGACTGTGACCACGGCCATCTGCCTCCCCACGGGCCACAGCTGACAGCCTTGCCCGACTCGGCCCCTCCCCTGCAGCCCCGGGGCCCATCCCTCATCAGAGAGCTGCCCTGGCTCAGGTCGTGGGGGGTGGGGGGCGGTCAACGAGACTCGGTGAGTTCAGCCACGACGGGGTTCTCAGGGCCGAGGAGGGTGCTTGCGGTTTAGCCCCAAACTGGGCCTCATGCAGCACCGGAGGGGCCCCCACGAGAGGAGGAGCTGCCCCCCACCCCGGGGAGGCCCGGGCCCATGGAGAGGGCGCCGGCTGGGCTCTGGGGCACCCTAGGCAGCCCACCCCGGTTCAGTGGGTACCGAGTCACCTCCCCAGGCTCCACCCCCAGGTGGGCTCCACCTCCCCAGCGCACGACCCCCCAGGACGTGGGCACTGCTGTCATCCCCAGTCAGGCGGGGAAACGGTGGTGGCTCAGCATGTGACAAGAGTCGCCAGCGGCCACGGGTGGCTCGTGGCTGAGCAGCCGAGGGACCAGTCCTCAGGCTCACCTGGTGCTGGAGGGGGACGCGAACCCGGGAGCTGACCGAGGGGTTGTCAGCTCAGTGGCACCAGCACCAGGCCGCCACCCCGACAGGCCCTGCCCTCAGCCCATGCTCCCAGAGGCAGGGACAGGCTGCCGGTCCGCTGGGACGTGCTGGGATGTGCTGGGACGTGGCCCTGACCCTCCCCTGAGACAGCTTCCCAGGCTCCGGGCCCCTTGCACTCCCCCGCTGCCCGGCCCGAGGCTCTAGAGCCGGTACACGGAGGCACCTGACAATGGTGCAGTTGATGAGAGTGGGAGACAACCGCTGTTTCCGTGGGCGTCCGAGCTCCTGAGCCCACGGCAGCGGCCGTGCCGGCCGGGCAGTCAGTGCAGGAGGCAGGCCCGACGGAGGCAGGACCAGGACCGTTAGGGTCATTAAGGGTGGCACCGCCGCCTCCTCCGGGGCACTCGAGGGCCGGTGGCTGCAGTTCAGAGTTAATGATGCGCTGGCTCTCCTCGGAAGGAGACAAGGGCAGCCCGCCAGCCCCAGTCAGAGCACATCCTGCGGCGGTGGGTCTCTCACCCATGCAGCCGGCGCCGCCCCCTCCTTCACCACCGGCGTCCCCATGGGATCCCGGGGTCAGGAATGCACAGCAATCAGCGCAGCCTGGGCGGCCAGCCCACGCGGGCGGCCCGTATAAAACAGGGATCACCCAGGAGCCGCATCTCCTGGACCAGAGCCCGGAGGAGCTGCCCAGCCCGGCCAGGGGCCCAGGCCCACTGCACGGTGAGTGCAGCTGCCCCGCACCCCATAGGGACCCTGCTTAGGCTCTCACCCGGGTCGGGGGGCTGGGGAGGCCCAGGGAGGTGAGACCAGCGCCTCACCCCACGGCCCGGAGAAGCACAGAGCTGCCCTCCGGGGCTCGGCCCCGGCCCCCCATCTCATGCGCTTCTTGCTGCGTCCTGAATGTCGGGGCCTAAAAGCCCCGACGTGTGCTGGGGCCCGATTTTAGGTGGCAAGTGCCTCAAGCTTCCACCAGGTTCTTGAAGGGGCCCCTGACCCCCAAAAGGTGAGAAGGGCCACTTCCTTCTATGCATCAAGATGTCCCCTTTCACGGGACCCAGGAGCCCTCCCTAGGTGGGTTCGTCCACTCGCTGGGAGCCTGCCCGGCTCACACAGCTGTCTGCAGTGCCCCTTGCCCACCACCCCCCCCCTGCCGCCTCCCCACAAGGCCAGAAGGAGGCGGCTCCAGCCCTGGGGGAGGAGAGGAGCCTGGGAGGGCCGCTCTCGTGAGCTCTGGACAGCCAAGGCCAGGTTCACTCAGGGAGCCCCGGCCGCCTTCCCCAGAGCCAGCTCTTGGTCTCAGCCTGCTCCCATCAGAGGACCAGCCGGCCCCGACATGCCGCGACCGACCGCTACCAAAAAGGCCTCCTTGGCGAGGACACGGTCGATCACTGCCGAGGCAGGGGCATGTCGGGCAGTGCTAGCCCGGGTTCAAATCCCCGCGGACCCCCATCCACGGGGCAGTTCCCGAGTCGAGCCCAGTCCGACCTGGGCTCACACCCTGGCCGTCACCTGCGAAGCTGTGAGATCTGGGGCGAGTCCCCTGTGGGAGCCTGCGGTCCCCACGGAGCGGGTACCACCTCCTGGGGAAGGGCAGTGAGGACAGTGAGGACAGTCGGTAGCAGACGTGGACAGGAGGCAGTGCCCACGGGCCAGCAGAGGCACAATCCTTCGTCTCCCGGACAGTTCTCCTGGCGGAAACGGGAGTCCCAGTGCCTGAGAGTCAGGGCTGTGCTGAGGCTGACGTGGGCACCAGCGGCGCCCCGGCCATGCTTGCATGCCCTCTGCAGGTGGGCACCGGCCGGAGCTAGACCAGGGTCGTCTGGTCTGCTTCCTGCCTTCGGGAGCAACATGCTTCTGCGTGAGAGGCAGGAGCAGCGCATCCCAGCTAACAGCTCAGCCAGACCCACTCATGACCACGTCTGAGACACGGGGAGCCCTGCTACTGACTTTCTGCCCCGCGGCTCTGAGATGAGTCGGCCGGAGTCAGTGACTGTACAAGAAGAACGAACCCCAGTTGCCCGGCTCTCCCGGGGCTGCCGTCAGCCCTTCCAGCAGCAGTGGGACTAGACCCTGAGCTGCCGTGGCTGTCAGACCCGGGGAGGCTGAGGAGGGAGCACCAGCTGGAGACACCCCCCTGCGCTGCCTCCCGGTCGGGCTCTGCTGAGCCCCCAGCTCACACCGCCGGCAGCTGCCCAGACCCGGGGCAGGAGGTGGCTAGTGCCCCACACGGCCCACGTGGGTGGCCTCTAACCTCTCCCTCTTTCCTCCGGACCAGATGGCCAGCCCTTACTTCCTGTCCTGCCTCCTCCTCCTGCCGCTGGGCACCTGCCTTCCTCTGCCGGACGGAGAAGAGCCCGGGGACGCCAGGGGTGGCATCAGAAGCAAACCAAGCTGCGCCGACCCGGCGGGGGGACGCCGCGCCTGCCTCCCGTGGGGCTCCTCTCCGTGGCGGAGAGCCGCACACCCGCTGTCCCTGCTCGTCGCAGCCCAGGAGCCGCCGCCACCGCCGCCGCCGCCGGTGGGCAGAGCGTGTGCCGGCCCGAGGCTTCGGTTCGGGAGGCAGGAAGACGGCAGCGGGGCCGCCGGCTTCCTCCCCGCTGATGGCAAGACGGCGCGTGGTCAGTTGGGGGCCCTGGCCAGAGAGCTCAGCGGCTACAGCAGGAAAAAAGGCGGCTTCAGCTTCCGCTTCGGCCGGCGGTGAAGGGACCAGGGCGTCCTGGAAAGGGTTTCTCCCGGGACCCCGGCCCCACCATCCTCCCCACCTCCAAGACCCTGAGTAGGCGTAGGTATTATTACAATGAATTATTAGCCATAGGACTGGCTAGGTGGGTGCTTTGTTTTGATTTCCAACTTTGCTGAAGCAAAAACCTGGGCTGTGTCAAAAAAAAACAAGCCGTTCTGGGTGAGGAGGAAGACGCCACTGTCGCGGCGGCCCCTCCCCGTGGCCTGGTTCCAAGCAGCCCCCTGGCTGGCCGCGGCGGCGCGGGGCTGAGGACCCTGTCGGTCTGGAACGCGAGCGGGCAGCGGGCTGTGCTGGCTCCGAGCTGAGGTCAGGCAGACTGAGCGATGACCGCGGGGGACCGAGGCTCTGGCAGTCTCCGTGGGGATATCTGTGGTGGACACCCAAAGTGCTCCGGGGACGGGGAGGGTCCCGCTGGCTACAGAGCACGGCTCAGAGAGGGAGCAGCAAAAAAAAAAAACCCCAAAACCACACACTCTTGTTCTTCACCCCATGAACACGAGACCCCCGGGCACAAAAACCCTGCTGCACGCAGTGTCTAAGTGCCACTCAGGACTGGCTGCCCGCTCCCTCCGGTCACCGCCCTGCTGGGGGTGCGGGTCGGCCGAGGGGCCCGCGGGGTTGGGGCATGGACAGCCGTGCTGCAGCCGGTGCACTGCGAACGGCAGGGGCGTGAGGTGCGCGGCGTGGGTCTCCTGAATAAAAGCGGAGGAAGCTCGCCTGACTCGTGCCCACAGGCCCTCTGTGCCCCGGCACCTTCGCGCCCCCGGGCTGCTGGGGCCTTGGCCGTGGGGAGACAGAAACCGTGCTGCGTGAACCGCACCCCTCTCCCAGCACCCCCTTAATCGGCGACTGGTAAAATGCCCGTGGTCAAAAGTACTGGGCGCGCGCACATGCGCGCGCACACACACACACACACACACACACACACACACACACACGATGGCCTTTGGCCCTGCACTTGGCTGCTCCCGCCCGGGCGCTCTCCAAACAAGGAGCGTTCTGGAAACAGCCTCCCTGCAGGGAGGAAGCCGGGGCTCCATCCGGAGAGGCTGCAGGCCCCGGGCGAGGCGGAGCGCGTCCACAAACGCTGCTCTGGCACGGCCCGGCGCCCCGTCCTGGGGCAGCCAGAGCAGCCGGACGCTTCTCACTCCCCGGCTGCTTCAACGGAGGAGACAGGAACCTGTATCGATGTTACTATGGCAACATCTCCCCTCCTCCTCCTCAGGAGCTGCTGCTCGCCCCTGTTCACCATTGAATAGTTTCCCATTGAGCTGTCACAGTTAATTGGTGGATTTTTATTAGCCTTTTAGAACCGCCCTGGGCTCGGCCCCGCTTGGCGCCCCGGAGCATGTCCGTGTTTTCCCGTCTATCGGTGACTTACACGCCCCCAGAGCCAGAACTCAACCCTCCGCAGCCAGAAAGCACTTCGTTGCGGCGTGTCCAGGTCTGAGCCGTACAGCCAGGTGGACTGGGGGGAACGGGGGCGGTGGACATGACGGGTGCACAGGAGCCGGAACACTGCCTGCTGTCGCAGCGAGGTGCCTTGCCCCGAGCTCCCACTACTGCTCCCCAGCGCCTCCGTGCGCGGGCCCTGGGGCCCTGGGGCCCTGAGCTCTGTGACCGGGACCAGATGATCGGGGAGGCCCATCACACCCCGACCCCCACCACAGTCCGAGGGGTGGGGTCGGGAGTCCCCCTGACCTCCAGATGGTCTGCGGGGGATGGAGCACACCCCGGGGCTCTGTCTGCTGCTCCCAGGGGCAACCACTCGGCCCTCAGGGCACGGAGGGCAAACCTCCAGAAAATAAGCCCGTGTGCCTGCCCACCGGGGACGGCTGGGCACTGAGAGTCTACATCACAGGGTGTCCGGATGAAGCCCCCTCACCCCAGGGCGTGGCCACGCCCACTCTAAGGTGGGGGCGGGCAGGCAGCTACCTGGATCCCCCCCTCCCTCGGCTCATTCACATGCACCCAGACACGTGCTCCGGAATCACCAGGTGAAACGGGCCACAGACCAACAGCAGAGGGACCGACCCTCACCTGCCCATTCCTACTTTTAGAGTGTGTAAATACACACCTGAGAAAAAAGAGCCACCCACCCACGCGGTCACTAATTACAGGACTCGGTGGTCACCCAGGCTGACATACCCCCGTGCGTGTGCCCACACACTCGCCCTGGCTGGGTTTTAACTGAGCCCGGCCAGACCCACCTCGATGGGGAAGCTGGAGATGCAGGGGAGGGGCTTTCAGAGGCGCGCACAGCCTGCCGCTGGGCTTTTCCCACGACACAAACACCGGCAGGGCCGCGGCCCCCGCAGCGGCCGGTGCGTGGTGCGCTCCGTGGTGCTCTCCAGCCCAGTGATCGGCCGCCAGAACGCCGACCTGCTCCAGCGCGCATTGATCCGCTGACTCCGCTCGCACTCCCCATGGCTAATCTCCTCTTTAACCCTGGCGCACTCCCGGCCTCACCGGCTCTGCCAAGGTCGGGGGCCTGCGCGGGCCCTGCTCTTTCCGGGGTAGTGAGGGCGGGGCTCGTCGGCACGCGTTTGTCTCGGAGGCAGAGCGGGATCCCCTGAGCAGCCAGCCGAGTCTGCTCCACAGGGCGGCGGCGCAGGCGCCCCAGGGCAGTTGGCAACACTTGGTTACTTAAAACACACAGAAGTCTTCATCTTGGGTGTAGGTCTAAAGGTAAATACCTATTAAACTGGATGGGGAATATTTCCTTCTGTATTTTCGTACGTGTTTGAAACAATAAGAATGTTTAAGAAAAACAGGCTCTGTGGGCAGCAGGCCATTAGGCAGCTGCTGCAGACGACAAGGGGCCACACTGGCCCCAGGGCCCCAGATGCCACATGACGCATCCCACGGAGAGGCCGACCCAGACACGGTGTGTCCGCCCTCCCAGCCGGGAGCTGGGGACCTCGCCCAGGAGGCTGGGTGGGCCCCTGGGGACGAGGGCAGGCATGGGCAGGGACAGGCTGGTCCCAAGACCGGCTGGTCAGTCCTGTCCCACCTAACGCCTGGCGCCAAGACAGCACACAGAATTTGGTTTCCCCAGAGCACTCAATTTGGGGACACCTTCTATAAAGTATCTTGTCACCGAGAAGGTGAGTGAGCTAATTCCTGACTTCTCCTCCACGACGGAGGGAGGAGCCTGGCTCCGGAGCACGAGTCTCTGCTAGTCATGCTGCGGCCATCTGTGCTGTCAAAACATGCGCCTTGGCAGAGGAGCTCTAAGCCGGCACACGCTGTGCGACCTTGGGCAAGCCGCTTCCCGTCTCTGAGCCCCAGCTTCCTCACCCATCCAACGAGGGCAGTGACAGAACCACCCTCACAAGACCCAGGTGAGAAGGCCACGTGCCTCATGCAGAATGCATGACCAGCTCCTGCAAGTAGCTGGAGTGCTCGCGAGAGCCGGGGTTTTGAGGAAGCCTTCACCGGAACGCGCGCGCCGAGAATGCGCTCCCGCCCGAAGTGCGCGCACAGCTGGGCGGACTTTCACCGGCGGACACGCCCACCGGCCGGCACCACGCAGTCTGCAAACCGTCAGGGCTGCCTGCGCCCCGCAGCTCCCTCTGCCCTGCCGTGCAGTGACCCCCACCCAGACTCCCAGCACCACACCCCAGACCAGCAGCTCTGCCCGTTCGGATGAAGGGAAGCGCCGGCACCAGCGGTGTGCGCGGCCACTTCAGCCGCATCACGCCGGAGACGTGCCCTCGTACGCTGCTGCGGCACCGCTCGGTGCCTTCTCACTGCTCGGGAACCTGCCACCCGGCGGACGGGCCACGACGCGCTAATCCTTTCCTCCACCGGTGACCTGCGCGTTGTCCTCCGGGAGTGTTTTTTGCATTCCGACACTTCAGGCTCACGTGTCGTGGTGACGACGTCCACAGCACCGGCTCTGTTTGGCGGGGTGGGCCCTTGGCCGCTCCCTGGTTCTGGGCCTGGAGGGCAGAACTCCGCGCTCTCTGGGAGCCGCTGCGCATGCGCGCGCGCGCGTGTCGCTCTGGGGTTGCAGCCGGCGTGCCTGCAGTTCCCAAGGGCTCCCCTGACCTGAGAGAGTTCAAGAAACACTGTCCTGGAAGGGCTAGCCCCAAGTGTAAGTTCGGGGGACACACGGCAGACTCCCGTTTGGGAGAGGGCCCTACCACACGCGCTGCCAGAGAGGCCGCTGGGAGCATTCCGCGGCGGCCAGTCCGTGTCTGACTCGAGGGAGGCAGCCGTCCCTCGTAGCTGCCATCCCCGTCGCCCCGCGCCTTCTCTCAGACCTGAGAGGTGTCGTTCGAGGGGAGAGCCTGCCACCCGCGGAAAAGCCCAGACTTCGGAGAGCGGGTGTCCAGCACGGTGCAACCGCTCCCAGACTCTGCGGACCCGGGCCCCCGTCTTTGCCCGTGGAGTGAGAGGGCGGAGACCCGACCTCCCCGCTGCCGGCGGCTGCTCGGCCTGCGCATGCGCAGGTGGGTCCCAGCCAACCGGGCCCCTGGCAGCGTGGGGTCACCGCCGTCACCAGGCACGCCGCCCATATCGCCGCGGAGGGCTCCAGGTCCAGAGGCTTCGCTGAACCGCGCTGCTCACTGCGCGGCGGCGAGCCGGGTCCGGGTCCCCTGACAGGCGGGCTGACTTAATAGGTATCATTAACCAGGGGCACTCCCTTTCCCGTCTTCCTTGCCCAGCTGTCAGCTGGTGTCACACGGACACCCAGGCGAGAAAACGTCAGCGCCGCCCCCAGCGGCCCCGGGCTGGGGTGGGGAGAAGCCGAGGCAGGGCTCGGGAGGGCGCTTCCCTCCCCTCCAGGCCAGCACACCGTGCTTCTCCTCATCCACGCACAAAAACGGGACCCGGGCGTGGGGAACACGAGTGAGCGGCGCGTCGGGGGCTGAGGGCAGGGCTACAAGTTCAAGGGCGCAGATAAAAGCGCACCAGTGGGGGGACTGACTCTCTCGGCCCTGGGAAGCAGGACAGGTGTCCTCCCCCGATGCCATCAGTGGCGGCCTGACAGTTGGCACAGCCCTCCCTTGCGCCGGTCCTCCTGGCCGGCGCCGGTCAGAAGTGGCCCGGGCAGGGGCACCGCCCGCTCTCGGTGCCGCCGCCAGGAGCCGGGCTGCTGGCAAGCGAGTGTCAAGGACGCAAGGAAGGGCTCGTGACCGCGGCAGGGAACGTGCCCGTGAACGGCCGCTGGCGACACAGGATGCGGGGTCCTGCCGCGGCCCCGCCCTCTTCCTGTCCTGTTCAGCGCCCGACACGGAGCGCCCAGCCCCTCCAGGCGAACGGGGACGCCCGCCCTGGCGACGCGCACCACGGTCCCGAGGCTCGGGGAGGAGTCACAGACCAAGGCCACCCGTCCCAGTTCTAATGTTGTAAACATTTATTTAAAAAATACTACTAAGGAGAGTTGTGGATTCAAAAAAGAGTCATATACAGAAACAAAAGGTACTGGACCGAAGAGAGAGAGACGAGAGGAAGAGACCACGAGCATCCAAGGAGGGAGGGGCGTGGGAAACTATTTACACGTCACGTATGAAAGAGCAAGTCTACGAGAGAGTAACACCAGGTATAAATGCAAAACGCAGTGGTACGTCGTGTGGAGGGGGAGACCGGCACCGCACAGGAACGGGCGAGGGGCCCGGGCGGGCGGGTCCGCTGTGTCCGCAAGGCCCCTGGCGGTGCTCCGGCGCCCCCCGCAGCCCCGGCTCACAGCAGGCCGGGGGGCGCAGAGGTGGTGATGCTGCGGACACAGGGCCAGACGGTCCAGGGAAATAAAATACGAGTCTGGGCGAATGGGGTGAACGTGGGGCCTGTGTAAGGTCACGGGCACGTGAGGGCGCGGGGAACAGGTGGTGGTTTTCTCCTGGTCGCTCCAAGGGTTGCTCCAGGGCCTGGAGTAGGACACAGGCAGGCGCCTGCCGACTCTTCAGTAGCTGCTCTAGGTCAAGGTCAAGGAGACCTGGCCCCTGCCCCATAGGCCTGGTCCTGGGCAGCCCAAGGGAAGGGTACACCAAGGCTTGCTCCTTGAGACACTTTCTGGGGTTCCATTTCTTCTCGAGTTTCTTCTTCCCTGATGGCCAAGTGTTGTGTGAGGTCATTGAATAGACATTTGTCCATGAGGGTGCACCCCATGCTGGCTGGGGCTTCAGTGCCCCGGTCCCTTCCCTCTTGTTTGTGCGCCCGGGCGCCGACACCTGCACCAGAGGAGGCTGTGTTGAGGGCGGGGCTTTAGAATGCCTCAAGAACTCCAGAAAACCGAAGACCGGCTTGTCGCAAGGCCAAGGGCCCTGCAAGGACCTACCTTGTTTCAGGCAGTACATGGGAGGTGGGGGGGGATCTGTCAGAAACCAAGACCAGGTGCCTTTGCGGGACACCTGGAAACTCCATGGGCAGGCAACCCTGGGCCCGACGAGGACCTGCCCAGGCCCAGCCCCGGGCCATCTCAGCACCAGCCCCGCCCTGCCACCTGCCCGGCCCCTGCCTGCTGGACAGCGACCCTGCTGCCTTGGGCCCTCGGGCTTCCCGCCCAGGACTGGGAACACACGCCACAGGAGAGCAAGGACCTGGGGACCTGCAGGGGAGGATGACAGGACCCTCTCCCACCCTCTCCGGGCCTTTTTAGTCCACCCCCTTCCTGGGGCCCCAAGGCTGGCTGGTGTTAGCACCTGATTTACCCGCCCCGCCCCCCGCTCCCCCAAGAGCTGTCCTTCACATGAGGCGAGGGTGCGGGCACCAGCCCTGGCAGCGGGGCAGGGCCGAGCGACCGGCGGGCAGAGCCTCCCAGGATGCCGTTCTGGAAGCGTGTCTCCGGCACAGGGGGCGCGGGCAGGGTGAGGGCACAGGCTCCCCCAGTGGGTGAGTGAGGTGGCAGTTCCCGAGGCCTGGTGACACGGCGCCTGTTCGGAGCACTTGTTCTTGGGGAGATCGGAGAAGGCGGCACGGCTGAGGGCAGTGCTCCAGGAGGGAACACACAGGGGCAAAGTGCTCACCCGCCTTCCCGGCTGGCGGAAGGGCTCAGTCTCAAGGGGCCCCGGGGGGGAGGAGGCCCACCGAGGGGGAGGGGAGTGTCGGAGCACAGCCGCGGCGCGGCATAGGTAGTAGGGCTGTGCTCCACGGCGGGCCTCGGCTCTGGGCCGGGGTCCCGCCCGCCGGTCTGTGTCGGCCACCATCGCGGGCACAGCGGAGCCCTTACTCACTGCAGGCGGCTCCGTCGGCCTGACGCCTGGCTTCTGCTACCTCTGCACGATGTCACTGATCTCCTTCACGGAACTGAGGAGTTTGCTGAAGTCCTGGGTGGCTGCTGGGCCGCTCCCCGCTGTTGCCGGGCAGATCTGGAGCTCCCGGAGATTACTCTCCAGTTTGTTGATGGCCTCGCGGAAGGCGAATTTGTTCCTCATCTGCTGGATGGAGTCCACGTAGCTGACACAGAACGTGTAGAGATTTTTGCCGGCCTCCAGCACGGCGCTGTGGCTGGCCATCTGCTCGGAGTTCCTGGAGATGGCCAGGCACAGGGCCTCGGTGCCGTCTAGGACCACGCCCTTGGTGATGGCGCCGCTGGCGATGCGCTCGGGAGGCTGGCGGGTTTTCCGGAGAGACACGCGGGTCGATATGAGAGGGATGAAGGCGGTGGAGGACGGCTGGTCCCCCGCCAGGGCGGAGGATGCCGACGGCAAAGCGGAGGGGGCGGGGGCCGGGCTGGTGGGGGTCCCCGCCGGCTTGGTGGACGACTGGGGCTTCGGCATGGCCGGGAGCACAGGCTTTCTGACGCCTTCGCCCAGCTGGCAGGGCCTGGCAGCGTCACTGTTCACCGCGTCCGCAACCGCAGCCGTGGGCTTCGCCTTCCCGCTGGCGCCCGCCTCCCCGGCTGCCTCCTGGCAGGGGCTCTGAGAGGGCTTCCCGGCTTTCCCCACGGAGGCCGGTGGCGGGGGCGGCGGGACAGGCTTGAGCTTGGACAGCTTCCCCTTGTCTCTCCCCGGGGACTCGGAGGAGGGCTTGTGCCTCCTCACTCTGGGTTCCTCGGTGGGGGCCCTGCTGGTCCCTCCAGAAGCGCCCGGCCCTGCCGCGGCAGGGGCCCCCAGGGCCGCGGCCTTCCCGGCCTCCTCCCGGTGGGGCGGACCCACGGCAGTCGCCGCCGCCGCCGCCGCCACCGCCGCCGCCTGCCTGCGGAGCAGTTTCGGGGTCAGGCTGGGCGGGCTGGAGCCCGGGCTGGCTTCCGCGGCGTCTCTGAAGACCTCGTCGGCCGCTTCCTCCGTCTTCTTCACCAGCCTGGGCGGGGGCGTCACGGTGCCCCGGGTCGCCTGGTCGGGCCTGCTCTCGCTCACCCGCTTCCGGGGCAGGGCCGGCTTCTCGCTCTTGTGGCCCCCGAGCGTGGACGCATCGAACTGCCTCCCCGTGGACGGCAGGTCCCGGGGCAGCGTGACCGACCTCCACTCCGTGTCCTTGGCCCCGTGGGGCACGCAGGAGGCGGAGCAGGACCTCAGGAAGCGCTTGCTGGAGCTGCCGCCACTCTCCTCCTCGCCGGCCGTGAACCGGCTGCTGGTCAGCGTGCTGGACTTTTTCCACAGGTGGGGGGACCGGAAGCCTGCACCCCCTGGCTCCCGAAAGGCTCCGTTGGGGACGGCAGCCCCACCGCCGGGCTTTGGGGACTTGGCCGGCTCGGTGGCGGCGTCCGAGGGCGTGAGCGCAGGCACCCCGTTGCTCACTTCGCGGCCCTCCTCCTCCCCCCCGGCCCCCCCCTTGCGCTCCGGATGGCCGTCCATCTCCCGGAAGGAGCTGCTGCGTTTGGGAGGCGTCGGGGCCGTCTTCTTCTTCTTCTTGATCAAGGCGCTGAACAGGTTGGTCTTCTTGTCCTTGGGGAGAAGGCGTTCATCCTCGTTCAGGCCACCATCCTGGGGGCCGCGTTCCTTCCGAGGGAGCAGCGGAGACACGGCGGGCTCGTGGTCCGGGGGGTCTGAAACAGATCGAAGAGTTTAGCCGTCCGGGCTCCGGACACCGGGAGGCCCGGCGTGAGCACCCGCAGAGCCACTCACCAGCCCTGAGGCCTGGGCGAGTCACTTCTCTCCCTGCCTCCCCAGCCTTCTCATCTACAAAGGGGGGGATGACAGAACCCATCATCCACCGCACTGTTGGAGAACGCCCCACGGTACTGAACGTGGGGCACTGCCACGGCTCTTGGAGCATCGTTTCTCAGTGAACTGCCGTCACTGTTGGTGGTACTCGTACTGGGAACGCTGAGGTCTCTCCCCTGAAGACAGAACAAACCCCCCAGCCCCCTCCTCCCTGCACTGGTGTCCTTTAAGGCAGCAGAGCCCCCCCACCATCTGATAAGTAAAAGCCAAGACCAGGGTGAGCAAACGGGGTCAGACCTGTAAACTCGACCAGCCGTAGGGTCAGGGCCCTATGAGAGGTGACCTAGAGGAAAGGGACACACCCACGGGGCGCAGTGACGGTGGGCTACTTGGTGTGTCTCGGCAAGGGGAAGGGGTGACCTTTTAACACCTTTAAATGGACACTCTTTAAAGATGAATAACAGCTTCTAAGAAACCTTCCCAGCGTTGCCAAGCCCCCCCCTCCCCCACCGTCGGTGAATGACAGAATTCTCCCTGGGGGGAAGCTGCAAGGTGAGAGGTTTGCTGTCGCCCCTGGAAGTCAGAGCAGGGGCCCAGGGGCATCGACCAGACACCAGGCAGCTTGCAGGACACGCGGCTCAGGGGGACAGCTTGCAGTACACCTGTGCTCCAGCACTCTCAGGGTTCCATGTCAGGGGGCCCCCAGACCAACAGTGGCGGGCAGAAGCGAACACGACGGCTCACCGCCGGCCCTCTCCTGAGCCCGCAGTTCCCAGAGCAGCCCCCCCACTGCTCGGCTGCAGGAAACCCCCACTGACAGGGAAGGACAAAGGGCCCGAGGTTCTGGGTGGTGTGCGCGCCGTGGCCTCTGCCGTGCGCTGAGCAAGGCGATCGGGGTGTTGGGAAAAAGCACTGCAATTTGGGCATATTTCTTATGTAAGCTCTTAGGCACATGTTTTATCATACACTTAATGTAGTCGTGCAGTAGAACATGTGTATGCTTTACACGTATAGGCTGCACGTTCAATGTCTTTAAATGCAGGTTTATAATTTAGAAAGTTGGGACCATGGTTCTGTAGATTCTGTTTCAAAACATCCCATCATTCTGCCCTGACTGGTGTGGCTGAGTGGACTGAGTGCTGGCCTGAGAACCAAAGGGTCCCTGGTCCGATTCCCAGTCAGGGCACACGCCTGGGTTGAGGGCCAGGTCTCCAGTAGGGGGCGTGCAAGAGGCAACCACACACTGATGTTTCTTTCCCTCTCTAAAAATAAATAAAATCTAAAAAAAAATAATAATAATAATAAATCGCACAATTCTGGTTTTGCCCTGTCCCTCCCCCTAGTCCGTGGTCCTTCAGAGCACCTCCTGCACACCAGATGACGGCCCGCCTCCGACACCCGTTCCGCTGGTCTGCAGCGGGACCCCTAGGCTTCTGGGGTTCGGGAGGCAGGGGGACAACCGCCACATCAGAGCAGCCTGGCGCTGAACAGTGCCTGGCACACAGGAGGCACCAGGTCTCTGACTGCTGACAATATTGGAGGCCACTCCTGGGCCACTGCCACCCCCATGGCACCTCTCAGACACCAGACAGGACACCCACTCGGGGCCACAGCTCTGGACGAGACAGGAAAAGGGGGGCTCCTTTCTTGGGTTTCGTAAGCACCTTTGAACCATCAAAGCCGATGGCTTCTAATGAATTTGGGGGTGGGAGCAGGGTGCTGTGGGCGGAGAAGAACCTTCTTTTCAACAGTGGACGGCTGTCGTGGGGTCTGTCTGCCCTTCCGTGCAGGCTCTACTCACTGCTCCCCCCGCCTCCCTGGCCCGGGCCTCCGGGGACATACCAGGCTCCCCCGGGCCCTTGCAGTGGGGCGTCTCAGGCACGTCGGTGCAGTCTTTGTGCTCCGTAGCCCTCCTGGAGGTCCTCGTCTTGGTGGGCAGCTCTGGCGCCTGCAGTAGAGTACTTGCAACTGCTCGCATGCCTTTTTTTCCCAGCTCCTTTTCCACTTCTAAGAACCACCAAAACAAAGCAAAACAAAAACAAAAAATAAACCAAAAAAAAAAAAAAAATCCATGAAGACCAGCAGCCATCAGGGGTGGTGTCATTTTGTTATGTTGGTTTTCTTTCTCTTTTTAAAGCAACAGTGCTCATCTGCACACGTTTATAGAAAAGAGGGAGGTGATGATGAACAAACAACACCTGGAAGTTTCCAGAACTCTGCATGGCCACCAAAGACAGCTCCACGGTCCACCCCCCTGCCCAGTCCTCTGGTCTCAGACTGCTTGTTGGCCCGCGCGCCTCTCCCTGGAAGCGAACTCAAGGGCCAGAGCTGGAGCCCCCACAGCCGTCCCTCCTGCCCCAACCTCTTGCCCCGCCGCGGGCGGGACCCCCGAGGGCGGGCACTTTACCGTCGGAGATGCTGGACTCCTGGAACATGGTTTCAAAGGCCTGGTGGATTTCGGCGAAGGAGGGCCGGTCAGAGGGGCTCCACTGCCAACCTGGACGGACGAGACCCCGATCAGACCACCCGGAGGCCTTGCCAACGAGCATGTAGCTACCTAGCAGTCCTCACGGAAAAGTCTAGAAATGAAAGAAGCGCTCCGTTCCTGCTACCCATCTTCCGGTGCGACAAGTGAAAGTGGGGAACGCCACGGCGCCCCGTTACAGACACGGCGAATGTGCGAAGCCCAGACGCTGACGGGGACGTGCACTACAAGCCCCCCAAGCTCTGAGCTGCTGACAGCCAGAGCTGCGTCTCAGACACACTTCTCCCCTCCCCACCCCACGCCGGCGGGCCCAGAAGGCTCCTCAGCCAGACAGCTGCCTCCTCTCTCGCCCCTACTTCCTGGTTACCAGAGCCCCGCGTCCCCGCCAGCACAGAAACGCTGATCAAAACAGGATTAAACCGAGGATTAAGGACTGATCCGGCCCAGTGTTGGAGGGGATGCTGAGTCACTCACGGCACCTCTGGGGGTGGTGAGGGGGTGGGTACCCGTCGGTACCACCTGTTCTGGAGAACAGTTTGGTAAGAACCATCAAGGTGGAGAAGGCGCGTGGCCCTCCAGCCCACAGCTGCGCCGTCAGGGACGCCAGCTCGACGCGGGCGTGCATGTGTGAGGGCGCTGGCCCCCGCCCTGCGCGTAACGAATGGCAGACCCCAAACACGCGTGTAAAACCCCCAAACGAACGTGCGTCACGCGAGGCCCGGGCGAACGGGTGCACCGTCTAACGGACGCAGGGGAGTGAGATGAACGCCGGGGGGGCGGAGGAGAGGCGGGGAGCTCTGCTCTGAGGACACTCGGGGTGAGTGCGCCGGCCTGGCCAGGGGCAACGGCAGTGGCAGGAACGAGCTCGTAAATGTGACACAAGGTGGGGAGGCCCCCAAAAAACCCCAGGAATTTATTTCTAAAATACTGTGTATTTAGTCTTACACGTTTTAAGTTTCAGTCACCTTCAAAGTACTCTCCCTTGGATGCAACACACCTATCGAGACGTTTTTTTCCCACTGCTCACAGTTTTTTAAACTCGTTAATTTTGGTGCCTTTTAGTGCTTTTCCTGTTTTTGTTTGTTTGTTTCATCTCCTCTGCATCAGCAGAACGTTGCCCTCTGAGGACTTTTTTCATTTGGGGGACCAACGAAGTCACTCGGGGCGACACTGGGTGAACAGGGAGGGTGGGGCATGGGGGTCCTGCCGCTTTTGGTCAAAAACTGCTGAACGGTCAGCCTGGGGTGGGCAGGTGTGCTCATAATTCACCCACCATGAAATGGGTCAACACGTTGAAAGTCTTCCAAAAAAAAAAAAAAAAAAAAATCACTGAAGCCAAACGCAGCCTCTCACAACAACGCCAGCTGGCACACTGATACAGATGGGTTCCCAGAACACCCACCTAGCGGGGGTAGTCTGCACTAACAGGGCTCCACCCTCCAGAAGATAACTGTGGGGTTTTTTGGGGTCTTCCCTCGTAAAACCAACCAGATAAACATCCCCTGGAGTTTCTACCCACTATAGCAGCAGAAGGTCTGAAGGCAGGTCCAGGAACTTGCATTGATTAATAAGAAATCCAAGTTTGGTATGCATCAATCCAGTTTTGTATTCAACCCAAACACCCTCCCACAGAAATGCTACGTACGAAGGAAAGTGTGGGGACACCGGAAGAAGTCTGCGAAGTCTGCAGCAACCTGCTCCGCTCGCCGCCCCGCAGACGGGGAGCGAGGGGAGGAGACGGACACCCTCCCCCCCTCCCCCACACACTCGGCCGGGCCGCGGGCTGCTGCGCAGGCCCACGCGGGGCTCGAGAACTGGCGGACGCTCACATGCTCGCATGAGTTCGTAGACCTTCTCCGGGCAGCCTTCTGGGCGCTCCATGCGGTAGTCTTTCTCCAGCAGCTCGTACACCTGGGACAGGTCGATCCCCGGGTAAGGCGACATGCCGTAGGTGGCAATCTCCCAAAGCAGCACTCCAAAGGCTGGGAGGAAAGAAGATGAGGAGGGTTGTTTGAAACCCGTAAGATTTAAGTGTCCTGCATGTAAAACGAGTGACCCGCGTAGCAGACGTCAGAGGAAGTGCACCCTCAGAGGTAGGCCGGGCACTGGCAGTCTCCCGGGCTCTTCATGACCACCAGCCCAGCCCAGCCCAGGCCGGAACGTTCAGTCCGCTCGCCCCCTCAGACCAGAACACGCCGACGGAGAGAACGGGACGGGGCTCACGAGCCCCGCCAGGGCCCTGCAGGGCACACGACCGCACCTCGCTGGCATCCGTCAGCAGCCCACTGCTACTCCAGCTCTGGGACCGGCCGGCTCTGGGATGACAACAGGCCCCTCCCCTTTCTGGGGCACGAGACTGTCTCCAAGGCCCCTTCCAACTCTAAAGGTCAACAGAAATCTTATAAAACCTTTGAAAGTCTTACAGGCCCAGAGTAGAGCCTTGAAATTCCTCATCCCACGAAAGAGCGCAGAACCAGCCCCCCGCAGACACGGGCGGCTCAAGTCCGGGGGGGGATGCGGCCCGAACACCCCGCCGTTCCGGAGGGCAGACCCGGGTCGAAAGCTACAGCGTCTCATCGGAAGGACCAGGGGCGAAGTGCAGTGCCCACCGGTCAAAGCTGAGACAGTCTGCGTATCACCGGTAAGGAAAATAACCACGGCTTCAGACACGTCCAGTGTATTTAAACACATCATATATACACGCTCATCACATCACCGAAAACCGCACCAGAAACCCCACCGGTCACCAGGGGAGGACGGGGGGCCCAGCTCGCTGCCGTAAAAGCCGGCGGACAGCGCCGCACCCTGAGTGGCCGCCCGGGGGCCGGGGGGCCGCCCCCCCTCGCGGATGTGCTGCGCCAACAACCAGCAGGGAGTAAGAGGATGAGGGAGCGGCCCCTCGGCGACCTCCATGGGGTCGGCGGATCCGGGCGCCGGGCGCCGGCGACGGCTGAGATCGTGAAGGAATCGAACAACGACGCACCCACCGATGAAAAACACCCCGTCGCCCGTGAGGAACTCGTAACGGAAAGAAAAGCACGTCGAACCCACATGGGACAAGCAGTTGAGACCCCACTGCCCACTGGGCGGGGACACGGAAGAGAGGGGAGCGCTACACGTCACGGCACGTGGCGATCCAGGACATGGGGAAAGGTAAAGGGTAAGCGACAGCGTTTCTTCAACAAACACACCGAGAGAAGCAGGCGGGGAGGGGACCTGCGGACTGGAGGGGTCTGCAGGAACGTGCCGGCCAACCCCGCGTGTGAACCGTACTCCCGTCCACCTCGGTGCCGCCAGACCGCAGCACGGGAGGAAGTGTGATGCTCACGACTCGGAGGGAAAGCGGAACACTTCCTGGACAGCTGGCGATACTCAGAAACGACGGTCAACTTTGGGAGGCGAGGCGACTTGATGATGAGAATAAAAAGCCATCTCTAAGACACACTCATTCTGAAATATTTACGGACAAAATACGGAGCCCGGGGTTTGCTTCCAAACCCGCAGGCCGGGGAGGGGGCGGCGCGCGCGCCCTGGGGTGGCGGCCGGGAAGGCTGGGAGGTGCGTGCTGCTCGCCGGGCCTCGGGCTTCGTCGGGGCACGCTGCGCTTGGCCGTAGTAAGAGGTTCTTTAAAACAGCAAACACAAAAACGCTGTCCCGTGAGGCTTCAGGGCCGGCATGGGCGGCACCCCACTGGAAGCCCGAACCCAACTACCGACATTCCCGACACGGACAGAGGCAGTGGGAGCCACCGCTCGGGGAGAACGAACCCACCGACCAATGAGCAAACACAAACCACCAGGAGGAGCAGCGGCGCCCCGGGCGGGCGAGGAGGGGGCCAGCGGCCCTTACCCCAGACGTCGGACTTGATGGAGAACTTGTTGTAGGCCAGGCTCTCGGGCGCCGTCCACTTGATGGGGAACTTGGCCCCGGCGTGGGCCGTGTAGGTGTCCCCGGTCATCAACCTGCTCAGGCCGAAGTCAGCCACCTTCACCAGGTGGTTCTCCCCCACCAGGCAGTTCCGGGCGGCGAGGTCTCTGGGGAGGGAAAACGTCCATCTGTGAGATCCCTGCTGGCTTTCCAGCTCCGCCAACCCACCACCGACACAGGGGAAAAGGGGTCTGGTCCCCCAGACACTCACACCGAATCCCCCTGAGAGCAAAGAGCCCTCCCCTCAGCACCCGCCGGGACGCCCAGCACGGTGAGATGCAGCAGAGGGAGCCCCGGGGGCGGGGGGCTCCCGGGCCCTGTGACCCGGAGCAAGGTGGCTGTGCTGGGACTCGGTCGCCTCATCCGTAACATGAAAACGATACAAACAGCCCCCACTTCTGAGGGTCATTAACATGGGGAGTGCTTCGGCTGATGCCCAGAGAACCGCAAGCATGGTCATCCAGGTGCTGAGCGCTGCTCTGCGCCCGGAACCAGGAACGCACGCACGGGCCCGTCCTCCATCGGGGGGAGCCCCCGTCGGGGTCGGCCGCCGCTCGTCCCATCGGACTCGGACTCGGGAGGACGACTCAAACACGGCCCAGAGCACTCTCTCCCCAAATCGTGTTTCCTGCCTCCTCTTCCTTTCTGATGCGTACCCAGCCGTTTCCTAAGACTCCTCTCCCGTATAAACAGCCTCCTCCCACTTCCTGACTCTGCCCGGGGAGGGAGGCAGGAGGGGTCTCATCTTCGGTTCAGGGACGTTAACCGTGAAATCGCAAGGCAGCTGGGGGTGGAGGAGCGAGGAGAGGCAGCAGCCGAAGTGACGGCTGGGCCGGGCAGCCCGATCATCAGCCGCCGGGGGAAATTAAACACAGGAGACTTGTGCCTAATGGGATTTTAAGCCTGTCCAAACGAAGAGGGAACGGGCCTAGCTGTGCACGGAAAACCAGGAGTCAAGAAATCTCAATTTGCAGCCTCAGAGGGCTCACGCGCGTGAGTGACAGCAGCACGTGAGTCCGGGTGTCATGGAGCAGAGAAAACGTCTTGCAAGGAACCGCCAGCGTCTCGCGCGCAGGCTGCCCCCGCGGGTTAATTGGGTGGGAAAGGTCGCGGCGCTGGCGTGGAGAACATCCTGTGTAACAGACGCCGGCGACGCCCGTCAGGCCCTGCCCCGCACGGACTGTCACTCTGCTGGGAAGCCATTTCCGCCACCCAAGAATGCCAATTCCGAGATAATTGCGGCACGCTTGAAGGTCAGAACACTCCAGGCTCTAAAACAGCGAAAACGCTTAACTCAGAACCACAGGTGCACGCCTCTGACAACTGCGGAGGCACGGCTGAACTGGATGACAGCAAGTTCGGGGGCGGGGGGGGGATGAAATGGTAATGAAGAGAAGGGGCGGCGGGGGGTGGGGAGGGCACAAGATGCAGACGCAAACCCCACGCACTGGGCACTGCGCGGGTCTGTGTGATAGCGACGCCTGCCGCTCTCAGGCAGGGGCCATGAGGAGGACGCACACCAGGCTGGGAGGGGCGATGAGACCCCCTTCGGGAGCTGCGATGAGTGTCGGGAAGGACACCTTTTATGAATCCTTTAACACTCAGTCAAAGCGGTTCCAAAGTGAGCTGCTTCTTGCCCCGGGGTAATGAACAGCTCTGCTGGTCCGGAGTCCGGGCCTGGCCGAGTTTAGCCCTGGCCGCTCCGCCAAAGCTGGCCACGCCAGGAACCTAGCATCTGCCTCTGTTCTGAGGCCTCGCATGTGGCCAGCACGAACGTTGGAGGCTGAGCCAGAAGTCCTCAGAGGCCGGGGCTTTCTGCAGAGGGACCCTGGGCCCCAGGCTCACCCCAGGGCTCTGCGGGGAGGGCCGCCCGGCCGGCTCCTACCTGTGGATGAAGTTTTTCTTCTCCAGGTACTCCATGGCTGACGAGATCTGCGTGGCCATGTACAGCAGCACCACGGCGTTCACCTCCTGCCGGTTGCACTCCCTCAGGTAGTCCAGCAGGTTCCCGTAGGTCATGAACTCGGTGATGATGTAGAACGGGGGCTCCCGGGTGCACACCCCTGCCAACAAGACACGGAGGGCCTCAGGGCGCCACCCCGCCGCCAGCCGAGGGCACGCCAGGAAGGGCCGGCGCCAGAGGAGAGTGCTTCCCACGTGGCAGCTGACTCTGCCCCGAGGTCCGGGGCCCGACTTCTCATCCAGTTCCAGGCCCTCGTGACTCCAGGCCACATTCACGCGGGAAGGACACGGTCACCCTCTCCTCTGCCTCCCGAGCCAGCGGACTCGCACAGAGCAGCCGTCGGTGGGCGCAGCGGCCGAGGCCGGGCCCACACTGACACGCCTCCCTCACTGCTAGTCCGCCCACCAGCGGTCACCCGTGTCCGGGGTCGGGCCTGCCTGCAGGACCACGCCAGTGAAGGGGCGTTAACGGTCCCCAGGTCCCAGAAGCCAGTCTGAGACAGGTGTGTCACTGCTTCCAGACACCAGTTTCAAGTGCTCCCCTTCTCTCTGCCACGCCCCCTCCCAACACACACCACCAGCCACTCGGTCCCACACAGGCCCCCGCGGCCAGCGGCCGAGCGTGTGGGGAGAACAGCTGTCCGAGGCAGGAATCTCGGCGCAGCCGGCCGCCCGCCTGCGCTGCAACGGCGCCGCGCCACCCGGGGGGTCCGGTGCGAGGGCCACACACACTCACCGAGCAGCTGCACCAGATTGGGGTGCTTGATCTCCTTCATCACCGCGGCTTCCTTCAGGAACTCTTCCACCTCCATGGTGTCTTCCTGTAGGAAAGGAGGGGTACGATTATGTCAGCAAGGCCTGGCTGGCGCAGCTCAGTGGACTGAGTGCAGGCTGTGAACCCGCCGGTCCAAAGGGTCGCCAGTTCGATTCCCAGTCAGGGCACGTGCCAGGGCACAGCCCGTTGCCACTCTGCTCAGGGCTCCGTCAAACTGGGACTTAGAAACAAGCTACCGCTCTCTAAAAACGGCGGGCTGCTCTGACTACTGGTTCCATGTCATCGGCAGTCTCTGGGTCAAGCCCCCTGGGGGAACAGCCCCATCCTGCTGCCACCCCACTGGCTGCTGGCTCTTCTGAGTCCTCTCTGCCCCTGAGCGTGCTCGGCCGCCCGCGCCGTTCTGGGCCTGTGGCGCTCTGGTTTCCCAGGGAAACACCCTGGGGTCAAAGGCTCGAGGAGGGACCGGCGGCTTTCAGAATCTTGTTTGGCTGAGAGTGTGTTCAAAAAGTAGCTCTCCTGTGAATTTCTAGACACGTGGGGTGTTTTTTATTTGGAAGCACCGCGTCACAAACTACGGACAGTGACACCGTCTCAGAAACGTCATCTGCTCCTCCAGCCACTGTCCCTTTTCCAGAAGAACCGCGTCCCGGATCCCGAGACTCAGGCACGCAGACCAGCGCAGCTCTCAAAGGCATCATCCCTCTCCGCTTCCCGTCTCTCTCTCTCCATGCATTCGTACGCACGCACGCACACGTGCGGTCAGTACGAATAAATCCCGTTCTTTCTTTCTTTCGGGACAACTGGCGTGGACTTGTCTCCCCCTGCTGGGCTCAGACCCGGTCCACCGTGCACCGTGCACTGCCGGCTGCACACCGCACGCGGCCGTGCTAACCTGGAGGTGCCCCCGGCGCTCTCTCCCGCTGCGTTCTTTCACCTTTGTTTAAAAACTCGCCATCATCGATTTGAAGCAAATTCCTCCATTTACACGGCAAGATAAAACTGAGATGAACTAGGGTTCTGACAACACTGAGAAAAAGCTGTGGGTTTCAACCTCTCCGCACAGGGACCGGCCGGACGCGGGCGAACCTCCTGGCCGGCACCGCCCAGGCCCTGGCCCCGGCCCCGTGTGATGGTGGTGAGTGACTCCCGGAGGACACGGCACAGGGGCTGCCTCTGAGCTGCTCTCTTCTCGCCTGCGAGACGGAGGGAAAGGCCGCGCCCACCGCGCGCACAGAGTGCCAGTGCCGCACCCGGGACCTCGCCTCTGCCGCCAGGAAGACAGCGGCCCTCTACGCCCGACGGGCAGGCGAGGCAGCCTGCCTGTGCGGAGGACAGTGGCCCTTCCACTCCGAGCTGCTGTCTTTCTCACAGGTGCTCTCCCAGACTCGGCGTCTCATGGGAACCTTTGGGCTGGCGCCCCGGCCTCACCCCCAAGAGCAGGTACCCTGGGTCATGAAGAAGGACACTGTGTCTGCAGACGGGCTCCACACCCCGCTGCCGCAGCACAGCTGCCAGGGCCCCAGCCCCAGATCAGGGCTCCCGCCTGGGAGGCCAGTTTCCAGATGTCTCCAGTTCTCACCCAGATGCAGGTGGGCCAGGTCACAACCCCAGGGAAACGCCCCCTTCACACATCAGGAGGCCGGTCTGCGCGTCTGAAAACACGGGGAGGCGGGGCAGAGTTTCTGAGCACGGCCGAAGAAGGTGGTTCACGCACCAGACGTGGGACCTGAACCCAAGCAGCCCACGAGAAACCACCCCACAGAGAAAGCCCCAGAGCTCCGACCCCCAGGTACAGCTACTGCATGGGGCTCCGCGGCCGGAGGAGACGCCACTGCCGGGCCCAGTGCAGAGCGGCAACAGCGGGCCCTGAGCCGCGCGGCCCCCTCGTGCATGGCCTCCCCGTGAGGTCGGAGAGCCACTGTGCGGACCGTCCAGTGCCAGGGCTTTCACGGAGCCTCTCTTCTCTGCTCCAGTAAACCCAGTCTCCTGGGGGGGAGGGACGACAACGCACGCCAGACCAAGCACGCCCTGGGCCGGGGAGGGCGCGGTGACCAGGCCCCTCCTCGCCACCGCCGGCAGCGGGAGCCAGGTGCGAGCTCCCCGGGAGGCCCCCGGGAGGGGCAGCAAAACCAACAGTGCACGTGGCCCGCGACCCCGCAGGCCTGCCCGAGGGCCCGACCCCGGGACACTCTGCTGCCACGTGTGCACGCGAGGAGTGTCCCTGTGGCTGCGTGGTGCCAGCGGAGGGACACGAACGCCCGTGGAGGGCCGGTGCCTTCCGGAACACAGCCACACCGGAACGCGACAAGCTCACGGGGGCTGCCTCTGGGAAGACACGGAGCTCGGGGGCAGGAGGCGGCGGGGCTCGCCTGTCTGAGGGACGGGGCAAAGGACTGGGTGCAACCTTCGGTCAACGTTTTACCGCAACGTCACGCCCCGCTATTTTAATGGCAGATGAGCCGGTTAGCTCACGATTCGATCTTGACGCCCCAACTAGACTAACTCAGGCTTCTGCAAATCACATAACCCACGCAACTGTTTCACAGAAAAGGGCCGACTTACGAACTGACTTTTGGAGCACGGCTCGTGTGAAACGTGGGGCTCTCTGAGGCGCAGCCTGCCTCTAACGGGGGAAGCCACGCCTACAGCCTACTGAATACCGTCAAAATTCGGAGGAGCCTGTAATTCCAGCTTCCCGCCCATAGGGGTCAGCCTAGTGCCTCCTTTCTTCTCTTCTCTCCTTCTGCCCTGAGGGTATGGGACCAAGGCTGCCCGCGGTCCAAAGGGAAGTCCTGGTTAAAGGTAGGGTCCTGCTCCCCCTGCTGGTTGAGGGAGAGCTGGCCTGCCCTTTGAGGGGCCAGCAGCACAAACCAGGGGGGACAGGCAGGAGGAGGAGATGGACTGGGGGGCCCAGGGGGACCTGGCGCAAAGCGGGGCAAACGCACATCTGGGATCTGGGCTAGAGCTCTGAGGGTTTTCCGAGGAGCCTTGAGGTGAGTGGGGGGGGGGGGGGGTGATTTTTAAGACGCATTGACTGTGGTTCGAGCGCACTTTTCGTGGTGTCCGAGGAGTGAGAACCCGAGTGCTGACACAGCACCGACTGGGCCGTGGAGCAGGACCTGGGTGTGGAGCCGGGCTCTGCCGCTCCGGGCTGTGCGCAGGCCACAGGCCATTCACTCACCTCCCCGTGCTCCAGCCCGCCCCACCCCCAATGGTGGTAAGGACAGCACCTCCCCTCTCCGCAACTGCTGCACAGTGTCAACGAGATGCTCTGAGCAAGGCGCTCGGCCCTCTGCCGGAGCTCGGCGGGTGTCAGCCGTCACTGTCACTCACAGCCCACTCGGGCCCCCCACCTCTGGAGCGGAGACGGATGCTCACGGCACTGATGCTCACCCTGCCCGGCAGGTGGGACGCGGGGATGTTTCCTGAGCCGGGTGCGGGCGGGGGGGGGCCCTCCACTCCGCAGCTGCCCAGTGCCACGCTGTGGGCTGGCGTCCTCCGGGAGACCGCGCACTCCCCTTTCCCTGGCAGGCTGCCCCCTGGGGCGGCGACTCCCAGACCTCCATGCCACCAGGGGCGGTGAACTTGGGACTGTGAACTAATAAGGCTCTCGGGAAAGTCACTAGAAGCACGTAGTAAGAAGTTTTATGACACGTCACCAGCGAAGTGTGCCCTAAAACCACCGCTTCCAGACCGTCCTGGTCCCCCGGGGTAAGAAAGCCATCAGCGGTGGCACTGAGCTCCACAAGGCCCCCACCCCGAACCCCTCCTTCGGTGGGGGGGGTTCCCCGAGAACACCGCAGCAGCAGCTCCTCGGCAGGGCTCCCCCCACAGGTCACGGTGTACGAGCTCTGTCTCTTTTTAAAGTTTCAAACAGGCCTCGCCTGAATTAAAATCTAGAGGGTTTTTTTTTCCCCTTCCTTGTTTCATTTTTGCAAATCCTAGCAAATGCACAGGTGGTGCCTAGGCCTTTAACAGGGTCTCCGGCTGGCCAAGGCCCGGTGTCTCTGGGCCGGGTCGTCCACGGGGCGCCGCATCCGGGCGCGGCGGCACAAGCACACGCCCCTCCCTGGCGGGACTCGCCGGATCTGGGAGAGGTGGGCCGTGGCCGTTCAGTTCTTTCCAGGGCTCACCAGCGCAGCCGCCTCTGGAAACTCGAACCCGATCTTGAAATGAGGTTCCCGGGCCTCAAGCCCTGCCGTGTGCTCCGCGGCCTCCAGGATAACACCCCAGCGACCTCCGACTTGTGTCTCCTCTGACCTCTGTTCCCTTGGCCAGCTCGGCTCCTCCGCTGTGGCCCCAGCTCCCAATTCCCTTCCTGCGCTCTCCCTGCCCAGCGGAGCCCACCGGCCCCCCTTCGCTCCCGTGAAGTGGCACAGGGCCACGCTGTACCTAACACGGCCCGTCACGCTGCACGACCGCTGTCGTCACACTTGCCCGTGTCTCCTACCCAGACCGCCGACCAGTGGCCAGACCATCCTGCCCACCCACACTGGCCTGAAGTCACGAACTCGGTCTAGTTCGTTCTCACAATCCCAGTGTTAAGCCGGGGTCTCCTAAACAGAAGTGAGGAACACAATAAATGCTTATTAATTTTTTTAAAGCCCTATTTGGAAAATATCCAGGAGGCCTCAAGGGAGACCCCAAATTATGCCACCACCCCCCTGCCCACAGTGCCAGGGAGCCTCTGTGGCTTTCTAGGACCGAAGGATGCAGCCTCCTCTCTGGGTCAGCCAGAAGTCACAACTTCCGCTTCACCGTGCCCCCGGGGGAAGGGACCGGGGGCTGGGAGTCCCCAACAGGCAAGCGTTCGGGCTGCACGGGTCTCACGGCGCGCACCTGACCGACTGCTGAGCAGCGCGCACACACTCGGGCCCCTTTCCCCCACCAGTGGGTGTCTGGCTTCTTTTTCTTTAGCCACAGAAAGGGGCTCACTCTCCACTTCTGTGCACGGGGCAGCCTAGACGGAGCTCACTTGAAACAAGTGAAAACGCCGCGCGTCAACACTAGGGGGCACTCTCGCCACAGGCAAAGCGTGCATCACCATTTTGAAGGAGGCTGCAAATTAAATTGAAACTTCCTCCTCCGGCATCCGGAAGACTTCAAAGCACCTCAAAAGAAAAACCAACCTCCTGGCAACTCCCCACACTCTGCCCCCGTTGAGGGGGCGTTGAGGGAGCGAGAGAACGTCACAGGCAACAAGAAACAAAGTGGGGTAGGGGCGCAGGTGATCTCGTAGGCAGAAGCTTTGTAACCGGCGTCTCCCTGACCCCAGACGCGGGGAGCACAGGAAAGGGCGCGGGAACCCGCCAGCCACCGAACCCCGCTCGCCCTGCAGGTCTGCCAGCAAAAATCCGCAGAACTGTCAGGCGCACTGTGGCTAGCGCTCCTTTCAAAACTTAAGGTTTTTATTTCCCTCCTCCCCTCAACTCTCAATAGGAAGTGATTCAAATGCCACACAGACGGAACGGAAACCCACAGCTTTGAAAGACTCTCATTGCAGAACGGAGACACTTCCCCAAACCACGGCTCTCTCACCCGGAAACCACAGCACGCCCCAGCCCGACCCACCACACTCGGGACGCCGTGCGGCCACGAGAAGGACCCGGCTCAGGCACAGAGCCACCCCGAGACAGCCCCTCCCCGCACCGGACCCAGGCCCCGAGAGCACGGGTGGCTCCGCGGGCACCTGCCGCCCGCCCACCCACCCGCCCCGCCTACCTTCAGGGTCTTCACGGCCACGGTCAGGCTGTACTTCTTCCACACGCCCTCGTACACCTCGCCGTACTGGCCCCCTCCCAGCTTGTGCTTCATGGTGATGTCGGTGCGCTCCATCTCCCACTTGTCGTAGTTGGGGGACACGCCGTAGACCGTGGGCTTGTTGCGCTTGGGGGCCGGGTAGTGCAGAGTGGTGATGAGCCCGTCCGCCACGGTGGAGTGGTGGTGCACCAGCTCGGCCAGCGTGTTGAAGCGGCTCTCGGAGGAGACGTAGAGCTGTGGGAGGGTGGGGGGGTGGGGGCGACAGGGACAGCCGTCAGCCCGGAGCAGAGGCAAACCCAAACGCCAAACACCACCGGTACGCCAGCTCCGCCGAGCCCCGGGTTAACGCGCGGCAGAACCGCAGGCAGACGGCCCTCCTCAGGGGACCAAGTGCTGCACGGGCTGTGATCCGCTTGCCACAGCGGACAGGGCAGTAGGATGCCCCAGGGCCTGCGCCTCCGCTGCTCCTCGGCCGAAACGCCCCACCTGCCTCACCCTCACAGCCAGCTTCTCTCCGGCCGTCCTGCGCCCGGTGTGAACGCCCATGAAGTCCCCCCGCAACCCCCGCCGCCCCTCCAACCTCAGGTCACCTGTCCTCTCCGCTCCGCCCTCACCACTGACCGATCGCACCCTGTTCTGTCAGCCCGTGTGGCGTCCGCCTGCGCCCACTAGGACGTCAGCCCCACGGGAGCGAAGCCTGAAGCTACCCGTCGCTACCCTGTGACCGCCAGGCCGAGGACAAGAGGCGGGTCGTAACGGGCACTCAGTAACAGTTGTCGGTTACATTAGGGAGGAGCAGAACTTACAAGTACTGCTGGTTGGAAGAGAAATGGAAAAAAAATGTTTATTAAGACCCATCCTTATTACCCAGAATTATGTAAGTATCTAGATGTGACCAGGGATGAAAACCTCTGAACAAAACACGAATGTCCTTCTCATCCCTACTGCCTGGACGTGGGCCAGGCGGGCGGCATCAGAGGCCGAGACCCGCCCCGCCCCGCAGTGTGCCCGCGCGGGGGCGCCCCGTCGGAGCTCTCGAGGGCGCAGCGGGCCCCCCCAGCACAGGGAGGCCAGGGGGCGGAGTCCGGACACAAGCGCCGAGAGCCTCTCTGTCCCGTGCAGGGGGGGCGCCCCGCCCCCGCCCACACACAGCAGAGACCGGAGGAGACAGGGGAGCGGCAGAGGGCAACAGCGTGGGTGCCGGCGGCTGTCTTCTTCCTTCGCTGTCTGTCTCAGCGATGTGGCGAGGGGGTCGATTCCACACTAAAATCCTCACGGAACACGTGGGCTCCAGGCCCACAACCGACCCTGCCGGCCCAGGAGGGGCAGCCAAGGATCCTGAGGGCTGAGAGTAGTAAGGCCAGGACGAGGTGCCCACCCTGCGAAGATGGGGGAAGGAGGAGTCCAGTCTGGACGTGAGGGTGCCGGGGCAGGGAGGGGGGGAGCGCACCGGCCAGCTGTGGCTGTGACACCTCAGTACTCAGGAAGAAGAAGGGGGGGTCAGACACGCACCCGGGAGGGCAAGGCCTCGGCTGCTGGCTGCAGTGGGCTCCGTCCGCTACTTTCTCTGCGTTACTGTGTCAGGTATTTCAGAAGAAGGAAATGAAAACAAATATACAAGTCGATCCCTTCTACAAGCTTCCACAGGGTAAATAAAATGCATTAACAAGGAGATTTTCTTTCTTTTTTTTTGGTGCTTGGGGAAATGACATAAATGAACTGTTAAGACTCAGGCAACACCATGGCAAACTGTGGCTTAGAGGTTTATCATCTACTATCTTTCGGTGCAATTCTACTAAGATAAAATTCTGAGCAACCCGTCCCTGTGTGAGATGGTGCTTCCAACATGTACGAAGAAGGGACCTTTCGGGATGAGGCGGCGGCCCGCTCCCACCCTTGAGCGCACCCAGGAGAAACCTCCCAGTGAACCGCTCCAGGGACCTGCCTGGGCGCGCCCCGGCCCCTCAATGCAGCAGTGTGGGTGGGGGCAGGGGGAGCGAAGGCAGCCCACGGAGCCTGCCCTCAGCACGCACAGCGCCCAGCACCCTCGTCAGAGTTAGTCCAGACACAGGCCCGTGGGAGGCAGGGACAACAGCTCTTAAGCCCCGCCTCCCCCTGGAAGAGCTGCCAGGTGCCCAGCCACTTTGGGCGGCAGCTCCGAGCCCCGTTCTCCCGTTAGTTCTCCTGGGCTAGCCGAGTGTTTCCCGACCCAGGAGAGGGGAGGGGAGAGAAAGCCACTCCAAGGTGGCACTCCCTGGGATCAAGAGTGCCCCCCCCCGCCCCCACCCACCTTGGAAATCCCTGGCACAGGACAGGACAGGTCCCCAGGGAGCAAGGCTCCTCACTTCTCCGCCTCAGCTTGAAAGGACTGCCCCCCAGCCCGGAGACCCCGCTCCTTGGACTGCACAGGATGCTGATGGCTCCCTAAGCCCTAGTTCACGGAGGATTTACACTCGGTCTCATCGGATCCCCTCACAGGCTCCTTGGTTAGAGATTTCGGAGTCACTGGAGATTTCACTGAGCGGGCAGGCTTTATCCTTTTCAATAATTAAATTTACCGACCCTGTGGCTTGGTTCACCTTTCAACGTAAAATTCACACACCGAAACATTGAATGTTAAAGCCACTCTTCCTCACACGCACTGCGCAGCCATCTTCCGACGGCCACGAAGTCCGACGGCTTCCTTCCGACCAGCTCCGGTTTCCGAGCGGCCCTGCTAGTGACCTGCGCGGTCTCCGCCGGGGACGCGTGGCGCGATCCGGGAAGGCAGTGAGATCGGCATGACGCACGGCGCGTCGTCATGCGGTGCGGCCGGCTGCAGAAACACGCTGGGCGCTCACCCGGGGCGGGGCCTCTTCCTGATGGTGCAGGAGCCCCGAAGATAGGACTCGTCAAAGAAACTCAACGGAACCGGAACCGCCTTCGTCCTCACAGGCTGGGCAGAGCTCGTATTTGTGTGCCTGAGGCCCTGGGGTCCCGCCTCGGATACACTGTTTGCAGGCTCGGATACACTGTTTGCAGGCTCGGATACATTGTTTGCAGGCCGCGCCGCCAGGAGCTCTGCTCCCAGGGCTTCCCACACACCAGCAGCAAGGCAGTGCTCAATAACTCAGCAGAGCTGCACACCACCCCCAGTCTCCTCCAACAGGGACGGTCAGCCAGGCTTTAGCAGGCTTTCCCCCTGGAGGCCAGCGCCTGCTGAGGCACTGTCAGTGTGTGTAAAACTTAAAATTCTACACGTTACTCATTTGGCCATTCTGGCTAACGCTGAAGCCCAAATTCTACTCCTGTCAACCTGAACCTGGGGATTCAGCAGACTGAGAAGATAAATGTCAGTGGGGCATCTCTTTGAAGAAAATACTCCATCAAGGGCTCTAAGAAATGATGCAACCTGCCCTGGCTGGTGTGGCGCAGTGGATTGAGTGCCAGACTGCAAAGAAAGGGGTCGTGGGTTCAATTCCCAGTCAGGGCATGTGCCTGTGTTGTGGGCCAGGTCCCCAGCAGGGGGCGCACAGAGGCAACCACACACTGATGTTTCTCTCCCTCTCCTTTCCCCTCTCTAAAAAAATTGTTTTAATTAATGTTTTAAACAAAACTCCACAGTGGCACCCCACAGAAGAAAGTAACCAGAAGAAGTAAGAAGAATTCAGGCGGGGGTGGGGGGGGGATCAGTCTTCAATTCCATTACGTTGGCAGAGGGTCACAACTTTTGAGAGCGCACGGGAGAATGAGAACCGAAGCCCGGGGCATCTGAAGACTTTTAGGCCGTCAGGTCTGTTAGGAACGGTGTGGTCCTTTCCAGAGTCCAGCCCTAACCACCCCCAAGCCCGGGGCTCCAGCCCCGCCCCGAGCTGGCAGCCCTGCGCTGACCGCCTCCAGCCGCTGCCGAGGGTTCAGGACAGAGGGAGAGGGGACCCGGAGCCCAGAGGGTGGAGACAGAGAGAGAGCCTCTGGGGCCCGAGACAAGAATCCTTGAAATTCAATGGTTTTCTAAAGATCAGCTAATTTGAAAATACGAATTAAACCTGTTCAACCCCAGCCTGTCCCTCCCACCAGACTTACAGCTTCCCCTTAGGAACCCAGCAAGGGCCCTGGCCGATGTGGCTCGGGGGGCTGTCTTTGTGGGACGAGAGATCCCGGTTCGATTCCTGGCCAGTTCCTGGCTGCAGGTTCCGCCCCCAGTCAGAGCACACGTGAGGCGGCGGATCGACGCCCCCGACATCAGCGGGCATGTCCCCGGGCGAGGGCAGACAGCGGCCCAAACAGGACTGCGGCGGAGCCCCGCGGCGAGCAGCTCCGGCAGTGCCGGGCCACACCAGCTTGTGTGTCACCGCGGTGCCTCCGGCCCCACGCTGTTCCCCACTCGTTCCAGGGAAAGGACCCCACCCCGAGCAGCCCCCTCAAGTGCCGCTCCCAGAGAGGGGACCCTTTGCGGAGGGGCGGCCTGATGTCCTGGGGGGCCTGAAAGTCTCCAGGTGCTCAGAGAGCCGGAGGAGGGAGAGTCTTTGCCGGGGAGGGGGAGGGCGAGAGGCCCAGGACTCTTGGAGGGGCGCGCAGCGGTGGAGCCCGCCCGACCGACCCGACGAGTCTCCGGGGCTCCACACGCACCGGCTCCGAGACAGAGGGACTGTCTTCCTCGCCGGCCGACTGGCAGTCTGCAAGGCTGGGCCCCACACGCAGGCCCAGCTCTCCCCCTTCGGGCTGTCGAACTAGATCACACCTGCCCGCGAGGACGCCGATCGGACCGCTCTAGGGAAGACAGACGGGCCACCCGGTTCCCTGTCCAACACAGGCCTTGGCCACAGCTTGGCCCAGCGGGGCAGAAGGGGGGGGACACAGCACAGCAGCTGCAGGAAATCAGCCCCCTTAGGTACACTCTGCCGCTTTAATTCACAAAGAAGGGCCCCCCCCCACCGGGGTCCAAAGGCGAGGTTTCAAAGGGCCCGCCCCTCCGAGTACATTCTAGAGGATGGGAGGCCTTGTTCCACAGCTGGGATGAGACGACGCCCCCACAGGCAGATCTCCGACAAGCCTGATCTCCAGGCACACGCCTACAGCGGACTGGGCGTCTGCCGGACACACGGCCGTGCCGGCACGGACACACCGCCGTGCGGAACGGCACCAGGTGCGGGCAACAGGACTCGGGCTGGAAGGCTTGAACACATGTGGAAAAAACAGGTAAGAACGTCCCTCTCTCTCCCCCTCCCTCCCTCTCTCGCTCTGTCACATACACACACACCCTGTCCAGAAAGTATCCGGCCACGCACTGCGAAAAAGACAGACGTTGATTGAAGACACAAGAAACGCTGTATTTTGGACAGCGCCGCCTCAGCCCCCTTCGAAGCAGGCGCCTTGGGCCCTCACACAGCTCTCCCAGCGTCTCCTCCGCTGCTCACGACACTCTGCAGAGTCCTCTGTGGGAATCGCCACCAGCTGCCCGGCCGTGTTTTCCCGAATGTCACCGATGGTCTGAAATCTCTTCCCTTTCAAAGGTGACTTTAGTTTTGGGAAAAGCCGGAAGTCACAGGGCACTAAATCTGGTCTGTAGGGGGGCTGAGTCACCTGGGTGATGTGATGTTTCACAAAAAAGCCCCGCACCAGACGGGATAAATAAGTGGGAGCTTTGTCGTGATGAAGCTGCCAATCACCAGATGCCCGTAGTCACGGCCGTGTTCGTCGCACCGCATCTCTCCACCGCCGGAAAACCCGGAGGCAGTGCCCCTTGTTAACTGTTTGGCCGGGAGGCGTGTGATCACGATGGACGACACCTTCCCCATCCAAACACAGGGAACACGGGCCTGACCTCGCTGCGACTCTGCTGCACCTTCTTCCGGCGTGGAGAGCCAGGCGGCTCCCACTGGGGCGCGGGGCCGTCCTTCCCAGATCGTAGCCCTAGACCCACAGTTCACCACTGGTTACGAGCTTCTCGAGGAGCTCTGGTTCCCTGGTAGCGGTTTGAACCAGGCCACTAGCAACCGCAGCGCGATGTCCCTTCTGCTCTGGTAGCAGGAGTCATGCGAAAGTTATTTTACCACGACGCATTTCATGCCAAGATCCCGCGTCAAAATCTCGGACCCAGTAGTTTTTGGAATCCCCGGATCAGCTTCCGGTTCCCGCCTGTCAGTTGCCGATCTCTGCCGATTGCAGCCCGTACACGTTCACCATCCTCGGGTGTCCGCTTGTCGCAGGCCTCCCAGACCGTGGCTCACTCCCCACAGGTTCTCCACCACCTTTGAAGGGTGGGGCTGCACTCACTGCACGGTCCCTGAAGCCCCCTGAGTCACCCGGGTAGTTTCCATGGAGGAATGTTCAAGCTCAACACGAAATTCGATGCAGATGTGAAGCTCCACTCGCTCAGTCACTTGGAATGTGACAGCCACACGGCACACATGTTCACGCAACGGCGTCGACCGCCCCCACTGGCCAGGACAGTGAGGTTGTCATCGTTCACGCATGCGCATTCCAGCCCACACGCCTCGGCTCCAGGTGACATCGATGTCACGCCAACCGTTCTCATGACGGTAACAATGGCTGGACTTTTCCAGACAAACCACACACACACACACACACACACACACAGTGCAGCTGCTGTATGGGCGGCACAATGAATGTGAGAAGAAAATTATAAAAATGCTAAAAAGATTAAGAAAAGGGGGCTAGCCCTACCAGATACTAAGACATAACAGATTAAAAGTCTGGCCCTGGCGTAGGTACAGACAGGCCCACGGGAGAGGAAAGGCAGCGACCACCAGCCCTAAACGTGCGCGCAGGTTTGGTGCACTTGAAGCGCGGGAGGGAGGACGACTTCAGTAAACGGCACGGGGATCACTCGGAATCTGACACGTGCGCGTGAAACACCACGAGGTACCGGCTTTACCCGTCGGTGACAGGGGTTTCTACGGGTCCGGTAACCTGCTGCCGATGAGGGAGAGGAAGAACCTGCACTCCCACGGGCTGCCGGCGAGAACGCGCAGCAGCGCCACGTCCGCAGTAGGGAGCTGGGCGGCGCCTACGCAGATCGACGTGCGCGCGCCCTCCCGTCGTCAGCTCCCGCCACTCACCCTGCACACACGCCCTGCCCTGCACGGCACTGCACGCAGAGAGGCGTGTGCCGTGTGTCTCCAAGCTGCACGGCATGGCCCACCAAGGGTCTATGAAGTCAGTTTCGTGGATTAGGACCTGAATTTTTCAAAAACATGACACAGAACAGCATGGACTACAAAACAGCGGAGTGCGCTGAATAGGTTAAGAGCAAGCAGGGCTGGCCCTGGCAAGGTGGCTCGGTCGGTTAGAGCGTCACCCTGCTATGCCGCGGTTGTGGGTTTGACTCCCCCCTCAGCACATGCACAAGAGTCGACCAATGAGTGCAGAGATGAGTGGACAACAAATCGACGTTTGTCTCGCTAATTAATAACAGAAAATTTTTAAAAAAAGAGTGAGCAGGGTTTCACAAACCGACTTGCTAATGGGAGTATTGGGTGGTGACGTAATACGGGTTTTTTTTTTACAGCAGGCAAAGATTATTTTCAAAGGCTAGAAAGCCACCTGATAAGAGCATTGCTTGCGACAGCCTAGGCCTGGACACAGCCCAGAGGACCCCCAGCAGGGCACTGCTCGGATGAGCGGTGGTCCGCCCGCGCCGGGCGGCACTAGGAACGAGGCGGCTCTGAGCGTGCTCCCACGGGCCGTCTCCAAACCACACGGTCGGGTGGGAACAGCGAGACTCGGAGGAGTGCGCAGTGCACATCGTTTGTCCGTTCTTTTAAATGTAAATACATGCACGCTGGGTTAACTCGGAAAGAGACTGGTCCCAGTGGCTGCCTCTGGGCAGGGCACTAGGATCAGGAGACAGAATTACTCTCGCTCTAATCCGTTCTTCTCAAACCCTGTGCATGGACTAGACGTCATTACAGAACACACACGCCGCCTGGGCTCGCCCTCACAACCCACCCCCCACCCCCTGCGCGGCCGTGCGGTGCGGAGCGGCCCACAGCCCGGTCCCACCAGTCGGTCGCTGCGCAAGCCTGGGCAGGAGCTGGCGCCCCCTGGCGCCCACTCCTTAACGCGGGAGTGCAGACCACAGGAGCCCTGCCCCGAGCACCGGCGCAGGTTCGCACGGGAGGGAGGGGGAAGAACCCTCAGCACCCAGCAGGAACCAAACTACAGTTTGGGTCTGGAGACCTGTGGGTATGATGCGATCCTGCTTTTGTATAAACTGCGCATGTGTGTGCGCACACACACACACACACACACACACACAGGATTTCATCCATAGGCCACCTGTCAGACTTGTATTGGGGAACTGACATTAAGGTGGCTTTTCACTTTCAAAATATCCATCTTTGTTGAATTTTTCTTGCTGAGGAGCGCTTACTGTCACAAGGGATTTTTTCACAAAGCAGAGTCTTGCTGCAAGAGGCATGGATGGAGCCCGGCAGCCACCCGCCTGTCCCCTGACACCGCTAAGGACAGCACTCAAGCCGCACAATCGGGAAACCACGCCGGCCCCGGTCACGCCAGCCCCCGTCACAGCGTGTGGTCGGCCCTCGACAGAGGGTCACTCACGAGGCAGACGGACGGACGGACAGATGCCTGCTGTGCACCGGAGAGCTTCTTTGAATATCTTCGTGGCTGAGCTTTGCTGCAGGAACTTACCGCCCACCCAGCGGGACTCTGGGTCCTCCCGGCCACAGACGACCCCTCCTTCCCCGCGCCCCACCCCCCGGCCCCCCGCGGGGCCTACCTTGCCGTCGGAGGCGGTGTTGATGCGGTAGTGGTACACCCGCCCCTCGTATCGCAGCGAGATGGACCTCTGGCCGGGGCTGCTCTCGCTCTCCCGCACCAGGAAGCTGCCGTTGATGCCGCTGCTCAGCAGGTACTCGGCGGCGTTGCGCGACACCGGCCCGTGGTACCAGGAGTGCTTCTCCAGGCTGTTGACGGGCGTGATGTAGTTGCTCGGGACCCAGCCCTGGCCGTTCTTGGTCTGCGCCTCGCACCACTCCCCATTGTGGTTGTAGCCCAGGACCCGGAGCTTCTCGCCTTCGGGGGAGAGAGCAGAGTCACACGCGTCGGCCTCTGGGTTCGCCCACTCCCGCTCGGTCTCATGCGATTGCTGAAAACCCCCAAACCCCCAACCCCCCACTTCGTTTTAGCAAGTCCACGCACACACACGCGTTTTAAGTGTGTGAGAGAACGCTGCACACGAAGCTCCCCGTCTGCGCAGGACACGGAGATAAACACGGAGACCCCGTTTTCATAAATCTGTTTGCTCACTACTCAAGTGTTCCTAATACAAGGAAGCTTTTTAGGGAAAAGATACTTTTTCTTTTATGAAAAAAAAAGAAGGGCTCCCCGTGTCTGCCTCAGGCGTCTTTTTCAGGGTAGAATAACGACAGCTGTTTCCGCGGGAAGGACGGCTGTGCGGGAACTCGTCTCGAAAAAAAGCGAGTCTTGTGTAAAGACGCTGGTGTATTTTTTGATATCTCCGCATTCCAAATTTCAGATCTGTTGTTCTAACCAGCAAAGGGGTGAACAATCGAGCCACAGCCCCCCCCAGTTTCTGACGCTGGCAACAACTGCCGCCCGCGCACCTTTGGTTATGCTGAGAGTGTTGTCCCCGCTGGCCACGAAGTCGTAGAGCGCAACGAACAGGTTGGGGTCGTTCTCACTGGGGCCGGCGAGGAGGTTTTCCTTGGAGTTCCAGCGGGCTGCTTCGCTCAGGCCCTGGGGCTCGAAGTCGGACGTGACCGGCCTCTGGAGGGCTTCTGCGGGAGAGGCGGGGGTGGGGGGGGTGAGAGACAGCAAGGACGAGGGGAGCTGGGGAAATGCAGCCTGGTCTCAGCAGAAAAAAAAAAAAAAGTCCGTATTCCCAAAATGATACATTCCTAATCTATTTCATTTCTGAACACCTGTGGGTATTATATATCAATAGGAGATGGAACCTTCCTTTCCCAAATCTGGTGAAAAACACCAAGTATTTACATGCCAAGGTAACGTCCCCAAGTCGCTAAAGCCTTTTAAACTTGTTAACTCGGTGAAAATGAAAAGGAATTCAGTTAGAAATTGGGGGAGGGTGTTAATGGGAGGGCAGTGGGGAGGGTTGGGTGGGTGGGCTGGAATGGGAGTAAAAGGGACAAAACTGTACTTGAACAATGATTAAAATAAAAAAAATAAAAAGAAAAGAAATGGAAACGGCCCATCTTTCTAAGTTTGCCACTGCTTATGTGATAATAGGGAGGGAAAGTTTCTTGCTCTGAAACATTATCAGAGCAAGAAATGTATCAGAGAAACACAGGCACATAATGTAAAATCAGAGTCCAGAAGGGCTTATCATGAAAGACCAACATTTTCCAACCACTCTCCTCCATGCCCAGAGCCAAGAGCTATTTTTGGGGTGACCATTTCCACCTCTCTTAACAGAAGCTGTATCCCTCTTAACCCCTGAGCACCCCGCCTCCCCGGTCTGCGGTGCCAGCCTCTCCTGGTCACCTCTGTGTTTCCAGCATCAGACCTACAGCTTTACCCCTTGTTCCACCAGCCGGACACGGCACCTGCCAACTCCCCGCTTCCTCGGGCAGGCGGGGCGCTGGCCCCCCCACCGGCCTCCCAGCCGCCTCACTCTGGGCCCCCTCAAACAGGGCCTTCCTGACCCTGACTTGGGACAGTGAACAAGTGTCTTTCTTCTTCTGCAACGGAACCTTTCACGTTTTGTCTACAGGTGGATTCTAAAAGCTGCAAACCAACCGATCTCTCTCGTATTAGGAATGTGCGGCTATCGGTCGCCGCGAGGTCGAAACAGTTCAGTATTTTCTCCTAAAGTTTCTTCTTGCTTTGCCTTTTCTTGAACTATGCTGAAACGCTCTGGAATTTCTCGGAGAAGACGACAAACATGCATGAGGGTTCTCTGCAACAAGCAAATATACCCCCAGGTAGATCTGAACAGTTTATATAAAGATAGCATGGAATAAAATCTGGATATTCATTTAAGGGAACTCAGTAAGAAATCAGACGGAAAAAAAAAAGGCTGGGGGGAGAGGGGATAACTAGTGTGGCTGTGGGCTGGGTGTCATTGCACAAACCAAAGGGTCACAGGTTCGACTCCCAGTCAGGGCACAGGCCTGGGTTATGGGCCAGGTCACGGGCTGGGGGCATGTGAGTGGCAACCGAATGATGTTTCTCTCTCATATCAATGTTTCTCTTCCTCGCTTTCTTGCTCCCTTCTCTTCTCTGTAAATATAAAGAACGAAGTATCTTTTTATTTTATTTTTTAAGAATATTTTTTAAAGATTTTATTTATTTAGAAAGAGGGGAAGGGAGGGAAAAAGGAAGGGAGAGAAACATCAGTGTGTGGTTGCCTCTCACGTGGACCCCACTAGGGGACCTGGCCTGCAACCCAGGCTTGTGCCCTGACTGGGAATCAAACCGGTGACCCTTTGGCTCGTAGCCTGTGCTCAGTCCACTGAGCTATACCATCAAGGGCAGAAATACCTTTTTAAGAAGGAGTGAGAGAAGAATTCTAATTCTGAAAAGAATAAAAGGATCTATCAACATGCTAAAGCCAAACCCAAATGGTAACAAAACAAAACTGTTTTACTTTTCTCTCTTTATGGATTTAGAAGACACCCAAGTATCTTTTCTTAAGCAATAGCATCGCCCATCTCAGGGACAGGCCTGATTCTGCAGCGTTCCCTTAAACACTAACGAACGGAACCCTGAAAGTGCCTAAGCAGCTGAGGGACTAAGCCAAACTTCCAGAAACATGACTAGAGAACTTTCAGACCTGGACATTCTTTAAAATACCTCTCTGGAATAAGCCAACAGAACATCAATAACGAAGGTCTTTTAATTCCAGCGTCTGCACTACCGACGGAAGGTGGCCCTCAGGAATTGTTTTCCTGAAGGAGCACATCCCAGACGAGGTCATCACTGCACTCGGCAAGTTCACCCTGTGAACCTCGGGGGCAGAGGCAACGTCAGGGACGAGGGCAGCTCTGCCCTTCCCCGGATGTGTGTGGGACAGGCTTAGGGACGTGTGAGGCCCCGCTCTCTGAGCGTTTACATCGGCTCTAAAACTCTGTCTAGCACCCTCGTGACCGGGGACTGACCGATCAACAACCAGCCGGACAGCCAAACAACCCGGCCACGCAGGGACTTAGTACCACCTCCATGAAAACCCGTGGTCCCCCAACCAGCATGTCCACTGGCCTGCCAGTCCTGGCCGCAGGGCCGAGGGCCGCCCTTGCGGTGGGCGTGCCGTCGGAGCAGGTGTCGTCGTCTGCACTAAGTGCTCCCCCTGGGACGCACCGTCCCGCAGGTGCAGGGAGAACCCAGGGCCACGCGCTGTGGAGCCCCAGCTCAGCCCTGCCGACTGCCCACAGGGGCTCCCCCAGCCCTAGTCCAGCAGCGATTTTTACAGTTGCTGCCCTTTGCCGAGTCCGTCAAAAGCCTTCATTTGCACAGAAAGAGTTCTCCCTGCACATCTGGATTTCTCTGGTGTCACATTAACCAAATAAGTAGAACAACAAGTACACCTAACTAAAACACACAGATTCGGAAAGAAACACGACCGGTGCTGGCGGCTGCAGCGGCGGCATGGGTGGTGCAGCGTGTGCCAGGGGTTCGGCACGTCAGGTGAGTGGGAGCATGTCAATAGGACGTCTCCTGTAACCCTATTAGGCAAAGGATGTAAAATAACTTTTGCACAGCCAAAGGCAAGCCTCTCCACTGTGGAAAAAGGGACAAAAACCACAAACACGCAATTCACAGAGAATTTAAATTGCCATTAAAATACAAGAAGGGTGTCAACCCTCTAGTATGGGAGAGATGCAAAGGCGTGGTGGCAACTTTCCTCCCGGCCCACGGCGCCAGACGTCAGTGCAGCGGACACTCTGTAACATTCAGTGTAACATTCAGTGTAACATTCAGAAAAGCAACTGGATTGACCTCTGACCTACCTCTAGGAATTTATCCCAGGAGATCCACACATGATCTATCCAGACTGATTTTTAGATAACGCAGAAAGGGAAAAGCACAACTATTTATCAACACAAGATAAGCTAGTTTGTGGTCCCATCCATAAAATAGAATATACTCACAAAGCCATTCAAAATATTTCTGGAGAAAATTGAAAAAATTCCAGAAGGAAGGACACCAAAATGTGAACAGCAGTTAAGTTAGGGTGGTATGTTAACAGTACTGTTAAAAGCAGTGAAACTCGGGGTGGTGGAATTACAAACACTTAAAATTTTCTTAATTTTTCCCCTATATTTTGGCGTACTGTTTTTATCGGCAGAAAACAATGAACAGCCCTTACTGGTGTGGCTCAGCGGCTTGAGCACTAGCCTGTGACCCAAAGGGTCGCTGGTTCGATTCCCAGTCAGGGCACATGCCTGTGTTGTGAGACAGCTCCCCAGTAGGGGGCGTGTGAGAGGCAACCACACATTGATGTTTCCGTCCCTCTCTTTCTCCCTCCCTTCCGCTCTCTAAAAAATAAAGTCTTAAAAAAAAAAGAGAGAGAGAAAAGAAAACAATGAACAGAAACAGAAAAACTGTTATAAATAGGAGCCAGCTGACGCTCACACAGCCGGTCCTCTCGCACGAAGCAGCGCACTGGGGGAGGAGGCCGTCTCCTCCAGTTGCCCCGGAAAAAGGGCGCGTGCGTCTCCCTCCAGCGACCCGGCCTCGCGGCCGTGAGCGCGGGGCTTTGGCAGCCCAGGCCCACACAGGAAATTAAACCGCAAGTCACGAATACAGAAACGCTCTTCTCCTCCAGTGCCACTGGACCTCTCCTATCGAGCATTCCGCAGCATCTGGACTCGATCACAGTTACATAATCAGGGGCAGTGGCCTGGAAAACACCTGGAAGGGACGCAGCTCGCAGATCCTCGCCCGCCCGGGGGCGACCGCGCGTCTGGGGTCGGGGTGAGGGAGGGACGGTCCCTGCCGTGCAGGCGCACACGGGCGTTGCATGGGAGGGGACGAGGCCCTCCCTCCCCGTCCGGAAGGAGAGGGCCTCCCGCTGCGCTTCGACTCAGCAGGACGTGAGGACATCCAAGGCGGGCGGTCTCCCGGCTCTCCTCCCCGGCCCTTGCTCCGTTCCCCAGCTTAATGGCCGAGGCCCAAGGGGAAGTATGGCTCATGCATGCCCCTGGAGCGGGAGGCCTGAAGCGCAGCCCCAGCCCCAGCCCCGAGCCTTCCAGTCAATTCCCAGCCCGGGCTGATGTCAAAACTGACTCACAGCGCACGCGCGCCAAGTCCCTTGCTTCATCTCCCGGTGAGCTGTGCGCGTCAACCTCACACACGGTCGCCGCTCACGGGGCCCAGGTTGCCGAAGGTCCTTAAGCCTTCCCTGTTCGATACGCGAACTTTCTGCCAGGCCCTCCGTCAGGACGCTAAACTCCTAAGGAAGCCCGGAGGTTTCGTTAAAATAAAGATGCCCCAAGTATCTCCCCTTTCAGTCCTTCCGCTGGGTCTTTGGGCTATTGGCTAAGTCTTGGCAAAGGAAAGTTTAGCATCTGCTATTATTCTTGTATTTAATTTTTATTGATTGATTTTAGAAGGGGTGGGAAGACACAGAGAAACATTATTTTGTTGTTCCACTTATTTATGCATTCATTGGTTGATTCTTATGCTCTGACTGGGGATTGAACCCGCAACCTTGGGGCTAGCAGGACAACACTCTAACCCACTGAGCCACCTGGCCAGGTATTCTTGTACTTTTTTTTTTTCTTGAACGTTTTCTGCAGCATCCTTTCTGGGTCCCCTTTTAAATGTATTTGAGATTTGTGTCCTCGAGAGTGCCCCTCACCCCGTGTAAAACCCTGCTTTTATCTCCCTGTACTGGTAATGGAAGAGTTTCCATCACCAACAAAACTCCGGAAAAGTCACTAATCAGCTATTTCAGCACCAAGAATGGTGGTAACTGCAAAAGGCCTCCAAACCTCTAAGAAGCTAGGGCTCCAACTATGAGAATACCAAATGTTTGGAAACGCCACAAAATTCACTGGGCCTGTGCATGATTAACTTAGACAGTATTCTAAGAAAATGGGTTGGGTCTTTGGAATACAATTTAAAGATTGTCTGATATAAAATAATCCTTTCTTAAAGTTGTGAGTCACCCATCAGAAATGTTTACAAAAGATTCCCTGATACGGCGTATCGTGTCTAGACTTCCAGGGGCTGCCCCCGCCGCTGGCAAACAGGAAGAGAAGAAAAACGCTCGAGAACCCCAGGGCCGGTGAGGCTGCTTCACGGCTGGGAGGGCAGGGGAGACATCATCTCCAGGAAAAACATCCCTGGGAAGCTCCCTGACTTCCTGCTGGCGCTGGTGCCCAAGGCCACGGCTCCCTGTGGGGCTCCCCCCTCTGCCGTCCCTTCACTGCCTGCAACCTCGGGGGTGCGGGGGTGGCGAGGGGGCGGGGTGGGTCAGGCGGGATGCACATTCTCTTTGCTTTTGCTCACGTTCAGTTATTTAAACCCACGGGGCTTGACTCCTATTTCCTCTGTGGGCCCTTCGCCGCTGTCCTCCAGTTCAAGGAAGCTCTGCGAGTTAGAAATCTATAAAACAGACCCTTCAGAAAAGGGGGAAGGCTTCGTGTTTTATTTCCTGCTCTGTTCCAACTGGTGAGATCATGCTGAGACTATGCTCAAGTCCGTGTGCAAGTCGCACACAACTTTTCGGACTATGAGCTTAGAGGAAAGGTATTATTTCCCACAACGTGAACTCGAAAGTAATTTTATCTACAGTCTACGTGTCCTTTATTTTGTCATTTACACCCACATCCAGAGCAGTTAAAATTATTTCAAAAAACACGTTTATTAGCTAAGTACAGCCTTGGCATTAACTTCACAAAAATCACCCAGCCCCCAAGAACCGAGTCCGCTGTTGCAGAGCAAGGGTGGGGCCGAGTGGTCCCCATGCATGGCCCCCGTACCCCCCCACTGAGGGAGAGACACAGCTAATGAATGTGGACAGGACCTCAAAGCAAAATCCAACGGGGGCAAGCGCGGCCCGGTGGGCTGGTTTTTAAGAACGCAGACCCTGCAGGGCCGGAGGTGTGGGGTCCGGGAGGAGGCAGCCCTGAACAAGACCTCGCCCAGCAAGGGAAGCGGGATCCCCAGGCGGCCCGACCCGTCCAGCCCGACCCACCAAGGCCGCTGAGGGCGGGGTCTTCACCTGTGCCACGCAGCGGACCCCCTGGTGACGCCTAGGGGCTCCTCGGAATAAAGTCTGCAGGTTCACAAAGTAAATACGAGGGATTGCAAAAGGAAACAATTTTACTGAAATAATCTTCAAAACGTTTAAAAATTTTGTGATAATGCTTCTTTACAAATGCTTCTTTCTTAACACATTAAATAAATAACAAGATCTGGTGATAACTACTGTCATTCCAAGGCAGTGATGAGTATAAATAACAATCAAAACCATTCCGTGATAGGAAAATACCTGATTTCTACTGGTGACAGAGTCACAAGTACTGCTTCTATTCCTGTGGCTTGTTACCTGAGTTCTTTCTTGTTTTAAAGATTTTATCTATTTACCTTTTAGAGAGAAGGGAAGGGAGGGCGAGAGAGAGGGAGAGATACATCAAAGTGTGGTTGCCTCTCACACGTCCCCTACTGGGGACCTGGCCCGCAACCCGGGCATGTGCCCTGACTGGGAATGGAACTGGTGACCTTCCGGTTTGCAGGCCTGCGCTCAATCCACTGAGCCACACCAACCAGGGCTGTTACCTAAGTTCTTCAACAAACAAACAAACAAACTTATTTTTAGGTAAAGGTTAGTGAAATAAAGCTGAACGCTTTCCCGTCGAGGACACAAACCCCTGAACTCTATCCTGGGCCCCAGGGGTCTTCAGGCGAAGGACTGCCGCGCTAAGGTTTGACTCAGCGCGACCCCAGTGACCCGGCAGGGAGAGGGGCCAGGAGAGAGGGCTGCTATAAACTAGGGAGAAGTCCAGATGACACAGTCAGTTTTATTTTTAAAATAATGCAGTTTTATTACATTATAGGCAGTTAAATAGGTTTCTAGAGAAACCTTTAAAAAGTTAAAAAAAAAAACCAAGTCATTTATTTAAATGAGCCCAAAGTTTAACTATTTCCCCTGGAATCTTTTTACATTACAGTCTTTCTAGCCAGTCAATTTTAGAAAACGGAATTCTCCATCCTAACCTCTGTCCCTACTCGCCCGCAGTCCACACAGTAACCTTTCTGAACAGACACCGTCCCTGTGCCCCTCCCTCTGCCAGAATGCAGAGAGAGAGTGAGAAAAGGAATTCTGTACCGCCCTCTAAGACTCTGGGGCAGAGAAGTCCACAGTGCCTAGAAGTAAAGCACAAAGGATCCACGAGAAGTGAGACCGGAACACGGGTCACCCACGCGCCCCTCTCCCTCCTGTCCCATCAAGTTCGCAGCCACCTCCCGGCCGCTTCTCCTCCTGAATCTCTGACCAGTCCTGTCCCTGCCATGCCCCCACCACACCCTCGACCGCATCCCCCCCGGGACCCTGACCAGACGGTCACTGGAAGGGGCCTTTCTAAAATGCAGATCTGACCCCGTCGCTGTCCTGGTGAAATCCCACCCAGGTGTCCGGGTGGCGGCCCGCCTGCCCGTCGTCAGTCGCCATTCGCCGGCAGGGCACCTGCGGCCGCCTGGGGAGCCTGCGCCTGGCGGGCAGCGGGCAGCTCGCAGGCCCTCACGAAACGGCGAGGGCGGTTCCGGACGCCGCTAATGCAGAGGCCTGAGCTCCTAAGGGGGACACAAGAGGCCCCCTGGGGCCTGGTCCTGTACCATTTCCTGCAACGGCCCCTACTTTTCGTCCCAGCCTCCCCGAACACCTTGCCGTCTCTCCCGGGGAAACCCCGCTGCCGCCTCACCTTGTGGACCTTGACCCGGGCCGTGGGCTCTCCCGGGAACTCGTCCTCCGGACCGCGGGACCCGCGGCAGGCCTCTGACCCCGCCGGTCCTCCTCCCTGCCACCGCGCTCCCACCCCAGAGGTCACTTCCTCTGCGCCCCATCGGGGTACTTAGTGTCTGTTTCTACGCCCGCCCCGAGACACGCGGTGAGGAATCCGCTCCTCGTCCTGTGCAGTCCCGTGCGCCTGGGGGCTCAGGGGTGGACACGCCTTGTTCGAACCCCAGCCCACCCGGCCTGCAAGACGTTCACTCCTGAGCCTCCGTGTCTCAACCGCACAGCAGGACAACAGAGGCGACGACTGGTCCGTCCCCACGCTGTCAGGAGGGCTCCACGCAGAGCGCACGCAGGGCATCTCCGCACGGGTGTCAGGCGCGGCGCCCGGCCGCAGGGCACCGCGGGGCGGAGACTGGGCGTTCTCCTCCGTCTGCGTCACACGGGACACACAGCCCTGCTCCGCGTGTGTGAAAACGAACTCACGTGCACGGCACCCTGCGCTCGTTCGGCTTCAGCAACAAGTTAAAATAAGATTGCTGCACCCTAATCACCTGCTGACCTGTAACAGCAGGAATGACAGGCAGTAAAGATGAGAAGCCAACGCACCCTGGCCAGGAAAACCCTCATGAAGACGTAGAAAACGCAGTAACTTTTTTTTTTATGGCACGTGAACCACGGCCAAGGCCTTGCAGGAGGTGCGATGCAGAAGCTCATCATTCCTCGGTGCTTCCTAACGGGCAGCCGGCAGGGTGAGGGCCCGCCCCTCCGCACACTTCTGGTCGGTAGGGGGGGGAAGGTTCCCCAAACCGCGGCACCAGCGCAGACCGAGGGTGCGCACAGTGAGCCCCCCAACCAGAGAGGCGCTCTTCTCCTGCCACGGGCCACCCGGAGGGGCTGGACGCCTCCCGCGCCCCCTGCCAGGCCCGAGGCAGTTTGAAAGCACTCGCATCCCAGTTCCCGCTCCCCTTTCAAGTGCCGCCCAGGACTGCAGGCTCAGCTCGGGCCTGAGTCACCGAGGGGGGGCATCCAACGACAGGCAATCTCCCCGGAATGCCCTGTTAGCCATTACTACTTCCACGGTTAAGCGGTTAACTGAACATGACCCTAAAAAAGGGTATTTTGACTCCCAAAAGCAACGGCTATTTCTAGGCAAGGCCTGCCTTCAGATTCAGTTTCCAGGTGTCCAATGCACAACGCTATTAGCTAAATTTGAGGACTGGTAAGACTGGTAAGAATTAGGTCTCTGAAGAGAAATGGAGAGCAATGAGGTCCAAGGTGATGCAACAGACCGTGGCCCAAGAGCCGGTACCGACTCCTGGCGAGGGCCCGCACTGTGCCTGCCCTCACCTGCACTGCATCCCCGAGACCCCGTCAGGAGACCCCACTGCGGCGGCATCTGACGGTGCGGCGGCATCTGAGGGCGCAGGAGCGCCCCCCCCCCTCCCCGGAGGCCCAGAGAAGTTCCTGCTCTGCCTGCCCCCAGTGCTGGGGCCATCAGCTGCCTGCCCCGGCCTCTCGCTGTCCCGAACTTCTCTCTTGTCCGTTCTGGCCTTTCCCCTTCCCCCCTCAGGCCACCCTCCCCCGTCCCGATCTCTCTCTCCGTCTTCCTTCCCTCTGGTCGTGGCTTCCCCTTCCCGTCGCAGCCGGTCTGCCTCCCGGGGTGTCTGCATCCCCCCCCGTCTCTGACCTGCCCCCCTCTTCCCCCTCTAACTCCCACCTGTCCCTGTCTCCCTCCTCTGTCTGTCTTCCCTGTCACCACTACCCAGCACACAGAGTAGAACAGATGGGCTACGATGGGGGCTAAGCAAGAAAGATGGGAAACCAAGCTATTATTCAGGGGCTCCGGGACTGCACCTTCACCAGACAAGAAAGCAAGGCGGACCACACGCTGGTCATTATTAACGCTGGGTGGTAAGTACGAGGGGGTTCATTATGCTGTCTGCTTTTCTTATACATGTAAACTTTTCCATTTTAAAAAAGTGAAAAGAGGTGAACTTAGGAATTTATTTTAGAAATTGTTGTTCTAGTGTCGCAGGTTCGATTCCCAGTCAGGGTACATGCCTGGGTTGTAGGCATGACCCCCCAGCAACCACACATTGATGTTTCTCTCTCTCTCTCTCTCTCTCTCTCCCCCTCCCTTCCCTCTCTAAAAATAAATAAATAAATAAATAAATAAATAAATAAAATCTAAAAAAAAAAGAAATTGTTGTTCTGTGTTTAATTACAATCTACCATTATAGAAGTTAAATTCTTCCTACATTCCATTTGATCTTTAGTTCTTGTTACATATGTTTTTTCCCAGTTTTACTGAGATAAAACTGACACAACACTGTATAAATTTAAGGTTTATAATTTGATTTATGTGTATACTGAGAAACAATCACAAAAAGTTAACACCCATTACCACACACAGTTACTATGTTTTTTCTTGGAAGGAGAAATTTTATAAAGAAATTCTTTGCAGTTTTTGAACGCACAATACAATACTGCTAACTACAACAATCGCGCTGTGCCATATTGCATATTTTAAAAACCTATCCATTGACATTTTCCCCTGTACCTGTTTCAGCTCAGTAACCACACTGCCAAAATCATGACCTGATTTTACAACAAGGTAATAAATAGGCAGCATGAGATTTTCAGTTTTTGCCTTTGGACCTATGGAAATACTGCCTCTGGAGAAAAGAAAAAAGACGCTAACCATGAACCAACAGGATTTTTTTCTGCCACAATTAAAATATTTGCCATGGGAATAAGAGAGGGTCAGGGGAAGGGAAGATACTTTCCCTTAAAACCAAGGGCAGGAAATATTAATTATATGCATGAAACGAAACTTGGAAACAAACTGTTTTGTTAACGAAAAAAAAAAACAACTATGGGTTCAGCTCCATCCTATCACACTCCGGCCATTACAAAAGTCGGCGATGCCAACATTTTAGACTGCGAAGGGTTTGTTTAAAATAACGATGGCTGACATCTTGCTCCGTGCTAAACAGTTTAAACGCACTCTCTCCTGGGCGTGTCCCAGCCCAGCGGGCAGGCGGGCACCCCCCAGCCGTGCCCCGGCCCTGGGAACGCCCGGGCGCGGAGAGCGGTGCCCACACAGCCAATGGCCCGCAGGGACGGCACCCGGGGCCGGGCCGGCTGACTGGCTCCAGAGCTGTGCGCGCAGAGAAGTGGGGCCCGCAGCAGCGTCTCAGCCATAAAACTCTCCGGGCTTAAGGGCATGCATTTAGCATTTTATTTGTTTCAAAACTTTCACTTGAATCATCTCAGATCCTCCAAGGCGGGCCGGACAGAGGATGTTTGTTCTGTCTTAGAAGGAAACAGAGAAGCTGAGAGAAGACAGACTAAAACCGGGATCTCCCGACTCCAGATTCTGAAGTGTCCCCAACAGGGAGAATGGGCCCTTCCGCCTTCCTGCCCCGAGAGCCCCAGCGCACGGCTGGGGAACTGAGTGAGGGAGGATGCCTGTGACGTGTCGGTGCCAAGGCCTGTCACAGCCTAAATGCTCAACAATTTTAACGCAACGCCAACGAAAAGGACTGACTAGCTTCCCATCAGGCTACAGGGAGAGCCCCAGCCCCCCTCGTTACCAGACACGAGAAGGATGTGATGACCTCAGGAGAGAGCACTGAGCTGCTCTGAAGCAGCTCTGACAGTGCGTCGTCGGTGTGGCTGGCCCTGGCGGAAGCATCCGCCAGAAAGCCAACTGCTGAAAAGCAGAGTGTGAGAGTGGGCCCTGAAAATAAGTTTTGAAAGTTCGGGAAAAGTTCACTTCGCAGGCATTCGTTCTTGATTCCACTACCCAGAGCTCACATGTCCATGCACGAGATACCACGCGTGATATCCACGCACGACGCGTGCAAATGCGAGCATGGACGAAGAAAGGCAAACTAGAAAAAACGGATTCAAACGGCCACTGCTCACAATTTCTCTCGCATCCCCAGGGGGAACTGACACTCGGGAAACCCAGTGTCTGAAGCAGCCCACGGCGGTCAGGCAAAACGTGGTCGCGGTGAGGAGGTACAGCTACGAACATGTATGCTCACAAGGCTGAAGCACGAAGTTCAAGCGCTCCAGATGCTTCTACGTGCATAAAACATTTCCGGGGCGACACAAGAAACTCCTGAGGGCCTCTGGGCGGGGCACCTGCACAGGAAGTGGAATTACTTTTCACTAAATCTCCTTTTCAGAATTTTTGATCATGTAGCCATTTTATTTTATTTTTTTTTAATTTAATTCTACGGCTAGGGGTCATAATTTCCATCAGCACTGGGTCTCCAGAAGAGAAAGGATACCCTTTTTTTCCAAGCACTACTGTTGCTGAAGATGTCGTTTTAACATCCACAGCGCGTTCCGAAGGAGATACACCATCACAGTCTGGAAAGCACGGAGCGGCTCAACTGGGCTTTTTGGAGCCAGACACCATGGGTTCAAATCCCAGCACCACGACTCGCTAGCTCTGTTATCTTAGACAGTCTCCCAAACTTTTGATGCCCCAGTTTCCTCCTCAACAAAATGGAAATAACCACACGGCCATAGTAAGAGGCAAACAAATGACGCCAAAGAATGCTGAAACGGCGCTCGGCACACAGTAAGCATTTAATAGTTGCTTTGACAGCTAGGCCTGAGGAGCAACTACACGCACGATCCAGGTGCATTTACAGCTGACCCTTCTGGCACAGCACGGAAAACCCGACCGACCGCGTGTAACTCCCTCCGCGGCCTGCGGTGACGGGCCCCCGCGGCTGTCCGCAGGCACCGGCGGCCTGGCTGAGGGTGGCACGGCCACGGGGGAGGCACAGTGCTGAGCCAGAGGCCGGCGGCCGTGCCTCCCTCGAGACTAGCAGCACAGCCAGTCTTGGAGCATCCCCGAGGTTTGTTCCAGTCTCTTCACGACAAAACAGTAACTTCGTTTACTGTCCCCAGTTCAGTGTAACAAATGACATAAGGCAAGCTCCGCCACGATCAAGAATTCCATAAAGAATTCCTACAGTGATAACTTTCCAGATGAAGCTTTAACCCAAAGCAGTCTGCTGTACCAGAATCCTTTTTTTTTTTTTAGAGGGGAGAGCCAGCATTATTTCAAGACATGCTGTAATAAGACACTTTAGATCCCCTCCTTAAAAAAATTAAATAAATAAAACGACAGTCATTACACCAGCCAGGTACCACTAACAAAATCTCCCCCCCAGGAAAACCAAACAAGGTCACAGCTCAGCTTGCCCTGCACCCTCCGCCAGCTCTGCAGCTACAAAAGTCCATTCATCTCCCCTGCCTCGGGCGCCCATCTGCAACATGGAGATGATAATGCCTGACACTAACTCGTTACAGATGTAAATGAGAATGTGTTCAGAGTTTTGAGCAGCTTGGAAAACAAGCCACGCACTGACTGAGGAGGATTCTGGCTGCGCAGACAACCACCTTTGGGGGGACAAACCAGCTCCTCTCTTCAGATGCTTAATTTTTCGAGCCTACTCCATTTGTGGGCCCCCTCGGGCCCCAGGCCCCGGAGAGGGAAAGGGACCCCTGTGCACGGACGGTGGCAGGAAGGGCAAGGCGGCCTCGCCTGCATTACTGGTGTTTATGGTTTGAGCCGCACACGTGGCTCCAGGCAGGGCCTCGCATCAAAAAATTGGAAAGAAAAAAAAAAAAACAGTTTACACAATTAAGGACACCTCCGTTTATTTCTCCTTCATTTGAAAAGGAAAAACATTACCACTTCCTGGCACAAATGGAGAAATCCTACTTGTTCCAAAATGAGCTTTACTCTCATCTTGAGTCCTCGCTGAAATAACGGAGAAACTCGGAGCAGGGTTACATCTCAAGTTCAATCGGCCTTCTCAGCTGGAAGCAACAGCCTGAGAGGAGCAGTCCCCAGAGCAGATTCATTTCAGATCCACCTTGAAGCTACCAAACCATAGACCGCTCCTTCTCCATTCCCTCCCTTTCAGAGGTCACTTTACTTGGACAAAAAAATGAAAGACAAGGAACAGGAAGGGGGGGTGGGGCGGGAGGGGATGAGATAAGGAAAAGGGGACCGGACAGGAAAGCAGGGGAAGTGAACCGCCCTGGGCCCTGAACGTCACCGAAGCCAAGCCACCGAGGCCCCCCTCCCCCCAGGACTCTGGGCTCATTCAAAGTGCCTTCTTAAAACCGGGTGCGAGCTCTCTTTCCCCCACCCAGTGAGACCTCGTCGTGGTCGGTAGGTAAGTTTGGGGTGGGGGTGGGGGAATGGAAAGATCACTTGCGATTCTGTATCCATAAATGGTAGAGCCGTGTTTCCTTTGTAGTACACGATACTTAATGAAAATCACATGTTTCACAAACACGGGTCAACCTTTTTGACACATAATTTCCAATTAACGGTGGAAATTCCACCACGTCGACTCACAGGGCCGTTGAGGCCTGTGGAGTTCGCCTTCCCAAACTTTTTCGGGAAGAGTCCCGCAGACGCGGCCCTGGACACCACCCTCCGGAGGAGGGCTCTCCCGGGGTTAGTGCGTGGGGGTCGGAGCCCCGCACCCTTCGCGCAGGGGCTGCGGAGGGGAAAAGAGAAAGAGAGAGAAAGAGGGAGAGGGAGGGAGAGAAAGGGAGAGAAAGGGAGGGAGGGAGAGGGACGGGAGCGAGCGCGCGCAGTGGGGCGAGGCCTAGGAAGGCCCGACCCGCGGACGCACAGCCGTCCCGACTCACCCCCCTGGGGCCCGCCCGGCGCTTACCTTCCAGGTAGCAGCTGGAGGACGAAGAGAGGCCCTTCTTCGATTTGCAGCCAACCAACTTCAAGCAGATCTCCAACATTTTCGCGGGTCGGCGCCTTGGGGGCCGGCGCCCCCAACTCCTCCGCAACGCGGCTCAGGCCCGGCGGGCCCCGCTGGCTCCGCGCGCCCTCCCGGGCCCCCGCGGCCCCGCCATGCGGCCTCCCCGCCGCCCCGCGCGCCCGCCCACGGCCGCGGCCGCGTCTCCGTCTCCGCTCCGGACGCGCCAGTTAACAAAGGGCCCCCGAGCGGGGCCCGCGAGGCCCGCCCCCGCCTCCTCAACTGCCTTAACCCCCTGTGCGCCGCGCGGGACCCTCTCTCGGCGTCGGCAGGCCCAGGCCGGCCCTAGCTCGTTACCGCTGCCCGAAACCAACCCCCGGCCAACTCCTACGTCAACGAGGAGATTTCTTGTAAGCGCGGCATTTAGGGATTCTCAGCCCCGGGAAGTGTGGTCCTAACACCCCAAGAGAGTCACCGGCTACACCGGCTGCTCTGGCTGGCGGGCGCCGCGGGCACTCGTCGCCACTTTTGAAACCTCGTGCGTCCCTTCCGTTGCAGGAGACGCCTCCAACCCGCCGCACTTGAGGCCGAGTCCCTCCACTGTGGGCAGTGCCCTGGCAAACCCTGCGTCCCCAGAATGCTGGTGAATAATGCGAATTCCTCTGGAATTACCAGCTCTGGTCTCATCCATACTCACTGAGCCTACTGTGATTGAGGCTGAACCCAGTGGGTGTCTAAGGAGTGAATAATCAGCTGGAACCCACACAGCAGCTACACAAGTACCCAACACATGCGTCAGATCACGCACTCAGGCTGGGAGGCAGTTGGGAAAAGGAGGCGCAGGCGTCCACACTGACCACACGTGCAGGGAATGCAGCCTGCACGAGGAGGACCCTGCAGAGGCAGGGCCTGCACCGCCCCCCCGCCCCCCCACTGTCTCCGACAGGGAACTTGCCCCCCTCTTTGCCCAGTGCCACAGGGGCACGCCTTTAAAAGCCGCCGCATTGCTGTGCGAGGCTCAAACCTCCTCATGCTCTGGTCAGGATGACACCGGACAATGTCACAACGTTTTGCAAAACAACAGCAATCACAGGAATGTGTTTCTTGGCGTGGAACCAGAAGTCCAGGTTGGTGGGAAACACGGGGGACCCCAATCAGACCGAGGCATTGAATGCAGATCAGATGAACCCCAATAACGACAGGAAAGTAAACTTAGTAACAGTGTCAGGTGAGCCAATGGCAACAAGCAAAAATGTGCAGTCCAACCCTTGAGCACGGCGACAGTGAGAGTGGACCGGTGCTGAGGCCCGTGTGCCCGGCTCCCGACCAGCCAGAGGGCTGCACAGCACCTCCGGCCGGGGACACACGGCCAGCAGACTGCGTCGGAGAGCTGCGTCCTTGGCGGAGTGACTAAATCTGGCACACGTGCCGGAGGAAGCCCTCATCAACACCCCCGGCTGCGGCGGCCCGCCCCCGCGGCCCAGCGGACCCATCTGTTTCCCTTTCCAGTCCAGATGGCAATGGCGAACGCGGGGGCATCCTCTGTCCGCCAGGGACGGCTGAGCGAGGAGATCTTCTGCATGCGGGGCTTCCAGAGACAACCCGCAGGAACCCGAGAGGGGACTGGACGTGACCGGTGTGTATCACAGGGGCTCCCAGCAAGGGCATCATGAACGTTCCAGAATCGCCCTGCCGAATTCTGACCCACGCACAAAACGTGTTTCCTGCCAACCGAGTGGACCCCCTGTTCGTCCGTGCTGTAGTGCCAGGCCAGGCCCCACGAGCACCCAGGAGGCACGGCCAGGCCCGGCGCTCCAGGGCTACCGGGTGACAAGGGCAGTGGCTGCGGATGCTATCTGGACTCCGGGGGATGCCGTCCTCCGCTAGGGAGCCTCCAGGTAAAGACGGCTGACTTACTGGTCTGCAACCCCAAGCTGAAAAATACACTAATCTGTTCGGATACCATTTTGGGAAGTTCAGGGCTTTGGACCAGACTGTAATACAGTCTGTCATCATACAGCATTTCAGGTTTAACGGGGTGTATATTCAAATTGGCAAGTTAATGCCCAGAATTGTAAGCTAACGGGCATTTCTGCAGCTCTGACCATGCCCTCGAATACTCTCGGCTAACACGGGCCCACGCATTGGCCGGCACGTGCTGCGCTTCCTACTGGGGATGCACGTTTATTTTTAAAAAGCTAACGACTATTACTAACACTCTGCTCTTGAGTCTAAAATGGCCTTAACTTCTGACAGTGAGTAATGCTTACAAACTGCATCCAAACCTTTTAAAATCCAGTTGTGAGACTATGCGTCAACAGGTCTGGCAACACACTCTGAATTAGCAGCAACGGAGATCGAAAACGTCACCAAACCGTACACTGCCATGGCAGGCCTGGGCTATTCTTTCCAGATCCAGCTTTTTAAAATCCTCACCGAGGACATGTTTACGAATTTGAGAGAGAAAAGGTGGAAGGGTGGGAGGGTGGGAGGGGCAGAGAGAGAGAGAGAGAGAGAGAGAGAGAGAGAAACATCTATTGGCTGCCCCCCATACCCACAAACTAGGTATGTGCCCTGACCAGGGATCGAACCCGCAACCTTTTGGTGTACAGGACGACGCTCCAACCAACTGAGCCACCTGGCCAGGGCTCCTGACACAGTTTGGATGCTTATAAAACTCACCTGCAAGGTACAAAAGGCAATCTGTTACAAACAAATAAAGGGAAATCTCAATCTTCAATGAAGAAAAAGGCCCAAGGATTCTCTCTAAGCAAACTTAAGCCTCAAAGGCATTAACTTAAAAAAAAAAAAAAAAAAGGAAAGAAAAAGCAAAGAAATGAAAAAGACCATGGACGAAATCACCGGTCGGTTGCGCCGCATTCAGTCTGGGGAAGGAGCAGACGCTGGCTGTGCCTGGAACACGCGCCAGGCACCGGCCTCGCGACGACGACCCTCAGAGTTCTGGGTGGCTCAGTGTCGTCATCGCACAGGTAAGGGGCCCGGCGGGGGAGGGGAAGAAGGGGAAGAGAGCAAGGGTCCTTGTCCCAGTTCACACAGCGAGGAAGCAGTGAGGTCCACAGTCCCTGAGCTTTCCAAATGGCACATCATTTGCGATTTCAGCGAAAAGGTGGATCACAGGCGCAAAGCCAGAGGACGGAATAAAAAGCATAACTGTGTGAAAAAGATACGTCTTCAAAGATCATTCTAGGAGTCAGAACTATCTGAAATGCTTTAACGTACCCTGAGAATATTAAGAAGGGCCTTCATGAAAGTGTGGTAGAGCCGTGTTTCCGCAAGCACAGGCGGGGATAACCTGGTGGGAACCACCGCGGTGCCCGCCCACCCGGACACTCCCGGCCTCCGCTCTGAGGCCCAGCGCCGGAGCGTGCCGGGCGCGCGGTGCCCCACAGGCGCCCCAGCTGTCTGTGAGCGGAACCCGGGTTTGACAACCACAGTTTTGGAGGAGGCAGGACTTGCTTCTCCCTCGTCACTGGGAACAGGACGAGCAGCAGTGGGTACTTCCAACGTGTATTCATTTGAGAGCGATTTGTGAACTTCAGAAAGGTACAGTTCTAGAATAAGTTACCAAAAGGGGACTCTCCGCTGGAGATTTTAGGATGAAAATTGAAATTTTTTAAAAGCTTGGAGTTTAGTCCTATTTCTAAAAGGTGGGGGAGGCGGCAGGGGGTCAAGGGAAGCGGGAGGGGCTGGGTGCCGAAGCGCCCCCACCTGTGGGCAGAAGCTCGGGGTGGGAGAGGAGGGCCGGCCGGTGGTGAATCTGACGCGGGCCCGTCTGGGGCACCTGGGACCAGGCAGCCCCAGACGTGACGGACCCCGTTACCGCTTCCAGCCCAGCCAGTGACTTGAGTGGGAGGGCGAAGATCTGGAGACGCGCGCATGCTGCTGCGCATGCGCCTGCCCGCGCAGCCGGGTCCCTCTGGTTCTGCAAACGCTGCCTGGTGCACGCCTGCAGGGTTCTCCGCTCTCTGGGCCCCACGCGTCCAACTGGAGGCGAGTGCGGCTCGCGAGAGCACATCGGTCACGCGCCTGTTTGCCACTGCTGTGTAAGGACACGCATGCCTCTCTTGGAGTCGCACTGGTTGAGCGTCAGTCTCCAAGGCCTGGAGACTCGGGACTGGGCGGGCCAGGTGGGAGGGGAAGGCCGCGCGGCCGAGGCTGCAGGAGCTCTGACTTCACGCAGCCTGGGTCCGAATCTCCGGTGTGCCCGCGCTGTGCGGGCCGGGCCAGCGACTGCCCCGCCCCTCAGGGCCTGGGTTTTCCCATCTGCGACACTGGGGGAGGGGCGGTGATAAGCGTAGAGATCTCACCGGGTCACCAGGGTTAGAAATAACGACCGGGAAGTGCTCGGTACACAGACGCTATCGTTACTTCCGAAAGAGGGCTCTGAGGCTGTCCGGTGGTGGTCTGCGTCCCTGCCTCGGTCTGGCTGGACTGAGTCTGGAGCTGAGTGACTCAGCAAGGACAGTCCGAGGCAGTGAGGGGAGTCTGGGGTTTTCCGAGGGACGAGGAAATCAATCCATTTTATTAACAGAGAAAGAAACACTAGCTGTGGGGTAGGAGCAGCAACTAAGACCGAAATGTCAAGAGTCCCACTTTTAATCCCAAAGCCAAGGTTCTGCAACCATGTTTTGGGGCAAAACACGATCTCCCCACCTCTCGTCTCTAACGGGGCCCATTTCAGGCCCCGGATGTGGGTGCAGGCCGCGCACACGAGTCCTTCGGGTAACACCCACTGTCGGTTGGTCCCCCTGGCATTCCTGAGGCTGCGTCCTCACTGAACTGTCTTTTAGTAAATCCACTTTCTGGAAAATCTCATTATAGTAGGACTCTATTACACTTTTATAATGAACAAGTCAACATAACCATTAAACAATAGTTTTCCTCCAGGAGGAAACTAGTATTATTAGTATGCCCATTTTATTTTTATTAATCAAAGTGACATAGTCACATGGGTAGACAGCAGATAGTGCTAACAATCTTGTAATAAAGACAGCAGCCCTGACTCTGACCCCCAGCCTGTCTCCCCAGACGCACCCTCCATCAGATTTCTAACTAACACCCTCATATCGCTGTTTCTGGGTTAACCGGATTTCCACATTATATGTCAGCTTAGTTACGGTCTCCGTCCCCAACCTGCCCAAACAGTAACATCATGGTTTTTCGTTAGGTCGGCAACCAGTATTTACATCACTGCGATGACATAGACACTGTTCACGGCGCTACCGATAATGTACACTCAGTGCTTCCTTCATGATACCACTCTGTTTATCCTAGAGATACTAACTGCCTTGAATTTTTTCATTTATTAGTCTTTTGTATACCTATTCCTATTTTTCATCCAAATATTTCAAAGGTCCGCCAAACACTGAGTGGTGGCTTTTCCCCAAACCTGAAACACACTGTTCTCAGTCCCGCTGACGGACGCACACCCTGGTTTGCTGGCTTCCGCGGTCCGGCAGCTTCCTGGGAGGAGGGGATCCTACTGACAGTTTGGCTGGGTATAGAATTCTCCCCTGGAAAGAACTTTCCCCACTTAATTTTGAAAGCATTTCTTCATTATCTTCTAGTTTCTAATACTGTTGTTTAGAAATTCAATTCCACTCAGATTCCTAATTTTTTACATGTGACTTGATTTTCTCTTTGGGGGCTTTTAGGACGCTCTCATATTCTCGGTGTTAACGTTTCACAATATGGCCTGAAATGAGTCTTTTTTCATATATTATGCCGGACACTCAGGGAGTGAGTCCAGTTTGAAGATTTAAGTCATTTAGCTCTGGAAAACACTCATTTTGCTAAGCTCTGAATTCTTTCCCAATACTTACTGTCTCCGAAACCCTCCTGCATTTTCCTTCCGTTCTCTCCCGAATTCCCACCAGACAGACCTGAAGCCCCCGCCACTGAGCTTCCAGTTCACTTAGCTGTTGTTTTCTTTCTGTCCGTGTTTTTGTCTTTACATTCTGCTTTCTCAAATAGGCTACTTTCCTTTCCAAGTCTTCTGCTGAATTAAAAATTTTTGGCCATCATGTTTCCAGTATAAAGAGCTCACTCTTGTTCCGATTGTTACTGTTTTTAACAACATTCGGTTGTTTGATGTGTGCACCCTCTGTGTCTCTGAGGCTAGCGAAGACAAGTTCTGAATTTTTCTGCAAATTTGTTTTCCCCTTCACCTGTCGCGTCAGAGACGTTCCTCTAACGCCCAGAGAGACGGGGCTGTCCCTTCGTCACACACAAGAGAGGAACCGAAAGGGCAGCGTGGCAGGGGCGTGGCGACTGCTGGCCTTCGGCGACGGAGGTGGTGGGCTGCCCGCCGGAAAAGTCCCCACACGGGCTTCTCCCTAGAGGCATTCATTTTACTCCCCCTCCCCCCAAATAAAACGAATCTTGACTGCTCCTCTCCGTTAGGGCCCCGGCTGGCAGGTGCCTGGGACAGGGCTGGGGACACAGGGAACCCCACGATTCGGTGTGCAGCCTCTTACAAACATCTGCACCCGCCTCTCTGTTCTCGGCCCAGTGGCTCACCTGCACGCCCGCGGGGGGTGATGCCTGAGTCCAGAGACTCCACAGGACAACTACTCGGTATAAAACCTCCCGTCTTGTGTGGGAGGGGGAGGGGGTGATCTGGCTGCACAGCGATGGGGGGTGGGGAGTGGAAAACCTGAACACTGTCTCTACAGACCTTCGGCTGATCCCCCGGATTTCAGTGACAGGCCGCACCATCTCCTGCTTTGTGCAGTGCTAACGCCTCTGATTTCCGATCCCCCCCAGGCTCCTGCAAGCAGACGGGCTCACTTCTAACCACTGTCTCTCTCAGAAGGGGCTGGGCCTCCTCGTCCTCAATTCTGCTACGTCTGTTCACCGTGCTTTTTACTGCCCTTTTCCGGAACAACATTCGCCTCTCTCAACCACTTATCCTTTTGGGTTCTTCTTGTCCTTGTGCGTTTTCACTTTTAGAAAACACTTCCACTGTAATTTCAGTGGGGTTTGGGAGGGAATGGGGATAAAAACAGGTCTGAAATCTTTAATCCGTGTTCATCAAAATCTACCCTGCCCCGTTTTACAGATGAGACGGCTGGGGCGCGGGCAGGTGAACGGCGTGCACCCGACCTCACCGCAGGTTTGTGGCGGAGTCGGGACAGGACTGGATCGGAATGTTTCCGTTACAGGCCCCGCTGGGTGCCGGAACTCAGACCAGCGTCGGGACACACGAGTGCAAACCTGTGTGAAACTTGTTACAAACCACAGGTCTCAAATCTTAACACTGCTGGTGGTGAAGAAACAACCCAACTCTAAATTCTTAAATCCAGTCACACAGCTTCAAGTTAAGTTATGACCAAATATATTACGGAACGAAAATAGTGTGGGGTACTCTTATTAAACTCTAAGTGCTCGCATTCAACTTAAAGACGTTTTGCATGTTTTCATCAATTGTCTTTGTCCCTTTACTTTGGCTTAACTTTGGAAATAAATGATGGGATTTTATTTCTAAATCACCAAAGTCTTGTTTGTTTGCTTTTAATCGAAGTATTGAATAAAGATTAAGATATCTACAAATAGTAAATCTCCATAATCCTAAAGGCCTCAGACTCTTATCTGTACAAAAGGATAATCTTAAGCACGCTTCAGTACAAAAGCCCAGACACTGGGTATCACTAAGCAATTCTTTTATCTTCGAACACTGGCCCCGCTTTCGGCTTTTACAGTTTTGCCAACTCTGAGCTGGGGAAGGGACGGTTAACTTTCTTCCCTCTTTCTCTAAGTCTGAAAGAATCTGCGAGAGCAGCAGCCCAGGCCTCAGCAGCCCAGGCCTCGGAGATCACGTTACCCTGGGGTGGGGGAGAAGGCGGCTGGAAGGGGGGAGTGCAGAGAGAAGGGCTGCGAGGGAGAGAAAACGAGCTGTCCAAGCCTCCCCGCGGCAGGAGACCGACCCGGCGGGGACTAGGAGGGACCGAGGAGCCCACGTCTACCCAAGTTCTCTCTGGGGCAGCCGGCACGGGCTGCAAAAGTCCGAGCTCCCTCAGGACTGAGGAGCCTCTCAGCAGCCTGGAGCTGACCGACAACCCAGACGTGAAGCGCTCGAGGGGCATAAATGCCCGTTTCCGCAGACCATTCGGCACCGACTCTTGTTGTCAGGGTTCTGAGCACACACGGAGAGCAAATGGACCCGGAAGAGTTCTTGCCCACACGCCCTAGAGACTCCAGCTGTCCTTGGAGGAGCGGCGACATCTCCGAGGGAGAAGGCGCCGCTCTTTTCCCCCCCAAAGCACCAGACCTGGGGTGCTGACCCAGCAGTGCCCGTCAGATGGGCGGGAACGGCTGCAGCTACCACCCGAGGATCTGCTTGTTGCTGAGGGGCTGTTCTGACGTCGGGAGGAAACAGCCCCTGGAAAGGAAAACTACAAAACAGCTCTGCCTTCAGAGTCGACCTGGCAGAAGCCGTCCTCTCGGCTGTCACCCTTCCTGCCAGCTGGGGTATGAAATCTACGTCCAGTATAGCAACTCCAAAACCCGGCTTCAGCACGAAGTGATTTTCACACTCCCTGAGCGGTCATAATCGATATTTACGGCTCCTTCACCGTGAAGAACATTCTAGTGCGAGTCTAAAAACAACAGTAAGAGTGCGCTGGCTTGTGTGGCGGGGTTGGAGCATTGTCCCACAAACCAGAAGGTTGCGGGTTTGACTCCCAGTCGGGGCACATGCCTATGGTGCGGGTTCAGTCCCTGTAACCGACAGATGTTTCTTTCTCTCTCTCTCCCTCCCTCCCTCCCTCCCTCCCCTTCTCTCTAAAATCCATGAAAACAAAACAAACATGCTGTGAAGTGCAAGAAGCCAGTTACGAAGCAGCACATACTGTCCGATTGCACGCCACGCAGTGTGCAGAAAGGCGAATCTATAGAGGAACGGAAAAGTTTTCCGCAAAGGGGCAGAGGGATCTTTTTTAGACGATGGCAATGTTCTAGAACTGGATTGTGGTGATGACTGTGCACCCTATAAATTTACTAGAAATCACTGAATTTTATGCTAGGATGTTAAATTTTATAGATTGCAGTTATGCCACAAAAACCCCTGTTAATAACAAAAGGGAGAAAGCAGTGTTTTCTACAGTTTCCATACCTTCCTTTCCTCAACTGGATGTCACACAAAGGCCGAGACCAAGGCCTGGAAACGCAGCCAGTCCACCCGCTCGGTTCCGAGCTGCACCCCGAGGGACGCGCTGCATTGTTGCTGGTCCGCGGTGTCTCGTTCAGAGCTGCTTTAATGAGAGCCACATGCACTCCCGGAGAGCGAGCGTGAACCACACCCTCCACCCAGTGGACACCTCTCCTGACTCCCAGCACAGTTCCAGGCCAGGAGGACGTGTCAAGGGGAGGACTGTACGCCCCCACCTGGGATGACCACGGCCTGGGAGTGGGGAGAGGCAGCCCAGGCGGATTAGAAGAGCGCGGTGGGGGAGAGCCGGCAGGCGGGCTCACCGAAGACGGAAAGGCACGGAAACCCATCCCGTTCACAGGAGCCACCGGACACGCGCAGTGGTGGCTGCAGCCCCAGCCTCGGGCAGCCCTCGCAAAGGCCCGCGGGGCTCGGCTCGGGAGCTCCCGGGCCCACGCCCCAACCCCACGCCCGTCTACGCGGTCCCCACAGCCGCCTCCCTCGCAGGGACGGACTGTGGTGGTGAGTCAGACGGGGTGTTGTGGCCCGTTAGTTGAGATCAAAGCATTCAGGAGAGTATTTACGATGCACTGTAGGAAAACTTCTTGGTGCTAAACACGTTTCCAAAGTGCTGGGAGGACGAAAAGTAGCCAATTAAATACTGGAATTAGCTCACAACAAATACCTCACGAGTCTTAGGCTTCTGATCAACAAAGGATTCACAAAGTTCATCGGTCAATAGTTCTCAATACCGCCCAGTTTTCATTCTTACCCTTTCTCATTTCATCCCCAAAACATCCCATGGGAAGCAGGGGGAGTGACCCCGTACCCCCAGTGAGGCTGCAGCGACTGCAGCCCCGTGAGGAGGACCCCGCAGGGAGGGGGGCTGGAGAAGCCAGGCGCCCCCCTCACCCCCCAAGCGAAGACCCCACCAACGCCCCGGGTGTGCCTCGCGCCGCACCAGAGGCCGCGCCCGAGCGGCACCAGAAACGGCCCCTGCTCCAAGGAGGGCTCGGCCTCTCTCCCTCCCTCTCCTGAAACTCTCTGACTCGGCACCCCTTGTCAGGGGTCTGACACGTCACTGGAGATCTGAGAGAGGCCCAGCCACTCAAGCACGACGGAGCAGCCGTGAGGAAGAGGACAGAAAGGAAGGAGACACTTCGGGGCCTCCAGGGACGCGGTCTTCGGGGAGAGGGCCGGGGAGGAGGGAGGCGCGGACGCCGAGACGGAGTGACAGGGGAGAAAAAGCCCGGCGGTGAGTGCGCGCACAGCACGGGCGCCCGGAGACGCCAGGAGACACTTCCGCTGCAGAACCGGCAGCACGGGGACCGCGCAAGGGCCTTCCTCTCCACCCTTTTCCCTCCGAAGCCCAGAAACCGATGAGAAGCACACAAGCAGCCCGCACGTGCGTGCTGAGTTGGCGACGTCCCACAAAGGTGCAAAGGCGCCTTCGAAGGAGTCTGCGGAACAAACGGTGCTGAAACGCCGGACATCCACGGGCAAAATGGCAACTCGCCACCAATGCCTGCACCACATACAGACTTCTTAGTGCAACACGGATTATAGGTCTAAGTGTGAAATAAAAACTTACCAAACCCCTAGAAGAAAACGGAAGAAAGTCTTTGTGACCCTCAGGTGAAGATTTCTTACGGTAAAACTGAGAAGTGGATTTCATCAGAATTAAAAACTCCTGCTCGTCGGAAGGCACTATTAAGACGACGATGAGCCAGAGACGGAGAGAAACCCCCAGTGTCGGAGAGAATGCGGGTCATCCGTGTGAATGCGGGCAACCGGCGTGAGTGCGGGCCGGCGTGAGTGCGGGCCGGCGTCAATGCCCGAGGGAAATGGGAACAGCACGCTCCCTCTGTAAAGCGGTCTGGCAGTCTGTCCGGAGTCAAGCACACACCTGACACATGACTTAGCGATTGCCCTGCAGTTATTTATTCACCCCAGAGAACCAAACACTTATGTCCCCGTGGAAGCCCGCAGGTGAACCCTGCGGTGGCCGCACTCGCGATCAGCAGAAACCGGAGACAGCCCCAACGTCCTCCAACGGCCACGCGGACACACACCACGCGGTGGCGCCTGCAGACGTGGGACACGCCCCGTCACGGAAAGGAATGAACCGGGCCGATTACATGCAACAGACGTGAATGAATCTTCGGTGCATCACAGCTCAGAAGGTTGTGTGACGCTACCTGTCTGCTGTTCTCTAACGGGCAGAATTCTACAGGCAGAGACCGAGAGGCGGCTGCTGGGGCCGGGAGGGCGTTGCGACAGGAGAAGGAATGAAGGAACGGGGGGGGGGGGGGTGTGACGGCACAGCTGTGTCCCGAGTGCAGTGGTGGCCTCAGGGCGACATGCGTGGCTGGAACTCACTCACTGAAAAGGGGGAAATGTGACTGTGAATTATCCCTCAATAAAAGCACGGTTTTTCCTTCCTCAAGGCCCCATGCCCCGGGGGACCCCACTGCTGGGGCCGAGGTGCGGTGTGTCCCCGTGAGCGGCACCCCTCGGACCGGTTCTGAAGGGGTGGGCGCAGCCGGGGCCGTGTGGTTTCTCGCCCTCTTCCTCCTGCCCACGAAACCAAGGGGCACGCTGGTCAGGAGCGTGCACAGCGCTGGGAAGCAGGCGGTAGGAATCCACGCTAACGGGTCGTCTTTCTCAGACACGCATCTCCCTGCGCCCGCGTGGGAGGGCGCTGGGGCCCAGGAGAAGAGGCGCCGCCCGCCTGCCTGCCTGCCTGTGGGTGGGTGGGAGCGGGGAGGGCGAGCGCGGCCAGTTCCCGTGGACCCTGGGAGGTGGGGGGGGGGGCACTTCCCCCGTGCGCGGAGCCTCACCCGCCTGCCAGCGGAGAACCAGCCAGGGGGCTGTTCTCATGGGCCCTGGCTCCTGTCTGTGGCCTGGTTCAAGGTCGAAGGGACATTTTTCTCAGTTTCCCCTTGTCAAGGGCTTTCACAAAACCACCACTGACGTTTCCTTGACTAGAAAAAGCCAGCCTGCCAACTTACCAACCCCAGCACTGTACCAGTCCTTGTGAAGGCAAGGCCTCCCCCGGCCAAGTCTGCCCGCGACGACCAATCCTCACACGTGGGGTTCAGAGCCTTCGGTCCGCAGGAGGATGAGGGGCCGTCTCCGGCGGGCCACTGCGAGAATATGGACGCACGGGATCCAGAGTCCCGACGCCGCCAGAGCGAGCGAGCGAGTCAGAGCGCCCTGTGCAAAAGCAGCGACCGGAGCCCCGTGCTCGCCTTCCCTCCAGCGAGCTGCACACACAGGAGGGGCTCCCCCTGGCTGGCGCGGCTCAGCGGGCCCAGCCGCCGTCAGGCTGAGAACCGGAAGGTCTCCGGTTAGGTCCCCCGTCACGGCACACGCACGCCTGGCCTGGTCCCCGGTTGTGGGTGTGGGAGAGCTAACCGATCGATGTTTCTCTCCTACTCTTCCTCCCTCTCTCCCTCCCTCCCCATCCTCTTAAAAAAAAAAAAAGAGGAGGGGGGCTTGTACTCAGTGTCCCAAGGCTAACAGCAGTGTTGAACCCATTCCTCAGCCTCCCACTAGTGTAGATGACAAAACCGTCCTCAACTTTGGGTTGTAGTTGCTCACGAAGGAAATGTTTGCTCGCTCTTGGCCCCGCCCAAGGTCCGCATTCCCAACGCCCAGTTCTCCAGGAGCCACGGGGGAATTAGGCGATATTCGGTGTCTGTCCAAGTTACAAACTTATTTACCCTTTGACCAATAATTCTATTTTGGACGTTGTATTTTACAGACTTACACACACACACACACGCGCACACACAAATATGAATACATACGTACATACATACATTCATTGTAGCATTTTTTTAAATAGCAGAAGTGTCCATCATTAAGTTAAATAAGCTGTGGTCTCAGCCTTCAAAATGGGTGCATTTATGCCTGGATGGGGGGACGTGAAGCTTTCCCAGAAATTTCAAGTATTTATTTAAAGAGGAATCAACATTAAGATCTTCCATTTCATATACAATCTTTTCTAAAGTGAATTCTGCCTAAAAACACCTCTGCCAGTCCCCTTTCCTTTTTTGTATTTTTAAAGATTGAATCAGAATCGACATAACACTATGCTAAGTTTCAGATGCACAGTTTCATGGTCCAATATTTGTATATTATTGCAAAATGATCACCACCGTAAGTCTACTTAACACCTGCCGCCATACCCAGGTACGAAATTGTTCTTTCACTCTACCAGCTACTTTCAAATAAACAATACAATATTCTTGGTTACGGTCACCGCGCCCTACGCAAAATCTGCACGGACTGACTCCTTTTCTGACTGGAGACGTGTCCCCGGCCCCTGCGCCCCTTTTGCCTGCCCTGCCCCGCCGCCGCGGACAGCCGCCCTTCGGTTCCGTGCGCTCATGGACGCGTTTTTGTTCGGACTCCAGACGGGAGTGAGGCTGCACAGCGCCTGTCTGTCTCTGTCCGGCTTACGTGCACCTCACCTGGCCTGACGCCCTCGAGGTCCACCCGCACTGTCACGAATGGCAAGCTCCGTCCTTTTACTGTGGCTGCGTAACATGCCAGTGTGTGTGTGTGTGTGTGTGTGCACGCGCATGTGTGTCACATTTTCTCTACCCGGTCATCCATCGCCGGGCGTCCGGGCTGTTTCTGTGTTCTGTTGACTGTAAACGATGCTGCAGCGAACGTGGGGTGCGCGTACGTCTCGTCCAGTCAGTGTTCTCACCTTCTTCAGGTAAGTAAGTGCCCAGAAGCGGGGTGGCGGCGTGTCTGGGAGCCGCACTTTCATCTCTGCGGGGTCTGCACGCACTGCCCCCCGCGGTGGCGGCCTCAGTCCTTCGGGAAGAGCAGGAGGACTGACGAGCCTCCAGCCCGGCTCATCAGGGGAAAATGGAGATAGAGACTGTCATGCCCAGGAGGAAAGAGTTGATTTGACGCAGAGTCTACAGGTAGTAAAAATACAGCAGGCGAATTAACCAGCCTGGGGGGAACGCATCCCCGGGAGACTCAAACTGCTGAGCTCACTCCAGAGGAAACGAGACAGCCGCAGCGGCCACAAACGTGCCACAGGAGCTGACCTGGTGACTGACCACCACCCTCCCCGCAGAGAAGCTTCCAGGCCCAGCCGCTCCCCTGGCAAACCCCGCCACACACTTAGGGTGGAAATAATGTAAAGTCTCTGCAACCCTTCCAGAAAGTAGAAAAGGAACTTTTATAGATTAATTAATCATAAATAATTATTCTGTCATGTGTATAATCAAGAAATACCACCGAGGAGGGAAGAAAGGAGGAGGCGCCGGCTCTCGCGTCCTGACGCGGCGTGGGAGCCGGTCCGCGGCTCCGGGCGGCAGACTCGCTCCTGGATCACACGCACGCTAGTCCCGGGAGTGAAGGACAGCCTGTGTTCTCTCACTGCCAAAACATGCCTAGGTGGGATATGCCGGAAATAACTGTCGAACACAAACAGTAGAAGTCTTGGCAACAAAGATTTAAATGTCACCAAGCACACCTTGAATGCTGAGTATTCATCGCCCGATACTTAGTAACCTCGGGGTTCCGGTACGCGGAGCACCCAGGACAGTGCCGGCCACGGTGGTGAGTGAGGTCAGGGGCTTGCTCCGGTCACCCTGCACTCCAGGTGAGACGCGTTTGTGGGTTCATGCGTTCACTCGGTGAGTCTCTACTAGCCAGCAGCTCAGGTGTGCGGAGAGTGGGTGCACAAGATGGAAGCACAAGATGGAAGAGACTTCCGTCAACATGGAGGCGCAGGTAAACACGGCTTGCCTCCTCGCACAACCACAAAGTTACAACCAAATGACAGACTAACGGTCACTCGGAGCCATCAGAAATCCCGCTGAATAGAAGTCCGACAGCTACAGAACTAAAGAAACCACATCAACCCAGAAGGACAGGAGATGCGGGGATGCAGACACACAGAGGTGCGGAATGGGCGGGTCCCCACACTCACGTGTGTAGTGGATAAATATTCAGGAGGAATAACATGGAAACGAGGGGTCCCAGCCCCACAGCAGGCTCCCCCCAGCCCAGGGTTCCAATGCCAGAAAGATAACCCCCATAACTTCTGGCTACAGAAACCAGTAGGATTTGAGTGGGCGAGAAAAACTACTCGACTCCCTCCCTGGAAGGTCCTCCTAAAGTGCCCACGCCGGACTTGCACAGAGGCACTCCCTCTGAGCTCCAGCACTCGAGGGCAGCAGCTTGAAGGGCACCAGTAACACGTGGGGAGGAAGTGAAGTGTCTGGCATCGGGGCAAGAGCACCCAGACATAAAGGCAGGCAGAGAGGCCATTGTGCCTTTCCTGACCCTTCCCCGCAACGGAGCCCCAGAACAGGCCGGCGGGGGCCATCTGAGACTCCTCCAACCTGGCTCACACTGTTTGCCCTACCCTGGCCTTCACCTGGGGCTCCGCCCCACCCAATTTGCGGCCCGCCTCCAGCTCTCCCGCTTCCAGCTAAGCAGACCTAGCGCTGGCAGCAGCCAGCTTCAGATCACACTTTGGCTCCACCTGGAGCCAAAGCACAAGTAGTACAAGCCCAGCACAGGTAGCAGCCACCTGCAGACTGCTTCGTGTGGCCCTGGGCAGAACACAGGTGGTGGCTGACCCCGACCTGCACCGCCCAGGAAACCCCAGAGCCTGCACACCCAGCGGACTGCTACAGACCATGTGGGAGCACCGCCACCCTGCCCCTGCACAGCCGGTTCCCCTCGGAGGGCAGAGGGGGGTGGTCAGTGGTCACAGCCAGTTTTTGCAGCAGACTGACCTGGGTAAATGCCTCCCACAGACCTGCCAACAGCAACCAAGTCTGAACTACAAGAGGAAGGCACGCTGCTAGACCCAGTTTGGGTGACAGGGGAGGCTGTGCCACTGGACCCTACAGGCCACGCTCCCAAGAGAGGGAGTCACAGCGGCTCTACCCGACACACAGAAACACAGGGAGGCTGCCAGATGAGGAGACGAAGAAACATGGCCCAAATGAAAGAACAGATCAAAACTCCAGAAAAAGAGCTGAATGAAACGGAGACGAGCCATCCATCAGATGCAGAGTTCAGAACACCGGTTATCAGGATGCTCAGGGCATCAGTGAGGACTCGAACAGCATACACAAGAGCCGGGCAGAAACGGAGGGGACACTGATGGAAACGGACAGTTTACAGGGAATCAACAGCAGAGCGATGAAGCCAAGAATCAAATCAACAATTTGTTTCTTTATGCAACATAAAGAAACAAAAAAAAACACAACCAAGCAGAACAACAAGAAGAATAAAGATTCCCCCCAAAAAATGAGGACATAATTTAACAAAATTAAGGCATCTCTGGGACAACTTCAAGTGTTCCAACCTTCACATCACAGGGGTGCTAGGAGGAGAGGAAAAAGGGCAAGACACTGGAAATCTGTTTGAAAAAATACTGAAAGAAAACTTCCTAGATTTGGTAAGGAAATAGACATGCAAGTCAGGAAGCACAGAGTCCCAACTAAGATGGATGCAAAGAGGCCCACTCTCAGACACATCATAATTAAAGTGCCGAAGGTTAAAGATAAAGAATCTTAAACATAGCAAGAGAAAAGTTAATTACCTATAGGGGAGTTCCCATAAGGTTGTCAGCCAATTCCCCAGAGAAACTTTGCAGGCTAGAATGAACTGGCAAGAAACATTCAGAGTCATGAAAAGCAGGGACCTACAGCCAAGACTGCTCTACCCAGCAAAGCTATCATTTAGAATCGAAGGGCAGATAAAGAGCTTCCCAGACAAGAAAAAACTAAAGGAGTTCATCATCACCAAACCATTATTATATGAAATGTTAGAGGCATTTATTTAAGGAAAAAAAGGTCAAAACTATGAATGGTAGAATGGCGATAGACACGTATCTATCAACAACTGAATCTAGAAAAACGAACTAAGCAAACAAGAAGAACAGAGACAGAATCATGGATACAGAGAGCATTTTGACGGCTGGCAGATGGGAGGGGGTGGGGGATGGGTGAGAGGTGAGGGGGTCAAGAAGTACACATCAGCAGTTACAGAATAGCCGTGGGACCTGGCTGGCTAGCCGTGGGACCTGGCTGGCGTAGCTCAGTGGATTGAGCGCGGGCTGGGAACCACAGTGTTGCAGGTTCGATTCCCAGCCCAGGGTACATTCCTGGGTTGCAGGCCATAACCCCCAGCAACCGCACATTGATGTTTCTTTCTCTCTCTCTCTCTCTCTCTCTCTCTCTCTCTCTCTCTCTCTCTCTCTCTCTCTCTCTCTCCCCCTCCCTTCCTTCCCTCCCTAAAAAATAAATAAATAAATAAAATAAAATAAAAAAGAATAGCCATAGGAGATAAAGGCCCTGGGGAGGTCAAGTACAGCATAGGAAATGGAACAGCCTATGAACTTGTACCATGACCCATGGACACGAACAAAGGTGGGGGGACTGCCTGAGGGGAGAGGGGGCTGGTGGGTAGGGGGCCCAAGGGGGAACAATCGGGACAATGTAACAGCACAGTCGATAAGAGTCACACCAGAACAAGCCAAGGTGGGCATAGTCCCCCTGCTCATGCAGCTTAGGGTCACGGGGGTGAGGGACTTCAAACAAAGCATCACGTTAATTAGTGTGTAGTTATAAATGGAGATGGTTCTCCAAAGGCAAAAATAGGGTTTCTCCTATGACATAATTTAGCAAAATTAAAGTTTATATTAAAAAGTACCTGATGAGTTGCATATGTTTTATAAATTCCTATTTTTAAAAGGTTCTCCCATTGAAAAATTTTTAAATAAAAATACAAAGGTGTTTCAGAAAAGTCAGAGTAAAGACTGCTAATACCTTATTTTGTATTTCCACCCAGTCTTTCTTTCAATTTAATTTGAATACTGTGCCAACACACCTAAAATAGAAATGAATGTCACGTTTGAAAATACATGGGTTCCATAACAAAAAACCAGCCCTGGCTTTTTATTAAGAATCCTCCACGCCCCACACCTGCCAAAACGGCCAGCATTAACGAGCCGGCAGACAAGGAGCGCCGGCGAGGTCCGGAGCACAGGGACCCCGGGCGCACTGGTGGCGGGAGTGCAGACCCGGGCGCGGCCGCTCCGGAACACAGCACGGGGTCTCCTCACGAAACTAAACACGGAGGTGCCTTCTGACCCGGCGAGTCCACCGCTGGGAATACACCCGAAGAGTCTCGAAACATCCTTTCAAATGCAGGTGAGCACCCCTGTGTTCACAGCAGCAGCATTATTTACAGTGGCCCAGAGCTGGAAGCAGCCCAAGTGCCCATCGCTGGACAAGTGGGTGAAAAAGCCGTGGTACATTCACACAGTGGAAGACCACACAGCAGTGAAAGGAGAGTTCTGACCTTTTGTGACAGTGGAACTGGAGGCTATCATCTCAGTGAAATAAGCCGGGCAATGAAAGACAGACACCGTGTGACCTCACTTCTCACTGGAACCTAAGGGACAAAACAAACTAACGAGCAACAAGAACCAGACGCGCGGAAGGAAGGAACAGACCGACACTGTCAGAGGGGGAGGGGGAGGGGGGACTGGCGGAAAGAAGGTGAAGGGAGTAGGCGAAGAACATACGTGCATCTCACCCACGGACACGAAAAACTGTGGGGACTGACCGTGGGAGGGGGCACTGCTGGGAGGGGGGAAGGGGGGAAACTTGGGACAATGGTAATAGCATAAACAACAAAAACATAAAAGAAATTTTCATGTTTACAAAGTGAGAAGTACTTATTCTCTGATTTATCTGTTTTGTCAGTGGAGATTTCCACGTGAGCCCCTTGAAGGAGATGCACCTAAACAACCCAGGAATCTGGTCAGTGTTGCAAAGTAAAGGAACCAGATTAAACCTGTAAGGTGCTGAATAAGAATCAGTATATCATACCTGGATGCAATTCTATTCATAAGCGCAATAACCCTAAGCAGAATTTTTGAATCTGACATGCTCATGCATTTATGATATTGCTGAAAAAAATATTTTTTTTAAATTTTATTTATCCACCTTTAGAGAGGGAAGGGAGGGAGATAGAGAGAGAGACAAACATCAATGTGCGGTTGCTGGGGGTCATGGCCTGCAACCCAGGCATGTGCCCTGACTGGGAATCGAACCTGCGACACTCTGGTTCACAGCCTGCGCTCAATCCACTGAGCCACGCCAGCCAGGGCTGAAAAAAAATATTTTTAAAAATCAGAGCAAAGGAACAGCTAGCTACGAGGAACAGACTACTCTGAAACCATTTCCAGGAAGGGGGTTTGTTTAAACGAAACGCATGAAGTGAAACCAGCTGCACGAGGGGTGGATGCCATCCGAAGTGGAACACTCCAAAACCACCTCTGCACACGAAGAAACTCTCAGTGGCCAGCTGGCCGCGGGGTGGCATGGCGAGGGCGGGGCACCGGCGAGCAGGAGGCCCAACTGTACGGCACGCGGATGCTCGCTGCGAGAAACCCCCGCATCTCACTCCCAGAGCAGCCCAGCATCATGCCTCAAACCTCTCGACAAAGTGCTGAGGACACGGGAAGGCAGTTAGTTACTCCTCTGAGGGGACCGGGAGTCAGGCACCTGCAGTCAGGAACGCCCAGCCTGTTCCACCAGCGGTTCAGTTGTGATGCTTTCACACAAACTGATGGTGGGAGAAAACCCCACCAATTAGAATGAGCTCCCTGAGCCCTAGGAGACTGTAAAACACACACTTCTTTCCTTTCTAAAAACTAAAACAGATCTCAAGAAAAAAAAATGGAGCCTAAATTATAACTAAGGTTTCATTATTTAAAATAATTTTCCTTTAAAAAAAACTTGTTTTCTCACTGACTTTCTTTTTTAAAGAGCTTGAAAGGGGAGGGGCGAGAGAGAAATATAGATTTGTTGTTCCTTGGTGTCTCGGGAGGATGCTCTAATTGACTGAGCTACCTGGCCAGGGCTAAAATAACTTTCCTTGCTCTGGGTGGTGTGGCTGGGTGGACTGAGTGCCCGCCAGCAAACCGAAGGATCGCGGATGATTCCCCGTCTGGGCACTGGGTTTCGGTCCAGGTCTCCAGTAGGGGGCGTGCGAGAGGCAACCACATATTGATGTTTCTTTCCCTCTCTTTCTTCTTCCTTTCCCTTCTTTCTAAAGTCTTAAAAAAAAACTTTAAAAATATTTTTCCTTAACTTACAACGAAAGCACAAGAAATTAGCTTGCTTGCTTCTTTGAAGACCTCCCAGTGGCAACGTATCTGGGAACCCTGCGCGAAGTCACGTGACCCAGCGGAAACGCCCGCCCGCTCCGCCAGTGTTTCCCAATGTCACCAGCAGGGCCAGGGGGGCTGGAGTCAAAACAATGCAGTTGAGAAACGCAGCCATTAATCATTTTATTTTGGAAACCAATTAGGGGATGATGAAAGAAAAAAACAGTGATTCATTTATTTTGATGAAATCTGGCCTTCAAAAGATAGAACAGGCCAGGAAATACACATTATTTTTTTTTATGTTCTAAGAAGGTATCTTAAACTTGACCTTTAAACAAAATTCTTTCCAGGCTCACTAAATGAACAAAACAAATCAGCTAGTTTGTGAACCTGACTAAGACATACTCCACTAACTTATGGGTGTTAAGCTTGAAGGTTAAAAAACTACGTGGGACCGAGGGGCAGGCACAAACTTCACGTCTGAGGCGCTCACATCCACAAGTGGCAGCGCTCCGGGGTCCGATGTCACCTGCAGGATGATGACAGCTTCGTTTCGAAACTGCTCATTAGCTGGGCTCACCTGCCTGTTCCGAAGAGCAAGCAAAGCTCAGTACTAAGAACTCAAGTCAAAGGGTGCATTTCACAACACAGCCTGCATGAACTCAAGTTATTTCTCAGAAGAAACCGTCCAGAATTTCCAGGCTGCGTGGAGAGGGTCATATCAACAGTGCCCTGAAAGGTACAAGGGACATTCCAATGACAGGAAATCCCCATTGGGCTGGACCCCACCAGTTAACCACCCGGCCCCACGATGCTCGTGGAGGACAAAGACGGTGACCGACCGCTCAGGAATCGGAGGAGTTTGGGAAATCTGGGGCAAAATAAATCTACGGAGAAAACTTTGGAGAAAACCCATCAATATGGACAGGAATACCAAAAAGAAGCAAATGCCACAGGATTCTTGACGGCTGATTAAAAAATGTTGCGCCTCGCCCCGGCCAGTGTGGCTCAGTCAGTTGGAGCATCGTCCTGCACGCCGAAAGGCTGTGGGTTCGATTCCTGGTCGGGGCATGTCCGGGAGGCAACCGACTGATGTTTCTCTCTCACATCAATGTATGTCTGTCTGTCTCCCCCCTGCCTTCCTCCCTCCAAATGCAATGTCCTCCGGTGAGGATAAAAATAAAAGAAAGTGTTGTTCCCTAGCAATACTTGTAAGCCACGCAGAGGCAAGACGGTGTTACTGGTGGAGAGCGTCTGATCAGAAATCAGAGAGCAGTCACGAGGTCCAGTCCTGGGGCGCTGCCGCTTGCCGACTTCACGGTCACAGGCAAGCCCCCTAACCTCTCCAAGCCTACAGGCTCTGTCCACACAGTCCAGGATAACACTACCATCTCCTACGACACCAAATGAGGTGCTGTCCCGTGACCAGCGGTGTCTGGTACCGGCACGGACCTATCTGTTAAAGTGCCCCCTCTCCTGCCCTCCCCCCGCTTGCACTCCTCGTGCCAACCGACGCCCCTGCGTTAGAAACCGTGGAAACCGTGTTTGACGTGACTGCTGGCCTGCTGTGGAGGGAGGGGTATGAGCAGAGGACCGCAAGAACGGCTGACCAGCACTGGAGAGGGAAGGAGAGGACCCAGGCGACAAACTGAACGAAAGCTGTCCTGTCCCTGGCCACGCCGGGGAGGGGGTGTTCGGTTACTTGTGGCCTCAGGCTACCATGTGGCCTCTGGAAGGGCAGAGTGTAAAATTCTCCGCTGGAGCAACCACCCCAGCATCAGGAAAGAGGAAAAATGAGGCATGACCAACGGGGGACTTAGAGCGAAGTCCTGGGGGCTGTCAAGACTCGGTTAAGCAGTGGTGTGTCTTCTCACCTCTGAAGTGAGCCCCGAGGCAGCCGCCTGGACGGACATGCTGCTGTGATTTCAGCTTTACTTCTTACTCCTGTTCTGCCTGGCTGGAGGAAGGATGCTGTGGGTTTCAATCCAGGCTCAGTCCTAAACCAGCTGGGGTCTTCGGGCAAGTTAACCCACCTCTCTGGGTCTATTTCCTGTCTTCTTAAACGTTACGTCTTCTTTCCGGGGACCACGTCCCTTCTTCTTGAAACACATCCTTGAGAATGTCTTTTGGTGATATGCGCTCAGTGGTCCGTTCCTTTCTTTGAAAATGTCATTTCATTCTCATCCTTGAAAGACAATCTCATGGCTACGCAATTCCAGAGGAACCGTCATTTTCCCTGCCTTCTTTGAGAGCATCGCTCCCCCGTCCCCAGGGCTTCTGCGCTCGGTGCAGAAAAGCCAGCTGTCCGTCACCCTGATCGCTGTTCCTGTCGGTAATCCGTCTTTCCTCTCTAGCTAGTTTAAGAATCCTTTTGGTCTTTGATGTTCTGTTGGCTCACTATATATTCAGATTTAGACATGGACTTCTCTCCTTCCCTTTTCTTTTCGACTGCTTTGGAAATCTGATGGCTTCCTGAGCCTGAAAATGTTTGTCTCTCTACCACCCTTAGAAGCAAGGGAAGGAGAGGCGCCCGTTCACGACTCCACATGTAACTGACTCCGGTCCTCCCCCAGGGTCAGGGGGCCGAAGGCTCTGGGATGCGCCCGCCCAGCGCCTGACTCCCGTATCCTAGAAACCCAGGCCCACCTATCAGCTCCCAGCCCACAGCCGGGGCTCTTGCGGCCTCTTCCCCGGGTACACTCTGAACGAGGAACGCGCCCGCAGTCCGGGCACACGCCAGAGGGGTCCCCTAGCGGCCTGTGTGTGCGCAGTGTGAACAGAGGCTACGTAGGAAGGCCGAAAGGGCTGCAAGGGTGTGTGCACGAGGCCCCTCGCAGCCAGAACAAGGCTGGGCAGAGACAGAGCAGAGGACTGGGCCACCGGCCAGGGTCTGGCTCAGCCTGTGCTACCACGTGCCAGCGCAAAACTCTGTCCAGTTCAGGAACTCCGCATTTAAATCTGGCTTCCTGGGTCATTAGGAAGGTGTACTTGTCCAGGTCAAAGTACGGAATACATTTTAAGTCTCTTATACTTGTAGCTTTTAACATTTAAACGCATGGCCCTCGGGGCTCCACTCACGCGGCTGCACGGGCGTGCGCAGAGGACGGGAAGGCCCGGCGGGGACGGGCTATGGAACGTCCCGCCCGTCCTCTCCCTCGACGTGGCCTCGTGGCCATCCACCCGCTGTGGCGCCTCCTCCTGGAAGCCCAGGTAAACCCTGGCTGTCCCCTCTCCCCGTGTGCCCTGCCCCTGGACCGCGCGCAGCTGCCGCCTCTCTGTCCGTGCGAGCTGCGGCGGCCTGGGTTACTTCCTCGGGTGTATCCCCCGCCGCACGGACTCTCTCTGCAGCTGCATCCGTCCTGATGCTCGGCCCCTCGCGAACCTCTGTGTTCCAGCGACTATGCTTTTCACCTTGGGGCATTACGTTTGTTTTTTTTAAAAAAACGTTCCCGCCTGTTTTTGATGGTATCATTTTCTTGACTCACATTTTCAATTCCCTCTTTTGTTTTCTCAAAAGCACTAAGGGAACTTACATTCCATACCCAAGGTTGCCAATATCCAAAAGCCAGTATCCAAAAATCCTGACTCCAGAAGTCAGGATTTGCGGTTATTTCTACTCACTCCTACCCGTGATGCCTCGTTTCTGTGTGTGCTTCTTGCCAGTCCGTCAGTCTGTCCCCTTTTCTGGTGTGCTCACGTCGGTCAGCACAATCAGCGGAAACCCCTTTCAGTCCAGGAAAAGGCTGCAGTTTATCGAGTGCCCAGGGATACTAAAAACCTAGGTCCACCACTGCAAACCACCACTTCCAGTGTGCAGTTGCTGGGGGTACACAAACTTCTCAACCTGGTCAGGAGCCACAGGTTCTCGTGTGACTTTTTTCCTTTGCCTCCCCCTACAGCCAAAGGTGAAACCATTTCCCTAGCAGCTTGGTACTGTGTGAGGTGTTCCCCCCCACAGCCCGCCTCCCCTCGCAGAGTGCGGCCGCTCGGGAGCCTGGGCTTTACTAGAAGTGACCCGGGACCCCTGACCCTCCCTCTACACCCCCGGGAGAGCCCGGGGCCCCGGCGCAGCACGCCCCCCCTCCCACACCCGCACCCCCACGGTGTCGCCGGTGGGTGCTTCACCTTGGGGTGAAGCTTTATGAGCAGATTACGTTCATGGTTGCAGATGTCTTCCCAATAGTCTGCTTTTTGGTTGAAAGAGAAAAATTAGCAAGTGTCCCACGGAGGGACCAGAACGTAATAATAACATGGAGAAACCTGAAGGTAATAAGAAGGAAACACCAAACTAAAATGTAAAAGCATTCTGTAAGATGACTGGCCTGCACTCCTTTAGAATACCTGTGTTACCTAAACCAGAAACACCGAGGACCAGCTGCAGGTCACAGAGTATTAAAGAGCGTAACGAAGTAATGCCGCCCATGACCCCGGACTGACTCCTACACTTGGGAAAGGGGGGTTGCTATAAAGGTCTTACTGCGACAACTGAGAAAACTAGAATATGAGCTGTACATCGAATAAAAATATTGTAATTAAAGTTAAATCTCCTCAAATTGATAATTATACAGTACTTAAGTAAGAGAATATCCCTGTTCTAAGGAAATATACCCAAAACATTAAGAGATAATGGGGCAAAATTTTATAACAACATAGCTGACTGAGAAAACTGAATTTTATATCCATACACACACGTGGGGGCGGATAATAAAGAAAATACATTGTGGCGAAATGTGAAAAACGGATGAATCTAAGTAAAGGTATGTGGGAATTCTCTGCACTACTCTGATAAATTTTCTGTAAGTTCTGAAATTATTTCAAAGTACAAAGTGAAAAAAAAAGCCATGGCCAAACCTGAGCCAGTGCGCACATGAGAAACAGAGTAAGCGCAGGTACGGTTCGCTCTAGCAAGCAGCACGGGGCTGCGAGCAACCTCTACCCCACCCGCGCGATTCTGCTGAGGGCCAGGTGAGGAAGTCACGGAGTCCCACCCCTGCTCCAGACAGAGAGAGCCACGGGGAACAGCACTCCTGCCCTAACGAGAAAAAGCCACATAATCCATAAATCATGACTCTTCCTGAGCCTCTCAGAGAGCTGAGGTCACGAAGTAACCAAGTGAACTGAATTCTAAGGACTGAGTGGTCCCCCCAAAGACAGACAGACGCGCAAACTGTGAGACCTTTCCCGGAGCGCAGGGGGAAGAGGTGGCTGCCCTAAAGCGAGGGAAGAGGAAACGGCTTAAAGTTTAACAAACCCTTACGAAGCCAAGTGTGGCGGAGTATATGTGACACACGGAATCCCTGGGAGCTCCGGACTCGAGGCCGGCCTGAAACCTCGCGCAGGCTCTTCCCCACGGGCCTCCCCAGACGAGGAGGGCCGGAGGCGGGGCAGGGCAGGGGAGGGGGGGAGCCCCCCTCAGGCCCGGGCTGGGGTGGCACCTTGTCCACCTCCCGGACCCTCCTCTCACACTGCACAACACACAAGTCCCAGTCCGACGGGAGAAGGGCACAAAGCCCTCCCTGCTCCTGGGACCCAGGTAAAGAGACAAAGCAGACGTCGGCACCACGTGGAGGAGGGGCACATGGGAAACCCCACCCCACCTGAGTCCCCCACGCCCGGCCACCCGCACACACAGACATGCGGGCGGAAGAGTGGGGTGCTACAGAGGGTGGAGGTGCTGGAATGCTGAGCCAGCCCCGCCTCTGAAGTCCAGGTAGACAGGACAAGGGTAAGACTCAAGGACGAAGAGAACCAAGAAACTCCCTGCCTCCTTCTGTGAGCCTGCCTCCAGGTAAAAAGCAACGGCAACTCCCCACTAGGGTAACAATACAGGTAGGTTAAGTTACAGGGTGGAAGAAGACAAATGATTCAAGTGTCACCAAAAGAAAGCTGAAGCGGCTACCAGACAAAGCAGAGGTCAGAACGAGGAATACATCTCACCGCGGGTAAGGAGGGACCCTGCACAATGACAACGAGGTCCGTGCCAAAAGGCATGACAACCCGAAATGTGTCCCTACCTAGCAACAGAGCTTCAAAATATATAAAGAAATAATACAAGTCATAATTTGGTTTTCCTTCTAATCCTGACTCGTCGTTTCTTCCTTTTTCTTCCATCATTATTGGTCCAAATTAGCTGTTTTACTTATTAAATTTCTATATGATAGCAGCTTTTACAGCAAACAACTAATTCCCAAACACGCCATGTTTCACTGCAGCACTGCTCCTGCCGGCAAACACAAACTCCAGTGCCCTCTGACATGCTGGGGGAGGGTCTGGGGCGCCGGCGACCACGGAGCAGGGGCAGAGGGGGAGCTCTGGGCGGGGGGGGGCGGAGGGTCCGGCCCGCCCACGGAACCAGAGCATGAAGAGAAAAGGAGAGGAGGAGGCGGAGAGTCCCAGAGCGTGGCCTTGGCCTCCGTCCCTGCGGAATTTTGAGGGAGGGGCTGCTGTGCCTGGTGTTCCAGGACTGGTCAGGGGACAGAAACCACACCTGCCATTTGAATGAGAAAAATTTAATATAAAGAACTAACTACCAGCACCCCAACTGCTAAGAGGTTCTCTAACTGTGCGTTCTTAGATTCTACACCTGCTTGTTCGGCACCCATTAACGCCAGGGCCGAACTGACCGGCAGAGCCGCCCACCTCTGCCCTGCGACGGGGGCCCACGCTCGGAAGCACCTCCCCACCGACCCTCCCTCACCAGGCTCCGGCTGCCCGGGCCCCACACCAGGCCAGGCGCCAGACGACGGGTGCTGAGGATGAGCACACCGGGAAAGGACTAAGGAACGTGGAAGCGCCTTCTCCCCACCCCCAAGATGAGATTCAGACCTCTTCGGAGAGGGCACAGCGCCGCAGGACCCCGTGGCCTGCTAGTGGCAAAGGCGCTCGCCGGGGGAGTGACCCGGAGACGGTCTGTGGAAGCGGCGCTCCACGTGGCGGGTGGACAGACTGGCTGGAGGGTGCGCATGGGTTCGAGCCGGCCCGGGGCACAGCCCGCTGGGTGGCCTGCGGGGCTGCTGAGGGCTGCTGGGCATCCGGCACACCGGCCCACTGAGCCCCACACTCCGCTGGAAAGCAGCACCCTGGAAACGGAAGGGAGCCCCTCCTCCTCGCAGCGTTCCTTCAAAACTCTCTACTGACAAAGCCTAACGCTAAGCCAACTGGCAAAGGAGAAATGCTTGGAGGCCAGGTTCCATGTCCCAAAGCAGGACAAAGAAGAACGGGTTTGGGGGTGAAAGGCAATGCACACTGGCAGTGGCGCAGAGTGAGGGGAACGGAGGGCAGACTGGTACAGAGAGAGGGGAGCATCGGCTGGTGGCCTCCTGAATGCGCCCTGACTGGGGCTTGAACCCGCCACCCTTCGGTTACGGGGCGATGACCCAACCCACGGAGCCACACCGGCCAGGGCTGCGCGGCTATTTTCAGTTTCACCGGAGCCTTCGGCTGCAGGACGGACTTCAGGGGCCATCCAGTTCATCCTCAACTCTCTGAGTGATTCATGTTTCCAGTGTTACCGAGGCTCGAGGAATTCTGCACTGCGGACCACGCGGTGATTAATGTTATTGGACTCCCGCTGATTTTCTTGCGCACGGCAGTGGTGCCGTGGGGGTGCCAGGAAGGTCCTTGCTCTGGGCTGTCGGGGTCTGCAGCCAAGCTCCGGGAGGGGGCGCTGCAGGGAAGGCGGCTGTGCGTCTGCAGCAGGAGGAGAGGGTGTGGCTGTGTTCAGAGTTGGCGAGTCTAGGTGAGGAGGGATACACTGGGTGATTCTTGGCACTGTTTTCTTCGAACTTTTTATGTGTTTAAAAGCTTTCAATAAAAAAATAAAGAAAACAGCCCTGGCTGGCGTGGCTCTGGGGACTGAGCACCAACCAGCCTGTGAACGCAAAGGCTGCGGGTTCAGTCCCCAGTCAGGGTGCATGCCTGGGCTGCAGGTGCGGTCCCCAGTTGGGGGTGTGCCAGAGGCAACCACACACTAACGTTTCTCTCCCTCTCTCCTTCCCTTCCCCTCTGTCTAAAAATAAATAAACAAAATCTGTTTTAAAAAATAAAGAAAACAAAACAATAATGCTCTTGACAAGAACAATCTCTCCTTAAACATCCTCAGGGAACGAAGTCCCACGACTTCTGAGGCCCGCACGGCTGCGGCCTCTGAGTGAGGAAGTGGCGACCAGCAGCTGGGAGGTGCCCAGCGTTAGCGCGTCACGCCCTCCAATCCCCTCGGCCGTCCACGAGGTGGGCGTGCGTTACGGCCACTGGGATCGCACGGGAGTCCCCGCCACAGCTGCAGAGGGTAAGCCGGCGACCGTGCGGCCCCACAGAGGCAGGGTAGAGCCGGGCGTTCAACCTGGGTAGACAGACCCTGGGGCCCTCAATCTCCATAGGACCCATCTTCAAACTGGGCTCAGGATTCATTCTTGGTCCTGACATCCCCTAGCAAATCACAGCAAGCATTTTCCAAAACAGAATCAGAACAGGAAACAGCGCTGTGCTCCGTAACAAGGGTGCGCATTAATCCACAAGCTGCCGACTTCCCCCCTACGTGCGCGCGCACGCGTGCGTCTGTGCCGCAGTGCGGCGGGCACCGTCGTGCACCCGTCGTGGGGGCCGCCAGGTCGGAAAGCCACTCTGGGTTACTCGCCACAGCTCCGCCACTTCCCCTTCCACCTCCTGCCCGGAAGCCTCCCTGTTTAGGAGGGTAGGAAAAGAAGAGCGACGCGGATTTAGATGGTTAAGGGAAAACTTCGGCTGGGAATTCTCTAATCTCAAAATAAGCCAAAATAATATACTTTTAGTACACACTAACAGATAACAATGCAGCTGGAAAATCTGCTAATAAAAAAGACATTTTCAAGTAGGAATTTGGATGATTCCCTTGATGTTTGTCACAGTGAGATGTTACCTGCAATCCTATTAAAACACATCAATTTCAAAATCAGGCTGAAGCAGTATATACGGTCAAAGGTTAAAATCAAAGATTCTCTGAAAAGATTCTCCTCTAGTTATTCTCCACTGAAAATTCCAATGCATGTCAACATGACTCAAGGTCAAGAATGACCACGAAAAACACTGATGTGGCCCGGGAAGTCCAAAAGCACTTGGGGGGGAGGGGCATGAATGGTGGCAGGTTAGTGGGGAGGGATGACTTTAATGAGTCGTCCCAAACCAAGCACCCAACTGTAGGTCCTATTTTAAAAGGTTACAGAGGAGAAGTAAAGGGGGAAAAGGCACTCCACATGTGCTGAAGGCCCGCCGCTGCAGGAGGGTGTCGGGCACGTTAACCTCACCGTGACCACAGGGAATCGCAGGAAGCGAGCACTGCGTCTTTAAATCCCCAGCTCCGTCTCATTCCAAGTTTCTGTCCGAGGCCTTTACTGCTCCCCTGGGACTGCGCTGACTCACTGCGTCTTCGTCTTTGGAATGACGCAAGTGAGCCTCTCTGCACAACTTCAGACCAGGCCGTGACTGTGTCCGGGCGAAGGCGCCCCCGGATCGGTCAGGGACGCCCAAGTGTAGGGCCGCTGAGCCCAGGCGGGCCCGGGGAAGGCCGTCCTTGCACCCCCAGTGTCACTGCGTCTGCTCGCTCTCCTCCGGCTGGTCACACGGGTGCACCACGCTCCTCCGTCTCTCAACACGCGCGTGCTCCCTGGGGCCCCACGCCCACCTCCACTGCCCCCTCGGAGCCCCGTCTGCTGTCCGGACTGACTTGGCCGTGGGGTAAGAATGGAAACCAGAAATCGAGTCCAGACTTCTCCAGCGCTGAGCATCCCACACACCTGGAGTTCCCTCCGCTAATCTGTTTACTGAGAAAAGAAAACCTCCCCGTGGAGGTCGGGAGAGTGACTTCGACCACCCGTGCTCTCCCACCCTTTTTGGAAGTAATTCCATGCTCCTTCCAGACACGGTGAAATCACCGCACAACGGCTCACGCAGCCTCCTGCACCAGGCCCCTGCACCCACCGAAGACGGTGGGCATGAGTGGGTGACTGTCAGGACCAGCACAGGCGGACATCCGCCCAGTCATTCAGAGAGAACGGCATCAGCCCGGGGCACGTGTCAGGCTCCACGCAGGCCCCAGTGACAGAGCGGACTGCCCAGGACGGGCGGCCCTTCCCCGCACGGAGCTCGCAGCCTAGCGAAGGAGGGAGGCCATGAGTACGTGCCACGCTAACAGGGCTCGCTGTGCCCAAAGTGCCAGCAAGCACGAACACGGGTGCCGGGGACTCTGGCCGAGCCTGGACAGGCCCCTGGGAGAGTGACGTGTGAGAGGAGGCGTGGGGGACGAGACCCCGTCAGCCGGGGAGCCGAGAGCAGAGACGGGGCAAGTGGGGGGACGATGCACCTAGAAATGGCAGGGGGAGGCGGCAGCGAGGAAGGGCCTGCTACCGCGTCGACAGGGAGCGAGGAGAATCCCCAAACGCAAGCCGCGAGGCTTCTGCTGGGAACGGTCGGACACGGAGCGCCCAGACCGCCGCCGGTACAAGGAGGGCAAACAAGGCCATACGCAGCCGCTTGACCCTGAACTAGGTAACCCCAGTGTGACCTGACCCACCGCACTTCCAAAAGGCCCCACGGCTTCCCCCCAAAGGGACGACCAAAGACCAGAGGACGAGCCAACAGAAACTGTGTTTGCTCTCTTAAAGGTGGTTTACACTGCGGCTGGCTGTGTTCACACAGATCATGAAAGGTGTCCGTGGAGCCAGGAAGCAGAGTGGGCTCTGTCAATACACAGGCTGAACAGCCGGCCGTAAAGGATAAAACTGCTGGCAATCCAGCTCAGTGTCAGATTTTGCCAGTAGCCCTCAAGATCAAATGCAATGTCGCCTATTCCTGTCGTATCCCTACCTAGCAAGACAGCCACCGGAAAGCATCAAGAGTGTGACACTGCTCTAAACCCAGAGGGACTCCCCACGTGACGCCGCTCACTTGGTGTCTTTGTGGTTGTTTTTCCTGGAGCGGCCACGGCTGCTCTGCCGAAACAGCTCACTGTGGAACGTGCCACTGTGTACCCTCTTCCCCACCGCACAGGCGGCAGACACCAGGCCTGTGGGCCACACCCGGGCCTCCGCCTGGTTTCATCCGGCCCTTCTCACTGGTGGCAGCGCTGAGCTCCTTGCCCCTAGTTAAGCAGCAGTTCCACTTACGCAGTCCTAAAGTTACATTCGGCCCTTTGAGGGCCACCTGAGGCTGATATGGCCCCGGTGACAATGAGTGTGACACCCCCGCTCTACAGAAACGTGTGAGATTCCCCCCTCCCCAGGCACGACGGGCTAGACAGTACGAGGCCCTTTCACGACGTGCGGCTGGGGACGGCAGTCCTTCCTGCATCTCGAGACTTCACAGGCGCCGTGTCGGAGGTGCGGCCGTGCAGCACCGCGCTCGGGGCCAGCGAGCCCTAACGCCGAGCGCAAGCCAGTGGAGGACGGCGGGGAGGCGAAGGCGGATGGAATTTTTATAGTAAACAACTCTGCCATTATGAATAATGGCTGTTCCTAAAATGTGCTGCTGCTTTTCCAGTATCTCTCTCTCTCCCCCTCTGTTGCCCTGCGTTACCATAACTACCACTTGAATCATCTTAACAAACTGTGCACACGTCTCCAGGGCTGTGACTGCCACCCCGTCACCCCGCGTCACTCTAGATCGGTTTCCTTCACCTGGCAGCTGCTTCTGCCCAAGGCCGGGGGCTGTTTTGGGAACAAGTAATTAGAAATCGATTCTTAAGATTTTATTTTTTCTTCCTCTTTTTATTTAAAGGCTTTATTTATTTATTTATTTTTAGAGAGGGAATGGAGGGAGATAGAGAGAGAGAAACATCAATGTGTGGTTGCTGGGGGTCATGGCCTGCAACCCAGGCATGTGCCCTGACTGGGAATCGAACCTGCGACACTCTGGTTCACAGCCCGCGCTCAATCCACTGAGCTACGCCAGCCAGGGGCTAAGATTTTCTTAAAGTCATAGTTCTCATCAATATATGATAATACTCAAATCTTGCTTAATCATAATTCTCAATTAGAAAGCTTTTCCTTCCCTATTTACCACAAACTTTTCAATTTTCAAAGAGAAAATGACAGATTTTCAAAATGCAAGGGCCTTTTAAAAAGTCCTAGATAGATAAGCTCCAGACAACACACATTTGGCCTACAGGCCCACGTTCTCCTTGTCCGCAGTAGCCCGCGGGAATCGGAAGAGTTACCGTAACGCCTGGGTTTCTGGGAAAAGGACTCAGCACACGCGCCGTCTCATCTCCTTCCTGTGGTCCCTTCCGCTCACACGGGAGGAACTTTAAAAAGCCCGAACCCACGACGATGATGGAAACGGAGCGGGAGTGGCCACCAGATGGGAAATCTCGAGAAGGGTCTGGCACCTGGAGGCGGAGGGGAAGCGGCGCGGGGGAGTCGCGCCGAGGGTCTCGCCGCCGTGGGCACGGAGGGAGCCGGCCGCCAGGAAGCAGCCCCGGCGTGCGGACGGCACGTGGGATGGGGGGTGCGAGTGAGACGGGGGCGGAGGGGGTGTTGGAGGTTTATGTGTGCAACGGTGGACGACCAACACACCCACCACATCCACCTCCCCACGCCCAGACGCTCACCCCCCGCCGGAGGGACCCGCTCTGCGGGACGGAGGGAAGCCCAGAGGCACTGATGCAGCGCAGCGCTGCCCCCGAGGGGTCTCTTCAGTCCCCCACTCAGTAAACCGGAACTGTCACCAGCCAGCCTGCCTGCCATCCCTCCCACAGACGCAGAACTCCCCATCAGCCTCCCTATTCCCACTTTCGTTTTTCTTTTGAAAGACTTTGTTTGTTTATCTTTGGAGAGATGGTAAGGGAGGGAGAAAGAAAGCGAGAGAAACATGGACTGGCTGCCTCCCACGCCCCCACCTGGGGACCTGGCCCGCAACCCAGGCGTGTGCCCTCGCCGGGGATCAAACCAGCGACATTTCATTTCACAGGCTGGCGCTCAACCCTCTGAGCCACACCGGCCGGGGCTCCCACCTTCTTAAATACGGACGACCGGGATCCCCAGACTTTGGAGGAGAAGCCTAAGAACATCGCAGAAAAAGACCAAGACAAACAGATGAACCCTGAAGGAAACAAGTAACTCAGGAAACTGGAGTCAATTTTTTAAAACACCGGAAGAAAAAATACCACCACAATAAAAATTTAATTTAAAAAAATGAATGGAAAATAGTTAAGAAAAATCTCCCCAAGCCTGTGTCTCCTTCCTGTGCCCCTTACTCCTTCCAGGAGCCACATTTTGGATAGGGGGAAATTCTGCCCCGTCACTCGGGGCCTCGCCACCGTGAACGCCCAGGTGTTCTCGCTCATCTCCCCCGCCCCCACCCCCACCTGCCGATCCCACATTCCCCGGCCAGTCGCCCCAGTGAGGAGCCGTCCCTCTTTCCTCTCAACCACTGTGATTCTTCCTGCCTATATTATTGATGTGCGGGAAATAACACCCAACTCTGGAACTGGAGGTTGGGGGGGCTTCACCTTCCGGATTCCCTGAACATCGGGGCCATGGTGGACGCCCCCACAGCGCCAGTGCAATGCCCTCTGTGAGCAAACACCAAACACCTGCAACCGAGTCAGTGGACACGCGTGGGAGTGGAACTTCTTAAGGGAAGTTAGTGTAACGACAGACACCTCCTCTCCCCCCGAAGGCTCACAAGGGTCCCCCAACCCGGTAATAACGTAGGTCACCCCGATAAAACAAACCCACACCAAACCTAAATCCAGCCGGTCACAGCGACCACTGCCTAGAAGTACCCATTTTAAATCTGTAAGGCAGGCACACTGTGCTCCAGGAGAACCGCGAATAAAATGTTAAAAGCGTGCCCCGCGTTTGTTTAGAATGCCACTGTGTGGAGAAGGATGCAGGACGCTCCCTTCGCAGACGCACTTTTTCCCGGTTAAGCACACGGGCTTCCGAGCGCCGGCGCCCGTCAGTGCGCAGTGGCTACGGCGCTTACGAACGAATGCTCCCACATCCCGACATTTGAGTGACAGAAGGCCAGGGCTCGATCCCTCGTCTGCCCCCAGGAACTCAAAGCGCAAACGTGCAGAGTGTGAAGGGGCACCACCCTAGGTGCCTCTGCTCAATTCCCTGCCTGACACTCTGCGCGGACCTGTCATCTCCTGTTGTTTTTACGAGAGTGCCACCACGTGGTGAATGTTTCCAGTGCACTTCCAACACGGGTTTCGCTTTCCGCAGTTTCTTCAGTCACCTGTGGTCAACCACAGTCCAAAAACATTACGTGGAAAATGCCAGAAAGAAACGATTCCTACGTTTTAAGTTGCGCTCCGTTCTGAGTGGCGTGATGACAGCCCTCGCCCCGCAGTCCCCTCATCTCGCGAGGCCTGTGAAGCATTCCCTGACCCAGCATCATGTCCCCTGCCTGTCGGCCACTTGGTGCCCGTCCGGGTGGTCAGACCGTCTGTTGAGGTCCCGCGGTGCCTGTGTTCCCGTCACCCCGATGCACCCTGCGGCGCCCCACAGCCAGGGGGAGTGGCGCTGGCGGTTCGGGTGCGCCCCTGGGAACCCCCCCCGTCAGGTGCTCCCTCCCAGTGAAAAGGCCAAGTCCTTGACCTGAGAGTCGCTGCACAGGATGGCGGCCGTGATTTACTTTGCCGTTCCCTGTTCAGGGATGTTTAAGTGATTCCCAGTGGGTCTAAATTCAGTTTCTCCCAGGCGCTAATTTAATTCTCCCACGACCCACCTACGCAGCGGTTCTATAGCAGGTTGGTCCCCTGGGCTTGCAGAGATGCACTGATCTGTTCCTCCAGCCAACGCTGCTCTGCCAGGGACGCAACACCTACGGGGCCGAGAGTCACCTCTCTCACTGCCTGTCTTCGCTGGCTGGAACGAGCAACAGCCCCCTGCCCGGGGCCAGTTGGGACTGACTTGAGGAGGGCTGGGGGGTGGGGCTGCAGAGGGGCTCTCGGCCCTGACAGCGGGCAGGGTGGTCCCCGAGAAGGCTTCCTGTCGCTGCTCCTTGGTGCTGCTTACCCCCGGCCATTCCCACCAGACTGAGGTCGCGCAGGGAGCGCCACCGCTGGCTCCAGCCCAGGGAGGCTCTGCCAGCGCCCGTCAGAGTCCTCCAAAAGCTCCACTTGCCCTCGAGGCCCGTTCACTCCCAGCCTCCCATGCAGCCGCGTACTCAGCAAAGCGTGAGTTATTTCACGTGTTCACAAGGCAGCAGCCAAGCCAATCCTGCCACCAACCTTTCCATCCAAAGGGAGACAGAAAAAGGGGGGTGGCCGCAAGCTCTAACGCCTAGAGGGGACCGGGCAGTTGTGCACGTGAGTTAAGTGTACAGGGAGGGGCCTCCCATTTTAAAAGACGCTGCAGCCGCCCAGCACCAGCAGACAGCTGGCATGTGGAAATCAGGGCTGTGGAGGTACAGTCTGCTAGTTTAAAAAATTATTATGGAAATTGAAAAATCGACCTCCAAGTAGAAAGAGCAGCTGAAGAACCCCAAGCACCCCGTGCACCCACAGACCACCCACCCGGCTTCGGCCAGCGTCTCCTCGGCTGCACGGGCCCCCCCGTCCACGCCCACTCCTCCGGTCAGGTCGCTCTAAAGCAAAAACCTGATTTCGCATCATTTCATTCAAAAGTATTTTAATATGTCTCTAAAAGATAAATATTAATTTTTAAACATCATGGTTCTTTTGGTTTATTATACCTAAAAATTAACAATAACTCTTTAGTATCAGCCAGTATTCAGTCAGTTCAAATTTCCCCATCAGCTCATAAATGGATTTTCCCAATTTTCATATTTTATTTGGATTCAGATCTTAGTCAGCTCCCAACACTGCAATTATGTCTCCTTCAATTTACAGCTTCCACTTAATTTTTTTTTTGCTTCCAATTTATCCATTAATGAAACCAAGTCATTTGTGCTACAGAGTTCCCTTCAGCCTAAATTTTGATGACTGAGTTTAATACATTAGGAGCTACATTTTAATGTTCCTCCCTGTGCAGAAGTTGCTTCGCTCAAATGCGGGTGACTGCTTCTGTTTGAAGGAGAAACAGGGCCTGCCCTGGCTGGTGTGGCTCAGAGGCCCGGGCTCTGAGGGCGGGGCGTCGTAGGAAGGGTTGCCATTCCCGGTCAGGGCACGGGCCTAGGTTGCGGGCCAGGTCCCCGGCTGGGGGCGCACACCAGTGTTTCTCTCCCTGTCTCCCTCCATCCCCCTCTCTCTGGAAATAAAAAAGTAAATAAACCCTTTTTAAAAGGAGAGAGAGATGACCCATCTCCCTGTGTGCACGTGCGCACGCACCAAGGTTGGGGAGCCCACGCGGTGACTGGTTTGAGAAGCCGCGTGTGTTCCTTTCTCACACGACCTGCAAGGCTCCCAGAACCGTCATTTAGCATTCCCGGTTGGGGTCAGACTCCGCAGGGCATTCGGGGGCCAGCTGAGCCCGTCTGCGGCAGAAGGGAGCGCTGCGGGCCCCTGGCATTCTGGCAGGAGCGCAAACAACTACGTCCACATAATCGAGGCGACTGCAGACGACACGCGCTGTGAAGAACTTGCAAGGGGAGGGGATGAGGAGCTGGCACTAGCCTGGGTACTCCGCCAGCCCGGGTGCCCTGCACTGGGTGGCCGGCGAAAGCCTTCCCAGAAGGTGCCGCACGAGCCAGGCACAGAAGAGGTGGCGTGAGAGCGCCCCACAGGGGCCAGGGCAGGGCCTGGGGCAGGCACTACCGGGGAAAGGCGCCACAGTAAACAAAAGGAGTGATGAGGGGGGTGAGGTCCAGGAGGGAAACCAGGCCCAGACCAAGGGGGAAGTCGGGGTTCTACTCGAACTGAGACGGGGACCCACCGGACCGGACGCTGGGCGGTGAGAAGGCCCGACGCAGGCGTCTGAGGAGCGGCCTCTCTGGTGGAGGCAGGAGCGCAGGGGCTAGATCCGGCTGCGAGGCTGGGAACCCTTCGGCGGAGGGGTGGCGGTGTGCGGGGCCGGGGTGGTCCTCGAGAGGATGCCAAGGCCACAGGCCGGCACCCTGTCCTCTGGCCCTGAGCCATCAAGGAGAGGGCAGGCCTGAAATGCGAAGGCCGAGTTCAGCGGGATCCCCTTGACCCGGAAGGAAAGCCCTCAGCAGCAGCTGCGCTTCTCCAGCTCAGTGATCGCCGGGGACGTTCTCCTCTGCACCCCGACGAGCAGCATCCCACACGGCCGCCCGGGCTGTGCGCCCAAGGGACACTCCGATTTCCTGGCAGAAGCCGCCCTGGCTGGGGCTGCCCTTCAGGCAGGTTTCCCGGTCTTTTCTCAGGGTCCTGCTCAGAAGCCTGCCCGCCACGATCCCCCCCATCCCCCCCGCCAACAGTGAGGCGTCTGCCTGGCCCGGCCAGACCGCCTTTCCGGGCTGTGGTCGTGTGGGCTGCTCCGGTTATTCCACAGGACGGGCCGCGAACTGGCGGGGGGGGCGCTGGGGAGGCCTGGTGGGCTTGGTGGGAGTCTGTGGAATGCCACGGCCACATTCCTCAGAGCGCACCGACGCCGGCCGAGCCCTCCCAGGCGGAGGCCCCGGGGCAGCAGCTCCCCCTCCACCCTGGGAAACTTGTCGTGGGTGATGGCCTGCACCCACTGGGTCTCCATTCCAGACACAATCTGATGAATCCACCCGATTCTTGGCTTCATCTTTTCTCTCCCCGGGGAACCCCTTCCAGGAGACCAGCACCTCGTCCTGGGCGAGTTCCCTCCCTGACCCTGCTGACCGACCCTGCTGACGGACACCGGGTCCAGCGGGCCGCCGCTCACCACTGACTCGTCAGGTCAGTGCCAGGGCTGGGAGAACCTGCCAACTGCTATGACGCCCACTGGATTTATGTAACTTCCAAAAGTGTCGGCACCTGTGAAAGCGCCAAACCTGTGCCGCACAGAAGAAAGCCACAGGGACCCTTGGGGGCAGCGAGGCCCCGAGACAGGTCAGGGGCACACGGGCCGTTGGGCCGAATTCGGCCTCTGCGCCCCCAGATGACCGGGACGTTCTCCCCGGTGAAGACAAGGGCTGACCTGTGGACGTCGGTGCACAGGTAAACGGACTCACGGGCACACCTTCCGGAGGGGCCGTCGGAAACATGTTCAGCAGCTTTCAAAGTGACCTGTTGTGTTTTTTTTGATGCAGAAAGCCCACTTCTAGAAATGTATCCTCAGAAAATACTAAGAACGTTCAAAATGGACCCTAGAGACGATTCTGGGGAGAAAACCTGCAAACGAGGAACGTGCCCAGCACTGAAGGGTTCGGGGCCAACTCCCGGCACAGCCACGCCCCCCCCAGGCGCCTGGGGGGGGGGGCCCCCGCCCTGCTGCATTTGGCATAGCTCTCCCGCCTCCCGCAAGGGCGCCCTCCGCAGGGAGCGGCGAGCAGCGCCCGGGTGCCCCCCCCCCCCGCCTGTCCTACTATCACGACTATGGCAAAGTCTCCCGTGAGCCTCCAACAACCCCCTTGAGAACCTGATAAAGGCTAAGAATCTCCTTGCCAAAAAATCCCCCCACAAAAACAACAAAAACTACATAAACACACACGTTTTTGTATATAATTTCAGAAAGGCCTAGGAAGTCCAAAGCGAAGCATATGACTCATATTCAACAATAAAAAGTCACCTTGGCAAAGTAACAGATTCTGAATATGGGCAACTCTGGCAAAAAAAAAAAAAGAGAGGTTGGGAACTTCCGTCTTCGGAGTGGCCGGTCACTCAGGCGGACAGGCCCCTCGTGTGCTCTGAAGTCACCAAACCCACCCACGCCCAGGGCGTCAGGAACACCCATACGACTGCCTGGACCCTGCGCACAACCGGCACAGGCAACAATGCGGCCTAAGGACCCAGGAATCTGCACAGATTTCCAAGGTTTTTTGATACGCTCATCAGAACAAGGACCTGATCCCGCAAACGCACTGTGGAAACCAGAAACTCGGTCCCCCTCACGGGAGAGGGAGACCCTAACACATGAACAGATCGGGGACAGTTTGGTCCAAACCAGAAGAACCAGCGGGAGCGAGATACAACAGCTCGCAGGGCCCTGGGGAAACCGGTGGTACCAAAACCTCGCCTCGCAGGGTAAACGCACCCCAGAAATCTGGGCTCTTGTCTCCCCTGCGGTTTCCGGGCAAGTGCGGCGGCACTCCCAGAGAAGGAGCGCCCCCCGCCATGGCACGGCGATGACCACTTCCTGGCCCCTGCCCATCCCTGAGGCCCTCACGGCCACTCCCCGCTCCGGCCAGCAGCCTGCCCATGCGGGATCTTTGCGGTCACTGCCCCTTTGCCCGGAATGTTCTTCACCCCTGCAGAGCCTGCCTGCAGGTCCGGCCTCGGCATGAGTGTCTCCCCCTCATGCCTTTCCCGGCCTCCCCCTTTCACCCTCACGCTAGGCTCACGTTCCCCCGTTGTTGGCAGCGGAGCTGGTGGCGACTCTGATGACAACACAATCCCAACCAAGATGTTCTGCGGACCTACTGTGCACCGGGGCCGTTCTGCATTCGTTGTGTGTGCAGCATTAGCTCGTTGAAGCCTCACTGTAAACCAAGGGGGTGGTTACCACGATGGTACCACAGCCAGTCCAGTGGCCAGCCTCCGAAACGGTCCCCAGTGAGTCCCACCTTCCGTGTTCAGTGCCCTCCCCCACTGAACAGGGCTGACCTGCGTAATGTATCGGACACCGCAGAAACGACCGTGTGACTTCTGCAGCGAGGTCATAAAAGACGCTGCAGCTTCTGCCCTGTGGTGCTCCCTTAGAATGCTTGTTCCGGGGACACCGAAGCGACCTGTCTGTGGAACCATGGCCCCAGCCGGCAGCAGCTGCGCCGCCCGCCAGGGGGCCCTCCAGCCCCAGTCAGGCCGCCAGATGACTGCAGCTCCCGTGGCCACGTCGAGGCTCCCGTCTCAGCTCAGTGGTGACCACAAGCCTGAACCCCCCCACCCCCGCTGACCCCCTCCTGAGTCCCCGGTCCCCAGACACTGTGAGGTAATACATACTTGCTGTTTGAAGCAACCACATTTTGAGGTGATTTGTCATGCCGAAATAGATAACACCGATGGGAAAACCGAGACTGAGAATGTAACCAGCTCACCAAAGGTTCTGAACCCTGCTTGTCTGGCTCTAGAGTCTGCGTTCTCAACTGTTACATCACGCAGCCAGCCCTGGCTGCTGGTGCTCAGTGGAGGGAGCCCCGGCCTGTGATCGGAAAGGTTGCTGGTTCGGTTCCCAGTCAGGGCGCATGCCTGGGTTGTGGGCCAGGTCCCCAGCTGGGGGGCCGATCCATGCAACCGATCGACCGATGTGTCTGTCGCACATCGGTGCTCCCCTCTCTTTCTCCCTCCCTTCCACTCCCTCTAAAAGTAAATCAATAAAATCCCTAAAAAGAACATGGCTGGCCCTGCCTGGTGTGGCTCAGTGGATTGAGTGCAGGCTGCAAACCAAAAGGTCGCCGGTTCGATTCCCAGTCAGGGCCCATGCTTGGGTTGCAGGCCAGGTCCCCAGTGGGGGCCACATGAAAGTCAACCACACACTGATGTTTCTCTCTCTTTCTCCCTCCCTTCCCCTCTCTAAAAATGCATAGATAAAATCTTAAAAATAAAAAAAGAATATGGCTGGATATACCAGTCAGCCTCCTCCACAGAAGGATGAGTGCTCCAACAGACCTCACAAAGGCAAGAGTCATTGCCATTTCCAATGCTGTAACCTCCCCCGAACACCTGTGCCACACACCTGCGCCACACACCTGCCGTGTCACAGACATTGGTAAAAAAACCAATAGGTGAGACGGATGAAAGGAAAAGAATCACAAAAATGTTAGGAGTGGACGGTGGGATTACAGGTGACATGTTCTATGCTACACTTGGCTAAATTTAACAAATTTTCCACGAAGTACATGTAGTATGGGGTCCAGTTACTTGAGTTCAATCTGAACTGGGACCTGAGTGGAAAGGAGGCCGGCCGCCCGAACGTCCCCGGGCGGAGGGACGAAAGGACGGTGCAGAGGCCCTGCTGTGGTCACGAAGGCGAACTCGCACTGGAGGACCGGGAAGGTGGGCCCGCGAGGCTCGGAGGGGCTGCTGGCCGGGCACGCAGGCCAGGCCTCGGCGGGGCGTCCGGCCCTTCGCTGCAGCACAAGGAGAAGCCCCTGGAGGGTCTGAAGCAGAAAGACCGAACGCGGGCGTGCGGGAAGGAGGGCGCTGCACAGATCCGGGCGGAGCGATGGGTCTGGGAAGACGATCAATCCGTGTGAGTGCTCAGCCCGAGGCCGGGCACGCGCCCCGCGCCCCGCGCCCCACCACTGCTAACTTCTGCTCTGTAATCACTCGGTGTGAAGATCACCACAAACACACACCATCGCTGTGAAACATGAAGTGCACGCACCACGAAACTAAAAATCCCCGTGCTCTCCACCAGCGGTCCCCGGCCTCCTGAGCCCGAGAACCTCCGGAAGGTGTCTCATCAGCCCCCCCACCCCCACTCCGATGACAAGGCAATGCCCTCTCTCAGTCAGCCTCCCGGACCCAACGAAGCAGGTACGGCCTGTGCCGAGACGACCACGAGGTGCAGCCAGGAAAGCCGGTACAGACGGAGTCAGAGCTCCACCCCAGGCCTGTCTCTCTCGCCGCTCTGCAGACCGAGATGGAGGTAATGCATCGAGCGCTCGGCGCAGCGTCCTGCTCTGGGTAAACTCAACCTAAGTCAGCGAAGCGAAGCATCTAAGCAGTGTCACAGCATCCCTGCTAGGAAGGCATCATGAGTCCCATCTTCACAGCTGAGGGAACCGGGTCAAACTCCTGAAGGAAAAGAGACAGTGCTGGGGGTGGCAGGAGGGCTGTGGCGGTGCCTTGCGGGGGGGGCTATAGCTCCCTAGCTTTCTCAGAATCCTCATCAAGCCCCTCCAGTTTTTCCCCACGAAAGTGAGAGTCTCAACAGGAAAGGGGGCGGGGCCTGTGCACGGCCCCCTTCTGGAGCTCTCCCCCAGGCCCGGTGAGCCCCTCCCCAGTGGGATGCGCTCAGAGACCTGCTCCAGGAGCACCCTGCTCCGGCCTTCTCGCAGGCCCAGGAGAGAATTCCGCAGAACGATGGGAGTCTGAGTCCCCTTTCCAACCAGTGTCCAGCGCTGCCCCCACACCCGGGGTCCAGCCACAGAGAGGCGACAGCAGGCGGCACCAAGAAAGCCCAGCTCTGCCCCGGCTGAGGGCCTGGAGGGTTCCAAGTGCCGCAGCCCCACACTCAGGAGCACACAGCGAGAAGGGGCTGGGTGTCCTTTTAAAACACCCCGGGCACACACACCCCGAAACCGCCTCCCAGTACAGCAGGCTACCATCGGCTGCCACAGGCGGACACCGGGCCAGCGCGGACGCCGCGGGGGCCAGCAGCGGGCAGGCGCCCCGAGGCCCGGCTCCCTTCAGACGCTGGAAGATAACAGGACAAACGGCCCTTTCCCTGCACCTCCCACAAGCCCTCACTTCTCTCTCTCTCTTTTTTTTTTTGGCAAAACACTCTCGGGCTGCCTTAAACACTGTCAAGATGATCCCGAAGATGAAGAGCAAATGTCAGCGTGAAACGCATTTCCACGGCTCGGAAGAGAAACACTTCCATTCATAGCACTGCTGGACTGGACAACAGCGGATACAGGCGCCACCTTCGGTGGGTGTGTCTGCAGGTGTAAAACGTCTTCAGAGTCGGGAAGAACTGAGTGACCCTGAACTAATCTGAGTGACCCCGAAGATCGCTGCGACAGCGGGTGACAGACCCGGGGCGAACGTCGCACTCTCACCTGCCCCAGCGGCTCACGACAATACCCACCCGAGTGCGGGAAGTGGGGGGAGCAGTCCCCCAGGACAGCTGAAGGGGAGCCCCAGTGCTCACTCCGTTTGCCAGCAGTCTCGGGGTGAGGGTGAGGAACCCCGAAACCTCCGCCCTCAGAGCTTCCCTAGGCCAGCAGCGCTGGGGAACCGGCGGCAGGAGGAGGCCGGTGTGCGTGTGCACCGACACGCCCGCTCTTCTCTATGAGGAAGGCGGCTGCCCCTTCTCTCTCGGAGATGCGGAGGAGGAGCAACTGGCTCACACGGTGGGACGGCTACACGGCGCCTCCAAGTCATTTCTCAGCACGTGAGGAGTGGGACCCACTGTCTTCTGTGTTCTGACACAGACTCATCAGCTCGAGTTCTTTCTGCACGATGAAGCTCCCGACAGGCACAGGCCCCGGACAGTGTCCCTGCCGTCCTCTGTCACCGTCTCCACAGCTGGAGCACACCTCCAGCGACGGGGGCCGCAGGCCAGACTGATCTCTGGGAGACCAGCGAGGGCAGTGTGCCAGCAGGGGCCCCGGGCAGGCACCCAGCGCACCCTGCACTGCACTGCACTGCAGTCACTCTGCAGTCCCCGTCACTCTGCAGTCCCCACCGAGCCAGGGGAGGGAACGCAGGGCAAGGCCTGCAGCGGGGTCTCGGGAAGACAGAGCTTTGCTTCTGCCGAGATGGGAGGGATGAGACTTGATCAGAAGGGTCTCCCGATTGACACACCCTCATAGCTGACACATCACATGCCTTCCGAGTGCACGGGAGAACAGCAGGAAGGGGGGCGTCCCGCTGGGCCTGCCGGAAGCGAGCCCTACCCGGCGGTCACTCCGACCATTCAAGTTGGTTCTCCCCAGAGACCCGGGGAGAACCAGGTTCTCTAAGTCGTGTGAGAACCGAGAGTGACATGCAAATAAGGGGTGAGTGAGTGACACGTGAGTACGAACCGCGGTGGGGAGCAGAGAGTGGAGACTATTAATCCAGAGCCGTTTAATGAAGCGTGTCCAGAACCAAAAGCACCGCCCTCTTCTGCTGAGAAAGAACTGCAGAGAGCCACTCCGCCTCTGTGAACGTCACGGCCACGTCCCGTTCTCACACTGAAGTTCATGGACTCATCCTTCCCTCCTCCCTCTCTACCCACATGACCAGCCCAGCGGACGCCACATTCAAGACGGCCCTTGGTGCCGTCTCCCTTCTTCGAGCTCTCCTTGCCTCCCACGTAAATGTCCTCCCTCCCACTCCCAGTCCAAACTCAGACTACAGACTAATTTTGCTGAACCATAGCTCTGATCTTTGAACAAATTCCTTCAACAACTGTTTATTGAACATCTGCTATGTGCCAGAACTGTTCTAAATATTGGGGATACTTGCAACGCGCAAACATCCTACTAGGAACCACCTGTAACTCCCAATGGCCACCAAGCCGCTCCTGCTACTTGGCACTCAAGGCCATCTCTGGGACAGCCCGGACGTGCCTCTCCTGGCATAACCCGCACCCTGCCCCGAGTCTCCCAGCCGGCGTGCTCCCCGAGTGTCCTCTCCCCCTGATTGGGTAGCACTCCCGAATCCCCACCTAGTGCGTTCAACAAAGACGCTCAGGGAAGGAGGAGTGCTGCGTGTCGGAGGAGACCCACACAGTGTGAGCCCCGTCTTTGCTACCTGGCCTCTTGTTTAAAAATGTATTTTATTGATTATGCTATTACAGTTGTCCCATTTCCCCCTTCACTCCCCTTCACCCTGCACACCCTCTCCCACCCACATTCCCCCCCTTTAGTTCATGTCCATGTGTCATAAGCTCTTTAGCTTCTACATTTCCCATACTGTTCTTACCTTCCCCCTGTCTACTTTCAACCTACATTCTATGCTACTTACTCTCTGTACCTTTTCCCCCTCTCTCCTCCTCCCACTCCCCTGTTGCTAACCCTCCATGTGATCTCCGTTTCTGTGGTTCTGTTCCTGTTCTAGCTGTTTGCTTAGTTTGTTTTTGCTTTTGTTTAATACCTTGCCTCCTCTGGAAGCCCCCAGTGACGGACTAAGCACCGCCCTCCCCGGCACCTGCCCCGCGGCTTGACCGCCCCCACTGCCTGACAGCTCCTTTCGAGGGGCGTCCAAACGCCTTCTGCTGTGCGCTCCCGTGCACTGCTCCTGACTCCGCCGTCCAGCGCCACGCAGAGTGAGACCAGCTCCCTCCACACGACAGTTCTGTACATGTTCTCAGACAGCGGACACGTCCTACCTTAGTCTCCTCTGCCCCGAGCCAAAAACCTCACCCAGGGTCTTTTATCATTCATCATTCATTCACTCACTCACTCATTCACTCATTCCTTCACTCACTCATTCCTCTGTGACAGGCACGACATGATCTCTGCCCTGAAGACCTTTCAGAGGGAGTAGCAGGCGGGCAAGTATGCAAACGTGTAGTAAGTGCCACAGCGGTAGACACAGGACGCAGCGGAGCAGAGGAAGGGAAACCCCCTGAAGGTGCCGGGCGGTCTTCCTGACAGAGGCAGCAGCCCACCGTGACTTTCACGTTGCCACCTCCTTCCGAAGAAGGAATGAACACCACTACTAGGTACTGGTTATTTACTCTGGGCCAGCCGCCATACTAGGCATGCACTCTACATGCATTCTATACTTCACCCTCATGACCACCCAAGGAGAAAGGCACCAATACCCCCATTTTAAAGATTTTTAGTTATTTATTTTTCGAGAGAGGAGAAGGGAGGAAGAGGGAGAGACACATCAACGTGCAAGAAACATCGATCGGTTGCCTCTTGTGCACCCCCACCTGGGGCCCCGCAACTGAGGCCCGCAATTCAGGCAAGTACCCTGACTGGGAATCAAACCAGCGACCTTCTGTTTTGTGGGACGGCCCCCAACCCACTAAGCCATGCTGGTCAGGGCGGGCCCCACGTTAAGGATGAGAAAACTTGGGCTTAAGGAAGTGAAAACACATGTCCAAGGTCTCATCCCAACCAAGTAGCAGAGAGAGGGTGCGAACCCAGGTCTGCCTGACCTCAGAACCTGAGTGCTTAACCACGGACTGTCTGGGCCTCAGTGCTGGCCGTTTGCTCGTCACTGCCCTTGTGAGAAGCTGACGGAAGGACAGGTTCCCTTCGCGGAAAAATGTTCCCGTGCACGTACTCGAAGGGTGCACAGGTTTCAGGGGTCACAGACTCCCTAAACACTATGCATACATCTTCCTGCCAGGGCAAGAACTCGGGATTAAGAGGTGGATGAGGCTTAGTATCCACCCCCTCCTCCTCCTGGCTCGGGTCGCTGCTGCGGGGGCTGGAAAGCGAAACCCGACACCTCACCGGTCCCTCCTCTGGGCCGGGCTGGAACGCGACTTCGGTTCCACCAATGGGCTGCAGTCACGTGAGGCCGGAGAGCGGGGAGAGGCAGAGCGCGCTCTGCTACTCCCACCGTGGCGGGGGCCCGCTGCGGAAGCAAGAGGTTTTCTGGGGCAAAACGAGGGGTCCTGCGTTCAGGCCTTGGACCGTGGGCATCCCGCGGCGGGGGAGACCTCTGTTTTGCTCTGGGGCCAGGAACGCAAAGTTCTGACCGCGGCAGTGATTGCGGAGCCGGCAACTTCCAGGAGACCAGGCGGCTGCGGCTTCCTGGCATCCCCGCTCTGCGGAGGGGCCTGGGGAATCATTTCTGAAAGTTCGACTAGAACCCTCCGGCTCCCACAACCCTGTTAGCCGTGTAACGCTCTACAGTAAATCCCCTCCCATTAACACGAGCTAGCAGGGGTTCCCTTCTCTGTAACTTAAAACTAACCGCAGGAAATCTGTGTTCTAGATTTTTTAAAAACAAGTAGTTGGACTGAATTACAAATCCCAAGAAAAAAGGTCCTAGTCTTCACCTTCTGCTTTATTTTTTTTTAAGTATATGATCCACAATGGGGCCACAACTGAACACTAACGGCCCCCCAAATTCACAATGTCAGCATTACCTAATTTGGGGAAGAACTGGTGGCTCCTGTTGGGGGCTGCAAGGAGTGGGTGCACACGCGTGTAACACACACGGCGTGTAACGCACGGCACCGGACAGCACAGAGCCACACTCCCAGGTGTCCGCTTTTGGCGGACACTGCCAGTGCTCACAAACAATCGGCAATCCTTCCCCTTCCTGAACACACGGCATTCCCTGGGCCTCCAGCAGGGAAGTGAGACCTTGCACCCAGTTCTGGACGTGGGACGCAACAGGAAGTGACCGTGTGTCCCTTCCTGGCCGGGGAAACGAAGAGTCAGCCAGTTTACGATTCCCGCCGCTTGCTAATGTCGAGGAGATTGCACGTACCAGCTGTGTGGCCAGCCCCCCGACGCCGGGGTCTCCGGCAGTCTGGGCTCCCGAGCAATTGTGCGGGGCAGAGCACCCCGCAGACACACACACACACACACACACACACACACACACACACACACACAGGGGACAAACTTCCTGACGAAGCAGCTGGGGTGTGCGGGCTGTTTATGACCGCAGCAAAGCCCAGCCTGGCCTGCCTGACCACTGCCCTGGGGAAACCCCGCACACGTGCAGGAGGAGCCACAGGCAGGGGCGGGCCTCGCAGCCCTTGCGTTTGTCATCACGGAAAAGGGAGAAACCACCTTGCGGACTGGGAGGACGGGTAAACTGCGGTTTAACCACATCCCAGAATACTGTACAGCAGTGAAATGAGGACCTAGATCTACACGCATCAACAGATAAAAATCTTAACAATGTTGCATAAAGTTTCAAAGAGCATGTACAGAATGATACCACTTATATATTCTTAAACAAAGAATAAAGCCTGTTCCCTGACAATCAACATTTTCCCCCTCCGCCAACCACCCCAATCCCACCAAAAAGGTAGCTTAATAGAAAAAGGAACATGTTATGGATAGGATTCCCCCCCCCGCCTTTAACTTACTGCTGCTATTCAATTGTTAAACTGCAAAAGGAATTAAGTAAAAAAGTAAATAATGAAAAAGCTTTTACCAGCCAACCTCTAAGTATATAACTTTATTTGGCAGTATTTTTTAAGTAAGAAGAACTACCATAACCACGAGCATTCAAATAAAGATCTCGTATCTCAAAATAAAATGACAAATGAACAATTTCATGAAATAATAATAGTCCTACACATTCAAATTATAGTCTCCAAACCTCTTTCACAGATATCAGCACATCTCAGTATCCCTGACCCTGGGAGGGAAACGGAGGCTCGGTTCTATCCAATCAGCTAAGTGCCTTCTCCAAGATCACACGGTTTTACATATCAGGACAAGAGCTAGAAGCAGATATTTATAAACCGTAAATATCTGATTAAGTCGGCACACTCTAACGCCCATACTGCTAACAGCAACTCCGCCCATCAGAAACGTGAACACCTGTAGTCTCTGGAGAGGGCAGCTTCCGGCAGGTCAGCGAGGAAACGCCATGGAATCCCCTTTTCTCAGCCTCGGCCATTTAAAACGATGGGCTCTTCAGTTTCCCGAGACTGAAACCTGGTACCGTGTGTTTATACGAACCTAAACTGTCACGTGCAAAGGCACACAAATTAGAGTAACAGAATGCTATGAAGGTATGTCGTTTATTCTGCATCAGTTCATTTATTCCACTCTGCCATACCTCTCTAAACACGTTTTTAATCTCGGATAATTATTAATCTCATCAGCATTCGGATAATCCCTTACAAGGGATAATTATCTGAATTATCCCTTATAACTCCACAAGAACTCAAGCAATAAATGATACTGTGTTGGACTTAATCGAGGACCCAAACAGGAATTCTGCACAATTTATTACCATAAATCACTGCTTCCAGAGAAAATTAATGGTTAGTGCTTAAAACTTAAAGATGGTTAAAAGTCCTTAAAAGTGATCCGCTGCGAATGGCAGTCTGACAGCAGTAGAAAGGTATGTCCGTGTCGTGCCTGGGGTCATGGGCATGGTGGAACTTGTTAGAGATTCTTCATTTAAAAGGATAATTTGGGAGAGAATCAGCATGATATGGATTTTTTGAAAATTATTCATTGTAAAGCTACATAACACTCACCTCTTAAATTAGAATCAAGTATACAGTTAATTCCAAAGTTTATGAAGAAACTTAACAAGATAAAACGGAATAAAAGAGATTTGTAATGTGCTATTGTATTATAGTATATAGCAATGCTGTTAGGCAATATTCCACTGTAAGAGAGTAATCTGCTTTAGCCGTGACTCAGTTCATTCTTTTCTTCCTCATAGTTATGAAGGTAATAAAAAAGGGAAATTAAAGGGCAAAATGATGCTGGCTGGTGTGGCTCAGTGGATTGAGCACCGGACTGCAAACCAAAGGGTCACTGGTTCGATTCCCAGTCACAGCACGTGCCTGGGTTTCGGGCCAGGTCCCCAGTAGGGGGGTGTGTGAGAGGCAACCACACACGGATGCTTCTCTTCTCTCTTTCTCTCCCTTCCCCTCTGTCTAAAAATAAATAAATAAATAAATAAATAAATAAATAAAATCCTTCAAAACAAAAAAGGCATTAGCATTTTCACATGAAAGGGTGCTCAAAAGCATCAGCAATCAGGAGATGCAAATGAAAGCCACAATGATGTACCCACTAGAACAGTGAAAATTAAAAATACTGATAATACTAAGTTCTGGCAAGGATGCCACTCGTTCTGGCATGCGAGGGTGCCAGTAGAGGTGTAAGATGACAGTCACTCTACAAAATAGCTGGGCAGTTTCTTATACAATGAGAGGTGCAGTTACCATCTGACCCGGGAACAAACATGCCCGGGTCTCCACCCAAGTGTGGCAGGCTGACAAAGGCCTTCCTGAGGATACATTCTACCCACTCCCTGGAACCAGGGAAAGCCACCCTGTACGGCAGAAATGGGTCTCTGCGGATGTGATTCAATTCCGGCTCTTGAGACGAAAAGCTTACCCTGGTGGGCTATGAATGTAACCGTAAGTGTCCTTGTCAGAGGCAGCCGAGGGAGGGCTGACTGCAGGAAGGAGGGGGAGAGCCCACTGGGAGTGAGACGCTGCAGGGGTTGAGGAAGGGGCCGCAGGCAGGAACGCTGGTGGCCTCCAGGGGCCGGAAGCCACGAGGAGGAGCCTCGTCACTACAGCCTCTGGGGGGAGCCAGGTCCTGCTGACACCACGGCTGCAGCCCCGGGTGCTAATGTCAGACTGCTGGCTTTCAGAACAGCGAGAAATAACTCTCCGTTGTTTTAAGCCACCCAGTTTGTGGTAATGTGTTACAGCAGCCATAGAAAACTAAGATACTAAGTGAATTGAAAATTTATGTTCGCACAAAGGTTTATAACAACTCTATTCATAATCATCAATAACGGGAAACAACTCCATGCCCTTCAATAGATGGATGAATAAACTAACTGTGGCATGTTCCTGCGGTGGAACACTACTTGGCAATGAAAAGGAGCAAACCACTGTCATACACAGCACTTGGACGGAGCTCAAAGGCCTTACCCTCAGAAAAAAAAAATGCCAGTCTTAAAAGGTTCCGTTTACATGACATTCTCCAAAAGACGACACGTAATGACAAGAAGACCCGTGGCTGCCAGGAGGAAAAGGCGAGGCCGGGCGACTCCTCCCGCAAAGGGCAAGCAGCACCAGGGCGGCTACTGGGGTTCAGGAACCGGCCGTGGCTGCTGCTGGTTACACAAAGGTGTACATTTTATTTATAGTTTATTTTGTGTTTCTTCCTTCCACGTCGGCACTAGCACAGTCACAAAAGAAAATGGAGTCGTTTTGGAGCCGGGGACGTCCGCAAAGGCGTTTGGGTCGGCCCACTTCCACTCCAGAGTTAAATGCAGGAGTTAAGAGCCGTAGAGTCAAAAGAGGCTCCTGTGTGGAAAGAGCCCCCAAGAAACCCGCCTGGCCTGCGGTCTTCACCCTGCGGCTGGCGGAGACGCTGGTGAGAGTAACTCCGCCGGCGGCACGAAGGCCGGAGGAGACTGAAAGCAGGGCCTGGGGACCAATCCCCAAACAGCCCGCACGGCGTATGAAGATTTACCTTTAAATTCCTTTAAATTGACAGGTTCCCAGAAAGTCACGAGGAGACCTATCCATCGCAACTACACAAAGGAAAAAAAAAATGCAAATACTCCGGTAGACCAGTACGTGTCTTAGGCTTTTGTCTATACAGTGAATCCTTCCGACCAGGGAAAATGAACGGCCTGCGCTACTCCCTGACCCAGGTGGCTCAGGTGACTGGAGCGTCACCCATAGACGGAAAGGCTGGGAGTTCAACTCCTGGTGACGGCCGTGCCTGGGCTGCAGGTTCGGTCCCAGTCAGGGGCACTTACGGGAGGCAACTGATCAATGTTTCTCTCTCACATCGATGCCTCTCTCCCTCCCCTTCTCCCTCCCTTCCCCCCTCTCTAAAGTCAATGTATTACTACTAGAGTTTATTTCTCATTCTTCTTCTGGTTTAGGCCTTTTTGGACTGCTTCTTATTACCGACAGATGCATTACTCTAGACTTATACACAAGAATAGCAGCAATGATTGCTACTTATTAGGAAGGCTAACCAAGTGGCAGGCACTGTTAGACATGCTTTATCCATTATTTCATTTAATCCTCTCATCAAGCATAAAATCGAGGTAAGCACAGGACTCCCGTTTTGCGAACCAGGAACCAGAGACTCGGAGAGGTCAGAGAGGCCTGCTGTGTTCCCCAGAGCTCCCAGAGTGGGCGGCCCGGAGGCTGGGTTCACCTGACGTCCACGCAGCCGCCCCGACGGTGTGGCTCAGTGGGCTGGGTGTCCTCCTGCAGGCCGAAAGGTCACTGGTTCAGTTCTCCGTCCGGGGACACGCCTGGGGTGTGGGCCGGGGTGAGGGCCAGGTCCCAGGGGCAGGGGCAGGGGCGGGGAGTGTGCAGGAGACAACCAAACAATGTTTCTCTTGCGCACCGGTGTTTCTCTTCCTCTCTTCCGCTCTCCCTTCTCCTCTCTCTAACAATAAGTCAGATCTTTAAAAATATGTATCTACTAAGTCAATGGCTGGTCACGCCACTTAGTAAGTGATAAGCTGGGGCCTGAACTCAAACAAAACCATGACCCCGTCCGTCCCCAGCCTCCCCGTCTGACTGGGGGACAGGCACACGAGCAGGAGGCTGGCTGTCGGGGAGGGCAGAACGCCTTCCGTTTCTGGGAACGTGCGGGTGGCAGACACCGTCCGTCACACTCTCCAGCCTCACTTCTCCGGGTCCACTTTATTCATCTGAACTTCAGTGTGCTGGGAGTGCACTCTGCTCTTTTAAAAACAGAATTTTAGCCACAAACAAGAAGGAATTTAATCAATTCTGGAGTTCCATGAGATCAAAAACACCAAATTCCAACACCGGTAAATATTTTTCCACATGCATTTCAAAGAACAAGAGTTGAGGTCTCTTATCTTAAGAATTCAGGCTGAAATCTGGGGAAAGGACTTCAGAATTAGAAACCCAACGTGAAGCCATCCCCCCTCACTCGGAGAGCCAGACGGAAAACCCCCAGCACAGAAGCAGAAGCCGTGGCCTCAGGAGGAGGAGGGGGAGCAAGGAGGTGTGAAGAGCCTTGCTGCTGCTCCTTTGGCTTTCCCTTCCTTCTGCAGAAACCCACCAGCCAGACAGCAGGGCGCCCTGCTCCGCCGGCCCGCAGGAAGCCACCAGCACACTCGTCATTACAAGGTTCCAAGGGAGGGACGGGACCCTCCTCGTCTCCCTACCTTTCCCTTGCCCACCTTGTCTCCCCAAAAGCAAACAGGTTAAAAAACATTCAACTCTGAAACTTCAAGCACAACTGTGGCATGTATATGTGTGTGTGGGGGGGCAGGTGTACAGTTTGCTTGCTCAAAAATTTTTAGGAGTAAGAATACAAAAATAGAGACTGTTTCTCCACACAATGGGAACTACCAGAGGGTTTTCAACTAGAGACTGCATTTTACAACAGAACAAGGAGTCTGGCATCATTCTGTAACTTTTAAATAGTATGTGGCCCTGGCCCGTGTGGCTCAGGTGGTTGGAGTGCCATCCCACAAACCCAAAGGTCCCGAGTTCGGTTCCCAGTCCTCCGAATGTCTCTCTCCCTCTCTCTCCCTGCCCCCCCCTCAAATCAATAAGCACGTCCTCAGGTGAGGATACAAATAAAAAATCAAACAGAAGTAGTCACAGCTACTTTAAAATGTTTAAAATCGTGCGTCAAGGCCCTGCGTCGGGTCCGGCACAGGGGAAGCACTCGAACAGCGGCCGGGACAGGCGGGGATACGAGGCGACGCCTGGTGCGTCTAAGACGGGTCACCTGAGCGTGACCCGCCGTCTGAGAATCAAGCACACAGCCCCCAGCTGTCCTCACGTGCCCCGAAGAGATGGGGGTCCTTCTGTCAAAGCGGGCCTCACCTTCCAGGCGGTGGAGCAAGTTTCCAGTTCAGTCGTCAGACCTCCTCAGGGGGACCCCCGGAGAGTGCCCGGGGCTGGCATCCGAAAAGCCACGTGTGGGTCCCGTCTGACTCACTGCTGAGCGGACGCCCTCCAGATGACACCCCACGGCTGGAGCACAGAGCGGCAGTGGTGCCAGTGCTCTTCGCACTGGCCGCCCTTTGCGTCTGGCCAGAGCCAGAGACCACCGGACAGCACACATGTCACATGTCACACACGTCGCTGGAACCTTGATGGACCTCGGCATGAGCCTGGCACCCCCACAAAGGACGGACACTGGGGCCAGCGGCCAGGTTCCTCCCTTGACAATGGTCTGTAGGGGGCGCAAGTGCTCCGCCAGAGAAGGTCCGAGCCCCCAAGGCACTGGTGCTGTGCAAGGGGATGTGGGGTCACCAAGTCCAACCGACCCACTTCGTCCCTCCTCAGAGGCCCTCGACCCGTCTCACCTGGCCCCGCTTTCCCCCTGCGGGGCTGCAGACGCCCAGGACGGGCGTGGGCCCGCCCTCCCTCGCAGAGCCCGCGGGTCTCGGCCAAGCCTCGCACTGCAGCCAGTACCTGGTACCCCGCTTTCCTCCCGCCACCGCACTTCCCTACCTGACGCGGCCCTTTGGCTAGGGGACGGCTAATGTTCACTTGAACGGGAATTAAAGTGGCACTGATCATGCTGACTGGACTTCAAATGCCTTTCTAGATCAAATCTTCTTTGAATAACTTCCAGAAATGTAACATTGCATTTTTCATAGAACGCTATGTAGTTATTTTAAAGTGCTACTCATATTTCCTGAAAGCTTTCTCCACGATGCCCACATTTTAATTAAACTTAAAAGAAGAAAAGCTCTGAAAAGAAATCTGGAGACACTGCACAGTTAGTGTCACTGCCGAGGACATGATCTTGAATCAGACAATGCCAAGGAGGATGGTAGCTGAACTTCCCGCGCCACGGCCCCGCCAAAGCAACACAGGGCCGTGCAGTGGGCTCACTGCTACCGAATGACGTGAGCAACACACTCGTCTGCAGTTGAGGAGCTCTAGCTTCACTGCTAGACTATGGGAAGGCTCATGTATCACCAAACGAAGATACATTTCTCTAAGGAAAAAAATGTTCTTACCTTGTATGCACTGAACAATAGATTGTTTTAGATGGGAGGGGGATAGACACTATGACTACTACTCACACCATCACGAGAAAGAGAGAGAGAGAAAGAGAGGAAACAGCTATTTGCTGTTCTCATCCGTGCACCCACTCGCTGGTTCCTGCACGTGCCCACTATCGGGGGTCGAACCCTCAGCCTTTGCGTGCTGGGAGGGTGCTCTGACCAACCGAGCCGCCCGGCCAGGGCGTGTTTTAACATTTCTGTGTGTCCTCCCTCATCCACACAGATCACCTCACCCCAGCAACCACCTCAGCTGTGCTTCTCAATAGAAACAAACTCTCCAGATAGGCTAATAATTATCCATTCTTAATTTTTGTTTTTTTTCCTTGTTAAAAATCACTGAAACTGCCCTGGCTGGTGTAGCTCAGTGGATTAAGTGTGGGCCAGTGAATAACGATCTAGAGTCTTAAATTCATAATAGAGGCACATGCCTAGGTTGCGCAGTAGAGTGTCACGTAAGGCGCATGAGAAGCGACCACAGCAGTGTCTCTCTTACCTCTCACCCCACCTCTAAAATAAATATTAAAATCTTTAAAATATAAATTGTTTGATATTAATAACGGCTTATTTCTAGACAATGACCTACCTAGCCATCTGGACGCCTGGACGAGAGTGTGAAACAGTAAATATTGTCATTTCTTCTGCAGAACATTGGCAGGACAGAGTCTTAGGCTAGGAGGTTCTTTGCAGCCTCCTTACTTTTTTTTTTTTTCTCCTGATGGACCATCATTCCTCAAAAATGGACACCGCTCTGAGATCAGAGCTATCTGAACAGAACAGTCAGGCGAAGAGTGGTTAGAGAGGAGGTTTCCAGAGAGGCTCAGACTGAGCCGACTTTGCCGCCTCTCCGCTCCGTGGACCTCGGGAACCAGCCGTGGCACGCACCCGGCAGCCAGGGCAGCTCTGCCCCCCGGCCTTTTTGCAGTGCAGTCCGCAGCAATGAGCTCTCCAGACCGCAGGCCCCGTGCCCTTTAGACATGGCCCGGGGCTCAGCACGTCAGCTGGAGGTGCCGACTGCAGGACGAGCCAAGACCTGGGAGAAGCAGGAGGGCTGGCCCTGGCGAACCCGAATCTGATGGATCCCCTAGAAGCGGCAGCTGCAGGCAAAGGCCAGGCCACACTCCGCCGCGGGACTGTGCTTCAAGGCAATACGAATACGCTGTCCCTGACACCTGATGCTGTCACAGGGTCCCGGGCAGCAATATACCTCGGGGATATAGTTAGGGCGCTGTGGTAGGGAGAGGTAAGATTAACTTCATAAAACAGGATTTTGCCAATTCTACAAAGTAGTATGTAAAAGCGGTATGAAACTAAAGAGCAAAACAAATATAAGAAATGTAATATCATTTGTCAATGGAAGCTGCCATTTTCCTTTCAAAAAAATGAAAAGGGGCCCTGGTTGGTGTGGCTCAGTGGGTCGAGCGCCAGCCTGCGAACCACAGGGTCGCCAGTTTGATTCCCCGTCAGGGCACGTGCCTGGGTTGCAGGCCAGGTCCCCAGTAGGGGGAGCATGAGAGGCAATCACACACTGATGTTTCTCTCCCTCTCTTTGTCCGTCCCTTTCACTGTCTCTAAAAATAAATAGTCTTTAAAAAAGAAAAAGAAAAAGGAAGGTGGCTATTGGGTTGGCCAAAAAGTTTGTTCAGTTTCCCATAAGCTGGCTCTAGTACTGCTTAGTGGTCTTGAACTTCATCAGAAACTATTTTGTTAGACTGTATCGCAACAGCTGTCATGCCATCGTGCATTTTAAAAAACTGACCAAAATTGATGAATTTTTGTGCAGCCAGAAAATACTCAACATTAGAGATCCTAAGAATATAGTAAATGAAAGACAAAAAGAGTAAAGCACAGAACATTATATACCACATGCTGTCTGTTCCACGAGAGATACACATCCGCTTGTATTTGCAGAGAGAAACGCCGGGATGACAGGAAAGACTAGCAGGCCGGCGCCCCGGAGGCCGCGGTGCCGCGCCAAGCGGGGAGGGCCGGGTGGAAGCAGTCTGCTCAGAACACACGTTCGAGACACAGTCCGAAGCTTAACTCGGAAAATGTACAGTCAGAATTATTAAATGTCATTTGAAAATGGATTTTCAAAGTGGCCACAAAGCCTGTAGGAAAAAAGCCTGTATAATCTTTTTAAATTTTTGAATCATAAAATCAAATTCGTTAAAGCCTTAAATTATAAATTATAAAAGCATTAAAAGGTATGTTCATTACACACTACCATCTCCAAACACCCAAACACCACAGGGTAAGAAGATTCAATAGAATATCAAAAACATGATGAAAAAAACAAAAAACTTTGATTAAATAAATTCTAAATCTAAACTCCCCCTCACTTCAACATTGTGAAGATTTTCAAAAAGCATTAGTTCACGTTCAACAAGTACTGTTTTTGGCAGATAAAACCTCAAGCTATCAGAAAACACTGGATCTGAACCCCCGCCCCACAGCGAATCAGCCACGTAGCCCTGAAAGCAGTGCTTCACCTCCCTGAACCCCGCTTTCTCTCCTGAAAATCAGGAGTAACGCCCACCCTACTCACACCACAGATCCAATACATGTATTCGTACTTTAAAAAGGACCTACAAAACACTTCAGTCTTTACACATCCCCAGAAGACACCCTTGGCCTCCAGGACGCTGCGAACCGCCAGTGACACCCCGCAGCACTGTGTGTAACACTGCGGAAGGAGGGTGTGCAGAAGCTCCCGTCCAGCCTACTCGACGCCAGGGCAAACGGGGCAGTGGGCGTTTGTTTTGTTTTCACATCCCTCGTGTAAGCAAAATTTCACGTACTTGTCTTCCTCTGACTTATTTCACTCAGCACAATACCCTCCAGGTCCACCCACGTTGTCACGCATGGCAAGATTTCACTGTTTTTATTGCTGAATAACATTCCACTACATGCACACACACATTAAGTCTGTGACTTTTTGATTTAGAAAAAAGATCCAGAGAAAACAGAATTAAAACTTGAAGATGAGTTAAAATCATTTCCATGCAAAATCTGGATGTCAAATTCCCCCAAGATTCAAACTCATCCTCTACAGAAACGAGCCGTTTTCACAGCGTTGAAAACCACCAGAACCCCGACGACTCCCAGGTGCTGTGTGCAGCCGGGGCCTCGGGCCTGAAGCCAGCCAGGCTTGTAGACTTGACCACATACCTGGCACACCCACCCGATGCCTACGGCAGCCTCGATGGAGCATGCGCCAAGGAAGCTCCGGATCCCCGTCTCCCGGCCCACCTCCCCAGCCCACTCCTCAGTGAACGTCAGTTTTCCAGGTATTCAGTCCAAAACCCTTGGAGTCACCCCTGACTTCACTCACATGCCTCATCTCGCATCTAATCCAAGGGCACACCCAGTCCGCTGTGCCTTCGGACAGTCGCAGAATCTGACCCCTCCCGGTCAGTGCTACTGTTCTTCCCGCCTAGACTGACACAATTGGCCCCTGAGCGGGAGGATTCCTGCTCCCCCCAGCTCTCCTTAGGGCGCAGCAGCCAGAGAGATTTTACTAGAGCAGAAATCAGGTCCTGTTTCTCCACCGGTGACTCCAAACTTTTCCAAAGGCTCCCAAACCACATGAGTAAAAGTCAAAATCCTTGAAATGGCCAACCAGACCACCCACCCCAGCCGCCCTCCCCCCACCTCCCATCTCGTCCCTACCACGGCCCTCCGGCCTTCTCTGCTCCAGCCCAGCGAGCTGTAGCCACTGAGCATCCCCACCCCCTTTCCTCCGCCTGAAATACCTTCACCCCATTGTTTCACTCATTCAGCTCATTGATGGTCTGTCTCCTCCCACTAGAATTCGAGTCCATTCACTGCTGCAGCGCTGACAACTAAAGCACTGCCACGGACACGGTGTGTGCTCAGCAAATACTCACTGAATGGAGAGGAAACACCAAGGGAAGCTGTTTCCTAGTGAATGCTTTCAGTCCTGCCTTACCGATTCCCCTGAAAGGGAACTTTCTCAGTCAAGGCTCCGAGATCTGGAAGGAAAGTGTGGCATCTGAAGTGTGGCACCGCCGCGGTTTCCTTCTGCGCCCCGACATGGGACTGGCCCTTTGGACCCGGAGGACCCGGAGCAGAGAGCGGCTGCGCCCCGAGCTCCAGATCCGCCGCCACCACCACCGCCATCACGCACGCTGTCTCGGCTTCCAGATGCACTGCTGACCCAACGCTGGGTTCCGCCGCCTGCAGGTTTTCAAACCCAACCCACCCGGACGTCAACCAACTCTAGAAGCACCGGCCTATGGAAGATGAGGCCGATATGTAGCACAAAGGAAGACCGTGGTCACGTTCTCCTGGAGAAGGAGCACCCAAGGTCCAGGGACACTGCCTGGTCTTCAGGAAGCCGTAACTCAGGCAGACTCCCTCGTTAAAAGCTGCTGCGAAGAAGCGACTACTGGGTCGGGCTGCCGCAAATCCGGTTTTTAACTCTCCGTGTTCTTTTAGCACAAAATCACACACGTCCGTTGTAGAAAGAAATCCGGAATATCACAAAGGCAAAGGAAAAAGTGAAAGCTTTCTCCCATTGCACCTAAATCCCAGTTCCCTAGAGAAAACAACCATTTCCGTCTAAACCCTTCCACACTTTTTTCTGTGAATGTACAAATAGATAATTTTTGTTTTACAAAAATGGAGCCACACGATGCAGACTGTTCTCCAAATTCCTTTTTTCCACTTACACTGCACAGACACCTTTCGGTGTTAGTACTTCAGAGTACGCCGACCATAAACATTCTTACGTGCCTTCGTTTTATTTTTTTTAAGATTTTATTTATTTACTTTTAGAGCCACGGGAAGAGAAAAAGAAGGAGAGAAACATCAAGGTGTGAGAGAAACATCATCAATCAGTTTCTTCTCCAGCCCCCAACCAGGGACCTGGCCTGCAAACCAGGCATGCGCCCTGACCGGGTATCGAACCACTGACTCTTTGGTTTGCGGGACACTGCCCAACCCACTGAGCCACACCAGTCAGGGCTTATGTGCCATCTTGATATACTCCCTAAAGCAGCAGTTCTCAAACTTTTTTAAATCTCAAGACCTCTTTGACACTGTGGAAAATTATTGAAGACCCCCAAAACCTTTTTTGTTCATGTAGGTTATCTCATCATTATTTACCACATTAGAAACTTAAACTGAACATTTTTAATTATTCATTTAAAAATAGACATTTTTCACCCTGGCCAGTGTGGTTCAGGTGGCTGGAATGTCATCCCGTGAACCTGAAAGGTCATGGGTTCAATCCCCCGCCAGGGCACATGCCCATGGTGTGTGGGCTCCACCCCCTTTGGGGCACAGGGGGGCAACAGTTTGAATTTCCCTCACATTGATGTTTCTTTCTCTCTCCCCCCCCCTTTCTCTCTAAAAGCAATGAAAAAAATGTCCTTGGGTGAGGGTTAATAAACACACACGTTTATTATGACTGCAAATGAACTGTTTCACTGTGTTTTTACATAACAGTAGATATTCTTTGAAGCTACACTAAAACCTGGTAACTTACAGTTTCTTAGCTGTTGGTTGTGATGTTGAATCTAAAACTGTATCAATGAACTTGTGTTGTTACATTAAAATCCACTGGTCTGGCCCTGGCTGGGTCGCTCAGTTGCTTGCAGTGTTGTCCTGGACACCATAGGGTTTCGGGTTCAACCCATGGGCAGGACACACACCTAGGCTGCGGGCTTGGTCCTGGTCAGGGTGCGCGGGGGAGGCAGCTGACCGAGGTTTCTCTCAAAGCAGTGTTTTCTCTTTCTCGGCCCCCACTTTCTTTCTCTCTCTCTCTCCCCCCTCCCCCTGCCTTCCTCCCTGCCTCTCTCTAAGATCAATAAAAAATATACCCTCCAGTGAGGATATAAAAAAAAAATCTGCCTTGGCCAGGTGGGTCAGCTGGCTGGAGTGTCGACTTGTGCACCAAAGGGTTTTGGGTTCGATTCTCGATCAGGACACACACTCAGGTTGTGGGTCAGGGAGGCAACTGGCTGATGTTTCTCACCTCAATATATTGATGTTTCTCTTTCTCTCTCTCTCACTCCCTCCTCCCTCTATCCCTCTCCCTTCCCCTTTTCAAAATCAATAAATATATATTCAGTGAGAATTAAAACAAAAATTTTTTTTAAAAATCCATTCCTCTGTCTTGTACCTTGAATGAATCTTTTACCTGTGTGTGACTTTATAATACCATGTACTGATCATTTAGAAAACAGTGACTCACTGAATTATGTCGATCTTCCGAATGACACATTTCATTGTAAGGTATCAGAATACCACATCTGTAAACATTACCACCCATCTCTATGTCATAGCAGCAGATACAAGTCCTCCTCAATCCTACGTTTTGCTGGGCAACTAACATTTTGTCACTGGCGACAGAGACTTCCAGTCGTCTTCTGGGAAAGACTGCTCCGTGCACTCGTTTCTGCCTGGGCAGCCAGGTCGTCAGCCGCAGTTTCCCGTCACAGTTTCAAGGAAAAATGACGGGCCGTGAGAGAGGCAGCTGGTGCGGCCTGCGGCTCCCACACCCGCCCGGCGCCCTGCCCGGAGACGGCGGCCGGCGGCCGGCAACAGGAGTGCTCTGCGTGCCCTTCCCACTTCTTCCCACGGCGCGGTGCAGACACACGCACCGGGCCGAGAATGAATGAGACTAAGGATTTCTGCTGTCTCGTTAAAGACATTCTTAAGTGAAAACCCAACTTTCATTTATTTATTTATGTTTACTCTGAGTGCACAGCGCGCAGACAATAGCCACCAGTATGGTTAGGTGCCACAGCCCTGACTCTCGCTAACAGGAAGCCTGCACTGCTTTCGGACCATTAGTGCAAAGAGTACAAACAACATCTCAGTGTTGCATTAATAGGCAGTTTTAACCCTGGGCCCCACAGGGCCATTGGGGGCACCAGGGAACTACACTGTTCTGTACCAGGATAGTTTCCTAGAAGTGACATTACTGGGTCACTTTTAATTTCTGACAAGTCTGGCCAAAGCTCTCTAGAAAATCTGCACCAATTTTCACTGCTGAACTTGGGAAGCACCAGAACCTAACCTATTACCACATTTGCCTGTCTAAAACCAATGCTAAAATATAACTAAATGTTTTAAGGCAAAGAACAGTCCAAGTGCCCAGATTATGTAGACGAGGTGACTATTTTCCTGTAGGAAAGTCAAACCTCAACTGTCAAATGCAAGTTCACTGCACAGAGACCTTTGTCTGCTGCAGTCACCCACTGCTAAGAGTACGTGTGTGTGACCGAACTCCAAAGTACGTGCCAGCTGCACACACCTCGCATTTCCGTACAGAACACCGGTCCGAAAACCGTCAGGCTGCGAAGCGTAGGGCACACAGAGGACCCTGGTTCCCTGGCTCACGGCTGCCCCCGTTACAGACGCCTTCTAGGCTGACCCTTCACCTTACATTTTCACACAGAATTGCCAGACGTGAGCAGTGTAATGCATACTATTCGAACTCAAATGCCAACTCTGTCCATAAAAACGTCCCCCACAACCTTTTTGCCCCAACTGTCACCTGAAACAGGGAGAGGAGGAGGGAAGCTCCAGCCACGGGAAAGGATTACCCCTAGTGTAAAAGTGACACAGTGGGAAGCTGGGTATCCTCAAGTCACAACTGTCCCCACAGAGCTCCAAGGCGAGTGTCTTCAAGCCCTACTTATGACTGAAAAGGGCAAGGATACTGGCATCAACGAGAACCTGTAGTTCTTACGTTTTTAGGGAGCACAGCCCCCTTTGAGGACAGCTAACTCTCAGCAGGGACAGGACTAAAGGATCCCTGCACGAGAGGGAAGAGCCCACGCCTCCGCCTGGCGCAGAACCATGGACTCTGGATCCCGGGAAAGCACTCGGTCCAGCCCCTCAGGAAACTGGGAGAGTCAACCGCTGGTCCAAGGTCAACCAACAGTCAGTGAGCAGCAGGATCAGGCAACAACGGAGCCACTCAAAAAACAAACCCCAAAAAACCCCGCGGGACAAAGCTCAGGGACAGGGTCACAGAGCACCTTCTTCTTCTACCAAGAAAACGAAGATAAGGCAGAAACAGAAGTTCCGAGCAGAAGCGCGGGAACCCAACGCCAGCGCCGCGGCCCGGGATCCTCACCCCGCGCCCCTGAGCCGGCGCGGCCGGAAGAAGTGAAAAGCGTGAAAAGCACTCACCGTGCTCCACAAACACGTTGCAGTGCGGCCCCCCATGCCTGGACGGCTCCTTCTTCCCTGCGCCTTTGATGAAGTGCAGGGCAGGCAGGCTCGGCCGTCGCTGGTCCCCCAGAACTTTGCCAGGCTGCTGCCCCATAAAGTAAGGATAGGTATCCCTTTCCAGAAGAGGGTCCGAGACCTTCCGGAATGGTCAGTGAGCTTAGAGGGACGAGGGCCCACGGACCTGCGGGATTTCACATTAATTGCATGCCCACGCGTGGGTAACCGAGGTCAAGCGCCACCAAACACCTTCCAGCACCCAAGGAGGCAGTTTTTCGGCGGGCACTGTGAACTCCAGGTGCGATTATTTTCGCAGTGTATCTGTTGGAAGTAACGTGATGGCAAGGCTACCCAAAGGTTTCTTGACTTTAAGTGTCTCTGACTGGCTGAATGACGATTTCTTCCAAGGAGAAAAACCTAAACAGACACATTCACAGGAGATGCTGGAGAGGGGTCAGTCGTACTGAAGCGATTTCGCTTCCCACGCGGAAAGGCAAGGGCGGTCGTCCTCGGAGGCTGCTGCAGCACCTTTCCTGTGGAGCTCACCCAGCCCCTGGCTGCTTCATCTTCGGACAGACTTCCTGCCGAGCTGGCCGCCGCTCCTCTGCCCCGCTCTCCGGAAAAGGACACGGGTCACCCCGACTTCAGCGAGAGTTCGCCCTCGACTCTCACGAGCAGGAATGCATTGCCAGCAACTTTTAAGTCCGCTTTTTAAAAGGCCTGTGAAACGAGTCCAGACTTTTCCTTTGCATTAAAGTTCTTGGCAGGGCTGAGACTAGGGGGGCCGTAGGTGACATTGGGAGAAGTCAGGGCATTGGGGGGCTCCCTGGAGCAACCTGGGGGGAAGGGGAGGCCCCCCTGACAGCAGGGAGGGGATTTGAATGGGGGGGCTCCGAGGCCAAATCTGGGGCTGGGAGTCGGACCGAGAGAAGGATCGAGGGTGAGAGAGAGGCTGCCGGGACGCGGCACGGGCGGCTTACTGGGGGCGACGCTGCTCCACGCCTCCGGAAGCCGGGTGTCCCAGGACTGGGGGAAACAGAGACCACCCCCAGGGTCCCAAAGCCGGAGCGGGGCTGTAAGAGATCAGACTCTCGGGGCTCCAAAGCGGGAGGCAGCGGAAGGGGGAGGAGGCCCGGCCGCCTCAGCTGCCCTGAGCCTGGGGGTCTCTGCCCGAGACACCCCCTCCTCCGGCCCCAGACGTTGCCGCCACCGCCAGGCCGTCACATCCCTCGAGCTCTGCCGCGGGGTCCGGCCTCCTCCCGCAGGTGTGGGCCGTGGGCAACAGGGACCCTCCTCAGTTGCAGGACCCGAGAACCGGCTCCGGCTCCAGCACAGCTCAGGAACGAACCCAGACCCCCGCGGCCGCCATGATGGATTACGAGCCGCTCCACAACGAGGCCAGGCCCCGCCCCTGGCCCCGCCCCCAGCGGCGGCCGAAACGCGCCTCCCGAGCACCGGGACCCTCCTGGCGCCGTTTTCAGGGACGCCACCGCGTCTTCCTGTTCTTGATCCCCCGCCCGCCAGAGCCCGCCCCAGCACGACCCTTTAAAAGTGATTTTTCCGAGTGCAAAGTAAGCAGTAAGGAAGGATCCCCGCCCCCCCCGTACCACCATTGGTCCCCAAGAATCCGGGTCAGGTCTCTCTCCTACGTCCTATTGGCCGATGAAGGCAAGAGAGCTGGCGCTCCCAGCCAACCGCTTTTGGCGCAGCTCGCAGGGCAGGCCGGGAGTTGTGGTCTCGTAGCGCCGCCCCGTCCGCGAGCACCCGCGACTTTTTGCCCCGGCTCCTGCCTTTCGGTCCCACCCTCCTGGGAGCCGGTGGACTCTAGCCGACCTCTTGGGGCTGGCCCATGTGTTCCGTGCGCAGGTGGTAAGACCCGCGAGAAGCCAAAGCAAGGAGAAAACTACGGTTTGGATTTTCCCAGAAACGGGTTTGGATACTTCCTTGAGCCTCTTTAATGAAGAAAACTTGGCTCTTTCCGGGAAACCGAGGAGTTGGTGCCCACTCTCCGACCCCAAATTTCCGCCTTTCCCCCAAGAAGCATAAATACTAGAACTAACCAAAAAACAAATGACTAGAAAGCATCTGACATACTGCTAGAGAATTCACTGTTTCTTTGGGGCATCAGGAGCCTCTCGGAGGCTAAACCAGGCGCATTACAGATGTTTGAGCGGCACCTTTACAATTGGCCCCATTTCACAGGTGCATATGTATTCAGATGGAAACATTCACCGTGTAAGCCGAGTAATGTGCGGACTTCTGGCTACCGGGCCTACGACAGCTGGCCCATGACCCAGACAAAAAACCACACCTGTCAGAACCTATCTTCTGAAAGCAAGAAGCACGCTGGTTCCGTTCTTGACTCCCCATGTCTCCGCAGTGGCGCACCTACCTAACCAGGATATACTCATTTCTAAGAGGATCCCTTCACCACAGCGCCTACTCTACACCTCGCCCTGTTATGCTTTTCATAAACTATTTTCTCATTTAACCCTCACCGGGGCCCAGTGAGGCATGGAATATTATTCTCGGCTTCACAACTGGGAAAACAGATTCAGAAACATGACTTACTCGAGGTCACTTCCTCTAGGTATGTGACGAAGTCACGATTTGAGTCCAGATTGACGTTGCTCCAAAACCACGGTTTTCCACTGTAGTGTTCAGCATCAAGTAACTTTTGGCGTAATGTTGGACAACTGATTTTTTTTTAAGATTTTATTCATTTTTAGAGAGGGGGAAGGGAAGGAGAAAGAAAGGGAGAGAAACATCCATTGGTTGCCAGCGGGGGACCTGGCCCTCAACCCAGGCACGTGTCCGGACCAGAATCGAACCAGCCGCCTTTGGCCCTTGTGCTCTGTGGAATGACGCCCAACCCACTGAGCCATGCCAGCCAGGGAAACAACTGATTTTTTAATAAGTTGCTACTAATACTTGGGAGAAACCACAGCCACATTGTAGGTCTTGTATATTGTTATCTTGAGTTATGTATTTTGGAACCAGTTCTGCTGGATTGGGAAATGGTGCTGACTTCACTCGGGCTTCCAGAAATAGTCACCTGGGGGAAATGAACGCGGAGATGAAAATGTGTGCAGATTCGCAGCTGGAGTTTACAGTCAGATGGCAGTTCCACTTTGCATACACATGCACCTCGCAAAACAATGTGGCTGACACACTTGGTCCTGGCTTGAAACTTCAACGCCCTTGCTCCTTTATTTACCCGTTATCTTACCCTGAACACCACCCTATATTTTCTTTTTAAAGACTTGCTTTCTTGTTATTTCTACTCATGTTTTAACCGTTTCCTGCTCATCTTCATTCTTTAGTCTGTAGCTTAAAGTCGGGCAGTCAAATCAGAAACATTTTAATACACGTTTCTTGAACACATCCTTTGAAAAGCATTTATGGAGCTCCTGTGTGTCAAGCACTACTCTAGGTGCTGAGATACAAGGGGGGAGGGGGATGACTCATGCACCCCCAGAGCGCACAGGAGGGAGTGACAGGCACTAGGTAAAATAACAATCCAAAGTTGTCTCAATGCGGCAATAAAACTTCTAGACCCACATTCCTTCACAGCCAGCCCGACCCACGCTCTAAAGGGTTGCTTTGATACCTCTCTAGGGCTTAAAGCTATTTCTCCTTCACGGTTGCTATGGGCGCTATCCAGTCACTTTCAATTCTCTGAATCTCTTTCCCCACTTTTAAGCCGAGAATCACACCCGCTCACTTTACAGAGCCATCAGCAGGCTCCAACGAGATCGTGCTCGGTCTTCCACCACTCAAGACTGAAACCGCACTGTCTGGAAGTCAGAGTGGGGGCCCTCTGCGCTTCGTCTGAGCAGGCGCTGATCTCAGAACCCCCCTTTTCCACTTCGACCGTTTTCTCATTTTAGGCGAGCCCCAGGCCCAGACTGTAACACTTCCAGAGACGGACTCGACTTTTTCATGCCCTGTAGAACACTGCAGAATGATTCTTTTGAGGACTTAGAATCCAGAGCAGAGCAAATGCCTGTCAGAAACAGATGTTTCCACATACTGAATAAAGCTTAATGTTTACACAGTCTTTTCATTAAACGTGACTCATTTCGCTCTAATTTTGCCCTTTTGTAAAGCAAAGCAACCCACCAAGATGCTGCAGGGGTTGAATGCCAGTGTAATCAATCTATCGTTATTCCATAGCGTTTATTCCTTTTTTCCCACCAGCTGGAATACACTTAACAAGGGCGCCCTCTAGTGAAAGCACTAAAAGGTGCTTTCAGCCCTTTGTGTTATTTGCACTCAGTAAGGACCACCATTTACTGGCAGACGCTGCGATGAACAGCAGAGGCCGGCAGCTTGGGAGAGATCGGATGAGGATGACTTTCAAAAAGCGTCCATTCGGCCCTGGTCCAAACCAAACCCGTCCAGGGACTCCGGCTCCTGCCCTTTCCCCATCCCTCCTCCCTCCTCTCACGAGGCCTGGCGCTTGTTCTCAAAAATATGACAGGTGAGCAAATCTGAAAGTTGCAACACAGCCTAACTCCTCAAAACAACTGATACATTTGGGAGAAAAAAATAATGATTTTCAAAAAAATTGCCTACTGAGCCCTGGCTGGTGAGGCTCAGTGGACTGAGTGCCAGCCTGTGAGCCAAAGGGTCGCTGGTTCAATTCTGGGCCAGGGCACCTGCCTGGGTTGCAGGCCAGGTCCCCACTGCAGAGCACGCAAGAGGCAACCACACAGTGATGTTTCTCTCCCTTCCCCTCTCTCTAAAATTAAATAAAATCTTTTAAAAAAAAATTTATCTATTGAGTTATGAACAAGAAACACACCCTTTAATGAAAAAGAGCCAAGCTGTATTTCGAAATCCTCAAATGCAGTGTTCCACGCCACCACCGCTGAAACCACCCCTAGATTTAACTGCTAGGTGACCCGAGCACAGCTGCTAGGGCCTCTGGCTGAATTCACACCTGCCAAGCTCTCCTGCCCCTGCCCGCAGCTCCCACCTGTCACAGAGAACACAGGAACAGGGCAGTGCCTTTAACAAAGGTTTCCCAAAACCCAAATCAGGGCACCGTATTTTAGACATCGCACCAACGCACAGGAACTCTGCCGTTCCGCAGTGAGAACTTCGGCACCTGGTCTTGTCTTTGAACCCTTAGTCATTCAACAGCTAACACAGTACTACTTCCATTGTAGGAGAGAACCAGCTTTTCCCCACATCCACGTCCCCCTGCTTTGATTTCATGTTTATCCAGGCTCCCAAAAACCTCATTGTACTTCCAATGAGTCAACGTCTTACAAACCCCCCCCAAGGGCGGCAGCAGGACCAGAGCAGCCCCGCGGGGACACACTGGAACCCATCACCAGGAGAAACGTGCAGCGGGAAGTGAGATTCCAGCCGAGCAAGAGGCTGCTGGTTCACCTTCTCCCTCTGACCGACCGTCGGGTTCACCTCAGCAGCCACAGTCTCCAGCGCTGTATCCGTGCTGCGGAGCAGGTGGGGGCGGAGGCCGGGACAGACAGCCTGGGGCCGGGGGGCCCATGTTTTCACAGGGGCAGTTTCACGGGCACTGCGCATCGTGAACGACGATGGTGCGCGGGAGACGAAGGGCTCTCCGTCTTACTCCAGGACGCGAGTGCACTTGGCTGGAGCACCGCGCACTTCTGAAGACCCCAACCGCCCCCCGTGCTGGGGGTCCGCAGGCAGCCCGCGGGGCCGGGGCGCAGGGCACCTCCCGGGCTGTGCTCTCGAGCAGACGGAAGCAGGCAGGCCTGTGAGCTGGGGGCAGCCCCATGTGAGTGTCCCTGTCCCCAGTCTTTGCTGGGCCACACACGGGGACCGAAATCAGACCCTTCCCTTTCCGGAACTGCTCCAGTCAGGTGCACAGGCCTGTGCCCAGACGCGCCTCGTCACCCTTCCTGCTCTAAAAGTCTCTGGCGCGTTTCCATCACAATTTCCTCCATTATTTCTGGCTTCAAGATGTCTTTAATCTGAAAAAGAAAGGAAAAGGTGTTTGTTCGGAAAAGCAACCAACCACAAGCAGACCACGAAGCCAAGCCAAGTGCAGAAACCACGCGTGGTGAGCGTAAACCTCCTGTTCCTTTCATCCCTCGGAGGCCGAGCACCACGATGTGACCTGCTAGGACCCGCTTAGCAGACCGGCGCGAGCCTCTGGGATGCGGCTGCCAAGAGCAAGGGTGCTATTCTGGCGCCCACGGCAGAGACAGCTGAACCCGGAACGGGCAAGGTGAAGTCCGGGGGCTGCTGTCACGTACCAGTCCCACCTGGCCCCTTCTTGCCTCCAAACCCTCAGACTGACGCTGGACTCTGGGGAAAGGCCTACCGGACACGTACTAAGGCTGCCCCGACCACACTGAAGGACGTGGTGAAGGCGTTTCTTTGGAGCGTGTGCATGCCATCCCTGAGAGAACCTGGAGCAAACTGAGCAGCACGTGGCCCCTGCTCAGAGAGCAGCGGGCAACAGGGAAGCCCGGAGTGGAGTACCTGGTGTGGGAGGGATGCCTCATAGCAGTACAGGATGCTCGTATCATACAGCATCATCCTCTGAGTCACCAGCGAGACGACACAGTTCCGAAGCCGGGAGATCACCTCTCGATCAGCAAGGGAGACCGGCTGCCAGGGGATGCAAAGGGAGGTGGGGAGGGCAGGAACAGAAATGACCAAAGTAAGTGAGCGGTCATAGCAAACCACAGAAATCATTCACAGCTTAGTGTCCCTCTGGGATGCCAGTCACAGGGCCAGCCCCGAGGAGGGCGGAAAAGGGCAGTTTCTTCAGCTACTACCCTGCGGCTCTGCCGCCAGTCACTGACCTCACCTGCTCAGAGAAAGAGGGCAGTACAACGTTCCCACCAGCAGACTACAGCAGCGCAGCGGAACACCAGCGGGCCGCGCCCGCACAGAGGCCGCGTGCAGACTGAGCACCCGCCGTCCCAACAGCCACCATGGCGCCCACGCACCTCCAGGTTGGTCACGAAGCCGCCCACGTCCTCTTCCCTGTGTTCGGGTGTCGGGTAGATCCAGATGAAGCCGTTGTTCCCCAGGATCACAGAGGCACCACAGGGCAAGTCGTGGAAGTGAGTCTTCTGCCGTTTCACCAGGGAGGGCGAGACCTGGACCAGGACGCCCTGACCGAGCTGAAGAAAGACGTCGTACACTGGGTCACTGGGGGACCCTCGGTGAGGGGAAGGGGGAGTTATGGCGGAATCGGGTCCTTCCTGCTGTGACTGCTGGCCGCCCATCTGCACGCGCCGTCCCTGCTCACAGAGGACGCTTCTGGACACACAGGCTGACCTGACACGACAGGCGGTGGCTTCCGTCCCCGCCCCGGCCACTCTCCTTGGCAGCCGTCGTCCCCATGCGCTAACCCGGGGCCGGCGCGCTGGCCGCCAGAGGAGCTGCAGCCCTCGAGGGCCCGGGCTCGAGCCTCCGGTTCTGTCCCACCCCGGCCCTGCCACCTGCTTGCCCAGAGACGGGCAGCCCTGGGCCAGGGGCTGGCCAAGGGCACGAGCCCACCCCTGGCTCTGGCAGGGCCGCCCCAGCTCCGAGGCCCAGGGCTGCAGGCGGGTCTGCAGCAGTCAGGCCCAGCAGGCTGGCATGGAGGTCCCACCTCCTACTTCAAGGACGTGAGTGGACGGGCCTGGCTGGAGCCACTGCGTCACGGGAAGAGGCTTTGCTCCACTCCGAAAATAACGAGGTTCATTCAGATACAGCCAAGACACTAATAAATGGTCATTTGTCTTGGGAAATAAGCTGTCACTTTAAAAATAGCCTCGATGTAACCTCATTCAAGAAAGGCCGTGAATTTCATTCAGAGGCCCAAGTGATAAACCCATCTCTCGTGGCAGTAGCATCCTTTCACCGCTCGGACACTCGTCTGCGAGTCACTGGCCTGCTCGTCGTCCGTCAGCCCACACCTCCCCCGTGTTGCGAGGACTGCCGCCCCGCCCCGGCCCCCGTGCAAAGCGGCAGCGCCCGCCGGGAGGGGGCAGACGGCAGGGCCCAGGGCTGCGCTCAGAGGGGCTCCTGCCACAACACTCTGCTCAGGAGGAGGGGGACGAAAGTTGTCACCCGTTACGGTGCTACCGGCCCAAGACTGCATGCATCAAGCAGTCAGTGGGACACCAGCCTGTAACCCTCAACTTCCGGGGTTCTCGGTCAGAACCCCAGAGAGCTCTGGGGGTTCAGAGGAGGATCTGAAGTTCAGGTCAGCCAAAAGGGGCAGCAGGAGCCCAACTTACTTTTCCATATTTGAGGCTCCTCGTGTGCAGAGAGACAGCGCCGTCTGAGAACACGGCCTGGACTTCGGCCTGGCCGCGGCGATGAAGGAACACACACCGTCACGTCACCTGCCTCCCGCGTCCCAGGCCCCGCTCTCCCTCCTCCCCTCCCACCCCCGACAGTGCCGCCCGGCAGTCCTGGACCTGGAGGACACCGCTGCGACCTGCCCACCCCGCTGGCACGAGTATCCTGCTACGAGCAGCGCCTTTTCTACCCTCTGGGATAAAGCCAGCATCCTCAAGGAAGCTCGGGTCTAGCTTAAAGCACGGCCCCCCTGAGTTATGAGACCCACAGAAACGACTCAGCAGCTGCAGCCGTGAGCAGGAGCTGGCGAGTCAGCCTGAACCGGGGAGCTGCAGGGGCTGCATCGGGGGCTGCAGCGGAGCCCTGGCGCTGCAGCGCAGGGAGGACCCGGCTCCCTGCCAGGACGACCAGCTGCTCCCGGAGGAGACGGACGGTTTCAGCCCCACCCCCCAGCTCCACACGAAGACGCTGGAGTGCACGGTGCAGGATACACTGATCAGGTCGCCCTCCTGCAAGAAGCCTCGCATGGCCAGCTCGTCCTCCGCGGACCTTCTCCTCTGAAACACAGAAAGGCGCGAGGCGTCCTCAGTCCACCCCCACAGACACACCTCCTCCTGCCCCCCACGCACCGAGCTCTCCGAAGGCGGCCGAGACACCCACACGCTGGTGTCAGCAACTTGTGAGAGCCACGGCCACTTACGACCTTCCCTCAGCTGTTCTCCTTCTCCCTGCTCTAAATGCTGTGGACAGAGCACAGATCACGTGATGCTGAAAACCCTCCAATCCGGCCTGGCCTGCTACCCCCCCCGCCCCGGCCTCCTGCAGCTGCCCGCCTGCTCCAGCAGGGCCAGGCCACCTCCAGTTTGACTGAGACTTTGCTCTCATATTCCCCTTTCTCTCAGATAGCCTGAGTTCATCACTGAAATGCTATCCGCCCTTCAAGGATCAGCTCTAACGCCCACCTTTCCCATGAGCTTCTCTCCCAGAAATTAATCACTCTTTTTTGTACAACCCACTTGTCGGGTGTCTGGATGTTATCTCACGTCCCTTGGCTTTCACGCTCGAGAGCTTTCAGGAGTGCAGCGGGCCTCCTCTGCCTTGCACTGCACTCTCCACAGACCCCAGCCCAGCAGCCGCTCTGCACAGACGCTGGGCTGAAGGCAGAGGGGAACCACGGCACTTTACAGAGGGCTGCCGCTTACACGCAGCAGTTGCCTGGAATACCCAAACACCTCGCAGTTCATGGACACTAACAGAAACACGAAACACACTTTTCAAGGGAGCTCCTGCACCCAGAGACAGAAAATCACTAGCTCCAAGCATCTGAGCGCTTCTCTCCCAACTCCCTTTCAGGATTCCTCCCCGAGGCCGTGCCAGAGCTTACCACACACCCACTGCTGCCTGTGCCGGGAGGTCTGTGCCCAGGGAGGAGCCTACGTGTGTGCCTGGGCAGGGCACTTCGGGGCAGACAAACGGGAGCAGATGGGGCAACCCTGGTGCGGAGCCGAGTTCCCCGGCACAGCAGAAGACCCCAGAGCTCTCAGAAGCCAACTCCGCAGTCCCAGCCGGGGCCCCTTACCAGCTCTCCTCCGGGAAGGTTCATGGATGACAGAAGCAAGACTGAATCCAGCCTGGAGTTGGTCTCCACTTTCCACCTCTTCTGCTGAACCTAGAAACCGACATTCCACACCTGGACACATACTCTAGGGGCAAGACCTCACGTCGTAAGTGACCAACAATCCCCAATACAGCAAGCCAGCGGTTTACGCGGAAGGTCACGCACAAGAGCTAACTGCAGTGAATGCGCCGTTCACGCAACTACATGCAGAGTGACCGCCCTACTCGCGAGAGCCCCACCTGCTTCTCCCATGTAAAACCAATCCGACGCTGACTTTACCTCTGTGATCCTCCCCACCACGATGTCTCCGACTTCACCATTGTATCTGGAAGATAAAACAGAAGGTGGCCCAGCAATGAAAAGACTGTTACAAAACCAAGCACCACCTGAGATTTCAGTCAAACAGGACGAGGCCCGGATTAGGTGCCACATTTGGTGCGTTCAGAGCCACGCTGTTCAGACTTATTCTCAGGAACCGACCACTTCAAACACCCCAGCACGTAGAGCATCTCTGTTAACTCTTCCTAAACAAGCCATCCGCCAGAAGCAGTCCACTAGGCCTAAATCTCTACTTTGTAAATTACATGACTTTGTAAGTTACATGACAATGACAAGTGCAGAGTGTTTTCTGGTGGGCGCTGGGACACACAGGGGCTCTGCACTGGTCACTGGAGGGGAGAGGAGACCGAGGCAGACACACCCACCAACCCCCCCCCACCCCGCTGGCTGCTCCTCTCAGGCCCCCCTGCCAGCTCTCCCCCACCCCCCCCCACTCTAATGGCGAGTATTCCCTGCTGAGCGCTCAGTCCTCCGACCGACCGCTTCTGTTTTCCGCCCCCGCTCATCCCTCTGTGAGCTCATCCAACCTACAGGCCTTAATGCCACTGACGACTGAACCATCCCCTGAATTCCAGTCTCCAGCCAGCCGCTGGCTACCCAGCATCTCCATTTACAGGACTCACAGGAATTTCCAAGTCTAAAAAGCCTAAAACAAAGCTTTCCAGAGGCCCCTCCTCCATCACTTACCCCCTCCGAGTCCTCCCCTCTCAGTAAGTGGCATCTCCACCCCTCCAGCCGCTCAAGCCAAAAACCACAGAGTCTTGGAAGAGCCCTTGAGAGACATCCACCCCACCCCCTCATGCTCCAAGCCCAGCAGCAGATCCCGGCTCTGGAAACAAGCGCCTATCCCTACCCACAGACATGGTCCTATACAGAGAAAATACAAGAAAATGCAAAATTCCACACCCTCTCATGATGAAAACACTCCGAACACAAACTATATGCAGAATTAACCACTCCACTTCTGCTGCTACCACCTGAGTCCAAGCCACTACCACTCCGGACAAGAGTCCCCTGGCCTGTCTCAGTGAGCCTGGCCCTGTCCCCCGTCAACCTCCCCACAGCGGCCAGTTCTGTTATTAAAACAGAAGTCAGATCATGCCCCTCTTGTGCGCCACCCCCTCCAAAGGCCCCCTAGATTGCACACACAAGGAGAAACGCTTACTGTGGCTACAAGGCAGGCGGGCGGCCACCTCAGCCCTCGGCCTGCATCTGCTTCTCTCTCCCCCCCCACTCTGTTCTGACCCCGCTAGCGTCCTTTCTGGAGCGAACCTCTATTGAGTCCTCTGCTATGTACTTTACACGCATCTTTTCGATGAATTCTACTGACAACATTATGAGGAAGGTTGTGACATCACCCTCCTTTTACAGCGGAGGTAACAAAGGTTTGGAAAGGTCAGGTAAGGTGGGCAAACCTTCGAAGCCCACATCCCCCCACGGTCACCTACACATGTTCCACGTCACAGACCTGCAGAATGACAGGGCAGACAGGTGGGCGTGGGAGGCATGGCGTGGCGAGGAAGACCCGGCTGTGCCACAGGGATGCCACAAGGAAGAGAATACACACCTTTTGTCCTCACCTGGTTTTCAAAGCTTTCACGCAAATCAACTTGTTGACTCTCTCCACAGAACCAGCCACTGACGCAATGAGTTTCTCCTCCCCCATGTAAGTTCCATGGCCCCTGTTGCAAGAGGGAGACACAAAGGACACCGAGGTAACACCTGGGATGACCTCTCCATTCAAAAACAACGTATTCCTCAACCAGGCCCCTCCTGCCTTCGAGCCTGGCTCCTGTGCCGGGTGCTCTCTCTGCCCAGAACACACTCCTGCCCCGCAGAGCCACGTGGACGTCTCCCTCGCCTTGCTGAGGTCTTCACAGATGTCCCTTTCGCAGGCCCACCTCCACTGTCCCATTTGAAACAGTCACCCACCCTGCTGCCACCACCCCTACCAAACTCCCAACCACATTCCACTTACCCTGCTGGACTTTTCATTTTTCCACTGCATTTATCACCAAACACTCTGAATAACTTATTTGTTGTGCTTATTGTTTATTATCTGTCTCTCCCTATTAGAACAGAAACTCCACCAGGACAGAGATTTCTCCACTGTTCACTGTTGTACCCCAACCACGCACAATCCAGGGTCCAGCAGAAGTAACGCCTGCTTGTGTGTGGTTGGAAAGGTATTCATATGGGTGTAATCATTTAGTTTTAATTTGAATATTTCACCAAATATGCCATATGGTGTGCTTGAGTGTGATACTGTTATGTCACAGAATTACGTGCTTATAATTTTGTAACACAACAAGGGGCGTTATTTGTGCTGGACCCTGTATAAATAGATGTTGAATGGGTAAATAAAGGATTGAATCTTAAGATTTTCTAGGGTCCAACAACTTCAAACTAAAAGGTTAAAGGGCAATCTGTACCTGTGTACTTCCCCCCTGCAATTCACTAGTCTTTCTATGATGGTATAATGGTGGGTTTTGCTTCTTTTCCTAATCATCTCATTTAATCCTCACTACCCTTTCACTACTTCCCAGACGAGGAAACCAACCTTGAAGAGGTAGTACAATTCTCGCGATGGCAGGAGGACTGGAACCCTGCCCTCTTCCCTACAACATCCAGTACTGCGCGCAGATTCAAAAGTGTGTATTTGGGTGCACGCAGCACAATGCATCTGTCTGCCCTAAGCCCAAACAATTGCTGATTCCGAAATCGTGCACCTGACTAGGAGATGCTGCTGAGGGACAGGGAGGAGGCAAAGTCAAGAACGCCCACCGTCCCCACAAAGAGGACCCTGCTCCTAACCCTCCCCCGTCTTCCAGGTCTCCAACGAGGAAGGCTCAGGGAGGTGGGCCCCAGGCATGGGACCCAAGAATCACGACCACGAGGGGCGAGAAAGCAGGGTTTCCAGGGGCTGAGACAAACGCACACCCGAACACAAGATACAGGGAGTAGAAGCCCGAGGGCTCGTAAATCACAGAGGGTCGTAACACACGTGCTCTGGATCCCGCGGGGGCTTTAACACAGGAGGGCAGAGGCCCAGGTTTAAAGAGCAGGCCACGTGCAGAGCCCTGCAACCGCCCCTTGTGGCCCCGAGTCCCCAGGTCCCCACGCACCGCATGAAGCCCGTGTCCGTGGTAATTGTGTCGCCCGGCACCACCAGGTGTTTCTTGGTATCGCGGCCCAGACTCTCGCTAAGTGGCTTACGAGCCACAGGAAGCCTCATCTCCATCGCCATCTTGGCGCCAATGACTTGCGCAGGCGCAGCAGCCCCGCCGTGGGCCGCGAAATCAGGATCCGCAATTCCCGGCCTTCCCTCGCAGGCCCGGGGCGGGGCCTCAGGGAAGCAGCCAATGGGATCTCATGGTCTGGCGGCCATGATTACTATTGGCAACAATTAAGTTAACCTCACGGGAAGGAGGGAGCAGAAGTGCCATTTTTACTACGGGGATGTCTGGCAACTGTGGAATAAAATCTCATGTTGCATGATGCTAAACTTTTAATCAAAACTGCCTCGTACTCATCATTCCATTTATTGTTTACCAGGGTTAGAAAGAATTGAGAACGGACCTCTGAGTTTCCTTCCAGCTCGTTTTAAGCGGCTAAACTGATGTTTTTGTATGAACGAGCTCAGGAGGGTCCGGAGGTAAGAGCTGCAGAAAACACGAATTGGACCCACAGAAGAGCCCCCTTTCTTGCTGCTCCTAATGCCGACAGTATTCTGCATTACAGGCGCCCCGCGGGTGCTGGTTCAGCACCAACCATTTATACCCCCAAACAATGCTCCGGATGCTGCTTCGGTTCTTTCCTAATAGTCTTTTCAGTGAGCTGATTTGCTCTAACATTTCTTTTGTAAAAATAAGAAACTGTCTAAGAACACCTCCAAACGTCGCGAGGTGATATGTTTGGTAGGGAAGATAAGGGCACACCAAACACGAAGACCTCCGCTTGTATTTTGCTCATACACAAATAGACCGTTCTTTGTGGGCCAGGAGCTGTCGCCAGAATTCGGTGGTGAACAGATAGATGTATGTGTGGCTGTATCTTCACGTCCTGTTCGACAGGAGCATTTCCTTCGTCCCTTCTCCCTAGCCCCACCACCCTTCCCCTCACCCTTGGCCTGAATGGTTTTATAGCATTTGCACGGAACCCCAGGGAATCGAAGATGATAATGCTTCATGCACGTGGACCTTAGGTGAAATAAGTCGCCTCATCCCACATACTGTGTTCACAAAATCAGGCCTGCTGCCTCTCGAAGACCCATCATACTAATTGTTTGATAAACCTCCCAAAAGACAGCCAGCTTTTCACCCAAGCCAAGCTCCTGACGACGAGAAAAGTGTGAGAGGAGTCCACTGTTGAGTCCAGCCTTGGCCATTAGAGGGCAGTAGTGTTCTTTGAGCCAGCTACAGAGCTAGGCGTGGGACTTCTTGGTGGAAAGAGAGGTATATAGTCTTCGCATCATCCAATTTCATCCGGGGAGGGATGGACAAATCCTTAACCCCTCCCATTCCCACAGTACTTACATTTACAGAGCCTGTCAAAATGGGGTTATGGCTACTGTTTAGTCTGTTCAGGCTGCTATAACAAAATACCATGGATTGAATGTTTTATAAGCAACAGAAATTTATTTCTCACGGTTTTGGAGGCTGGGAAGTCCAAGATCAAGGCACCAGCAGATTTAGTGTCTGGTGAGGGTTCACTTCCTGGTTCATAGATGCCTGTCTTTTCACTATGTCCTCCTCCCTTGGCCTAAGGGGCGAGGGAAAGCTCTGGGGTCTCTCTTATGAGGACGCTAAATTCCTGAGGGCTCCACCCTCACGACCTAATCAACTCCCAAGGGCCCCACCTCTCAATCTCATCCCTTTGGGGGATAAGATTTCAACATATGAATTAGGAGGGGAGGGGGACAGAAACATTCAGTCCATTGCAGATACCTATTTTTAAAAAAAAAATACTGATTGCTTTGAGAGAGAGAGAAACATCAATGTGAGAAACATCAACTGGCTGCCTTCTCATATGCACCTCGACTGAGAATCAAACCCTCAACCTGGGTGTGTGCCCTGACCCAGAATCAAACCTGCAACCTTTCGGTCCACGGGATGACCCTGCAACCCACTGAGCCGCGCCAGCGGGGGCAGTAAACACCTTTTTATAGTGGTGGAAATCAGGGCCCCAAAAGGACTCGAATTCCCATAGTAGCTGGTGGCCGGGTCCATGTTTCTGCCGACTGCACCTGCTTCGCCCCAGAGCTGCGCCCTTACCGACAGGTCTGGAGGGCCTGGTCCTTTGCTGAGTGCTGTACAAACGTCATGTGACTTAGTCCTCACACTTAGCCCATCTTGAAGGTGGGCATTGCTGCCCCTGATCGTCGGTCATTTCGGGTCACTGAGTCCCAACAACAGACCTGCAGCGGGGATTAGGACCCACGACTCCAGACTCCCCATCAGTGCGGTCCTCTCTTCACACCACAGAGACACAGTGCACGTCCCAGAGGGCCTTGTCAGAAACGGAGACTCCTAAGCTCAGACTTAGGTGTTGGGGTCCTCTTCCCCATCTGTGCATCTCCAGGGCCACCACCCCAAGACCCCAAGCCGGTCATCCTCATCTCTGACCTGGGCGTCACTTCCTAGCTCCTCCCCCTAATTCTGAGTTTGCTCCGCCTACCATCCAATCTCCATACAGCAGCCAGAGGGAGCTTTTAGAAACAGACCAATTTCAACCACTTCCAGGCTTCTGGTGCCTTCCCTTTACACAAAGAATAAAATCTAAACTCATCATTTTGGGCCCTGCCTGGATCTGACCTCACTCGCCGCCTGACCTGCTCCCCTGCTCGCTGTACTGCAGCCAGAAGCACCGCTCACCTCTCAGTGCCCTGTACACCAATCTCGTCTCAGCCCCAGGCCCTGTGCATTTTTGGCCGTCTCTGCACGGAATTCCCTCCCCCCAGGTCCTTGTGCAGCCGCTTCTCCTCACTCAGATCTCAGCTCAAAAGTCACTTCCTCTGCCCTGGCTGGTGTGGATTGGATTGAATATCGGCCTGCACACCAAAAGGTGGTTGGTTCGATTCCAGTAGGGGCACCAGTCTGGGTTGTGGGCCAGGTCCCCAGTTGGGGGTGTGCACAAGAGGCAACCAACTGATGTTTCACTCCCTCTTTTTCTCCTTCCCCTCCCCTCTCTCTGTGAGAAAATCACTTCCTCCAAGAAGCCTTCCGTGACTGCCTTATCTGGAATAACTCTCAGTGTGACACTTCAAGCCACTGTCCAGCTGCCCTCATCACCCCCAGGCCAGGTACTAGAGGGTGCGGAGCCCGCTGGAAGTATTCAAACTAGTCAATCCTAAACCTGCTCACCCTGCCTCACCCGGTCTTCCCATGAAAGCTGTAGTAAAAGCTTCCCCCCCACCCCCACATTTGCTCCTTGCTTCCTCTGCCTCCCTGTGTGGCCCTGCGTGGTGTGCCATGCTACTAGAGTCTAGGGAGTTGTGAGTATAGCGAATTCTTCACACCCACGGTCCCCGTCTGCTCACCCTCCTGTCTCCTGCAGGGAAGGACCTCGGCAGCCTTACCAGATGCATTTTAGTCTGCAATTACAACCTGCCGCCACCAGGTGGGTTCTAGGGACTGGACTGTGGCTCCTGGTGATCTGTGGCTGGGACATCATAAAATTATACGTGGAAATCTATTTAGATTTTTATCACAGGCTCCCGACTGCAGACCGTTCTTTAGGAGTCCAGCATTACTGTCTGAGAAGCAGGGCATCGGAGCCAGAAGGGTGTTTAGTCCTACATCACCCGTCTGCACCCAGAGGGAATGGGTTTCGGGACAGATAGCTTTGGTCAGAGGCCCAGGTGGGGGCTGTAATGAGAGGAGGGTGATGCCAGGGGCCACCAGAGGCAGCAGAAACCTAGTGGGAGGTGCCAGAGGAATGGAAAGCCTTGTGATGGGAGGAGGGGGAGGGGCTACCAAGGGTGACATCGAACACGGGCCCTGCCCAGGGAAGGAGATCCCAGATGGGATATGCAAATGAACACATGAGATGTCCATCTCCGCCCGTGCCCCCACCTGCCAGCGTGCAATCCCCCAGAGTATAGGGATCTTTGGGAATACGCACCTGAATCTCCAAACGGGGATGGCCGGCGCGTGTGAGTGTGCATTCTAGTGTCTACACGTGTGTGCACAGGTGCGCGTGGCTAGATGAGGATGCACAGAGAGGTGTGCCTGAGGCGGCCAGTAGCCTGGATGGGTGACACCCTCCCCGCTGGCTTGTTCTGGAGCTCAAGTGTGAACTCACACTCTCCAGTGTCACGCAGCCTCCTGGAGGGAGGAGCCACGGCCGGACCCTGCAGGGACGGGCCCTGTGCCCTCTGGTCCTCCTCAAGGGGTGTCGGGAACGGGTGCCCAAAGCACTGGGAATTCTAGGCATTGGGAGGGTACTTGGTGGCCATCTCCATCCACCTCCTCCCCTGGCTGCTTGGATTCCTTCGAGTTGTCCATGAAAATGGGGGCGGGGAGGAAACATTTTGGGGAAGTGAAAACGTGGGGCACTCATCCTTGAGAGTCAGCTGGAAAGCATGGGTCAGCCCATTCCCTTCTGAGATTCTGGTTGCTTTGCACGGTGGCCAGCTCTCCGGGAGCTGACACTCCAGTTGTGACAGAAAGAATTTTCCGTATACAGGGCACAACAGGTACACGGGACAATTCCTCCCACGCCCTGTCCAGCCTCCAGGCACCTTCCGTATTTCCTTTTCATGCAGACAGAAGAGTCGGCCCATTCAGATGCTAAGTGATAAATGCTCAAGTGATTTTTATTTTAGAATACAAGAGAGGTACAAATGTATTTACAGTTATACATATACAATCAAGTAATATATATCACAGTTTTGTAAATATCATTTTAGATAAATATTTACAAAGTTAAAGTGACCATTTTCTGGAAGTAGAACACAGCTTCTTGAAAACTCTATACATTTTATACTTTTCATTAATATTATTATTATAGTTTCTTTATCTTACAAAACGTCCTACGGAAATACTGGTAAATGACTGCAAGGCGGGAGAGGTGACACCAGAGGGCGCTAGGGCCGAGTTTGGGGAAAACGGGAAAGAGCGAGGGCGGGCGTGGGCGGGCTGGGCTAGGAAGAGCTTCCCCGGCAGACAATCCAGTCCCGCGCTCCGCTAGCTGCAGTGTGGCGAGGACTGGCCGGGAAACCTCCCCTTCCCAAGCCCGAGGTCAGAGCTGAAGGGGAGGGGGCCTCGGTCCAACGCTCTCATTGTATAGACGGGGCAAAGGAGAAACTGAGGCCCAAAGAGGGACAGGTCCTTGCCCGGGGTCCCACAGCGGGTGTCTGTTTTGCCGGCACTCTCAGCTCTGCAAAGTCCGTGCCCCAGCCACGCCCTGGGAGCCCGGCTGGGTCGGGGGAAGGAAGGTGGCCGGAAGGAGACACCGCCCCCTACCCCCAGGGCAGTGCAGGTCTCCAGGGGCTTTTCGGACTGCCTCCGAGTCCCGTCGGCCCCCAGCTCTCAAAGTCACGTCCGTACTCTGGACCCTGCAGGTGACGAGTTGCAAGAGGAAGGATGAGGGGACAGAGGGGCGGGCGCACGCCAGGCGACTCTGGGACAGGAAGGTCGCTCTCTCTCCATTCCCAACACACAGCTCTCCGTGGGGGAGTCGGCGATCCCTTCCCCCTCTCAGGGCCCCCGGAGACTTTCATTCCCTTGTCCTGCCATCCACGAGGGGGGATGCCAGTCTGGGCGGCCGGCTCAACAGGACAAGGTGAAGCCGGGCATGGGGACCACCCACCCCAAAAGGAGGCAGCGGAGCAGCTGCAACAAGTTGGGTGGCCCCAGGAAAGGAACGTCGTCCTCCAGTGTCCAGTGTCCTCATCTGAAAAACGGGGTGAAAAATGTATGCCTGGGGGGTCACTCTTGGAGCGCACCGCCACTGCCGGAGGTCCGGTCGGAAGAGAGCAGCAGCAGGGGGCCCGGGCGCCGCAGGCGGGAAGGCGCGAGCGCGGCGCTCACAGCACCATCGCCGGCAGGTGGTGCGCGGCGGCGGCCGCGGCGGCGAGCGCAGGCGCGTGCGCGTGGGGCGCGGGCAGCGCGGGCGAGTGCGCCTGCAGCGCGGCGCTGGGCGGCCGGTGGCGCGCGCTCTTCTGGTGGGCGCGCAGGCCGGCCAGCTGCGAGTAGGCGCTCTGGCACACCTGGCACTTGTAGGGGCGCTCGCCCGTGTGCAGGCGCACGTGGTTACGCAGTGTGGACGACTGGCTGAAGCGGCGGTTGCAAAAGCGGCACACGAAGGGCTTGTCCAGCGTGTGGATGCGCATGTGCGAGCGCAGGTTGCTGCGAGAGTTGAAGCCGCGGTGGCAGATGACGCAGCGCATGCGACCCGCGGTGCCCGCAGCCGAGTCCGCGGGATGGAAATCCTCTGGCCGCGAGGCCCGGGCCGGGAAGGAAGGGGAGAGGAGCCAAGAGGCAGGCGGGGGTGGGGCAGAGAGAGCAGCCTCGTTAGAACTGCGCCCCCGAAGTCCGGCACGCCTGCCCCACGCCCCTCGCACACCACGCTCCCCTCGCGCGCGCTCTTCTCGGGGATCCTGGGATCCGCCGATCTGCCCACCTCTAATCCACTGGTGGTTGCAGGGCAACTGATGGGGAGCGCTGGCAAGGGAATGGGAGGAGCAGCAAGAGCCCAGAGGTCAGACCAGAGCTGACTCCAAACGCTGTGAAACCGGAGGCTTAGTGGCTGGGCCTCACCAAACCTCAACTTTCTCACCTGCAAAATGGGAGCCTACGACCACCTCACGGGGCGCTGCAGGACTGTGGGAGACTATCACTAAAAACTGCCGGGCGCTTACCTGCCTTAGTCCGCCCGCACATGGAAAGTGCCTGCCTCACGGGAGCCCTCCCTACGTGGAAGTAACTATTATACCCCCTGCACACCCTCAAAAGAATTCCTTTCATTGATTCACCCCACAAACATTTCCTGAGTGCCTTCTATGTGCGAGAGAACCGCGCCTCCCTTCCTCGTCCCTGAAATGGAGGCAACAGCGGCATCACCCCCACGACCCTGCAGTGAGGACTGGACTGGAGAAGTTGCCATGTGTGAACATTAGCTGCAGAGTACAGACTGGGTCAACATAACTTGTGAGCCTCAGAAACATCCTCTAAAAACAAGGATAATCAAATTTCACAAGGATTTTCTGAGGACCCCAGTGGGATAATACCTGTAACACGTTTAGCACAAAACAGGTCTTGAGCAAAAGGTCTCTGTCATGATGGCCAGCGTCCCTGCCCCCCACGCACCTGGAGGTGCACTCGGCCCCGCCTTCACCCAACAGGTTGGCCCCAGGGCCTGGTCTGTGCCAGCTGGGTACCGGCGACAGAGCAGGGAAGGGTACAGGGTGCCCGAGCTTGAAGGGAGCTCAGAGAGCGCCCCGCCCAGCTTCCTTTCTGTAAAGATGGGGGAACTGCCCTGGCTGGTGGGGCTCAGTGGACGGAGCGCAGCCTGCGAACCGAGAGGTCGCCAGTTCAGTCCCTAGTCAGGGCACATGCCTAGAGAGTTGCCGGCCACGTTCCCAGTTGAGGGTGTGGGAGAGGCAACCGATCCATGTGTCTCTCCCTCACTGTCTTCCCCCCTTCTCCTCTCTCTAAAAATAAATAAATGCTTTTTTAAAAAGTTGGGGAAACTGAGTCACAGAGCCGTTCCCAAGACTGCACGGCAGAAGTGGGACTCCATCCAGGCTCCCACAGCCCCTCCTGCCAACCCCGCTGCCTGTTCCTGACACAACACGCTGTGGCTCCGGAGGCGCCGGCCTCCTCGGACCAGTCGGTCCCGTGTGCTCAGCGATGCTGGAGGGTGAGCCAGGGTCCCCGGAAGCCAGGAGCCTCCCCACCACACGGCACACACGCACACGCACACACACACACACTGGGTTCCCAGGGTCCTTTGTCCCCTGGCCTCATGGAGCACACCTACCATGCTTGTTCTTTTTCTGGTCCTCCTCCAGCCCGGGCACGCCGGGGATGCCCAGGAAGGTGTTGTGCGAGTTCCCGTACCACACCAGCAGCTCCTGGTCCGGGGGGATCATCTGCGGGGAAGGAGGCAGGCGGAGGTCAGGGAGGTCGCAGCCGGTGTGAGGGGCGGGGGGCAGAGCTCTGGGCACAGCCCCTCAGCGCCAGGAGGCAGCTGTCCGGGCGCCTGCCCTGGAGCTGCACGCCGTCCCCAGCAAGCTGCACGAACACAGGACAGCCTGCAGTGCCGCGCCCCCTCTCCCCGCCCAGGCTTCTTGTCGTCCGAAGGAACAGAGCGGCCTCCCAGCCACGCACGTGCTCCCACGCTGACGGCAACAGACCGGAAGGAAGCCTGGCAGCAGGCAGACGTCACGGGCCAAAAGCTAGAAAACGTTTCATTTCTTACGGAGGGGAAGCAGCGCCAGCCAGCCCTCGGGTCTGCAGGGCTGAGCTGGGTGTTCCCGAGGAGCGTGGGCTGGGGGAGCACCTACGGTGCTCGGCTGCACCCTGCCCGACAGCGTTCTGGAGACAGCTCTCACCCACCAGGCAGCACCGCGTCACGGGCCTCTCTGCCCGTCGCGGGGCTCTGCAAGGACGCCTCCTGAGGCAACGCCGGGCCACTCAGCCTCAAACAACACTGGCCTTAAATAAAACCCATCATGCCATTGTCCCGGGTCTATGGCACAGAACCCCACAGATGGTGACAGGGCTCTGCTGCTCCCGGGGAAGGACGTGCCCCCGGGAAAACGGCCATCGGGCGGGAGGGTCTGCAGGGACGGTCCAGGGAGGCCTGCTCCCGGGTGGGGCCGGCCGTGAGCGCCCCACGCCGGGGCATCTCGAGGGGCTCCCAGCCAGCTGGGACAAATGAGAGTGGGGGTGGCCCACCGCCCTCCTGACGCCTGGGCCCCAGAAGAGCCAGCTCTGGCACCCACCCCAGGGGTCACTCTGATCCACCCAGAGAAAGGTGGACACCCCCAGGCACAGCTGGCTTGTGTTCCTGGTGGGCCCTCTCTCAGCGATGCTCTCCATTTCGGGGGGCATTCCATTTCGGGGTGTCTGACCTCACAGCTGCGCAGGACCCTCCCTCGGCCTCTGTGGTCACAGCGAAGGCCCCAGGCCCCCACCCCTTCCATGTGGTTCCAGCCCACAGACCCCCAGCACACTGGGGACCTGCTGCTGGGGTGCCTTCCTCCCTCTGGTCAGGGCCAGGAAGACCCTGGGACGGCCACCCCCACTCCCTGGAAGCGGAGGGGCGCAGAGAGAGGCGGGTGGGAGAAGGGACGTGCAGGGAGCCCAGGCGACTGAATCCCCCTAAGACTCAGCCAGGGGTCCCCATGCCCCTTCTCAGCAGGCCACACGGCCCACAGCGCCTCACGTCAAGCCTCAGGGTAAGCGGGTGACGGGAAGCCAGGCAGACGGTGAAACCCTGGTTCCAGCTCCAGGGTTTCAAAACGGAAGCACCAAGTGCAGCCTGAAACGGAGGGAAGTGAGGCGGGGCCCCAGAGAAAGCAGGCGCCACGGCGGAAGGTCCCGGAGGTCCCCCCCCCAGTCCTTCACGGTCACGCTGGCCATCCAGGACGCCAGCGGGCCAGAGCAGGAGGCCCCGCTGGGCGAGGGGTGGCGAAGAGAGAGGGTCTGGGAGCCCCTGAAATATTTCAGACAAATTCACTGTGAAGGAAGCCGCTCTCCACGAGACAGTGCAGGCGGGACCTCTGCCACCTTCCGTGAGCCACCTCGCCTCAAACGAGAGGGCTGGGGGCCCCTGAGGTGCCCCAACGTTAAGACTCTGATTGAAAGTCCCCTCCAACATCGTCCCAAGCCCCGGCTTCCATTTTCAGATGAAACCAAACACGTACCCACCGCGCTTCCTCAGAAGCAGCCAGCCCCGCGTCAGGCGGTCTGAGTGTGCTCCCTCCTCCAGGGGACAGGGCCGCCCAGGGTTCCAGCTCCGGGCGTGTCGGGGTTCCCTCGGGCTCCCCGTCTGCTGGGCCTGTGGCCTTGGGCAAGTCTCTGGGCCTCCGTTTCCCCAACCGTAAAGCAGGGGCGGCTCCGTGGCTCTGGCCTCCCTGGCTGCCCGTGGGGGCGCAGTGGAGCTAGGCGCACACAGGGCTTTGCAGGGTGGATGCACACGAGAGCTCGTTATAATCTGCGTGCATACTTCTCCCCACCCCGCCCCCGCCACCCCAGGCTGCGGGCCTCCCAGAGACGCTGGCGGCAATCTCCAGTGTATCGAGTCCCACAGTCACCCCCGTGGAGCCTGCAGCGCGGCGCCCGGCTGCTGGCACCGTTAGCGCCCAGGGGGACCTGAGGCTTTGCCTTCCCTCTCCAACGAGAGCACAGGCTGGGCCTGCAGGCCCCGAAGACACGCGCCCCCACCTGGCGCCACCACTTCCTGGCCCCATATCACCTCGCAGGGCACAGACAGGCGCGGGAGGTTCCACGGGCCCCCACAAATGTCGCCCTGAGCTGCTTCTCCGCCTCCAGCTCCAGGTCTGGGAGTTGGGCACCTAAGTCAACCCTGGACCTTTCGTGTGAACTGACAATGACCGTCCACGTGAAATGAAAACAACAACAAAAACAGCGATGAGTGAGGAGCCAAGAACCTCTGAGATGGCATACAGTTTGAATATTATTATCCAGAATGGTCACTGGGAAGATTCTTTTTAACTTAACAGCTTCAGTATTGAGTGTTTCAAAATAAGCGTGAATCATTTATTTACTCACCTTTTTAAAATGTGCTAAAATTAGTTTTACTAAATTTAATTACAGCCCTGACTGGCGTGGCTCAGTGGATTGAGCACCGGCCTGTGAACCAAAGAGTCACGGGTTTGATTCCCAGTCGGGGCACGTGCCCGGGTTGCAGGCCAGGTTCCCCGGTGAGAGTACGTGAGTGGCAACCACACATTGATGGTTCTCTCCCTCTCTTTCTCCCTTCCTTCCCCTCTGTCTAAAAACATAAACAAATAAAATCTTTATTTTTAAAAAATATTTTAAAAAAGATTTTATTTATTTTTAGAGAGAAGGGAAGGGAGGGAGAAAGAAAGCGAGAGAAACATCAATGTGTGGTTGCTTCTCACGCACCCCCTACGGGGGACCTAGCCTGCCACCCGGGCATGTGTCTTGACTGGGAATAAAATCTTTTAAAAAAGTAAATAAAATAAAATAAAATAAAATCAACCACGAAGGTAAAGCAGGGATGCAGAGCCATGGACAGAGAGGTGTAAACTCGCACAAGCGTGCACAGTGAAGAGGCGCTCTCTCCCACTCTGGCTGCGTCTTCCCCCGGAAGCGTCTGTCCTTCTGAGGCTAACAGACGCTGCTGACTCACGGCTCGTGGGGAGCGGCGCGACGTGGCGGAATGGCTTCCATTTTCTACACGAGGCCTCTGATGTTTTAAAAAAATAATAATGTGCCACTCCCATACTACTTTTATATAAAATAGTAATAATAATAAAGAGGAAAAAAAATCCGTCCAGAAGAAGCTACTGGAATTGAGAAGGACGCGGCGAGAAGCCCACCCAGAAAGACACCCTCCCCGACACTGAGGCTGGGCGCGGAATCCCCCTCGACCCTTCCGAGCCCTGGGAAGCCAGCGGCAGCCCCTGGCCGACCTCTGCTCTCTGCCTGCCCCCAGCCACCCCTCGCGCAATGACCCGGAGATCGAGACCAGGAGACCAGAGGAGAGCCGGCAGCCTCCTCCCTAAGGTCCTGGTATTACTGTCCAGAGGCCCCAGCTTCCCGCCAGCCAGCCACCCAGGAGCCAAGGACAGCCGCGGTCCCCAGCAGGCCCCCTTGTGCCCCCACTGGCGCTGTTTCTTTATGGCCGACACGCCAGTCTGGCCCCGGCCGGGGCTCTCCACTGGGGCTCAGAGAACCAGAATCCGCTGCTGGTTCGCTTGTCTGGGAGCAGCGGTGGGCCCAGGACATGCCATAAACCCGGCAATTCCCAGAGCAGCTGAGCCACACACCCTGAAATCCACCTCCCCCAGACCGGGGTGGGGCGCAGGGTCCGAGTCTTTCCTTGACAGAGTGCACGGTCTCTCGCATCATGCTTCCTGGCCTCCCCTGCCGGCCCACGAGGTGGGTGTGTGCCGCCCCATCTCCATTTCTGAATCTGTATTATAAATTGAAATGACAGGGACTGGGGTTTGTTTTCCTAATACAGATTCATGCCACGCTATCGAACATGTCCCCAGGAGGCGCGGCGGCCCACCCCTTCCCCGGGAGGCACAGAAGCCCCAGCCCAGAAGGATGTCAGTGTCATCTGGATGAATATCAATTTCCACTGCGCCGCAGATGTCCCGACACACCAATTAATAGAGTTCCAGCAAATAGCTATTGGCCAGGGAGGCCCCACGGCACGGCGACCACAGGCTCTGCTCTGGGGCCAGGCAGGCTCGGGTTCAGATCGCAGCTCCGTCACCTCCCGCAGCCTCCCTGAACTGCGGCTTCGTCTTGGTCGTTAAGATGGGGGGGAGGCGGGTGACGGGGGGGCGCCTCACAGGGCTGAGAGGGTTCTGTTTCCGGAAAGCCGCTAAGCCTTAGCCGGCTGCCGGCCCGTGGCGAGTGCTCTCACGGAGGGTGGTGTCGCTAATGTCACTTAGGAATAATCAGAGTGCCCGGACTGCGCCCCGCCGTGAGCACGGTGAAGGAAAATAGTGCGTGTCCTCCCACGGCCAACAGAAGGAGAGATGGGGCTATGGGGCTCCGGGGGTGGGGGGGGGCACACTACAACTCAGCTGTCTAAAATAAAAAGGAAAATAGCAAAAAGAAAAGTCCACATTTCCGAAACAGCAATTTGCAAAACAAAACAAAACAAACAAAACAAAAAAACTAGGGAGGGAAAGACTGGGGATTTTCCTCCCCGTTCCCAAACCTTCCCAACTTCTCCCTACGTCCTCTGGGCCGAGAGTTGGAGGCAAAAGGCCAGGCTCCCTGGGGGAGCGGGTTTTGTTTTCCTGGGAGAACTGGGTCCATCTGTCCCCCTTCAACCCAGCCCCTCTCCACATCTAACTCCCACGTGCTAGGGGCTGGGAAGTTTCTAGAAGCGTCATCGTAGGCAACGGGGGTGGCAGTAAATTCTTGCAGGTTGAAATGAGCAAGATGGGGTGCCCAGGGGCAGCATGGCAGTGGACACAGCCAGACGCAGAGCCGGCCTGGGGCTCTCCACGGACTGGCTGGCCTCTGTCTCCGTGTATTCTGCTTACGGAGTAAAAATCTTCCTTCCCGTTCTTTGGGGGGGGGGGCAAATAATGGGTTACTGTTAAGAAATATAAATAGTTGTGAGTGACAGAGAGATGAGGACGCAGGGGCCCTGTCCTCGGCGGACTGCCGCAGCGGCAGACAACCACCAGCTGACCCAGCGGCGGCGGCGGCGGCGGCGGCGGCTGGGGCGTGGCGGCGCGCGGAGGTTTCTTCTGGGCCGGCCTCCGAGGGCCGCCTGCGCGCCGGCCTCCCCGCCCTGCTGCGTGGCAGTCACGCGCGCCCGGGACACACTCACTGTGGTGAGCGGGATCTGACGTGGCAACACAACCCGAGAAAACCGCCACCACAGAAAAGCGTGCCCAGCTTCACGCATGAAGAATGGAATGGGCGGCATGATGTGTTTCCTCGCCCCTCCCTGCAACAGCCGGTCTTCCCGGACTGGCGAACGCTGCGGAGGACGCGCATTTCAAGGCCAGCAGGTGCCCTCTGTCCGCCGGTATCGTCTATGATGCCATTCCCCCTCCATCTCCTTTTATCAACCTAAATTCCCGACTGAACGTGGATGACTTTTGAAAAATTTTATAAATGCAGGTTCCTCCTGAAAGATACTCTTCAGCTCCCTCGCCCCCGGCTCTGAATTCCTGTCTGAACCTCTGCTGATTTTTCCCCGGCTGCATTCAGCTCTCCGCCAGCAGGACCGCAGCCAGAGCACGAGGCAACAAGACTCAGCGCCTGCCACCGCACGCACCTGCCCAGGCCAGGAGCCCTTCTGCCACAATCGGGCCGGCATGCCTGGTCTGTCTCCCCCGTGCGTGTGCGTGTGCGTGTGTCTGCGTGGGAGGGACGGCGTGAGTGTGCATCCCCTGCTCATCGGTGTCTGGATGGCTGGGTAGCAGTGCACACACGGGAGCCAGTGTGTGAGGGGGGAAGAGGGGGAGGGTCTGGGAGAATGCTCTCCATTAGGAGTGTGGCTGGGCCACACCCGAGGCCGATTCTAGGATGTCTGGGTGGGGAGCCCTGGCTCCCACAGGCTGTTAGCCCCACTGGGTGGTCACAGGAGCCACCTCTGTCCCAGGCCACCGTCGGTACTCCCATGCCACTGCCTCATGCTGCACCCCCTCCCTCCCCGAACACCACTCCAAGATGCTCACCTTTCCTTACTCTCGACTCCCTGTTCCTCCCGGCGCCCCCCCCACCCCGCCCCCACACCCACTCCCTGCAGCTGGGACCCACCCCGGCCACCCAGACAAACACCAGTCTGGGGTCAGCCCTAGGAGATTCTCTGGGGCCTGGTCAGTCCCGGACAAGCCGACCTCAACTGCAGAGGCTGTTGGCCCCGGTGCCCCTCGGGCCTCGGAAGGACTGGGGCTCTGAGTCCCAGGGACAGAATGGAGTGCGGACGGACAAGAAGTCATTGCCGGACTCTGGAGAGGCTCCTTCAGACCACTCAAAAATCTCACCCGAGCGCAGCCCCACCTAGAGGGGCGCTGGGCCTCTGCCCACGAGCAGGCAGAGGCATGAGGTCAGGGCAGGTGTGGGGGAAACAGCCCCCCCACCCCACCCCACACAGCACTCGCTCACAACCTGCCACCGAGAGTGAGGGGAGGGGGTGGGCGGCTCACCCCGTCCTGGGCCAGATGCTGAGCAAGTTTCCTGCCAAGGGACACTGTTCAGGGAAGGGCTCGACAGGGTGGCCCTCCTCGGCTGCCACCAGTCAGCCGGCCAGCCGCTCCTCCCCAGACACTGGGAGCTCGTCTGCCTCCGCCCAAGCGTCTCTGTCTCCCACCTCCCGGAACCTCCTCAGGCCTGGGTCCGGCTTCGCTCCCCTGCACGGACCATGGGACGTGGCCTTGATCTGCCTGCACCCTCTCCCTCTCCTCTGAGGAGCTCCCCCAGCACAGGCATCAGCATTTGCATGGTCCCCGATGCCCTGTCAGAGCTCCTGAGGCTGCCCGCCACCAGCCGAGATCCGGGGTCCATGTCTGTAAACAGGAGCGACCGCAGAGCCCTCCCTTGCAGAGTAAATACTCGGGGGTTAAATGGGGTAATGTGTGCACGGCATCCAGGAGAAGCCTGGTGTCCAGAGAGGTCGGTATGTGACCGTCAGACTGGAGTCACGCCCCACATGCCATCGGTGCCCGACGCTTGCCGAACGAGGGACCACGCACAGCGGAGACGGAGCAGGCGCAACGCCCCACTCCCACCCGAAGGCTTTCCCTGGGCTGCCTTCCCAGGTCTTGCTCTCTGTATCCCTGCGGCTTCTGAGCCCCAGGACACCCTCGGCAGATACCCAGGGACCTCACTGTGGCAGTGCACAGGAGTCGCAATGGCATCGTGACAGAAGGTGCGTCCTTTCTGACCGGCAGCAGACAGCTTGCCTGGCGGTCAGGCTCCCGAAGACCGTGATGCCCGGGCCTCAGCCCTACGTACGGCCTGGGCAGCCGGCGGGGCCTGTGCCAAGGCCCCTCCATCCACCGCAGCCCTTGGACACGGCTGCCCTGCACCGCGCCGCCCTGCACCGCGCCGCCCCCCCCCCTGCCCCGCTGCTACCTCCTGCCCCCGCAGCACACACACTCACCTCGATGGCCTTGTAGAAGATGCTGGTGCCGATCTGGACGACCTCCAGGTTCTGCTCCTGCTCGTTACGTGCGCACTTGATGTAGGTCATCCAGCTTCGGTGGTCCTCCTGGCTGGCATCGATAAAGTAGCGCACTGTGCCGTCCTCGTTGAACACCTGGGCACAGGTGAATCGGAGCTGTGTCAGGTGTGCCGCCTGGGCCCTGCCCCAGGCCCCCATGCCAGGAGCACCCACACACTCTCTCTCCACCCTCACATTGGCGCCTGGAAGTGGGCGCGGCTCTGATCATCTCGGTCTTCCAGCCGAGGACAGAGGCCCCAGTGGTGCCGGGACCTGCCCGAGGCCAGCCGGCCAGAAGCGGCCAGTAGGGGGTCAGCCTCTAGGGTCCCACAGGCTCCCTCCTGCTGCCACGTCTCCCCTCGCCCAGGGGAAAGGGGCCTCCAAGGGGTCGCAGATGGGACACGGCACCACCCAGCCAGCTCTCGGGGGTGCACAGGTGCTCCCCCTGGCTGTGGGGAGCACAGGCCAGAACCGGAACTGGAACCAGGACACAGAGGGTGCACGGGGCCTGGAGAGGTAAAGCTGGCTCCCTGGGCACCCGGCCGAGCCCGAGCCCCTTTGTGGGAGCTTCCAAGGACATCCAAGGGTCAAGCTGGACCCCAATTTCCGAACACAGTCACCAGGAGAGGAAGCAGCCACTGGCTTGGCCTCCAGGGGAGGGAGGAGGTGGGGTCAGGTGCAGTATTTGCTTCTTGGGCCCCTGGCGGGGCGGGGTCTGCGGGTGGGAGCTGGGCTGAGGTGCCTTCCAAGGAGAGGGGGGATGAGAGCGGGGAGCTGGGCCCTCGCTGGGCCCTGCGGGGTAGAAGCCCCAAGAGGAGGAAGTGCCTTGGGGGCAGCTTTGTCCTCAGGGTGGCCCTCCCTGGCATCGGGGGCACTGTTTTGGGGGGAGGAGGACCAGAAGGCCTGGGAAGAAGTCTCTCTGAGTTTCAGTTTCCTTTTGGAAAACGGGGTTGGTAACTGCTGGGGTCAGGGAGCTATTCCTGCAGAAGGCGGGCAGGCCCCGGCTCAGAGCTGACTCAGCGCAGGGGCCGGGAAGACCTTTGCCAGCGCCATGATTCTGCCTGGGGGGGGAGAGGCGCACTCCTCCTGCATTCTGCGTTCCAGCCACCGCCCCCCACCCCCCTGCTCGGCCGGGGCTGGCTCGGGGGACTTCTCTTGCTGCTTGGGGGTGAGGGGAAAATGCAGGTGCCTGGGAAGTGGGTCCAGCTCTCTCTCCGTGGGACTGCGGGCAAGAGACCTGGTCTTCCCGGGTCTCGGTGCCCTCCTCCGGGAAGTGGGCCAGCGACCGTCAGGCTCCCTAGACTTGGCCAGAGGAAAGAGGGTCCTGTTTTTCTGAATGAACCTGCAGGGACCCAGCCGCACGCGAGAGCGCGGAAGCAGCCGCAGCGGCGGGAGGTCCGGCCCGCCCGCCTGCCCGCCCGCCCGGGCCCTCTCCCCGGCCCGCGCCTACCTCCCACATGAGGTTGTTGTTTTTGCAAATGTCCACGTGCTCCGGGGCGATGACCCTGCCCGTGAAGGGGCCCATCTCGGCGCCCGCCTTGATCCACGTCTTGGAGAAGATGCCGAGGCCCTCGCCGGGGATGGAACTCTGCGCGATGATCACCTCCGCCGGCAGCACCAGGCTGGACAGCTTCTGCACCTCTGCGGGCGCGGGGGCGGGGGCACCGGGGGGTCAGAGCCCGAGGGCCCCGCCCGCCGTGCTGCCCACGGACCAACCCCCGATCCGCCCGGGTGACTCCGGTATGTCTGTGCGGGGGGGGGGCGGGCGGGGGCTGGGGACTGTTTGCCACCCAGGAACCCTCCGTGTCCTTCAAGGCGTTGCTTTAGGACTTATTTCTAGGAGACTTTTTTTCTTTTTTGTCTCCACGAATTCTCAGAGCACCCACAACTTCCTCTACCCCCCACCCGGGAAAAGTTTAAGAACGACTGGAACGACCGCAGGGAGTGGTTTTACAGACGGGTAAACTCAGACCAGCTCCCCGAGGAGGCGATGACCAAGCAGAGACTCTGCCCAGTTCCGTTTTGGGTTCTTCTGCCGGTCACGCCCATCACGCCGGTCACTCGGACGGCGCTCGCCGCGCGCCTCGGGGGGGCCCCCTGGGCGCGGCCGGGCGCTCTGACTTCCTCCGGGGCGCGCTCCCGGGCCGAGCAGGCGGCACTGGGTGCAGACTTCGGACTCCCAGTCCACCGGGGGCTCAAAAGGCCCTGCGCTCTCTGTGTGACTCAGGCGCGCCTGTGCCCCTCTGTGCGCCCAGGGCCCGGGAAGGCAGGAAGGGCGGCTCCGGGGCTCTCGGACCCAGGCCGGCCCTGCAGCCGCCTCTCGGGGCTTGGAGGAGCTGGGGTTGGGGGGCAGCCCGCAGTCCCCGGGGGTCCCCCTGCCGGGCCTGACGATCGGTGTGGGAGCGGCCAGACGCGCAGGGGCCGCCTCCATGTCTTACAAGGTTCCCCTCTAAGCTACCTGGGAAAATACCCACCGAGCCGGCCGGCTGAAAGAGGGGGTTAAACGGTGTCCATTGCAGCGCAGCCGGCAATTTGCCACGCTGTTAAAGTGATTGCATTCATTCGGCTCCATTCGAAAGAAATTGCTAATTCTAAATTCATTAGCCCTGGAAGAATGCTGTAGCAGTAAATTGTAGCTCAATGCGGAGGGGACTTGTTTAAAAGGGGCCGAGGAATCCCCCTTACAAAAAGGAGGGATTAGATGGTTGACATGGCGTGAATGGAAGTGGGATTAGTCCGCACGGTGAGTTAAGAGAGGAACAGAAATCGTCCAGGGGGAAGAGAGGGCGACGCGCAGAGATGCCAGCGCCGGGGAAAGATATTGTTTGCGGGTTGATGAATGAGGAGTAAGAACTTGAGACATCTTAAAGAAAAGAAACTTTTCTCGCTCTCTTTTCTCGCCCTCACTCTCTCCGCGGCTTTCTCTCCCCCCGCGGCCGCCCGCCCGCCCGCCCGCCCTCCGCCCCCTCCCCAGCCCCCGCTGCCTTTTAAAGTTCTTGGTTTAAGTGGGAACTTTCGCAGGTCAAGCCCAAGTTAACTAAATGAATTTAAAACCCCTTCTTTTTGAGTCAACTGCTATTACACGCCTAGTAAGGCTTTAAACGCCAGGAACCCGCCGGCTCAAAGGGGAGAGGGGCGGGCGGGGGAGCGCTGGGCCGCGGGGCCCGCAGCGCCGGCGCCGCGATCCTTCTGCGAGCCGCGCGGGGTGGCGAGCTGTCCCCCGCCCCGCCCGGGCTTGGCTGCTCGCGCCCCGGCTTGGCTTGCGGGAACCAGAGGCGCACGGAGCGTCTGGAACTCCCGGGTTGGCGCGGGGGGCAGCTTCGAAACCCGGGGTCCCCGCCGCAGCCCGCGCGCAGACAGGCGGGGAATCCGGGGCGGGCCGGAGGAGGGGACGCTGCCGGCCCCGACGGCGCGACTCACCGCCGGAGAAGGACTGCGCCAGGACCTCGGCGGTGAAGGCGGTCTTGGGGCTGGCGTGGTGGCTCTTGTCCTCGAAGAGCTGCTCGCCCAGCACGTTGCGCCAGCGGCCGTAGAGGAAGCTGTGCAGGATGTCGGAGGTGATGACCTCAGCCAGCGCCAGCCCCGGCGCCTTCAGCCCGGTCTTGAGCACCAGGGCCTCAGCCGGGAGCACTGAGCCCATCATGGGCGGCCCGGGACTTGCCGGCGCCGGGGGACGGCCGGCCGGGCAGACTCGGGGATGTGTCGGGCGAGAGGCGAGCGGAGGAGCGGGAGGAGAGGGCTGCGAGGCTGGCGGAGCCGGGGGAGGCGCGGGGGCAGGATGAGGACGCGGGAGGGCGGCGAGGGGATGGATGGCGGGGAGGGAAACGAGCGAGGGGGAGCAAGGCCGAGAGGAAGAGAGGTGGGGAAGGCGGCGGGGACGGCAGCGGAGGCCCGGAGGGCAGCGGAGACGCGGGCGGAGGCGGGTGCGGGTGCGGGTGCGGGGGGTGCGGGGCGGGAGGCTGCCGAGAAACGGCGGCGGCGAGGAGCTCTCGGGCGCGCTCTGGCCGCTCACACTCCCGGCCCGGACGGTCTTCGCCTTGGCAAAATCTCAGCGCCTTTATAGGAGCCTCGGTGACCCTCCTAATTGGTTATTAATGACGCCCTGACGTCGGAGGACAGACTTGTACCCGGCCGAGCTCAAGGCGCCTTAGCCACCGCAGCTCCCCCATTCGCCCCGCCCGCCCCTCCCCGGCCCTTCCTCCCTCCTCCTCTTCCTCCTCCTCTCCCCTTGGGAAGCGCGGAGCGGGGAGGGAGGCTCAGCCCGCCGCCCGGAAAGGAGGGGACGGCGCTGAGGAGGGGGCTCGGCGAGGCTCGCTCGGACCCCAGGGACTGGACTGCGCAGGAGGAGACGCTGGCCGCGGGCCCCGCAGGCCGCGCGCTCACCCACGGTCCCAGGCCAGATCTGCGCTGGTCACCCCTGCCCGGACGGGTTCCAAGCTCCTGGGCCGGACCCCGGGCTCTCCCGGACTCCAGCCCCGGGCTGTGTAGTCGGCCCGGACCCCGCAGACCCCGCAGACCCCCCGCGGGCGGTGCCGAACTGAGCTGCGCTGCGCACACGGCGCTTCGCTTCAAACGGGCTGCTCCGGCCACGCCGCTCGCGGCTCGCAGCCGCGTGTGAGACCGTCCCCGGGCGAGCGGCGCTGCGCGGCGGGGCTGCGGCCGCCGTCGGGCCCGGGCCGGCACTCGCAGGGCTTCGTGGGCGATGGGCTCCTGGCCCTGGGGGGCTGGATCGGGGTCGGGAAGGGCGGGCCGGAATCCGCACTAGTCGCGGGTTGCTCGGAAAGGCTTTCCTGCCCGGTACAGGGGAGGCGGAGAGAGGTCCTCGGACTGTTCGAAGTGGGAGCAGCCGGACCCGAAAGCGCCGCCCTCCGACATTGCAGGCGGTCCGGGCCTGGCCTCGGTGGGCGCTGCGCTCCGGCCTTGGGGCTCCCGGCTCCTCCGTTCGTGTGCTACCTGGAGAAACCCGTTGCATCCCCGCGCTTCTTCCTTCTCGCCTCCTGCCTCTTTTTTTTCCTCCGACCTCCACCTTCTTCCCTTCCCTCCCCACCTCCCCATTCCTCCACCGCCCCCCTCCCGCCAGCAGACTTTCTGCCGGGAGGCTCCAAGGCACCGGCCCGCCGGCGCGGTCTGTCTCCCGGGCTCTCTCCGGAGGCAGGGAGCTGCTGAGCCCACAGCCAGAGCGGGAAGGCCAGGGCCTCCCCCGGGCCTTGCTGCCTCGCGGACTTAGTCTCGGGTGCCCAGCTCCAGCCCCAGACTAGGGAGGGGGGCACAGGACGCCTCCCCCGCCTGCCCGGCTCCTCAGCCAGTTTCCCCACCTCTGTTATTTCAGATTCCGATAACAACGGAACCGGGTCCGCTGGAGGAAGCCGACTGCCCGGGTCTTCTCCGCAGGGTGGAGGCTTGGGTGAGGGGGGTGGGGGGACAGGGGACCCGACCCTCCCACGAGGAGTTATTGTCTTCAGGTTCCTGGTGAGGAGCTCCCTCCCCCGTGGGGATCCGGCCTTTGCCAAGCCAGTCTCACACCTGGCAGCCCTGGACCCGGGTCTCTGCGTGCTGGGGGTCTGACCAGTAACCTCCGACATCCCCGGGTCCCCATCCAGGCGCAAACTAAGGACCGGGGCAACCGCCGGCTTTCGGACCGCGCGCCGGCCGCCGGGGCCGCCTCGAGGCCGGTGCCTGGGGAGGCTGCACCGGGCGGAAGGAGCGACCTTCGGGCCTGCGCCAGCAGAGGGCAGCGCTGCGGAGGAGAGCGCGCAGCCCGCGGGTTAGGGTTCCTTCCAGACGCCTCCAGCGAGTCACACCGGCTCTGGCTAGAGCCGAGGGGGCGGACAGAGTCCGGGCACGAAAGCTCCGGGCACCGGCGCCGGGGACGTGGCTTCTGCGAAGACTGGGCGGAGGAGGAAATGCGCCCGGGGCGGAGGAGACTGCATCACCCAGCGCTGCCAGGGGCCCCGAGCTCAGTTCCCCAGCGCCGCGGCCAACCTCGGCGCGGCTGGGAGGCCGAGGGGGACGAGGGCTGCTGTGCACCTTGGGGAGGGCCCTTCTCCTCCCTGGGCGACAGTGTCCCTGTCCACGCCGCTTGTCTGTCTTTGGGTCAGGCGACTTCCCTCCGAAAGCCCGGGGGACTTTGCCTATCCCCGGACCACACCCCGCTAAGCAAAGCACTCCGACGCGCGACCGTTGGGTCCTGACCCCAGCGAGGGGCCAGAAGGTAAAGGGACCGAGGGCTCTGACCGCGAAGGAGCCCGATTCCTTTCCCGCAGACCCGCAGACCCAGGGAGCGGCGCGGGGCGGGGGCGGGGGGGGTGGTTAACGCAAAGCCGGAACGGCCTCCGCCCAACTCGCGCGCCCTCTGGCCTGGCGCGGCTGCACTGTGACCCCAAATTCGGTCTAGCCGTAGACCCGCCCGGACCGCGCCCCAGGGGAGGCGCCCCAGTCTTGGGGGGCCATTGAAATTCGGGAGCAAGAGCCCTGCGATTTCATCGCGCCTCGCTCAGACCGCGAGGGAGAGCACCGCACGTTGGCGGGTTTCTCCGCGGGTGAGCCTCGTCGCCTTCTGCCCGACGCGGGCCCGGCCCGAGCTCCCCGGCGCCGCCCAGCCCCCCACCCCACCCCGCCCCGCCCCGCTCCTGCAGGCCGCCGCTCGGCGATCTCGTTAATATTCATGGGCGTTAATAGAGAGGCCCCCAGTATATCGGCCCATTGTGGGCGGCTCGTAGGGCTTGAATAGGCCCCGGCCCCCTTTCTTCGGCGCGGCTTCCCGAGGGGCCGGGCCGGGAGTGAATGGCCCTGCTCCCGCCCCGCGTCCCCACCCCCTTGCAGGGAGAACATCTTTATCCCCGCCGCCGCCGCCGCCGCCCGGGCCCCCGTTCACGCGGCCCCGGCTCCGGGCGGAACGAATCATTCCGCCGTGGCTCTTCGGGGGTCATCCTCGTGGCCCGTCTCCCCTTGTCGCCGGGCCCACGGCAGTGGAGAGAGGGAGGCTGAGACCGGTCCACAGACCCACGGGCGGGGGTCTGCGGTGGGGAGCGCGGTGGGGGAGGGGAGCAGGGCCGGACGCGCCAGATTAAGAGGAACTCGGGGCCCCGCGGCCACCCGCCCTGCGGTTTCTACTTGTTGCCCGGCCCTGGGAGGGGGGGGGGGCGGGCGCGGCGAGCACCAGGCCGCGGCCCGGGCCCAGAGAGCCGTCCCACTTCCACTCGAGGCAACAGTGCGCGCCCCTTCGGGCAGGGGCCGCGCACCAGGAGCCCGGGGCCCCGAGTGAGGGGCTCCCCGGGCCCCCGCGGCCCGGCCCGCGGGACACTTTCGTTACTGCCGGTGCGCTCAGGTCTGGCGAGCGCGCTCCAGCGGGCGCGTCCGGAGCGCAAGCCCCGGCTCCCCGGCTCCCCGGGGGAGGGGGCTCGAGTCGGTCAGGCGCGGCCGAGGCGCACAGGTCCCCGCTCCTCCCGCCCCGCCGGACCTCAGAGGCGCAGAAAAGAGCCCATTGTCCGCCGGGAAATACATTTTTGGGGGCCGAGTGAAAGCCCGTCTTTCTTTTGAACTTTAGAAGAAAGTCTCCTGCCCTCGCCCGCGGAGGGAGAGATTGGTCCCCGCTCCCGGGGGCCCCGCTCGCCGCCTCCTCCCGAAACATCTGCTGGGGACAACCCACCCCGGAGGGCAGATCGCGCTCACTCTAAGCCCCGCGAACTCATTAAAAAGATATTAGCGGCGGGGGCGGCTCCAGCGCAGGTATCGATCGGCTGGAGTGAGCCCGAGGAAGAAAAGGCGAGGAATGTGGATGCGCCGCGCCCCGACCCCTTACCCCGGCCCCCAGGCCCCTGCGCTGTCCCCGTGCCCTGTCGTCCGGCTGTTTCCGGGGGCTTCTCGGCCCCTCCTCTGACTCTCCGCTCTGCCTCCAGGCGCCCCCCTCCCCGCCTCTCCTCGCCCCCATGCCGGGCCCAGCCCTCTCTGGCCGCTTCCTCGTGCCACTTGCTCGCCGCCACGGTCCAGCTCTCCACCGCGGCGGCGCCTCTCCCTCCTCGCCCCCTTTCCCGCGCGCCCTCCCCTCTTCGCCAGCACTCTGCTCCCCACCCGGGTTTCCTCCGGCCCTCGAGGCTGCCCCCGCCCTGTCCTCTCTCTTGCTGCCCGGGTCCCACTGTTCCGGGCCTGCATTCCCGCCCCGGCCTAGGGGACTCTCTTTCTCGCGGGGGTCCTGCAATGCCTCCTCTCCCCTCTTTCTCGCAGGCCGGTTCTGGGCTCCAGGGCGCCCCCGCCGGCGCGCGCACGGGTTCGACGGCTGCCGTGCAGGGAGGGGCGGGGGTGTGGGCCGCTGAAACGGCTTCGAGAGACCTGACTCCGGGCGGCCCGCGCGGGGCTGCAGGCTGAGGGGCAGCGGCGGCACCGTGAATGGGGACAGCCGCCCTCCCTCAATCTAATTAGCCTCCGAAGTCCCGGGGAGACAAAGGCGCGCCCCGGGACGCCCGCGTCGGGCGCGGAGCCCGCCCTGTGGCCCGCGGGGGACTGGCACGCGAGCCTCTCCGGGAGCTGCGCCTCCCGGAACCGCCCCCCACCCCGTTGCCCGCGCCCCCAGGCTCCGCGAAGCCAGCGCCAAGTTCCCGGCAAATCAATGCGGCGGGACGGCGGGGAGAGACGCTGGGGGAAGCTCGGAGTCCAGGAGACACCAGGCTTGCGGGAGACGGCGGCGGCGCGCGCTGCTGGAGGCAGAGGGGGCGGAGGGAGAGGGAGACTGAGGCAGAGAGAGGTCGAGATGGAAGGGTCCGGATGAGAGTCGTGGTCTGGGATGGGGACACAGGACACAGCGGGTAAAGCGGTCAGAGGCAGGGATTCCGGAGGCGTGGGGAGACTTTGGAGAATGAGAGTTGGCCCAGAGGCAGGGAGAGGGAGGAACGCGGCGCTGCAGACACAGAGCTTGGGGGTGTGTGTGCGCAGGGGGCGGGGGAGAAGGGGCAAGGAGAGAGCACGCAGGAAGGATGGAGGCGTCTGGGTGCGGTGGGGATGGGCAGCACCCTCCCTGGGCCTTCCTCGGGCACTGTGGCCGCAGCCCCCTCCGAGATCCAGGGACAGACGGAAGGAAGCCTGCGGACTCACTTGCAGCCCCGTCTTCCTCCAGAGGCCCCTCCTGGCCCATGCCCAGCCGGCCTGGCCTCGCCCCACCACCCCCGGTGCCTGGCCCCCTGCCTCCTACCTTGCTCGTCCTTCCACCTGCTCTTGTCCCTGGGGGGGGGGATGGAGGGGGGCCTGCAACAGCGGGTGGTTCCCCAATTCTTCTGCTTCACACGGCCCCTGCTGCCATCCAGCCCATCACCTGCTTCTCAGGGGACCCTGGAGGCTCTGGCTGTTCCTCTGTTCAACAAGTATTTACTGAGCACCTACTGTGCGCCAGGCCTGTACAAGGCCCCGGGGGCACCTCTCGCACCAGCTTCCGGAAGCGCAGGGGTGCATCCTGGCAGGGCCAGAGGAGGTGGCAGCCTCTCGCAGGCCAGCCGCTGAGGGCTCTCGCCCAAGGCCTTCGACTTCACGGGGCAGTGGGAGCAGTGGGTGTCCCTGTCTCACAGGCCCTGGTGAGTCAGCTCACCCTGAGGGGACACTCCTGCGGCTGTTATGCCTACTACTCCTGCCCCTTCTCCAAAGCCCACGCGGCCCCTCATGTACAGACCCCCTGACCCCATGAGGACACACCCCCGGCCCAAGGGACCTGCAGGTGTGAGTCCAGTCCAGGCTGCAGCAGGTACTGCTGGGGGCCGAGGCACCCACCTCCCCTCTCCGAGCCTCAGTCTCTTCATCTGCAAAGTGGGCATGAGACCGAACCTCCACTGGGAGGGCTGTCGTGAGGACGAGAGACACAATGCAGGAAAAACTCACAGGGGATGGGCATACTTGACGTATGGGGAACATTAGCAAGCCAGTACATTTAAGAAGGGACCCACGGCCACGCGGGGGGTGTGCGAAGTATGAGAGGACAGACGAAGGCGGGCACCAGCGGTGGCCCCGAAGGGACGCTGAGGCAAAGCCGTGCGCTCAGGAAGCTGACCGACGCGTGAAGGAGCCCGCGGTCCTTGTCTTACGGAGGGTGGTGGAAAGGGAACACATGCAGTAGCGATGACAGTGAGTGACGTTTGCTGGCACTCACAGATCCAGTGCTCTGAAGCGCCACAGAAGGGTTTTCTCCATCTGCCCTCCCCCGACACACCGAGAGGGCTGCTGTCATCGTCCCCATCGCTCAGCCGAGGACACTGAGCCACAGACAATGGAAGTGTCTCCGTCAGGAACCGTTCTGGCCCCAAGCATCAGGGGCTGCCATAGCAAGGGGCTTATTTTCTCACATAGAAGACTAGAGAGGGTGGTACATACGTATCTGTGGGCCTTGGCCCAGCAGCTCAAGGATGAAAGGCCTGATGTGCTCTCTGTTCTCATGACCACAAAGTAGCTGCTGCAGCCCTGCCATCCCACTCGAGCCAGGGAAAAGGGAAAGTTGCCATCCCCGGGATAACGCACAGTGAGCAAGGACCAGAGCCGAGACTCAGTCCCAGGCTACCTGACTCAGGGCAAGGCCTCAACCACAGTCCTGTGCAGCCTCTTGGTCGGAGTTGTGCACCACCCGCCAACTCCGAGATGCTGTGCTAGTGGGCAGGGAAGCAGCTCCCGTGTGCGGTGGAGGACTTAGGCCTAAGGTGCGCAGAGGTGAACTCCGTGGTCCCTTCTGATGCATGGCGGCAGCCTGCTGGTTGGACTGGGAGCTTCTCCAGGTCGGAGGCCTTGCCCTCTTCTGCCTTTGGTCTCCGAGGCCAGCTTGAGGGCCTGGCTTCCAGTGGGCACCTAGCCAGTGGGTGATCCCTCGGGTGGGTGGAGGCGTGATGGCATGAACAGGCCGTGAAGGACAACGGGGCCTCTGGACTTTCCCACTCTGCGTCCCAGCTACGTGGCGTCTGGGGACCCCCGGCCCCTATCGACCTGGCAGAGCTGAGAGGTGACGGCGGCCCAGAGCCTCCAAACCCCGGGGCCCGGTCAGGGTGTGGGAAGAGATGCTGAGGCCCAGCCACAAGTGCTCCCACCGGAGTTGACACAAGCAAGTGGGACATGTCCTCAGGCCTGAAAGCCAGAGCCGGAGGGACCCACCTGCAGGGGACCGGGCCCCCTCAGGCCCCCCTTCTTCACCCCCACTCTCCCCAGGCAGGGCCTCGGGCTCCCTAGGGCTCCCTGCCTCCAGCCTGTCTGCCGTCCACGCTGCAAGAGGCCACTCCGGTGGCACCCTCGCCATTGTCACAGGACCGGTTCTGAAACCGTCCGCAGCACCGAGGGTGGAGTGGCGACAGCTCCCGTGCTGAGCACTGGGCCACGCGTGTGCACACGTGACTACTGACGATTCCTAACCAGCCTGCAAGGTATGTTCCAGCATTCACCCTGTTGCATGGCAGAGGAAACTGAGGCCCAGCGAGAGCAGTGAACAGCCTCGAACCCCGTGCCCTGCCCCTCTGTGCCTCTTCCCCGGCTCTCTGCAGCCAGAGAAGAAAACGCTCTCTCTTCCTTCCTATCCGCCACGCCGGACCGACTCTGCAGAGGTGGCGGGCGCCGTGCGGTAACCTGGGCTCAATGGAGACTTTGAATTCCGGGCTCATTTGCCTCCCCCCACCGCCACGCCCAGCTGCCCCACCTCGGTCCGCAGGCAGGTTTGAGGTGGTCAGGGAAGACAGGGCCTCGGGGAGACGGGGAAATCAGTGGCAGTTACAGTGAAGGGACAGGCTGCTGCTCCCAGTGTCCGGTAAGGCACGCGTTGCGTCTGTTCCAGACACTCCAGACTCTCAGACCATCACGCGTTTATTTTAATGATGCAAACACTGAATGCCAATCCGCAGTGTGCCAGGCCCGTCCTGGAGCCTGGGGGCGGGGCATAGAGGCGGGGCGTGCCCTGCGACCTGAGAGGTTCCATTCCTGGTCAGGGCACATGCCTGGGTGGCGGGTTTGGTCTCTGGTCGGGGCCTGGACGAGAGACAAGTGATGGGTGTTTTCCTTTCACATCACTGGGGTTCTCTCCCTCTCTTTCTTCTCCCTGCCTTCCCCTCTCTCTCCAAATAAATAGATAAAATCTCTCTGGGCCTGTCTACCACGCCCGGGCTTCACTGCAGGATGTCAGCCGGGGCCCATGAACTCTTCTCTGTGGAATTTCAGGGAGAAAAGCCGGGTGTCCTTGCTCTCCTGCTGGTTGGATGTCCTCTTATTCCCCATAGCTCTTGTGAGGTGGGTGCCTGGAGCCGCTGGACCCCCGTACTGTCCATCTGCTGCACCTCACCGCCCTGCCTGCAGGGTTCCAGGTGCTTCTGCGGGTCGCAGCTGAAATCCCCCCAGGACTCGGACTCGGGCTCGGGCTGAGGAGTGCTCAGGGAAGCCCGAGGTCAAGAGCCGAGACCAAAAGAGAGGGCGTGAGTCCCTGGCACCTACGGCTGCAGCAGACATCACGCACAGCCTAACTCCCAGGCGGGCTGACACACGGCCTGGCCCCAAGCCCTATTCACCGCAGTTCCTGATATGACACACTTCTCTTTCAACTAAAGTTACACGGTACGCTAAAAGGCAAGAAAAAAATCTGGATAGACAAAGCAGTGACCAGAACTAGAGTCAGATATGCCGCCAATGCTGGAATTATAGATAGGAAATTTCATCTTAAAATTATTTATTTTTTAGAGAGAAGGAAAGGGAGGGAGAAAGAGAGGGAGAGAAACATTGACATGCAAGAGAAACATCCAGTGGTTGCCTCCTGCAATGCCCCCAGCTGGGGACCTGACTGGGAGTCGAACTGGTGATATTTTGGTTTGCAGACCATCGCTTGATTCAACGAGTCACACCAGCCAGGGTCGAATTTTAAATAACTGTGATTAGGATGTTAAGGGCTCTAGCTGAAATGGGTCAGGTAAGCAGAGAGATGGAAACTCTAAGAAAGAATGCAGCCCTGGCTGGCATAACTCAGTGGCATACAAAGGGGGGCGGTAATTTTTCTGGGGATTGCTTTTAATAATTTCCTTGCTAATATTAATCATGGTCTTGCTTTGTACCCTGATTCCCATAAGAACAGGCCATGAGAAGAAGGAGGCTCGAAAAGAGTCAATGATTGATTTTGAGGGAAATTCTGAAGGGACAACTAGTTCTCCCTAGACTATTGAATCATGCCCAGATTGTTTTAAACAAGGAGTTTATAAACCTGAGTAAGAAATTATCCCCGATTGTTCCCATAAAAGAATTCATAAATCAGCTACAACAGGCTGAATTATTGGCGGACTTTCCCACGCCTGTTCCTTACCCATAGATACAAAGAGTATCTCTAGAAAACAAGAAAAAACTATATAGACCCTTACCCACAGCCCAGGGATACCCCTGGGTAGCATATTAGATTATTGGCAAATTATGGTATCCCCCAAACCAAAAGGAGCTAATGGTCTCCAGAGGGTTCCAAATCTCCCATTGCCTTATACAGGAGCATATAATGAGGGTGGTATTAAAATGGTCAATAAGGATAAAGTTCAAGTGCCTTATAATAGTCTAAATTTCATGGAAAGGCTAGCTCGAAGCAGACCTCCCTGGTGTTTATTAACTAAGAAATAAAAAGAGTTTATTGTAGCTGAATTTCCTGTTTATCTCTCCTTACATGTTTGTTTTGGAGATTAAAAGGTGGTGGGATTGTCAGATATCTGTATCTCAGGTTTATTGATTTGCATAATTCCAATGAAGTTGTATAAAATAATTTCTTGACCAGAGAATAAAATCCCCTCTAATGAAATAGCCCCTGAATGTCTAAAAGTTGTTGGAGTAACAGCCCCGCCTTTACCTTGAATAGGAGTATATATCAAATAGAATTAGACAGGCAAAGAAATAAGAAAAGCTGGTTAACTATTATAAATTAAGCACATAGAAACAGTTACCAGGGAGTTAGAGTCCATGGTACATAGAGAAATATTTTAGACAGAAAAGGTAAATAGGTAAGTTAGACATCACAAAGGCCTTATAATAAATTTCCTATAACCTCTATTCAATTTAGCGTATCCTTTTGCCCCATGACAAATTCTGAGAACTTTAATAAACAATAAGACATTCAAACTTTGTATGTACAGCTATTTCTAATTGTCTGATTTATGGCTCTCCTGGTTAAAATAATCTTTGTTTAATATAACTGAATCTATGGGAATTTTTGTATTTTTCCTGGTTACCTTTGTATTAATTTTTTCCTGCTTTACCTAATCACAAATGTCAATCACTGCTAAACATGGAAGTATAAAAACCTGCTTGTACTTGCAATAAAGGGAACAGAGAGCATCACCGTCCCCTGAGGCGTGTTGTCGTCCGTCTCCCATCGCCGACGCCTCACCCACCTTTCAGGAACCCCTGGACCCCGCTGCGGCCGGGCCGCGGCATAATACATTATGACCAAGTCAGGTTCATTCCAGGAACGCAAGGCTGGTTTAACATTTGAAAATCGATCGATGGGATCGCTGTATTAAAATTAAGCAGGAGATAAATCACAGGATGATGTCTGTGATGCAGAGAAGGCATGTGAACACTTCCGCATCCACCCACGACAACACTGGGGGCGCACTGGAGACGGAGGGGCGCCCCCTCCTCCGAGGGAGGGCGCGCACAGCAAGCGCACAGCAGACACCCGCGCGGCGGGCCGCCGGCGGTGCTCGCTCGGAGTCGGACGCGAGGCCGGGAGGCCTCTCACTGCATCCGGCCAGCAGCGCGCTGGTGGCCTCGCTCCGGGCAGTGAAAAGAAACAGACGGCATAAGGCTCAGGAAGGAAAAATAACATCGGCATTATTTATAAATGATATGGTTCTTAATGTAGAAAATCCACATGAATCGATAAGCTATTAGAACTTCAAAGGGGTTTATGTCAGGCCGTTGGGATCAGGACAGTATATAGAAATAAATTTTATTTCTATAGCCAGCCACACAAAAAAAATGAAAAACAAAATTTCAAATACACCACTTTCAATAACAGCAAAGCATCCAAAACCCAGGAGCAAATGGAAAGAAAGCTGGGCAAGACCTCTGTATGGAAAACTACGGGAATCACAGACGGAAGTCACAGGCCTGACCAAAAACAGGGACACGCCCCTTCGCGGAGGAGAAGACGCCTATTCGCTGGGTCGCCGATTCCCCCCGAATGCGACCAATAGGTTCCCTGTAATCCTAATAAAAACCCCAGATCGAAAACATTTGCTTTGTGGGGAGTAAGGAACCGACGAACTGATTCCCAAGTGTCTACGTAAACGCAGAGAGCGGACAAGGGCCCGGGCAGACCTGGAGAACAGCGAAGCTGCAAGACTCACTACTGTAAGGGCGGCGGGATTGAGATGATGGGGCTGGTGTGCGCTGGCACAAAGACGGCCGAGCCGATTGGGAAGACTTGAGGGCATGGTGTTTTTGAAAAAATTATACAGTGTTAAACTACATTCACTGCGTTTTATTGGCATTTGAATCCAACAACAGTGGTGCCCTTGGCCCCAGCCTAACACGACCGGGAAACCACTGCTGGGGTCGGACTTTCCAGAAGGGGAACACGAGGTGAAGTAGTAACTGTTCAAGTCACGGAGGGAGCCAGCCCCCCCCCGGAGGGAACGGAAGCCAGGCCTGGACGCCCCAGGTGGCTGCTCTCTCCCCCGGACTCAAGCAAAGGCAGGGTGGGGGAAGCACCTTTCCACGGACTCACTCCGTGACCCAGGGGGAGGAGGTCAGTCCCAAGAACAAAATCATTACCCTAGTCCTGTCGCCACCCAGTCTTTACGGTCACCCTTCTGTTACACACCCCGAGCTGCAGCCAGGAGCACCCCAGGAGGTAGACGGCATGCGGACATCTGGACGTGTTGCGAACTCGGCCGAGCGGCTGCAGTGAGGGACGGCTGGGACGGATGGGGAGCCCGGGCTGCTCCTCAGGGAAGGGAAGCCGAGATTAGGGAGTCCGATGAAAGAGGGGGAGACCCCAAGGGTCACAGACTCCTCTTCAACGTGCTTGAAATGGGGCTTCCTTAATGTCGTCAGTGGGCTAGGACTGGGCAGCCTTGATCCACCCAAAGGCCAGCCAAACGCGTTCCCCACGTACGTCTGCGTCCTGGCCCCTCCCAGAGCTGCCTTGTCTGCCCCTCAGGGGCTGCTCTTCACCGATGGCCTCGCTGCTGTAACTTCAGGGGACCAACAAGTGAACCTGGGGCCGTGGTAGCCTGGGGAGCCCAGGAGAGCCCGGGAGAAGCTAGACAGTCAGCGCTGAGGGTGACGTCTTCTTAGATCGAGCCTTCTGTCCTTGGTGCCCACGGTGGATCGGAAAAAGCCACTGAGGCAGCCAGAAGCCCTGAACTCGATGACTGCTCTAAGCTGCCATCTTCCGAGGGCTCACTATGAGCCGGGCCTCAAGTGCTTTACATGCGTGTCCTTGAACCCCGCCTCGGCGCTACGATCAACGAGGTAGTCGTCACCCCGTTACTGCAGATTAGGACGTACAGGCACAGAGCGGTCCAGAACTCGCCTTAGGTCACACGGTGGCTGAGTGCAGGGGACAGGAACTCACACCCAGGCTCGCATCCCCACACGTCTGTCCCTTCCACTCAGCTGCTCAGGTGGACCGAACCTGCCGGGTGGGTCCCTCTAGAACTGAATCCGGTGTCTGTTCCACAGGAAAAGTGGGCAGGCGTTGCAGTCAGGCTGCGGTCTGAGTCCTGGTGGCTCGTCACCCACAGGGCCATCGTATGACTCTGGCAAGAACCTGTTCAAACCTAAAATGGGTCTTGAGAGTAGTGGCCCTCGGGGGAAAGTGAGACAAAGCAGATTCTTGTTACTTGTTCTAGGGAGCCGCTGCGGATGTGAATCGGCAAATCCCCAACGCTTGCTCCTAGGGGGCGCCCCCGGTTGGGTTCCTTCGAGCTGGTGGTTATATACTGATTGGTCACAACCAATCAGTATATAACCTCGGTTTCTGTGGGCTTCTAGTTAAACACTCCTTAGTCACTTATTCTGTCGATTCAGTAACATTGAACTTAGGGCCAATGGCATGACGACGCATGTGGGAACCAAGCTTATCTAGCGTGTATTTTCTCCCTAAGGCCAGTCACAATGTTCTTGTGCTTGGGGACGCCACGCAGCGCCACGCTTGGGGCCACTGGGACGAGCCGAATCACCAACAGAAAGCATGAACATGCAAACAGCGTGGCTCTGGACGAGGAGGACACGTGTTTGCAGCCGACGCGAGAAGGCAGGGATGTCTTGCTGGCCTCAGCCAGGAACGCGCGCATCAGGCGACTTGGTATTTTTGCTCTGCATGCCCGCCGAAAGGGCGGTGAGCACTGACGGTAGGGTCACACGTGCATTGCGGTCTGGAGGCGGATTTGCAGATGCAGAAGCTAACGACTGGCTGCAGCCCAGAGCAGCCGTCACCTTCCGGAGACACCCTCGCTCCGCACGCTCGCAGCCGTGCCGCCCTGGCCCCGGCCCCGGCGCCAGATTCCCTTGCGGCCTCGTCTCCTTCACTTGCCCTCAGCCGCCATGGATCCTTCCTCCCAGGATGAAAACTAAGTCCGGAGAAGCAGCCCTGCCCTCGCACACCCTCCCCCGCTGACGCGACCACCAGAGTGGATATGGCGGCTGAGCACGTGACTCGGGGCAGCCGGATATCCGGTTCTGGGGGCCACGTGGCGGAAGTGAAGGGAGACGCAAGCTCTGTGGCTGACTTAGTCGCTGCGTTTGCTGCTGATTCCCCACCTAGGAAAACATAGAAAGAAAATGGGAATTAGCAATAAAAAGACTTAGTATGAATGCTGCAGACAATTGGGAGCCTAAGAGACATGTGCTCAGGACCCTTTAAGAAGACAGATTTTGGCCCTGGCTGGTGTAGCTCTGTGGATTGAGCGTGGGCTGCAAACCAAAGTGCCACAGGTTCGATTCCCAGGTTCGATTCCCAGTCAGGGCACATGCCTGGGTTGCAGGCCATGACTCCCAGCAACCGCACATTGATGTTTCTCTCTCTTCCTCCCTCCCTTCCCTCTCTAAAAATAAATAAATAAAATCTTAAAAAAAAAGAAGACAGATTTTGACAGAAGTGCCCTCTCCCCCCTATAGGTTTGTTTATGAGAGAGTGCTTACTGTTAGCCCTAAAGGGTTAGCTCTAAAGGGTTTTCCCTTATGGCATGGTGTCATCTCTCCGTGATGTTAGGAGGACCTTAAGGAATGTGGGCATCATAAATTAAGTAAACCTTAAGTTATACTAACTTTCAAAAACATTTCCTAATGAAATTTTTCATGATGGGAAATTAGATGATAAAGGAAAAGAAAATGGCCCTGGCTGGTGTGGCTCAGTGGATTGAGTGCAGGGCTGTGAACTGAAAGATCACGGGTTGGATTCCCAATTCCCAGTCAGGGCCCATGCCTGGGTGGTGGGCCAGGTCCCCAGCTGGGGGCGTGCAAGAGGCAACTGATCAGTGTATCTCTTGCACACCAATGTTTCTCTCCCTTTCTTTCTCCCTCCCTCCCCCTCTCTTTAAAAATAAATCAATAAAATATTTTTTAAGGGAGAGAAACATCCATGTGTGAGAGCTACATTGATCAGTTGCCATCCGAGGTAAATATTATTATTCTCATTTTTGCTTGAAGAAACTGAGGGAATATCCTCCCTGCATCACTCTGCTAGTAAATGGCAGAGGCTGGATTTGAACCAGGGATTTTGCCTCCAGAGTCCGCTCTTAGTTATTATTTTCCTAATGTTAAATAGTTTTCACAACCACAGCTTTCAAACCTTAGCCTACATAAGAGTCATCCAGGGAGCTTGCTTAAATGCAAAATCCTGTGCCCTTCTCCCAGGCAATTTGATTCCGTAAGTTTGGTCTGGAGTCTAGGAATCTGCAACTTTTAACAGTGTCAGATCAATGGACACGGTTAAAGAGAAATCTATATAGATCATCAATTTTTAAAACTAAACTTTACACTGAAATATATTTATAACATACATATGGAAAAGGCACACATCCTAAGTGTATAGATAAGACTCGTGGATATTCTCAAAGCAAGAACACTCACGTAACTCCCCTCAGACCAAGATGGAGAATCTTACCAGCGCCCAGAAGCCTTCCTCACACTCTTCCCCAACCGCTGCACGCCCAGGCAACTGCCGTTCTGACTTCTGTCACTGGCCGTTAGGTAAGTGGGGTCATACAGTACATATTCTGGCTCCTTTGGCGCAACATGTTTTTTAAAAAGTTTTTTTTTTTTAATTTTTTAGAGAGAGGGTAAGGGAGGGAGAAGGAGAGGGAGAGAAACATTGCACATTGATGTGCAAGAGAAACAAACATCCATCAGTTGCCTCTCACACACCCCCAACTGGGGACATGAACCCACAACCCAGGCATGTGCCCTGACTGAGAATCGAACCGGCGACCCCTTGGTTTGCAACACACACCAGAGCCAGGGCTCCCCTCAACAGGATGTTTGTGTGATTCATCTGCGTTGTAGCATGTGATGGCAGTTCATTTACTTTCAATGCACTGTAATGTTCCATTGTATAGATAAACGATAATTTCTCCATTAAAAAATGATTGACTGTAGTAATGTACATGTAGGGCCTGACCTGGGGCTGGCATGTGACACTCACTTTTGAGGGCAGTTTCTCCATTCTGTCCACTACCTCACTTGCCGGTGACTACAGTGTCGCCCACTTGACCGTGCGCTCCTGGTGGGCGTCCACTGTGCTCTCGGTGGAGGCCCCGGACGCAGTGCAGCATAGAACTCGGCACAGAGCCGGCCCCTACACGCTAAGCTCCTGGCTGTGAGCCTTCCTCTGTAAGAGGGGGGACCAGTCCTGACTACCTCCCCAGGTGTGGAGACCCCATCAAAGGAGGAGCCTGGGAAGGGCCAGAGCCCCCTCAATAGATGCTTCTGAGCGCCCCCAGGACACAGGCCAGCAAGGGTTCCCATTGTCTCGGTGGCTCATTTTCACTTCCCTTTCTACCCCACACGACACGCAGACCCAGGGCCAGCACCCCCTGCGGAATCGTGTGTCAAGCCACTTTCTGGCCATTAATCTCTAAGAGTCTATCAGGACCATTTGCATTAGCCCATCTCAAAAAAAAAAAAAAACCCCAGCTGGGCCCCCGCGGACCAGAGGTGGGGCTCGGAAACTGCGCCGCTGCAGCCAGCTGGAAGCTGAGTCTCCGTGGTGGCCCAACGCCCTCTTGGACCAGGCCCTGCAGTGGGTCCTCTGGGCCCCAGCCAAGCCTACAGTGCGGCTGCAGGGCAACATGGATGGCCACCGGAAAGGCATCTCCTCCAGCCTTGTGACAGGTCAGGGGTGTTGACGGAGGCACACTGGCTGGAGAGCTCCCCGCCCTGGGCTCCCAGGCTTGGGTGGGTTGGAAACAGCCCAGCTGGGGCCTTGAATAGTGAACTCGGGTGGCTGGCGGAGACCTAGTGTGCATGTGCAGTGGAGGGCGGGAGGTAAGGCAAGAACTCAGAAGACAGACTGGGCCCCGCCCCGCCCCCCGCCTCCCCAAACACACAGGCTGTCCTTTCAGTGATGACCACGCAGCTTTCTTAATGGAACACAATCGCTGAACTTGGTACATTTCGAGCACTTTAGCCTTGCAGGACACCAGACTGCTGATGAAAACCATCTTCCGTGGGCGCCATGTTAATGAGGCCAAATTTCATATGCTTGCAAACTTTCCCCCCGCCTCCTGCTGTATTACACCCCACCGTCCCCCCCCCTCGATAAAAGGTTGCATCAGAGAGAGAGAGAGATTTCCATAATTTATAGTATGGGCATTTCACTGGGGACAAGCGCTAATCTGTACTTACCGATACATTTAAGAAAATGCATCCTCCCCCAAGCCTGCACCATTTATGACTCTTGGCACAAACCGCAATGCTCAGTCTTCAATTAAGGGACACCTTAGGGTTCATTATCACACAATCGCTCCCTGTGAACCATGCCAAATGCTGTTTTGGCACGGAGCTTGGAAGATGAATTAGAAGGAAGTCTTCCCCGTAATGCCCTCTCCCCAATTCCCATCCCCATCATCAGCGTTCATGCCCTCCTCTTGCTCGGCCCCCTCCTCCTCTTCAAGTGGCTTTCACTATTCAATTTCTCCACGTCAGACTTGATTCTCTAGAGGTGTAGCTCAAGATGCCCTCTCCCCCGTTTGTCTTCCGGCACTCGCGGGCCCCAGAATGGCTGCAGATGGGCTGCTCTCCACACCCCTCTTTGGCCTGAAGGAGCCCCAGATGCTTGCCCCCCCTCCTCTTAGAGCTCCGCGTGGAGAAAAGAAAGGGACCAGAACGGGGAGCACACCCGAGCACGAGCCACAAGGAGGGCTCCCCACAGGGTCCTGCCAGCACCCCGAGTCTAAGTGAAGGGATGGCGCTTGCACGAGGCCAGCGGCAGAGGCAGGGCGGGCTCCAGCGTCCAGGTTGTGCGCTGGGTCCAGCGCCAGGTGCCCCCGGCAACAGGAAAGGAAGGGGAGAAAAGGAGATGGAGGCGGGGCCTGATTCCTCAATGGGCCAGGGTCCACACTGCCCTCCTGTGTCCTGAAACCAGACCCCCCGCCCCCGGACTTGACCCTACGGGTAAGAACACCCGCTTTACATTTTCCTAGTGAAAACAGCGACAACAGAATGAGCACCTCATTGGCACTTTCTAGCTCTCCCGGCCACCCAGTGTCCCACAGCGGCACGGCAGGGGGCCGACAGAGGTGCCACCCGCCACAGGGCCACAGGCTGGGCGTCGGGGACGGGGCGGGAGCGGGTCACAGGAGCTGCAGCCGGAGAAACAGGTGGTAGGGCTGCCCTGGGAGGCGGCAGCCGGCGCACGAGGCCAGCAGGGGCTCAGTCCGTTTTTTCAGGCGGGTGGGGGGCGGGGGGCAGTGCTGACTCAGTTCTGGGAAGGTGAGCTCATCCTTCCTTCCTGACTCTCTTCCACGGCTCCTGTCGCCCCACTCACGCCTGCCCGGGCCGGCCTGCCTGCAGCCGGGGGCACTGCTGCTGACTTTGCTGGGCCACACCCACCGCCAGAGAGGCACGGATTCGTGACAGGTAAGAGGGGAGGGCTGACGGTGACCTAGGCTCTCAAGTCAAAGTGTCAAATTATACAAAGCCATTAAAATAAAAATCAGCTTGACGAGGCAGCTGGAAATCGGGGTCGTGTGCGGACTGAGTCGGGTGACAGTCCGAGGGCCCTCACCTCTGGTTTCTGGGGCGGCAGGCAGGGGTGGGGGGTGGGGGGGTGGGGACGGACGGACAAGGGAACGGAAAGCAAGCGAACTCTGAGCACTTCGTTTGCCCACAAGGTGTCTCGTGGGAATTTTATTATACAGAGTGTAAAATGAATTGTCAGTCAAATAAAGAGACGACTTTCTTTAAAATCCCATGCATAAGATTTCCAACGGCCTTTTTTAATAGTTAGACATTTCAAGCATTTATATGGAAAACAAGAAAAAACAAACTGTAACTTTAGTACATTTCAAACGGAATGTCTCCCAGGTCAATTAAAAATGCAAGAAAAAATAGCTTCAAGTCTGTTTTTCTTTCCTTTAAAAATACATGTTATCTGTACAAGATCCACTACAGTAAACACTGGAAATATTATCCCTTTTATTAAATCAAAATTATTTAATTCATATTGTGGTTAATACTAGATTTATTTATTCATCTAGTTAATCTGACAAATATTAAAAAATATTTAAAAGAAAAAAGCAAAGAATGCTTTGGAATTAAAAAATAGTTACTAGGTTTTTATGCGGTTTAATGTTCCACAGTGTTAAAAGTTATATTGAATTTCTTTTTAATATTAAAAAATAACAGTATATTTCTGAGAGAATAGAGAAAGGTTTTTTGTTTTGTTTTTAAAACAAGCTTGGAGGTCTTAGATACACAATTTCAAAGGTAATGGAGACATGAAAAAACATGCGAGACACGTGAACACATTTTTATATTACCCTTAGAACTCTAGAAATTATACAAACCCTACAAAATGCCCCCTCCCAGCCCCTGTGGGACAGCAATACAATTCTCTGTCTTAATTCAGAATTCACATAATTAATTACAATACATAATAGTTCAGTTTTTTTTAAAAAAATGCAATAAAACCAGACAGCCAAAGGTACAAGAAATTAGAAGTAAAACATTTAATGAATTTACACGTTTAAGAACATTTAAATATTGTTTAAAAAATTTTAAAAATAATTTGTTACATACCACCTAAGACTTCCAAGCCACTTTCTGTTGCAACAGAAACTGTAAATAAAAAGACACGCAAAAACAAAACAAAACAAAACAACACACCAGCTGAAATGTCAATGTTACGAGGCACAGTCCGCTGCCTGATTTTGCAGATATTGCTCCAAAAAAAATACTGGAGCTTCCACGTTTGAAATAACAAAAATTATCAGCAAGTTTAGTGACTAATTTCCCGATTTTTAGAAAAATCTTGTTAATAGTGTTTCACAGAACAAAACAAAGGTTCTTCATCAAAATGTTTGCAAATCTAAAAACCTCTGTTACAAACAAGTTCCCATCCATGATGATCTCGGGGGGCCGCAGGCGCCGTCCTAGTGCTCCTGTGGGGGGCGGGGGTGGGGAGGAGAAGTCAGCCGCAGCAGCAGGGCCCCTCGGGCCTCCTGTCCAGCCTGCGGCTCCGTGTCGGGGAGGCGGTGACAGGGCGCCCCTCCCCTCGTGCCGCAGCAGGCACACGAGCCGGCGGTGTCTCCCACCTGCCCCCCAGCCGGGGCTCTGGCCCAGCACAACCTCGCTGGGACGGGGACACCAGGTCTCTCCGCAGGGGTTACTGGGAAGGGGATGGGGGAGTGAGCTCATGACACTTCTGCTCAGGGTCACCCACCAGCGGGGAAACCTGCTTCCACGGCATCTGGGTGCAGAGGGCCAATCTGGCAGTGAGGCGGCCCATCAGCTTTAGGTCTGGGGCCTCTGCTGAGGGACCCGTCGTCCATGGGGACCCGTGCAGCATCAGGTTCCCTGAACCGCGCCCTGTGGGAGCACCTGGCCCCTTCCCTCCGTGAGCAAGAACTGCGTCTGGGCCCCACGGGACAGAGCTCTCCAGGGTTCTGAGCGGGGACGGGGAAGTTCTGGTGCTCTGCCCGCCCCCCTCCCCCACCTTCAGAGGCTGTGGACCAGCCCTGCGGCTGCGGCAGCGGCCTGGTCATGGTCACACCGCCCCTCCAAGAGCAGCAGCAGCCGAGCGGCCGGGAGTCACCCGCGCCTGGCGCTCTCACATGCACCTGGGGAAACTGAGTGCCGCTCAGCTCCGCGGTCTCGGGCCTGGGTTCGAGGGAGCACCAGGCACGTCCCAACCAAGTGCTCTCCTCTGCGGGGCGGGGGGGTGGGGGTGGGGTCCGGGCGGCGGCTACACACCTGGCTGTGGGCCTGCGCCTGCCCGAGCGCCTGCCCGTAGAAGGCGGCCTGCTGCCGGTAGTACTCGGCCCAGGCCATCGTGTAGTCCGGCGGGGAGCTGGCCTGAGGGGCGGCACTGGCGGCGTGACCTGATGGACGAGGGGAACGGCGCTCATCAGGGGTGGGGCCGCACCGAGGGGGGGGGGGAGAGGGACACCCCGAGGGTCCCTTCCTAAAGACTCGGGCGTCCGGAAGGGCGCCTGTCACTCTCGCCCCCGGGACGCTGGTGACAGGGGCCAGAGCGCCGGGGGCGGAAGTCCGGGTAGCCCGGTGTTGCCGTGCTCTGCTCCGCCCTGCGAGACCCTCGTGGGTGCCTTCCCAGAACCCCGTTCTCCCCATCGGTTTGCCCAGCCTGGGGGCGTGGGGCGGGAGACACAGGACTGGGGGGGCCGGGGAGAGCGGCGCCTGGACCTGTACAGGGTGACGGTGACCTCCCTCCCTCGGTGATGACTCAAACACCAGGGTGGCCTTTCTTTGATGGCCTTTGACCTGAGCTCTTCCAACTGGCCAGCGATGCCCCTGAGACTTGAGCCCCATGAGGCACCTCTCCTGCTGACGCCCCAACACCCGGGCTCAGCAGTTCTGGAGCGCACCCCGAGAACTGGGGCTGATTTGAAAGGATTCACCTGGGGTTTTGGGGTTGCTTCTGTTAGTTTCCTCCCTCCATTAAAAAAAAACCTAGTTTACTTTCTTAGGGAAATGAGCTTACTTAAGGAAAACAAACACCTCGACACCCGTTGCAACCGCGGGCCCCGGTCCCGAGCCCCACTGGCCGTCTCCCCGCGCCCCCCCCCCCCCCGAGCTGGCCAGGAAGACCCGGCAGCGCCCAGATGGGCAGGGGACGGCACACGGCCGGTCCGTGCCCCGGCCACGCGGTTCTAAAGGGGACCAGAGCAGCGGTCACTGGTGGCCCAGCTGGGGTGCCAGGCCCCCAGGAGTGTGGAAGGGAGGGGAAGGTGGAGGAGGGGCAGAGGAGGCTGCAGGCGTGGGGGTGGGGGCGGGCGCACTCACTCTGCTTCTTGTAATAGTCTTCCCAGGCCTTGCTGTAGTCAGGCTGGCTGCTCTGCGGCTGGCTCTGCTGGCCTGCGCGAGAACACAGCAGCAGTCAGGCCCCCGCCTGGCCGCAGACTCCAGGCCCCACTCCGCGAGCGCTCGCCCACCCCAGGCCACACAGCACTGCAGCTCGATCCAGGCCCGGTGGCCCGGGAAGAAGGTGGCATTCGCGCAACCAAGATCTCCTGGAGGCCGGGGCTGGGCAGGCCGCTGCCCCTCAAGGGCAGCTATGGGAACAGCCGGCACCCCCTTCAGACAGGGACCCACGCTGGGCGGGAGCAGAGCCCGAGGTCCGGACGGACGGTCGGCGGAGCTCCCCGGAAGCACCTCCTCCCCACGGGACAGAGCCCAGGCGGCTGGGCACGCCCTTCCCCTGTCCCTTCTGTGCAGGGGCTGGGGGCGTCGTCTCTGCACCAGCAGAGCCACGGCACACACTCAGACTCTCGGGACTCGGTCCGGAGACGGAGCTCCAGGTGAAGACAGACGAGGCCCCCTCAGCGAGGGGCTGCCGGGCACGCGACACGACCCAGCCTTCCGAGGCCGGCGCAGGGGACAGGATGGGCTCACCCCCCCCTCCCCTCCTTGCACAAGCCGGCGCCTTCTCAGTGCGGCAGGGGCAGAGGAGGGAGGGCGGGCAGCCCCCGCCTGCCCAGGCGCGTGGTGAGCACGAAGGGTGACCCAGTGCCAAGCCGGGACCTCGTTTCCTGCCCGGGTCAGGCCGGCTGCCTGTCTGCCTGCTGCGGACCTTCAGTGTCCTGCCCTCAGTGAGGCCAGCCTGCAGCACGAAGGACAGGCCAGCAGGCATGTCGCATGGCACACGTGTCCCCACGGGTGAGCACTGAGGTCACCCAGTGGGGGGGGCGTGGGGACGCGGGTGACGGGGTGTGGTGTGGGCCGGGGAGGGCCCGCCAGGGCAGGCAGGAGCTCGGAGCAGGGCGACCCGGCCCGGGGGAAGGCCGGGCGTGAAGGGTGCAGGCAGCCCGACGGCCGCCCTTGGACACGGAGGGCGTGGGCCAGCAGAGCTTCTCTTTAAAGCCAGGTCTCACCGACCAAACCCCCTTCTCAATCCGCACCCCCCTAAGTAAACCCTCTGAGCCCCCCGGGGCACAGAGGCCGGGAACCGGGCGCGCCCCATGCCGTCCTCCTCAGCCCCAATGCCTGACGCCTGCCCAAGGCCCAGGCCCGGCAGAACCGTGCCCCGAGGTCAGTGTCCCTGGGGGGTGGGGTGGGTGGGGTGCCCCTGGGCCTCCCACAGGCCCCGCCCTGGGCGAGGGTGCAGGTGCGAGGCCAGCCCCGGCGCCTCAGGGGTCTCGGGGTCGCCCTCTCGCTGTGGGGAGCCGGAGGACACGAAGCACGGCCAGGCTCCGGGACTGAGGCCGGTGACCAGGATGGTGGCGTCTATGTGGTGGTGACAGTGAAGTTCTAAAAGACGTTCTACGTGTTTAGGACTTTTAGTAAGAAACATGGCAGAGAAAAGAGGAAAACACAGCCACGCGATGCCAGAGCCCGGAGAGGGCGGAGCGCGCCGAGGCCGCGACCAGGGTCCGGGCAGGGCTGCCCCCAGCACTCTGCTCCCAGGGAAGGGCGTGGCCCCGGCCCGGGCCCCTGTGCGTGGCTGTGACACCCGCCCGTGGTCCCGCGCACACTCGGGAAGCTCTGCCGACACGAGCACCACCACACACATGCGTGCGCGAGCACTTGTTCCCCAGGCTGTGCAAGTCAGGCTCTGTGGCGACGGCCTGAGGCCGAGGCTCGGCGCACACGAGGGGCTGCAGCACGGGCCGTGGGCCCCGTCCCCACGAGAACCTTCTCCTTCGGTTTCCTCGGAGAGCCACTCGATAGAGCTGCCGCTCCGGCACGGGCCTTCCCCACAGTCCAGGAGCCGGGGGGAGCCCTTCCTACGACGGCGCCAGCCGCCTTGGAAGAGGGGAAGACGTCCCCTTCCAGCCAAAGGAGGGGCTGCTTCGGAGAGCACAGGGAGGGGGGCAGGGCGCAGGCTGGGGACGGAGGGCCCAGCAAGCCACGCCCCACAACGGCCCCCAGGCCCTCGGTGCCCACAGCCAGAGGAAGGCAGAGCAGATGGGGAGCCTCAGAAGGCGGGCCAGGAAAGAGCCAGCCCCCCTGGCCCTGCCCAGCTGTGGGGGGGTGAGGGTGGGGGGATGGAAGCTCTCGACGGCGAGGAGGCCCCGACACCTCCTTGGAGGGGCATCCCAAGCCCAGCGGCAGAGTTGGAACGAGACCGTTTCAGATGCACCAGCCCTTTCAGCCCTTCGAGTGGGGGGCGAAGGGGCGCACAGCCCCTCCTCCTTGGGGAAGCTCACCTGGGACTTGCTGTGCTGGCTGCTGCCACGCCTGGTAGGTGCTGCCCCAGCCCTGGGTCAGGAAGGCCGGAGGGCCGCTGCGGAGGACAGACACTCGTTCCAGCGCGGCCACACCCCCACCCCAGCCCGCTTCCTGCCCGTCCCGCCGCCCCATCGCTCACCCCCCACCCCAGGCGGCACCACCACCGCCCTAGTGCAGACTGGGAGCCACGCAGCCAGCGCAGGAGCGCGTCACCGACCTCACGGGGGCGCTGTGGGGGTTCCCGTTGACTTTAGCAGTGACGTTCGGGAAGCACCCGGAGCTCCTCGGAGGGAAGGTGCTGCGTGGGGGAAAGGTCACAGGGCTGAGGACCCCACAGCGGGAAGACTTCTGCACAAAGCTTCCCTCCCCCCAGCCCCGGGGAGACGCGTGCCCTTTGGGGACACTGTCGGGACCAGACTCTGCCCCAGGAGGGCTCGCAGCCCAGCACTGGTCAGGGACCTGTGGACCGGCCGGAGGGCCTCGGGTGGGAGAGTGGAACCCGCCCGCCCACGGGACTCCTGGCTCTGGCCGGCTCTGCTGAGCAGCAGCGGCTGGAAAGGAGGGCCCCGTCGGGGTCGGGGCGGGCGGAGAGACTCACTTTTGGTGCGGGGCGGCGGGAGGCTGGCTGAAGGGGCTCTGTCCGAAGGCGCCGGGTGCTCCCAGGCCGGGGCCCTGTCGTGGCGCAGAGGGGCGCTCACCAGCGGTCGGGGCACCGCTGCCCTCCGCCCGGCCCCCCGAGGCGGACCCCGGCTTTGGGGAGACGGGGTCAGGGGAGTCGGGATACCCTACGGCACTCGTGCTAGCCTTCCTTCCCCGAAGCGGACGGGGCGTGCGGCGATGCCTCTGCCCCCGAGGGACCGGCACCGCCACGCGGCCGACGCCGGCACCACGCCTGCCCTAGCGTGTCACCCTGGGGGGGGACCAACCTGCTCGCCTCTCCCGTCAACTTAGGCTGGCCCCGGCTCTTTCTGCCACTCTACGTCCCCTTTGAGGTGAGCAGTGGCCAATCTGTCCTCCATCAACACTCCCTTTCTTTATCTGCCTTGAGGCGCCTGAAACTAAAGCCAGAGTCAATGAACGCCGCCCGCGGGGCCCGGGCCGGGCGCCGCTGCGGGGGGAGGCTGCCGCCCCACTGCTCATCTAGCCTGCAGGGGACACGGCTCTGGGGCCTGCGCTGCTGGCCTGGGGGGCTCTGCCAGAGGGCTTCCTTCCGGGCCCCCGGGCCTGGCACCCCTGGGTGTGGGCCTGCCCCCTCGGCAGGGCGAGGGGGGTGCCCTCACCGGACGTGAAAGGCACAGGAAGTACACAGCTCTGGGGGAAACAGGTACCTCGGACGCCCACCAGAAAACCCAGCTACCGGTAAGCCCGGTGGGGAGAGGGCCTGGTACGTACGCCAACTTTCTCGTCTATGAGATGCCGGGCCACCTCGATCTGCTGAGGAACCCCCCGGATGGTGAAAATCCGCAGGCCGGGGTCGGTGTTGGGCGGGGGGTTCCGCTGCAGCTCCACGTGCGCCCCCGACTGCTGGTTTATGCTCTTGATGTTCTCGCCCCCTGCAGGCAGGAGCACAGCGGACAGGAGGGTGAGCGGCGCGGCGCCGCGGCGCAGCTGAACGGGCCGCGGGGCTCTGGTCCGGGCGGAAGACGAGGGCGGGGTCGCCTTGCACCTTGTCGCCCGGGCAACAGAGGGGCACTTTTTACTGACTTCACAAACGCCGGGGCGCTTTCGTTTGCAAACCCGGACTTATGATGGGAAGCTTCTCCTTGTCTCTGAGCCAGGCTGAAGCCACAGCCACCAAATGGCACCTGCTGGTCTCTGTCCCGGGGTCCCCCACGGAGCCAGGAACCGGCCCGGGCCGAGGCCCAGGGGTTTGCTCACAATGGGGCTCGGCCTCGGCCCCCGCTCCCGCCAGCCGCCGGTTGGCCCAGGGAAGGCCCTCCACCCTCTCCGCTGGAGACAAGCGACCCACGGGCCCCTCCGTGGCACAATGGGGACCCTGGGCCCCAGCGAGGGCCACTGCTCTGCCACCCGCCCTCCCTGCACAGGTCAGACAGACAGCCACAGGGCCCACACTGCCTGGAGCCCACTCAGGCCTTGCAACCCCCATCCCGTCACTCCTCCAGCCCCTGCCTCCTCCGTGGGAGGGGCCGGTCCAGACGGAAAGGCAGCCGGAGGATGGGGGTCACAGAGGCCTGGGTGGAGCCCGGCTAATGAAAATGTAGTCGGATTCTTTGAAAAACCTGTGAGAGTCCCAGTCTCTTAATGAAATTTGCATAACAAAACCGCCACCAGTGTGACAATGGTTCGATTCTTCCTTTGCAAACCCCCAGAACTTCCAGACTGGCTCCGTACAGCTGGGTGGGGGGCAGGATACAGGGAAAACTTCAGCAGTTTTTCCAAAACTGGAACAAGACAATCTGTGGAAATGCTGGTGCAAGGGGCCAGGGAGCCCCAAATGACCAAAAGCGACAACTGAGGGACAGCGTCTGTGTCGCCCCTGCCCTCCGGAGTCAGAACGAATGCCACACACTACACGTTATTTCCCTGTGACACGTCCGCAGTCCGCCACACGCCCCGGCCTGCCCTCCACGCCACTGGCGGGAGGCCTCAGCTGCCCATCCGGCCGAGGAGGAGGTGCCCGAGGGACATCTGTCCTCTCCAGGGGACACCACTGGGGCCAAGAAGCAAAGCTGGGCCTGGGTCCAGCCTCCGCCCTGCAGGTGACGCAAGCGGCCCTCAAACCACGGGAAGGGACCGGGGACTGCGGGCATTAGGACGAAGCGCTGTTCGGGTCTGGCGCGGGCAGCATGCTGGCTTGGTTTAGGGTGGTTTTATATTCAAGAGCAAATTATAGAAAGGACTTGGCAAACGAAAGTCGAGTGCGTGCACGATTTTCTCCACGTTCTGCGACAGTTTAAGGGCAGTGTCCCTTCGTGTTCCACCATGAGCGGACACGCTGGTGTTGGGGACAGCAGGGGACAGCAGGGGCCAGTGCGGACAGCCCTGGGCCTGTCTGCTGCCCTTCACTCACGGGGCGGACTCTGGTCTTTGCCCCGTGAGCAGTGACCGGCTTCTCTCCTCAGCAACGGCGCTCTTGGGGAGCGACGGAGAGCAAAGACTGGCAGGGACTGCTCTCCGGCACCGCCCGCCCCGGCCCGGCCGGCCCTTGTGACTGTGGAGTGGGGGCAGGAGGGGCGCCTCGGGCTGGGACCAGACCCTGCGGGCCCCCACCCCACCAGGCACGCAGCCCAGCAGCCCCACAGCCCCTGTCCCGAGGCCTGCGCCTGCCTGCGGAGCGCGCTAGTAAGGGGGGTGGCCCCACAAAACGGCTGGGTGCCGGGAGGAGTTAATCTAAGTCTATCTTCCCTCAAAACGAGGTCGCCAGCTCCGCGCAGGCGGCTGCCCACAGACTCATTCAGGCGGCCCGCTCCATTCTTCCACCTGACGGGGGCAGGAGCAGCCCGCCAGCGGCCCCCCAGGCTGCTGGTGAAATTGTAAAGTAATCAATCAACCCCGCTAAAAGGCCGGCTGACAAGAGCAGGGCTGGCCACACTATCTGTCAGCGCTGCTGTGTTTATCATGGAAATCCGGCGGCCAGGGGAGGCGCAGCGTCCGTCTGTCCGGGGGGCTGGGGCGGGGGAGCAGCGCCCTCCCCTCTCCCTCGCTGCCCCTGACCCCATCCCCGAATCTTTCCCGAGGAGGAGGAGGAGGAGCAGCTCCTGTGCAGCCCTGGCGGTGGGGGGTGGTGCAGAGCGCCCCCCACCCTCCCAACAAAGCGCTTCTAGGCTCCCCCCGGCTGTGACCGGAGCATGGACACAGTGCCGGCTCCCCCTGCTGCCACCCCCTCCTCTGGCCGTCACTGGGAGGGGTGGGGGTGGGGGGCGCGACTCTGCGGACGAGCCGAGAGAGGCCCTCGTAGGAGCACGACGGCACTGCCCCAGGGCAGACAGCGGCGCGGTCACTGCCTGGAGAAGGGACGCGCTCGCAGCAACACTGCGCCCATAAACTGGCTCTCACGAGACACAGAACCCAGACCCGCCTCTCAAACCCACGGGCGCCAGCGGAGCTGCCCTCGCAGCCGCCAGGGTGCGGGGCTGGGCAGCATGTCTCACGGCCACAGCATCCGGGCGGCTAACAAGGGCCACCCACACTTTTGAGCATGGACACCCTGCAGGAAGTTGGAACACGCCCGCACTGTTCGCACCGCCTCCGAGAGCCTCAGGGACGGCGCGGGTGCGAGAGAGAGAGGGAGAGAGGGAGAGAGAGAGAGAGAGAGAGAGAGAGTGTGTCAGGGGCTCCCAGCCCACGCCGGGTTGCGGGGGGCGCGGCAGCGGCCTCAGCCCGCTGCCGCGGAGACGTTCCCAAATCACGTTCTGTGCAAGACCCGGCACCCGCCGCTCCCCCCCCCCCCGGCTGCTGAGAGATGCCTGGTGACCGCAGGAGCTGGAGACACTGTGGGGAGACGACTGTTATTTCCCTGAACACGACACCCAACCCCGGAGTCCCTGGTCGGTACCAAGGCTTCGCGGGGAGCAGAGAGGAGCTGAGCCGCTGGCTGCTGGGGGTGGGGCCGGACCGTGAACTACAGCCTGGCTCTCAGCGGCCTGTATTTCTTTCTTTCTTTTCTTTAAAGATTGTATTTATTTATTTTCAGAGGAAGGGACAGGAGGAACAGAAACACTGACTGGTTGCCTCTCACACAGCCCAAACTCAGGACCTGGCCTGAAACCCAGGCGTGTGCCCTGAACGGGAATTGAACCGGCGACCCTTCAGTCCGCAGGCCAGTGCTCCATCCACTGAGCCACACCAGCCAGGGCTCTCGGCAGCCTTTCTTGGTCTTAGGGCAAGGCCGGCCCCGACGAGCCAGCCCCAGTGGCCCAGGCACGTGCCTGCTCCCTTCCTCGAGTCTCGCCGGAAGGGGGGCAGGGGCACACCAGCCGCGAGCAAGGGTCCAGCTAGTCTTCTCTAAAATGCCCAGCATCAACCAGCACGCCAATCTGTATCTCCCTGCACAGGGTGCCTGTGGGCTTGGCGAATGTGCCGACAGGGTAAGAGCCGTTCTCGCAGGCTGTGTCGACAAAGACCGAGCACCCGGACCCAGGAAGCAGAGAAAGCGGCCCACGTGTGAGAAGGCACCCTCCACTGGAGGAGGTCTCAGCCGCTCCCCCGCGTTCCCTGGAGGCCAGTTCATTCCTGACCAGCGGATGGGCAGGCGTTTGAGGGGAACGTTCAGCCTCTCCAGCAACTGGGCTGCTTCAGGAGGCGGTGGTGGGTCTCTCCTGCCGCGAGTCCCCACGCTCTGCCCCCACTCACGAGAGGACCGTGCAAAGCAGGGCTCCCACAGGAGGCTGCTGAGGCCACAGACATCGCGGCGGACAGCCCGCCCCCGGGCTCTGGAGGAGGTGCGCGCCCCATCTGCCGTCGGGTGAGTAGCGGGGAGGGAACCGACAGCCCTGGCCGCCGCCGCCTACCTTTACCGATGACGAGGCCACACTTGTCTGCTGGCACTGTGTAGGTTATCTCCTGGATGCCACCGGGCGCTCCCAGGCTCCAGTCGCCACGGCCACGGCCTCGTCCTCTGGCCACTGCGAGGCCTCCAAAGCCGTCTCTTTCCTGGGAAAGAAGCAAAGCTTAGGTGAAGATTCCTGCCACCGCCACCAGCGCCACCTTCCGTCTGCAGGGAGGGGGTGACGTGACAGGATGCACTCCACGCCGCACGCCGGAACCCGCGCACCCCTCCACGGTCCGGCCCCGAGTGCTCCGATGAAGAGAACGAGCCCAAACCGCAGGCGCACTTGGGGGCACGTGCATGTGGTCACAGAGACAGCCCGGACCCGAGGACCACGGCGGCCAGGCAGCAACTCCTGGGTCCGGGGCCCACAGGGCCAGGAGCTGGCTTCCTTCTCAATGCCGAGACCGCTCCTTCCGGGGCTCACAGCACTGGGCCTACCGGAAGCCAGAGAGTGGCTGCCAAAAAGCTGAGGCCATTTGGAGTGACGCGTGAGTGACAATGCATGACCTCTGACCCTCCCCCGACCACACTGCTATGGGAGTCAGAACACCTTGCAATTCAGCCAGCACGGAGGATGGAAAGACTGCGAAAGGACGCCCGGCTGTCCCGCTCCCCGGAGGAGGGAGGGAACCGGCCGGGCTGGAGGGCACGGTGCGGGGCTGGAGGCGCCGCCGACCCGTTCTCGCCCCGTCCCCCCGCAGAGAGCAACCCCCAGCCCTGACGGCCGGCGGAGGACCGTTCCTTTCACCTGCAGGCAGCAGGTCTCCGTCCAGGCTTGGCCCCAGGTCTCCCCGGGGCCGCGGCACTGAAATCCCCCCGCACGGAGGGGAAACCCAGCCGAGCCGAGAGCGGCTTTCTCGGGAGGGAGAAGCTGAACGGAGGCCCAGGTCGGTAGGGAAGGCTCGGCACAGGCCGCCCAGTGATGAAGAGCGAGTGGAGGCTCCCCCAGAGTCCGAGCCCGCGGAGAGCAGAGACCGCTGGGGGGCGTTGCCCCGCCCTCCGCTTGGACGAGAGACACAAGGAGGGAACGAGGTAGTTTAGGGGCCAGCGTGCCCGTGCGTGCACGCGTGTGCAGTGTCCTGGGTGTGCCCAGGACGGACTCATCGCACAGCCCTCACTGCTCCAGGTGCACGACCTCTTCCGGCTAAAGAGGCGGCGAGACTCTTGGGTGACCCTTTTTGGAACATGTCCAACCCTGAGGTTCACCTGGGACTCTGGCTGAGACCCACGCCCGTCTCCGGGGACTCGGGTTCCGAAGGTCGTGGCAGGGGTCTTCAAAAGTGCCCCCCGCAGCGCACACTCCCAGGCGACCTAGGTGATCTGCTGCGAGACCCTCTGTGCTGCTGAGAGCACGTGGCCGAGAGAAGTTCAAAGACGCATCCAAAGTCACGCGGCTAATGGCAGCGCTGGGACGACCATTTCCAACTTCCTGCTTCTTTCTTCAGCTCCCAAAGTAACCATTCCCAAATTTCCTCCGTTCTGCCTAGCCGGGGACGTGCCCACCCGTCATCAGTTACAGCGGTGCCCCGCAGCGACCGGCACGGGGGCCCTGGAGCCCCACGCGGCCCCTGCCGCTGCAGTGCGTGAGGTACCTGAACGCAGAGCCGGACCCACCTGGGCTGTGAGAATAAGCTCGTTGATGACGTGGGCCGCGTGCTGGCATCGCTCGGGGGGCCCCATGACCTGGGCAGCTCTCTCTGGACTAATACCATCGTCTGTGGAACAAGGCGAGAGGTGGGGTCAGGAAAGCCCAACTTAGGAAAGAGACGGAGGTCACCTGACTTGCAATCGATGTCCCTACCCACGCCAGAGGGGCCGCGAGACCACCTCCGGACCCGGGCCCCTTCGGCCAGGGGCAGGTGCGAGGCCGCGTCTGTGCGCGTGGCCCGGGCCAGCAGCCGCGCACCTGCGGGCATTTAAAGGGGCGATCGTGACAGAAACAAACAGAGCCAAGGACAGACAGACAGACAAAGCCAAGGACGACAGGGGTGAGCGATGACAACGGTGCCCAAAACCAGCCCCTCGAGGGGTTTCGCCATCTTTAGAGAAATGAGGAACATAAAGACACTGGGTGAGTTTGCTTACAAACTAACAGAATTTTTTTTTAATTTTTAAAGATTTTATTCACTTATTTTTAGAGAGGGAAGAGAGGGAGATAGAGAGAGAGAGAGAGAGACATATCAATGTATGGTTGCTGGGGATTATGGCCTGCAGCCCAGGCATGTACCCTGGCTGGGAATCGAACCTGGGACACTTTGGTTCCCAGCCCGCGCTCAATCCACTGAGCTACGCCAGCCAGGGCCAAACTAACAGAATTTAAAGAGCTGTTCTTTAGTTTAATGTGCTTGCCCTTTGTCACGATTTTAAGTTACCTCTAGTTTATGAAATCAAAATAATATTTTAGTTTCCATTCATTTTATTATTATTTTTCAACTTATTGGTTTTAGAGAGAGAAAAGAAGGGGGAGAGAGGGCGAGAGAGACAGAGAGAGACATCACTTTGTTGTTCCACTTACTGATGCATTCACTGGCTGTTTCTTTTACGTGCCCTGACCAGGCATCGAACCGGCAACCTTGGCTTATCAGGACAACACTCTAACCAACTGAGCCATCCAGTTAGGGCAAAATAACAGATTTTTTTTTTTAAAAAAAGGCTTTATGTGGCGAAATTAAAAGCTGGAAAGGCTAGTTGATTTCTCCCAGTTTTACTAGTCTAAGGGGAGGGGGAGCCCCGGAGACCCCAGGCCAGAGCGCTCAGGAGCAGCAAGGGCGCCCGGAAGACACGAGGGCCCGGAGGAGAAACCCAGACTGGTGCGAGAGAGAGAGGGCGGGGGGGTGGGGGGCAGGGAGAGGGGGAGAGAAAGACCAGAACACAGACGGGCTAGCTGCCGGGGCCTTGTTTTGTCAGGTGCTTTATAATTACGGGGTTTTTGAAAAGGACCAAAACCAACCTGGTTTGAACTGAATCCTCACACCAGCGTCATTCTGGATCTTTTTGATCATTTCCCCATTTCTTCCTATTACAATCCCAACAGCAAACCTAGGCACAGACACCTGAGCGTGGAGAAACAGAACCTCATCAGAGCTTTCGGCAAACCTGGCTCTCCCTCAGTGGGGGTGTGAGTGTAACAGAACCTGAGTTTTATCACAGTGCGTTCTTGGAGGCCATAGGATTAAGCACATTTTTCCCTTTTAAAAACAGTATTGCGGTTCATGATTGCATTTCTGTTAGCTAAATGCACCCAGAAAGTCTGAGATTCTATCAAAATAGTCATAAAAATGAAGAAACGCAAGAAAAAACCTTCGAGGTAAGAGATTGAAGATGGCCAATGGTCTTCCAGACTCTGAGAGATGAGCATAAACACATCGTACACATTCATCACACCCAGGCCTCAGGAACGTCTTTTCATTTCTCCCTTGTGGTACGTTGTACGCGACGCTGTCACCTCGGCCGCCCACGAGCACACCGCTCGGCGGCACAGACACACCCACGTGCTGCACGGGAGGCCCCCGGACAGCCCCACCCGATCCCTCCCCTCGTCCCCAGCGGAACCTCCGTGCCCGCTCAACAGCGACTCCCGCTCCCTGCCGCGCCCGGCAGCCTCCGCTCCGTCTCCCGTCTGTACGGATTCGCCCACTCGAGGCGCACGTGGAGTCGCACGGTGTTTCTCTTTCTGTGTCTGGCTTACTATATAAGCATCCTATTTGCAAGGCCCATCCACATTGCAGCATCTATCAAAATTTCATTTTGGCCCTGGCCAGGCAGCTCAGCGGGGTAGAGCGTTGTCCCGATCCACCAGGGTTGTGGGTTCGATCCCCAGCACGCTAGAGTCAACCGATGAGTGCACAAGTGGAACGACAAATCAACGTCTCTCTCTCTCTCTCTCTCTAACCTTTGGTTTTTCAAACGTTTCTAAAGGACAGATTCTGAGGCCATCCCACCTCACCGATAAGTCTGGCTTCAGTTTGGAACAATCACAACACAGGTCACCAAGAAAACTTGGACTCTGGTCTTCACCTGGGCAGGAGGGTCAGCTTTGAAGCGAAACTTCACAGCCAGGGTGACGGCCCCCGCCCTGACATGCATGCGGCGGCCGCCGTCACCGCGGCCGCCCGTCCCCAGCTGTGCACATGCCCACTTGGAGGAGCGAGCATCCACGCAGGATTGCGCAGACGAGACAAAAATGAAAGAGCTCGCTCAAGGTTAAAGAGCCAGAAGGTGTACGACCTACGGCCTTGACCCTCATCTCTCTCGCCTCCTGCCCTGCGACCCCAGCGTACCTCTATGCTGCCTCCTCCTGTCCGGGCGGTGAAGTCGCCGCGCACGCCGCGGAAGTCGGCCTGGTCTTTCTCTCGGATGATCTCCAGCACCATTTCTCTCGCTTGCTGCATGGACACAGAGAAAAGACGTCATGGGAAACCAAACCCTAAAAAAAACAGAGGGTGTTGCTTCTCTGGCCCCATCTTCCGGCGGAGTCCCTGCTCTGAGGACTCGGGCAGGGCGGCGGAACCCCTGCCCCTCACGCACGAACAGTAAATAAAACGAACAAGCGCACTCGCACGGTGGCGGACGACAGGTGAGATGAGGGCACTCGGGTACCTGCCGTGCTGTCTTCTCAGTTTTCCTGGACGTTGGAAGGGTTTCATGATAAAAAGTTGGAGATAATAAAAGACTCCAAACAACAACTTACACTAAACACAATAGCTTCTCCCAAATAAAATACGTGAAATGCACGAAGAAGTTTGTAATTATTTTCGTGCAAATTCTCGAAACATCAATGGAGTAAGTACACTCTGTGCGTGGGTGTTTTTCTACCCAAGATAAAACCAAAGGTGCCGAGAGAGCAGGCAGGCGTGGAGGGCCGCAGGGAGAGGCGCTCCGTGGCCCGGCGCGCTCCAGCAGGCGGCCCCCCAAGGCCTTCCAGAGCGTCCCCTCATTCCGCGGCCGCGGCCCCCACAAGCCGGACTGGATGGGCGATGGGGTGCCATCGGATTTGTACCAAGCCCACCCGCTCCCACTCAGAGAGGTTAGACACTCCGGGGAGGAAGGCACTTGGGGGGTCCTGGCCTGCAGGCGGGGAGGGTTCCAAAACGGCCGACGGGGCCGAGGGGAGGAAGCCGTTTGCAGCACTGGCCCTCAGCCGTTTTGGAACCGTTCTTCCACGCGTGCGCCTTGGAAGACCACAGCGACGGCAACTGGGGTCCGGCTGAAGGAGTGTTGATGAAGAATCGGGGAGACATTTTGCCAGAGGCTGGTAACCTCCACGTCACCAAAGCCCCGAAGCGCCTACAGAGGAACAGCTGTCAGAGGGCCTGGCTCACGACGGAGCGTCCGTCAGCCCCAGGGCTGCCTGGAACGCAGCACGGGCGAGGCCGGCTGGGGCGGGGCCGGCAGTGCTCGGATTTCACGGCGCGGACATCCCCCCCGCCCGCCCAACAGCCCACACCCGCTCCTGCAGGCCGGAACCACCCCGGGTGGTAGCCCCCCGACTGCCGCCAGCAACCGTGGCCGGGGGCTCAGGACACAGGGTGGGTGCTGGCAGGGCACACGCGTGTGTGGTGGCGTGCCGGCTGGCGGCCGTGCTGGCCTCCCACCTCAGCCGCGTGTCTGGCAAAACGAGCCCAGAGAGAAAGAACAAGCAGACAGGAGCCCAGGGGAGCCCGCACCCGGGCCGACCCCAGGAGTGCGTCCGAAACGGCGCCCGCTCAACGCTTCGCCGCCCAAGGAACCCGCGTGTTTGCGGGAACGCCCGAGCGCGCGCTGCCGGCGACAGAGCCGCCGCTCTCAGGTGAGCTCTTGAGCACGCAAACCACGGCCGCTGGCTCTGGCGTTGGGCAGCACGCCCCTGGGTTCCTTCCGGCACCCGACACGGTCGGGAAACAGCCTGCCTCAGTTAAAGGGACACCCGGTTTTACAGCGTCTTGGCCCTGAGAGCTCGGAGTCACCGCCAAGCGGGCCCCCGCCCCAGGGCCCGCCCCGCGCGGCTGGCTGCTCTCCTACCTGCACTTTAAACGGGTCTCCCGTCATGCGAAGAGGCTTGTCCGCGCCCGTGGGCAGCGGGCCGTCCTGGATCATGACCATCTTCACCCCCGTCCGCTCCTGTGGAGGCACAGACACCGGTACAGCCCTCGCTGCCAGGGCGGGGGGCCCGGGAGGGCACGGCCCGCTGCCCCGGCCGGGGGGAGCCGCCCGAGAACGCCGACCTGCGGGCCGTGCCAGCGAGCTCCCAGGTGCGAGCTCCAGAGCGCAACAGAGGAACCGCTCGCCCTCCAAACTCGCCTCCTCCTCCTCCTCCAGCCCCCACTCACCCGTGTGGACAGGGGCTCCGGGTCTGAGCCGCCAGGCCCCCGCCGGCTGGGCCCTCGCTTTTGCAACAGTGCCCGGCCTGCACCTGCGCTTGGCTGCGAGGCAGGGCCACCGCCCCCGGGTGAGGGGGCTGGACAGCAGGCTGCCATCCAAGCGGAGAAGCGAGGGGCTGGGCCACGTTTAAATTCTGGAAGTCCAGACCCTGGACTCTTCGAGCCCACACCAGAGCACGCCCCCCTCCCCCGGGCCAAGGCCTGGGCGAGGAGCGAGTGCACGGTGGGGCCACAACCCGACCTGCAGCCCTCACAGCCCCGAAGCCCTGAAGCCAGAGCCTGTTTGTGACGGACTTGGCAGTGAAAGTGCCTGAACCCGTGTGAGCGCGTGTCGAGCCCCTCTCTCAGAGCATGACCGCTGCCGGGCTTAGCTACGGAAACGTGCACTTCGTCACGGGGGCAGCCCTGGACCTGCCCTGGGCGCTCAGTTCTGAAACACGCCTGGCCCACAGGTCTCAGGGCAGGGGTTGTGGACCTGCCAGCAGCTGCTGTCACGGAGCATCTGCTCGGTCCCGGGCCTGGGGCGGAGGGCCTCCCCTAAACACGCAGCCGCGGGTGTCACTGCAGCTTCGGTGCAAGCGAGCCTCCCTGCGCGGGCGAGGCCCGGGCTGCTGGCTCCAGACCCAACTTTCCTATCCGAGATGCTGTCGTCTGACGGTGACAGAGCGTCACGGCCACAGCGGCTGATACAAATTTATGGGGCCCCAGGACCGGCCTCACAGGCGGCAGAGGCCTGGCTCCAGAGAATGTCCATGGACCCATGGGGCAGGGGCTCTGAGGGGGGCTCTGGCCTGTGGCAGGGGCAGCGGGGTCAACCAGGGAAGCCTGAGCTATGACAAGCCCCGCCCCCCGCCACCCCCAGCAGGGAGGAGGATGAAGGCCTCTGCTAAGGCTCCCGCACCTGCAGCTGCTTGATGGTCTCCCCGCCTTTGCCGATGACCAGCCCCACTTTCGACGCGGGGATGAGGACCTCCTGCACCGTGCTGCTGCCGTCCGCGTCGCCGTGGAAGCCGGGCCCGTTCCGGCAGCGGTCCACGATCTGCCCCAGGAGCCGCTTGGCCAGTCTTCAGGGGGGAGGGGGGGAACAGAGCCACAGGAAGCCAGGGTTACACGGGCGCCCCAGGCACCCACGACGGGGCCTGCCCCCGGGGGAGGACGCGAAGGAGTCGAGGCAGCCAGCTCCGCCCCGGCCCGGGAGCGCTCTGCCACTGGCCACGCTACTGGGCTGGAATTTAGAAGCCACACGCACACAACCCAACGTCGCGACACGGCCCCCATCATGTCTGCCCTCTGCTCGTGCGTGGGCTGCACGGGCACCCACGGGCATGTCTCTTCTCCTATCAAGAAGCCAGTGGCTCTGCATCTCGCCGCCCCCCCTCCCCATCCAGAGCACACCCCCCGCAGACTTGCGTTGAGCAGGAGCAGGAGGGGAGAGAGAGCAACGAGGAAGACGGGAGAGAGAAAGCAAGGGTTAGCGGCCGGCACCCGCAGCCCCACACTGCACACTTCTCCTCCACAGCCAACCAGACTGCTCTGCGACTCTCGAGCTAAGGCTGTGCACCACCAGTGTGGGTCCGGGGGCAGGAAAAGGAGGCGGCAGGGCCCCCCACGGACCGCAGGGGCCGGCCCTCCCCGTGCCGCGGGCGCTCCTCTGTGCTGATGGACGCGGAGGCTGTGATGCTGGAGCCGCATGGCCCAGCCCCCCGAGGCCACCTGTGCGGCCAGCCCCCTTTTCTGCGCCAGGACCTCCCCGGCTGCTGTTCGCACTATTTATTCTTTAGACCACCCGGACCACCTTTCTGGTTCCCCTGACAGGAAAGGATCCGGCTACTCGACGGGCTGGCTGTACCGTGCCCTGGAGACAGCAAAACTGCTTCCCCTCAGAGCCACGGCCCGGGGACCTCCGCTGCCCGGGCGGAACAGGAAGCAGGGACAGAAGGGCAGGAAGAAAGAAGAAAAGGGCAGGTAGGAGCAGCTGCCCTTTGCGGTCCCGAGTCTCTGTGCACCGAATCGGCCTCGTGCATCTTCACAGTCACAGCGGCTTGTTAGCCTTTTGCCTGTGCACTAGACGGACCTGCGATGGGAGAACGCCCCGACTCCCGCAAAACCATCTCGCCTGCCCTGTAATGCACACCTGCCGGAGTCATTTCTCCTGGTTCACTGCCTGCCACATCACAGCAAGACGAGAGAATCTGAACTCATCTAGACTCCCTGAGACTCGGAAACAATGACGGAGCCCCGCCTACTAAGCCAGGCACAACCTCAGCACCCCCCCCGCCCCCCCCAAACACGACGCCACTCGGCGGACAGGCAGGGGACGGGGCAGGAGCCGAGTCAGCGCCGCCCCTTTCCCCAGGAGGCTCTGGGGCTGACGAGGCCACCCCGGCCCCGGGCTCTGCGTGTGTGCGCCAGGCAGGGTGTCACGCTAGTCTGCAGGCCGCCACAAGGGCGCCCAAAGTCCAAACTCCCTCTGGCCGGGCCCGATGGCCAGCAAGAGTCCATTCCACGTGGCTCCCGAGTACCAGAAGGGCAGCAGGATCACCCCCAGGCCAAGGCCCCAGTTCTAGGATGCTCAGTGGTCCACAGAGGGAGAGGCCTGCTAACCCAGACCTGTGCAGGGAAAGGAGGCATCAGCGGGGAGGGGGAGGGCATGAGAGCGTTCAGGCTGGTGACCCCGTGCTCCTAAGGGCCTGGATTATGGAGCAGATGCTGCGGCAGCTGTGAGGAGATCTGTGCGGGCTCGGAAAAGGAGATGCCATGTGTGTTTAAGGTGAGCGAGAACTCCCCTGACGCGGACTGCCGCACGGGGCGACGGCGTTCGGGGACAGGTGGCCCTTCCACTGCTCCCCGTTTGGGGAGCGAGGAAGAAGAGTGAAAGGAGAAGTAAATAAAACAAACTTACTCAATACTTTCTGGGGTTCCGGTAAGTACACAGGGCCTCTCTGGAATCCCAGAACTCTCTACAAGAAGAATCAAGAAGATGAGGGGTGTCGGCGGGCGTCAGGCAACCGCGCACCCAGCCTCCGCGCGGGGCTGTCTCTCGGGCTGGTGCCGCCGCCAGCCCCACAGAGGCCCCGGCTCCCAGAGAGAGCATTTGCGTCCGCTTGTGGAGAGGATGTTAAGCTGGCGGCTCCCCCCCAAGAGTCTCAGAGCCGAGACGAGTCCCTGGGGGCAGGCAGGGGAGCGCGGCAGCGGCATGCGGAGCGGGTCCCGACGACCAGTTTCAGCGAGCGGGTGCTCGAGCGACTCATCGGCCCGCCGGTCCTCGGTCCCTCCGCCTGCAGCGCAGCCCACCGGTGACCCGGTGCGGCTCCTGGCGCAGCTCCCACGCACCCCGGCGAGAGGTTCCGCGTGTGTGCGCCAGGGCTGTCGCCCGTCCCTGCATGGATGCCCGAGGACGGCGAGCTCCGCGTGGAGCTGGGTCTGGACCACTTGGCCGGAGAGGACAGGCTTACTCTCCAACACCACACCCGACACTCCCCTTCCTTCCTGAACAGACTGCCTCTCCACGTTCCCGGGGGGGAGAGAACTAGCCAACAGCAGTTACTGCCTGCAGGACACTACAGTGAGTGTCCCTTGACATGACCAGCATCTCTCAGTGAGTGTCCTTCAAACCTCCTCCCCCACTGCGGAAAGAGGTCCAACTCACATTAGAGGATAAACCTATAGATAAAAGGTGAACTCCTCCTCCTCCCCGGCCCGCCTCCCTCTTGCTGCACCACGGACACGGAGCCAGCTGGGACAGGCCCTCCGCTGGGCCGCGCATGTGCTAATTCAGCCAGGCCCCCAGCTGGCCTCTTCCCGCAAAGGGCACGGACAGCCTGATCCAGGGGAGCTGGATCCCCTGGGGTAACCCCAAAGCCACATGACCCCTAGTGGCCCCACTGTGTCTGGCATAGCATTCTGGTGCAGAAAACAGAGGTCCCAGAGTGGCAGGTGCTGGGGAGGGACCAGGCCGGGCCACAGACCGGGGAGGGTCTCACCCCGAGGCCAGAGGGGTGGCCCTGCCGGAGCCCGCAGCTGATCCGGCTCTTGTCGGGGAGCCCCGCTTCCAAACCGCAGGCTGACAGCAGGCGCACAGGCTCACCCCTGCGGGCACCCGCCCGGCGACACGCAAGGAAGTACTGCGAGCAGAACCCTTGGCAACATACTGGTTTCTATGGACTGAGGTCTACAAAAAAGGAGCCCTTACCTGAAGCAATCTGAATTTTGCAGCCAGATTCGGCTTGAATCCGTGAAATCTGCTCACCTCCCCTGCCAATAACTGGAACAAACAAACAAACAAACAAACCGAACAGGGTCAGAATGTGCACCCCCCACCCCTGGCCCTCGCGCGGCAGCAGGAGAGGGCCCGGACGGCCCTGGCCCCGGCCCGCAGAGAGGCCCACGGCGCTCGGAGACCCTGGAGAGCAGGTGGGGGCGCGCCCTCCCCCAGGGGGCGCCCACAGGGGAGAGCGCTCAATGGGAAGGACGGACGGGAAAGGGGGAAAGCGTGACACGTGGATACTTACTAAAGCCAACCATCTTATCAGGCACTTTGAATTCTTCCGTTATGACTGCCCTAAAAACAAAGAACATTTGGAGAAAGATACAGAATAAGTTCTGCAGCCAATTTTGGTTCCCCAAATTCCCCGAGTTGGTCATGCTGGGAGATAAAGGCTTAAAAGAAATCACACCAGCCTGGCCAACAGGCCCACAGCCATCTGCAAAGCGCACCCACTAATGAACTTCGGGTCAGTCCCTCCTTGAAAGGACCCACGCGCCGCCCACCGCCCGTCAGAGGCAGAGACGCCTGGGTTTTCATGGAAACCACCGGCCCCTCCCACAACCGCCTTCCCTGCACACAGCAGAGGCACCGGGGAGCCTGGCCGAGGGCCGAGCGGTGACTCAGAGACCCTCTGGGGCCTGGCGGGGTTTGGGCTTCTTCCCGGGGTCCTCGCGAGATGCAGAGACGCTCAGCTTGTCCTCGGCATGCCTTGTTCCCCTGGTGCCGCTTTCCGGCCCCCTCCTAAGTTTTTAGGGTGCGCCGCCGCCAGCGGAGGCCGGACCAGCGCTGCCCAGGGCAGAACCGTGGCCTCGGCTGCTCCGCCAGGCGCTCCGTCAATGGCTCTGCCCGCCCCGCCGCGCCTCCTTGCTTCCTTCCCACAACCGCCGCGCGGGCTCTCTCGCCGCCAGATGGGCCACGGGGTGGGTCGGGGTCAATGTCCGGTGCGCCCAACACCCCAGTAGGCAATTAAGGCTAAACGTTCACCTCTGGAGAACGCTGCATGCAAGTATTTTTTTTTTTTTTTAAGAAAGGCGAGGATTTTTAAGCGTCTCTCACATGGCTGGATTGGCCCCCATCACGAAAGGCGCTGAGTAAAACGCACATTTTCAGGGAAAGTGCGGCACTCAGAAGGCACGCAGGCGCACAAGCAGTGCGTGCGTGCCACCAGGCCGGTGCGAGGAGAGCGAACCGCCGCGTCCCAGGGGGCTCCCGGCTCAGGTGCACCCGTGCCCGCGGACCGTCCCTGCCTCCCGGGAGCCTCGCTTCGCCCGGAACCCAACGAGGCAAGTCCGGGCGGCCTCGCCAGCGGCCCCGCGGGCGTGGGCGCCAAGCCCCGGCTGGCCGGACGCACCTCGCCACAGGCCCAGGCCCCGCGGGGACGTGTTCCCCGGCCGTGGGGAAGGGGGCGGTGCTCCCACCGGTGCAGCCACGAGGCTGCTGCTCATGGGTACAGCACGCACCGTCTGTCCTCAGAGACCACCGCTGCGGGCTGTACTGCCCGAGGGTCAGCGCTGTCACAACACAAATGTCACAGCGCTCAGGCCGCCCATCAGAGCTCAGGGACAATCTAAGCAGACTCCCTCTGAGGAGGAAACGTATGAAGGTGAACTGCTCTGGGCCTCCGGCGAGAACAGAGCCCTGTGTTCTAAGTGCAGGGCTGAAACCTGTCTGATGCACACGGTACAGGGAAGTGAGGCCATGATTCAGTATGGCTTTACAGGGAAGCTACCTCACTCACATTACTTTAATTTGTTAAAGATAAAGCAAGTAAGAAAGTAACAAAAAACCTAGGACAAATCTTTGATTAACTGATGCCTGGGGATTTCTGGAAACACCCCAACACCTGCGTAGCAAACAGGAGAATGTAACTGTAGCAGAGCCAGGGAAGGTTAAGGATAATGTGTTACAGGAATGGATACAAATCATACCATTCCATCCGCTGCAAGGAGACGCTGAGGCACAGAGTCTCCTGCATATTTTACCCTTTGTAAAGGGTAATACTGTGACTGTAAATACCGTCTTACAGACTGGTCTTTTCAAATCCCAGCGGTCTTTGTATCTTTCTAATCCAAGATGTTTAAGGGACGGCTCTGAGGGGAAACTGAGGCAGGGAATCAACGGGGCACTTATCTGAGGCTCCCTGCAAGTCCCCGTCGCTGGGGTAGCAGGGGGGACCAGAGATGTCCCTTTCTCTAGTAAAGAGGTTAAGGATTCATGAAGCGTTGGGAAAACCATCAAAACAGGAGGGAAAATGTCATTCTCCCATTTTAAATTGAATGTACGTGGGGAGGAGGCCGTTGCAACGTCTAGAAGTCTTTTGAGTTTACCTACCCTGGCGGCTGATTATTTTTAATCCTGGTGTTAGTTTATCCCGTCTTGGAAAGGGCGACAAAAAACTTGAGTCTTAAATCTAGCCAATGGCTTTTCACTCTCAACCTCTGACTTTCTAACACTCTAGTACAGATGGTGGATCAATAAACAATTAGAAATGATCAATAAATAATAAAACATAACCCACTGCTTACCTTTGATGTACCAAGGCCCCTAACTGGTTACCTACTGTGGCAAAGAGAAAGAGAAAAGAAAAATCAAAGCATTAGCACGGATAAACTAACTTCACCCTCACACAAGTTCTTACCATTTCAAGAGGAAAAAAAAAAGGAAGGCAGAAAGAAAGCAAATAGTAATTTAGGCTCAGTGGCCGAAATGAATGCGGTGCACGATACGGAACAGGAGGGAGCGTCTCCATCAGCACCGTCGCCAACCCCGTGTCCAGCTGAACACGGGATAAGAAATCGATCTGTGTGTCCACATGCTGAGGGGCCTGGGAGAAAATCCTGCCGTCCCAATCCCCCCACCGCCCGCCTCCCTCCTGCTCCGGTCCGCGCTCGGTGCACAGACACTGAGGGCTCCTCCTCCCCTTTGTGAGACCAGCGAGCAGACCTGACCTCCTCGCTGGGGGGCACCACGAGGGGCTGCTCTACGGCAGATGCAGCCACCGAGACCGTGCCCGTGTGTTCCCCCAGCCCTGCCAGCAGCACGGCCTTCAAGGAGAGGCCCTGGCCTGCCCCTCCCTGGGCCCCCTCACCGACCCCCCACTGCAGTCTGAGAGCCACGTGAGCTACCGGAACGGGCAGCTGCCTTTCAAGGCCGCTTCACGGGGACAACAGTGCCAACGGCCTCGTCGGAGCAAAGCCGGCTCTGCCGCTGGGGCCCCACAGAGCCCCTCCCGCTCCTGTCCCTCGTTCAGCCATTGGGAGGTGCGTCTCCTTCGCCGCCATCAGCAAAGAGAGCTCTGTGGGGCTCGTCCTCTGGCGATCGCAGCCCCGGAAACACAGTCAGCAGACGAGGAAAAGCGTGACTCCTAAACGCGTTAGGAGAAACCGAGTGAATCTTGCAATACGCTAACGGGAACGTCGGACAGTGACTCGGGGAAGGGCGTGCGCAGGGCAGACGGGAGCAGAGGGGGAAGGGCCGGTCGATGCCACCAACTCCGGGACCGAGGGACCTGCTCTGGCGCCTGAAATCCAGTTCCAGTGGCTCTTGCCCCTGCTTACGCCGCACCCTGTCCTCCTCGGACTGGGCGGGAACTGGCCGTAAAAGGACGACAGGACGGGGCAGATCCGGCTGTTTCGGAAGGAGGAGAACGCACCCGGAGAAACGACGCTAGCACGGGGTCAACGAAGCTGCCGGGTCAACACCGGGCCCTCCCGGGTCAACAGCAAGATAATGGTCTGCAGCCAAAACACTGGCATCACGTGCTACTGACCTGCTCATCTCAGGAATGAGAGAACTGTTTCTCATCGACTCTGAGATGTTTCCTTTTGCACTTCCAGTTTGGATATGACAAAGGCTCTCGCTTGGGACAGGTGGTGTTCACGACTCCCACTCCACGCGGAAACTGGACAATGACCAGCTTGGGAAGGAAATTCCTGCCACACACGCAGCCCCCGGACGCCGAGAGAGGGCCGCCCACCCCTAAGGCAGTGGGCATGAGGCAGACTAGTCCAGGAGTTTGGGTAGCCACCCCTGTGGAGGTCAGCTCTGTGCTTGCTGTCAGAACCCTTCCCTGAGGGGGAGAACCCACTGAAGACGGAGGAGTGGCGATGCCCTGCCGTGAGGCGAGCCCAGAGGGGCAGAGCCCGCCCCCCGAGCGGGGCGCTGAGGCCCGCCCTGGCCCTGGGCCGCTGTGCCGTCCGTGTGCTGAGACTGGTCAAGAGGCTGACCGCTGTCGGCTATTTCGGGCGGAAAAGCCGCAGAAACAGCATAAAGGGCGAGGCTACAGTGAAGAATGCCATGAGGTTCTGGAGAAGTCACAAGGCTCCTGTCAAAAGCCATTTGAGATGCTGTGCTCATCACAGAAAAGATTCCTTTGTGTTGGCGAAGTTCGTGTCACAGGGGCCGCGCACACAGGTCGTTTCTGACGGCCAACGGCTCTGCAACCGAAAATAAAAGTGCGCACGCCACCACCCTGCACAGGCAGACGGGCCGCCGAGAATAAGCGCCCGCCGCCCTCCGCGCCAGCGCGCAGCCCAAGGCCGAGCGGCCGCGCCCCCGCTCGCCCCCGCGGGAGCATCCCCACTCGGTGCCGAAACGCGAACAGAGCAGCCGGGCCAGGGGCGCCGGGTGGCACTCACACAGCCAGCGGTTCACGTCCCACCCCACGGAGGGGCGAGGGGCGCCGGGCGGGGGTTCTGCTCGGTCTTCACGAGGAAGAGGGGTCCAACGAGGGAGGCACATGGAACACTGTCAAGCTCAAGTTCATGCTAACGACCATCATTTTACTGCAAACAAGAAAAAAGTTCTGAACAATCCGTCCTCTTCCCCCTAATGGTGCCTTTGCTCAGTTCCAGCACATGCGGACGCACACGCAGGCGCACACGCACACGCACTTCTCGCTTCTCTCGCACACCACACAATGGGAAGCCCCCTGGGCTGTGGAAAAACGAGCTTCCCGTGGAAAACACTCACACCGCAACATGAGAAAGTCTTTCTGGAGAGTAATACGCTGCCAATTTCAATGATGATTTTTTAATACAAAAATGTAAGGTGGCCGGACCCACTGTTACCCACCAGTAAGGAGAACGTCTTCCCTTCTCCTTCCCCTAAAGAAGCACTAGCACAGCATCGCTGGGGCGCAGACCCGGCTTTACAACAGGCGCCCACTGTAACAGTGAGCCCCGCCCCCTCCAGCGGAACAAAAGCACCCTCACGCCCCGACAGACAGCGCAGGTGCCACGCAGGCCCGGCGCAGGCGCGGAGACCAGAGGCAGGCGGGGGAGCCGGCCGAGCAAACAAACAACGCAGACCGTCCCCTTCAGGTCTTGGAGGGGACCCTCCAGCGCCCGGGCTCGGACTCCAGGGCCCCCCGGCTCTGACCGCGGCCGCCGCGAGCCCTGCGGGGCCTGTCGCACTTGCGCTTGCGGCCGGTCAGCTGCGGCCGTTTCCGTGCCGCCCCGAGGGTCTGAGCCGCTTCTCCCCCACGGACCACACAAAGGCTCCCTGTGTTCCGTGCTCTGAGCAGTAACTCGTGCCTCAGGGCCACAAAACTCCGATGCGCCAAGTTCAACTGCAAGTCCCTGGGCCAGTGATCTGTTCCTAATTCTGTAAATCAGTCTTTTCTACAAGGGAGAGTAAATCCAAGTCCGCCACGACAGCGTCCCTCTCGCCTGCGGTGTGACACGCTTGCGGGGGAAGACCGCCACCACCACCCCCGCCACCGCCCCTGGCTTCACCAGGCGCCTGTCTGGGCGTCTCACCGCAGGGGGCCGCCTCGTCCTCCGGGAGCCCCGGAGGGAGGGGCTGCTCCTACCTCCGGGAGCCCCGGAGGGAGGGGCTGCTCCTACGGCCCCGTCTCGCCGTCCAGCAAGCTGCCCTCAGAGCGGGGTACCGGCGAGTGCCCGCGTGCACTCTGTACCCACCGCGCCTTCCAGGCGCCGGGCACCGTGCCAGGTGTGGGGGTCAAATGGAGAGCCAGGTTCTCGCTGCCCTCAAGAAGCCTGGAGTCTGGCTGGGAAGGCAGGAAGCTCCTCGAGGGGCGGAGTCCTGACCTGGGCTCTGGGCACGTGGAGGCGCCAGGACCCCAGCCGCACCCCTCCCTGGGCCAAGTGCCTCCCGAGGGCCTGACCCCGGGGCCTGCAGAGTAAACTTAAGAGGAAGAGTAAGTCTACGGTGCTAATTTACAGCACCATCTATGTCTTATTTCCATTTAATCCAGTGGTCAGGAAATTAATTTAGGGGCTCACGACCAGCTTTATTAAAGAATGAAATATAAGCCCTAGCTGGTGTGGCTCAGTGCACCGAGTGCCAGCCTGCAAACTGAAAAGCCGCCGGTTCCATTCCCAGTCAGGGCACATGCCTGGGTTGTGGGCCAGGTGCCCAGCTGGGGGCCTGCAAGAGGCAATCGATCGATGTATCTCTTGCACATTGATGTTTCTCTCCCTCTCCTTTTCCCTCCCTTCCCCTCTCTCTAAAAGTAGATAAATTTTAAAAAATGAAATATAAAGCAAAGTGTACCATTTATAATAACATGCATATTTCATAAAGATTTTATATCAGTTACATGTGTTTTAGTATGTGTTCACTAACTAGTTCTGATAGAAATATGAGCCATTTCTCACACAGTAAGGAGTGTTTTAAAAGTCTGAAGCCCTGGCTGGCATGGCTCAGTGGACTGAGTCACTATGAACCAAGAAAGGTCGCTGGTTCGATTCCCAGTCGGGGCACATGCCTGGGTTGCAGGCCAAGTTCCTAGTTCGGGGCGTGTGAGAGGCAACCAGTCGATGTTTCTCTCTCTCCCCCTCCTTCCCTCCCCTCTCTCTAAAAAAATAAATGAATAAAAGAGTCTGAAAATAATTGTTATAACCCTGATGACAACCTCATGAAGTAGATGTGATCTCCATTTACAGAGGAGCAAACAGGGACTCAGAGCGGTTGAGCAATTACCCAAAGTCACACAATTAACCGGCAGAGCTGGGACTCAAACCCTGACCTCCCAGACTTCGGAACCCACACTTTCGAGCGTACGCTACCGTGGCCTAGGAGATGAGACCCGGGTGCAAAGCCTTCCTTCTGGCATTCCCCAGGTGCCTGCCCCTGGCCAGACGAGCGGCCGAGTTCTCCACACTGGCTTCCTCAGCCGAACAGTAAGGAGTTCAGGTGCCAGGGCTTCTTCCAGCAGAGCTCTCGGCTCACCCACAGCGCCCCCCCCCCCCCCGCCCACGCTGTCCGGCGACCGCTAGCCCGGTCTCCATTTACAGTGTTCTAGAAATGCCCTTGTTCCGCATGCAGCCACTTGGGGCTTGGTTTTCCCGCTCAGCACACAGCTCCCCGGAAGACAGTGCTGTGCGCGTCAGGAGTCTGTGCTTTCCCAGCTGCCGAGTGGTGGCCCCGGCACGGCCGCCCCATCTGTCCCCCACACCTGTCGGACAGCTGGGTGGTTTGCAGTTCGGGGCTCTTACGAACAAAGCTGTTATGAAAATTTGTGGATAGGTTTTGTGTGAAGACAAGTTTTCTTTCCATGAGAATCAACGCCCAGGAGTGGAACCGCGGGCTGAAGGGTAAGTGTGTGTGTGGTTTTCTAACTTTGCCCGAGAGGCTGTGCCAGCAGGTGTGTTTGAAAAGCTCCTCGGGTGATGCCGACACCCAGCCAGGCAGAGAGGAGAGCCGCCCTCGGTCACGTACACTCTGGAAGGACTTTAAAACAAATTTGCCGTTTACTGCCTTGAGAGAGAGAAACACCGACTTGTCCCCCTGACAAGTTAGTGTCAGGTGATGATCCTTTGTGTGTCCTTGGCAGGGACTGACCTGCAACCGTGGGGCACGGGGGTGGCCCTCTAAGCAGCTGAGCTACGCGGCCAGGGCGCTAAAAGCACTTTGAAGAAACTGTGAGCCCCCTTGAACCCGACACCTGAGCCCTCCCGCAGGCTACAGGTCGTGAACACCACCGCAGGTGCTGACCTCCATCGCGAGACCGGTGCCGCGGGGCTCGCCCCCCCGCGGCTCCCCCCCCCCGCCGTCTGGTGGGAAATGCCCCCTCTTCCTCCGCTGCCTGAGTCAACGTCAGATGTGACTGACCAGTCACACCACGCTCTGCCAGGGAGAAAACCCCGCCTCCTTTTCCAGCTCGCCCCTGGGCTCACGAGCGCCCACAGGACCACCACTCACTTCCAAATTACAGCCCTAAACTGGGCGACGCCACGAGCCTCGGCCGCGAGCTGTCACCTGCACGACATCAGAGTCGGACCCTGTCCCCACAGTATCTCTCGCCAAGACTGTCACGCGTTGCGACCTTGGGACTCCCCACCCGGACGCCGGGCTCACCCCCTCCGAGGGGTGGGGGGGTCTGACCAGCCCCGGGGACGCAGCGTGTGACGAGGGCAGGGGAAGGGGGCACGAGGCCTGCAGCACAGACACGCGTCTCAGGGAGCCCCCGCTGGGGGCAGGCGCACAGCCCTGAACAGCTAGGCGGGGCTGCTCACACCGCACGTGCCCACCGAGCCCACCCAGGTCCTCGCCCACCCCAGTGCGGAGACGGCTGCCTGACGCCGTCTGGGTCTGGGTCTGCCTCGCCTGCTTCCTGCCAGGCCACCCTCCCCTCCCCGCAACTCGCAGGAGCTGAGCTGCAGCCCCCCCCACTGCCCCCCCCGCCCCGCCCCCCAGTTCAGCGCCTGCCTCCGGGATTCGTCCTGCTCACCGGCCGGCCCAAGCAGGGGCTCCAGGACTGGCCGCTGCTGCCTGGGCGGCCCGGGGCCCCTGGAGCGGAAAGCCCGGCTCTCTCCACCACCCAGCACAGGAGCCTCTCGCCCCTCCTCCCTCTTCGAAAGTCTGGGGTTTTGCAAAGTCTTTCTTCCTCACTCTTTCTCCACCTCCCGTCTCTGCCCTACGCCACGCGGGCTGACACAGAACTTGGACAGGACTGCAGAAATGCTCTATCCCAACTTTCCTGTAAATAATTAACCTGACGGTACACCCAAGAATTCCTCTCCCTGCACCCCACAAACCCCCCTTCAGACAGGACTGGAAGGCAGGCATGTTTTCAGAGTCGCTCACATGCTGACCCCCCGGCCCCGCCCCAGCAGCGGCAGGAACAGTGCGTGTCCGCCCAAGTTCAGGTTCGGCGCCGCCTCTGACAGGGAGGGGGAGGGAGAGTGGGGTCCGCTCCCCTGTGCTCCGGAGCCCAAGAGGCCACAGTTACCAGACCCCACGGCCTGGGGCCGAGCGGGGCCGGAGAGGGTGCGCTCACGGCCCTCGGCCCCGCGAAGGGGACAGGGAGCAGCGGGCGTTCCCACCCGCGAGCCAGCCCTAGGCTGAGCATCAGAAGCCGCCCGTGCGCTTGGATGGCCACGGCGGTCAGGGCGGGACCGGAGACAGGGCATCCGTTCACGGAAAGCTGGGGTGGGGGCCCCTCTGCACGCCTCCCTCGCTGACGGCAGAGATCCTGCTCTCATGACCCCGCCCCCCCGCCAAGGCTAACGGGAGATCGGGGGCTGGAGCACCGGGCCGAGGGCCAGCTGCCCGCTGCTGCGAACGAGGGCTCGCCGGAGCACGGCCCCGCCGGTTTGCTCGCATCCGAGTCCGCGCGGCTGGCTGTCGGCGCCCCCGGCAGGGCGGGGCAGGCGGCACAGAGGCCCCGAGACCCGAAGGCCTGCTGAATAGCTCCCGCGCGGCCGTTCACGGAGAAGCCTGCAGACGCCTGATTTAGGTTCCGAAAGTCACAGGCTGAGCCGCTTGGCTGATGCTCTTCTCCTGAATCTGAAGCTTCTTTTTCAGGAAACCGTGCAAACCTGAGTCAGAGGGCACAGAAAGGCAGACCAGCGAGCGCACCCAGCATTTAGCCCCCCACTCTGTGAGGGGGGAGGGAAGGGGAACAGCTCCATGGCCAGGCACGCGGGACCTGGCCGGGACAGACACCGCGAGCCCTGCCATCTGCCCCAGGGCGCAGGCGAGCCAGGTCTTCAGAAGCTCCGGGCAGAGCGTGGCTACTCCCCGGGGACCGCGCGTGTGGAGAAGAGAGGAGGGGAAGGGAGAGGAGGGCGGGTGATGAAGAAGAAGATGAAGAGGTGGGCGGCGCCTGCGGGAGGCTCTGAGGAAGGTCAAAGAGGAGCGTGAGGACAGGTCTCCAGGAGGAAGCCTTCTCGGTCAATGCCGAGGCCTACGGGCCGAGTGGGAATCAGCCAGGTGAGGAGCTGGCGTGGGGGACATGCTTCTGGAAGAGCAAGGAGAAGACGCAGAGGACTAGGCGGCCGTGGGGTGCCGGACAGGGCAGTGAGGGCAGAGGGCAGGTGGCTGACGCCAGGCCGGGCTGGACCTCCCTGGCTCCTGGAACCCGCAGCGGGTCTCAGAGCGGAAGAATAGAACCGGTAGGACCGGCTCCAGCCGCGGCACGGATTAAGGACTGGATATAAGGCGCCACGCCCCAGGCCAGCAGGGAGATTCCGGAACTGGAGGTTCTAACCTCTCGAAGACTGTTAGAAAGCGTGGGTGCCGACCGTGCAGGTGCTGGGAGCCGCAGTCACGTGGCCCAGAGCCGGAGGGCAGGGTGCCCTGGCGGCTCCGGAGGCTGAGCCCCACCCACTCCTGTTGGGCCCCAGGCGGGCTCCGGAACCAGCAGCCTGATGACAAGCCTCTCCAAACCATCCGCCTGGGGAACACACCCCAGACAGACCCCCTCCTGGTCGGGAGCCGCTCCTTCCCAGTTCTACCGCCCAGCACTTGTTCTAGCCTCCCAGTCACGTGCCTGGTTGATTATCTCAACATCCCCCATAAACCCCACATTAAAGTTCCTTCTGGTCGCCGTAAGAGTGGAAGTACTTTTAAACAGACCTAAGTAACACCTCCAAAAACTTCTAGGGGACTGAACTTTAACCTCCGAAAGGTTAAAGAACCCAGGGTCACAGGAAAGCCAGAAAGTCCGCATTTCTGAACTTTCACCCCACAAACAGCAAGGCTGCGGCCCCGAAAGGGCTGCCCGGCAAACTCGGACACGGTCCTGGACAGGGTCTGTTCACTTGTGTCCGACTTGACTCGGGAGGACAGACTGGCCCGGCCCGGGCCGGATCGGCCAGACGGCAGCCGACAGGGGAGGTGTGGCCGGCCCCGCTGCCCAGGTCCGGGGCCCAGCAGCAAGTCTCACACTCTCCAGGAGAGACCGACCTGGGGAGAAACCATTTGTGTAATTTAAGCAGCACTCAAAAAAAGGGGATTAACTTCACCAAACTGTAGCGCAGAATGTGAAACGCCCGAGGGACGTCCGAGGGCGCTGGCACCCGAGGCGGCCACGAGACCTAGCCTGCTGTGGAGAGGCTCTCGCTCAGTTCCTTCCCACTGTAAGCAGGCTTACCACTTAGGAGAAGGGAAGAGGAACCGTGTTCATTTTCTGATTGTAAGGACACAGTCCCCAAAAGACAGCCATGCAAAACAAACAAACAAACAAACAAACAAACAAACAAACCACTCGTGGTTCTCAAAAAGGTAAAAGTACAAAATATGATAATGAACTGAAGGTTCAAGTGAGACTCTGGACTTAATGGTGAGATGCTGGCTACAGCTGCTAGCCCCCTAGGTCTCTTTATTAATAAGTTCAGAACCTTTTGCTGATTTCTCTCAAATGGCCATGCAGAGGATTAACGGGAGAAAAGAGCCTGCAGAATGCTGGCGGCCTCATCTGCAAATATTCGGCTGTGCCCACGCGGAGGGCGCAGGGAACAGCATGCACCGTGTGCAGCGTCCCATACCCCTCGACAAAACGCGGCTGGGAGTTGTGAAACGTATTGATCTCGATTTCTGGAAACCGCGGGCCGGAGAGACTCTGTCCATTAACAAGGTAAGTGCTCGGAGCCAGAAAATACAGCTCTTCTTTTCTCCTGATGACTAACAGGAGGGACAGAAGCGTAACTGCCCTAGGAAGGTAAAGGCCCCTCCGGAAGGCAGGTGCGCAGATAACGCCCTCAATCACACGCGGTCTAGGCGCCGCTCCCGCCAGACAAGCCCGCGGGGACTGCGGGCGCCGTCTGGGAGCCGCCGTCCGGGTGGCCGTCCGGTTCCGACAGCCTGGGGCAGACGTTTGTGCGTGCGACCTGAGACGTGAACTGTTTCTTTACACAGACAGGAGTGTTCACACCCAAACGCTAAACCTTCAGGTCATCACAGTGTGAATCTACACAATTACTCCAAAATGGTTCCCACGCCTGAAAGTCATGGCACGCTCCTCTTTCGGAGCCCCAAGCGGACCCGAGGAATTAGTCATGAAAGGTTACATTTTTTTCCATGTATATAAAAACATGCACTTCTTTTGGAAAAGGAGATTACAGAATACATACTTTTGTACACCTGGATTTTTTTCACATAATAATATACCGCAGCCAGTGTCGCCCCAATAAACTCAGTAAAAACAAAAAAACAAAACATCACGGACACACGCGCACAGGTTCACGGTGGGGCCTGGCGGCTGGACGCCCACACAGGTCGATGGGACTCCGGCCCGCCTACCCCGTGAATATTCGAGTGCCATCCGGCGCATTTCGCGGTCCCTCTCACAACTCGTGGGAGACAAGGTAGGATAAGGGAAGCGCAAGTTCTCTGCAGAAACACATGTAATGGACACTCTGCCAGGGTGCTGGTGACAGGCACTTCTTACTGGCTTTCCATCTGGCGAGGGATGGAGTGTGTAAATAAACCAACGAAACGGTGAATGAGTGGATACATGAATGGAAGCAAATGGGTGTTTCTAGCAAGACCCTGTCGTCAGTGGGGATGGTGGAAAACCGGCAGACGGACCGCAGAGAGGCCACCACCGGTTCCCGTGTGTAAGCTCCGAGCCATGCACCAGAACGCAGCCGTTCTTCGGAGAGAAGTAGGAGCTCCGGCGCCTACAGTGGCCCGGAAAGACGGAGCGCTGCATCCAGCAAACCGTCCGATTACTTCCCAGCTGATGCTCAAAGGCGGAGAGCCCGCTACAAAGACCCCTGTATTATTAGCAAGGCAAGTAAGAACTCAAGTGCAGGAGGACCGCTGAGAGACACCAGCCTGAACACCCCCTCAGCCACCCCCTCAGACGGACGCGGGGGTCCTGTTCAGGAGCGGCCGACGCACCCCGCTCAGCCGGCCGGCTCGCGGCCCCCGGGAAGGGCAAAGCCACGTGTGACAACTTACCTCCGTCATCCAGGGGCCGTTTCTGCACTCCGTACCCGTACACGGAGGGGTCCACTAGAGGTGCGGAATTGTTCAAGTGAGGAAGTGAGTCAATTTTAGCAGCAATCTACAGAGAGAAGCAGATTGCAACATTCAGGAACAAGTCAGGGCTCCGCCAGGGGGAGAGACGCGAGCCCCCTCAGAGGGCCACTGCCCCCCTTCGCCCCAACCCCCGTGGCTGGCCGGCCAGGCCGGGGTCGGCATTCTCTTTGGGTCTTAATGTGTCTCTAGAAATAGAACAGTTCCAAAAATGGGTCTTTTACCAGCAAATCAGTATTTTTAAGCCATCACTTAAAATGCAGGTACACTGCATTTGAAGAAAAACAGCAGGCTGACATTACAAAAAACAGCTCAGAAGGTTTTTACCCCAGGATTGCTTTAAAAACCAAATTCCCCAACAATATTGAAAAGGCTGTGTTTGCTCCAAGGTGACAGCTCTGTAGGGCTGTATCCATCCTACTAATTCCAAGGTCTACGACAGTGGCGCTGCCATCTGCAGAGACACGACACGCTAAGCCGCTCCTGGCTCCTCGCCGGCAGTGCCTGCACAGTGGGGGGCCGAGGACCGCCTACCCGGGCTGTGCGGCCGCAGCGCTGCCCTGGAGCGAGGGGGAGCCTCTCTGAGAGACCCCCACTTTTCACGTTTACTGTCAATTAAAAACAGAGCACAGCTACGGAAAATTTCCCGCCAGAAACAAACGCTATGTAGAACTCCTTACTTACCTGCCATGTGCTCACTGGAAAATTAAATGACCTTCGTATAAATCGACACTCTGATTTAATCAAAAGCAACGTTTTCATGGCAGTTCTGAGTTTGTCCCTATCTTCCCAAAAGTCTGACACCTTCTGGGACCAACACAAGAATAAATTACCTTACACAAACAGCCAGAGATAATCCTGAAAACCCACGGCAAGATTTAAACACCAGGTACCCTCGGGTGGGGCCTTGTCCCTCCTTTTACTGGCTCTGAGACGTGGGGCGAGTCCCTCTCGTCTCCACTCACAACCCTCTGGGTGTGACACCACCTGCTCCCCAGGCTTTGAGAAGAGGAGAGCTGTGCACACCGAGGGCACGTCCCCAGGGCCCGGGCTGTGAAACCAGGCGGTTCACTCAGGAAACGCTGGTCGCCCACCGTGTGCCGGGCTGTTCCAGGCGCCAGGCCACTGCAGCGAGCGAGAGGAACCAGGCCCCGACTCTGGAGTTGGTGGCCGCTGGGGAGGCACAGACACACGACAGAGTGACCGTTTCAGCCGGCAGCAAGCATGACGCCAGTGACAGGAGACGGGGACACGCAGAGTGGGCCAGGAGAGCCGCTCTGAGCGGGGCGATCGGGGCGGGCCGCTCCGCGGCGACCGGGGCCCTGAGCGCGCAGCAGGAGCGGGCTGTGCAGAACGCGAGGAGAGCTGCCCGCGCAGGAGGAAGGGTCTGTGCGCAGGCCCCGCGGCAGGAGCAGGCTCCGCAGCGGGGGGCTGACAGAGGGGGGGTTAACATCGCCGGAGTGGAGGGAATGGACGTGTTCCAAAGGGGAGGGGGGGCAAGGGCCTGTTCACACGGGCTCTCCAGGTCACGGAAAGGGGCCTGGAGTTTACAGGAAGGGGGGTCTGACCAGCTACAAGACCTCCTAAGGGAGCGGGGTGCTGACCTGTTTTTGGAGGTCTCCTCGGACCAGGCAAACGGGGGCCAGAGCAGGACCGCCCACAGAGAGCCACTCCAGCCCAGGGGTGAGCCAGCGGCGCCTGGAGAACCGCCTGCCTCCCTAAGGAAAGCCCGACCGGGGCGCCGCGCCCCTTCGTGATCATCGAGGACCGTACAGTGTGTGCGAAGCCATACACGTGCGCACACAGATTCACTACTTGGACTTTTAAAGAAAAAGTTTGCCGATCCCTGTCTAAGCTAGAGACGGTGGTGGCCTAGACAGCTACTTGCTTAAAAACACGATTTTAGGTAAACACTTACAATACTAAGCTAGACTACTGGTGAAAACCCCCACCTCCCACATCCAGGTAAGTCTCTCAGGGCAAGGGGTCATCTGCTCGTAAACAAAGTGCTGCGCACATCTTGCCCAACGCCACCCCCCCACCCGCGTGCAGCCCTGCTCCCCGCGCTTGTTTCGGGTGAGCCGGCAGAGGCTGGCTACTCGCTGAAGGCGCAGAAGCAAGGACTCGGCTGGGGAAGCAGGCAGGTGAAGAAGGGGAGGCCCTGGTGTCGGCCCTGGTAGACCGAGCAGCAGTGCACTGACTGGCGGGCGTGAGGGTTCCCGAGATCACCGGCCTCGCTGGTTTTAAGGGCGCACCACAACCTACTCAGGAGGACAGAGACGGCGACCCCGAGACACAGAGGAAAGGGCATGACTGCCGGCGGAGCCCCCTGACAGTGCGCATGTGACGGAACCCCCAAAGACAGGGCCTCAGGCTGCAGGCCCCTCCCAGCTCCCCTCCCACGATGCCTCTTGGCTTCCAGATCTTTTGCCTTCCTGCCAACAAAGCTAGAATGTTACTCCTGAGGCCGTGGCCCTCCTTGTCTTCCCCCAGAGCCCACATGCTGAAGGTGTTACAATAGCTTCCTGCTCCTAGCGTTGATTGTATCAGTAAGCGTCCTTCCAGGACGGGACCAAAGCTTTCAGACTTGTTCTTAAATCATGCTCGCTTCAGAATCTGCAACTCGGGAAATTTCCAGCAGTGGGGAAGGGGTGCAGCTCTGCAGGCAACAGGCTGCATTTAAACCCTGGCCGGCTAAGTGTCAGCTCCAAGTTCAACATCAATGCTACACAACTGTGCCATAATTTACACTGATACTACATTCTCCATTACAATACACCATAAAAAAAAATGTATTCCTCTCTTTATACAAATGTAAACTAATTCCAAGAAATGACACTGTGTACTAAAATCACCAGTTGAAAAATTCAGTGAGTGTTTACTATGTGCTAGGCACTCTGCTAGGAGATTTAGTATTTATTTATTTATTTTCCTCGCCTGAGGTCATTTTTTCATTGCTTTTTAGGGAGAGAAGGAAACGTTGATATGAGAGAAGCATCAACTGGTTGCCTCCCGCACGCACCCTGACCAGGAACCACCCACAACCCACAGTATGTGCCCTGACTGGGAATCGAACCCACAACCTTTTGGTCATGGGCCAATGCTCCCCACCAACTGAGCCACACGGGCCAGGGCGACTGCTGGCATTTTAAACACGGTATCTCATTTACTCCTTATGATGATTCTCTAGGAGGCTGGCATTATTCTTCCCACTTTTAAGATAAGGAAAAGTGAGGCTCAGAGAACCTGAGTGGCCTTGTCCAAAGTCACACATCTCGTAAGTGGCCACAAATGGTGTCCCAGCCCAGGCCTGCCGGACCCAGGTCTGTCACCACAGCACCAAGGACCTCCCTTCCCTCCACCTAACGCTTTCCTTAACGGACTTCACTTCTCGAGGATGTAAAACCTGGTGATTCACAGCACGCCACACATCATGACTAACCATTCTGAACAGCAGCTGCTCAAGGGAAGTAGGGTACATTCTCAGTGAATGGCACAGGACACTGAAGCCAGAATATTCCGACAAAACCAAGGCCGCTCCAGTCATCTGAAAGCATGACCCTGAGCCCTGGCCAGGTAGCTCAAGCTGTTTAGAGCATCATCCCGAACGCCAAGGTCACAGGTTCGATCCCTGGTCAAGGAACATACAAGAATCAGCCAATAAATCCGTAAGTGGAACAACAAATCAATGTTTCTCCCCCTCCTTTCCTCTCTATCTCTAAAATCAATAAATTAAAAAATGATTTTAAATAAATGAAAGTATGACCTTAAGGGGGCTGTGCTACTAATTTTTCTACCACTTTGGCTGCTTTCCCCCTTTTCGGGGGTAGGTGGGGGAAGAGAATGGGCTCTCTCACTGCCTGTGCTGCTTTGAGCGCAGTGAGAGATGAGCTATATGGCAATTAACTATGCCCAGAGCACCCTCTCAGGTGACCTCTGACGACAGGCTGTAGTTCACCCCGCAGACCCAAAGAGGAGGCTGTGCACACTCGCACAACGGCACGCCCACGGAACGTTCCACTGCCTGGAAGCAGGCAAGGCCGTCGGGTGCCACCGAGCCATCCGCGCACCGCACCCACGCTATGAATAGAGCTGCTGCTGATCCTCGTGCACCCAGCGCATAGAGGCGAACACTCACGCCGCCCGGGGAGCAGGAGCCCGACCTGCCTCCCCGGAACCCCTGCTCTGCAGTTCCCCCGATTGGCCTTGCCCGGGCCCCAGAGAACGCACAGGCGGGACTGGGCGTGGCCAGAGCAGCCTCACTATGGCTGAGGGAGGCCCCGGAGGGCAGGGTCTGGAGTCCCGGCGCATGGGGGGCAAGTCCCAGTCCTGCACCCCACTGTCTGGCCAGCTACCTCGACCAGGCAGTACACCCCGCCTACCGTACTCTCCCTGAGACCCCGACTGCGCCCTCATGTGATCCCCGCAGCGGCCTTGGGAGCCTCCTGCAGCCACAGCCAAGGGGACACCAAGGGGACCACACAGAGCACCCAGACGATGCCAGGCACGTGGTAAGAAGCCAGAGGTGTCTGCTGCTCCAACCCTTAACTGAAGAGTAACAGAAGAGCGCCTGGACACGCGTGCGGCTCCACAGACCAGCACGCCTGAGCCAGAGCGCCCAGGTGAGAAATGCAACATCACCGCCCCGCCCCCCGCCTGCCCCCCAAGCCTGCCTCGGGCCCCCTTAGGACCTGCCCCGCCCCACCTCCTGACCTCTAGCATTAGCTACTACTTTAAAAAAAATTACCCCTACCCTCAAGATCTCCCTTTTACACCAGGAAACTGAGGCTTAAGGAAGGCGGATGACTCGTCGGTGACTCAGCTGGTAATGGTAGAACCAGGACTTGAACTCCTGTAGTCTGAACCCAATCTCTTTTTTTTTTAAATTTATTTATTTATTTATTTTTAGAGAGGGAAGGGAGAGAGAAAGAGAGAGAGAGAGAAACATCAATGTGCGGTTGCTGGGGGTTATGGCCTGCAACCCAGGCATGTACCCTGACTGGGAATCGAACCTGCGACACTTTGGTTCGCAGCCCAAGCTCAATCCACTGAGCTACGCCAGCCAGGGCTTGAACCCAAACTCTTAAAAACCACTTCACTGCATGGGCCCCTGGAACTGCGTGGCCATCAAACGAGGGAACACACCTGAAAGTTGCCTGGCACTGAGTATAACCCCGGCTCAACCCACGGTCGCCACGGTTACCGTGAGGGATGGGCCCCCCACGGATCCTGCCCTATTTCCCGGCATTAGCCGAAGCGAGGAACTCTGCATGCCCGTCAAAAAAGATAGCAGCTCTTCGCAGTAGCTCTTCCTACGACCTCACACCACCCGCATCCGGGAGGCACTAAGTGCTCCCCAAGGAAGGTGTCGGTCATCCTGTTCCTCACTCCACGGAGCGCTCTGAGGAGCAGCCCTGTCTCAATCGCCTCGGCACCCCAGGGACAAAGATTCCTTAACTGGGAGCGCCAGGGCTCAGCTTCGGAACCTCTCGAATTTATATACAGAACCATTCAACGTTGCTGGGGAAAGGTTCAACGTTTTCAAGAGTCTTTAAAAGGTCCGTGTTGTAAAAGAAGTTCAAGAACAGCTTCCCTGACGCACGGCGAAGTGCCCGGCACACAGAAGGTGCCCGTTAAGCACGTGCTAAGCTTCCAGTGGCCGCACGGAGAAGCCGGTCTGCGTGCGGGACGCCAAGCTGAGCGGCAGAGGCTGTAAGCTGAAACGCTGTTCCGGCCGGGACTCCCCCACCGCAGGCCCTACAGATGACCTGTCTGTCCCCTTCGTCCCGTCCGCCTCCACCAGCAGGACTTCCCTGCTTTGTTCACAGACTCTGCTGGCGTCTCGCCGAAATGGAAGACTACCAGCTGCCTCTGCAAGGGAGCCACGTCCTCCGTAAAATGCAGAGGACACGGTGCAAGGACTACACATGCACCATTTGCGTGCCTCTGAGAAAACTGCTTCATCTCCCTTTGGCTTATTTTTCAAGTACAGAACGGAAGTGTAACCCTTGTCCTCAATACTGCACCTGGTGGTTGTGAGAATTCAGTCCCCAGTAGGAGAAACCAGCTGCAAACGTGTCTTACTCATCTTTGCACTGTCTCCACACCCAGCAAGAAGCCCCGGATGCGGCGGACGCTCACACAACGGCAGGTAATCGGACTCAGATCACTGCTCCCACTAACACTGCTCCGTCTCCAGGTGATTCGTTATCATCTGGTATCAGGATGCAAGGCCAGGGCGTGCCTCCGAAAGAAATCCTATTCTTTCCCAAGTGTCTTAATAACAAAACTGAAAACACAGAACACTTGCAAGAGGGATGGCTCTTCAGCGTGAGGGGCCGCAGAGGAAAGCTGGGCAGAGGGCAGTCTGGACAGACGCCCCACACAGCACGGCCCTCACGCGACGTCATCCAAGGGTTCTTGGAACTGTGCCGAAACAACATATAAAGAAACAAATTTTACCGCACGCTAATCGACAGAAATAAGAGTCAAGTTCCTATGGCATCTCATCATTGTAACAAAACACGGAATGAAAAGACCTTTTTTGAGGACCTGCTGTATAACATAGAACGGAAGAGCCAAAGTAATGTGGCCAAAAGTTTCTTTTTTCAAATTCAGCTAGATGCAAGCTCTGAGTATCGGTGGGCTTGCAGGGACCCCTCAGATTACCCAGCTCCACACTTCCCCGAGTCTGACGCACCGAACGGGATGTGGCTTTGTGGAAAGAGAGCACGAGGGAAGACGCTTCCAACGCCCTTCCCAACCGCTGTGGGCCTCGGTGCATGAGAGCGTGGGCCAGGCAACGAGAAGTCTCGCAGGAAAGAGGCCCATTCACCTTGACTTCACCCGGAGTCCCCTAACTTATCTATCCACGAGCCCCTTCCGTGGGGACATGAGTATTAAAAGCTGGCAGATCGAATGTTGGGGAAGACTAGCTTACTCCAAGGTCACGTAGCTGCTTGCAGATTCAGACTGCCCAACTCTCCACCCTGAGTTTTTTCCATTATCAATTGCAAATGAAAACCAGTGGTGATGGGCTCATAACGTGAAAAAGGATGAGGAGAAAAGGCCACTGGCCAGGCATCCCAATGGGCACGCGAACATGAGTCAAGGGGGGGAGGAAGGCAACCAGAGACGCAGCCCCGGCAAAGGGGCTGAGCCCACCCGGCTCCTGTCGACCGCCGCCGCTGCAAACTACAGGGGCAGTGCGGCCGGATCTTTCCCGGAGAAGCTAGAAATCTCCATCTGCACGTGAACTCCTGCCGGTTACTCAGTGGCAGCACCGTGCGGGCCCCCCTTCGAGAACCCTGCTGTATACAAACTTCTACCGACGCACAATGGGACCTCAGGGGAGACCAAGCTCTGACGACACACACCCGATTCCGAGAGCACAGAGGAGTCTGAGGCACAGACACGGTTCGTGCAGTGTCTGCCTTCAACACCCGAAAGCCGCAGTCAGCACTGCCGTTCAAACGGGAGACCCCGCCGCACCGCTGGGACCCTGCCGCAAGGCCTTGCTCCCTGCAGGGCACCTCCCGGGTCCCGGGGTTCCCGCAGACAGCGGCTCTCTTCACGTGTCCGAGGACGCTAACACGAAGGTACACGCAGGACCGCGTGCCCAGTCAGACGGCCTGAGCTACCCAACCACCGGCCTTGGGGGAGTGTAACTCACAGCGACCGAGCCGTCAGCACCCCTGGCTCTCTGCACCAGAAACACCGCACGCTACACGAGCACAGGCAGTGTCTCCCAGGGGGCACCCGGTGGCCGAAGAACACAGGGTTCTCCTTCCGATGGCGGATGCGCATGCTCTCACACGGAAGCTGCCGCCCGTGTGCAGCGCTCGTGCCAAACCGCCCACCGCCCGGGCTCGGCGTGGGGCAGCAGCCCCGGGAGGCATTTCCTGGAGTACTGCGGAGCTTCTGAGGACCCTTGCTACACAGTATTTTTTCAAAATAAGTGCTGGTAAAAAACAGGTTTGAACGTGACTTTCTATTGAGTCTACAGGGCCTTGACCACGACCGCTTGGGTGCAGAACCAACGTAATGGGGCATTATGGGGCTGGAATACTGCGGAGTTAAGCAAAACAGAGGTACTAAATCAGAAGTCCCAAGAAAACAGCAGCAGTTTGGCCCGAGAATCTCTTCCGAGTAGCTGGTGGCCGGCAGACAGCGGGTCCGGTTTAGGGAAGGCTGCTGGGAACCCGTAACACACTGCGGTGCCGCACTGTCCTGTTCGCGTGCAAATGTGCGTGCCCCTGATGACGGATGCTACTAAACCACCAGCGGCGGGCTTTCTGGACACATTTTGGGATGCTTGGAAAACTAAATCAAACGTTTTTATCTGTTCACCTGTAATCTCCATGAGGTCCCCTTATAACGCAGACAGACAGTCAGGGCAGAGGTGCAGCGAAGCCACAGAACAGGACGACCCACTCCGGCTCTGAGTCCACCTCCCACTCTCGTTAGGATGCCGCCCTCTCCGAACAGGCCGAAGAAACGGCCCTTTGCTACTGCGAACCCGCCCACGACCGCAGCACTGACGCGAGGGTTGGTTAATGCCCAGCAGTATGGGATACTCATCGATGGCACCGAATCAGATCGCATTTCTACACTTCCGTACTTCCCTCCGGGGTGGCTGGACTGGCCGCTGTGCCAAGCACCAACAGCAACAATTGGTTCCCTCTGTTGGAAAAAGTTCAAAGGCTATATATACAGAAGGAGGCTTCCAGATGCCAGGAGGGAAGCTGCGTGGATAGGTGCTGGACTCCAAACACCAGACATACGGGAACCTGCAGGTTCAAATCCCAGCAGGGTCAACTCAGATGCTACTACGATCTCCTAGATAAACTGAGCGCCGGAGAGCGTCCTGCTCCTCGGCACACTTACTAGGGCCTTCTGGACTGCTGCTGGTGTTTATGAGGGCCCGGAGGAGGGAGGGAGCTTTGCAGTCATTTCCATAAACACAGTCTTTTACTTCCAGATACTGTTGGGGAAAAACCACATCTCTGCAACATGCTGTGTCTACAGTGGAGAGGTACAGAACCACCGTCATCCAGATGCCTGAATGACACAAGATCCTCTCGGGCAAGTTTGGCTGTAAGCATGCAATGTTTCAGATTTCTACCGCTGTGTTCTTGCCCAATGCATATCTATAAAGAAACCTAAAATTACCCACAAACCTGTTTGTTTGCTTTAGTTTTTAAAGGCCATCAAATCCTTGGAGATAGTATCGACCTCCAGCAGTTAACATTCAGAAGCAATACACTCACAGCAGTGTCTCCATTGGGCTTATTACCGCTCCAGTCAATGGTGCATTTCAGAGCTGGGAACATTTCCAATGAAGTTTTCTCTGCTAGTAGCAAACACCACTGCTTCCACAATCCACATTAGGTCAGCATTTACCAGAGGGTCTCCCTCCCTCTCGAGCAGGTTGTCCAAGAACATGAGCTCAACCACTGGCTCAAGAGAAGCAGAAAATCTTCTCAATGGTTCAAAATTCATTTTACGTTCAACTACAGGCCTCCGGCCAGCTGAGGCTCTGCGCTCTTTAGGGCAGTGACTATACTTCTTCCTGGGCACAGAAGGCCGACAAGGTGACTGTCACACATCGGCACAGAGTGAAAGCCATTACATATTAGTAGCCAGTGAGAAACAAGGTTCAGGACCCTGCAGAGCAGAGGAGAGCAGTGTGACACGCCGGCAAGCAGGGCACTGGAGGGGAGCTGGATGGCATGTTCATCCATGACAGCACCGGCTGGCTCTGGAGTCTAAGGAAGGTGGACACTCACTACTGTACTGGCTGGTGCCTGGGCAGTAAGCAACAAGTCACCGGATAAAAGTTTAGGTGGAACCACAGGTTTGGAAAGTTCTGGGATCCAACATAATGTCTACAGGAGCGTCAGTGTTAAAATGGAAAGCCAGTGTCTGGGAAACAGGTAGGGTTCCCGCCCCTGGAATACTGGAAAGAGATGGAAAAGACCGTGTCTTCTCGTGACCGAGTGGATCTTCTACCACAGTCCTGTGGCTCTCTGTTAGGAATCAAGCAGTAATTAGTTACAGCCCAACTTTGAAAACATCGGTTAGTACGCCTACACTTAAACAGGAGGAGATGCTGGACACCAGACCCTGGCAGGAGCCGCAGTGGCCCAGCTGGCTCGCCCGTGAGCTTTACACACAGCTCAGGGACGTGCTCTGGTCAAAGCACCGTGTCCGAGGTCCCATATGGCAGGCCCCGTGTTCATTCTCCAAGGAAACTTGTGAACTCTTAAAAGTCAGTTTATTTAAGTCTGACAAAATGCACGACATTGTCGGATGGTAAATTTTCACTGCTGGAATGAGTCTGTATCACATTCTCCCTGCAAAACTCTTGCCCATAAGGAATCTCTGCGTCTTACGGACCACCCACAACTCCTTAACATTTTCCTCTCTCGCCTCTCCAAGAAGACCCTCAAAACTAAAAACCCTCAAACCTTTCCACTCCACCCTCGAAATACAGAAAGTCCGAAGACTATGTTTTCCAAGTTTTACGGAGCTGCTGGGCCTCAGACAGCCGCCTCCTGTCTATACCCGGATCCTCCCCGTGAGCTCCCCTGTCACCTCCTCTCGCGAACCTCAGAACCCCACCCTCGCTGGCTGCCCTGAAGGTCCAGCTCTGGCCACAAGCGATGGGGCCAGGCTTCCCGGGCAAACCCTGTCCCAGCAGCTGCATGCACCTGGGAGACCCGCCCGACAGGCTGGGCCTGGGCCTCGCGGAGGCGCCTCATCTCTCGGCTCCACCCCGGCTGCAAGAGCCCCCAGGAACCGCCAAACCCGGTTGGGGCGTCAGCACGAGCTCCCTCCAGACCCCAGGCCGGACCCCCTCCTCCCCACCGGGCTCGGCCCGGCCCCGCCTCGGGCTCCCGTGCTCCCGCCAGCCGGCCACGCCCGTACCTGCCGGACCCGGTGCAAGGCGTCCACGAAGCCCTCGGCCTTCATCCCCACCGGAGCGCTCTGCCCCTGCACCAGCTCCGCCATTACCGCCCCCGCCGCCGCTCCGCTGCCCCGTCCGGCCTCCCCCTCCGTTTGGGGACCCGTAGCCGGAAAAGGAAAGTCGCCCCACTTCCGGCGGAAGGGAAGACGGGACAGTGGACGCGAGAGGAGCCGCGTCTGCTGGGCGAGTCAGAACACGTGACCGCGGTCCGGCCGGAAGTGGGGGGCGGGGCCGACGCGGGAGGCCGCCGTCGGGTCTCGAGGTACAGGTTGCGGCCCCGCCCATCCCAGACGTGATTGGGTCCTGGTTGGTCGATGGTGCGGCCGTGACGGGCTCTTGAAGCTCGAATGTGGCCCGAGGTGTCCGGCTGTCGGCTTTTTGGAAACTGAGAGAAGAGTGACGTGGCTCTCCCAAAAGACAGCACCCGAGCCGTGCGGGTTCCCCGAGAGTCTGACCCAGGCGACCCGCCCAGAAATGGCCATTGGTTTGGAAGATTGGGACGGAGCGCTTTGAAATGGCGCCATGAGGACCCAAAGGGAGGCTGGGGGGCAACGGACAACACCCCCCAAAATCAGTGCCCCATGGTGGCACGGAGTCCCTGGGCCGAGTTCTTGCACCGTAACCAGTTTGCTTGAGGATGGGCTAACGTCACACCTGGGGTTGCCTAGCGACACAGCTCAGGAAGGACGCTCCCACTGGAAATCCAGCTTGGCATCCTCTTACAGTCCTTCCCCTGGGACTCCCAGGAAGCAGGAATCACCCCTGGGGACCACCTTTGCTTCCGTGCCTGCTAAGTCAAGACCGACCGTATTGCAAGAGGGCTTCTTGGAATGCTTACCTTTTTAAGAAACGGTAGTGACTGGGTACAGACATTTCAAAGCAAGGGAAGGAATCTTAGTGTCACTACACACTTGAGCCTTTGAGGTGGCTCTTAGAAATGAGCTCACAAAGCACCCAGGAAAGAACCAAGGCTTAGGGGCTTCTGGACACACCTTGTTGGAGGCAGGGGTGACGCCAAGGAGTTGGGTTTCAGTGGGCAGTCGTGCTGTCCAGCATTTTATGCCCGACTTGAGGTTGGGAAGGCAGAGAAGCTGGAGGAAAGGGAAAGAACGAAGTAAAACCCTGCGTGACTTCTCTTGGTCCCTTGGGTCAGCACGGTAGGAGAGCTTTGGGTTTTGGGGGGAGAAAGGGGTGAAGAATAACTGCCCGATAGTCAAGAGCAGCTCTTCGTTTTTCATGACTTCACCACTAGACTGAATTTCTTCCACATACATCCTGATCCCCCACCCCCCAACCTGTATCCTTATAGTTCGACACATAGTAGGTGCATAGGAAACTGACTTTGAATTCAATAATGCCACATTAGGATAATTCCTAGCTAAGGGAAAAGGAAAGGATTTGGCAAAATGGCAATATTGAAGATCACTTTCTGACAGAAATGTCTCAGCCCACATAGGAAAGCACAGAGTGGGCTGTGTGGCTGTCACCGTGCTATCATAAGGCGGAGATGACACCTGCCAACCCACCTGTCCGTGTTCAGTGTTTTAACTTGGCTATGCCTGTAAAAATCAAGGGTGTGACATCAGCCTTCCAGGACAGGGAAGGTTTCACTGACCCAGATTTTCAGTGATAATTTGTGTTTTGAATATTTTTCAAAACCTCAGATATGTTTATTCATCACATTTCAGCTGTTTCTCTCTCTGAGCATAAATAGTGAAAACAGAGCTATTGGCTGTAATACAAAGTACATTCAAGTTTGGTCCAAAGACCACAGAATACCAAAGGAAGAAGACAAGGTCCCTCTCTTATTCATTGACCAACTTTGGGCAACTTACTTATTTCTGGGGGAACAGAAGAGGAAGACCATGGCAGACTCTTTCAAGTCCGCTGTTATATGTTCTACTAACACCCTGGACTTCATTATCTTCATGTGTATCACAACTGCTTTTAAATCCCTGTGTAATTATTTGTTTACTCTCTGTCTGTTCCGCTGGAATAAAACCTCTGCTGAGACAGGGGCCATCACCAGCACCTAGCTGTCACCAGCACCTAGGACAGTGCCTGGCGTTTCGTTGGCCCTCATCCTGTTCGTGAGAACTCTGCCCTCATGACCTAATCACCCTCCACAGGACTCACCTAACACCACCGGGCATTCGGATCTCAACGCCTGGGTTTCAGTGGATGCAAACATTTAGCATCTAGCAAATGCGGAGGGGTCTTTGTATGCTCTGGATACCTTTGATAAGATCCACGATTTGCAAAAATCTTCTTTCAGTCTATAGCTTTCCAGTATTTTGAAAAGCAAAAGTTTTAAGGTTTGATGGAACCCAGTTTACTCTCTCGTAGACCATACTTTTGGTGTTTCATCCAATAAAAGAACTGCCTAGTTCAAGGTCACAAAGATCATCTCCCATTTTCTTCTAGGAGTTTTATTGTTTTAGGTTTTATATTTAGGTCTGTGATTCATTAAGAGTTAACTTTTGCCTAAGGTGTGTAGTATGGGTCAAACTCATTTTATTTTCATGAGGATGTTCATTTGTTTCACACTAACTGTAAAAGGATGAGACTTTCTCCATGGAATTGCCTTGTACTTTGGTCAAAAGATGAGCCACACAGGTGCGGGTCTACTTCTGCGCCTGCCATCGACACATGTGCACCTGTCTTTTCTCCAGCACCCTGCTGTCTTGATCGCTGTAGCTCTACGGTGAATCTTACAAGGAGGTAGCGTGAGTCCTCCAAGTTTACTCTTCATCAAAATTGTTGTGGCTATTTAAGCTCCCTTATCTGAGCAGAACCATGGCTTGTTGATATCTACAAAATAATCTCACAGAGGTGGTGTTGCATCTGCAGATCAGTCTGGGGAAGATTCCTATCTTAGCAACAGCAAGCCTTCCACTCGGTTAACAGTACATGTCTCTATATTTATTTTGGATTACTTTGATTTCTTTCACCAGTGTTTTGTAGTTTTCAGGATCAAGATCCTGAATATATTTTGTTAGATGTAGACCTAAATTTTTCATGTTTTTGTGTGTGTGTGTGTGCTATTGTAAATGGTATGCTTTTAAAATTTGATTATCTGCTTTTGTTCATTACTGGTATATAGAAATTTATTTTTTACATTAAACTTTTATCCTTAAACTTTGTTAAACTCTTTACTTCTAAAGGTGTTGGGAGGGTAGATTTCTTGAGATGTTTTGTTTTAAGATTTTATTTATTTATTTTTAGAGAGGGAAGGGAGAGGGAGAGAGAGAGAGAGAGAGAGAGAGAGAGAGAGAGAAACATCAATGTGCGGTTGCTGTGGGCTGTGGCCTGCAACCCAGGCATGTGCCCTGACTGGGAATCGAACCTGCGATGCTTTGGTTCGCAGCCCGTGCTCAATCCACTGAGCTGCACCAGCCAGGGCTTCTTGAGATGTTTTTATGTTGGCAATCGTGTCATCTGCAGGTTGGATGGTTTTATTTCTTCCTTTCCCATGTGCATGTCTGTGACCGCTTTCCCTTGCCCGTTGCCTAGCTGGGCCTCCAGTACAGTATCAGGTTGGCGTGGTGAGCGTGGACATCCTTGAAATACCCCTGACCTCAGGCGGGTGGCATTCAGTCTTTTACCGTTGTGCATGGCATTAGCTGTGCATTTTTTGTAGACACCCTGCATCAAGTTAAGGAATGCCCCTTCTGTTCCTAATTAGCTGAGAATCGTTACCATGAATGAATGCTGGATCTGGTCAAATGCTTTTCCATATTAGAGATAGGATAAGGTTTAAAATGTTTTTGGTCTGTTCATGTGGTGAATTACATGGGCTGATTTTTAAATGCTGAATCAACTTTTCTTTCTCATGATAAACCTACTGAATCACGGTGTCTGTCCCCTTTGTTGCATCGTGTACTTTTTGCTGGATACGACTTGCTAATATTTTGTTGAGTGTTTTTGCATTTATGAGGAATATTGGTCTATAGTTTTCTTTACATGTAATATATTTGTCTGGCTTGGTATCAGGGTAACACTGGCCTCACAAGACAATTGGTAGGTATTACCTTCTCTTCTATTTTCTGGAAGAGTTTATGTGCAGTTGGTCTTGTTACTTACTGACATGTTTTATAGAATTTGCTAGTGAAGTCATCTGGGCCTAGAGAGCTTGCTTGTTTGCGTTTTTGTTGTTTGAAGGTTTGAACTATGAATCTTTTAAAAATCCAATCTAACAATCTCTGCCTTTTCATTGGCACGTTTAGATCAGTTGCATTGAATGTAATTATTGATTTGGTGTGACTTAGGGCTACCAATTTAGTGTTTGTTTACTCTTTGTCCCCTCTGTTTTTTGTCACCTGTTTCCCTTTTCTACCTTATTTTGGATTATTTGAAAAATTGTTTAGTACTGCCTTTTAATTTGCCTATTGGCTTTGTGGCTATAGTCTTTTGTATTTCTTTTTTAATGGTTGCCCTCGTGTGTGTAAAAATCAAGTGCTTTAAAACAGGATGTAAATGGTATCAAGGTCTATGTATCCTTCTGTAATCTGGCCTCTTTTTTTGGCCCCGAGTATATTTTTGAGGTTTATCTAAGTTCACGGATGTAGCTATATTTCGCTTACTTTCATTCCATCATTCCACTATCTGAACAAACCAGAAAGTATGTGTGCTTTCTCCTGTGGGTAACCATTTAGATTGTTTCTGCTGTTTCCTGTTACAGAGGATGTTACAGCAAACCTGCTTGAGCTTGTCTCCTTGTGTCCTTGTGGGAGACTTTCTCAAGGATGAGTTCCCGGAGTGGGGGCGGGGCTGTGAAGTTTCCAGTGTGGGTGGGGTGGGGGGCGGGGGCTCAGGGTGGGGGGTAGGGAATATGTCTCATCAGTTTTGCCAGAGAAGCCAATTGCTTTCTACGGTTTCCAGGGTGGACAATGTCTCCAAAGTGGGGCACCCTTCCCCCAGCTGGAGGTGACTTCTTGTTTGTTATTCCTCATCCTTGCTGATGGAATTTTATGTTTTGAAATCTAATGAGTTAAAATTTTAAAAATAAATGTTAAAATTAAATTGTATACTGTGGTTATATATATAAAGTCATAAAAACTACCATTTTCACCATTTGTAAGTGTACCATTCAGAGGCACTGAGTGCCTTCATATTGCTGTGTGAGCATCACCTCCATCCTTCTCCAGAACTTCATCTTTCCGAACTGAAACTCTGTCCCGTTAAAAACAAACTCCCACCTGGCTGGCATAGCTCAGTGGATTGAGCGCGGGCTGCGAACCAAAGTGTCGCAGGTTCGATTCCCAGCCAGGGTACATGCCTGGGTTGCGGGCCACGGCCCCCAGCAACCGCACATGGATGTTTCTCTCTCTCTCTCTCTCTCTCTCTCTCTCTCTCTATCTATCTCCCTCCCTTCCCTCTCTAAAAATAAATAAATAAAATCTTTAAAAAATTAAAAAAAAACACAAAACTCCCTGTGTTCCCCTCTCCTAGGCCCCCCGCCGCCGCCCCCATTCTATGTTCTGTCTCCGTGAACTCGGCTGCTCTAGGGCCTCAGCGCAGGGGGCTCGCACACTGGTTATCCTTTTGTAACTGGCTGATTTCACTTAGCATCGTGTCTTCAAGTTGCATGGTGCTGCAGCATGTCAGAATTTTCTTCCTCTTTAAGGCTAAAGACTATTTTCTTGGACGAATAGACCATATTGTGTTTATGCATTTATTTATTGAGGGACACTTGGGTTGCTTCCACCTGTTGGCTGTTGTGAATAATGTTGTTAGGAACATGGGTGTGTGAATATGTCTCCGATATTTCAATAAAGTTGAAATTCAATTTGTGCTGTTTTCATAGGGTGAGCACATGGTCTCCCAGAAGACAAGTCCCCTGAGGACTTACCGTCCCCCTCAGCACTGGTATGCAGCGAGTCCTCAGACAACAGTGAGGGGCACCTTGATGGAAAGGGGAGGTCATAGTTCACGCTCCTCCAGTCATGGCTATAGTGTTGGATGGGTAGGTTTCTCTATAATTATTCACGGGAAGGTTCTGAGATGGAATCTCACCAAATGCTGTGTCTCTCTAGCAACAGCAGTTGTCCTATGGACCATGCTCCCCAAGCCAGACCTGACCATTTGGGGTCTTGTTCTTATTTACTTCTAGCAAAAATAGTTGCCACTTGAGATAGGAAGAGCTGTTTCACCAAAGGAAGGGAGTCAAAGGATCGCACAGCCAAGTACTAATCTTTGACCTTGGCTGTCCCAGATTTGCAGGTGCTTAGACGAATGCCAGGGAAGGCAAGGTCTGCTTGGGAGTGGATTTCCAAGGACTGTGGGCAGAAGTACTGTTTGCCAAGTGCTCTCCCATCCCGAACACACGATACCCATCATCTCATTCAATAGTGGTAACACTCCTAGGAGATGGGCACTCGCCTCCCTGTTCTGTAGATAAGAACACTGAGACTCAGATGGGTTGCCCTGGCCAGGCAGCTCAGTTGCTTGGAGTGTGGTCCTGATGTGCCAAGGTTGTGGGTTTGATCCCCAGTCGGGCCAGATACAAAAAGCAGCCAAAGAATGTATGGATGAATGGAACAACAGATCGATGTGTCTCTCTGTCTCTCTCTCTCTCTCACCCCCCACCACAACCCTGGCCCCTGTCTTTCTCAAATCAATAAATAAAAATAAAAATAAAAGACCCAGACGGGTTGAGGACCCTACCACAGCCACCCAGCGCCCTTTATGGGATGTGTACGTTTTCTGTCATTGCGTAACAAATGGCCACAAATTTAGCAGCTTAAAACCCAGTTGTTATCTCCTGTAGGTCAGAACCAGGTTGCAGTGCAGTATGGTCCTGACCAGAGGGAAATGGGGGGGCGGGCAGGAGAGGGGAAAGGGGGGATGAATGGTGGTGGAGAGACATGAGTCGGGGTGGTGAACGCACAATACAATAGATGGATGTGTTACAGAACTGCACACCTGGGACCTATGTGCCTCGATCACCCGATGCCACCCCAATAAACTTTAAAAAAGAATCACATCACAGTGTAGCTGGGCTGAAATCAAGGTGTCCCCTGGGGCTGAGGTCTCATCTGAGGCTTGTGGGGGGAGGGGCCCAAGCTCACGTGGCGTTTGAATTCATTTCTTTCCGGCTGTAGAGCTCACGCAGGCTGGCCGTCCAGGACCCTCAGCAGCGCCTCTCTGCTGAGTCATTCTCTTTGCAGGGCGCACCTGATCAGGCCAGGCCCACCCAGGGTAATCTCCCTTCTGATGAACGCAAAACAGAGTCAAGGCCCCGGTGGCCTCATCACAGGGCCGCGGCCCACCACACCCGCAGACCGCATCGGCCTACACACAGGTGCCTGCGCCAGAGAACAGCAGCTGTGCCGTCTCAGGGCTCTGCCGACCGTGGCAGCCCGTGGGAGCTGCTCTTCCACGTAAGGAAATACAGTATGTGGGTCTGGGAGGAGCAGAGAGGGCGACCCACCATTCAGTTTTGCCCGGAAATGAAGGGTTTCTGGGGCTGGGGGACTTTTGGTGCTAAAATAAGGAGAGTCCTTGGAAATGGGGATGAGCCAGCCCCTCACAGACCCACGACAGATCAAGATGCCCCTCGTGCCGCACCGTCTGGCTCCCTGCACCACCCTGGTTGCCGCTTTGTGCCTCAGGAGGGGAGGGCCATGGGGGGGGGTGATGCAGAGTGCAAAGGGGTGAGCAAGTGCGAAGGCAAAGAAAAGGGGGGACAGAGCACTGGTCGAATCACCGTAGCAACCTGGCCATGGAACTGAAGCTGCTAAATGCACTCAGTAGTGAATTTGTTCATTCCATGAGTTTTTAAATCTTTATATATTTTTCGGAATACAAAATCGACACCTGATTTTTTTTAAAAGATTTTATTTATGTATTTTTAGAGAAGGAAGGGAGGGAGAAAGAGAGAGAGAGAAACATCAATGTGCAGTTGCTGGGGGCCGTGGCCTGCAACCCAGGCATGTGCCCTGACTGGGAATCGAACCTGCGACACTTTGGTTCACAGCCCGCACTCAATCCACTGAGCTATGCCAGCCAGGGCAACATCTGCTTTTATAAATAGACCCAGGAATGCCTCTGAACCTCCACCAGAGACCTCTCCCAGTAAATATCCCCCGAGGCCAAGCTCTGTGGGTAGCACTGAGGGCAGGCAGGGGCCCAGGCGCAGGTGAGCTTGCAGTGTTGATTTACAATAATGCGCACTAATAGGACTGGTCCGTGGTTATAAATAACATATGCTACGAGACACTGATATTATTCAGCACCCAGAAGTGAAGGAAGTCACTTCACGTGGGCATAGAAAAAAGCAAGACTGATTAGAAAAAACTTGATGAAAAAGGTGGCGCCTTGGACGGGGCACGTGGCCCCCTGCGGATGTGGCGCGAGGGCGTTCCCGGTGAAAGGAACAGTGTGAGCACAGGTGGAAGGGCGAGAAAGCGTGGCGTCCGCGTGGACAGCAGTTTAACGGACCCGCAGGGCCTGAGACAGTGTCTCTGAGACCTGGTTTCTCCCTCCGCCTCTGGGCTCTGCTTCCCTGGCGTGAAGCCACTCTCAGGCAGGGTCTCCGCACAGCGCGGCAGCGGCAGCGGCAGCAGCAGCGGCTGCAGACCGCGCTCCTGTCTGGCCGCAGCGTGTCTGTCGGCGCCCCAGCATTCCTAGAAAGTGACTCATTGGCTGGAAGGGGTCACGTCCCCAGGCCTGAAATAATCTCTGCGCCCTCGGCCAGGCCATCTGCCAGTTCCTGGAGGCTCTGATTACACTGCACGCTCATAAAACACACCGCTAAGAAAAGAGGCTGGCTCGCGGGCTCCCGAAGGCGTCCGGTTTGGCCCTACTGATGGCAATCGTTTCTTTGTTGTTGTTGTTTTCTTTTTTTGCTCAAATAAACTTTTTTAAATGCATTTTTTTTACACAAGGGTTTAACCAGTTAGTTTCATTTTGAGTGACTGGTTGCTATAAGTCACCTTTAAAAAAAAAGATTTTATTTATTTATTTTTAGAGAGGGGAAGGGAGGGAGAAAGAGAGAAACACCAATGTGTGGTTGCTTCTCATGTGGCCCCCACTGGGGACCTGACCCACAACCCAGGCATGTGCCCTGGCTGGGAATCGAACCTGCGATGCTTTGTTTCGCAGCCCGCACTCAATCCACCGAGCTATGCCAGCCAGGGCCAAATAAACTCTTTAGAAAAGCTGCAGACTGGGAGAAAATATTTGCAAGACATATATATGACTAAAGGCCGTTTCTATGACATATCAAAATTCTCCTACAACTCAACCACGTAAAGGCAAACCACCCCAGGACGTGGGGGCAGAAAGGAAACATCGCAAAGGAAGATGAACAGATGCATGAATGAGCACAATAAAATGTGCTCAACATTAGGCGCCATCAGACAAATGCGAATTGAAACCACAAGACACCCACGTGAATGGCTGAAACGAACCCGACGGACAGCACCCAGTGCCGTGAAGGTCACGGAGCGGCCGGAACGGTCCCAAAGCGCTCTCGGGCACACGTGACGGCACGGCCACTCGGGAAAGAGAGGTGGCAGGGTCTCACCACCTGAGACTACCCCGCGGTGTACCGCCACAGGCCCACCCCTATCTTCCCACGCAAGAGGCATCAAAACGTGTGTTCGCCAAGGAAGTTGAACGGTAAGTGTCACAGCCTAAAACCAGAAGCTGCCCGAGCGGCCAAGTCAGACAGTGGTGGCTGCCGAAAGTCGAGGGTGCAGCCTGAGCGGCAGAGGCCGGGAGGGAACTTCCTGGGGTGATGCTGATGTCCTACCCACGGATAGGGCTTTGGGCTGTGCAGTGTACACAAAACTCAGCAAATGTCAAGGTCGGTGTATTTTACTGCACGTCAGGTTTACGGTAAAAGAACAGTGTGTCAGTGGATTGAGCGTGGGCTGAGAACCAAAGTGTCACAGGTTCGATTCCCAGTCAGGGTACATGCCTGGGTTGCAGGCCATGACCCCCAGCAACCGCACATTGAAGTTTCTCTCTCTCTCTTTCTCCCTCCCTTCCGTCTCTAAAAATAAATAAATAAAATAAAATTTTAAAAAAGAACAGTGTGAAAACCCAGTGTCAGACTCTCGTCAATGATGCCTGTTTGGGCAGAAGCACACTTCTGCCTGCAGTTTCCTTCGAAATGCACTAGAAGTAAAATGGGTTTAATTGCTGCATGGAGGGACGAATAGACAAATAGACATGAGATAGAGCAAGTGTAGTAAAATGTTAGTAGTAGAATGCTGAGTAGAATGCTCAGTTTAGATGCTGAGTGCATTCGTATTCATTATTAAATTCTTCTGATTTTGCTGTTTGAGACATTCATAGTAACACACTGGGGAAAAAATCACATGACCCATCTTTGTCGGGAGGGAGCCGAGCCACGGACCTCAATCATAGATTTCGAGATCTCAGAGCCACAGATCTTTTTTTTTTAAAGATTTTATTTCTTTTTAGAAAGAGGTGAGGGGAGGGAGACAGAGAGGGAGAGAAATATCGACATGTGAGAGATACATTGATTGGTTGCCTCTTGCACGCCCTGAGCTGGGGACCTGGCCCGCAACCCAGGCGTGTGCTCTGACTGGGAATCAAACCCGTGACCTTTCAGTGTGCAGGCCAGCACTCCATGACTGAGCCACACCAGGCAGATAGACCTTGAGTGTGAGTGAAGAGCTCTATCCCCCAAGAAAGGCAGAGCTGTCACCAGAAGGAAAATGGACGCAGTGGACGTGAAGAACTCTTGTCCACTACAAACGATGACACACTAACCGCTCACGTCTGTGGGGGAAACAGGTTTGGTGAAGGCGGGCAAATCCAAGGGGTTGTGATCCTGCTGGAAACATCCGTCCTTCTCTGACTGCACCTAAGCGTTGGACAGAGGGTTCCTGGCCAGGCCAACACAAAATCATTTGGTTGCCTAGGAAACTTTGTGTCTTTCCCTCTGCACAGAGGGTAAAAAAATGACTGATAGAGATTGTTACACTAAACTTCCTTCCTCCCTTCTTTCCTTCCCTCTTTCCTTCCTTCCTTCCCTCCCTCCATCTATCCATCCACCCAACCACCTGTCCACGTGTCGATCCATTCATCCAGCATGGGCTCTTCCTGGGGTCCTCGCTTTCAATCATCCACCCTCACGCAGAGGCCGTGACCTCAGGACAAAGGTAGCTGGGTGGGGGCGGAAGTGCAATCCCAGGAGGAGTTGCAAAGGACACAAGATAACGACCAAACCGTGCGGAAAGCCTACGAGCCAGTCTGTGACTGGGAAGAGACGTGAGTCAGCAGAGAGAAATGGGCTGGGCCGGTGGGCGGTGGCAGCCGTGGCTGCGTCGGAGCTGAATGGGGGGGGGGCGCTGAGTTGCTGGTCGTGCAGGCCAGCCATAGACTGTGGAGCGGTTATTGTCAGAACGTGTGTGCACCCAGAGACTTCCAGAGATTCCAAAATGCCATGCTTTTTGGTCCCCCAAAGTAGGGATATAAATAAAATAGTGTAGGCACGTCCGTGTGTCTGGGTGGCAGCGAGTCGGGCTGAGGCTGGAAGTGTCTGGAAGGGAGAGAGGCAGGGAGGCTCCCCCGTCTCTGGTCACAGAGCTGTCCTCGCCTGTCCAGCGTTCCCCTTAGAACGCCGGTTCCCTGCTCTGTGACCGGGCTGTGGTGGTGGGCTCAGCTCCAGTCCCGCAGGCCAGGGAGGGACATAATGACCACTTCGCCCGAGCGAGGCTGCTGTGGAGCAGGGAACACAGGGCGCTTCCCCAGAAAATCCCACCCCGTGGGGCAGGAGGACGTGGCCGGGCTGCATTTCCACCCACACGTCCCTCCTGGTGACGGGCGGTTCATCTCCAAGGTCAAGTCAGCGCCCGGCACAGGGTCGGTTCCAGGGTCGGACCCCAGGCTGCCTTTGTAACACTCAGGTGTGCGGTCTGCGCCCAGCGGTGACATGTGCTTCCTGGTTTTCCTTGTCGACTGTCACAGCTGCCAGAGACTCGGGGCTCACGGAGGGTCGGTGACAACATGCCTGGCAGCCCCCGAGCGGTCTCTCCATCATCTAGCGGAGAAAACATAGACTCAGCTCACAGACCCCGCCTCCTGTGGGCCAGAGCCGATGGACAGTCTGATCCAGCAGAGTGGAGAGCAGGATGTCGCTTCAGACCCTGAGCCCTGAGGGTGATTCGGGCAGAGAAGGACTGCGGTTTGTTTGCAGAGGGAAAACCGACCAGCCCCGCAGGGGGAGCGAAGAGGAACGCACCAAAGTCAAGGGCTCCCAGGACGAACGAGTTCGTTTGTGAGTTACGGGGGGTCCCCCTCCTCCTTCCTTTGTCACCCACCTCAGTAAATCCAAAGAGGTCCCATCGAGCGAAAAGGCAGGTGACAGAACGACATGGTCAGTCTGATCCCTTCATGTACAAACAAGCCAAATGCACCACGCGAACCCCTCAGCTTGTTTCAGGGGCCCCATACACACGCGTGCACACGCACAGAGACGGCGGTGATGCTGGTGAGCGCGATGGCAGGTGGCACTACTGTCTGGGGCAGCGCAGGGGAAACCCCTTGTGTGATATAGTTTAAGCCTCACAGGCTCACACATTGGGTCCTATGGGTCACACCCGTTTCACAGAAGAGGAACCGGAGGTGCAGAGAGCTACAGCTAAAGGGCCCTGCCCACGGTCGGCACGTGGCCGGGCCGGATCGAGCAGCCACGTCTGTTGGGTGTGACAGCCTCAACCTCTAACTGCGATGTCATGCCATCTGGTAAAAATGTCCCCCTGCTGACGTCCACGCCCTTGGCTTCCGTTAAGGCCACGGTGGGGCAGTGAGGGAGGAGGGGCAAGGGGAGGCAGGGCAGAGAGAAGAGGCGCTGGGAGCCCTGAGCGGGGGAGGCCCCAAGACCCCTGTGGGGTCTCGAGCGGGGTTGGGAGCCTCCCTGGACGCCCCGAGGGGCCAGGGCAGTGCTGCCCCATGGCTAGGGGGCGCACGCGTCAGCGTCAGACCCGGCCGCAGTCAGAGAGCTCTGCCTCTCAGGAACCGACCCATCTTGGGCAAGTCCCTCCCGTCTCTGACGGAGCCCAGAGGGTCCTCCTCCGGACCACAGATCCGTCGCAGGGCTGCTCCTCGCCAGGCACATGGGACGGGCCCTGTGCACTGTAGCACGCGGCAAGAAAACGCTCAGAAGTGCCTGCTGGTGGGGCTGGCGCCACCAGTGGGGCTGAGGGCTGGGCCCCAGGGACTGAGCCACCAAACTGCGAATGGCAGAGAACAAGCCGGAAGGTGCTCCCACCCCAGCCAGGCCTGCCTCTGTCACCTGCGGGTTCAGAGAGGGCGGGGGTGCCCTGAGCGCAGATCAGTCCCGGCCGAGGTGCAGACGGAGGACGCTGCCCTTCCAGAGAGACAGCGGATTCTGCCAGCACCTCGCTCTGCAGCAGCACCTCCGTAATCACGGCAGAGTGCCCAGGGGCTGAGAAGGTCCTTTTGGAGGGCCGGGCTGGAGGCTGTCCGGGTTGCTAAGCCCTTAGGATTTCTTGGCTCCTCCTTAGAAATGATAGGGGCGTCAGATGATCCAGGACACGTGAACCCCTTGGAGGCCATAAGGCCATGCACCACCATGACCATGGAGCGTTGGGGTGCCAGGCTGGGCACCCCTGATGTGTGAAGTCTCACCACGTAGGCGTGGCTGTCTCCGAGAGAGGCAGCAGCAAGCTGAGGGGAGAAGGTTTTGTTAGCCGATTTCCCTGCTACGGAATGGCGCCTTTCTTATCTGTGTTCTGTTTACTCTCACTCAATACACATTGTCCCGAGTGTGCCCGCTTTAAACAACCATTTTGCCCTGCCTGGCTGGGTGGCTCCGTCGGTTAGGGCATCATCCCTATGCGCCAAGGTAGGGGGTTCAATCCCCGGTCAGGGCTCATACACGAATCAACCGAGGACTGCGTGACTACACAAACAACAAGTCATTCTCATTCTCTCTCTCAATAAACAAACAAACAAATAAACAAGTAAATAAATAAAGAAAATTTAAAAAATAAAAATAAAAACAGCATTAGGTTTTGCTCGTGATTTTCCGGTCAGGGACTCAGGCGAGGCTCCGCTGAGCTCCCCGGCCAGGGGCCCCTCGTGCACGCGGCTGTGGTCAGAGCTGAGGAGCTGGAACAGCGGGGTGGGGGCAGAAGCCACGGTCGGGGGTGGCGACTCGGGGTGGGATGGCCGCGGCCTCCCCGAGCATCCTCCTCTCGCGACGAAGTCTCAAGGCCTCCCCGTGCATCCCCCCGCGTGGGCTAGCTTGGGCTCCCTCCCAACATGGCAGCCTCCGGGCCGTGGGACTGGCCCCACAGAGGCTAATGGCTTCGAGAACAGATGCTCCAGAGAGGCGTACCTGCGAGGCAGACGCTGTATCGCCTCTCCGACCTTGCCTGGGAGATCACCTCTGCTCTCCTTTCCCAAGCCATGACCGGACGCCCTCTGCGTCGGCCGCCTGCTGTGGTCTTCAGGGGGGTGGCTGGCCAGCTGCAGGTGAGGTGGGGACCCGGAATCCGCTAGTCGAGTGGCAGCAGTTTCTTTAGAGGGGGGTTGGGGGCTGAGCTCTCAGCTGGCTCTAGCCAAGCGCATAAAAACAGCCACCTCCGTGAGGATTTTCTCCACGCCACACTGCTGCACGCGCCTCACACTCAAAGGTTATCATTCACGCCTCCTTCTGACTCTAGGAGGAGGGGCCCTGTGTATCCACGTGCTATAGTGGGGAAACTGGGGCCTGGAGGGGTTAGGGCCTTGCACTGAACGTGAGCTGAGTTGCCCCAGCAATCGACCCTGAGACAGAATCTGGCTGCAGACAGAGTCGGGGGGAGGGCGCCGAGACCAGGGCGGGAGGAGAGCCCTGCGAGGCTCCTGCGCGGCTGGGCCGGTGACTTTTGGCAATGGCCACAGATTTCCCCGAAGAGGTGAGATCCGCCTCACCTAGAGAGTAAAGCAGAAGTGACACTCTGTGACTTCCAAAGTGAGGTCACCAAAGCCGATGCACTGTCCTGCCCGGTCTACCGGGACCCTCACTTTTGGAGCCCCCAGCCGCCAGCCGCCACGTACGAGGTTTGACCCCCTGAGGCCGCCACGCCGTGGGGAAGCCCAAGCTACACGAGGGGCCACGTGCAGGTGCTTCTGCCGACAGCCCCGGCCCAGCTGAGCCCCCCGGTCGCCCCGCTCAGTGCCAGGCGTGTGAGGAAAGACTCTGCCGACTCGATGCTAATCCGCAGGCACCGAAGGGGTCCCGGCCATTCGATATTCGATCGTCCTACGTCCAGTCCCAGATATCAGGGGGGCAGAGTCCGAGTTCCCCGCTGGGCTCTGTCCGAATGTCCGAGCCACACATCCACAGGCGTGATAGAAGGGCTGTTTTGGGCCACCAAGTTTTAGGGCAGTTTCTCTGTAGGGATGTACTGGAGTAGGGGCACCCAGGGCTCGACTGTCCCGGGGTCCTCTGAGTGACCATGGGGGGCACACCCCAGAATCGCCCCACCTCCCACCGCTCATTGGATTCTGGTGTGCCTCATTGTGGGCTGAGCACACCGTCCCAGGCACGGAGAGGGGAGGAGCCCACAGATAAACTGGGGAACTGTCTTGGGTGGGAGTGGGGGTGGCTGCCTGGGGAGGGCCCGGCCAGAGAAGGCTGCTCGGTGGTGGAGTCTGGACTCGAACCCTGCGCTCCCTGTCCCCACGGAGCCCAGTCCTGCTGGTAGACTGCCGTGGGGACGATGAGAGGCCCAGGACACAGGCTGGGGTTGTGCTGTGACGTTTGCATGTGGCACGCACGGGGCCACACATCAGTGAGAAGGACGAACGTGTCCCCTGACATGGCGCAGAGCCACCCTCCCCCCATCCTGGGCCGCCGGGACGATTATTCCGGTTCCCGCCCAGGGTCACGAAAGCAGGCCGCATCCCAAGATGCACTTTGCCATTGCACCTCCCTGTCTGTTTCCCCAACCCAACCGGTGCCTCATGATGGACTGGGGGTGGGGGGCGGGTCTTCAGGCTCTGAGTCGCTCGTGGTGCCCAGCTCTGCGAGGGCTGCCCGGCTGGCTGCCCCCGGGGCCAGGTGTCTGGGACAGCGTCCAGCACACAACAGGTGCTCGGGAATTATTTTCAGCCAAGGAACAAGAGCGGTTGCTCAATGATGTTCCCTTGTGAATAAATAAACACACGAGTACACAAACGGAGGCTTCTCTGACACAGTCCAGTCCACAGGACCGCCCCTTCTCCTGGGGAGTCTCAGTGTTTCCCGCCAGCAGCAAGGCCAGCCTGTGAATCCGTTTCCTGGTGTATCTCGGTGGCCTTGGCCTTGACCTCGTCTCTGAGAGGCAAGGCGCCGCCGCAGCAGCGCCTGCTTCCACGTGAGCATGCACTTTCATACCTCCTATGCTTTCTACGTAAAAGTACTGGAAAAAAAATCTGATGTTTTTGAAGATGAATTCTGGATTTACACGCATGGCAAATTATGAAGGACAGTTAGAAACGGCTGGTGGCAAACCCCGATGTTGTGAAAATAAAAGATGGGAGGGTTAAAACGGCCAGACGTTGACTTACGACTTTTGTGTCTGAATTCCTGTGTCTGCAGCCAGCCGCTTTCTTTAGTCGAGCTCGGGGGGTGGGGGTGGGGCAGCAGGCTGTGCGTGGTTCGCGGGACAGCCCAGGACGCTCCGCTCCACTGCGGGAGACTCTGAGTCCGGGGTTGCCGCCCCGAGGACGTCTGAAACGCCCCAGACTTGAACCTGTCAGGGCCCCGAAACTTTCTTCAGGGAGGGAATTCTCTGAGAAAATCATCTGCCTCTACCATAGTCAATGTCCGGGTTTCTACTTCTTTCCAAGTGAATTTTAGTCATTTTCTAATTTCTTGGAATTGGCAAATCATTCATCCAGATTTTCAGTTTTGTCAGCCTGGGTCTGTCCGTGGATTTCTCTCCTACTTTCTGGAACCTTCCCCACAATTGCCTCCCCTTTCTCATCCCCCACCTCGTATATCTGTTGTTCTTCCCTTTTCTTTTTTTTTTAAAGATTTTATTTATTTATTTTTAGAGAGGGAAGGGAGGGAGAAAAAGAGAGAGAGAGAAACATCAATGTGAGGTTGCTGGGGGTCATGGCCTGCAACCCAGGCACGTACCCTGACTGGGAATCGAACCTGCGACACTTTGGTTCACAGCCCGCGCTCAATCCACTGAGCTACGCCAGCCAGGGTTGTTCTTCCCTTTTCTTCAAGATTTTGAATAGAAGCCGAGTTTTCTTTTTCACGCACAACACACTTAACATCGCAGGATAACATGCACAGCGTGAAACCTGCCGTCCCGGCCAGCCCTAAACGCCCTGCTCGGCGGCACCGAGTGCCGTCGCACGCCGGCCGTGCGCCCGCAGCCGCCCTCCGCCCAGAGCACTGCTCCTCTCCCAGAACCGAGACTCCGTCCCCGGTGAACCTGACTCCCTCTTCTTCCCGCCCCTCAGCCGTGCCAGACATGCTGCCACCGCATCCTGCGTTCTGCTTGGTTTGACCACTCCGGGATCCTCTACGTACGAAGAGTCACACGGCATTTATCCTCTTGTGGCTGGCTTATTCCGCTTAGCACAGTGTCCCCAAGACCCATCTGTGTGATAGCAGCTGTCAGCATGTCCTTCCTTGTTAAGGCTGAATGATACTCCACTGTGTGGCTAGACCACGTTTTCTTTATCCATCACCCATCAGTAGACACGTGGGTTGTTTCCACCCACTGGCCGTTGTGGCCAACGCTGCCGTGAGCATTCTGTACGACAATGGAGGCTGACTTTGGAAGCCGTTGTCCCAGGAGGGGCGAACCAAGAACCCCCACTGCAGGTTCCCGCGGGAGGAATCAGCCTCAGGGGACCGCTGGCTGGCAAAGACCTCACCGGGTCTTCTGCAGATGGGGAGACGAGGCTCCGAGAGGAAGAGCAACGTGCCTGAAGTCGCACAGCCAGGAAGCGGAGCGGAGCTTTGAACCCGGGACTGCCGCAGGAAGAAGCGCTGCTTCCCAGCCGCCCGCCGGGTCCGCCCCTTCTGGAACCCTCTGAACCACCCCGGTGCCCGCTCAGCGCCCGGCGGGCCTGTCCGAGGCCCGCGGTGAACCTGGAGGGAGCCGCCCCTGGGCGCTGGGTGGCCGGCTGTGGGAGTCTGCACCCGTTTTGTCCATTACGCATGAAAAGCAGATGTGACTTTAAACATCCCACCTCGGCCGCCTGGGCCGGGCGCAGCAGGGCCCCAGGCACAGGCGCAGCCAATCCAACTGGGAGTGACCGGAGGGCAGACAAGCTGAAAACGCCGGGCACGGGAGAGCCACCGCTCTCTGCTCACAAACACAGAAATCGCTTTCCCCGACTCCCACGTGGATTCGCATTCAGGGCAATTTCCCTCTCGATGGCGCAGCTCCACGAGGGGGCTCAGGCTGCGAACGTGCGACTTCCCAGCTAAATGACATCCAGTCCCGGCACCGGGCACGGGGCTCCGGAGCCCCTCGGCCTCCCTGGCGCTGCTCGGAGGGGTGTGTGAGGGCCCCTGAGGGTATCTCAGAAGCAGCTCCTCATACTCAAGCCTCAGCCTCCCGGTTTCTGCTGGGGTGAGCAGGGGCAGGGGGCAGAGGCTACATGCACACCGGTCCAGCCCTGACTCTGTGCGCCATAACCAACAGCCGGGCACGGAGGCTCAGAGACTCCAAGGTGCACGCCCGAAGTCACACAGCTCCAACCAAGGAGCCCCTGAGTGTCGGAACGCCAGGGCTGGCCAGCAGGTGCGGTCCTGTGTGGTCCTGGCGCCCTTCACAGGGGGCGGAGGCAGTGTGGGCGTGGCCCAGGGTACAACATATGGCTTTGCGGATTCTGGGGCCCCCTGAAGCCAAATCCTAGGATCGCACCTTAGACCCCCACGTACGACCTCTGAGCCGAGGGTCTGAGGCATGGCCGAGGCGGGGGGGACCCTGAAGTGGGTGCCAGCCCACCTTTCTTCTGCTGTGGCTGGGGGCTGGGCTAAGCCTTCAGCTCCAGGGAGGAGGAAGGCCACCGAGGCCAGGAGCCACCCGCCCGCCCCAAGTGTCCCTGACGGGCTAGAGCTGGGCCTCAGCAGCCGGCTCCCTGCCTCCGGAGCGTGCCCTTCACGTCCAGGCCAGCCGGCCCTTATGGGGGGGGGCGGGGCTGAGTCAGGCAAGGAGGCACAGAGCGCCCCACCCCACGGGGCCATGCGCGTGGAGAGGGAAGGCTCCGACGCACCCCTCCCGGGCTCAGTCCGTGACGCTGCCTCCTCTCGACTGTGTGACTGTGGGTGGGTCATGCAACCCCTCTCTGCCTCAGGCCTCCCTGTCCCCAAGAAGGGTCCTGGCCTTTTCCAGGACCTTCCCTGTGCTCTCTCCGGGAGGAACGTGGGAAACACAGGAGAAAACCAGGCGGCACCTTGGGTGGGCCGAGGAAGAACGGAGGGGACTGAGAAGTAGCGGCCCAGCCTGCGTCTCATCCACGACAGTCCCCTTGGGGTGACACTGGCCCCGTGGCAGTGGCTCTTCCTCCAGCAGCCACAGCTCTTACCACACAGGCTGGCGGCGTCGCAAAACGGACGCATCGTCCCCTCAGCCCCCTCATTGACCGGTGCTCGGTGTACTGGGGTGCTCAGAGGGGGCCACCCACTACGGGGGATTCGGGCAGAGCTGAGGACCCAGGAGCTGACTGAGACCTGTTTCTTCACTCGGCCAGTCCTGCTGGTGGCCCGTGAGGGACAGGCTGGTCCTGTCCTGGGCCCCGGAACCCACTGACGAGGAAGGCCAGGCGGAGCCCGCGGAGTGTGTGTGGAAGGGGAAGGGAGAGCAAGGGAAGGGGAAGAAAAAGGCGCCTCCCTCCTCGGTGCCTCCTGTGTAAGCAGCCTGCGCCTTTAACGAAGTTCATCGGTCCCGGCTCCCTCCTGCTGTAGGGGCTCCCCTGCCTCCCCCCGCGCCCTCTGCCCACCCCGCAATGTCCCCCGTTCTGCGGGGCCTGGCCCTGCTGCACCCTGGCTTCAGCCCCTCTCACCCCAAACTCCCACCTTGCTGACTTCCACGCACTTCTCAGAGCACGCTGTCTCTCGTTTCCATGCGTGTTAGTTGCCAGGCTGCTGTAACCAAGCAGTACGGACTGGGTGGCTGAGACAGCAGGCATTGACTATCCCCCGTTTCTGGAGTCTGAGGTCAAGGTGTCCGCAGGGTGGGTTCCTCCCGAGGGCTGTGGGGGGACCCTGTTCTGCTTGTCCCCAGTTTCCGCCGGTTTGCTGACAATCGCTGGCATTCGGGGCCCTGTGGAAGCCGGGGGCTCACCTCTGCCTTCACCCTCACGTGGCATCACCCCACATAGCCTCTTCCTCTGTGCGTGCCTCCGTCTGGTCCCGTTGGATTGGGGGTCCCCTCCTTCTCCTGTCCGACCTCACCGTGACTAGTTACCCCTGCCACGATCCCCTTTCCAAATGAGGTCCTGTTCCGAGGTCCTGGAGGACAGCACTTTAACACAGGACTTGCGGCGGAGGGAGACGCAGTTCGACGCATCACATCGCAGCCTTTGCCCACGCCGTGCCCTCTGCCCGGAACTCCCTCCCTCGAGCGGCCCGGCCGGCGGCATCCACCTGCTCCCGGGAGTCCACTCAAGCACGCCGCTCGGCGAAGGCCTCCCAGGAAGCAGCTGAGCTAAAAGTGACCCCCTCCACTGTGCCCTGCTGTCCTTGCACAGCCACCGGCCAGCACCTCCAGTGCTTGGTACCCATCTGTCTGCCCCTTTGTCTCCATAGCTTGTCACCTCCTTAAGGGCGATGGCTGTGCCTCCCTTATCTGAGCGTGCTCGGCACCCTGGCAGGTCTGGCACCGAGGAGGTGGCCCTGGCTCACCGCCCACTGAATCAGGGCACACACCGAGGAGGCAGGGAAGATGAGGGGAAAGATGGAGAAGTGTGGAGGGCACTATAGACCGATGACACTTGTCCCCTCTGAACTTCCCCTCTACTGGGGAGACCTGCGTGGTCCCCTGGTTCCGACGGAACCGCAAGAACCAGTGCTGTGTCTGGGATTTTCGCTGGTGGATGGATGGTCGAGGTGGGGGTGGGGGACGGGAAGAGATTCCCGGGGCTCAGGTGGCAGGGGTGGGGACGGCGTATGTTGGGTGGGGGTCACAGTGGGAGGAGGGAAGAATCTGGAAACCCGCAGGGCCAAGCCCTGCCCCCGACAGGAGCAAACCACGGCCCTTAAACACTCCCCAAACAAACGGACTCCGTAAACCTGGTCTCGGAGTAACAACAACAACGATAAATAAAAGGGGGGAGTGGAGGCAAGGAGAGGGTACTCAGCCGGGCCCCTCCCCCGGTCCCCCAAGGAGGGAAAGCACATGGAAAAATTGAAATTAGTTGTGACAGCTGAAATTCTCTGCTCTACAGACGACATTTGACAGGGTACTTAAAAAAAATAATAAGAAAAGGGAAAGTGGTCTGGGTCGCCGGCAGAAGGGGGGGACTGGGGGATTTCAAGTGACACAAGACGCATAATTCCAGCTTCTTAGATTGCAAAAGCTCTTCTTACCTAAGGGGCCTGCTGCCTTTATTTTTATCCAAATGGCTCAATTACCGCAAAGCCCCACAGAGAAAATTACGGATGTTTGCCTCTATTTTTCTCCTCTTGTCTCGACAACTGTAGATATTTTGTTTTCCTTCTTTCTCTTGCTCTCCCTCTCTCTCTTTTTTTTTTTTTTGTGGTTGGGGGGAAAGACAGAAGGGTGCTGTGCAGATGGGCTAAGGGCCGGAGGCTTCTGAATTGCTCCTCAAAGCCCGGATCTCTCACACACGCGCGTGCGTGCACACACACACACACACACACACACACAATCTTCCACCGCACCACAACTGGTCTTGTTGTGTGTGTCCACTTGGACCTGTGTCCTTTCCGCCTTCCAAGCGTGCCCTTGCTGTCCCTTGACCTCGTCTCTGCCCCCCTCCTGGGGTCTTCCTCCCTCCGGCTGGCCCCCCGCTCACGGCCCAGGGGCGACAGCTCCCTCGGCAGCTTCTCTGGGCCTCTCATCCGTCTGCCCAGCGGGCACCCGCTCCTCATGGCTCTCTGTCATCTCAGCCATTTCCAAACCCTGCAATAGACACAGGGAGGCACAGAGGTGCCCATTTGCCAACCTTCCTCTTGGGTCCCTGGTTGTCATTTTCAGAATTGGCTCCCTCCGGGGAGCCGGGCGGGAGGCTGCTGCGCTCACACCTGCCCGCTCTGCCAGAGGTCGGAGCCTCAGAACTCGCCACAGTTTTCAGGAAGGTCTATTTGGGGGACAGGGGCTCTGGGGTCCAAGGAATAGTGTCTGAGCGTCGTCGGGCCCCAGGACCATGACAGGTGAGGCCAAAGGGGCGGGGCGCTTGTCAATACATTTCACCTCTCCTCACCTGCGGGGTCGAACCTCGCTCCATCCCACCCCCAACTCTGATCTGGGCCGCCTCGCCACCTGGGCCCAGGAGGAGGCCACAGCCCTCTTCCCACCCCCCTCCCTACTGCCCTCGGGCCCTTCCTACCCAGACCGGGTCCCTCCCTTGCTCAGAACCCCTTCTTGGGATGTAAATCACTTCTCTGCCCCTGGTCCACCCGGCCCTGCAGGTCCAGCCCCGCCCTCCCCTCCAGCTGCAGCCAGAAGTCCCTCCATCACTCCCAGCTCCTTCCCGCCCTGGCCTCTGCAGCCGGGCACCCTACAGCCTGGCTTGCTTGTTGCCTCGCTCTTCGCCCACCCAACTCCCACTCAGCCTCAGGGGGCACGGAGATAAACAACTCTTCCTCAAGGAGACTTATGGGCCTTCCCCCCCACCCCCACTCCTGCCCCCCCAACAGTCCAGGGCGTTCACAGCTCTCATAGCCACTGCACTTGGGGTGACGTGCAAACTATCGAACAGCCGCCCAGACAGGGCACAACCAATCAGAAGGCACGCTGGCTGCAGGCTCCTGCGGGCACCCCCACGGAGAGGCTTCCGCCCTTTGTGGCCGGGCAAGGCGGGGCCTGCGTGCTGCGGCCCGGGTGATGAAAGGGACAGAGAAGTATCCCAATAGTTTCACCATGGTCACTGTCAGAGACAACCCACTCGCCCGACCCTGTCCTGCATGGGTCTCCACCCACTCGTGTCCCTGCAGGAAACGTCGAAACCTGTACAGAACTCTTCACGAGTGTATCTGAGCCAAACCGATGATGACACGTTGGAGAGCAAGACTCCAAACGCTCCAAAGAAAAACCATTCTGCAGCTTCTCTCTCGGAGGAGCGGGGAAGATTGCGCGGAGGTGGGGAGAAGGGGAGGCGGGGACTGGGTTTGGGGCTTCAGAGGAGGGTCTGGAAGAGGGGCATTTCCAAGGCGTTCACCTAGACGCACAGAAACAATGGGCAGGGCTCACTGAGGCAGAGATAAACCTTTCACTAAAGAGTGAGGTGCCTGCGCCTGCTGCGGAACTGCACTGCACGGCCACTGCGCTCAGCGCAGCCTGGTTCTGGAGCGAGAGCAGGCACACAGACCAATGGAACAGGACAGACAGCCCCGGGATAAACCTGTGTCTCTGTGGTCACTCACTGTTTGGCAAAGGAGGCAGGAGCACCCAGTGGGGTAGAGACAGTCTCTTCAGTAAGTGGCGGGAAAATGGAACAGGTACACGCAAAAAAAAATTAAATGAGACTACCGACTTACACCATGCATAAGAATAAACTCAAAATGGATACAGGACTTAAATGTAAGTTGCGAAACCGTAAAAATCCTAGAAGGCAACATAGGCAGTAAAATCTCAGGCATCTCTCATAGCAGTATTTTTTGCCAATGTGTCTCCTGGGGCAAGGGAAACAAAGAAAAAATAAACAAATGGGACTGCATCAAACCAAAATTGCCCAGCAAAGGAAAACCATCAACGAAATGAAAAGGGAATACACTGAATCATATTCATATTCACCAACGATACATCTGAGAAGGGGTGAATTTTCAAAAGAACTTATATAACTCAACAGCAAAAAAAAAAAACCCCAAACAATCCAGTTGAAAAATAAGCAAAGGACCTGAACAGACACTTCTCTAAAGAGGACACACAGATGACCCACAGACATACGAAAAGATACGCAACATCAGTACCCACCAGAGAGATGCCAGTGAAAACCACAATGAGACACCATCTCACACCTGCAGTAATGGCCACCATCAATCCATCAACAAGCTACAAGCGCCAGGGAGGGCGTGAGGAAGGGGAACCCTCGTGCACCGGTGGTGGGAATGCAGACTGGTGCAGCCCCTGTGGAAAACAGTGTGGAATTTCCTCAAAAAAAAAAAAACAAACTAAAAACGGATCTGCCTTTTGGCCCAGTGATCCCACTTCTGGGAATACATCCTAAGAATCCCTCGTCACCAATGCAAAAGAATACACGCACCCTTATGTTCACAGCAGCTTTATCTACAACAGCCAAGATTTGGAAGCAACCGAGTGCCCGTCACTAGACGAGTGGATAAAAAGGCTGCGGTACATGTACGCCACGGAATACTACGCAGCGGTGAAACAGAAGGGGCTCTTACCTTTTGCGACGGCATAGAGGGACCTGAAGATTATTTTGCAAAGTCAAATAAGCCAGTTGGAGAAGACAAGCACCATGTGATTTCACTTACAGGTGGAATCTAGTGAACGGAACAAACAGATGAAGAAAACAGACACAGGGGCGCGGACACACGGACCGGGCGGACAGCTGTCCGAAGGGAGGTACGGGGCCCGGATGAAAGAAGGTGGAGGGACTAGCTAAAGAACAGTAGGCATGACCCACAGACGAGAGTCTGGTGATGGCCAGAGGGAGGCGGGGCAGGGGCTGGGTGGAGGGCGGGCAAAGTGGGGGCAGAATTGGGGCATCTACAATAGAGTCAACAATACAAATAAAGTAAAAAAAAAAACCAAAAAAACATTCCTTCCCCGGGGTGTGACGACCCACCATGACCCACCCAGGTAGGGATTTATGACCAGATCACCCTGTGAGGCCACTGTCCAGAGAATCCCCTTTTCTCTCCGACCTAGTAATTCTCAGTTTATGCCCATCACTTCCACTAGCTGTGAGCCCGCCGCAGGCAAACTGTGTGTTCCCTGCTCACTGCTGTATCTGCAGGGTGGTGCACACAGTAGGTGCTTGATAAATAGCTGCCAACGGACTGACAGGCCCTTGGGGCCAGGCCCTTCCTGCGGGGGTGGAGGCATGAATTCTGTGCCTATGAGTCTCCTCCTCAGCCTGCATGTAGCTTAGCCGCGTGCGGGCGGCCAGCAGGGGAGTAGAATCCACGTGGAACATGACCGTGGCAGGGCGCATGGCCTCGTGATGGAACTTCACAGGCTTCAGGGCCAAACAGGTGCAAATTCTAACCTCAGTGTTTTCTCCCATGGGAACCTCCTGCGACGTACGAGACCCCTCTGGGCCTCAGTGCCCTCACCTGTCCAGGGGCAGGGCAAATGCTAATGCACGCAAATTACTTAACTCCTGGTGCCCGCCCGTGGCACTCTGATTGATTTGGCTATTTTTCTTCTCCCCTTGCCTTCCACTGACCGGAGGGAGCCCGGGGGGTTGATCTCTGCCCGCCCCTGCGATCACCCGAGACACGTGGTTTCTGAGCGTCCGTTTCTCCTGAGCGTGCAGCCACAGAGAGGACCAGAGCGGACGAGAAGCCGGCCTGTGGCAGCTACTTTCCGCTGAGTGCGCGCCTGCCTCGTGGGCGCTGGGCCGCCGGCCTCACACGGGGTCTCGCTGTCTCCTCCCTGCCCCTCCGGGTGGCCCTTGTCTGCAGCTGGAGACACTGAGTCCCGGAGCGCTTGAGCGATGTGCCCAAGGTCACTCAGTGGCAGAAACTGGGTTTGACTCCAGGTCCTTCTGAAGCCAGCTCCTTTGCATAGTCCTCCTCAGGACCCTCCGTATTCCTGGAAGCCCAAGGGTCCTGCAAGGACTGACCCCCACTGTCATCTTCTCCCTTGATCCTTTCGTGTCCCCCTCAAGCTCCTTCACCCTCCAGTCAGTCCCCCAGACAGATGGGGTGCTCTGTTACCCCCTAGCCTTTGCAAATACTCTCTCTTTTTTTTTTTTTTTTTGCATGTGCTATTCCCTGCACCGGAAACACCCTTCCGCTCCTCGTAGTGTGGTTAACATTCCCTGTCCTCCAGGGCTCAGCCAGGCCTGACTCCCTCAGGGGTGCTCTCCTGTCTCCCTGGGACTCTGAGCAATGCCCCCTTTCACGCCCTCCCCCATAGGGGGAGGCCGTCACACTAACCGGCGGATTCCCCCACCAGCCCGTGAGCCCCCGAGGCCAGGGCCTCCGCCGGCCATTTCCGGCTGTCTCTGGAGTGCACAGCACGGGGTGTGTCACAGAACAGGCGCTCGACACACGTTTACTGACCGAACACATGAAAGAAAAACTGCAGCGGCCACTCTCCTGAGTGCCCGTGTCACGCGACGTGCGGGAGCGAGCCGTAGCCCCACGAGCGCAGTGGAGGGTTTTCGGTGTAAGGGAAGATGGGCAATTCACGGCAGTATGGATTCTACAGAAGCTTGCCGCATGTGCGGAGCGTGACTCAAAATGAGCATTCCGCCGGAAAAGGTGTTTGAAGAATGTTTTTTTTTTTCCCTTAAAAAGCAAGATGTGAACAACCCAGGAAGGATCAATGAACGCCCTGAGCACAGAGAACATTCCACGAGTGCACAAGTCACTGCGTGCTTACTGGGGAACGCAGAGCTGCGGGGTGCAGCTGGAGAGGGGGGCGCACCCCCAGATCGGGCACCGCGGGGGTGACTCTGAGCTGACGCCAGCACCAGGGGTGCAGAATAACGTGCACCACGGTCACACTTACCGGGTCGCCCTGCCGAACCGCACCGCGGCCTGCCCGTGCTGGGGCTGGGGGCCGCTCTGGGCAGGGACGCCAGAAGGCGCCGGGAGGTGGTCCGCAGAGCGCGGGGAGAAGCATGCGGAGGTCCTGGGTGGGGGTCGACGGTAGGGGAGCGGAGATGTGTCTTTGGCAGCTGACCTTCCTGCTGAGCCTCAGTTCTTCCACCTGCAAAATGGGCCGTTGTGAAGGCTCAGTGAGATCCTGGGTGTGGGGTGCCCGTCACAGAGGAAGCGCTGGGTATCGGTGCTGGGCGTGGCTGCTGTGACCTAAGACCGTGGTATCATGGCCTCAGGCAGTCGCGGCCCCAACAGGAGCAGCATCTGCCCTTAAGAGAATCAGCTGGGGATGTGGCCATAAGCATAGATCATGTCCAAGGTCAAGGGCCAGAATTTTGAGACCCAGGTTTAGGGCACTGGTGAACTTTACAAGTAGAGCCGGGTACTAGGACCCAAGGACCTTGACCCCAGGCCCAGGAGAACACACCCTGAATATGCCCTCCCTAAATTCTGGGGCAGAGACCGTGGAAGGTGGGGCCTAGTCAGGGTTTCTGAGGAGCAAACGAACCCTAAAAATTGGTCCTGTCACCCCCGGCTGGAAACTGCTCCCAGCCTGCAGGGCTGCTCTCAAACAGGCTCACTGCAGAATCCTTCAAATGAAACAAACCTTCACTCCGGGAACCTAAATGCACAAGCCACGAGCCTGGGGGCCGCCTCTCTCTGGTTTATCTTCCTCCAGGTTGCTGGGGTGCCTCTGAGGAATCCCTAGAATCCCAGGAAGCTCCGTTTGAACTGTGGCCCTAAAGCTCAAGTGTAAGTGCCTGAGACAGTGTGTAAGGTGCGCCCCGCCCGGTGCAGCCAGCTGACCGCCCCACACACCTCGCCTCCTAGCTTTCCCCCGCGGCACCCTGTGCCATTCAGGAGGGGCTGCTGTTCCCCGGCCCCCACTCGCACCCCGGGCTCTCCCATAGACTGTTTCTTCCTCCCCAGTGCTTTGCACCCCCCTAACTCCTATGCACCCTTCAAAGCCCAGTCAAGCATCACCTCCTTCAGGGACCCTTCCCGGGACCCTGTGGGTGGTTTTTAACTGTCCTCCCTTTCTGGGCATGCCCTGCTGAGAACATTCATTGCCCACCTTGTATGGCTACTGAGCTGTGCAAACAGGCTGTCCCTCGCAGGAATTCAGAGCTGGGGCCTCAGCCTCAGAGAACTGGGTTCAAATCCTGGATTTCCGCACAACACCGTGGTTCCTCGGGCAACCTTCCTGACCTGTCTGAGCTCAGTTTCCTCATCGGCAAAGTGGGAGCGAGCAACAGCGATGGCCGCCTCCCACTGCCGACAGGAGAGTCAGGTGGGCGGGGTGCACGGAGCTCAGCCCAGCGTCCCGCCCTGCCCGGTGGTCCCTGGCCGTGCCCTTCCCTGCGGGTGCCCGTAAAGTCCCGCTTGGGAGCAGCAGATGCTGCGGTTGGGGCCACAGAGAGACAGGAGCTGGGGACCGGCCCTCAAGTTGCTGACGATCCAGGCTGGGGGGCAGAAGTCTCGACGCAGGGCGACAGAATGAGGCAGCACTGTGTAAACGCAGGGAGAAGGGGGTGAGCCCCTCTGGCTGGGCCATGCGTTTTGGCCCACACAGACAGACAGACAGATGCTCAAGTGTGTATTGAAATGAAATGACCTGAGCTCAGTGGGAGGACAGAGCCCCGAGCTGCAGAGGTCCAGGGGCATTTGTGGGGCGCGAGAAGCCACTCCCGGGGCTGAGGGGGGGCAGGGTGTGGGTGGGTGAGGGAAGGCACGGCTGGGGCTGGGGGCTGGGGGCAGCGGGAGCCAGGGAGTCCCCGCGGTGCTGGGGTGGGGGCAGGAGGGGAGCACCCCTGTTTCCCAGAGAGGGGGACTCTTTATGCCGACTCTGCCGCAAACTACCTGAGGCTGCTTCACAGTCGTCTCATTATCTTCCCTTTCTCTCAACCTCCCCGCATTGTCTGGATGTTCTTCGTAATGAGCGTGTGTGCCTTTGAAAATCAGAAAAAGCAATTAAGTTCTTTTCATCCGCAAGGTTTCTCTCCCCCCTTGAATCGCATTCACAAAAGACCGTTGGAGTCAAGTTTACGAAGTAAAACAGAGGAGACATTGGAAAGAACTGAAGGGAGCAGTAATTATACCAGGAACCTGGGAAGAGTGAGTTATTTTGATCAACGGTTCACTTTGACTTGGAGCTTCCAAAGACAAGGCCAAAAGGGAAGCCATCCGAGGCAGAAGATGGGGCAATAACAATGACCCACATCCCACGGCTCGGAAAGGCAGAGCTAGGGAAGCAGAGGATCCTGGGAGCGGCTCCAGCCTGCTGAAGCCTGGGGTCTTGCTGGAACCTCTCTGCACCCCTCTGGGGGCTGCGGGGGGGGCCACCATCGCTGCCTTCACTGTGCGGGGGAGAGAGTGGAGGCTTAGAGGGCTTGAGCATCAGGCCCAAGCGGGACGTGGCCCGGGGGCGGGGGGTTTAGAACCAGAACTGCTCAGACCCCTGAGCCCGTGCGTGTGTGCCACCTGCAGCCGTGGCTCCCCAGCTTCCGGGGAAGGGGCAGGCGGAGCCCGCGGCACCGTCCAGCGGACAGAGCTGTCCTCCAGGGCGGTGCAGGGGCAGGAGGCCTTGCCGGCCTCAGCGCCCCTGGCCCAGCAGCTGTGAGCCGCTGCCTGGGCCTCCCTGCCGGAGTCCCGAGACGCAGTGACAGTTGAGCCCAGAGCCGGCAGGGTGCCGGCAGGGTGCGTGGGCACCCGTGTGACAGAAGGGACAAGCCTCTGGCAAACCTGTAATCCTCTGATTCCTGAAACTGTTCTGTGCTTCCCCACCCAGCAGCGGAGGGAGGGCTCCTGCTTCCCCTCTCGATCCCCACCCCCAACTCCTTCTCCACCTGGAAACAAGGAAGGAGCCTTTGAAAGAGAAAGCAAGCGAGAAGCCTCGCTGCCCCTACCCTTTCCGTGCCCTGAGCAGAAGGCCCCGCTCCTGCTGTGACCTGAAGGGTCCTTCTGACCCAGCTCTTGCCACTTCTCCAGCCTTCCCTCCCTGTGCTCTGTCGGGCCCCTGAGTCAGCCCTGCCTCCTGGCCTTTTTGTACACGGCATCACTGTCCACTGTGACCCTGGCCCGTCGCTGCCCGCACCCTGGGCTGGCTCTGGGCCGATCCTCTAGGTCCCCCCCGCTGAACTCACTCTGGTTCCTGAAACTGGGTCAGGGCACCCCGTCCTGGGTCCATCCACCCGAGGCTCTGGACCACTAACTACGCTGGGCAGCCATCGGGAGCCGGCAGAGACCTTGGAAGACATCGGCCAAACAGCTCCGAGGGTGAAAGGGGAAACCGAGGACTAGAGATGAGCAGTGACCCCTCCCCCAGTGGTCTCAGAGCAAGTTGGTGGGCCGCTGGGGAGAGAATCTTGCCCTCCCAGCGCCCCCCACCCCACCTCCTGGGGGAGGGCGCTGGGCTCCGGTGCAGGGGGACCTCCCCCAGAAGGGAGGCCCGAGGGCCAAGGGGGGGGATGGGACAGGCCCCCCCCCCCAGCCCTGCCGGCAGCTGCTTGGCACAATCAGCCAACAAGTGGCTGTTTTGTGGAGTTCCTGCTGATGTGTTTTAAGTGGCTCTGTGAGTGCGGAACGCTCGGAGGAGAGCCGGGCAGACAAAGGGAGCGAGTGCATTAGGTTTTAGGGGGCTGTCTTGCACACATCCGACATGCCCCTTTGAAGCACGGCCGGCTCGCTCGGCCCTGAGAGGATGATAAAGAGACAAGAGGGAGAGTGCGGACCGGCGGGCGCGCCCGCTCGCACGCACGCGCACCGTCTGGGGCTCCGAGCGGAGACATAATGGCTGGAGACGTCGGAGCGAGCCGTCGGACAGATGGGGCCCGCCCCGCCGCGGAGGGGAGGCTCTGTGGGGGGGGGGTGGCGAAGAAAGTCTCCAGGTGAAACAGAATGACTGCATGAGCCGCCCATTGTGCCCGGAGAGGGTAATGCGTCGTCCGCCTCTTCCTAATGGCCGCCCGGTCGCAGAGAATGAAAGCCTCTTCTGGTCGCGCAGGCAATCCAAGGACAAAAGTCAACGAGGGGGATGGCAGAGGGAGTGGGAAGGAGGGCGCTCCCAGCCGGGCTGAGGCTGGGGCCGAGGGCCCGGGTCCTCGCAGCCCTGGGGCTCAGGGCCTCTGCTGCAGGTTTGGTGCGAGCAGTGAGGGGGCAAGGAGCTGCCTGCGGGGTCGGGGTGGGGGTGGGGGAAGGCCCGAGCTGCGGGGGCCCTGGGAGCTGGGAGGGGCCTGGTGGGCAGGCTGCCGGAAAGGGGTGGAGCTTGGGTCATGGTGTAGAGTTAAAGCATCTTTCCTTAGCCTTGATTCCAGGCAGCCATGTTTGTGATTTTTCCTTTCTCCCCAGGCCTCCGTTTCTGCTTTCTTTTTTTTTAAAAGATTTTATTTATTTATTTATTTTCAGAGAGGGAAGGGAGGGAGAGAGAGAGAGAGAGAGACATCAATGAGCGGTTGCTGGGGGTCATGGCCTGCAACCCAGGCATGTACCCTGGCTGGGAATCAAACCTGCGACACTTTGGTTCCCAGCCCGCACTCAATCCACTGAGCTACGCCAGCCAGGGCCGTTTCTGCTTTCTTAAAAGGAGGAGATATGATTTAACCCACTGTTTACCCATTTATCTGTCTCTCCACCCCTGTCCAATCATCCATCCATCCATCCATCCATCCCGATTACCCATCAACCCTGACGGACAGTCACCCATTGAATGAGGTGGGGTTTTTTGAAGAAAGGTTAAAAACATCTTGTTTCACTGTGCACCCAGCCCCGAGTCCCTGAAGCTGGCACACACTCTCCTGCGTCCATTCCCGTGTCCACGGTGAGCTCTCTCCTCGGACACCCCACTTCTCCCTCTTTGCCGATGGACAGTTCGTCTGCTTCCCTCGCTTGTGCGTCTTGTCAGGGCGTGGTTTGAGGCTTTATTAGGGCAGGTAGGCGGTCCGACCCGTGGCCCTCGGGCCACAGGCAGCCCGGGAGGGCTGGGAGTGCGGCCCAACACAAAATCGTACATTTACTTGAAATACGATGAGATTTTTTGTGATGATGTGTCACAACGTATTTACTGTACGGCCCAAGACAACTCTGCTTCCTCCAGAGTGGCCCGGAGATGCCCCGAGGTTGGCCAGCCCTGCCCCAGGTCATGGCCCGTATTCCTGAGGGGAGACCCCTCTGACAGTGAAGCCGGATGCTGCTGGGGTTCTTGCGTCTGCTCCTCTCTGGCTGGACCAGAGCGCCAACGTCCCCCAGCTCGGCCTGACTCCCAGCACGTCTGGTTTCCCAGCCCCCCGCAGCCACTCTCTGGAAAGACCCAGCAGCCTCGCCCTCAGTCTGTGCAGCCCAGGGCTGGACCAAAGGCCTTGCTTAGATGCCCACCGCTGGGCAGCGCCCTCCCCTTCAGCCCCACCGATTCCAGCTGCATCAGCAGCTCCAGGTTCTGGCCTCTGCCTCCCCCGCTCTGTGGGGGGACTGTGTTCGGCTTGGACCCCAGCTCCCTCCTCTGGCTGGGGAGGTGGCCCCAGGCAAGGAGTGGAACCTCATCTCCCGGGCTCCCCATTTCTCACGGGTCGCGGCCGTGTGTGGCCGGAGAGGAGCCACCCCGTGTCTTTCGTCCAGGTTCATGGGTGTTTACGGGGGAAGGGCTAGTTGTGTACCCACTACCCCGCCATGGCCAGTGGCCGGTGTTTTCCAGAAGCTTCTTCAATGCGATCTTTATTTGGGAAGCATTCCTACCGGCTTGAAGAAGCAAGCTGTGTGGCGTGAGCTGCCTGTGGCAGGACCTGTCCTCAGCTGACAGCCAGTGAGAACACAGGGACCTCTCCCCCGCCTCCGCCCCCGCCCCAACGCCAGGACCAAACTCTGCCAACAGCTGTGGGGTCTTAGAAGACGGCACTGAGCCCCAGGAGGGAACACAGCCGGGCCGACACCTTGACGGCAGCCAGCAGCCGTGGGAGACCCTCAGCCTAGGACCCGTGAAGCCGGGCGTGTGACCCATGGCAGCTGTGAGATCACAGGTGGATGCTGCTTCAAGCCACTGCGTTTGCAGTCACTTGCTGCGGGGCGTCACACCGTGGGAGGGGGCAGGACTCGGAGGGGGAGCAAGGGGTTTCTGGGATGCTGGGAATTCTCTGTATCTGGGTTCGGGTAAACTTCATCAACCTGTACACTTGGGATTGGTGCCACTTACTGCATGTAACTTATAGCTATAAGTTTTAAAAATTCCAGTGGCGAGCACAGTGGGACACCAGCCCTGGTTTTCTGCCCCAGCCTCCCTCCCCCCCCCGCCCCCCCGCACCCGCCTGCCTCTCTCACCCACCCAGGCCGTCAGGACCCCCAAGGCCTCCGTCCCGGTGCCAACCTCTGTCCGCTCTCCCGTCCCGCTCTCAGCCACGAAACGTCACCCACTCAGGCAGCAGTGAGACGCCAGAGGCAGCAGCTCTTGTCAAGTGACCGAGTTTCCAAAACATGAATCAGAACATTTACCCCCTTGTCCAAAGTCCTCCAGTGCTGCACGATCCTGAGTAACTGGGGTCCTGCCCAACCCACCGCCCACCTGGGCGCCCCGTCCCCGTCCCCTGCCTCTGCCTCCTTGGGGGGCAGCCTGTCTCCCCGGTTTTGGTTTCAGCGAGTTGCCGCATGCTGCCCTGAAGTGTTGGACACGGGCAGTGCAGCCTTCCCTTCCTCCCCCTTCCCTGTTCACGTCTAGGCTCTTTGGGGTAAAGACCTGAAAGCGTGCTCAGGTGTGTGCCTGCGTGCACACGCCCCTCCTTACTTCACTCCGGGAGGGCCTGATTCCAGCGCTTCCCGAACCTCAACCTGCAGGAAGACCAGCTGGGACCTCGTTAAACTGCAGCTTCTGATTGTGGGTCTGGGGTGATGGGCCCCGATGCTGCCTTTCTAGCGAGCTCCCAGGTGACCCTGGTGGTCTGTGGATGCTGCTTAGAGGAGGGAGGTTCCAGAACCCACCCAACCCGCCCCCCTCCGCCACTGCCCCTGGCTCTTCCTGCTGGCGCTGGCTAGGGTGCTGGTGGGTCACAGGAGCCCCGAGAGAACTTTGGACTCGGGCCTCCCAGCTCCTTGTAACTCTCCGCCCCAGACAGAGGCTGCCGTTCTGTCCGGGGGAGGCTGGGGCCTGGGCATAGGGTGGCTCCGTGCCTCTGTCCTCTGCGCTTGGGGCGATGTCACCGCTGTCCCGAGGCCTGGTTTCCACCGCACATGGAGTCCAAGGCGGGGCTCCCTGGTGGCACATCGGGTGGGGCAGGTGACACCTGCTCGAAGGCTGTGGGAGAGCCGAGCTGGGCCTCCTGAGGCGGCGGGAACACCCAGACACCGCGACTGCCTGCCGCCCGTGTCCAAAGAGGAGGCAGATGTGCTGTGCGGGGAGAGCGCCCCAGGGGAAACTGGGGGCCTCCCTGAACTTGCTCTGTGACCTCCAGGAGCGCCCTGGTCTCAGTTTCCCCAACCGAACCTCGTGGGCCGAACTGAGTCATTCCGGCGCTCGCTGGCTGGCCCCTGCGACGTTCTGGTTGAAGAGGGAAAACCCGGAGGCATCCCAGCCTCTGCGCACACACAGACCTCCCTCAGCGCGGCGGCTGTCACGGCGGGTTTCTCGGGCGGGGGCGGGGGCGGGGGCGGGGGGCGCCCCTCTGCCGTCCCAACTGGCCCACTCGGGGCTGTTTTTCACGGCACCATTGATCCAGCTAAACCAGGGAAATGCATTACATCTTCTCCCGAGGTCAGGGGTTGGGCAGCCCAGCTGGTAAGTTGCCCGCAGGCCGGGTTTTAGAGCCCTGCCCTGTGTCCGGGCGCTTTGGGGCCCGGCTCAGGAGCGGCAGGGCTGGGCGGGGGCCCCTGAAGTTTGATACGGCTGTGGGGGCCGGCGGGGGCAAAGGGCTCCAGCCGAGGGAGGGACAAATAGATCGATGGGAAACTGCTGTGACCTTGTGACCTCGGAGATGGCTTCAAACCGTGTTCTTAACAGGCCCTAGTAAATCTGGGGGTGGGTCTGCTTCCCCTGGGGACTGGCGGGATAAGAGTAAGGGGGAGGCGATGAAGGGGATGGCAAGGGACTGAGAGGCTAGACGCCAGCCCTGCCCTGCCCTGCCCAGCCCTGGCCGGCCCCGGACTGGTCTGCTCTCCGCGGTCATCCTGCACACATGATGGGGGTACAGCCCTTCACAGTCTGCACGGAACTCTCCGCGCCTCGTGCCCGCTGGGGCAGCCTCGGGCTGGGGGGGTTCTGTGGCCCCAGCTGACGGGGGGAAAATCTGGGCTCAGACCTGGCCCAGGTGGCCCAGCTTATTGATTTATTTCAAAACTTTTTTTTCTTGGCTCAGCCTTTGAGGTGAGCTTTGGAGGAAGTACAGATGGGTCCGTCTGACCGGTGGACGGAATCCAAGGGGGTCCTGACAGGTGGGGGCAGGGCCCCGGAGGTGGCCAGGCCCAGTTTGGTCCCTTAAGGAGCCACAGGTGGGTTTCAGCTCAGGTGGGCAGGGCATGACGTGACGTAATTAGTGTTCCAGAAAGCTCACACCGGTCCATGCGGGGGACGGCCATGTGGGCCAGTGTGCGCTGCTGTGACAGAGCTGAGCAGCTTGAGCTTCCCTCCTAGCATTGTCCTCCGGCCCCTGGCCCCCACTACCTTCCTGGCCATTCACCCACAGTTGCCGGAGTCTGACAGACCTGGTTCGAGTCCCACCTCTGCCCCTGACTCGCTGTATGGCTACCCTACGGGCAAGAGTCTCTGCCTCTCTGGGCGGGTTTCTGCATCCTTAACTCAGAGTGACACAGGTTCAGCTGCACCTGGGGTGGAGCAGCGAGGACAGCTGCTGCTGTTGTCCCTCGGCCCCCGCAGGTGGCCTCAGTCTCCCTCTGCGGGATGCTCAGCTCTCCTGGCCTCCAGGCTTGGCCCGCTGCCCTCGGAGGTAAGACAGGACACCGGCCTGGGGCCCAGCGAGGTGGGCTGAGGGCGCAGGCAGAGGGCAGGGTGTTGGCGCTCCTGCCCCTCCGGCCCCCTGGCTGCATTAATTGTCCTTGCTGGACCGCTGCAGGACCCCCCCACCTCCTGCTGCCACCCCCCACTTTGGGGCGAGGTACATCCAGAGGCCTGTGGCCCAGGGTCTGGCCTGGGCTTTGCGATGGCTGGCCCTGCACCCAGGAGCTGCCCCTTCTCGTCTCTGAGCCTCAGTGTCCCTGTTTGCACAGTGACTGGTGTTTCTCCAAAGCAGCAGACACACCTGGTGGCCCACCAGGTGGTTTCGGATTTGCACGTGATGAACAACAGGGACCCCATTGCGACAAACACGCCCCCTGTCCGTCCTCTCCCGCCTCGGCTCCTCGGGGTGTCGGGGAGACGGGCTGGCGTCGATTTCTCTTCAGCGCCACTTTGATGCTCCCTACTCTCACTCTTTCCTTTTATGTTGCAGCATTAATTTTTTAAAAAAATTGTGGTAAAGTACACATAACATGAAATGTACTGCCTTAACTATTTTTAAGTGTACAGTTCAGCAGTGTTAATAAACTCACCTTAAAAAAATTTTCCATCCACCGGACTTCCAACCAAGATGGAAGCATAGGTAAATATACCGTGCCCCCTGGTACAACCAAAAGAAGGACAACAACAAAGTTAAAAACAAAAAACCACCAGAACTGCCAGAAAATTGAACTGTATGGAAGTCAGACAACCAAGGACTTAAAGAAACATTCATCCAGACTGGTAGGAGGGGCGGAGACAGGCAGCCGGGAAGGAGAGGACTCGCAGCAAGACGGCAGCTGGCAGACTGGCCAAGACCAGGCAGTCCCACATTTACCTGCAGATAAACTGGGAGGAACAACTGGGGGGCGAGGCAGACTGCGCAACCCAGGATTCCAGTGCAGGGAAATAGTGCCTCCAAACCTCTGACTGTAAAAACCTGTGGGAATTGCAGTGGTGGGAGAAACTCCCAGCCTCACAGGAGAGTTTGTTGGAGAGACCCACGGGGTCCTAGGACATACACAAACCACCAACCTGGGAATCAGCACCAGAAGGGCCCAATTTTCTTGTGGGTAACAGCAGGAGTAACTGAAAGCCAGCAGAGAGCTGAGCAAGTGGCATTGTTCCCTCTCGGACCCCTCCCCTACATATAGCACCACGACGCAGCAACCTGGGTTGCCCCACCCCGGCAAATACTTAAGGCTCCGCCCCTTACAATGTAACAGGTATGCTGAGACAAAGAAATATGGTCCAAATGAAAGAGCAAATCAAAGCTCCAAAAATAGAACTAAGCAATGAAGAGATAGCCAACCTATCAGGGGCAAAGTTCAAAGCACTGGTAATTAGGATGCTCACAGAAATGGTTGAGTATGGTCGTAAATAGAGGAAAAAGTGAAGGCTATGAAAAGTGAAGTAAAGAAAAATGTACAGGGAACCTACAGTGATGGGAAGGAAACTGGGACTCAAATCAACAATTTGGAACAGAAGGAAGAAATATAATCATTGAACCAGAGTAGAATGAAGAAACAAGAATTCAAAAAAATGAGGATCGGCTTAGGAATCTCTGGGACAACTTTAAACGTTCCCACATCTGAATCACAGGGGTGCCAGAAGGAGAAGAGGAAGAGCAAGAAATGGAAAACTTATTTGAACAAATAATGGAGAACTTCCCCAATCTGGCAAAGGAAATAGACTTCCAGGAAGTCGGGAAGCTCAGAGAGTCCCAAAGAAGTTGGACCCAAGGAGGAACACACCAAGGCATATGATAATTACATTACCCAAGATGAAAGATAAGGAGAGACTCTTCAAAGCAGCAAGAAAAAAGGGGACAGTTACCTACGAAGAAGTTCCCATAAGACTGGCAGCTGATTTCTCAAAAGAAACCTTGCAGGCAAGAAGGGGCTGGAAAGAAGTATTCCAAGTCATGAAAGGTGAGGACCTACATCCCAGATTGCTCTATCCAGCAAAGCTCTCATTTAGAATGGAAGGGCAGATAAAGTGCTTCCCAGATAAGGTCAAGTTAAAGGAGTTGATCATCACCAAACCCTCATTATATGAAATGTTAAAGGGTCTTACTTAAGAAAAAAAAGATCAAAACTATGAACAGTGAAATGAAAACAAACTCACAATGTTCAACAACTGAAGCTAATAAACAAAAACAAACACAAACTAAGCAAGCAACTAGAGCAGGAACAGAATCACAGAAATGGAAATCACATGGAGGGTTATCAGCTGGGATGGGGGTGGGAGAGATCGGGGGGAAAAGGTACAGGGAATAAGAAGCATAATTGGTAGGTACAAAATAGACAGGGGGAGGTTAAGAATAGTATAGGAAATGCCCTGGCTGGCGTAGCTCAGTGGATTGAGCGCCGGCTGCGAACCAAGCATCGCAGGCTTGATTCCCAGTCAGGGCACATGCCTAGGTTGCAAGCCATGGCCCCCAGCAACCGCGCATTGATCTCTCTAAATAAATAAATAAATAATAAAATCTTAATAAAAAAGAATAGTATAGGAAATGGAGAAGACAAAGAACTTATATGTACGACCCGTGGACATGAACTAAGGTGGGGGGAACACTGTTGGGAGGGGGAGGTGCAGGGTGAAGGGGAAAAAAGGAGAGAAAAAATGGGACAACTGTAATAGCAAGTCAATAAAATGTACTTAAAAATAAAATTTAAAAAATGTATTTATTTTTGGAGGGAGATTACCAGGACCTGGCCACATCCCAGGCACGTGCCCTGACTGAGAATCGAACCAGTCACCTTTTACTTTGCGGGATGATGCCCAAGCCATTGAGCCATACCGGTCAAGGCAATGCATTTAATTTTTAACAGAGAGAGAGCAGAGTCCCTTAAAGGAAAAACAGTGAGTAGCTAATAATAGTAAGCTGGTTCCCTGCAGGGGGCAGGTGGATGACCAGGCGTTCCTTCCAGTCCTTACATCTGGGGGAGCCGAAGCCAAGGACAGAGCCCACCTGTCCTCTGCACACACTTGTCGTTGGCAGGTGGGCAGACCAAGGCACGGTGTTTGGGACCCGGGCTCCGGCACCAGGCGTTCCTGGGTTCGGATCCTGACTCTGCCTTTCACCGGCTGGGTGGGTGAGGCAGGTATCTTACCCTCTCTGGGCCTCGGCGTGCACACCCTAAAGGTGCTCTGCCGCCCCTGCCACGGAAGGTCAGCGTGGGCGCTGGCCACGACCCCCAGGGAGGCACTACACGGACGTCACTGTTGTCCTTACTGATGTCACCCCGGGCTACGCAGAGGGTGACTGAGACCCCGCTGGGAGGCACCATCCCACCCCCTGCCCCTGCCCCCGCCCCGCACCCAGGAAGAGGCTGCTCGGGGAACTTTCTGACACTCCCTCGTCCTGGTTCTCCTCCCCGGTCTGCCCGGGGAGGGGTGCGGAGGGCACAGGTCTTTCCTGAAGCTCCTTTTCATTTGGAAAGCCGCCCCCCTTGATGTCTGGTTCTCACTCCGACTCTTCCCAGGCCCGAAGGAAGGGAGCAGGAGGCAGGCCCTGGAGATCTGGTTACAGGGCACCCGGCCTTACCTGCGTCCTCCCTCCCACAGGGCAGGGGCTGCACAAAGGGCCATGTCAGTGACCACTGCGATTGAGTGACCAGATTGCAGGGGTGACAAGGGGGGCAGGGGTCCCTGTGTAGTCCTCTTGTCTTCCTCTGGGGCGGGGCTTTGATCGGCTGCTCCCCCAGGGCAGCCTTTTGTCCCGGGCTTCTCTTTGTGGCCCGGGAGTCAGGGTTGCGGCTGCTGCCTGGCCCCGAGTCCCAGCCCTGGCCACCCCCTTCCCAGCAATCTGGCCTGGGACCCAAGATAAAGCTGCCTTTCAGAGCTCAACGCAGGCAGCTTCAGGGGGGCTGGGGAGGAGGGCTGGGGTCCTCAGAGCTGCCAGACAAAGCAGCCTTGTTGGGAAGGCTCGCGGGGGGGACGGGGGGAACAGGGACCCTGTCCCTGGTGAGACCGTTCCCCTCAGGGGCTCTCAGGGTGCATGGGGCCAGCTGCTCTCAGAAGCGGGGCCATCGGCCTCACTGAGCCCCAGGCACAGGAGGGCAGAGGGGGCTGAGGGGCCTGGATCCCTGAGAACTGGAGTCCTGGGTTTGGGGGTGCCCTGGCTGCCTCTGGGTCTGGCTCTCCCCGACCACAGAGTCACCTGTGGCTCCTGATGCTCTTACACGCAAGGCTCATGAGACCCCGCGTGACTTGGCCACACGGGCGCCCCCAGGCCCTCTCACTCTCTCCTCGCCCCTGTCCCCCTCCTTGGGCCCGTCCAACCCCTTCCCTGAGCTCCGCACGCACGGCGCTGTCCCTGGCTCACCCTTCTCCGAGGCCTTCCTCGCTCCGGTGCCTGACGGCCCCCACCTCACACCCCCTCCACTCCCCTCCACGTGGCCGCTAGTATCATACACGGGGGACTCGTGAGCTTCTTTCACTCACGTCCCAGCGCCTGGCGCGGCGCTGAACGCGTAGGGCCTGTGCAATAAATAACTGTCCGACGAATGAAGTGTCCCTTCTCCCCCAGGGGCATCACACAACGAGTTGGGGGGGGGACTAGAGCCCACCCGTGTTTAATTCCCAAGCTTTTCTAGGGCCTCCTGAGCTCTCTCCCACAGCTGTAGAATATTGCCTTTGGGCCCCTCCCACCCCAGAAAGGGGGCGGGGCCACGCCCCTACCTCCTCTCGTTGCCCCGCCCCCCAGCCTCCTTGGGGCCAGAGGGCGCGGGGGGGGGGCGCTGCCTCCGAGGGAGCCAGGGCTCAGGACATCTGTCTTCATGAACCCGGCCTGGCAGGGACAGGGCGAGGCCCAGGGGAAGCCCGGGGAAGACGAACGGGAGGCGGGGCAGGGCCCGTCGGGTGCGACAGGGACGTAAATGGATGACCGCACCAGGCGTCAACAGCCGGGATGGAGGGGCTCGCGGTCCACACGGCGATTTCTCAAACCTCAGGCGGGAGTCAGGTCCAGCGAGGTCCCAGAAGGGAAGGCCGCCTGTTTCACAGCCGCTTCATTATCGTCTTAACTGCGTGTCCGTGTCCGGCTGGGTCCCTGCGAGCCCCAGCGGGGGTGGCCATGCCGTGATTAGTCACAACTGGCGCCTGCAGAAGGATACACCTGAAACCGATATAATTGTGTTAACCAATATCACCCCAATACATTCAATAAAAAAGAAACAATGGGTGCCCCACCCTAGGGTCGGGGTGTGGGGGAGGGGCCAGCAAGAGAGTGAGTGTGCAGGGTGCTGGCAGAATCTCAATAGCTGGCTAAAAACAATAATAATAACAACAGTTCTCATTGTTTTAAAACCTTTTTTATTTATCGATTTTTTTAGAGAGAGAGAGGAACACCGATTTGTGGCTCCACTTATTTATGCGTTGATTGGTTGATTCTTCTATGCACCCTGACCGGGGATCGAACCCACAACCTTGGTGTATCAGGATCCAACTGAGCTACGCAGCCAGGGCAACAGTTCTCATTCTTGAGCATTTACTAGGTGCCTGCCCTGTTTTAAGCCCTTAATGCACATAATTTATTCTTCAGGACAGCCCCATAAGTACTGATATTGGGCCTATTTTATAGACAAAGAAACTGAGGCTCAGAGAGATGAGGTAATTGGCTTCAAATCGAGGTCTGCCTGACTTTTCACCACTGGGCTCTGCAGTGTCACCATGGCTCTGCAGGGGGCCCAGCAGCTGGGGCCGCCTTCCCCAGGGCATCTGGGGAAGGTGGCTGGGGTGCCCGGGTCCACAGAATGCTGGTTAAACACGCGGGTCCTCAGCCCGCTCAGCTCCCACGGAGGCGGGACGGGTGACGAGCACACACTGCGGAGCCCTGCATCGGGCCTCCCTTCGGTGGCCGCAGCGGCCTCCACCTCTCCAGGCCGGCGGTTTGCTCATTCCGGCGGACATCAGAGCCTCCCGGGTGGCTTGGCACGCAGGTGCGAGTCTGGGCCCCAGACTCAGGATTCTGCCCTTCCAACAGCAGACGGCCCGCCCCAGTGGCTGACACCGCCCCGCCAGTGCAAGAGTCACAGAGGAAGTCGGCCCAGCGTCCTCTCGGGTTGCTCTGCCCGCGTCCGTTCCAGAACACGGGCGCGTGGGCAGGAACCGCAGCATCTCAAATTCCATGGCTGGGCCCCACCGAGTTCTCCAGGGCGTCCCCCCACTGGGACCCTTGGAGCTTCGAGGACAATGCTGGACAGGCTCTTGCAGCCTCGTGAACTGTCAGAAGGACATTCAGGAATGAGATGGGACATGCAAGTCATCAAATCCAAGCCCTTTGCCTCACATCTGGGGAAACCACGGCCCCCAAAAGTCCAGTCACCTGCCTAAGGTCACACAGCACGTCAGAGGTGGCAAGAGTTCAGCAACTTTCTATGACGTCAGGCTGCTTGCAGGGACAGGTGTCTGGGATTCCGCTGCCTGAGGGCCGCACTGACTGCGAGTCCCTGGGGGCGGGAGGAAGCTGTCGAAACCAAGGGCTTCCGTTGGCTGGGCTGCCGTGTCCCCAGGGCCGGGCCTATAGCAACTGCTGGGTGAGGGTGTGTGAGCCGGGCCCCGGGTGTCCCCCACGGCACGGGGACAGGCAGATGCAGCCGGCTCTCGCAGGGCTCACAGCCTGTGGAACCTCCATGGCCCGCGAGCCAGGACAAGGAAGGCTGTGTGTGGTGGGCCCCACCTCTCTCGGGGGATCTCCTTCCTCCCCACCCCACTGTGCCGACACCCCAGTGCTACCGATCCAGGGTCAGACAGGGGATGGAACGAGCGAAGCTGGCTGAGGGTGAGACGTAAGGGAGGGGTGGGGCCTGTGGCCACATCGATGGCATTCTAATGCTAGTGTTTTCAAGAAGCACAGGGCCAGCCAGTAGGAAATCCCGACCTCCTTAAAGACCAAGTTTGGGTTTGCCACGGCCAGGATTCTGGGTGGCGCGGGACGAGGACTTTGGAGACCAGAATTGAGTTCTGGCTCTTCTGAGCGTGTGGCCTTTGGACAAATCACCGGCTTTGGTCTCCCAGTGCGGTGCTCCAGAGGACTGGGTCGGGTCGCCTCTGAGGCTTCCTGCGAGGAAGTTTCCGGGAAACCGGGATGGACGCCAGCCTACCGCGAGGCTGCTGTGGCTTTAAAAGTGCCTTGACAGTCCCAGCGGCAGCAGTCAGCTGAGCGGGCCACCTGCGGAGCCCTCCACAGCTGGGAAGATTAGTCTCTTCCACTAGAGAACACCCATTACCATGTTCCAATAGCCATCACTTCCGCTAGGAGAGCTGCAGATGAGATATCGATTGTGCTGACCCCAGGCGAGCCCTTTCCCCAGCCTGAGAGGCGTGCCGATCAGCCCGGCGCCCGGCCCAGCTGCCAGGGCCCCGCAGCCCGCTCCCCAGAGCAGCTGGGCGCCTCCAGACCCAGGTGACGCTGATGGCGGCCCCACCAGGTGGGCCGGTTCGGGCTGGCGGAGGCCTGGCCTCTGAATCTCTATTCCACGTGCTCTCTGATTGCGAGAGGGGCACGGGAGCCACGGGGTGAAGGTGAGAAAGGACGGTCAGCTCAGAGCCACTGGAGGGGACATCTGGCTGGGCCTCGGGGACTGGGAAGGGCAGGGCCAGGCTGCAGTTGGGGAGAACGGCCTGACGCCAGCATTTGAGTGGACAGTAGCAGCTTTGGGGCCAGGAGGTGACCGATCTCTGCTCCACCCTGGCCCCTTGGGACTTTGGTCTCCACCCCAACGGCCCCGCCTGCTGGCAGCTCCCAAGGTCTGCTGTGTCTCCCTCTGTTCTGGCGCTGGAAACGGAAAGACCTGGGCCCTGGGGCAGGTCTGTGAGGGCGGAGGCTGTGCGTGCCCCCTCCCTGCCCACGCTGCCATGCCACCCCTGACTGCGGCACGGGGCAGGGCACACTGCCCACGTGTGAGCGCGGACCTCCATAGGAAGCCGCTGGAGTGAGGGCGCAGAGGCAGGAGCAGCCTCCTTCGTTCACTCCTCGCTCCCGCCCTCAGAGCGCCCGGCAGGGCGGGAGGCAGGCCCCGCCCGGCGCTGTCGCCGGACAGGCAGGACGTCCTCGCTGGCCCCAGCCTCGGGTGATGTGACAGGGGAAGCCCAGGTGACTCTGAGCTTTCCTGTTGCCCCACATGCTCTCATACACTTTTTTTTTTTTAAAAAGGAAGGCATCCTCCTTCTCCGGTTTAACACTGCTATCTCAAACAGCCTCACCGCGGCGCCTGGGAGCCACCAGGGCCCTGGGCATGTGCGCTGTGTCCGTCTGAGTGGTGGTGGCGGTGCCGCTGGCGGGTACTCAGGGGAAAGTTCATCGGGCCGTCCGCCTGAGACCCGTGTACTTTGCTGAGTGTGCACATGTGTGTGCACCTGTGCATGCATGTGCATGCATGTGTGTGCATATACACACATACGTGTTTGTGTGGATGTATTTTGTGCCTCAGCACAAACCCACTCCATGTCTGCCCTTGAACAGGAACAGTGTGCTTCTGCCAAGGAGGCCGGGGGGCCTGGGGGGAGGGGCCAGGCTGGCTGGCGGCCGGGACCCCTCCTCGTCTCCCCAGTCCCAGAAGGCAACATGGGTCTGGGGTGCTTGCTCAGCCTGTCCTGCTGAGGGCCAGCCCCCCAGCACCCGACTTCTCAGGAACCCCACCCCCTGCCCTGCCCAAGATAAGAGAAACTCCCACCACACAGCCAGGAGCTGGGAAAAGAAGGGGCATTTAGAAAAATGAATAAAATGATGCCATAGGAAGAGCCAATCCATCTGTCAACACAATTGCATTGAGAGCCTATTTATCACCAAGCCCTGTGCTGGGTGCCACGTGACACAATGCTGAGCACAGTGCACAGTTACCGCTCCCGGGTGCCTGCAGGCTGTGAGGCGGATGGCACCCATCCCAGGAATGCCCAGGGCTGAGGGTCTAGGGACAGCTGGATGACACGGCCCTCAACCTCAAGGGCTGGTCAAGTGACCCTTCTCACGACCCAGCAGTTCAGAGATGGCGGCCACCAGTAAATAAGATGCACCCCATCGCCAAGTTGGGACTTGATAACAAAAACAATCAAATGCTCACTCACGCCCAGCTCACACATCAAGGGTGCGCCTGGCCCCCCACAGGCAGGCTACCTGGGCAGGCAGACCGAGGCAGGAAGGAAGGCCGGAGCCCTGAGGCCCCAGGTTGCAGCGTAATGAAGGGTCCCTGCGAGGCGGGCACTGCTGTTGGTGGTTTTGTAGCTGGACCCTGAGGCCACTCAGACGTACTAAAGAAGTGGCCCCAGGTCACTGGTTAGGAAGAGGCACAGGTACCACCCAAACTGAGATCTGTGCAGCCTCCCCTGGAAAATGGGGGTTCTCCTTCTCCCTCCTTCCCGCACCATGATGGCGGCGAGGCCCCCATGGGGGGCAGGGGGGAAAGGGCCTTCCGAACTGCCCACCCAGGGCACACGGGCAGGGTGCTCTCAGTTGCCGCGACGGCTGGTGTGGTGGGCAGGGCCTTTCCCGTGGAGGGGTGACGAGACCCGGCTGCGTCCCTGACGGTCCTCCGGTGTCCCTGGGAGGAAGGGCTCCGTGTGATCCCACCCTACAAACGGAGGAACTCGGGCTCATGGGGGTCAAGTCCTCGCCCACGTTCTCACGGAGAAGGGGAAGTAGCCAGGCTTTAGTAAAGGGAGCCTCAGGCTGGTCCCCAAGCTGCTGCCCGCTCCCCCTTCCCACCTGTGCACCCCTAGGTGCCTCCCGAGGACCCTCTGCTCCACGCTGACCAGGTGCCCTGAGCCCACCCCCAGCTTTGCTCCAGCCCGGTGCTCTCCTTTACATCAGAAAACACTTATTTTAACAGCCTCATTAAGATGTCATTTACACCTTGTACAAGATTCACCCATTTTACCTGCATAATTCAAGTCTGTTAGGAAGCCAATCAACAATGCGGAAGATGAACGATGCGATTATGCTAAGTGAAAACATGAAACAAATGTGCGGGTTCGAAACACAAACAAACCGCGTCACGAGCGTGGGAATGAGCGGGCGCGTGTGGAACGGCTGGCGGGAAACATGAAAGTGTTCATTGAAACACGTTGGGTGTATGTTGGGTTCAGAAATAATCCTGATTATTTCTATAAAACTCAAAGTTTCCATCATCTTTATTTTTAAAAATTTATTTATTTTAGCCCTGGCTGGCGTAGCTCAGTGGATTGAGCACAGGCTGCAAACCAGGCATCGCAGGTTCGATTCCCAGTCGGGGCACATGCCTGGGTTGCAGGCCACGGCCCCCAGCAACTGTACATTGATGTTTCTCTCTCTCCCTCTCCCTCTCCCCCTTCCCTCTCTAAAAATAGATAAATAAAATCTTTTTAAAAATATATTTATTTTAGAGAGACGGAGGGAAGGAGAAAGAGAGGGGGTGGAGCATCGATGTGAGCGGGAAACACTGGTCGGTTGTCCCTTGTACATGCCCCGTCCGGAGACTGAACCGCACGCAGTCCGGGCCTGCGCCCCACCTGGGAACTGAACCAGCGACCTTTTGTTTCGTGGGATGATGCCAAATCAACTGAGCCACAGCGGTCAGGGTTGTAGAAAACAAATTTTTTAAGCAAAACCATTAACCTTTATTTATTCATTTGAGAGAGAGAGATTTGTTGTTCCACTTATTTATGCATTCATCGGTTGCTTCCTGTATGTGCCCTGACCGGGGATTGAACCTGCTACCTTGGCATATCAGACAGATGCTCTAACCCTACTGAGCTACCCGGCCAGGGCAAGGCTCTGTAATGTTTACTATCACTCTACTAGGTCACGTCGGCTGAGCCCCAGTAACAGAGGGTGTGAGATTCCAGCACCTGCGTCTACATCCCAATAGCTACTGGAATTTCCCGATTGACTTGAGAGCTAGGAACGTGCCTAGAAAAAGACCTCCAGTGTGGAGAGCGACCTGATTTGGGTGTACCCGCCCTTACGTGCTAGTCTAGGGCCCCCTCACGGAAGCCTTACAGCTTACGGCCGGGGTCCCCAACGGTGGAATACACCCTGAGAGAAGGCAGAGTCCGTCCCAGTGAGCTGACACCTGCCGCGGGATCTGAGAGCTGGAGAGCAAGGCGGTCCTGGTGGCAACTGGGCTGTCGGTTGAAACCGTCGCCAGCCCAGACCATGGGGCCGCACCTGCCTGTCCGGGCGGGGCCGGACTGTGCATACGAAAAGCAGCCGTGCTCTAGATGCCCTAAGTGGTGGTTTCCTGCCCCCTTCTCGGTGGGGATGGGGTTAGTGGTCTTAAGAACAGTGGCAGTGGCGTGCCGGGGCTGCGGGTGGTGGCTGGAATGACGTGACAGGAGGGACAAGGACGTGAGTGAAGGCAGGCACCGGGCCGTGGCATGAAGGTTGGCTCGGAATGGCTCCGGGTGCCTGGACCCTTCCTTGGGCTTCCAGAGCAGGGGTGGGCCCCGCGCTGGGATCAGTTTCCACCTCTGTCCGTGACAGAGTAAAACGGCCTAGAATTATAGTCCCGCTGTAAACAGTAGACCACGGAACAACTATTTCCAGACATTCAACGACCGAAAGAAGGGAAACAAGCCAGGGGAGCCCCGCTGGTGCCGGCCTTCTGCCTGGAGGCGATTCCCAAACTGCGGGATGGGGAGGGAAGACCCAGGGTCCCGTTGTCTGGCTGGGCGGAGAAGTCACAGGGGGTCTGGAGAGGCCAAGGCGGCTAGAACATGCGGGACTGGCGCTGGCCAGAGAGGGAGGGGTTACGAAGGGAAAGAATGCCAGCCATCTGCATAGGTGTCCAGTCGAGTCTCTGGTGACATCGGTCTTCTCAAACGTAGAGCCATATCCTGAGACTGCACAAGAATAACTTTTGAGGAAAGGAAAAGTATTGGGAATCGTGTACAGGGTAGGAAGTCGCTCAGGTTTCCTTGACCAGAGTGAAGAGACCTTAGTGGACACGAGGCATTAGGTAGAAACCCTAGAAAGGCCACACCGTACAAGTAGAGCTTAATTATCCCGAGAGTAAAGGCTAGAGGTGTCCTGAAAGAACTTGAAAACAAGTCTTGAAAGAATCAAACCAATCCACAAGTAACTAAACTGCTGTTCAGCCCTGGCTGGCGTAGCTCAGTGGACTGAGCGCGGGCTGCAAACCAAAGCATCGCAGGTTCCATTCCCAGTCAGGGCACATGCCTGGGTTGCAGGCCATGGCCCCCAGCAACTGCACGTTGATGTTTCTCTCTTTCTCCCTCCCTTCCCTCTCTAAAAATAAATAAATAAAACCTTAAAAAAACCCTGCTGTTCAAAAGATGTCCAACACTCTGTAAGAGGATATAAGAAAATCATGGATCCGACAATGTGAAGTTGCAATGCCCATTGTTAAATTTTATAATTTATTTTTTTAAAGATTATGTATTTATTTTAGACAGGAAGGGAGGAGGAAAAAAGAAACATCAATGTGTGGTTGCCCCTCACACACCCCCCTACTGGGGACCTGACCTGGCCAGCAACCCAGGCATGTGCCCTGACTGGGAATCGAACTGGCAACTCTTTGGTTCACAGGCTGGTGCTCAATCCATTGAGCCACACCAGACAAGGCTGTTAAAGTTTAAAAACAATGAGCCATATGAAGTAGAAAACGGGACCCATAGCTGGGAGAACAATCAGTCTGTAGGAGCAAAAAGCAGAGGTGGGGACGACAGAGGGAGCAGAACGGGATGCGAAAACAGCCACTCGGAACGTGCGCCGTGAGCCAAAGGGCGGGCGGGCGGGAAGGCCGGCGCGTGGTGCTGAGACACGGGGTGCAGAAAAGCGACCCACGCTGTGATGAAAAAATACCCGAAATGGAAAACACACTGGGCCACTGAGGAAACAGCAGATCAGACAGTGCGGAAGGAAAGGTCGGTGAACTGGAAGGCATCGCCACAGACACCAAATAAGATAAACCTTGGAGAGAAAACAGACCGAACAGAGACAAGGAACGGAGTCTCAGAGGCCTGGGGAACAATTCAGAAAGGAGAGTCAGGGGAGACAAACACATTCGAGGGGAAAGCGGCCAAAAATGTCCCACATTTGATTAAACCCACAGGTTCAGGCTCGATGAACTTGAAATACAATGAGTGTAAGTAAACCACAGCAAAACACACCATAATCGGATGGCTGAAAATCAGCAATAAAAATAGGGCCTTAAAAGCAGATCGAGAAAAGAGACATTGCATACAGAGGAATAAAAAATGGTGAGTTTCTCGTTCCATCGATCGAATTTCCAGGGTAATTCATGAAAGAGGGACATGGCTATTAATCCTCCAGACATTGAAAGAATAATAAAAATATGAAAAGCTTTATGCCAATAAAATTGACAACCTAAATAAAAGGAGCAAATTCCTCAAAAGACACAGATTACCCAAAGTAGACCCAACAGGAAACAGACAATATGAGTAACCCTGTCTAATCACAGAAACTGAGTTTACACTTTAAAAGCATCCCACCGAGAAAATTCCAGGCCCAGATGGCTCCACTGGTGAATTCCATCCACATTGACGAAAGAAACATCACCAACCCTATGTGAGGACCAAGGTAAAACACATTCTTTTCTCATTTTTAATCTTTTAAAAGTACTTGACTATCTACAGCAAAAACAACGGCAGTGTAACCTGGGTTCCGTAGAAGTAACCTATGTAGCAGAAGCACAAAGTGAACTGTTCTGAGACGGTGCCACTGTAAGGTTACTACATGAAATACGAGGTGCTACCGACATATTATTTGAAGGCAGACTGTGGTAAGCTCACGATATTTATCGTACACTCTAGAGAAACTACTAAAAAGGCCAAAGAAGTATAGCTAATAAACCAACTCCTGGAGGCCAGGCCAACTCCTAAAAATGACAAAATCCAACAAAAGGGAGGATGACACCTTAGGATGTGGAAAAAACTAAATCTATGAATGGGGAAAGGTTAAGTAAGGAGCTCCTGATATAATGGAATATTATATAGTTGTTAAAAGTGTTTAAGAATTTTTTAATGATATAGGAAATTATGATGTCATGTTAAATTTTAAGAGCAGGGCATGACACCTGCTTTTAAAACAGTTCAGCCTAATAACTCTGCAAAAGTATTTGTAAGTGTAGAAAAATGGGACTGGAAAGAAATATCCCAAGTATAAGCAGCATTTGTAACTGGGTGGTCACACGCTGGGTGATAGCTGTTTCTACAGGATTGTTATCTTTCTAAGGACGTCACTGCCCACCTATCACAACGGCTAAGGACACAAATACACAAGGTTTTGGGTGTCAGCTGGGCCAGGGTTCGGGTTCTTGGCTCTGTCACTCGCTAGCTGAGTGGATGCTGGCAAAGCAGTTTTTCTGCATCCCAGTTGCCATGGAGATAAAAGCATCTACCTCGAAGCACGGTTTTGAAGATTCAATGAGATCATGTAAATACAGTATAGAGCAGAGTGTCTGCCACAAAGTTAATATGCACTGAGTAATTCATTTATTACTCTTAGAATCAGAGAAAAAAGAAGTTCTAAAGGTGAGACTTCCTTTGAAGGAAACCCCCATTGACAAAGGAGTGGAGTGGAGACCAGAACCTGGGGAGGGCTGGGGGCGGCCGGCACTGGCGTCTGCCCAGGGAAGGTGCTTTCGGTTTTACATAGCTCGCCCAGCTTCAGCCCTAGGTGGAGACTGGTCACGAGAACACCAGGGTGTCTCAGATAACCCAGGTTAAGAAATGCCTCCAGCTTCGTGTGACACGTACCAGGATGGCAACCGGAATCCTAAATCCTCGACCAAACTTCCCAGTTCTTCCCTTTTTCTCCCATCCTCTCCCCTTCCCGCTTTTCCAGGCACGAGGCGCCCCACCATATCTAGGTTGACTTGTTCTCAGTCTGGCCACGTTTCCAGGAGCCATTCCTAGCTGTGAGATTCTGATTGGCCCCGCTCTGCCTGGGTGTCCGGGGTGCTCCAATCAGATACGACTAAGGGGGCGGGCTCACAGCAGCATCACGGCTCCATGGGGCCCCGTGTTGTGAAGGCAGCTTGTGGCCCAGGTGGACACCCGCTGTGCCCACTCGGTTCTGTGCCTGCTCTGTTCACCCCTCTCCTCGGGCTCCCCTTTTTCCTCGGGGTTCTTCTTCCTCCACAGTTAGACTCCAGCCGTAGTGGCGAAGACTCACGTGGCCAGCCACGGCCTCCACCGTGGGCAGGACAGCTCCCAAATATGTCACCTAACCTCGCCTTGGTTTCCCTGGCACGTGTCACAGGGCCACCGTCAGTGCCAAGCGCCAGGGTCGGACCCAGGTGGGCACTCCTGGATTCCCTGTTGTTTTTTTTTTTGCTGGAGGAGAGAGGGGTCCATTTTCCCAGATAAACAGATTCTCAGGCAAAAGGTGGCCTTCAGGAGCACTCAGAAAACACAGAGGTTGGTCTAAGAAAAACGTGATTGACTACACACAGACGCCGGCATGCTTAACCCTGTTTCTGCAGAAATAAAGAAACAAAAGGCTAATGCATCTTCTTTTTAATTGTCATTTTACAGCTCCTCGCCACAGCCAGCCCCCAACCTTCCCTTCACTGACCACTTTTGTGGGCTACAGGGGGGGGACCAGGGAACAAAGCGGGGTGGGGGGGCTGGCACCCCCACGACGCTGCCAGCCCCGCCCTGGAGGACAAGTCACAACTACAAATTATCACGACAATTAGCGCTCCTACTTGGGAGATGGGCGAAGTGAGGAGGCCCAGCTCCTCATTGTCAGCGGGTCTATTTGCCGGTGACCTTGCTCTGGAGGCGATGATATTCCTTCAGCCTGTGAACCAGATTCAAAACAAAGAAAAATGTAAATTAACAATAACAACATGCACTCAGTTCAATTAATTCAGGCAGAGCCGGGGTGGGGGGGGCAGCTGATTGTTAAGATGTGTGTGAAGTTGTCTTTCCAACCCCCCCGCCCCATTCCCTCTCCTGCCCTCCAATCAGGGTAAGGTAATTAATTTATCTGAGGGAGAAAACATTGCTTGTCATTGTCAAAGACAAAGCGCTTAACCGGCAACGGGAGACGTGAAGAGGCCATTATGAAAACCCGGTGTGTTCAGTTGGAGCCATTTAAAAAGGTTTACAGTCATAAAACACAAACAGAGGGTGGAGGGGGCAGGGCGGCGTCGGCGGTCGGCGGGGAGCACCGAGGGTGGTGGGGCTGGATTCGGTCTCTCCCGGGCTTGGCTCCGGGGACCAGAGACTGGCTCTGGGTGGCCGCGTTCCCAGGGCACGCGTCAGGGAGAGGAGAGAGACTCGTGCCTTCTTCCCACCCCCGAGCCCCAGGAGAAGCACCGTGGCGATTAAGAACCCAGAGTAGGACAGACAGCCCTTCTGGACTCAGCGCCACGGCTTCCTGGCTGTGTGACCGTGGCCCAGTTACTTAACCACTCTGGGCCTGTCTCCAGAATTGCAGGTTTGTGTAGGAATTAGATGAGATAACCTAGGAGACGCCTGGAAGTGGCTCAGCCTTTGGTAGCTGCTGGCAGTGCATGACCCTGTTTGCCCTTGTGCGTGCCAGCCCCAGGGCCACACCCAGGCTGGGCACCTGCTGCCGGGCTCCTCCTGTGGGCCAGGCCCCGGGCCCCACGCTTGACTTCCACAAACTCCCATCACTTTCCCCACACCAGTGCGGCGGGTACAGTTTACAAGCCCACGTGGGGTTCCCACATGTCCTGAAGGGCTCTGAGACTGACTGCCCTGCAGTCAGGATTTGAACCCCGGTTTGAGTGCCTTCAGATGCGTGCCACCCCACTGGGTGGGTGGTGGCTAGGATGGCTTCCAGCCAGACCTGCAGCTCGGGCAGGGTGACATGAAGGCAGGCGCTGGCCGGGGGCCTCCTGAGGCTCCTCTCTGGTCTGCCCAGGAAAGGGGCTCCTGATGGAGTCCCTGCAGCTGGAGAGGGTGTGGGTAACTGGCAGAGGCGAAGGGCAGAGCCCCAGGACCTAGGACCCAGGACCCAAGTGCCCGGGACCCTGTTGGCTGCCACAGCTGTGCCTTCTGGCCCCACTGAGATTCGAGCAGGCTGGGTCCAAAGCAGGCCCTGAGGATGCCGTGAAGAGAGGGACTGGAAGTGGGGGCGGGGGGCTTGTCTAGGGCACAGCAGCAGTCGGAGTGGTCCAGGTCCCAGCAGAGCCCGCCCCCCGCACCTGGGGCCCGAGGACCCGCCAGGGCCCAGAGCGCCTCACCTCAGGGAGTTGATGTTGATGAAACCGGTGGCGTCGATCGGCTCGTAGTCGCCCTGCACGTTCATGCTGCACGGAGAGAGCAGAGGGCTGTCAGCACCCCTGGCACCCCGGGGGGGCCTCCGGGGTCGGGCAGAGCCGCCGCCCCGATGGGAAGGGCAGGCCCCGGCCAGCCAGGGCCCGCGATGCCCGGGAAAACCGAGGACACGCCTGGAGCCGGCCCTGCCCTCGGGGCTGTGGCAGCTCTGAGGGGTGTGCAGGGGCAGCCGACGCAGTCCCGGGGCCAGGAGGCCGGGAGGCCAGGGGCCGCCCGCGGGGACAGCCCCAGACTGGCAAGTTGCAGGGCGGCCCCCGACCTTCCCCGCATGATCTGCCCCCCGCGCTGCCTTTCTCTCTGTTTGCCCAACCAGCGAGACCCTGTCTGATCCCTTCTCACACCCGGACACCCTGCCAGGGGGTCACGGAAAGTGCCGGGTCGTCCACAGCTGTGCTCACGGGACGGGTACCCCCCCCATCTACGGTTGCCATACTCCACCGCCTTCGCCTGTCTGGGCGCACTCACTGAGCTGCCCCCGAAACCCTCCCCAGCTGCAGTCGCTCAAGGGCGACCACCTCTGTTGGCCTCCCAGTGCGCCCCCCCCCGCCACCCCATCACAGCGCTCAGGGCAAATCCCCGGCCTGCGCCCCGCACTCGGGTGTTGCCCTGGAAAATGGGGCTTCACATGAAATGATGAGGCGGCACCTGGCACGGGGAAAGGACTCGCTGTTGCTCACGGCACTCACTCACCCACTCATCCATTCCCTCGGGTATTTATTAAGCACCTACGACCCACCAGGAGCTGTGCCAGGTGCCTAGGGGACAGGAGCCAGACAAGAACAGGGCCCCTGGGTGGTGGCGGGGGGCGGGGGGAGCAGACATGAGCAATCGATTGCCCATCTGTTAGCTACGACTGTGATAAGCTCTTTGAGGACAAGTTCAGGGCACTGTGGTCCCAGATCTGACTCCGAGAGGCCACCCCCTCCCTATCTGGCTCCCCAGGGACCCCCTCCGTGCCTCTGGGGGAAAGGGGGACCCTCCCGTTTCTCACGGACCCCTTCTTATGCCCTGCCCTGAATCAGCCCCTTGTCCTCCCGTCTGCCCAACTCCAGCCTCAGGACACAACAGTCTCACGGAGCCTGCCTGCGAGGGTGAGACTGGGGCGGGGGGTGGGGGGGGGAGGGCAGAGGGGCTCTGCTGTGTTTTGTTGTTTTTCCCCAGCCACCCCGAGGCTGTCCGATCTCTGACGGGCTCTTTGTGGGCTGTGGACTTTTTACAACAATCAGTAGGGTCTCTGCCCCCCCACCCCGCACGACGCCCCAAATACGGCGGAGCTTGGGTTCTGTTGCCCTCCCCGCCACGCCCTGCCCTGACCTCTGTGGGGCCGTGAAGCCGGCACACGGAACTCCCACGCCCCCACCCCTCCCTCCTCTCCACCTCCCATGGCCCCTCCAGAGCTCGGGTGGCCGAGGCCACCGGTGTCCAACCAGCAAGTTCCCCGTAAGGGGACATGACATCAGACTTCAGAGGGGCTGGAGTTTGGCACCCTGCACCGGGCAGAGGGACCCCCGCCTCGCGCCCACTTCTGAGTCACCCGGTCCCCTGCACAAGGGTCCTTGGGCTCAGTCTGGGTGGGGGGAGCCGCCTGAGGGGAGAGGTCAGGAGCCCCCGCACCCCGCCTCCCAGCCCGGGCGTCTGTCCTTCCACCCCCATCTCTCACGTGTCACGACAAACACCCCCTCCTTCCCCCAGCGGGCCCCAGGCCGCCCCACGGCCCTGCAAGGTGAGACCACGTCCGGGGTCAGACGTGCCCCGCGAGGCTGCCGAAACGTTTGCAGAGGTGTCTCTCGGGCTCTGAAAAACCTCTTTTGAGAACTGTGTGGTTTGGGGTTGGTGAGGAGGGGCGGGGGTTGGGAAAAAGAGTTTACAATGATTTTTTTTTTCTCCACCTCCCCCGACGGTCTACAGAAAACCTCTATGCTTTTATTTCTGTTCATTCGAGTGGCGCTGACCTGCTCTATAATTACGTTACTTTCTACCTACTGCGCCGCGGCATTTCCAGCCCCGCTGCCTCTCGCGGCTTCCTTGCTGGTCCCTGCGACGCTGTCACTCAAGGGCTTTCAAGTCAGCGATGTAGAAATCAGGAAGAAAAGGGGACTAGTCGGAGACACAGTGAGAATAAATGCTCCCGCTTTTCTCTCTTTTTTTCCCCTTTCCCTTTTTACTTTATTCATTTAATCTCCCCGAGTGAGACTCCGAGGCTTAATGAAGGGTTGGACAGATTATTAGAGGCTGTTGATTTGGAGGGGGAGGGAAGAAAGAGCCAGAGAGAGAAAGAGAGAAGATAATTTGACATTTACCCCGACTGATCTAAACTGATTCGGTTATATTTATGGCTTATAAAGTGTTTAGAAAGATGGGAGGGGGGAGAAACGCAACACGGCGAAGAGAGGGAAAGAGAAAAATTATATTGACTGCCAAACAAAACTCGGGCGGTAATTCTCACCTGTCCCCCCAGGTGGGGGGTGGTGGGGAGCAGGGTGGGGTGGCGGGGGGGTGGGGGGAGCCGGCCTCAGCCTGAGCGAAGCAGCCGGGCCTGGGACTTGAGTCAGGGGCGGCCGTCTGTCCCACAGGGGTCTGTCCCCTACTTCTCGTTGGGGCCAGGGGACCCCCCCTTCCCACAGACCCCTCGCTCCTTGGTCAAGGCCACTCTCTCATTCTCGACGCAAACAGAGGCCCGGCTGCAGGGCAGGCACCCGCCATCTGTGACGCAGCCCGCCGGGCCTGGCTGTGCCCGCCACGTTCTTCTGGGGGCCTCGGCCTGGCGCACCGTGGGGACCCCTCAAGATGCTCTGCTTGGCACCTTGCTCATCATGCTGACTCTCCCCTCTGTCCCCTCTTGGCTGCAGGGGACAGGGAGACGCCTGCCCCTCCCCAGTGTCCTCAGCCCACCGTCCCCTCCCCCCCTCCCCTCCCCTCCAGGCCTGAGTGTCCAGATAGTTCTCCAGGGCCGTCTCAAAGAAAACCCTAACCCTCCAGGGCGCGAGCCCTCCTCAGAAACACGCTCAGCTCAGTGTTCGCCGCCGGAATGCACCCAGCTGCTCGCGCCTAAAAAATCTTGGGGCCTTCCCGTCTCCCTCCACACCCCAGCCCTTTCGGTTCCACCTCCTAAATATCCACCAAGTCCGCCTGCTTCCCTGTACTCCCAGAACCGTCGTCAGCAGGGTGCAAGCCGCCCACGAGGCCCCAGGGGCCCCACTTCCCGCCGCTGCCAGTGCCCCCCTCGCTCACAGGTATGCTCGAGCGCAGCCAGAGGGACCCTTGAAACACGCACGCCCGGTCACGCCCGGCCGTGTCCTCCCCTTTCAGGTCGGCCTCCGGGACCCCCACTCCGGCCCCTTGCCCCGTGGATTCTGGCAGTGGCTGGGACGTTCTGGATCCTTCCAAGGCTCCGAGCCTCTGCCCAGGGCTCACTCTTATCTTTTGGAGACCAGCTGGAAGATGGCTTCCTCAGGGACTCTCCTCCACACCCCGGTGACCACGCCCGGCCAGAGTACCCGCACCTCCTCACCGCCTGGAGTGGCCTTTCCCAGCTCCACCTTCGGGGGACGGTTCAACGGGTGCCTCCCACCCCCTCGGGCCTGCGCATCCCACCGGGGTGCAGGTGGCGCCGACCGGCTGCCTGACCGTCGCCCGGTGCCCTGCCCGGGACCCCGCACAGGGCTGTTGAGAAAGCCAGTCGGAAGGGGTGCGGGACCCCTGAGCATGTGCCAGCCGGGGCGGGGGTGTGGGGACACGTACCTCACCAGCTCCTCGTTGTACAGGGACAGTGGGGACTCCCGGCCGAGGACGTACACCTGGCCCTTGAACACAGACACCGTGACCTTCCCTTCCACGCGCTCCTGCGACCTGGCGATGCAGTGGCGGACAAACTCACACTCGGGGCTGTGCCAGAAACCTGCGGGGAGGAAGCAGTACGGGTGTCGGGGGGCTGCCTCCACGCAGCGGCCTGGGGCCAGGGCCTGGGGAGGGGCAGCAGGCCACAGCCCCTCATGGCTCGGGTCCGCCTCCTTCTCTGCCGAGTTCCGGCACCAGCGACCACACCACGGGACAAGCCGCAGGGCCCTGTCCTGCGACCGTGTGGCTGAGGAGTCCTCCCGGTCTCCGCCATGCGGTCACCCCCGAGGGTCAGGAGGAGGGACGATAACCCAGTGCTTCCGGACACTCGTTCTGGGAGCACCGTGGGCAGGTGGCAGGGACACCGCGGTGACAGGACCCCATCCTCTGCCCACAGGGAGCTCAGTTTTACAAGGGCGACAGTGTTATCAGGCAGGAGACCAGGCGAGACTCAGGCAAGTGCCACCCAGGGCCCAGCGATGGGGGTGCCCAGGGGCTGGGTGGCAGTTTGGGGGCTAAGCAGACTCTGGCCATGTGGCCCTCACGTCTCTGTGCCTCCATCCGTGGGGGGGGTGGCGAGGACTCAGTGTCCCCTCCTGGGACTAGTGGGTTCACTGCACGTGCAGGCCCTGGGTGCAGGGGCTGCTGTGAACGCTGGAGTCTCACCCCAGGGCCTCAAAGAGGCCCACCCCATGGGCAGGGCCACCCCCCGGGAATCTGCGGACCGTCCTCTGCAGCCTGCAATATCGTCACTGCAAATGTAACACTAGCAGGCACTCCGCTAGACTCTTCGCATGGCCTAGCCCTTTGAATCCTCCCACAGAGCCCGTGAGACACTCTCTCGGCTTCTCGCTTTTCTGGGGGAGGCCCTGTGGGAAGCCAGGCTGTGGTGGGGGGCCTGGGTCTGACCTCGGTCAGTCCAAGCGGTGATGCCTCTTCTCCGCATGCTCCCCTTGGAGCTTCCCGGTCCGTGGCGGGAGCGCCCGGTCAGGTGCCTGAGAAACGGGCCACCGCCCCCTCCCCGTGCCGGGTCCCCAGGACCCTGAGGCCAGGAAAGGCCGTGGGTGCTTGCTCCCTGTTCGGGCAGGCTCGGACCTGCGGGCAGCCAGCTCCGGCTCCTCCTCGCTCGTTGCTGCGCAGGGGCCAGCAAGCAGGTGGGCTGGCCAGGGTGGGGGAGGGACGGGATAGCTCGAGGGCTAGGATTTCTCTGAAATGGAGCCGGGAAGGTGAGCCCACCTGGGCAGCTGCGGGGCCAGATGGCTGGTGATCCCCAGCCCTGATAAGGGGCCGGGTCAGCCCGGGGTCCGGGGCTATTGTCGGAGCCCTGGCCTCCGGGGGCCTGTGCGGAGGCCGTCGGTGGCGGGGAAGGGGAAGGACAGCAGGCCTGCTCTGCCACGGGGGCCTGCAGGGTGGGGGGCCGGCCGGGCCTGGAGAGCGGAGATTGGGCCTCTCTCTCCAGGGACCTGCCGTCGGAGTTCACGTCCCACTTCCGCCCTGACAAGCAAGGTGATCTCTCTGTGCCTCGGTTGCCCGTTTGCACAGTGAGGTACTGTCCCTGCCCACCCTCCCGGGGGTGGTGCGGGTTCAACGGGAGGTCGCAGGACAGGCTCTGAGCATTCCGCATTTGAGTTGGGAACTCGGCCTCCGCCGGCCCTCACCATGTCCAGGGAGACAGGGGCCCAGGATGCGGAGAGCTTGTCCCAAGCCCCTCAGCGACACCCTGAGACGGTGGGTCCGGCTGAGCGCTCCAGACTCCGGCCCGGACCCTGGCGGGAGGGGACCCGATGCCCCCACCTCCTGCCTCGCCCCGGTGCCCCCGGCTCGGCCATCTTCCGACGAAGCTGGGACCTGAGGCCTTTACGTTCTCAGCCTGAAGGCGGGCGGACGACAGAGACACCCGTTGGCAGAGCTCCTGGCCTGGGCTTTCTCTCGGGGTCTCCCGTCTTCACCCCACGGGGGTCTCACACTCAGATTTCCTTTCCCAGCAGGCCCAGCCTGGGGTGGGGGCAGCGAGCTCGTCGGGCTGCGTGGGGGACGCCCCGCATGTCCCGGGCCTGTGCATGCGCTGGGGCGGGGGGCCGGGGCTGGGCCAGGCACTGGGCTAATGGGGACGACCACCTCCATGTGAGTTGTACATTATGCCCATTTCACTGCTGACGCAACGGAGGTGGGGGGGTGAGCTACGCCCCCTACATGAGATGGGTCCTGAGGTTGGGGTTCTGCAGACCAGGCAGACCAGGGCACGTGAGGGCAGGGCAAGAAGAGAGGGACACAGTGGTCACGGTAACCAGGGCATCTAGGAGTGGGGCTGAGGAAGCAAGGCGTCCCGTGCCTCAGTTTCCCTGTCTGTGCCCCAAGACCCTAGGGCCTCTGAGGGAGCCAAGCAGGCACCAGAGTGAAGCGGCAGGCTCTGTCACGGGGGCCAGATGGAACTGGGAAGAAACCTGGCCTGGTACCCTTTACAGGATGGGAGACTGAGGCTCAGGGCAGAGACGGACCTACCCAAGTTCATGACCCTCACCAGAGGTGAGGCCCCCGTCTCTCCCGCCTCCACGCCCGGAAGCCACGCCAGGCGTCCGTGGTTATTTAACACGTGCTGGACTCGTGAGGGTGCCAGCCTCTCTGCTCTGGACGTCTCATTAATATCCACGCATTTGGTCCTCACTCTGGCACCTTATTAGCCCAGCTCTTCCGATGAGGAAACTGAGGCACAGGGTGGTGAAGTGACTTGCTCCAGCTAGCCCCGGGTGCATAACACTTATGTGAAAAGTCTCCCCCAACAGCCCCTCCAAACTGCCGGGGGCACAGGCTGGCGCCCGAGGCCGACCTGGACAGCTCTGGGGGCCCGGGCGGCAGGTGCACCTGGGAGAAATTGCTGTTAATCTTAAGTGCCCCGGATAAGCCTCCGGTGCCCTCGCCTCGCCCCTTCTCCTCCACCCTGAGCTTTTACCTCCTTTGAAATCTCCTAATCGCTGCAACTCATTTTGGGATTTGGAGGGCTTGGCGGGTGACAGAGCAAGAGTGCAGCCCCAGTGGCCGGTGGAGGGGCGCCGAGCCCGCAGCCAAGGGCCGGGGGCTGTGCCCCAGACGCCGGGGCGCCCCGTGCGTGCGCGCCGTCCAGCCCTTGGATCACGCCTGCTGGCAGCTCGGCCCACCTGGCCTTCCCCGGGGGTCGGCTGGAGGGGCCGAGAACTTGGCCTCTGAAGCAGACCTGTCCCGTGGGCTCACAGCCGCCCCTCAGCAGCCGTGAAACCTCGGACAAGTGTCCTCCCCTGCCTGGGGCTCCGAGTCCTCACCTCGGTGCAGCTGAGAGTAGGGGACACCGGTCAGTGCCCAGTTCCGCGTCCCACGGCAGGACAGGGGGCGGCCGTTCCCTCTGGGAGGGGAGGGAGGCCGGCGGCCGCCCCCCAACTCATCCTCGCGGATACCTCTGAGCCGGAGCGGGCCGGCCAGGTGTTCCCCCCGTCGCAGCCTCCTGCCACATCTTAATGACTCTCCCGCTTTGTAACCCAAATCCACCTTCCAGCGCTGAAGCCCCGCGGAGCGAGCGAGCCCGCGGGAGACAATGGTATTTAAACACCTGTCTGTACCTAGGAAGGCGGGGGGGCTGGCTTCCAAGCCGCTGGCAACAATGGGAGGGAGAAATGAGACCAGCCAATAACCGGAGTCTTGCTGAAATCCCAAAATGAGTCACAGCGATTAGGAGCTTCCAAAAAAGCCCAGACCTCAGGGCAGAGGAGGAGGGCCGCAGAGGCTCCTCCGGGCAGTTGTCACTCGTGCGAACTGTCCCCGGTGGCCCTGCGGCCCGGGCCCAGCAGATGTCCCGGCAGCCTGTCCCCCCGGCAGCTTGGAGGGGCTGTTGGCTGTGGTTTCTCTCTTGGGGAGACAGACACACGACGGAGCAGGTCAGCAGACGTTTTGGGGAAAGGGCCGGAGGAGAGCGTCCTGGGCTCCGCGGGTCACTCAGTCTCCGCGGGAACCACTCCACTTTGGGGGGCTCAGAGGTGGCCCCAGGCAACGTGTAAATGGGTGAGCAGAGTTGTGCCCCAAAACGAGTCAGGGACCCTGACACGCCTACACTTCTCACAGGTCATGAAAGAGTATTATTCAAAGAAAAACGTCCCCAGCATTGAAATATGTAAAACCTGGTCTTCGCCCACAGGCTGAACAAAAGCAGGCGATGGGCATGATTTGGGGACCAAGTTTGTTACACAGCGTGGGGCCGGGGGGCTGGGGGGCGGGGGGCCTGGACTCCAGCTCTGGGAGGACAGGAAGTCTTCCCACCTGTATGAAGGGAACCCGCCCACACGGCGCGCTAACCTCACCCCTGGCCATGGCACGCGTGGGCTGGGCCAGCGGCCGTCCTGGTGACCTCCCAGCGAGTGTGGCTCACGCGAGGCCCAGGCCTGGGGCCAAATTCTTGGCCGAGGCAGCCTGCCCCTGGCAGTCGGGGCTCCTGGCTCTGCCTGCGGATGGCCCGACCTGGGGTCGGACCCAGTGAGGCCACTTCCCCATACATAACTCTGTGCAAGCCCCTCCCACTCTGAGCCTCGGTTTCCTCATCTGCACAGGGGCCTGGCTGCAGTTCTCCTAGGGGAGTTGGGAGGACCCCCGGGACAGTTCATGTCCCCACACAGTGCGCCCCACTGGCACCTGCTGAACCAAGGTCGGCTGCCCCGGGCGGGGCACAGGACGCATCCTTGCAGCCCCGGAGACGGTGGACGGCGGGGCAGCGGACACCTCGGGGGGACTGGCACACTTCCCTTGACACTTGTGAACGGGGCAGGTCCTGGCACCCCCCTGGCTCCCTCGTCCCCTGTCCCCACTTGACCCCCTTGAGCCTGCCCGTCTCGGGCCGCAACCCCGGGCAGCGTGGGGCGGGAGCAGGGCGCCGCGGGCAGGGAGCCGCGGGGACTACGCACCCGTGTACACCAGCTCCGCGAATTTCAAGCCCAGGCCTTGTTTGATCTTGCGCACTTCCCGATCCATGGTGAAGGCCTCGATGTCTAAATGAGCGTGGTAAAGGACTGTCCCCGCTGGGGTCTCGTAGATACCTAGCCATTTTTCCAGGCAGGGGGAAAGGGAGGGAAAAAAAGAGAGAAACGCATGAAACCCAAACTGTCAGCAAATGACAAAAAAAAAAAATAATAATGACTCGTCTGACAGGAGACAAGCCGGTTGGACCCATTCACTCCCAGCTTGCTGCAAAATGCATCTGTCATTATGTTCATGCTGCGGCCACGACAGTCCACTCTGCGGCTTGCGGAGAAAATGCCTGGATGCCCCCCTTTGAAGAGGCCTGCAGACGCTGGAAAATGACAGGGTTCGGAGCGGCCCCCCTCCTTCCCGACGCGTGCCCACCGGCCCGCGGCTGAAAACCTGTAATTAAACCGACGACGACGACGGTGGAGCCCGGGCCCCACATACCCCTTCCTCCCTTCCTCCCGGGAGCCTGGGGAGGGGATGGCTGTGCACACGCATGTACACATGTGTGTGCACACGCAGGCCGCTCTCAGCCAGGGGCTCCTCCGTAGCCGTGTCCCTGCAGAGCCACGCTGACTGCTGGGGTGGACGGCTTGCGCTCCCCTGCTGCTGACCCCACCGCACAGGTGGGGAAACTGAGGCCTGAGAGGGGACGTGCCCCAGGGGGAAGCTGGGAGCTGGGTCCGGGCCCGAGTCCCTGACCAGTGCTGTCTGCGGCATGGGGGTCAGCGGGTGGCGGGGACCCACACCCACCGTCTGGCTGAGGGTCCTCCGCCGTCCCCTCAGGCTCAGTCCCCCCATTTGCTGAAGGGCCTGCTTGGACCAGACGGGAGGCCCAGACCTGGGGGGTGTCCCACCCGGGGCGGCGGCGCCCTGCACGTGAGGACACGGAGGCACCAGGACAGGGAGCTGCCCGTGTGCACGCGGCCAGACCCCTGTCGGCCAGCCCTGCGGCCTCGCAACCACAGAACGTTCAGGTGAGCAGGTACGGCTGCCTGCGTACCAACTGCCCTGCGTTTGTGGCCCCCGTGGAGGAGGGGCAACAACGGCCTGCCCTCCACAAATCTACCCCGGAAGGGGCCTCTCCCCCACCACCTAAAGCTCCAGCAGCAAAGGGGCAGGTTGCCGTTATCCTGACGACACACCACCGTCGTCCTTGCAAACCGGCTGTGTTAAACGAAACAGGAGGGACCGCGCCTCCCCCCCCGTGTTCACCGCCAGCATCATTCACGACAGCCACCAAACGTGGAAGCAACCACAGCGCTGGTCGGTGGATGAACGGGTGGTGAACGGAACTCGGCCACACCACGCGCCCAGATGTCCCTCAGCAACAAAAATGCAGGACTTCCTGTCGCCCGCTGCAGTGCAGTGGCCCCCGAGGACATCGGGCTGGGAGAAGGAGCCCGTCCGGGGGGACAGATCGTGTGCGCTTCCCCATGAGTGAGACCCCCAGGAACCGAGTCCAGGACAAGGAGAGAGCACGTTGGTTGCCAGGGGCTGGCGGGGGGGGGGGGGTCAGTGGGTGGTGGGGACGGCGCTTCGGTTGGGAAGATGAGAGAGTTCCGGAGACCCTGGAGGTGGAGGGAGGCGACGGCCGCACAACAGCCTGAATGTCCCTGGTGCCCCCGACTGAACACTCACAAGTGACCAACTCGGCAAACTTAGTGAGGTATGGTTCACTGCGATTTTAAAAAATCCTTTAAAAATGCAAAAACCATAAAAGATATGGTTTTCCACTCTGAAATCCAAAGGGAATGTGGGCCGAGTCGACGTGACTAGCCAAAAACTCCCCCCCCCTGCCCCCCCTGCTCCCCGATGGCTTCTGCAGGCCTTGGTCTGCGAGTCTGGGAATCACAGACCTGTCAGAACGCGAGGGCAAGGCCCTCTGGGACCGTCCCCCCGGCACCGGGTTCTCCTCACCGCAGGCTGCAAGCCCCGGGCTCAAGCAGGCTCTCGGGCAGGCGGGAGCCCAGCGCTCGGATCAGACGGATCAGACGCCCCGGGCCCCGCTGCGGGGAGCAGGCGCCTCTCCGTAAACCCGGTCCCCACCCCACGCAGTCCCGAGAAGGCTCCTCTGGTGCAGCGGCTAATTGCACAGACGGGAGACTGCGGCCCGGAGTGGGGAGTGACTTGCCCAAGGTGCGCAGACCACCACCCTCGGGGTCTCCCATCTCTGCCCCAGGTGGCCCCCCAGGGCCTTAAGGGCCAAGTGATCCCGTGCTCGCTGGAGCGTGGAAGGCAGCACCCAAGTCTCAGGTGCTGAGGCCGAAGGGAAGGACCTGGGTGCTCCCTGAGGCGCCGAGATGCCGGTCTCGGGGCGACCCACGTGACGAAGAGACCGGGCGCTGACACGATTACAATGTGCCTCGAAAGAGCCGACCCCATTTCACTGGGCCTGAGTCCGCTGTGGCCTCTGGCGGGGGCGGGAATGACCGCCCAGCAGGACAACACCCACGCCCCTGGGGTGCTCCTCGGGCCTCACGTGCCTCACCCTCACCCTTGCAAACACGGCGGAAGCAGACTCCCGGCCCATTTCTGCAGAGTGGCCTAGAGCCAGCCGGACAGGGTTAGGGAGGCCAGCGGGGGTGGAGGCGGGCGGATGGCAGAGAAAAGCCTTTTTGACAGCACCGGGGGCGGGGGGGGCTGTGGCGGGGGTAGGGGGCACACGGAAAACCCCTGCGAACAGACAGGGACGCAGCACGGGAGCTGGGGCCACTCCTTGGGGGGCAGCAAGGCACCACTGCCGAGGGGCCCCAGGAGGCCCCAGGGCCCCGAGAAGGGCCTGCTCTCCCGGGAGCCCGTTTACAGAGGCGGGCGTGTGCAGAACGTTCGGAAAGATCGGCCTCCCAAGTGGCAAAAACCACCACAGGGTTAAAGGGGGGGGAGGTGAGCATTCAGGGACCCCAGGAGCTGTCTGTCATCACCAAGAACAGAGCGGTTTCTCGAGTCACCCCAAAGCAAGCCAATGGCAAAGGGCCGACTGGTCCTCTTGTCTCAGCACGAACTAGGAACTCAGCACTCGTTGGTTCGGAAACAGCCTTCTCCCGACTAGTTTTGCCGCCTTTTGGAAGATGTCAGAAACTCGAAAAGCCAGTCCTGACGTGGGCACGGACTGCCGCCACGGCACCGCCCCAGGCAGGACAGGGACTGGGGGGTGCTCGTTTTCGGTCCCTGGGGAAGCTGGCGGCCCCGTTTCCTGCCCTCGGCTGAGCCAGCTGTGGGCGTGGTGCAGGGCCAGAGGGGCGGGGACCAGAAGTCCCGCACCACTTACCCCTGCACAGAGAGGCTCGGCTTTGCCGTGTGTGCGGCTTGGACTCAAGGACACTGTGGCCAGCTCCCTGGCATCACCTCCCGACGGGGCGGAAAGGGCACGAGGCGGGTGGGGTGTGGGGTTCGAGGAAGACATCTAGGCTTTCCAGCGAGGAAAGGCTATCTGACTCGCCCAAGGGCTTCCCCCACTGCTGTCCCCTCCGGAGCCCCCAGAACCAGCAGCGGAGAAGGGGTCGGCGCGGCCGTGAGCACTCCGGCACGGGGGACGGTCCGGCGCGCTCTCAGGGAGGGAGTCCAAGTTCACGGTGACCGCTCAGAGAGCTGTTCTCAGGGCACTGCTGCTGTGTGTGTGTGTGTGTGTGTGTGCGCGCAGGCACACGCAAGCAAGCGTTTTCAGATCGTCCCTCTCCTCTCCACAGGGGTGAGGGCAGATGATTCCCGTGTGTTTTCTGCTGGAGAGAAAAATGACTTGAAAGAAACTGTGACAGAAACCTGATGCTAAAAGACTATGGATTTGGGGCTTTTGACAGTCGGCGTACGAACCACTGAGCAAAGAGGAGGAGGAAATGACAGCTGAGGCTCGGTGTCGCCGTGGCAGAGACAACAGGCATCTCCGAGTGACACACACGGCGGCCCCCAGGGTCTATTTTCATCGCCCCGTGTTTACGGCAGAAAGACGGAGGTGTCAGCGGTTCTCCGCGAGCGGCCTCAATCACACCATAATCACGGCTGTTGGGGCGGGGGGGGGCGGTGGAGGAGGGGTGCGAGGAGCCGGGGCAGGGGGGGCCCGGGCCGGGGGAGAGTGGACCGAGGAGGGAGAGGTGGGGCCAAAACAGCTGCTGCCACTTAAATTCTTGTCTGTTCCCGAGCCTGCCAGGTTAGCCTGGATTGAGCAATTTGGCAGAATTGAGTGGGAAGGGAACTCAGCCAGAGGTCGGGGTCGGGGGGTGGGGAGGTTGGGAGTGGGGGCACCTGGATCAGACAGGCTCTGGTCCTCTGGGAGAGCAGTGCCCAGAGGCAGGGATTTGGAAACGCCAGGGGAAGGGAGGTTGGCTGGAGCCCAAGGGCATCCCTGTTAGGTACCAAGGCCAAGGAGGGAGGTGCAGTTGCCATGGTGACGGGGAGGCAAGTGAAGGTGGGACGGTAACCATCCGCTCTGCTCCTGGTGTCCCCGGGCCCACCGGGCCACCCCAGGCTGCGGGGAGGGCGAGGGCCTTTGCTCGCCAGGGCCCCCTCCCCTCTCCGCCCGGAAGGTTCTCCCTGTGCGGGGCTTCTGCTAGGTGGGCAGGCGGCCCTCGCTCCTTCTTGGCCGAGAGTAGAGGAGCAAGGAGGAAGTGAGAACAGGGAGAGCAGGAGAAAGATGGGTAAGGCGGAGGGAGAAGGGCAAAGAGTGGAAGGGAAAGAGTACAGGGAAGAGAAAGCCGGCAATGAGGAGGAGGAGGAGGAGGAGGAGGGGGCGGCGGAGAAGAGGTGGCCTCAGGCGGAGGGGAGACCCCGAGAGGCAGGCTGGGAGAGGGGCGAAGGCCAGGGAAGGACAAGGACAGACCTGGCTCCTTCTTCTCTGCTTTCCTCCTGTCTCACCCCCCGCCCCCCCCTTCTCCTCCCCACTGATTTCATTTACTTCACTTAATTAGCCCCCCTCCAGAGCTAAAAAGGTAATGTGATAATGACGATGTGAACAGCCACAATGCAGCGAAAGCTACCCCATCCGCGGTCTCCCTGGCCCCCTGCCCCTTTGACCCCGCGGCCCCTCGTGCCACTGAGCCGGCCACCCAGGGCCACCCCAGACCCACGGCACTCACGCAGCCCAACTCCCTAACCCCCCAGCCCCCGAAACGAAACAAAACAAGCCCTTAAAGAATTTCAATTATGTGCTTTGTAAAATCAATACAAACGACATTTTCCCCTTGTACGCCGAGATAGGGACAATAGCCTTCCTGCTCTGCCCTCGGTTGTAATTGGCAATTAGCAGCATCTCCCATTACTGGGGACTTAATAAAAACCTTGCCGTGGGCGCGCCCATATGTCCCGAGTTACTGCCCAGCTCTTTCTTTCTCACTAGGAGTCACTGGGAGCGGGGAAACGAACACAAGCTATCCCCCCCAAATTAGGAAGCCACTTTCTTCTCTGCCCCCCACAACCCAAGTGAGAAAACAGGCGAGTTAGAGCTTCCAGAGGGAGAGGGTGATGTCGCCCATGGCTGCGTCGCCCGGGCTGCCTGCCTTTGACAGCTGGGGTCACAGACAGGGGAGGCCCCGTGCCCAGGGTCACGCAGCACGCTCCTGGAGTGGATCCCTCACCGTTTCGCCCCAGGACAGCACAGTCCTGACTGAACCCCTGCTTTCAGGGGGCAGCCCCGTGGGCGCGCAAACACCCAGGACATGGGTGGGGGTAGGCTGCACCCCAGGGATCTGCTCCTCAGGGGGCCAGGGGTCCGACCCGAGGAGGAGGCAGAACTGCCCGCCAGTTTCATGGCTTTGACCTTCAAGGGGATGGCGCCCACCCCCCCCAGTTCTGGGGGAGAGGCGGAGTCCACCATCCAGGCTCAGCACCTACGGTGGGCCATGAGCTCTCCGTCTCTGAGCTGCAAACAACCCATTGCACAGATGAGGAAGCTGAGGCTCAGAGAGGCTCGGCTGCTTTCCCGATGGCGATGGAGCCAGGATGGGGCCACAAGTCGGGCACCAAAGCCTGGACACACTACCCCAGCCCCCCTAGGCTCCAGAGGCCCGGCCCCCCTCGGACCCAACCACCGCCCAGTTGGCCCCCTGGGGCAGCTCCTCGCTTTTCCAGGGCTCCCGGGGCACCTGCCCTAGTCCACAGTCTACCAGCAGAAGCCTAGTCTCCTGCCACCTCCTCCAGGATGTCTTCCCAGGATAGCCCAGACCAGGCCTCTAGTCACTACCTCCTTGACTTCAGGTTTGCTTGGTGCTCCCTGCCAAACAGGACGCCATTTCTCCGCGCGACCTCTGGCCAGTCCTCCTCTTTCCAACAAGGGAATTTGTTTTCACTGTATGTGCCAGTCCTGATGACTGGTGGCGAACCGCCTGAAGCACCGAGACACCTCTGCAGCCGATCGGCGATGCCCGCCGTGGGCCTGGGAGGGCCACGGCGACAGGGGCCTCAGTGGGCACCCGTGAGCCCCACGCACAGCCCTCAGGGGGCGTGGGTGCCTGGTCCTTGCGGCACGTGCTCCTGGGGCCACAGCCACTGCTGGGACACCCCCGCCACTCCAGCCGCTGCCACGACACCCCGCTGGGCTTGCACCCGCAGGGACACACCCCAGACTGAGCTCTTAGCCTGTCCAGATCTGGGGTGTCGTCGGTCCTGGTCCCGCCACCGTCGTGCCCGGGACTTTCTCTGTCTGTGAAACAAGGGCGCAGGTCGTTGGCTGCCCAAGGCCCCTCCCAGGTCTGCCTTGGACGATGCACATGGCGCCGGCTCCCAAGGGCAGGCAGAGACAAAGGCACATTTAATCAGACGGTGACACAGGTAAGGAGACAAAGGTGCGAGCGGAGGATGGGGAGCAGCTGATGAGCCACATTGTTCTCGACAAGGCCTTCCCGAGAGTTCCACCTAGGCCGTTTCCGTACCAGCCCTGCCTCCCGCTCCCCAAACCGTTTGGCGATAAACCCCAACGGTTTGGAGCCCTCGAGACGGGCTCCCACGCCCACGCCCATTACTCCCCCCAGGAGACACAGGCCCCGGAATGACCGGTCCAAGGGGCAGACCTGGGGTGCGAACCCCAGCCTCCCGCCTCCCGCCTCCCGCCTCCGCGCCCTTTTCCCACAGCTGAAGTCCGGCCGCCGCCTCTCTCTCCGGATTTCAGAATCTCAGTAAAACGCCCTCAAGGGCAAAGGCCGTGCTGACATCTTGGCCCGGGTTTACGCGGTCGTGGTCTTTTCAAACGGACCCCGAGCAAAGCGACAGGGACACCTGCGGGGGGGCCCCAACCCCACCACGGGCATTTAAAAAGTCCAAGCGCCCCCTTTCGGGGCCCTAACTGCCCAATGCGTGCCCCCTTCTCCTACAGCGCCCACAGCCCAGCTCATCACAGACCCTCAGGGAGCCGAGATCCCCGGAAAGGGTGGGGAAACTGAGTCTTCGAGGGGAGGGCGTGGTGGAGATGCCTCGGTGAGTGGCGGACAAAGGGAATCACGGGGTTCTGGTACTAAGAGAAGAGAGGGGCACCTTTGGGGACCACCCTCCCCTCCCTCCTGGCTCAGCCGGAGGTGGGCATGGTGGAGCCGAGGGGGCCGCCCTTACCTGGAAGAAGCCCCCACCTGCCACCTGAGGCCACGTCCAACGCTGGGACAGGCCCTCAGGCCCCGGCCCCTTGCAGCTACAGTGCAGCCCGCAGCACCCCCCCCCCCCCCCCCATGCCCGCCCGCCTCCTCAGTTCAGCCTTAACGATCACAAAATCAGCCCTGCGCTGCCCGGAGCCTTGGAACCCGGCGGAACTGCCCGGGGCACCGGAGAGCCTGCCCCCTCTCTCCTCCCGGACACCGCTGGGCGCCTCCCTGCCCAGGGCAAGGCCCTCCTCACACAACCCCCCGCAGCCGGCGGCCAGGCGCCCCCATTCCCACTCCACGGTGGGGGCGGATGGCGCATGCTGGGGGCGGAAGGACCTGTCCTGAGTCTGACTGACGTGGCGTGGGAGTCGCAGCGCCCGCCTGGGACGGGGACCCCGGGGGGGGGGGGGGCGTCCCGGGATGGCGAGCGGACCCACCTCGAGACTTCATCCCGATGAAGCGGTTCTCCACGATGTCGATGCGGCCCACGCCGTGCTTGCCCCTGCGGGGAGAGTGGGTGGGGAGAGTGGGTCATGGGGGCTGGTGCTGCCGGCCACAGCCGGGCTGTGCCCACCCCAGGGCCACCACCATGCAGGACGTCGGGCGCCGCCTTGGGCGCCTTGGGCTTCAAGGACGTCTGAGCTGGGTCACCCGGTCCAACCACCCACGGTGCACGCGGGGAAACAGAGGCCCAGACAGGGAAGGGATGGCTCACTCGGGTGACGCGGTGAGTTTAGTTCGCAGCTCCCGTCACGCCCATCACGGGTCTCGTGTGGCCCCAGCCCTAACCCCTGTTCATCGTCCCTCCTGCCCCGCCTCGGGTCCAGCCCAGCACTTGGCGGGAACAGCCGGGCTGTTCCGAGGGGGCAGCAGACCCCCTGCGGTGGGCACTTTTCAAGACCAAGGGCCACCAGGACTCGCACCAGAGACTGTGCCAAGGCCGCCCCTAGGACGCGGCCTGACCTCCCTGGCCCCTGAGCCTGACCGTCGGCCGCCACGGGCCAGGCCGGCACGGCCAGACTGCGGCTTCCCGGGAGGGGGGCAGGGCGGAGACACTCACGCAACTTCGTTCAGGTACGTGAAGAGCTCCAAGGACGTGCGGTGGGCGGTGCCGTCCTTGACGTTGGTCACCTTCACGGGGACCCCTGCGGCGGGGAGGACAGGGCAGTGGGCCTCCGGGCTGGCGCTCGGCGGAGGAGCCTGCGTCTGCGCCCCCCCGCCCCCCACCCTCTCCCCCGCCCGCCACGCCTTAAACGGATATGACAGATATGGACCGCAGACGACCCCTCGGGAAGCCCTGTGCGGGCTGAGGCCCGCTGGGGGAGGAGAGGGGGCGAGCGAGCCCCCCAGAATGAAAGGAAAAGTGCAATAAAAACGCTCTCCCCCACCCTTCCCATTCTCTTCGCCCCTTTTGCATTTAGGGGCTGTGAAATTGGAACCAGGCCCTGAACTAATTGAATTTCACGCTCCACCATTGTCTTACGCCGGGAGCACCTTCTGTCCCACCAGTTACCCGGGGGCTGGGGGGCCGGGGGCCGGGGGGCCGAGGTGCGGCCGGGCGCGCACACACACGCACGCACACACACACGCACACACACACAGAGCCCCCTGCGTGTCTGTCAGGCAGACCCCCGCGCCCCCAGCCCTGCACCCCAGACCTGCGCGCAGCCCTCTGATGGATGGGGGTGACGCGGTGCCCGCTGCGGCGGGCGAGGTGTCGGAGGCGGCCCCGCGTCCCGAGACGCCGGGGCCCCGGGGTGGCGGGAGGGCAGGAGGGAGCCTGCCGCTCGGGGAGGGGTGGGCCCGGTCGAGGGGGATGGGGCGGGGGGGGCAGTGGGTGGGTTCGGGGGTTGACTTTGAATAGCAAGGGGCACTTTCTCGAGCGGTGTGAAATGAGCAATAAATGTATTAGGGGACTAACAAGAGAGCTGTAACAGTGACAAAGGGAGGCTGTTCAAAGTTGGCGGCTAATCCCCCACCCATCTGCCCAGCTCATTACCATGGAGCCCGCGATGGGTGCCAATCAGGGCTCAATAGCGCCTTTCGAGTCTTTATTAGCCCAGGCGGCGCTCGCTCACGGCGCTGTCAGCCTCCCCATTCTTAACCCCCATTTCCAGGGGTTTTATAACTTGGTTGTAAATTGCTATTAAATGTAAGTCTGCCCAATAATGAACCTTAAGCCTCTCCGGCCACCACCGCCCCCCCCCCCCGCCCTCCCCTGTCCCTTTCTCTCCCTCCCCCCGTCCCATTATCCCGGCCTCGGACGGGGCCTGGCCCAGAAAGGGGCTGACATTGTTGGTGCTGCTGCGGAGAAAGCCTCTTAGCCTTTAAAATAGTTAATAATTAGATTAAAACTTCAAATAAATTAACTAGCGGGTGCAGGGGACTGGGCAGGGGAGGGCCCCTCCCGTCCCTTTTTTCCAGACGGTCCCCCGATCATGAAAATGGATCACGTCTCCCCTCCCCGGCTCTCTCCCCCGCACCGCTCTGCCGTGCTCCTGGGGGGGCCTGTGGGGGCGGGGGCAGTACCTGCGTCCGCCCTTCCCACCCCCTCAGAGATGATGCCCAGAAGGCCACACGCCCGTGAGCCAGGCCTGGGGCAGACAGAGGGCCTAGGAGGAACTCAGAGCTCCAGCTGCCTATGGGGGCCTCAGACCGAGGACTCCACGGTCCCCACGTGGCATGAAGTTCAAGGGTCTGACCAGATAAGCAACAATGAAAGTGCCCACTGTCTCAGCAAGGCTCTTGGGAAAGGCCAGGAAGAGGCGGGTGACTGGGGTTCGAGGAGCCTCTGTGCCCTCCTGCCCCTTCTCAGGTTCTCAAACTCCTGCCCAGTGCCACCTCCTCCAGGAAGTCCCCCTGAGTTTCCCGGCCTCCTGGAAAGGTCCTCTCCTCACACACCCTGAGCCTGGTCCTGCTCCTCCCCTTGCCAGGTGCACCTTGCCCTCCCTCCATCCCCCAGGGCAAGGGGTGGCGCCAGGCTTGAGGCTGGGCACTCAGTCCAGGCCAGCAGGCGCTTCTTATTGCTAGCTGTGAGAATGAAGAGGTCAGGACTCGAGCAAGAGTGGGGTTCGAACCCTGGGGCAGGGCGGGAGGCGAAGCATCAAGCAGCTAAGGGAGGGCTAGCTGAGGCTTTCGCTCCACAGGCAGCGAGGCCCCAGAGGCCAGCTCTCTACGCGGAGTGACTTCACCAAAGGGTCAAGAAGATGGCGAGGGGGCGGCTGGGACGGGGGTGCCCTCACTCTGAACCTGGCGCCCTTGGCGGCCTCGGTGGGTGGAGGCTGAGGGTGCCCTGGAGGCTCTCTGGGTCTTGCCACCCGGCCGGAGGGGGAGGCGGGGAACCCTTGAGCAGAGCCCTGACGGGCGGCCACCTACCTTTCTTGAACTCGATCTCCAGGATGTCAGGGGTGTTGGGGCCTTTGGCGGGGTCCTGGGTCTTTGTGTAGAGGCCGGGAGGCGCGTGGTTCTGACCGAAGACAGAAGGAGGTTGGTGACTGTGGTGGCCAGAGCCCAGCCATGCCATGCCGGTCCCCGGGGGCACCCTGCACCCCAGTCACCTCCTGCAGACATCTGCACCCCTCTCCAGGACTGGGGGGGCTGTTGGCACCCACCCACCCCCCTGGCACCGTCCCGCGAGCCTCCCAGCCCCCAGCCCGGAGCCGTCCCCGACTGCCGGGGGGCCCGGGAGACAAAGGGCTCAACAAATCAGACAATTTTTCCCCTCAACTTGATCTCATCTCTTTCTCCGACGCCCCCACAGCTGGAGGCAGAATAGCGGGAGAGGAGCAAGTCAGGCAGGAAAAGTGCGACTTTGGAGGCGCGAGGCGGCACTGGCGGGCTTCCCGGGAGCGGGCGGGCGGGCGCGCTCCGCAGCCGCCCGGGATTGGGGCTTATTCTGCGCTGACCGCAAAGCTAATGACTGCGCGTGACCCTGGCAGGTGCTCCAGCGAGCCGAGCCGTCCCCGGGGTCCCCGGGGTTAATACTCACAGGGAGAAAAGAGAAGAGCAAAGCGAAAACCCATTTGGAAACACATCAACCTTTCTGTATACGTTTTCTTGGGCGTGTTGGGAAAGCGGAGGAGGGAGGCCGGCCGCCTGGAGCTCTCGGAACTCCCTCCTGCCTCCGAGGCCCTGGCTCCCCCCCAAGCCCCCCACTCCCAGCTTTGGCTTGGGCCCTGGCCACAGTGGGGACGGGGCCCCATCCCTAGGGCCTTATGCTCTCGTCCCTCCTGTGGGCACCCCAGGCCCAGCTGCTGGCCACCCGCCGACGGCCTGGGAAGGGTGGTCCCTAGATCTAACATTCAGGCGCCGTTTTCCATCGACAGTTTCCTCTGCGTTCTCAGCAGCCGGGTTCGGTGAGAAGGTCAAGGATTGGGGAGGTCTTTGGCAAACAGGAGCTGGGTTTCCGAGGGGTGGAGGGCACCCCCAGAGCCGGCGTCGGGACCGCAGGCCGTGCGCCGTGGCCAAACCGCTTCACCCCTCGGAACCTCGGTTTCCTCGTGTGCAAAGCGGAAGAAATGGTGCCGGTCTTTGACTATCGGACGGTTTCTGGGCAGAGGCCGTCTTTACCGGACGTAGAAGTCGCCCACGAAAATGCCAGGAGGGCCTGGTGCAAGCTGTGCCGGCTCTGCGGTTGGCGGGGGAGGGGCGCCGGAACGGACTCCCGGTGACGCCCCTTCCCGGACAGGCCGGCCCTCAGAGGCGCCTGCGGCCACTCTGCTGGTGGCTCTCTGTAAGGGTGACCGACCGCTCCAGCGCCCACACCCGAGAAGCCCCCCAGTCCTGGCACACGGGGACGGCGGACCCCCCCGGCTCTGCTTCCGAGCTCGGCCGGGACGGCGGTGCTGGAGCCCCTGGCACCTCCAAAGCGCCATGTGACTTGGGGCCAGCCTCGCCCCTTAACTGTGTCTATTTGTGGGGCGGGAACGAGGACTCAGAACCAACCTCAAAGACAAACCCAAAGACGAGAAGGGTCCTTAAGGACCCTCAGCCTGATGTCTGCGTGGCCAAGATAGAAAACCAAGGACAAAGGAGTGGCTTGTCCGGGTCACCCGGCCCGACCCCACTGATGGGAGGGCCAGTCCGTGGAGTCTGGACTCTCTGTCCAGTGCTCTCTCCATCCCCCCCACGCTGATTCCCGGCCGCTTTGGCAGCCCGAGGGCTGAGAGACAGCACGGGGGATATAGCCAGGGAGAGCCCGCTTGGTTAGCCATGGGGACAGTCACGTGGGAGTTTCAGAGAAATGCCCCCCAGCCCCACCAAGCCCTTCCAACCTCCACATTCCCTGGGCACGCACGGGCCTGACGGCCATCTGCAGCCAAAGGCAAAGGGAACCGGGGCTTGGGGCTCTGGTGACCCACACGGCTGGGCAGTCCCCTTCTCACCCGCCCGGGGCTCCTCACTGGGCCCCCAGCCCAGGCCCAGGCCCAGGCCCAGGCCTGGCTCAAACCAGCGTGCCAGCACCGTTCACCCAGCTCCCCACCCTCCCACCTGCACCGGCGCAGTGCCTGACCCTCCCGTTGCAACCTGGTGCTTGTCCCTTTCTCCTGGCCACACTTGCCCCACACAGGATGGGGACAGGAGACAGGAGGTGCAGGCCCCAAGGACAGCAGCCCAGCGCTCAGCCGTGCAAGTGGGAGGCCGCTGCCAGTGGCTCCCGACCCCCCACCGCCCGACAGCGCCAATTAAATAAGATAACTAAATAGAAATGAGGTGACATTTGCTTTGCATTCCAAGGTGGCTCACGCCTGCCTTTTTTTTTTTTTTTACTCCGCCTCCTAAAAGCCCAGTTCAAATGACAAATAGTTTGTTGCTGAGTATCAATACCATCTATTTATCCATCCCAGCGGGAGGACTCACTTCCAATGTCAGCTGTATGTGTGTGTGTGTGTGGGGGGGGTTGTGGGGGATGGAAGAGAGTGAAGAGAGAGAGTGAAGAGAGAGCGAGAGAGAGAGAGAGCGCGAGGGGTGGGGCGGGGCGGGGGGAGCGGGGAGCGGGGAAAGAAAGCACGGAACAGGCCGGGGAGGAGAGATTGGAACAAATGGCCCATGAACTGAACCATGATGTACAGGCATGATCGATGCCGCGGAGGGTTTATTCATCCGTCAGATATGGCGGCCGGCACTGAATGAACTCTTTCACTGTGGGCCCTATGAAGTTAAAGCAAGTAAATTTCTATCTTTCTTCGCATTAGCTGCCTCATTGCCCTTCAATCAGCCCTCACGGAGGCAGAAAATGGCCCCACCATCTGCCTTCAAACGCTCCCTCCGACAGGTCTCGGGCTTTTTTGGGAGCGGGGGAGGGGGCGCCGGGTGCCCTGAGCTCCGTCTCCCCGGCTCCTCCCTTGGGGGCCGGGGCGGCTCGGGCGCATGGTTTCTCCCAGGCCCCCAGCTGTTGCCAACTCGTTTCGGGCACCTGAAGACAACTGCCCCCCCACGCACATCAGACCCAGAGGTGCGAGTGGGGGGCCTGGAACTTAGCCTGGGGGAGCCCCCGGCCAGCATAGCCCCTCGCCCTGCGGAGCACAGGCGGGGAGCGCAGGGCCAGAGTGGCTGGCCCCCTGGGTCCTGGGCTGGCCCCCCACTTCTCATCAGGAAGGAGGTCTCCCCCTGGGCTCACACCCAGCCCAGCCTTTCCTCCCAGAGATGCTGAGCCGGCCTGAGGACGGAGGGCGGGACCCCCAGCCCTATGTATGCTCCAGGCCTTGCCCTGAGCCACGGACAGGCCAAGTGGCTTTTGATGGCTTGGACGGGAGGGAGGGGGCGGGCACTGTGGTCTCCCACTGCGTGCATGCGCAACCAGGGGCTCAGAGAGGCTGAGTAACTTGCCCAAGGTTGCAGAGCAGTAGTAGAAGCAGACTTGGATTCAGACCCAAGTTCCCGAGCTCTGGGACCTGAGCATTAGCCTTCCCTCCGTGACTGGGTGGCAGAACTCGTAAAAAAAAAAAACCTCTCTCCAGAACTTACTGATCCACGCCCAGTCCTCGTCAGAGAGGAGGCCTGGGAGGCAGGGGGCCTGCGGCCCCAGCAACACGAGGACCTGCACCCGCCACCCCTCTGCTCCCGGCCCTGCGCCCCTGGCCCTGTGGTGAGGGCCCGCAGGCTGTGAGGGGAGGGGGTTCCCAGTGTGCTCGCGCCCCGCAGGCTGGAGGACACCCCGCCTGGAAGCCGCTCTGCTGTGCTCAGCCCCCCGCCCGCCCCCTTTGGCGCTGAGTGACTGGCTAATTAGGGGTGGCCGGCCTGAGCGTCTCGGGGTCAGCAGAGCATGAACTGGAAAAACCTGTGGCCAGCAGGCAGCAGCCTCATGGGGCCATCAGCCTCCAGGGGGCAAGGGTGCGGCCCTCTCGAGTGACACTCAGGCTGAGGGGGTGAGACGGGTGGGGGGAGGCCGTGAGCAGTGGGGGACCCACAGGGGCCAGAGGGCCCGCGCCTGTGATGGGGGGTGACCTGGGCACCAGCCCTACTCCCTTGTGGGGCTTCAGCTCCCCCCTGCCCATACAATTAGGGAGCTCAGCGCCAGAAGCCAGAGAGAGTAGGCCGGGAAAACGCTGAAGCCGGGCCTGGCTCCAGAAATGGCCACTGACACACCCTCCATTGCCACGCTCAGACCGAGAGCCCCGGTCCCTGTGGGGAGTCGAGCTGGGACCTCCCTGCCCACCTGGGCATCCTCCCCTCCAGCTGGGCTTCTTGGACCCCCCAGGCCCAGCTGCCCGAGCGCCCCCACCCCCAAAGCACACGTCTTCCCTAACCTCAGACAAGCAGCCCGCCCCACCCCCAAACCAGCCCTCCGGTGCGGTGCGGGGCTGAGCTGGGCAGGGCAGGAGACGCACTCCCGCGGGGACAAAGAGATTTTTCTCTCCCCGGGATAGATTCCCCCCTGCCGCCCCCAGCTCCCACGGTGGGCAGGGGGAGACACAAAGGGAAACCCCCCGGGAAGAGAAACCCTAACCTTCAAACGGCCGTGGCCCAGCTGGGGAGGCTGGGGACAGGATGGGGTGGCCTGCCTCGCAGGCACGGGGCGCAAACCCAGACAAGTGGGTCCTGAGGCTCTCATTCTCCCCCGCCCTCCCCCCCCCACCAGCCCCCATCCAGGCAGCAGCGGCCAGAGAGCCAGTGGGCCCCCCCCCCAGTGTCTCATCTGCCTAATTGTTTCTTTACTGTCGCACAATCACGCTCTCTCTCCGTGCTGCCCTGAAATACTTCCCCCATTCATCCCGCAGCAATTAGAAAAAGCACAGGGTGTGGGGAGGGGGGGTGGGGGGTGAGGATCTTAAAACGTAGCACGGAGTGGGCAGGTGGTGGGGGTCTGGACAGGCAGGGCTGGCCCCAGCCCCGAGCCCGTCCCCCGTGAAATTTCAAATTAGGCTACAAACACATCAGACAGCATGGGAGGAAACAGAAATTACCTTGGGGTTCTCCAGGATTCCTGCCTCGTAGCTGCAGAGAGAAAGGGAAGATAGGGGTGATCAGGGGAGGGACAGACGGACACAGCTACACCTTGACCCCCACCCCCACCCCGCACCACGTGACTGGTCTGCCCTTTTCTCCGCCAAAGCAACAGCTGCCAACCTCGGCCGGAACATTCTGGGCCCACCAGTTGGCTGCGGGAGCTGCAGGTGGCAAGAGTGAGCCTGGGACATTTCTCTGTCCTCCAGGAGCCTTCACACACGCTGTCCCCTCTGCTTTCAAGGCGCTTCCCTGCACCCTGGCTGGTCCCGTCTTGCCCTTGAGCTTTTGATCTCAAACGCCCTTCCCGAGAGAAGCCCCGATGCCCCAGCAGAGGCCGGGCGCCCGGCGTCCCCCCTGGGGCACACAGCAGAGCCGCAGGCAGAGCTGTGAGTGAGTCGCTTAGGATGTGGGCCGTCTGTCCTCCCCCGAGTGCCCTGTTCTGTCAGGGCGGGGACTGGGGGTGTCCGGGGGCCACTGCACCCCAGCCCCGCCCAGCAGCGCCGGGCGGGCACTGTCCCACCTGATGTGCATGAGGTTCTCGTCCATGCTCCACGGGCTCTTGGGCGTGACCGGGATGGGGATCCCGTGTTGCTGCGGGGAGAGGAGACGGCGCAGGCGTGAGGCGGCTTGGAGTAGACGCAAGGGTCAGGCCCAGCGGCCTCGGTTTTCTTTTCTTTTCTTTTTTTTTTCAGCCCCACCCAAGGACATTTTTTCCTTTGCTCTTAGAGAGGGAGGAGATGGAGAAACGTTGACGCGCGCAAGAAGCGCCGATTGGTTGCCTCTCACACGCCTGGACCAGCGGTCACATGCGCCTGCACCCAGACTGGGGATCGACTCGGCAGCCCTGCACCTCTGGGGACAAGGCTCCACGGACCGAGCCACACCAGCCGAGGGCCTTGGTTTTCTCCGAAGGTCACGGGCAGCCCGGAACTCTGGCCCCTCTGCAGGCAAGGCCCTGGACCGGCCTGTCTCCCCCTCCCCACCCCGGGCTGCCTTGGGGGGGCAGTGGGGACCCCCGGCGCTGGACGTGCCCACGCAGGACCCGGGAGCCCAGTGCCCGAGATGCTGGAGAGTGGACGCCGACTTTGAAGGTTCCTTCTGGAAGATTCTGGGCTTATGCTTCGAGGGCCCTGAAGCACTCAGAGTGTGCCAGGGGCTATGTGAGGGTCTCCTTGCACGGCCGGTGCCCCCCCACGGCGACCCCATGAACGGGAGTAAACTGGACTTCCCCGGGGTCTCCATGGAGGCGGCAGCGCCCACAGAGGGGCTTCAGGCCAAGCCAAAGCAGAGAGGGACGTGTGTCTGCTTCCGGCTCGTGGGTCTCGTCTGCGACCCTCTCCCTGACAAGGATGGCCCAGGAACACCCCCGCCTTCCCCACTGGTTCTGCTTGTGTTTTGCTTCCCAAGCGGCCCAATCCAAGGTTCAAGGGGAGAGCCCAGCCCCGTCAAGACGCTGAGCCCGAAAGGCTACCAGCGGTCGCTCAACGCCACCTGACTTGGCCTTTCGGGTTACAGGTGAGGCAGGCCCCCCTGGTGGCCCCGAGCTCCCTGGCCGACCCCAGGCGGGAACCCAGCACCCAGTGTATGAGGATGCCCTGCTCGCCCCTCCACGCACACCCGGCATGCAGGGCGGCTCAGAGGCCCCGCCCGGCCACCCTTGACACCAGCGAGCCTGGACGCTCCGCCCCCCAAGCACCCTTTCGGCACCTCACCCCGGGGGTCCCAGAACCTCGGAGGTGCGGGCCTTCGAGTCCCACGGGCATCACCCCCCACCCCTCCTGACGGGGCTCCCCCTGGGCGTTCCCCTCTCTCCCACGAAGCAGGGAAAGTTTCCTCCATCAGCACTTCAGGATTTCAAAGTTAATTAGGCTGAACCCTCTGGGGCTCTGTCGCCGGGAGACAGCCCACATCCATGGCAGAACTGTGTGTGTTCTCCCGTTCAAACCGCACGAGCGCAGGAGTTTCAAGGCTGCTTGGTGTTTGGGGGCCACTTAGCACCCCCCCAGGTTTTCCCAGAGTCGAGTCCACACGCTCATCCTATCCAGGTAGGGGGGCCAGGTGTGGGGAGCGGGGGCCTGCAGGGCACCACGAGGGCCAGGCGGGGCTGAGAAACCAGGGCCGGTCCGGAACCTTCGCTTGGAGGGCGGTTTGCAAACACTCTTGCCCCCTCTCTCCCCCGCCGGGCCTCGGGCAGAGCAGGGAGAGCAGAAAAGGAGGGAAGGCAAGGAGGAAAGAGCACGGGGGGCAGCCCCCCCCCAACACTGGGAGACACGCACAGTCCAACACGGGGACAGACCCTGACCAGAGAGACTTCGGTTTCCCCTCCCCTCTGTGTCCTGACGCCCCCACCCCGACCCCCGCCCCTGCCCCAGGAAACTCGCGTTAAGATTAAGGACAGACAATAAGCCATCTTCCACGTGTACACAGGACACTGGCCTGCTTCCCGGCACCATACCTTAAATGCTGGCTTTTAAAAACTATGGTGGCGCCCTGGCTGGTGCGGCTCAGTGGACTGAGCACAGGCTGCGAACCAAAGGGTCACTGGTTCGATACCCAGTCAAGGCACATGCCTGGGTTTCAGACCAGGTCCTCAGTGGGGGGGCCTCATGAGAGACCACCACACACTGATGTTTCTCTGCCTCTCTTTCTCTCTCCCTTCCCCTCTCTCTAAAATAAATAAGTAAAATATTTTTAGAAATAAAAATAAAAAATGTGGTGACAATGCTAAATACGGCGCGATTCCGAGAGTTGCTCCCCTGGACGATGGACTTGGGGCAGCTGGGAAGGCAGCGAACGCGAGCTGCGCGTGCGCCTCCTCCAAGCGCTTTCCGGCCTTGGTGACGTCAGGTCCCGAAAGCGGGGGCTGCAAAGCCCCGAGGATTTTTGTCTAAGCCGAATCAGATCCTGCCCGGCTGTGAATCTCGGACAAAGCCCGGCTGCTGCTCAGTTATTCTGGTCATTCCCTGAGTGCAGACACGCGGCCTCCCGCGTGTAAGCTGCCCATTCCCCAGAGCTCAAGTCCGACCCCGGCCTCCGAGCGAGCGAATGTGGATGGCGGAGGAACCGGGACTCGTTTTAGCCGGGCCAACGTTCTGGTGGAAAAGGTTACGCGGCCCAGAACCCGAGCAAAGCGCCTTCTCCCCAAACCTGGAAGGAGGGACAGCGCTCCTGAAATTCGCCTCCGCTGGGAAACCCGGGGGCAGCTTTGTCTGGGGGTTCAACGGATCCCAAGGGCAGAGCTGGGGTCAGCCCTGGCGCGCTCTCCAACCCGGACTGCGGGCGTGAGAGCGTCGATGGGGCGGGGCCCCAATTCCTTACTCTCAAAGAGGAAACACGCTCCACATTCTGTGTGATCGGGGAGAGGAAGTGGGTGGGGGGTGGGGGGAAAGCCTCGCCAACCCCGTTCCCTTAATAGCTCTGCTATTTGACAATTTGTTTGGCAACATATGGGCTTGCTCTTATAAACTCCCCTCTTAATAATAAAACAACAGATGGTGCAGAAGATCTTCCCTCCGAGCGCTCCAGGTCTTAATGGGATGCTGGCGGCGGGGCAGGGCTGCGTCCCCGCCGCGTCCCCTGCCACGCGGCACCTTGGCTGCGGCGACAGCTCGCAGCCAGCCCCGGTGACTGCTATTTAAAAACCGGAGCAATTTTCTGCTGTGTGCGCCGAGCTGCTTTCGCCCGTCTGATTGATTGAGGCTGTTTGTCAAGGGCTGCCACGGAGTCGCTAAAAAGAAAGGTACCCTGGGGAGAGGCTAAGGATCTTGAGGCAAAACTTCTAATATGTTTTTATTGCAACTTGTACTTCAAAAAGGGCTGGCTCCACACCAGCCTTTGTCGGTCCCTGCCTCTCAGAGCCCCGACCTGTTCCTGGGAGAACACCGGGACAGGTAGCAGCCAGGTCATCGAGGGGCAGAAAATGGCCTGGCCCACACCCCCAGCTGTCCCCTGAGTGACACACACACAGAGGTGGCCCCTCGGAGAGGCCCAGCCCAGGCAGGGGCCACGCCTCTGCAGGGCTGGCCCAGGGGACAGGCGCCTGGGGAGGGTGGGCAGCCAGACGGTCCATCCCCCAGCATGGGGTCAGTCCCAGCCTCCAGCCAGTGGCCTAGACAGCCCCTGGGGGTTGGGGGGAGACGTGCAGGGGGCAGCAGGCGAGGGCAGGGGGTGGCAGTGGTGCAGGCCCTTACCTTGGCGTACTCCATCAGGTCGTTGCGTCCCTGGAACCGGTTGTAGAACTCAGGCATCCTCCAGGGGGCGATGACCTGCACATGGGGCAAGGGGTCAGTACTGGGGGCTCTGCTGCTGGCTTCTCCGGGCCCTAAAGCTGCAGAGCTGGCCTCTGTTAAGGGGCAGGGGACTCCAATGGCCACCCGGGGTGGGGCCTCCTGCCGCTCCCTGCTGACCCACGAGGCAGGTGGCTTTGGAGGGGCCCGAGCTCCACGGCAGGATGGTCATGTGTCCCCAGGTGGGTCCTGCCCTCTGGGCCTCAGTCTCCCCAACTGAGAGCTGAGGGTTTGGACGAGACAAGCCTCAAGTTTCTCGCTAGTCTCACTAGCGCCCTTGGTCAGAGGCCCAGCCCCCGCCCCACAAATGGGCTCATGGAGCTACAGCCACCCCACCTGACCTTGGTCCAGGACGGCACGGCCCAGAGATGACACATGCCACCCCCACCCTACTCCTCTGGCTCCCCTTGAGCTGCTCTGGGGGGGGAGGGCGGGGGGTCACAGCCAGACAGGGAGGGCTGAGTTCATTCCACCAGCAGAGGGGGCCGCAGAGAGACCCTCAGGACGAAGAGCCCCCTCTCACCCCCAGAGCCAGCTGGGACCCTGCCTCTGACACAACAGCCCCGCTGGGGGTGGGGTGTGTTATCTAGGTGACGGGCTGGTGTGATTGCTGGGCTGTGGAGCCCATGGGGGTGGGGCAGGGTGGCAGAAGGACCCCCCAGGGAATGAGCAGCCCTGGACCAGGGCACTGGAAGTAGAGGACCCTCCGGCCTCACGCCGGCTCCCAGAGCCCGGCTTGCACCCCCGCCCCCCGCCCCAGCCCAGCCCCTCCGCCCTGGCCCCCGGCTGGGAAAGGCTCAGAGCCCGGACACCGTGTGCACCCGCCCACAGCAGGTCAACTAGCAGCTCCTGTCCGAGGGCTTCACGGCCGCCCGGTGTTTGGGGTTGAAATGGGTCGCTAGAGCTCGTTACCGCTCACCTCCAGGCCCCGCTCGCGCCCCAAGCAGCTGCCGGGTGGTTAAAGTGACAGAGAAAGATGGTCCACTTAAGAAAAAAAATGAAAACCCTTTCAAGCCCCTTGGGGGCTTGGGGGCAGGCGGCACATCGCTCAGAGCTCCAGCTGAAGCGGCCTCGAAGGACCTCAGACCTACACCTGTGCCATCAGCACGGCAGCCAGGAGCCACCTGCGGCCGAGACCCGAAACGTGGCCGGTCCCCATCGTGAGATGTGCGGCACACGTAAAGCACACGCTGGGTGGGCCATGAAGACTTAGCACAAAAAAGGACGCACAACATCCCAGTAACTTTTTTATACTGCTGGCATTTTGATTGACACCCTTTTGGATGCATAGGGTTCAATACACTTTCTCATTAAAAAGATGTCACCTATTGCTGTGTATCATTTTTTTTTTAACATGGCCACTGGAAAAACTTAAACTAGCCGGGGGCTCGCATTTGTGGTGGGCATTACATTTCCATGGCTCAGCCTTGGGTGCTGTGCGCCTGGAGCCTGCTTCCCTGTGGGAAAGGGGGGCACCACCCAGGTGCACACTGTCCCCACACCCTCTCTGGACCCCATGCCCGCCCCCAGGGGCCTCAGCCCCCGGCGCCCACCCCGAGAGAAGCAGCCTCTTACCTTAATCTGGGGGGCCAGTGAGTAGCAGGTGAGCTCAAACCGGACCTGGTCATTCCCCTGCAACACGGAACGGGGCTGTCAGGAGCCGGAAGGGCAGTGGCGGGGGGCGGGGGGTGGGGGGCCGGGGAGCGGGCCTCGTCAACAGCGTGAGGCTGCTCGGGGCAAGCCAAGCCCACGGCTCCCCCAGCCTTCCGAAGTGGGCACTGTCACTCGCCGTTTTAAAGGTGAAAACGGGGTTTTCTTGGGGAGGAAAGGGCAGCCCCTGCCTGCAGGCAGCGTCGGGACCCCCGAGTACAGAGCCGAGCTGTGTGGTGGGTGGGTGAGCAGGACCGTGTGCCCATGTGCCCAGCATGTGTGGCGAATGCCACGACTTTTGTGTGTGCACTGGCGTGTCAGCGTGTGGGCACGTGGCGGAGTGCATGGGGTACGGAATCATAGGCCGGAGTGTGTGCACATGGGTGTGTGGGCAGGTGGCAAGATGGGGGTGTGCATTTCTGGGAGCACGGCAGGGATGCACGTGGACCATCACGTGTGTGCACACTTCAGGGGACACACCCATGTGCAGGGCTGGGGGCCTGGCCCCGCCGGGAGGAATCCTGCCTCCTCTCCGAGCCTCAGTTTCCCCATCCGTACAATGGCTGGTTGGAGGGTAGGGGTGGAACCAGGTGACTACTAAGGGCCCTTTGCTCCTCTCTGAACACAGAGGGAAACTGAGGCCCAGAGATAGAAGGGACTCATCCAAGGGCACCGAGCCTGGCCCAAGCCCCGCCCCCCGGCATGGTCGCCCCGCCTCCTCCTGCCTACGTTCTGTGCGGTAAGAGGAGAAGGCCGGACACCCCAGCGAGCTGACTGTGACGCCGGGGAGGAGGCTGCCCGCGGCGCTGGCCTCAGCGGCCCAGCCCAGACCCGGAGGGGCAATGGCTGCCAGCGTCCTGCCTGCCTCCCATCCGCTCGGCGGCCCGGAGGGAGACAGCGCCAGGGAAATAACAGAGGGACCTCCCGCCCACTGTGACAACAGCCGGGTGCAGAGAGCCAGCGGCGGGAATAACATGTTATTTTCCAGAGCCTTGTCAGGCGACACGGAAATAGAGGTTTCAGTCCTGCTCTGCAGAGCTGGGAGCCGAGGGGCACAGGCCGCTCCTGCCCCTTATCTCCTGGGGCCCCGAGCTGTACTGGCCAGCCCCCCAGAACACCCTCCGTCCAGGCCCTTTAGTGAGCCCCTACTACATGCTGGTTGTCACTGGGAAAGCCACCTGGGACCACTGGGATCTTTAACCCCGTTTTGCAGATCAGGAAAGTGGGGCTCAGAGAGGTAAAGTCACTCGCCCAACGTCACACAGCCAGCAGGCAACACGAATCCTGATAGTTCACACGTACTCAAAGCCCCACCGTGAGGAGCTCACTGAACCCGCGCAGCGGCCCTCCGAGGTGGGCTGTCTCGTGGTGTCCATCTCACAGATGGGCGATCAGGCACGGGGACCCTGCCCGAGGGCCCAGGGCCAGCGCCGTTCCCAGAGCAGTGGCCGCTACAGCAAGAAGCAGACTCACTCAGTAAGGCACACAATCTCATGTTGCATATACCCTGGCGATTTTTTCCCCCACGGGTTCACGTTTCCACAGAACAATGGTGGCTTGTGCCTCCTCAGAGAAGCACCCTGGGCTGGTGCCTGCCCATCCAGACCCGCCGGGGGGACCCCCATCTGTTCCAGAGCCACAGACCCTCCCAGAAGTCAAACAGGTTGCCTTGGTTCAAACTGAGTCCCAGACAAGGGCCCGTCTGGCCCTTCCACTCCCTAATTCCTGACCCCTGGCTCCAGGATAGCTCCCGGCAGCACCCTGGGGGGCCGAGAGGGGGGTGAAGCTGTCTCACACACACCACGCGCATCTGTGTGCTGACACACTTGCTGATACGTGTGTGAGCGTGGGTGCAGCGCCCCCTGGGACTGCAAGGGCTGCTGGGAGGGGTGGCCCATCTGCTCCCCGGCCAGCCACGCAGATGGCGCCACACACAAAACCCTGTCCCCGCACCCCTGCCCGAGTCTCAGGCTCAGATTCCCAGGCCCCTGTCCCAAAACTGGTGGGAAGGAGGCCCTGGAAGGGCCACCCAGCTTCTGAGCTCCTTGGCGGGGAGGGATTGGGGTCTTGGCCGGGCTTGGGGGTGGAGCCCAGCTTGAGTCTGTGCCCCGTGCCCCTGGGCTGGGTCCCGGGAGGGAAGCCGCTTCCCACCCCCACCCCCAGGCCTGGGCATGGTCTGCTCCCGCAGCCCGGGCTGCCCTGGCCCCTCGGCGGCGTCACCGGCCGACACTGGCTCCATCGGATGTCTCCGCGTCACGTCCCCCAGCCCCCGCTAGGCCAGGGCTCCCGAGTTCCTGGCGCCCCCCAGCCCCTTCTGTGCTGCGTCCCCGTGCGTGGGGGAAGGTCAGTGCTGGACGCGTGGTGCCCAGAGTGGACGAGCACATCGTGAGGGTGACAGCCGTGAGGCCGGGACAAGGACCCCCGAGGCCCTGGCTCCCTCATCTGGGAGAAGCCAGCAGCTGACCTGTCCACGGGCCAGAACCTCAGCACTGGCCTCGTCCACTGGGATCTCTTCTGCGTCTGTGGGGGGGGGGGCCCTGCCGCCTGCTTAGACCTGGCTCTTCCCTTCACGGGGAACCCCCTGCAGAAAGCTCTGCCGAGACGTCCTGCTGGGGTGTGCCCCAGGGTTGCCTGGCTCTGCCCTTGGGGGCCACAGGCCCCCCCCCCCGACACCTCAGTCCCTGGTGCCCGCCCCCAGGCAGCCAGGCCACCAGCCCCACCTGCCCCAAGCTTTGTAACTTTTCTGGTCCTCCCCACCCAGTTCAGGGAAATTGTCCCCAGAGCCCCAGGAGACACTGAGGCACAGGACTGTGCCTTGTCCACCCACCCCAGATGAAGCGACAGACCCGGGGTGCCAGGAACACCTGCCCGGGGACCTTTGCACCGCGGGTTGACAAGGCCCCGGTGATGTTTCAAGGCTGACTGTGCCTCTTTGGGACACTGACTGTTAACTGCAGGGACATCCCCAAGTTCCACGGGGCCACACAAGCGCTGCAGAGGGTGTGTCGTTCTTAGAACCACAGCCCTGCAGGACCAGCAGGGGTGGGGGGACAGAGGATGGGGGGGGCGGGGCACCTCATTCTCCGCCTCCTCCAGCTGCTTCCTCCAGGGTCAGCCCTAGACTGTCTCAAATACGGGCCTCTGGTGCCCTCTGGTGACCAAATGGAGCAGCGCACACAGCTGCTGGCGGCTGTGGCCTGCAGCGGGTGGGCTGCTCTGGGGGTCTCTCCCTGGACACCAAGAGCCACTCACGCCAGGGCCAGACCCATCAGCCACCAGCCCACTCGCTCTACCAGCCCTGAGAGCCACCCATCCTCAGTCCGGGCAGCACCATTGGAAGGACCTTCTCCGGGCAGGAGCCCTTCCAGAATCCTGATCTCCTGGTTTTGGCTTGCATACCTCCTGCAACGGGCATCTCACTACCCAGCTCATCAGCTCATGGGCAGGTGAGAGGGCTCAGAAGCTTTTCCGTTCTGCGCTGACATTTATTCTGACTGACCCCCCTCCACCTGCAGGGCCCCGGTCCGTTTCACGGAGCGATCACCCTGTGCCAGACCCAAGCTGCGTGCGTGCTTGGCTGGAATCGCCTGCTCGTGACTTTGAACTGCCCCGTGAGCTGGTTCCAGTTTAGCTGCACGGGGGGGCAAGTCACACAGCATGAGAGCGGGGGAGGGGGGCGGTGGCCAGGACCTGACCTCTGCTGTATGGGCCCTGTGGCCTCTGGGTTCTCCGCACCCTCTCCTACCGCCCTCGAGTGGAAGGCAGCACACCCAGAGCCAACCCCCACCCTCCCCCTGGGGGTCGCTGGCCACCTGGGGCTCTCCCTGCCGCGTCTCTCACAGCGATTGCACCCGACTCTGCCCCGTGTGTCTCTGGGCCCTTGCACGGGCTGCTCCCTGGGCCTGGCACACACTTCCTGTGCTCTGCTATTCACTCGCCTCTGCTCCCCCTTCAGGGCTGTGCTCTGCAAGGCGGCCTTCCCTCAGTCCCCTGCCTGCTGCCCCCACATCGCCCCTGGCGTGGACCCTCCACGCCTTGTCGTGTGACCATCCCCCGCTCCCTTGCAAGGAGACAGGCTCCCTGAGGGTGGAGAAGGGGCCCAAGAAGGGTAACTCCATTGCCAAGTTCATCACGTGCCCAACCCCTTATAGACGCCCAGTGCGAGCTCGCTGACCCAGGGCCCAAGCAAACGAATGAACGGGTGAGCTTTCGAAGATGTGAACCCTTGCCACGCTGGTCCTGGATGTTTGCATGCACCCTCAAATCCAACCTCCCGCATCATAATCTTAGCTGGGGGTGTCCCTGCATCACAGTGAGCCAGGGCCTGTGCCCCCACCACCACCTCGGCCACCCAGGGCAACGGGGGGCCCAGGGGCAGGTTAGCGCCTGTTCACGGGCGAGGTAGTGAGCTCCCCGTCACTGGGAGGAGTGGAGTTTTCTGACTGTGGGCTGGTTAAACAGCCAAGCCCTGTACCAGGCTACTGACACGGTGCCCTCTGACTCTGAGCGCTCACGACTCAAACATCTTCACAATGACAACTCTGGACAGTCGTCCACGTTGTTAGGGGTGCTGAGCCCCATGGCCTGCAGGACAGCGTGCAGAGGAGGGCTTTCCCGCCCCCGGGCCCTCCCCCGGCCTGCACGGACACACGCAGGGCCAGGAGGAGGGGACAGCTACAGGTGGAACGGTGTCCCCACGGAGGACACGTGGACGCCCGAGCTCCCAGGTCCTGAGTCCGTGACCTTGTTCGGAAATAGGATCTGGACGGAGGTCACCAAGGTAAGATGGGGGGACCTGACCACACACGACGGGTGTCCTGATCAAGAGGAAACGTTGGACACAACGCTGGACACCCACAGAGGGAAGGCGACATGCAGATGGGGGCCGAGTGATGCGTCTCCCGGGAGCCAGGACAGAGGCCTGAGTCGGTCCCTTCCCTGCACCTTCCAAGGGGGCACGGCCCTGCCGACACCTTGACCTTGGACTCTGGCCTCCAGACCGGGGCGCAGCACGTCTCTGTTGCTTAAACCGCCCCGTTTGCGGCCCCGGGAAGCCGAGGCAGAGTCTCACCCCTGTTTGGCACAGGGAGAAACTGAGGCTCGGGCGGGGGGCGGGGGAGGGCTTCGCGCAGCTGGGGCCCAAACCCGCTCTGCTCGCTCGGGGCTCCCCACCCTCCTCACCCCAGAGACGGCGGCTCACGCTCTGCGACCTTGGCCGGTGGGGACGTCCCACGGCTCAGCCTCAAGTCTACCACACGGGGTGACATCGCTCCCATCACGCGTGGAACCTGCACACGGCGCTCAGTGCACCTGGGGCTCAGGGTGCAGCTGTCGCTATGCCTGGGCGTTCACCGCTGCGTACTGGCGACATTCCTCTCACTCGGGCCAACCTGCCCGCCCACCCGCCGTGCGCCTGACGGTCACGGGGGGGCGGGGGGGGGCAGGCACCCACAGTGCTCGAGGGCCGTCTGTCCACCGCCAGCGCCGGCGTCTCCCTGCGCAGCCCTCCTCCCTCCGCCCGGCCTCCCCGGCGCCCTCTGCCCTTGGCCTCACCTTTCCCGTGGCGCCGTGGGACACGTACTTGGCGCCCTCTCGCTGGGCGATCTCCACTTGCTTGCGGGCGATGCAGGGCCTGGCCAGGGAGGTGCCCAGGAGGTAGCGGTCCTCGTACAGTGCGCTGGACTGGATGGCGGGCCAGATGAACTCCTCCACAAACTCCTTGCTGACGTCCTCGATGAACACCTGTGGGAGAGCCCGTGGGAGGGAGTGTCAGCAAGGCCGGGCCCAGTCGGGAGGCAGAGCCCGAGGGGACTGACGGGGGTCTGCGTCTAAGGCAGACACAGCTAATGGTGCAGACATTGCTAATCAATCCCAGCATGCATGCAGTACCATTACTCTCAGTCCTGCACTCACGCCAGACATTATTAATCAATCGGGATACACCATCCCACTGAAACTAGCCGTGGTTCTTAAATCCATCCCAGCACAGCATTCTGGGCCTGAAATAAAACTTAGTTGTCACCTAAGATCTAGGGCCATAGAATGATGTCAAAAGCCAGCGATGATTTCATCTGCAGGGGGCAGCTGGCCATCCCTGGAGGTATTTTTGGTTTTCACACCCTGGGTCGGGTGAGGGAACTGGTTCTGACTCGGATGTCGGGGACGCCCCCGCGGGAGCTGCTCGCACGGGCACCGTGAGCCCACGTTGGCAGGGACCACGTTCACCACGTGGGTCCCGCACCCGGCCTGGGGCCAGCCCGCCACAGGATTAGATGCACAATCGACGCACTAACTTGGTAGAGTTTTCCGATTCTGTTGAACGGATGCAGGAGGGGTACATGGACACAGGTAAGTGAGGAATGGCTGGGCGGATGGCTGGGTGACGGATGAGTGGATGAAAGGGTGGAGGGACAGACGGACAGAGAGATGAAAGAGGGACGGCGGGGGGCGGGGGTTGGATGCAGGATGGATGGGAGGTGGCCGGCTGAGGACCAGACAGATGGGTGGAGGGCAGAAGGCGGAGGAAGTCGGGTGGAGGAGAGCTGAGGGGGCACCCACATGCCTGACAGCAGAAGGAATGGATCTCTCACTCTTGGAAGCAAGAGGACCAATGGGAAGGGGTGCAGGCGACAAGGCACTCTGCGACAGGGGGGCCCACGGCTGCCCCCACCACGCCACGACCCTGCTGCCGACCCCGACCCCTCGACAGGGTACCTTTTTGGCCCCGAGCTTCAGCGCCTTCTTCCTGGCTTCCTCGAAGTCTTCCTTCTGGCCGATGTTAGCCTAAGGGGCGGGGGCAACCAGTCAGGGGGCAGGAGGAGCAGAGAAGAGCGTCAGCCCCCCTGCAGGGTGGCTCCCTCTGACCGCTGACGTCACCGACACCGTAAGCAGAGAGGGCGCAGGCCAGGGTCTGGAGCAGGTGGCGAGCCTCCAGGGGCCAACACTAGGTGGCAGGACTGGCTGAGCCGGGCCCTGGCGGCTGCAGGGCAGCTGGTGCCTGGGCTGCCACATTCGCTATCACTGCCTTGAAGATCAAAGGCTTCCCTGGAACCATCTTTTCTCCCACCTCCCCGCAAAGCCAGGGCGAAGTTCGGCTTGCCAGGAGCGGCCCAGCCCCCAGCTCAGGGCTCACTGCCCCAGCCACGTGCAGCCACTCCGTCACATTCGAGCAAGAGGGGCCTGTGCTCAGGCTCCCGGCTGCCCTGTGCTGCCGCCTGAGCCCCGGTTCCGAGGGCCCCCGTCTGGACACCGACATACTCTCAGCCGGCCGCACTCGGGGCTGCTGCCCGGACCTTGGCCCTGCATGCTGCTCACCAGGCCCCGGGATCCTCCCAGAGTCCAGCGGCAGGTGCTCCCAGGAGGCTGCTCAGCCTTAAGTCTGCGCCGTGGTGGCCCTCGAGGCAGGCTCCGCACCCACACGCAGCTCTGGCGCTCACTCCCCAGGTGACTGAGCAACGTGCTTCCCTCCCTGGGCCTCCCGCACCCCACCTGAATGACGTGGGGGCGGGGCCCCGTGAGGGATGGTGACTGGACCTTACGTGCAAACGCACCGCTCTGGCAGCAGCTGAATTTGTCTGCTCAGAGCAGCACCCTTACCTCCTCTGGGAACAGAACCTTCTTTCCTGGGACTTCCTCCCATAGGATTGGAGGGGAGCAAATCATGTCTCCTGCTCACTGTAGGGGCGGGCCCATGACCCAAGGCTAGCCAATCAGAGCCTTCTAAGACACAGCCAGTGATCGGTGTGTGATGGGCAGTGACTCAGGCCGGTGAGCATACCCTTGGGCCCTGGTGTCAGAGCCTCTGAGGGAAGCTCTCCTTCTGGAAAAACGGGGCTCTGATGACGCGAGCCTTGCCTGCCCCGTGGAGAGGCCCAAGATGGAGCTAGGCGGAGAGGGAGACAGAGCTGGATGGGAACCTGGATCAAGCCTTGCCTGAAGCCATGTGCCCCTGGATTTCTCAGTTACATGAGCCAAGAACTGTCTGGTTTTTGTTTGTTTGTTTTGCTTCAGCTAGTTTGAGTTAGGTTTTTAGAATTTGCAGCCAGGAGTCCTGAAAAAGCACAGCCACGGGGCCAAAGATTCAGAAGCCACGCCCCGGTTCATCAGAAGTGGGGCCGGCTCGATGACGGGTGTCTGCCATGCACCCCGGGTGGGAGACTGGCATCACACATAACCTATGGCCTGTGGCCTGTGACCTCCCTGTCGTTCCAGGACTAGGTGGTCCGCAGGGGCTCAGCCAGCTCAGCCGCCGCAGGGCCCCACAGCCTGCTGCATTTCTGGGGGCTGGCCAGGACTTTGGGAAAGGGGAAGACAGGGGGGCCCTCAGCAGGCCCAGCCCAGTGTCCTCCAGGCAGGCAACCAGTGGCACTGCCAAGCTCGTGTCTGGTGTCCCTTGTCCGGTCCCCCACGGGAGAACTGGGGGGGCCCAATGCTCTGCACTGGGGGGCACCTCTCGGACCTGGGGGCCACCACGGATGCTCACTGCACAGATGACGAAGGTGAGACAGCACAATGGGGAGCACGTTCCCACCGTTCAAGACAGGCTTGGGGGGGAGGCTGGGCTGGGTGGGCAGCAGGCGGGAGGACAGACACCCCGGGGGCCTCCTCACCAGGTAGGCGATGACGTCATAGCCTTGTTCCTTCAGCCACACGAGGATGCAGGAGGTGTCCAGGCCGCCACTGTAGGCCAGGACCACGGAGCCCTTGCTGGACATGTCTGGAGAGAGGCGAGCAAGAATGTGGGCGGCGGATCCGGCCCGGCCCCACCTGCCACCTGTGCAAACAGCTCCCTCCCGGCCTGTGCCTCAGCCCCCACCTCGGCCTTGGGCAGCCTTACCCTCTGGACAAGTGCCCCTGAGCACTGGGGACAGGGTGCTCACAAACATGAGGGCCGGCTGAGACGCTCCTCCTCCCCACAACACGCCCCTTCCACACCCCCAGCAGTCCCCGCGGGGACCCTGCCCTGCACACGGCTCGCACACACCCACAAGCCACCCGGGGCCTGGGAATGCTGACAGCAATGGGGGGTGGTGGGGTGGGGGTGGAGGTGCATGTCTGGGGGCCAATCCCCCTCCAGCTGGAGAAGGAGTCTGAGGCTGAGCTATTTGGCCAAGGCCGGGATGCAAAGGACACAGCAGTCAGGAGCCTCTGGGGCCCCCACACCCCAGCTAGAACTGCTCCTTGCTCAGCTCACACAGTGCCAGGCAGGGTCACTCTGCACCCTGACTGTGACCCCAGGGAGTAGGAGTCGTCATGCCCACTGGCGAGGCAGAGACAGGGCTCACAGAGGTCAGCAGCGGCCAGAGGCCAGGGCACGAGTCTGTGCCTGGCTCTAGCACCTGGGCTCTTCCCAGCATGCCATGCTGCCTTCCAGCTGTGGGCCCCCCCAGGGACAGAGCCCACCCCCACCCCCACCCCCCACCGACCTCTCCCACTTGGGGCCCCAGTGACCCTTCACATGCTGGGATTTCAGGCTCTTTTCAAATGCAAGTATCTCTGAGGAGCGGGCACAGAGGGCCAAGCCCCTCAGTGAACCCCACTCTGAAAATGATCAGTGGGGGGGGGCTCAGAAGCCAGCCCCCCGAGTAGGGGTGGGGAAACAGAGGCACGGAGAGAGAAGGTGGCATGCAGAGTCACAGAGCCCCTGTGGCCGGCAGCTCCTCCCAGGACGTGTGGATGACAGAGGTGTCCCTCTGCAGAGTGGACAGGACAGCGGGTCATCCCCCACGCTGCTGTCCCACCCCTCAGCTCCAGGGAAGCGCGTGCTTGAGGCCATCGGCCAGCAGGGGGCAGGCCCCCGCTTCCCACGTTTACAGGGAGCGTGCCTGTGTCTCGCGGAGCGGGTACACTGCAGACTGACCAAAGCCAGGGTCCTTACCGGACACTACTGGGAAAGGCTGCAGACGCCCCACCCTCACCACAGACCCCCGGGAGCCGGCGGGGGCTGTCAGCACCGCAGTGCAGACGCCTGTGCCCCGGACTCCCCGTGTGGCCGGAGGGTCAGAGAGGTGAAGCGCTGGCCCGGTGGCCCCTCCCTGGGCAGCAGAGCCTGGACACGAAGCCTCACCGTGTGACATGTCCGCTGTGCATTTCCTGACACGTCACAGGCCCACCCACCCACTGGCCCCAGGGCCCACAGGCTCGCATTGCCCTTTGGACTCGGAAGAAAACACCCCTTGGGACAGAGAGGCTGTGGGTGGGTCTGGCGGATACCCACAACTCCCCCCGTGCTGGCCATTCGGCCACCTGCTGGGGACTCACCAGACCCTGACTCTGGGGCCAGCAGACAGTGCCCATGGCCACCTCAGCCAGGGAACAGGCCATCGGGGACGGAGGGGAGTAGAGAGGAGGGAGGGAGGCAGGAAGGACTAACGGCGAGAAGTACCTGGGGTGGAGGTGTGGATTCCGGCTTCTGGAATCTGTCGTCCCCACTTGGTGAACCTCTCTCTGCAGAAGCAAAACCAAGAGCAGCTCAGCTTCCAGGCACTGGCAGCCCCGGCAGGGGCGGGGGGCTGGGGGAGCAGCAGAGAGGCAGAAGCCCTGCACTAGCCTTCCCAGCTGCTGGAACCCCCGCGGAGCAGCCTGGCTGAGGGGGGACACGGGCCGGCCAGCGCGCCTCGCCTCTCTGATCTGGGAGGGGCGTGTGGGTGGGGTGGGGAGTATGTCCTGTTCGCATCTTCTCAACAGCTCTCTTGAGGTGTAACTGACATGCAATAGACCGCCTGCACTGAGGGTGCCCAGTTGAGTGGGTTTTGGCACCCCTGAAACTATCACCACAATCAAGGTCCAGAACGTGTCTATTGGGAGCTGAATATTCCATTCGTGCGGCCTCGTGTTAGAGGCAGGGAAACTGAGGCTCGGGTTAAGGAGTTTGCTCAAAGCCGTGCTTGGCTGGTACGCGGCCAGGCCGGCGCTGAAACCTGCGTCGGCCGGGCGTGTACGGACAAGGTGCCCCTCTCCGGGAAGGCGCAGGAGGGGGATCCCTGGGGCCTGAGACTCAGAGACACGACCCGGGCCCAGGATTTGCCAGCTCTTCGGGTCGCCCCTGGTCTGCCACCTCCAGAACACACCTGGCTGGAGCCCAGAGGGTGGGCACCAGAGGGGGGAGGGGCCCCTCCTGGAGACAGACACACCGCAAACCAGTGGCCTGTCTGGCTCTGCTTCAGCGGTTCCGCCGCGCCGTGTACTTTGCCCACCACAACACGCCACAGGCTGTGTTCTAACCGCCCGCTCCCCCCGCTGTGAGCTCCACGGGACAGGGGCCATCTGGCAGACAGAGCCTGGCACGCGCAGGCTCTGAGAACAGCGCCGCCTGCTCTGCCGTCCAGAGGTCAGTTCCTCACTGGTAAAGAGAGGGGGTTAAAGTCCTCCCACGTCTGGAATTCTGTGGGTGCTCCTTCAGAAACCAGCGAGCCCTCTGCCTGCCAGGCCGTGCACAGGTGCGGGCACGGAGGCCCTTGGCCAAGGGTCTGAGTGGTGTGCAAGAACCTGAGTGTGTATCCAGCACCTGGGAGTGTGTATCTGAGAGTGAACACACGTGCCACACCTGTAAGAGTGTGCACGCACGTTTGTGTGTGCGTGCACATGCACACCGAGGTTAGGCAGGCAGGTGGCCTGGGAGAATGATGCAATCTGACACTGGCGTAGCTCCTGCCCTCCCCACCCCTGGGGAAGTCCCGCCCCCAGCCAGCAAGGTCCCTGCAGCAGAAGCTAAATGAAGCCGAGGCCCGGCTCAGGGGCCAGGGGAGGGGAGGTGATAGGCGAGGAAGACAAGAGCGATCGGCCACAGTCCAGTGAGCAGGCACTCCCTCCGGGTAAAGCGCAGCAGCCTGGTCCTCCAGACCGGGGTTCAGGAGACTTAAGCTGCTCATCTGCACAGCTAGTGAGAACCATCCATCCCCCACGGGGCTGCGAGGATTCGGGCAGATGCTGGGGAGGGAGCCCGTGCCTACTGTACTCTCCCGCCGCTGGCGTGGTGACCTTGGGCAAGCCCCTCACTGACCCTCCACGCAACCTGAAAACCCTTCTGGTCCGACACTGGGCTGCCTGCCGGCAGGAAGCGTCTGGCAGATCCCGGCTGGACTCAGCCTCCTCTGGCCCCAGCCTGGCCCCGCCCCACCCTTCCGGAAGGACCCAGGCAGTCTTCCTCAGCTCCCAGGGCCGGCCCAGCCATCCTTTACCAGAGTGCCTGGCCCCAAAGCAGGGGACGTCCCCCACGGCCCCAGCCAGAGCCATCCCGCCAGCTTCCGGTGGAGGTGCCTGGTCCTCGCCCAATGCCGAGAAAACCCCTGAGCTCTAAAATGTGAAAGCTGGGACGGTGACAAGGGCAGATACTATGTTCAGTGCCATGTGCAGGAAATGTCCTGTGTGCTTTCACGGTGGAGAGACCATTAGTACCAGCTGAGGCTCAGGAAAGTTAAGCGACTTGCCCAGGTAGTGAGCTCGAGAATGGCCGTGCTGGGCTGTGGACACCACGGACCTCCCGTTACTTTACACAGCTTCCAGAAAACAAAACCCCCGACGAATCACCGCCCATCAGTACTCGGTCCGCACGCCAGGGCTGCAGCCTGGTGGGTGTCCTCCTGAAACCCCTCTCTGCCACTCGAACTCAGCTGAGCTGCGTTCATTACTTGGAAACCGGAGCTGTGCCCAGGCCACAAGGATTCTCCTGGACTTCGGGATTTCCTCATTCTAGGATTGCAGCTCCTACCTCTCCGCGGCCCTCAGTAGTGTCTGGCAGAGCTAGGCTGCAATTCCACACTTTGACCATGAGCTGGCGCTGTCAGGTTTGCCTGACAGACCCCACTCATTGCATCTGTCCGTTCTTGCTGAGACAGGGAGGTTTTCTCCCCAAACAACAGGTAAGGAAGCTGAGGGCCGGAGACTCGTCCTAGGCTCCATACTGAGCCGGCTCTCCGCGGTCATTCCTAGGGCCTGAGAATCCATCAGGAATGCTGGGCCATCTTGGAGCTGCCAGCACCCCAAAAAGCTTCCTCCACCCAAAGCTGAGGGTCATTTGGGAGTCCGCCTTGGAGTGGGAAGATTGAGTCTCTAGTTTCTCGAAAATGCCCTGGGGTAGGCGAGAGAGAGACTACGCAGACTCGCGAGGCCCTGGTGACAGACACCCAACCCCTCTCCGAAGAGCAGATGGCCATGGGGAGATGGTGCATTCATTTATTTGTTCACTCTGTTGATAATACTGAACCGCACATGCGGTCCCGGCCTACCCCGAGTCTGGGGAGGGTGCCTGCCCCAAGGAGGAAGGGAGCCAAGGCGAGGAAGAGCCCCCTTTCCCAAAGCATTACAGCACGTAAGTCAGAGCCCCGGGGCCTGATTCCTGCGGGCTCTTTCCACTCGGTGCCCACAGGCAAGCTTCTCACTTCTGGGGCTGTGCACCCCCATGGAAGGCGTCCGCTGCTTCCGGCGGCGCCCAGAGCCCAGGGGAAAGCGCTTGCGCAGCAGGTCAGTCTGGGCCTGGCCCCTCCTCTGCCCGCATGGAGGCCCCCGCTGCGGTCCTGGGCCCGGAGAAAAGGGTGAGCCGACTGAGCCCAGCGCCGCATGTGAGCCCTTTGGAGCTCCGTGCTGAGTGGGAGCCTTCCTCCTCCACTCTCCTGTGCCCAGCCGGCCTGGGCGCTCAGCGGGCGGGATGCACCACTCACTCCCGAGCGCGCTGAGCAGAGCCAGAACCGCTTCTCAGTACAGCACACAGGTGGCCCCACCTGGGACTGCTCTGTCCCATGTGCCCCTGCCCTGGCTGAGAGGGGGGATGGGAGGGCGAGGGGGTTTTTAAGGGAGACCCCTCCAGGTCCTAACATCACCCAAATTCCCAGTCCTCCGTGGCAGCTTCAGCCCCTGCCACTGGAACCTAAGGGAGGAGGGCGGGGAAGCTGACCCCTGTTCCTGTCCACTGCAGGGCACCACCCAGACACAGTGAGTGCGTGGACCCAGGCAGTGCCAGGACCGTCTGCAGAGGCCTGCCACTGAGCGGCAGCTCTGACGGATGGGGAGCCTGAGGCTCGGGAAGCAGAGAGACTGACCCATAGCCTCCAGAACCTGCCCTCTCCTGACACAGAGCGTGGGCTGGAGCGGAGGGATCAAAGCCCCGTGCCTATTTGATCCATCCTCGGATAAAGGACAGGTTTGTTCCTGCCCAAATGTGCGGCCAGACGGCCAGGCTCCGAAGGAGACGCCTGCCTCGCAGAGGGGGATACTGAGCGGGGCGGGGGACGGGGGTCACGGGACCTTCTCAGGCAGGGCCCAGGCGAGATGGGAGAGGACTTTCCCCCCTTTCGCCATGACCCTCCCTTCCTGCAGGGCGCAGCAGCCCAAGGCGCCCAAGCCGACAGCAACGCGGATGGCGGACGGTTTCCTGAGGAGTGGCCCCTCCCACAGCCCGGAGCCCAGAGCCCAGAGCCCAGAGCCAGCCGGAAACCGGGCACCTCGGCCGAGCGAGGCCACCGATCCGGCCTGGGCAGGGAACGCAAACCCCTTCTAGGAAGAAGGCGACAGACGCCCCCTGCTGGTGAAGGAGTCCAGTCACACCCCAAGCACTGGAAGGGCAGCCCAGGTAGGAAACTGAGGCTGGGACGGCGCGAGGGGCCGCTGCGCGCAGGCTCAGGGGGATAAGGGGCAGAGGGGTGGGGGCGGTGCTCTGGCTTCACCCGGAGAAAAAGAGGGAGGTGGGAAGAGCCGGGACGAGAGCGTTTGGGACCCTCACAGCCTCTGCCTGTCCAAGTCTCCATTTGAGGGCTTCGCATCATACAGGCAGCTGGATCCGAGAAGGGAAATTCGGGAAGGACCTCGCCCGCGAAGGGGGCACATAACCTGACCTGCCCCCACAGACTCAGGACTCGCGCCCCAATCTCATCCCCACGGCGGAGGAACCCAGGAATGCGGCCGCCAGGCGTTTGAGCCACGGGAGCCCTGGCGTCGGCCCCTCCCCTCCCGTCCAGGTCTGAGCCCGGGTCCCCTCCGCCTCCTCGGTGTGACGGGGAGAGGGTGACCTAGGCTAGGGATCGGGATGGGGGCTCCTTACCGGGGTCCAGGCGGTGGTGGCGGAGCAGGGCCGACTGCAGCGCGAATCCTAGGTTATAAACCCGGGGCCAGGGGCAGGGCGGGGGACCCGGGGCACATGGGGAAACGCGCGCGTCAGGCCCCGCCCTGGGCCCGCCCCCTTCGAGGAGCCGCCCGGCGTTCCTGGCCACTCGCGGGTGGGCAGAGCCTCCGTTCCCTCCCTCTTTAATCCTCCCCTCTTCCATCCTCCCCGCTGCGGGCCATTCCACCCCCCACCCCTGCCTGTTTCTGGGTGCCCGCACACCCTCGGAGGGCGCACGCGGCGCAGGTCTCCCGGCCCTGGTTCGGGAAGCAGGTGGCCGATCAGAGCATCACAGGGGCTGGAACCCACGCAACTGGCAGGCTGAGCGCAGCCCTTCATTTAGAGACGTGCCCCCCACCCCGGGGGCCTGGCCTGCGGGGAGTGTAGAAGCGCTTCGAGGTGGGAGTGGGGGTAAAAGTCCCTTAGGTGGAGTTCCGGGCCCACATTTGGGCGCTGGCCTTTCTGCAGAGTTTACAGCCGCTCCCTTACCCCTCCACCCCCGGGGGCCCGCATCCCACTGTAGGAGGCAGAAGTGGAGGCGCCAGTAGAAAGTCTGGGTTTCCTCCCGGTGCGGGATGGAGCCCTGGCTGTCTCCCCAGAGCCGGGCACCTGACCAGACTCCCAAGGGCGCCCAGTACACAGAGACTGAAGACTGGCTGACTGCTCACCCATTGAGCAGCGAGGAAAGTTTAGGTTCACAGAGGTGCAGCTTCTTGTTGCAAAAAGAAACGGAGTTGTGAGCCGGGGCTGGCCTTCAGAGATTCCAGACCCGTTTCCCAGCCGGGTTTACTGACCCCAGTGCCCCCATCACTGCAACCACAGACCCGTAGACCCGCAGGTCCTGCCCAGTCCGAGGCCGCGCCATAGTCAGGACCGCCCGCCCCCACAGCAGCTTCCCAAAGTCCTCTCAGCTCCCGTTGGAGGCGGAGCCTGAGGCCACCCTGCTGGGTTGGACACTGAGCCATCTTGGAAAAAGCGTAGGGGATCAGCCCCGTCCTCGGCCCTTTCCTGCAACCAAGAAGCAGCCAGAGATCCGGGACCCTCGGCAGAGAGGGGCCAGGAAGTTGCTGCCGTCATCCCCGCCGCACAGATGAGACCTGCGGCACAGAGAGGGTGCACTTTCCCCGAGGCCGCACAGCGTGCAGGTGGCGGGACAGGCCCAGACCCCAGTGTCTGCAGCTCGGGCCCAAACCCTCTGCTCTGGTTTAGGCTCAAAGTGAGTGGGAGGAGCCAGGGTCTCAGTCCCCCTGGCCACGGGCTGTGGGGACACTGACTCCTCACAGTTCTGCAAAATGGCTCCAGCCCAAGGCACTGTCCCTTCCTGACACCCGGGCGCCAATGACGTGGGGGGCGGTGAGGTCACAGCTCCGTGGAGAGGAAGACAGGGACCCGACTGCCAGCAGGGGCGCTGCCCACTGGGCCCCGGGATGGATTTTGCCCAGAGGCAGAGGTCAAGGTGAGAGGAGACTGGCCTGCTCCTGGGTGAGCGGCTTCTCACCTCCCCCTCCATCTGTGCCATGCACACTCTGCCCCAGGACCCCCCCCCCCCCGCCGAGTGGACCCTCAGTCCAGGGCTGGGGCATGACCCAAGGGGACCACCACCTGGGACTCTGCCACCATGGCCTTGCCTTTCGCTCACATCCAGGTTGGGGCTCCTCAAGGAGCCTACGTGCCTCCCAGGCAAGTGGCCTGGGTGCCACTGGGTGGTGCTTCTAAAAGCACAGCAACGCCAAGGCCTGCCCAGGTGGAGAGACTGAGGCAGTGGGGTCTGGGATGGGGCTATCTTCTAAATACATCTGTCCACATCTGCCCTACTCCCCCACCTCCTCCTCCCCCACACTGGCCTGCCCCCTCCTCACTCCGACCTCACGACAGCCTCCTGACACCTCCCCACTTTGCCCACTACCCCCTCCAACCCTCTCTCCACCCAGCAGCGAAGGAGCTCCTAGAGCCGTGCGTCAGCACTGGGTGTCAGCACCGGGCGCTGCTTCTTGAAACCCTTTGAAGGGTCGTTCCCCACCCCCATGGGTTCCCAGTTGTTCTAGCAGCATGAGCTGGAGACTTTCCTTTTCCCATCTAGTTACGTGGGCACCTCTGTTGAAAATTAATTGACCGTGTAAGTGTGGGCCTATTTCCAGGTCCCCTTTTCTGCTCCGTGGATCGATTGATTTAGCCTTATGCCAACGCTGTCTCGGTGACGACGGCTCTGCAGTGCGTCTTAAAGTCAGTGTCCGCCTTCCAACTTCCTTCCGTTTCCAGCCGTTTTGGCTGCTCCAGGTCCTTTGAATTTCCAAATAAACGGTAGAACCGGCTTGTCAATTTACCATATCTTCGGACTATAAGACACACTCTTTCTCCCAAATTTGGGAGGAAAAGGGGGTGCATCTTATAGTCCGAATGTAGCTTACCTGGCACCCTGTGTGTGTGTGTGTGGGGGGGGGGGTGGAGCAGGGTCACGGGTTATTGAATATTTTACCACCTCTTTTGCTTCAAAAAAATTTTTTTCCTATTTTCCTCCTCTAAAACCTAGGTACATCTTATGGTCTGGTGTGTCTTACAGTCCTAAAAATATGGCATATGAAAAGCCTTTTGGGGTTCTGAGTGGGGATTGTAATACATCTGCATATATAATATCAACTTGGGGAGAAAGGACAACTTAACAATATTGAACTTTTCGATGTGGGATCATAGAACATTTTTCCATGTGTTTATAGCTTAAAAAATTTTCCAGAACTAAAACAAGAACAAAAAACAGAACAAAACAGAAAACCACCTTAAAACCATTTATTCGAAAGTATCCATTGCCGCTTACGTGAGCAGTGGGGACGAGACCCAGTCGGCCCACCCTTCAGGAGGCTAGGCCGTGAGTGATGCTCGGTTACGGTGAATTCCATGTTTGTCTGAAAGCAGAGGTGTGTCTCTAAGCTAGTGATGAACTCTATTCCCTTCAGTGCCACGAAACAGCTCCTTTAGCTGATGTGGAGCCTCAGGGAAGGCTCTTGTAAGGATACAGCCCAGCAGGCTCCAGAGCCGGACCAGCTGGCGTTTCACAGGTCCCCGCAGGTGATGAGGCTTCAAGATGGACCAGGCAGGGCTGGACGCGCTCCGGCTGGAAAAGGATGTGTGGTCACTGTGGGAAAGGCCTGCCGTCTGTGGCGTGCCCGTGACCAAGGCCACCGCTTGTGCTCGAAGAGATGGGGCTCCTTGGGGTCTCAGGCATGGCTGCTCCAGAGCCCAGCTTTCTCAAGATGGACATTTTGTTGGGCACTTTGGATAAATCGCCAGGTGCAGGCCCGTTCTTCTGTTCAGGCCTTTTTAGAGACGAGAAAGAAAGAAAGAAGACCTGGCAGGTTGGGGCATCTCCGGTGAGTGATGTAAAGCCCTCAGTGTCAGCGGGAGTGCCAGGGACCCCTCTCGGCCCAGGCACCTGGGCACTGTTCTGTAGCTTCTACGGTTTGTAGCGTAGGTCTTGCCGACCTTTCGTTAAACTTCAAAGTATTTTAAGCTTTTCGATGTTATTGTAAATAACATTTAAAATTTCATTTTCCAGATTTGTGTTGCTAGTGTATAAATATAAAATTGACTTTGGTATATTGACCTTCTGTTCTACGACCTTGCTAAATTCAGTGATTTTTTTACAGTAGATTCTTGTAAACAAACACCTGAGGATTTTCTAGGATATTTCTGGACAATACTGTCGTCTGTGAATGGAGACAGTTTTACTTTTCCCTTGAGTATCTTTATGTATTTTTTTTCTTGCCTTATTGCAAAGGCAGGGGCCCCTAGTCCTCAGCTGGTGAGAGTGGATACCCTCGCCTTGTCCAGGGTCTGAGGGGGAGGCATGCATTCATTCGCTCAATCTTTCACCATTGAGTTTGTCACGTGAGCTGTAGGCTTTTCACGGATGCTTCTCCTCAGGTGAAGACGTTCCTTTTTATTCTTCATCTTTTGAGAGTTCTTATCATGAGTAGGGGCTGCAATGTATCAAATGCCTTCTCTGCATCTATGGAGATGACATTATGATTTTCTTTATCTTATCATGTGGTGAATCACATCGATTTTTGGGTGTTGAACCAGCCTCACATTACTGGAATAATTACATCTCAATAAAGGTGACTTAAAAATGTTTAAGGCAACAATGAGACGGGCGACTTTGAGTGAAAAACGCATAAAGGACATAATCAATCGCGAGGTGAAGAACTTATCTGGATCTTGATGCCATGGATGCCATGTTTATGAGCAGTTGGCAGCTTGAAAACTGTCAGGCATCTGATGATGACAAGACAGTACTGTTGGCTATGTTAAGGTCTGATAACGGCATCGCGGATGTGTGTTTTGAAAGGTTTTGCGAGTCTGGAGGTGTGTTTGGAAGTACTAATGAATCAGCATGGGTTTTGAAAAGACCTGGCTGCCCCCCATCACCCGCAGGCTCACACCCAGGGCCTGCCCTGCCTGCCCTGCCCGCACCCCTGGCTCCAGCCGCACCGGCCGCCTGGGCCTCCTTCCACCTGCTGAGCTCTCCCACCCGCTGAGACATACTGTTTCTCGGGAATGGCCCCTCTGGCCCCGGCCCCTCCTCCACCAGCTTGGTCCCTCATCATCTCCTCGCTCCCGTGCTGGCACGAGAGGGCAGGTGCCTCAAGTTTCCATCAACAAAACGGAGCGACATGACGGCCACCACCTCCCCTCACCTGTGCCTCTGCAGGAGACCCCTCACCTGTCATCCTGCCCGGGCTCCCCCCCTCTTCCAGTCCACCCTGCACACTACAGCCGGGGGCGGTTTTCTCGGGGTTGCAGCTGACTTTTGTGGCTACTGGTCTGCGCTGCTGAAGGACCCGCTGGGGGGAAGTGAGTTCATTCAGTCCCCCAGCGACCTGCAGACACTGCCTGTGCAGCTAGCTGGGGCCCGGGCCCCTCCTGTCCTGTCTCCCCTCCGCCTCGCAAGGGCTCTGCACCTGCAGGTCGTGCAGGACGCTGGTGTGCGGGGACCCCAAGCACCCTGCCCTGTGGTCACCGCGTGGCTGGCATCAGAAGCCGCTTTGCCACTGCCCAGGCCGGGGAACCAGCCCCAGGGACAGAGAGTGTCCTCCAGGCTGGACCCCAGGTTGCCAGTCCCCACTTGGAAGGAACACAGAGTCCCGTTGTCCGGTTCTTGGAAAAGCTGCATCACAGGGTTTAATCAGTGACCCGCCGGGTTGTTTTCCACCCCAGACGGTTCGGGACGGCCTGGGAGGTCAGGTGGCCCCAGGGGGCTGGGCAGCTGGACAAGGTGCTGGCCAATGACGGCCAGCAGCTGGGACAGCAGAAGTGGAAACACCCCCCGAGCTGGCTGCTGCACTGGGTGCCGATCCCTGTGGAGGTGGGCGGGGGTGGATGGGGTGGGCGAGCGTCAGACTGGGGGTCACAGCCTGGTTTCAGGTGGGGCCTGCCACGGCCTCGCTGTGACTTTGAACAACCACTCCTGGGCCGACCTGCACGTGCGCGAGTGTGTGTGTGTGTGTGTGTGTGTGGTAGGAGAGAGTGGGGGAGGAGGGAGGCTGCATGGACCAGCTTGCCCTTGGCGGTGCCTCAGGTCGTAAATGTGTTGTGGTCACTCCTCTTCATCCTGCTCCTGGCCCTCCTCCTCCTCCCTCCTCCGAGAGCGGAGGCAGGGCAGCCTGGAGGCCAGAGGCCCCGCGGCCTCGGAGTCAGCGGGGCTGGGAAGAGTCCTTTTTCTCCCCTCCAGGCTGTGTGAGCTTGGACAAGAGGTTCACCCGCTCGGAGTCCCCATGCCCGCCACATCTGTGAAACAGGCATACTATTTTTTTTTTTTTGCTTCTGGAACAGCTGGGGCCCCAGCATTAAGTAAATTAGGTTCATAAGGCACTGGATGTTTAATGAGGAAATAACTCAGACGGCTTTCCTTGTCATCAGCTGGATGGGAGAACAGGGACGCTAACGGGCAGGTGACAGTGTCACGCTAAGCAAAGGGGGCAGGGAGAAAGGATCCCTCCTCTCCACACCACGTGCAAGAGAAACACTGTTTGTCCGACAGCAGGGTGGTGGGTGGCAGAGGCGGGGCCGCGGTGCGTCCAGGAGGGAGGGCAGGGCCGGGTGCGCGGGCGGAGGAGCGGCGCCCAGACTCGGAGCCGACCCTGCCCGCTGGAGAGGCGCCAGCGTGAACGTCAGCGTCAACGTCAACGTCGATGTTCTTATCTTGTCCCTCCCCATCTCGCTTGTCAAAGCCAAAGCCGCTGAGGCCCCAAAGGCCCGCGGGACCTGCCCCAACCCACCTGTTTTTCCGGATCCCACCTCCCTCATCCTCCCCGCCCCCCACCCGCAGGCCACGCCCCTCCAGCCTCCCCCGCCCCCCTGACAGCCCTCCGCCACCAGGCGCCGTCCTGCCCGAGCGCCCCCTATCTGCCGTTCCCTCTCCCGCTCCCACTCCCCTCCGGGGGTCTGCGCAGCTCGCTCCCACACGCTCCTGGGGCCTCTGCTGAAATACCGCCTTCTCACGAGGCCCGCCCCGACCAGTCTTTTAAAAACTGCCCCTACCCCTGCCCCCACCTGCCCAGCCTGGTTTCCCCCCCCCACAGCGCCCACAGGTGCACTCGTTACGCCCCTTTTCCTTCCCGTTCATCAACCCGTGGCTGCCGGACTGTGAGTCACGTGCGCGGGGGTTTATGTCCACTGCCTGGCACATAGGTAGGACCGAATGAATCTCTGGTGTTTGTGCAAACGGCTGAATTAACTCATTCACTAAAAATAAGCGAGGCCCTGGCCGGTGTGGCTCCGCTGGCTGGGTGTGGTCCTGCAGACTGAAAGGTCGCCGGTGCATTCCCCGCCGGGACATAGGCCTGGGTTGCGGGTTCAGTTCCCGGTCGGTCAGGGCACGTGCGAGAGGCAACTGATCGATGTTTCTCTCCCTCTCTTTTTCCCTCCCTTCCCCTCTTCTTTAGAATCAATAAAAAAATCATTTAAGGATTATTATTAAGAGTTACTTTTTGCTGCCACATACTGCTTTCAGTGTGATGCAGTTCTTTCTCATGTAATTCTCCCCACAGCCCTATGGGGGGCGCTATTGTTGTATTCACATTTCCGGATGAGAAAACAGCCCAGAGAGGTGCCTGGCCCACCCTACCCAGAGGGAGTCAGGCTGCTGGTCTCCTAGGCCAGGGCTCCCGGACCAGAGGGTGGTGATTCCCTCCCAGCTACAGCCCCTCCTCATCAAAGCAAAGAATTGGATGAAGAACTTGAGCTGGTTAAAAACAAGCGTTTTAATGGCATACACTCACTCGCACACCCCGGCCCAGGATGACAGTGGAGGTGTGTGCTGGCGGCAGCTGCGGCCACCCCCAGGGTCTGCCCCTCCCCGGGGTGTCCCGGGACAGCTGTGTCCCAGCCCACCTGCAGGCTTCGTCCCAGTCCTGCCTGTGGGCTTTGCAACCTAGGGTAGCCTTTGTCACCTGCCTGCAGGGCTCCGCCCCACGGGGAGTAGGGAGGGTAGGGGCAGCTCGGTCCCGTGGTTCTGGGGTCAAGGCTGCGTGCAGGGTCGTGTTTACTGAAAGTCCCCATGACGCACGGAGGCGGGAGAAGATGACGGGCCCTTGCCACACACAGTAGATGGAGTACGCAAGGGCCACCCTGCCCCTCCAGCAGCCCGGTCTGGGCGGTGAGTGGTTACTGCGGCTCCTTCCCACCTCCCCTCTGCGGAGGTCATCGGCCCCAAAGCTGCTGCCAGCAGCCCCGCCCCTCAGTAGGGGTAGGGGGACACGGAAATGAGCAGGACGTAGATGCTTTGGTGGCGTGGCGCCGCAGCACGCACGGTGAGCCGGTAGAGGCCGGCGCGGGTGAGCGCGCGGCGGGTGTAGACAGCGCCGAGGCCTGCGCGCAGCTGACGCAGCGCGAACGGGCTTCGCGGGTCCGGCTCCAGCACGCTGAGCTCCGTGCGGTTGGCGGGGACACCGGCCTCGGAGAACGCGGCCAGACGGGCCACATCGTGCTGGGCGCGCACGCCCAGCGGCAATGGCAGCAGCCTGTACTGCAGCGTGGAGGGGCCGGCGCTGCAGTCCTGTGAGCAGCGCCTGAAGCACGTCCTGCGGGAGGGACAGACGCACATGCCCGGGGTTGCCTGGTAGCACTGCCTGGCCCCAGAGATGGGACCCTACCCAGCCTCCGCAGTCCTCCCCTAGCCGCCCTCCCCAAAATGCCTTCTCTACAGGCACCACTGTCAGCCCATTTTAGAGACTAGCAAACTGAGGCCCAAGGAGGCCGGAGATGGGCCCTTTCACATCAGAGCGCGTGTCCCAGGGGCCTTGGCTGGCCCGCCCCCAACCCCAGCACGGCAAGCACAGGTCCGCCCAGAGCCCCAGAGCTGAGTCACCTGATCTGGATGGGGGCAGAGGGTGCAAAGGGGAGACACAAAGCCACGTGCTCTGCCTTGCAAGGTCACCCCGCTCCGTCCCCACCCAAAAGCCTGGGGCCCAGGGCAGGGCCCCGCCCAGGACACTTCCCCTAACGGCTGCAGCTGCGGCTCCCGCCGGCCCTGATCCCCGGCCCTGATCCCCGGCCCTGATCCCGGCCCTGTGCCTCTTTATGAGTGTCTGCAGCAGCCCCGGCGACGGGCCTGGTTGTAGGCGTGTTTTGTGTCTGCGGGTCTGTGCGTGTCTGAGTCCTGGGGCTCTGTTTCTGGGAGGCATTTCTGTGTCCGGGGTTCTGTGTGCATGTTCACCTGTCCCCACGTGTGCACGTCTTCCAGCCCCGCCCCCCCAGTCCTGTCCCAGCTCCCCCTCCCCCGGCCCGCAGGCTGGCGCGCTGAGGCACCGCCCCGCAGGGAACGAGAGTGCCCAGGCAAGTCCGCACTGGATCCGCTGCAGGCAGTGTGCTCCGTGCGGGCACACTGCCCGGTGGGCACAGAGGCCCTGCGCTGGAGCCCAGGCGGGGTGGACCCCACTGGCGCCAGGAGGGCCCCTGCCTGAGACGCGGCCCGGAGGAGGGGTCCCGGCCGTGGAGGGATCCCAAGAGGGCAAGCTGCCCAGCTCTTTGCAGATAACACGCCCTCGCCCCCACCCCCAATTCCGTTCCCACCGTGCCCCACCCCAGCCCTGGGCCCTCAGCCGACGACGCAGCCCTCACCCGGGGCTGGAGCCCTGCCTGTAGGTGGCAGGGCAGGGCGTGTCCACGCACTGGTAGCTGCCTCGGGTGTTGAAGCACATCTGGCCAGGCCCACACTCCACGCCGTCCTCCTCACACTCATTGATGTCTGGTGGGGCGGGGGGACAGCGAAGGAGGCGGGGTGGTGAGAAGAAGGAGCGAAGGGGAAGGGGTGGGGTGCGTGGGAGAGGAATGCCTGTGGAGGACCAGAGGGGGGCGGCCCCTGCCCACTGGTCCCCAGCCAGCCTGACCCGTGACAGCCCTGCACACAGGGCCCCAGCAGGCCCCCATCTCCCCATGGCCCCACGCATGGTGGTGGGCACCCTGGGGGCCTCTGAGCCTAGAGCGGGGTTGGGGAGATGAGGGCCACCCTCAGACCCACAGTGCCCGCTGCCCCTGGGCAGAGTGCCCCCGTCCTTGTCTGCCCCAGTGGGTGCCCCGCCATTCTCAGAAGGCACTCGCTGACCCCTGGGTGAGACAGGGAGGAGGGATGGAGACGGGCAAGGCAGGAGGATCCCCACAGTCTAGTGTGGGGGTGGGGGGACTAGGGGCAGCACGGCCAGCCCCGCCCAGGCACGGTTGGGAAGGGCAGTGACTTGGGGTGAGGGGACTTCACACTGTCACCACGGGCAGCAGCTGCCCTGCCGTGAGCGCTGGCCCTGTGCCCACCTTCCACGCGTCTCAGCCGGGCACGTCGGGGAGCCCCGTGTTAGCCCCACTCCACCAGGAGGCGGAGGCTCAGAGAGGTGGAGTGAGTTGCCCAGGGACACACAGCCAAGCTGGGAGGGACCCCGGGGGCTGCTCTCCGATTGTGTCTGTGCAGTCCCTGAGGTCCTGCTCGGAGTGTGTGCGGCCGGCCTGGCGGCTGTGGGCACCTGGGGCGCCCACTCAACTCCTCTGAGCTCGGCCGGGCTCCCTGCCCCTCCCCCTCCACGCGAGGCAGAGGAGAAAGGACCAGAGAGAGCGGGAGGCCCACACGCCCTGCCCGGCCCCTCTGGCTCTGGGCCGAGGCTCACCCTGGCAGTTCTTCCCGCTGGGCAGGAGGCGGTAGCCGGCGGGGCACAGGCACCGGTAGCTGCCCTCGGTGTTCTGGCAGGCGTGCTGGCACAGGCTCCTCACCTGGCACTCATCCCGGTCTGGCCGGGCGTCCGTGGTGGGGTGGCGGGGGGCAGACACACGCTGAGTCACAGACACCCGGAGGCCGCACGCCGGCCCGCCGGGCTCGAGGCAGTCCCTGATGTAGACGGCCCTCCCCTTCTCCCTGCCCTAGACTCGGGGGCAGCGAGGTCCAGGGCTCTCGGGGCTCAGCAAGAGTGGGGGGGGTCTGTCCTGCCCACCCGGTGTTCGCCAAGGCCTTGGGGGGGCACCACTCCCAGCCCAGAGCCCGCTGTCCCTGCGGGAGCGCAGGAGCACGCCCTCTGCCGAGGCAACTCCCCTCCACCTCTCTGCAGCCGGGGTGCTGACCGCAGGGTCCCCACGGGTCCCTGTCCGGGTTCTCCTGTCAGCCCGGGACACACCCCTTTGCTCCTGAGGACCGCCCCCCCACCCCCTGCTGCTTCAGCTCTGTGCGTCCAGAGGAACGGTTCTCCACGTGGGCTCCTGGGCGCGTGTGTGGGTGCCCGGGGCGCCGGGCGAGGCGTGCTGAACTTAAACGGTTTGGGAAATACTCCACCTCCCCCTTGGCAGCCCCTCGCCCCCTGGCACAGCCAGGGCTCCGAGACACCGTGTATCGAAGAAGCAACACCCACCCCGCCTGCCTGGGAGCCCCGAGTTTCTGAACAAATGGGGGTGCACTGCCCACCCCGCCCCCTCTGCAACGTCCGGGCCTCCCAGTCCTGCTGGCTGCGGAGGGTGCAAAGGCCACAGGGCCAGAAGAAGACATGGGTATCGGAGGCAGGGTCCTGGGTCTGGACGGAGCCCTGCCACGGCTCCCGGTCCCCGAGACAACACGGCGGGTGGCCCCGCGGGGTGGCCAGAGCTCAGCCTTACCTGTGCAGACCCCGTTCTGCCGGATGAAGCCAGCGGGGCACCAGGCCCGGCCAGTGCCGCTCAGGGCTCTGGGGCCCGGCCGGAGGGAGGCCCAGGCGTGGTGGGAGCCACTGGAGATGGGGGCGCGGGGCCGCAGCCAGGGCACCGCGGGGCCCGAGCGGCTGACGGTGGTCACGTTCTGTGTGCTCCGCTCCGGCGGGGCGCAGCCCTTGCCATCTGGGAGGAGGGTGTGGCCCGGCGGGCACAGGCAGCGGTAGCCACCCTGGAGGTTGCGGCACTGGTAGGCACAGGCCCGGGGCAGCTGCAGACACTCGTTGATGTCTGGAAGGGGCGGGGCCAGGCCGGGTGCTGAGGTCCAGGGCTCTCGGGGTTCGCCGCCCCAGCCGTCCGGCCCTCCCTACAGCCCTGCTGCCGGGTGGACGGCTGCACGCTGGCCTGCCCCCAGCTGCCCCAGAGGCCGGGCCGCCGGGCCGCCTCTCCCACTCCAGCCCCCACTGCTCGCAGAGGCTGCAACCTCCCCCAGCAACGAGCTGCTCCCGGACTCCCGCCTGCTACTGTCCACCCTCCCCTGCTTGGGTGCCCCAGGAAGGTGACCCTGCAGGGTAGGGGCGAGGTTCAGGGATGCAGCGGGCAGGGCAGGATGCAGGCCCACGGTGGGCGCACAGGCAGCGACAGCCATGTCTGGTTACTCAGAGAAGACTGCCCTTGTCCTGAACGCGCCCTGCCTGCGAGCCAGGGTCCCGCCCTGGGGGAGGGCGTCCTCGTACCTAGGCAGGGCAGGCCGGGGCCCTGGACCCGGTACCCCCTGGGGCAGCTGCAGCGGTACCCGCCCGGGGTGTTCTCACAGCGCTGGTTGTAGTGGCACTCGTGTGTCTGCTGCAGACACTCGTCCACATCTGGGGAGGCAGGGGCGGGGGGAGGGGCGGGGCTGAGCCTCGAGCCCCGCCCCCAAGGGACAGGCCACGCCTCTCCACAGCTGGGCCCCACCCCGCCCCATCCCCAACTCCAGGGCCTCCCAATTCTGCCAGCTCTGGGGGGTCAAAGGGCTGTGGGTCCAAAGGAAGACGGGGCTTTGGGGGCAGAGTCCTGGGTGTGGACCGAGCTCTGCCGTGTCGCTTGGTCTTCGAGCAAGTAACGCCCTGTCTGAGCCTCAGTTTCCTCATCTGTAAGGAAGGGAAGGGAGCCGACCTCTTCACGGGCTAAGGGTCATGCATGTGCAGGGCTTGGGGGCCTGGCACGTGGTTAATGGAGGAAAGAAGGGAGGGCGGAGGGAAGGCAGGAGGTGGGGGAGCCCGGCCCCCTTGAATAGTTAGGGCGCCCTGAGGGCCCCGTGGCCTCTTCTCAGTTCCAGCACCGTCACACTCTCCTGCTCCACCGATGGCCTCTCTCAGGGGGGCCAGGAGGAGCCACCATGTGGCACCACAGAATGACGGGGCAGGAGGACCCTGGAGGTCACCCGTCAGGGGGCGGCTCCCAGGTGTCATTTCACAGGCTGCCTGCAGGAGGCCCTGCTGAGGAGGGCTGGGAGGCTGTCCCTAGGCTGGGCCGTGACCCGGGAGGCAGGGAAGTGGCAGCAGAGATGGCACATGTTTGCCAGCCCTGGTCCCCTTCACTAGACAGACCTCAAGCCCGAGGCCCAGAGGGAAGACCGCCGTCCGGGTCCCCGGCTGCCGGCAGCCGCCCGGGTCTGGACTCAGATGCCTTGAGCCCAGCTCAGGCCCCTACCTGGCCACCCTGTGCTCCTCCCGCCAAGAGGGTGCCCGTTTCCCCCGAGACCCAGCATCCCAGCGACACATACCGCCCCCCCCGCCACGCTGAGTCCTGGACCACCCCACCCCGCGTCCCCGTCACCTTCGCAGCCGGCCCCTGCAGCGGCCGCCTGGAAGCCAGGCCCGCAGTGGGGGAGGCAGCGGTGGGAGCCGACCAGGTCCACGCAGTGCTGTCCCTCTGGGCAGAGCCCGGTGTCCCATGCACACTCGTCCACGTCTGCGGGCGGACAGGGGCGGGGGCCACGTGGACACGGGTCCCCAGGCCCCCTCGCCACCCCTCCCGCTGGCCCTGCCCCTCCTCCTGGCGCCCCCCCCCCCACAGAGCCCACCCCAGGGGCCCGAGGGTGGCATCTGACAGGAGCTTTCAGACAATGCCTGGTGGGCACCCAGCGGTGATATGGCATGCCAGGTCCCAGGGGTGGGAGTGGGGGGCGCAGGGGGGCGGGGGGATCAGCGTCCAGACAGTGTCCTCGGGTCAGATTTGTGGTCTAACAACTTCCTTGAGGTGCCAAGCGGAGCAAGCAGGGAGACAGGTGTCAGTTCCCCTCCCACCGCAGGTGGCCAGAAATGACTTCCATGTCCAGGCTCAGTGGGTATGAGTGTCCTGAGTGCGCAGTGGCCTCGCGCATGTTTGGGGGGACCCCTGCCACCCCCAGTACTTGAGTCTTTCCCATCTGTGGCTCTCGTAACAGGAAGTTCCAGGGGGACGGGGCATTACAGCCCCAGGCCGGCACCCAGAGCCCCAGGGAACAGGCTGGCCGTTCTCTGAGCGGCCCCAGGCCCTACCGCACGCCTGGGCCAGGTCCTCTCTGCGGGGCCACGCACCTCTGCAGTCCCTGTCTCCCTGGCCGGGGCGAGGCCAGCCGGGAAGGGGCAGGAGAAGCGGCTGGGCACGTGGCAGCAGGAGGGGGGCAGGGGCCAGGGCTGCGGGGGCACTTGTCCCTGCCTGGGGGTGGGGACAGCCAGCTGGATGGCTTGTCCCTGCTAGGCTGAGGGTCCCCGCGTCCATGCCAGGGTGGGGACAGGGTGCTCACCCTCGCAGAACTCTCCTTGGGGGTCCAGCTCAAAGCCCTCCGGACAGCCGGCTTCATTCTCCTCTGCAAGGCAAAGAGGACAGGCCCTCAGGGCACAGGGTGCGAGGGACAGAGAGCAGCACTGGCCGCAGCCCGGGCCCACCGTTCGCTCCCGCCAGCCTGGCTGGGCCGAGGCCCACTCGGCCAGGTGCTTGGCCCGTGTCCTGGGCCTGTAAGCCGTTCCCAGCCCGGGTCCTGTCCTGCAGGGCTCACGGTGGGCTGGCCAGACTGTGGCTTTCTGGCCCAGAAATCATTACGTAAGCAGCGGAAGACCCACACACGCAACCCTGTGCCCCTGACAGTGCAGAGGAGGGGCCGGGGCAGGTGAGCACCTGACCAGGCGGTGAGCCCAAGGCAGCGTGGAGACAGCCTGTGCTCTGGGCACGGGAAGGAGGCCACCCTGCCTAATGGTCACAGGGACAGCACCCTCGATAAAGTGGTCACTGGGTGCCAGGTGAGGGTGCAGAGGCAGCACCTCTGCTCCCGACAGCCTGCAAGGCAGGTGGTGTCATGCCCATTTCATGGGTGGGCACACGGAGGCTTGGAGAGGGCTCTGCCCCCAGGGTCTCACGGCCTAGTGTGGGGAGCTCCATCCCGCGGAGCTGTCCCAGCCACTGCGGGTGAGAACGAGTCATTCCGGACACATCTGCTGTTCCGGCGGGAAAGGGGGTGGTGGTTCCCTCTAGTGGAGAACGCCCCGAGCCCTCTCCGAAATGGCTTTTACTGGGATCGGCACGTGCAGGGGTATGCGGCGCACGTGCATAGCTCATCAATCAGTGGCTAAAGGCTGTAGTTATTAAAAACAGGTATTATTTATAGATGACAATCGAAGAAACACAGAGATCTGCCTCAGGTCAGGGTCTGTCTGTCAGGCTGACGCCAGAAGGTCATTAAGGTGTGTTTCAGGAGATGAGTTCACTCCTTATGCTTCAAACTTAAACATCTGGCTTACACCAACAGGGCTATAGCAAAGCAAAGCAAGCTCGAAGGGAAACAATGTATATACTTCAGGCCCGATTTCCCAGGGAACCCAGTGTTAGTATCGGGTGGTGCCTGCCACCAGCATTCCTAGCTTTCTGGTCGAGATTTATAGGCAAGGCTTTGCTTGCACGGGGTTACGGTTTCTAAAGCCACACACGGTGGTCCCCCACAGCCTAGAAGTGGGGTGGCTGGGTTGGAACCAGGGTCTGCCTGACCTCAAAGCTATGCTCTGGCCGCTGTCTCATGTTCAAGGTTAAAAACATGCTGGGACCTCCACTGAGGGTAACAGGTATATTTTCGCCTCCCCTGGGGCTCCTGCGGCTCCAAGGGTGGCCCCCAGCCCCCTAGGTGAGGTCGCAGGCACCCTTGAGGAGAGGGTGGGGTACAACTCAACACCAGGCTGGAACATCAGCCTGGGGGGTGCCTTGCACCTTTCCCTCGGGGCCCAGGCGAAAGTTCTGGAGGGTTTGGATAGGAGTGGCCTGAAGAGCTGTGTCCCCTGCGGGGTGTGGACGGATGGACGAGGACAAGGAGGGGAGCTGACTCCGTCCCGAGTCTCTGGCCCACGGTCAGTGGGTGCAGGGGGTGGGCCGTCCCCTGGGCCTTCAGCCAGGCGCATTCGGGCTGTGCACACTTTTTAGCTGGGGCAGCAGGGGGAGGGGTGCAGGGACAGGATGGGGCCCTCACCAGCCTCCAGGGCGGTGGTGAGCTGGAAGCGCAGGGCCTCCGCCTCGGGGTCGAAGGCCGAGCTGACGGCCGAGGCCCGCAGGTGCTGCACCAGCTGGGGCTGGGGGCCCCGGGCCGCGTCGTACTGGATGCTGTGGTTGCAGCGCAGGGACAGCGGGCTGCTGTCCCGCAGAAAGTGCTGCGTGGAGCCCGCAAACAGCCGGCCGGGCCCCGTCTGCACGTACAGCTCCTGGAAGTCCTGCAGGAGGGAGGCGGTGGGGGAGGGCACCTGGAATTCCAACCCCCAGGCAGTCTGGGACCTGGGACCCTCAGCCGCACCCACTAGAGGCTCGGGGGGTGGGGGGAGAGCTGGTGGGCCTCTCAGGGCTCCTCCGACCAGCTGGGCAGCCCTGGGCAGGTCACCAGCACCCTTGTTCATGGGACAGAGCATGTGCCTGAGGCCGAGAGGCCAGGCCCCATCCTGCCAGTTCCCGCAGGCAGGACGCCCCGCTGCCCCTCCCCCACCCCGTCTGTGCACCCCGGGCTCGCCCCGCACCTGCACTCGAAGGTCTACGCCAGCTAGGCTCTCGGGGACGCCGCCATGGACAGCCACGTCGAGGAGGAGGAGGCCGCTGGGATCCAGGCCCCGGGCCACCTGGGTCATCCTGAGCAGCTCCCCTGCAACCCGGCCCCGCCCGGCCTGCAGTCACCACGGGGGCCGGGCCCCAGGCGCGGGCCCCGGCCCCACTGGGCCCCCTGCGGGGAGCCCCCACTCACCTGTGGAAAACTCCAAGTGCGACTCCTGCCGGAAGCTGCCTCCCGTCAGAGACTGGCCGTTCAGGGCGGCTCCGGTCTCTCCGGCCAGTGCCCAGTAGATGGGGGCCATGGTGACCACGAGCGCCCGCATCAGAGGCCCTGGATGGGGCGGGGCACGGAGGCCAGGTGAGGGCCAGGTGCTGTGGGCAGCCACTCGTCTGCTCGAGGTCCCTGACACCCCCAGGAGAGCTCAGCCCCGAGATTACCTGGACCAGTTATTGGTTACCAGAACCAAGGGCAACGGCCAGTATCTACTTCTTGGAGGAGTCGTGGAATTAAAACATTTCTACAAACAAGTGCGTGTAACCTGTTGATATCCAACTCAGCTCCACAAACACTGAGAGCCACGAGGTCACCCCAGAGCCGGGGACCACACGGACCGTCACCACGTATGCGCAGGACCGAGCTGAGAACCAACCACCCCTACCACCTCGCAGACACCTCGCAGAACAGCCCGGGAGCGGAAGGATTGTCTAAACCACTGACTTTGAAAAAAGAGCCAACATTTTCCCTGGGTATGGATTTTTGGAACTTTACACGATGCCCAGCTCTCCTCTTGGGACGGGGGTGGGGGTAGGGGGTGCCTTGTACTAGGGAAGGAGAAGGACCACCTGCTGGGGGTCCTGAGAGTGGAGCTTCTCAGCTCAACTGCGGGGGTCTCATAACGACGTTCCCGGGAGCCCGCTGGGCCCTGTGTGTGGGAGCCGAACCTTCTCAACCCTCAGCCCCTCGGGGCCTCTGCTTCCACTAGACGCGGCCTGGCCCCCCTGGCCCGGGCCCAGAGGTTTCTCTGCGGCTCCTGCAGCTGGAAGCAGCAGCTGCGTCTGGGGAGCGTCTCCCCTTGGTCATGCTCTGCTGACAGCCAGCTCTGCGTGTCCCCCAGCCCCCGTCCCGCACTGTTCGCACAGGTCTGTCCTCAAGGGCAGCCTCGGAGGAGCCGCTTTTAGCCAAGTCCCCATCCCCCAGCACTGCCCTCTCCCTGCTCTGGACCCCCCCCCCCCCCCCAGGGGGTCTTGGGAGGGGCGAGGCGTCAGGGTCTGCAGCATCCTTCCAGAACATTCCGTCTGTTTAGGACACACTATTTCATGAATCTGTCTGCAAGGGGGCAGTTCTTGGCTCTCTGGACCTTCTGGCTAATTTTACTCCTCGCATCTCTCCCTCCCTCCCCTGTCCTGCCAGGACGCCGCCTTGGCTTTGCTCTCAGCGCTTACTTTGACAGTGGACAACCACTTTGTTCAGCGGCCCGTGGTTTCACGTCCGTGAGCAGGCCTATGTCTACCCAGCCTGATCATTCCACACACTCTCGGCCTGCTTTTCAACGCAGTTCTTTTGTTTTCTTTGGGGGTGCAGGGCAGGGAGGAAGTGGCCGCCCCTGGGTCCGCCTGGGCGTGGACCCGGCCCTCAGAGGCGGCTGGCTGTGCCCTGGGCATCGGGCCCAGGGCAGCCCGGGGACGCACGCCCTGCCTGCCCCCGGCTCCGGCCCGGCTGGCGGGCCCCACTCACCCACGCTCGCGGGGATGCGGTCGATGCTGCTCCGGAAGGTGGTGAGCCCGGGGTGTGCCTCCTGCAGCACAGTGGCGGTGAGGGCCGCCTCGCCGAATTCCTGGCCATTGATCACCCCGCTCACGCTGCCCCGGCCGCCCCGGGGCTCCCCTGGGAGGAGGGAAGAGGACGACGGTGACGTTACCTGCCGCCACGACACGGTCTAAGCGGGTACTGTTACCCATTTCCCGAAGGAGTGCTCCGAGGCTCAGAGAGGGGAAGCGACCAGCCCAGGGGCGCCCAGCTGACGGGTGATGGTACCAGCTTCTAACTCTGGCTCCGCCATCACCTTCCTGGAAACTTGGGCTAGTCAGGCCCTCACGCCACACGTGAATGGGCTTATCCGTCAAATGCCAAGGGGGGACCGAAGATGCCCCCCCAAACCTTCCGGGGTCTAAGACATCAGGAGGCCACAACGTGGGGGGCCGGTGTACTGAAGGAGCCAGGGCTGAGGGGCAGGGCGCCCAGCCAGGAGCGGAATGCCACCACCTGAAGGTCCCCCATTCCGACGGTGGCCCTGGCTCCGGCCGCCCTGCAGCCTGCCTGGCTGGGGAGGGCTGGGTTTGGAGGAGCCGCCGCGCCGTCTGCCAGCAGACGCTAATCGGGGTGGGCGGCATGGGCACACAGGGGCACTTCCTCCGGCCGATGGGCCAGCTGCCTCGTTTGGACAGATGGCATTCCAGGGGCGAGAGACGGAAGCGAGCCTGCCTCTCCGCTCCCCAGCAGCTCTCGGGGGAAATTAGCAGCAAATTGCCCATGATCTGGCGGAAAAATAACATGAAGCAGAACTGCCAGGATCCCAAACGGGTCAGTTCGGGGGGAGGTTCGTTTCGGATTCCAGGAAGCAGCGCCGCCGCCTGCAGCCCGCCGCCGCCGCCTGATGAGACGTGACGTGCATCTGGGACGTCTCCAGTCAGTAGCTGCGGCTCTGGACTTCACGGGAGGGACAGGAAAAGGCCACGAACCTGCCCTTGGCCTCGCAATAAGGAGGGGAGGAAGGAACTGGACCTGCAGATAAAGGCCGCAGCAGGCGCCTGGCCACTCTCAAAGGGGAGAGGGCGCGGGGGGCCGGGAATGACAGGCCGCCCGGACCTCCTGGCACAGGGGCGACTCGGCCGCCTGCTGCTGTTTCCCACGGGGCCAGCCCGGCCCCGAGACCCTAGTCAGGGGGCCTCAAAACCTTTGCCCGCCTTTAAACCAGCAACGCCCCTTGGAGAAGTGGACCCTACAGAAATATTCGGGCCAGCGCCCAGGCTGTGCCTCTCAGTGCAGTTTTCAGAGGGGAAAGAGGGGTAAAAAAACCTTGCTGCTCACTTACATAGCCAACAGCAATTAAGCTTTTAAAAAATGTTCCTATGAAAACCATTAAAGAAAATATAGCCCTGGCTGGTGTGGCTCAGTGGATTGAGTGCCAGCCTGGGAGCAGAAGGGTCACGGGTTCGATTCCCGGTCAGGGTGCATGCCTGGGCTTTGGGCCAGGTCCCCAGTAGGGGGGGCATGAGAGAGGCAACTGATGGGTGTTTCTCTCCCTCTTTCTCCTTCCCTTCTCCTCTCTCCAAAAATAAATAAATAAAATCTTTTTAAAAAAGATGTGGTCTGGGTTTATTGTCATGGAGTACTGCCTGGAATATTGTAGAGTAAGGAACAACAGCAGGTTGTAAAGGCAACCGTATATTTGATCTTATTTGTGAAAAAGAAAAAAATGTATCTCTTCAGAGAAACATCCAGAGAAAGATGTGTCCCGGATAATAGTTGTCCAAGCTATTTCTAGTCACTGAATTATGAGATAATTGATAATCATTCTTTCTTCACAGGCTTTTCTAAATTATCTGGCCTTTCTACAATTAACTTATATGAAGTAAAAAGTAGCTGTTTCCATTAAAAAGGTGAGAAGGCCGCTACGGGCTGAGCCGTGTCCCCAGACCTCACAGGGAGCCAACTTTGCCGGCTCCCTGGTCTCGGACGTCCAGCCCCCAGACCCATAGGAAGCAAACCCCTGCTGTTTACGCCCCGGCCTGTGGTCCTTGGTCACGGCGGCCACGGGCAACCCAGCCAGCAGCCGCGTGGGCTGGGCTGGGGGCTCTGAGGCAGGCGGGGGGGTAAGAACTGGGACCGAGCTCTGAGATGAAGGGAGCGTCTGCTCAGACCCGAGGGTGCCCCATCTGTGGCTGGGTGTCAGCGAACCCCGGACTTTCAGAGCTGCCTGTGTTGGTACTCCAACCCTGCCCGCGGGGGAGGAGGAGGCCAGTGGGCAGAAAGGGTCCCACTCGGTGGGCGGTGGGTGTCAAGCGGCAGAGTGTCAGGCCCCAGTTCCAGTCAGTCCTTGGAGAAGGGTTCTATGGAGAAGGGATCTGACATGGTACTCGGTGATAGATTAGTGATGTCTGCCATGGGCAGGGGCGGTGATACAAAGCCACAACGAATATGGAGTATTTACACAAATAATATTCAGTGGCTTCCTGTTGCTCAGGCTGGGTCACTTTACGGGTCTCAGGACAGCCGTTTTCTCAGTTTTAGCTTGGTCTGTCTGACCCAGGGGAGGAGGAGGCCCGAGACGGCAGGAGTCTCAGAGAGCGGCAGTGAGTGGCGGTGGCCGCTGAGCGCCCACCCCGGCCTGGCAGGGCCCGGGACAGGCGCCGACTCTCACACTTTTCACAGCAGCCCCTGGAGGCCCCGGCTGCACTCTGCCCGCCTCACAGGGCCGTGCGGGGACCTGAGAGAGGACACCTGTCTGTGCCAGGTGAGCTGGGAGAGCCGGACTCCCCCAGCCACCAGGAGCTGCAGACGCTGCTTAGCATCTCAGAGCCTCAGTTTCCCTGACGGCAGGGCGGCGAAGAGAAGGCGACCCCAAGGCTCTCCCAGCTGGCTCCTTCCAAGTCCGTGTCTCTCAGCAAAGCGCCGGGGAGCCAGCGGGGCAGTGGGCCAGGTCCCCCCGCCCCAAACCACACACACACACACACACACACACACACACACGCATCCCCGTTTGGCAGGAGACAGACACCCCGTACCTTTGACAACCACGAACGCCCGGGCTGTGACGGAGCCCAGGAGGTTGTGAGCCACGCACTCGTAGGCGCCCGCGTCCCTCCTTTCCACGCGCCCCATCCACAGGCTCCCGTCCGGCAGGGCCCGGAGCCGCCGGCTGGCCTGCAAGGGCCGGCCTGCCCGCAGCCACTGCACCGTGGGCGCCGGCTCTCCGGTGGCCTGGCACCGCAGGGCCACGTCCTCCCCGGACCTCGCCGTCACGTCCTGGGGCTCCACCTGGAACACGGGGGCACCTGTGGGGGGCCCGGGGCAGTTTTTAGAAGCATTTTACTACCCTCAGGTATTCAAACGGTACATATTCCATATTCATTTTGACAGAATAGAAAACATAGAGGCAGAAAGAGTAACAGAGTCACGTGCGATCCTCCCGGCCAATCCCTGTGCTTCCCTCTAGGTGGTGCTTCCTCCGGAGAAGGAGACCCCAGTGCGCGCCTCTCCGTCCCTCCCTCCCTCCCTCCCTCCCTCCCCCCTCCCCCACTCCGTCCCTCCCTCCCTCATTACTCCAGGAAAGACCGTGGCTACCTTTCACGTCATTAAATATTCGTGTTTAGTTGCGACGTGGTATCACGTAGCTGGAATCTACTGTGACTTCCTTAACCACGCCCCTGTTGCAGGACAGTCAGGGTGCCCCCGACAGGGGATGACACCGGCCAGAACTGCCTGCACTCGAGGCCACATGAACTGGACAGGTTCTGTCACCGGGGAGTGATTCCCACCACGTCACTCCACGGCCCTCAGTCTTCTCGCGTGAGAGGGGACCGTCCCCGCCCACGGACGGCCGCAGCCCTCCAGGACGGCTGCAGTGAGAAAGATGGACGCTGCCCGCGCCGGCGAGGCTGTGGGCCAGCGGAGCTCCCACAACATGTGGGTGGGAGTGGGAGTCGCTGCACACGCCTCGGGACACCGTTGCCCAGTGGATTAGTCCCCCCTGGGGCGGCTGCAACAAATGCCACAAACTGGGGGTCTCAGGACACAGCTCTGGGGGCTAGATGTTCAGAATCAGCTGTTTCATGGGGCGGATGTCAAGGTGCCGTGCGCCCCCCGTCCCCAGGGACTCCGGGGAATGATCTGTTCCAGGTCTCTCTCAGCTGCTGGTGTCTTCCAGCATCCCGTGGCCTGGGCTGCACCGCTCCGTTCTCTGCCTCCACCTTCATATCCACCCCCCCCCGGCTTCTCTCTCCACTCTCCCTCTGCCTCTCGTAAGGGCGCTGGTGACGGCACTCCGGGCCCATCAGGACAATCCGAGACGGCCTCCTTATCGCCAGGTCCTTAACCACATCGGCAAAGACCCTTTTTCCAAACAAGAGAACGTTCACAGGTCCCGTGGACCGGGATGGGGTTCGATCTCTGGGAGCCGTTCATCAGGCGACACGGCCAAGTGCCTCCTGCCGCTGACGCTCGTGTTCCGTGTGACCCAGCGACGCCCCCGCCCGAGATGTGATGCCCTATGGGAAACGTTTGTGCCCCTTCACCCGAAGACGTGTGTGCAAAGCATCGCAGGTTCGATTCCCAGTCAGGGCACATGCCTGGGTTGCAGGCCACGGCCCACAGTAACTGCACATTGATGTTTCTCTCTCTCTTTCTCCCTCCCTTTCCTCTCTAAAAATAAATAAATTTAATAATTTTAAAAAATGTTGAAAACTCCCTTAAAAAAGTGTGCATAGAGACAGTAGCCGGGAGAGATGGCATTCACTGATCACCTGCTGTGTGCCAGGCACCAGGCTGAGCACCCACACGCACTGTCTCTTTAAGCCTCCCAGTCACTCCCGATGCCTGTTCCGCCACCATCCCTACCCTAAAGACTGAGCTGCAGAGCCGTTACATGACTTGCCCGGGGCCACAGAGCAGGTGGCTGAGCCCACACCAGTCCCACGCGGACCGAGTCCAGGGCCTGCCCCCTCCTTCGCCACCAGGACTGGAGCCGGCGCCGCTCTCGGCTGCCTCAGGGCCTTTGCACCTGTGATTCCTCCTGCTGGGATGGCCTCCCCACGACGGTCGCCCGACCACCTCCTTCTTGTCATTCGGATCCTAACTGCAATGCCAGCCCTCCTGGTGGGCCCTTCCTGCCCACCCTCCCCAAACCGCCTGGACTTGAAATTACTCCACAGCCACTGAGAGGCACTGGTGAGGCTTCGTCTTTGCCTTTAGTTCTCAGCACGTCTGACCGGGGCAGGTCCCCTTTGCGTTCTTCCTGATTGCGTTCTGCTCGGCTTCTCGAATGTGCAGGTTTATGTCTCTTGCGGGGTTTCGGGTCACTCTGAGGCTCACGAGGTGCTTTGTAGACCCAGGAATCTTCACCATGAGCTTGGGGACAGTTCTGAGTTTTGAATGCATGGCCCCGCCCCGGGCCTGGCTGGGGGGGGGCCCTGGTGTTCCAAAGCCCCGGACTGCCATTCCGCCACGGGGGACATTCCACAGGACTTCGGGGGTGTGTTCTGAATACGTGTTTGTCAAAGAGCTCCAAGTCCCGGCCCCATCTCCCTGCCCGCCCTTCTTACCACACAGCCTGGGCCGCCGCAGCCTCGTCCCAGCCGCCTTGGAGCGCCCGCCCCCCATGCCCCCCGCCCCGCCCAGGGCCCATGGCGGGGAGGCCGGGACTCACTCTGCAGCACGAGGACCACCACTTTCGCCACGGCCCCCATCTCGTTCTCTGCCAGGCACTGGTACTGCCCCGCATCGTCCATCTGCAGGCGGGGGCGTGCAGTTCAGGAGAGGAGGACGGCGGGGAGGGGGCAGCTCGGGGCAGCTGGGCACGGGGTGGGGCGGCGACTGGAGCGAGACCCTGGAACCGGGATGCGCTGAGAGCCTAAACCAGCCAGGGGCTGGCAGACCCCTCACAGTGGCACATCGGAGGGGTCTCCATGGCCCCTCGTCAGGAGATGTCCAAAGAGAATCCAGCCCCTTTCACCCCTGGAAGCTGGGGGTGTCCACGGAGGGCGTGGACTCGGGGCGGAGCCCCCAGCTGCACACGGGGATGGAGAGCCGCCTCCGCCACACACGCACGCCAAAGCGCTGTGGCTCCGTGGGGCGCCGTGAGGGACTCCTTGAGAAAAGTGCCCGGGGCCGGGCAGGCGGGGGGACGGGGGACAGGTGCCTGAGAGGCAGGCTTCCTCCGGGTTCAACCGGCCCGGCGCACTGCCGGCCTGCGGAGGGGAGGCGGTCGGTGGTGGCAGAAGGGGAGGTGAGTGGGGGCCGCCCAGTGCCCAGGGCTTTGCGGACAGCATGGGGCAGGGGTCAGGAGCGATGGGCATGGTTCTGCCTCGGGCGCACATTGGTGGTGGGCCCCTCGGAGCCTCAGTATCTTCCTCTGTAAAATGGGGCGCACCGGCCTGTCTACCCTGCCCCATGGGGTTGTCGTCGTTGGTAACCTTTATTGGCATGACTGAGGGGCCAGTCACTCCTAAATCCCTGGTACAGGTCATCTGATTTCCGACCGTACACCACTGAATGGGTGGTGTCCCTGAGACGCAGGGACGCTATGTCGCTGGCTGGAGGTCACCCTAGTTAGTGGGGGGGAATCTCCGGGGAACCGGGCGGCACCTGCTCTGCGGACTGTGGAGGGCGGTGCCGACCTAGCCTCCTGAGCCATCAGGGAAGGCCCGGCCCAGGGTGGTCCCGGGTGCCCCCACCCACGGCACCGGGCCCCTCCTCGCCTCTGTCCTGCGGATGGCCAGCGAGCCATTCTGCAGCCGGAGCCGGGGCCGGCCGCCCCGCAGCGGGAGGCCGTCTTTGATCCAGAGCAGGTCGGGCGCCGGGTCCCCGCGGACCGCACAGTCCAGTCGGACGCTGCCCCCCACAGGTTCCACCAGGTAGGAGAAGGCCTCTCCTTGCAGGACCGGAGCCTCTGCGCAAAGCGACATCGGACAAGGGGTCAGAAGCTCCCGTCAGGCTCAGCCTCCGGTAATCCTGTCCCCAGAGGCCTGTCCCCAGACCCCAGGGCCTGGCCCAGCACGGCTGTGTATGGTCCACGCATCGGGGATGGCAAACGGCTCCAGGCTGTGGGTCAAGTGCGACAGACTGGCAGCGGCTGCCAGGAGCACTGGGCTGAGGAGGACTTGGAGCTGGGTGGGAATTGTGCTGCGATCGATTAGCGATGTCTGAGACAGGTGCAGGATGGAAGGCAATGCGACGGGTGTCAGACACCCGCTCCCACGGACGGGTCACCCCAGCTGCAGAGCACCCGCTGGGGACTTCGGCATACAAGGACCACAAGATCATCGGGACACCTCTGTTGTCCCCGGCAACACCGAGAGACGTCTCCGGTCCTCGTTCACTCAAATCCTAGACCAGCCTTGGACGGCTGTACCAGGGTCCACCCTGCCTGGTGTGCTGAGGTTGGATCTTCCCCCAGAGTGCCCCGACCCCCTGCCTGCCCCCCACACCGGTGGCACCATCCAGCTGAGCGTGACCCTGCAGGCCGATTGGTCAGAATGCTAGTGCCGGAGCCCCGCCCACCCCGGGAGGCGGGGCCGCTGAGTCGGGCTGGACCCTGGGCCTCCGCAGTTTAGGAAGTGCTGGGGGTTCCCTGCACCATCAGGGTAGAGGATTGTGGTTCGGAGGGCAGGGCGTCAGTTTTGCAGATTTTCGGAAACAAACCCCTCATTAGACTGAGCTCGGCACATCTCCAGAGAAACGCCACGCCCCGTGGCTCACGCCTCACCCTTCACGTGGACGAAGCTGGCCGCCTGCACACGACCCACACTGTTCTCGGCCCAGCAGACGTAGGTCCCGCCGTCCTCTCTGGTGACGGCCGCCCGCTGCAGCGTGCTGCCCCCGTCCTGTTCGGACACACCCTCTGCGACAGAGGAAGAGATGGGCCTGAGTGCCCAGCAGGCGCCCACTAAAGACACAGGGGCCCTGATGGGCGTGGCTCAGGGGGTCGAGCACCGTCCAGCAAACCGGAAGGTCACCAGTTCGATTCCCAGTCAGGGCACACGCCTGGGTGGTGGGCCAGGTCCCCAGCAGGGGGCGTGCGGGAGGCAACGGATTAATGTGTCTCTCGCACATCAATGTTTGTCTCCCTCTCTTCCTCCCTCGCTAAAAATAAATAAATAAAATCTGAAAAAAAACAAGCAAAGACACAGAGAACAGGTGGCCCTTCTCCCTGGCGGATTCCTGACTCCGGGGAGCCAGGCGCAGGCCACATTGGCGGATGTGGTCGGAGGACCTGCCGTTTCTCATTTTCGGGCCCAAACTGGGAGTTGGGTGCATAGTCAAGGGTAAGTCTCTGGGGCCCTGTTAACGGGGGCCTGCGGCGTTCAGCCACCCACCCCCAGGACCCCTGCTATCTGCACTTGAAGATGAAGACACTGGGCTTGGAGAGACTGAAACATTCTCCTCCCCAGGAGGTGGCAGGAGAAAGCCTTCTCACAGGTTCGGGAGGGCCTGCAAATACCATTTTGCAGTGACGTTTTGCATTTTAGCAATTCAGCAGACACACTGAGCGCCTACTATACATACACTTCAGGTCCCATGTTTCCTGAAACACCGCCTGGGGCCCAGGTGGGGAGACAGAGCCCTCGGGACAGAGGTTTGCTGAGGGCCCACAGCTCCGGGCTGGAGCACAGGCCCCACCCTGGCCCCGGGGTCTCCGGGTTTGAGTCTGTTTGGCTGGGGGCTTCCTGCCAGGTCTGATGTGTGAGTGTCACGTATGGCCAAGCATGGGCTTGCCCCCTGCGCCCTGCACAGGGCCGAGTCTGGAGACCCGGAGCCCACAGCACCGACCAACACCCTCTCCTCTCCAGGAGCCTGGGGCTCCCGCTGCTCGCCCTCCCCCATCTCCCGGGGTCCCGGGTCCTGTCCGTCTGCCCCGCTGCAGGCCCAGACCTGTCACTGGCTGGTCGTTGACGATCCAGCCAATGCGAGGGGTGGGGCTGCCCCGGGCTGCACAGCGCAGCCACAGCCTGTCCCCGAGGCCCAGGCTGCGGTCCCCAGGCAGGGTGGTGAAGACGGGCAGCGCCAGAACAGTGAGGTGCACACGGCGGCGGGCGCGGCCCACAGGGTTCTCGGCTGTGCAGGTGTAGGTGCCAGCGTCCTGGCTCTGCGGACAAGGGACAGGGTCAGCCTGAGGACTGTCTCTACCCCCCGAATGCCCCTGGACACCCACGGCCCTACAGGTTCCCAAGAAGCATCCGGCCCAGAGAGGCCAAGTGAGTTGCCCAAGGTCACACAGCGTGGCTTCACCCTTGCACCACTGCGCCTCTGCAGAGCTCCCCATGGCTCTGAGGCCGCGTGAGCCAAGCCCTGACCAGGCCACCCTAATAGTTTCCATTAACCGAGCACCTTCCACGCTCGGGGCCCTGGGCTCAGCACCTGCTCTGCAGCAGCAGCTCACCCACGCTCACACCAGCCCTGGGCGGGCTCCTACTTCTGGTGCCTTCTCCGAGAGGAGAAGATCCACCGGGCGTTCCAGCAGGGCCGGCACACTCACCACTCTACTGCCCGGCCCTGTGGGGCAGGGTCTGAGGCGCCCTGACCCCTGCAGGTGTGCCCACCCGCCCAGCAGCCACACGTGCCCCTGCAGAGCAGCCCCTTCTGTAACTACAGGATGATGGGGAAGGGGGTCAGGGTTCCCCCCCCGTGGCCCTGGCTCAGGTCCACGTGGACACGAGGTTGAGAACAACCAGGTGGGCGCGGGCTGGGCCACAAAGTCACTGCCACACCCCCGCCCCAGTCCGTGCCCCTCCCTCCCCGGGAGCGGTCGTGGAGGTCCAGGTTTCGATCTTGGTTCTGCTTGGGAACAGCGTGTCCTGGGAACTCGGGGCACACTCAGGGCCTCGTCTCTTCATCTGTCCTCAGGGACGGTAACACCTGTTTCCCCAGGACCCCGGGATCAAGACCGCACAGCGCTCCGCACACAGCAGGACACACGGGGGTGTGTGGGGGGGTGCGCAGCAGATGTTGGCTGCTCCCCTTGTCACTGTGGTTCCCTCTCCCCTCCAGGACCGGAGTCTCACCTCCGAGTTCTTCACCAGCAGCTCCCCGGAGGGCTGGACGGCGAACTTGCCCTCTGCTGCAGACACAGGCAGGCCATCTTTTTCCCACGTGATGTCAGGCTCGGGGCTGCCCCTGGCAGCGCAGGGCAGGAGGGCGTGGGAGCCCTCAATGGCGGACAGGTCGGGGAGGCCAGCCTCGATCACAGGAGGGACTGTGGGGACAGGAAGGTCCACTCCAGGAAGGGGGCTGGGGCTGGGGCTGGGCGTGGGGGGCTGCCTCTGCCCCAGGGCCCTTGGCACACCCTGGGTCCCCTCCTTCACCCCCATCTGCTGCTGCCACAGACTCCCGGGTCTGAGACCACCGCCCGGGGTCTGCACAGCAGGGGACTCCTGAGTCTGGTGAAGAGCTGTGACAGGCTGACCCCATTGCACACACATGCACCCGCGTGCACACACATATTCACACCCACACAATGACTAGAGCTTCCGGGCAGAGGCCGCCCTGACTGGCCTCCACGTGGGCACAGACCCCGCCCCCCACTGGGAAGCTGCTGGGGCCAGGGAGGCTGCGCACGCTTCTCCTCCAGGGAAGGTCTGCGCAGGGTGGCGTGCGGGTCACTGGCCGGACAGGCGTGGCGTCCGGCCCTCTGGTGACCAGAGGTGATGCTCCAGGTCACAGGGAAGAGGGGCATGCTGGACAAGGAGGCTGGGGAGGGGGCATGGAGCCAGGAGCCCCTCTGTGCTCCCAGCCAAATCTGACGCCAGCCGTACCCAGCCACCCACAGGGACAGCCACCGAGACACCCCCCCCCCCCGAGCCCTGGGGTCAGAGCAGGGGCGGCCACGCTGGATGTGCCAGGAGGCCCTGCAGCCTCGGGGCCCGTGTCGCCTCCTCCACCTTGGGAGACACTGACTGGTCCCACCAAGGGAAGGACACGCTTAGTCGAGTCTGCACAGGGGCCGGGGCAGAAGCGGCGCGCTGCGGGGAAGCCGAGAGTACGAGGGACGAGGGGTTTAGTGTCTCAGGAGGGGCTGGGGACGCAGAGGGGACCGGAGTTTTACCTGTGCACCTATTTTTACACTCTTTTTAAAAAAATTGATTTGAGAGACCGAGAGAGAAGCGTCCATTTGCTGTTCCACTTAGTTCTGCGTCAGTCAACCGGGGAATTAGCCCGCAACCTTGGCGCACTGGGGCGCCACTCTGGCCAGCTGCGCGCCCGCCGGGGCCAGGCTCTGATCTGAAGCTGGACCTGGGCACACGCTCTTCTCCCACTTCTCTCTAGGCCCACAGGCCGTTGGGATGGGGGGACACAGGGGCGTGTGCCCCGGGCTCAGAGCCCAGCAGCGAAGGGGGGCTCTGGGGAGCCCCACAGCCCCGAGCTCACCCCTCCACCTCGGCCCCAACCTGGGCCCACCTTGCACCACCAGCCGAGTTTTGCCCACGGCGCTGCCTGCGCTGTTCTGGACGATGCAAAAGTAGTTCCCAGCATCCTCTGGGCTGATATGGATAATCTGCAGCTGTCCACTGGGTAGGACCTGGCTACGCCCTCCTGGGTTGGGTGGGAGAGAACCGGGGGCTGGTGGTTTGGGCCGCAGGACCCCCAAGGAGGGAAGGAGGGTAGGAGGGTCGCTTGGCTGCTCCGTCTGACCAGGGGCAGGTGACCCACTGTGGTTACAGGGAGGTGGGGGGCAGAATGAGCGTGGGCTGTCCCCTCCCCGACCCCCTGACCCAGCCGCCGAGGGCTTAGGTACAAATTCAGGCGCTGGGTGGTGAAAGCAGACAGGAGGGCCAGAGGTGCGGAGGGACCGGGGCTGTCCGGGCCTCCCGCGGGTCTGCAGAGGCCCCCGGGGAGGAGGGGGACCCCATGCCCCTTCCGTCCCCCTGCCTCTGGCGCTGGTCTCGGTGGAGACTCACCTGCGGGGATGCTGAGCCCCTCCTTCTGCCAGGTGACACTTGGCCGGGGGACACCCAAGGCCTCGCAAGGCAGCAGCACCTGCTCCTCTGCCAGGGCCCGGACCACACTGGGCGACGGCCTCACCACGGGGGAGGCTGCAAAGGAAGACGGCTGCAGGGACCCCCGGGGGCACCAGCACCCAGACGCCTCCAACCAGGGGGCCTCTGAGCCCTGGAGGGAGGGGACTTCAGAAAGAACAAGAGGTTCTAGAAACGTCGGCATGAACACACGGGGCGAGGGGGGGGGCTGGTTTTCTCCCAGAGTCCCACAGGGGAGTGAGATCGGAGGCGGGTCTGGGCACCAGGAACCTGCGTCCTCCCGCCCCTCCCCAGCCCCATGCGCCTCTTGCTCTGTCTGTACCCGCTCCCCGGCCCCTGGGGCCACGGCTGTCTGAGCTGAGGGCCCTCGGGACCCTACCTTGCACGGTCAGCACCACGTGCTTGCGGGCCATGCCTGCGGCGTTTTGGGCCGTGCAGGTGTAGCGGCCAGCGTGGATGGGGAGGGCCTGCCTGATCTCCAGGGCGCCTGCAGGTAGGATGAGGCATCAGGGGCGGGGGTGAGGCAACTGGAGACAAAGGTCCTCAGGGATGGGGCCAGCCTGACTCACGCGCCCCAACCTGGTGTCTCTGGTCCGAGCCACCGCCTGCCTCCCTGTGCATTGGTGAGCAGCGGGCGGGGGTGGGGGGGGGCCTGGGCTCTAGGCCTGCCGCTGCCCCCTGCTCCGAGCGTGACTGCGGGCAAGTCCCTTCCACTCTCGGGCCCTCGGCTTCCCCACGTGTGCAGTGAGGAACCAGGCAGGACGGTTTCGGGAACCTTCTGGCTGGGATGTTCCGGGATCTGCCAATGACCCACCTGGAATCCCTGCCCCCCACACACACAGTTCCCCGGGCCTCAAAATCTGCCTCCTCCAGGAAGCCTCCCAGATTACTGCCTCCTCTGTCCTCCCTCCTTCAGCCGTGGGTTCTCAAACCACACCTGTTTACCCTTCCAAGACCACAGGCTGCCCCTGAGCGGTTGGGTAAAATGGTCTCCAAACTGCCCTCCGTGGAGCCGGAGGGCCTGCTGGGTGGGCGCGTGGCGGGAGGACCACCCGCAGCGCCCGTCTCGGCCCTAGGCCCGCCTGGAGCCCCGGCTGTCTTGCAGGTTGGGCCCCCCCGTAACCACCTGTCAGGAGGAAGGTTTCTATCGCCTCGGAGGGGATTGAAAACCGCAGAACTGGCCAGTAGCTCTCAGACTTCAGGATTTTACCAACTAACCAGCAAATACATTTAATTTGAATCCCCATAAAGTGGCCGACTCTTTTATTCTGATTAAGACATTCTACAAATCCCCACTACAATCACCTTGACTTCATAAAAGACAGGAACGTCCGACACCAAGTGTCAAGAACGGAACCCTTTCGGCATGCAGGACAGCCGACCACAAGTGACAACGGGCCGTGTGGAGGCTCACAGGCCCCTTGTCCTGCCGCGTGGCCATGAGGCGGCATGGCTCTGCCAGCCAGCACCAGGGGACCCTGAGGGGCAGCAACACCCCAGTGCACGGTAGGGCCACAGAGGCCCAGAGCGGGCAAGGGGTCTCTCCCAGGCCACGCGTGTGGCCGGGGAAAGGCAGGGCCAGGCCACGTTCTCGCTTTGCTCCACCACACGGCCCAGAGGGCCGCTTTCACCCCCTCAGCCCAGTTCCCTGCCCCCACCCCCCCTGGCAGCAGCTTCCCTGTGGTTCCCCCGCTACTCACCGGAAGGCGAGACACGATAGCCACTCCCCCGCGCCCCCAGGGGGATGCCCGCCTTGCTCCAGGACACCGCCGGGGCGGGCACGCCCGTGCTGTGGCACGTGAGGACCACGGGCGCCATCTTGGTCACGGTGAAGTCCGTCTGGTCGTCGGCAATGGTGGGGGGCACTGAAACGGCAGAGCAGGCGTGAGGCCCCCCGAGGTCCACGGGGAACAGCACCCGGGGCCGGGCCGGGTGGGTGAAAACCGTGAGCAGAGACTGAGACCCTCCCTCGGTGACATCGGGGACGAAGGACCAGGAAGGGAGGTGCAACAGAGAGAGGAGTCACACGCGCCCCCTCCGGAAATGTTTTTGGCTGCGCGTGGGGGCAGTTATGAACCGCTCTCTGTGGAGACGCCGGCCCAGCCCCTCGGGCAGCTGGGAGCTGGCGGCAGGCGGAGCAGGGCACGTGGCATTCACCCCGAGATCTGCAGGAGGAGGCCCGGGGAGGGGTGGTGGGAAGAGTGTTCCCGGCAGAGGGACAGAGTGTGTGAGGGCCCCCAGGGGAGGAAACAGCAGACTGGATCCCAGAGTGAGGCTGGCCATGGAGCGAGCTTCACCTGGCGTTGGGGGGGGGGGGTCAGTGGAGCCAGCCCACAGGGGACTCTGTGGCCCAGGTGACACCGTGCATTCTACCCCAAGGGCAGTGGGCACTAGGGGGAAGGATGATGGCAACCAGGGTGAGGGCAAGGTGAGATTTGGGGTTAGAACATTCTGGACTGGGAGAAGCCTCTCCTGTGAGCTCACACATGCCAGGGCTGCGCCGGAGCCGGGGTCATGTTAATGTGGGGGGGGCGGGCAAGATCAGAGAGGGCCTCCTGGAGGAGGCGGCCCGCGCAGCACGGGGAGGCTTCGAGCCACCCAGCCAAGCCCCCGCGGTGAGAGCGCGCCAGGGGAGGAGGTGGCTGCCCTCCCCTGGCGTCCGCCCCCGCTTACCGTGGACGGTCACCCGGTGCAGCCTGCGGGCCTCGCCCAGGTCGCTGCTCGCCACGCACTCAAACAGGGCCGCGTCCTGGGGGCTGGGGGCCACGAGGAGCAGGGCGTTGGAGGGCAGGAGCCTGGGACGGACAGACGGACAGAGAGACGACTGGCTGCTGGGTGACTGGCCTGACTGACCTGAGGCCAGCCAGCGGTGGCCTCCCCTCCCCGCCCCGGGAATCTGGTGGGGTGGGACGGGGCGGGGTGGCCTCATGACTATTCCCTTTCCCGTATCTGGTCCCCAGCTCTGACTCGATGAGTTTCTTCTTTTAGAAGTTTCCACCACCGAAGGTCCAGTTTGGGGGCGATTTCCACTTCCACCCCCATTTCCCTGGAACCCTGCATGTTTTCTGCATCCCCCCTCAGCGACAACACCTACGATAATCACCACAGCCGGCTGCCCCATCAGACCGCCGTGTCCAATGCATGCCTGCCGTGGCCACAGGCCCCACGGTGCGCCGGCCCCTGACGCAGCCACCGTGGCCCAGCTCACCGGCGAGCGGACGCCTCTAGGGCTCCCAGCGGCCGTCCCAGGACCGGCCACGTCTGAGAAGTGGGGAGAGCTGGGGTGCAGGCCCCGCCAGCGGGGACCTGGGCTGCTGAACGTGTCTTCAAACAGCGACGGCCCTGGTTTTAAAGGCCACATGCCCTCTACTCGGCTGTGCGTGTCTCAGGCGCCCCCACCCCCCGACCCGACATCTGTGCGAAGACCCTCCTGGCCCCCCGAGGCCGGCACCCCAGTTCTGGGGATGGCTCTGCTGAGCCCCAGAACACGTTCCTACCTCGTCTCTGACCTGGGTCGCCCTCTGTGAGGTGGGCGTGCCCTTCCTCACCCCGGGCGGCTGCGGGACACTACCACAGGACCCCTCAGTACCTACCGGTAGATGCCCTGCTGCAGGTGGAAGTCCAGCTTCTGTCCGTCCTTCCACCAGGCCACGAGGGGCTTGGGCCAGCCGCTGGCCTCGCAGGGCAGCGAGGCAGGGGTGTAGGCCGTCAGGGTCAGGTTGGTGGGGCCGGGGGCGATGGCCGGAGGCTCTGGGGAGAGAGCAGTGGTCAGGAGAACGCTGCTCACCACACTCAGGATGGGGGTGGCCAGGGCTACTCCCCGCACTTCAACACCCCCACCCCCGGCAAAGCAGCAGGGGAGAGGAGGCAGGAGAAACTCCCCTTGGGGACCTCGTGATGGGCTCTTGAAGTTCAGGTAAGGGGCCTCTGCTCACCTCGGAGGCGGGCGCCCCTCTAACTGCCTCTCCGAGAGGAGGGCCCTGGGGCTGTGGCAGCTCCCGCCAGCCCGCCGAAGCCAGGGCCCAGCAGCGCCGCCTCCCCCAAGGGAGGGGCGGGGATGGAGCGGGGAAGCCGACCGCAGCGCCTGGCCCAGTGGTTCTGAACCCCGTCCTTTCAAGGGGGTCACACCCGCCGCGTGTTTTGTCTCTCACTCAGTATAGCAGCATGGTAGTGAGTGTGTGCAATATACATGCGTGAACATAGACGTGCATCCTTTGAGTGTGGTGCTAAGGAGATTTTACTAATGGGCGTGTGTGGTTGCCATAAACCTTCGGAGGCCGCTGCTGTTGGCCCCTGGCAGCCAGAAGGAGCCAGACGCTAAGCAGAGCGTGGCCCAGACCGGGGTAGGTGCTGAAGGCAAGGACGCGCCTTTTCCCGTCCACCTACCGAAGACCTGGAGGTCGCGGCCTTGCCGGTCGGAGCCCGCGGCGTTGGACGCGAGGCAGACGTAGTGGCCGGCATCCTGGGCAAGGACTGGCTGGATCCGCAGGGAGCCCTCAGGCAGAACCTGCACCCTGGAACTGGGGGAGGGGTTGCTATGGAGACCAGTGATACCAGTGATATACCCCGGGAGGGACTGGGACCCTGGTGTATCACCGGCGAGACCCTCCCTGTGCACCGTTTTCCCGGCAAGAGGGTGCTAACTCAGGGGTCCTGCATCTGTGCGGCTGAGGTCAGCGGGGCCACAGCCATGCGCCCCAGCACGGCATCAGAAAGGGCAAGGGAGGCTGCTTCGGGGCTCCTGCATTCCCGCCTGGGCCCAGCCTCTCCCCAAGAGTCGGCAGGCAGAGGCACCCCCGCCTTTCTGAGAATGGCCCCTAGATCTAAGGGCCCTGTCTGCTCTGTGTTACCCCGCCCCTAGCCAGAGCTGATTGGACTGAGGAGGAACATGTCCCTCAGGCTGGGCCAATGGAATTCCCTGCCCTGGGGATTCGGAACTGGGGTTCTCAGACAGCCCTCTAGGCTCTGAAGGTTGAGTGAACTGAGGATTCTAACTTGGGGGCCCAGGGGAGTCATCTCTGCCATGCTGACCGAGAAAGAAGGTGTAGAAAATTGGTTTGAGAGAGGCATGAAGCCCGCCCCGCCGCCCCACACCCCCGAAACAGATCAGCAGCCGAGTCAAACCAGACAGACAGCCCCCAGGGATTCTCAGCGCCCTTAACACACACGCATGCCCATCGCTGGTTCCGGGCAGACCCGTGTCCTGAGTCACGGGTACCTTCTCCTCCAGCTGCCCAGCCGGGTTTCAGGTGCCGATCTGCAAAGAGACACCGAGACCCTCCCCTTCCGGCTCTCACCTGGGGCTCCCGGGATCCAGGGGGGCCCCGTCCTTCCGCCAGCTCACGAGGGGCGGGGGAGCCCCATCCGCCTGGCAGGGCAGCAGGGCCGTCTGGTTCACGGAGGCGTTCACTGCGGGGGGTCCCGGCTGGATGGTGGGCACCGCTGCGGGAGGGGCACAGAGGGGGTGGGTTCTGGGAGCCTGCGCTCTGAGGGGGGTGGGCGGGGAGGGGCGGGCCCACTCACTGTGGATCTCCACTCGGAACGCCACGCTGGTGCTGCCCGCGGTGTTGCGGGCGGTGCAGCTGTAGTCGCCGCTGTCGGCCGTGCTCAGGGCCTGCAGCTGCAGGAACCTGCCCTGCTCGCGGAACTGCGTGTGGGCGTCTGCCTGCAGCGCCCCCCGGGGTGGAGAGACCCTCATCGGTGCTGGGCGGGCACCGGCCAAGGAGGGCCAAGGAACCCATGGGGCCCGACAGTAGCTCCTGCCCCACTGCGGGCTGGCCTGTAGCCCAGGCTCCATGTCCAGCTGAGGACCCTCCTGGGAAATTGGATCCTGTGGGAGGAAGGGCTCCGCCCCCCCCGGAGCTCCGCCCACCGGGTCCACAGCAGCAAACACCCCCCCTCAGGGGCGAGCACAGAGAACCTCAGGAACCGGCCCCAGGTCACGCAGACGCTGAGTGCAGCTCAGGTCACAGCAGGAACAGCACAGGCACACACCTGAGCCTGGCCTCGGTGTCCCCATCCAGGGCGGGTGGTGACAGTAACAATGGGGCGGAGGATGCCAGGTGCACAGGCAGGCACAGTGCTGGCCCCAAGGGGGCCCTCGGCCCCTGGGTCCGATCTGCTCAGGGTCCGGGGCCTGAGGGGCGCAGCAGGAGGTGTCCCTGGGCCCTCAGCCTGCACCCACCTGCAGCAGGACGCCATCTCGGTGCCACTCAATCTCAGGGGCTGGATCAGCCTCCACGGAACATTCCAGAACCAGCTGCCCCGGGGCCAGGCCAACCACAGAGCGGGGACCTCGGGGCCCAATGACATTTGGAGGGGCTGGGGGTGCAGGGAAGGGATGAGTGACGGACTCGCCGCTGCAGGTCCCATCCTTCCTCCCTCTCCTGCCCATCCCCCACCGACACCCCTACCTTGAACCCTGACCCGGAAGCTCTTCTCGACTTCACCAGCCGGGCTTCGGGCCAGGCACGTGTACAGCCCACCGTCTCCCACCTGGGGATGGAGCAGGGTGAGCACCTGCCTCCGGCCCGGCCCCGGCCTGCCCGCCTCCTGACCTGGTTTCCTCCTCCGCAACGAAGGACCCTCTGAGCCTGCCTTCCCACTTCTCCGTGCAACCATTCCCCGCCCTGGGATGTTTCTTCTCTATCTCCATCTCACCCTTGTTAGGGCAAAGCCTGCCTCCTCCAGGAAGCTCCCCCCAACTGCACCAGCCCTCCTCTGGTTATGCCGTGTGTGCGTCAGCCTTGGCTCTGACCTGGCGGGGAGCCCCGAGGGGATGGCCCAGGTGGGTCAGCTCCCCATCGTTACCCCACACAAAGTGTGAGCCCGGCCAGACCTTGCCAGATGCTGCTGGGCTCCTCCCCGTCCCCCCACCCCCAGACTCACGCCACAGACCACGAGGTAGCAGCAGCAGCACCTGCACAGCCTCCACCCGGAGCCGCTGCCCGGCCCCTTCGTCGTCCTCCCGGCTGCTCAGGGCCCGTCCATTCTTATGCCAGGTGACGCTGGGCGAGGGGGTGCCCCGGGCATCGCAGCGGAGCTCCAAGGGGGCACCAAGGGGGAGCGACAGCTCTGCAGGCTGGCCCGAGTCCTCGATGTGGGGGGGATCTACAGAGCACCGCACCGAGGGTCAGCTGTGGGGACTCAGAGCGGTGGGAGCTGGGGGCACCCCTCCCCCACATCCAGATGCCCACGGCAGACCGAGCCACAGACAGGCAGGTGCGGTCGGGTGGGAGGGTCCTCGAAACGAGAGAAACCGCAGCCCACCTGCCTGGGACGATCACTCTGCTTTAACGCCAGCAAGGACACAGTATGGAGGAGAAGGCAGGACGACCCACAATTGTCTAGTGCGCAGCAAACAACAACACTGCAAAAATCCTGTGCTGGCCACTTGGGCTCGGCTTCTCCCCAGAGTCCGGTGGCTCCTGGCCCTGCTCTGCACGGTCTGGGGGGCGAGGCCGAGGAGCACAGCCCAGGAGAGCGCGCCCCGAGCCCCCGGGGCCTCCCTCGCCGCCTTCTCCATCCCCCCAGAGGCCCGCCCACCTCCTGGCCCCGGGAAGCTCCCTGGGGTTGGGGGGGGGGTGACCCACCCATCACTGTCAGCTGGAAGTGCCTCCTGGCTTCCCCCGCCTCGCTCACGGCCACGCAGGAGTAGGCCCCCGAGTCCCCCGCCCCCGCTCGCTCCAGCCGCAGGCCGGGCCCCTGTTCGAGGCTCTGGGGCAGCAGGGGCTTCCCGTCCTTCAGCCACGACACTAGGGGCGGGGGGTGGCCCTGGGCTTCACAGGGGAGGACCACCGGGGAGCCACGGACCACGGCCACGTCGTTCTGGAACTCCGCCGGCTCCAGGACGGGGGGCACTGTGCAGGGCGGAAGAGCGGGCACAAGTCATTTCCTTCCATGCCAGGTGGCCCTCAGCCCTGGATCTTCGTTCCTGGATAATTCCTTCTCGTCTCCAATCCTCAATGTAGACCTCGCCTCCTCCAGGAAGCCTTCCCTGATCACCCCAGGCCAGGTGAAGTACCCGCCCTGTGCTCTCCCAGCACCCTGTCTTTCCCTGGGTAGCACCAGTCACTTGAAATTGTGATTCTCTCTTTGCAGAGCTGTGTCCTGCACTGACCGCCTGGTGGCAGGGCCCCCCCCCGCCCACTGCTGTGCCCCCGTGCCTGGCCAGGCCCTGGAGCACCCGAGTGTCCCACGCCTGCTTGGGAGATGAGCAAATCGGACTGGGTCACCGTGTTGGGCCTTCATTCTTACACCCCAAGGCCAGAGGTCAGGCCGACTCCCCGCCCCTGCTCCGTACCGTGCACCTGCAAGGTGAAGTTCCTGTCGGCCACGCCGGCTGGGCTCGCGGCCACACAGGTGAAGATGCCGGAATCTGCCAACTGCACCTGGGACATCCTGAACCCCGCAAGAAAAGGGGGAGAGAGATGGGACAGAGGCAGGGAGGGGCTCAGTGGAAAAGGTCCCACCCTACTCGCCCTGTCTCCCAGGCTTGCCAGCCAAAGGGCAGCTCTGAACCGCGAACAAGTCCAGCCTCTGCTTCAACCCCTTTTCTGCGCCCCCCCGGCACCCTCAGAACAAAGCCCCAGCCCCCTACCCCCACCCTGCCTCCTCCTTCTCTGACCCCCCTCACGGGGCCAGCAGGCTGCCGGCTCCCCATCCGGAAGCTCCCCAGTCCCAGCCAAGAACAGCCCCCACCCCCACCCCATCTTCTAGAAAATTCCTCCTCATCTTCAGGACTTATCGGAGTCGTCTCCACTGTCTGTTCCCCCACTTTCTCTTGAGCCCCTTTCACCGCAGCCGCCCCCCCAGAGCTGCTCCTGCCAACACCCCCCACAGTGACCTCGCTAGGGCCCTAACACTGGCGGCAGGGCTGCAGTCCGCACCCGCTCCTCGGGGGCTGCGGACCGCCGGGCCCCCAGCACCACCTGTGGGCTGACGTCCAGAAACATCTGGCTCCCGGACTCCCAAGCACAGTAAGGGATGTCTGAGAACCTCTCAAACCTGCCACATTCAAACAGAACTCGGGTCCTCCCCTCAGCCCGCCCCTCCCACAGCAGACCCACCCCAGGACATGGGGACCTCAGCCTCCCAGGTTCCCGGGTAAAAGCACCCCAGAGTCTTGCCCAACTCCTTCCCGGGTTGTCTCTCCGGCCACCTGCTCCGCAGAGCTCCGACCCAGGCCACGCCGAACCCCTCTCTGCCCGCCCTGCTCTGGCCTTGACCCCACAGCCCGTGGCCCGCACAGCAGCCAGAAGGGTCATCTAAAAACTGAAGTCACAACCCAAAGGAGGCGAAGCAAAGACTCGAACGGACATTTGCACACCGGCGTTCACAGCAGCACATCCGCACCAGGCAGAGGAGGAAGCAGCCAGGTGTCCGTTGACATGACGGACAAGCACAGCATGGCCCGTCCACGCAAAGGGACAGTGTGCGGCCTTAAAAAGGAAGGAAATCCTGATGCCCGCCTCCCCCTGCCTCCGCCTGGAGGACGTTGTGCTGAGTGAGATGAGCCAGACACGGGGGACAAGTCCTGTGTGACTCCCCTCATGGGAGGTCCCCGGAGCGGTCGAATCCACAGAGACAGAAAGGGGGATGGTAGGGGCTGCGGTGGGGGAGGGGCGGGAGCGGGCGTGTCAGGGGGACAGAGTTTCATTCAGTTTGGGAAGATGAGAAAGTTCTGGGGACCGATGGAGGTGGCGGTGACACCACAGTGTGCATGTGACACGCACCCCTCTATGCCTAACAATGGTTAAAACTGTACACCTCCCACAGTGTCGCAGGTTCGATTCCCACCAGGGTACATGCCTGGGTTGCAGGCCATGACCCCCAGCAACTGCACATTGATGCTTCTCTCTCTCCCTCTCTATCTCCCTCCCTTCCCTCTCTAAAAATAAATAAAATCTTAAAAAAAAAACAACAACAAAAAACTGTACACCTCGTCACCTGAGAAAGGGGTTGAAATGGCAATGTTTACATTATGTGCATCTGACCACAATGAAAAAATATGAGTCCCATCCTGATGCTTCTCTGGGGTGTCCGTCTGTCCTCAGGGAAGCACAGGCCCTGCCAAGGACGGACAAGGTCCTCTGTCGCCTGACCACACACACACACGCTCTGGTCCTTCAATGCACAGGCGCACGCCCGCCTCAGGGCCTCAGAGCCTGCCGTCCCCTCTGCCTGACGCTCCTCCCCACGGAACCCACTCGCCTTCTTCTCCCTTCCTGTGACTGCCGCTCAGGTGTCTCGCTGTCCGAGTGCCCACCACCGACTGGCCAGCCCCCAACCCCTCGCCTCACTGTATTTTTCAGAGCACAATCCCCTGTGAGATTCCACGGTTATATCTGTGTATTTCCCATCCCGCTCCCTCCCTGAAGCTGCAAGCGCAGGAGCTGTATCTTGCTCACAGCTCTATCTCGGTGCCCAGAACCACGCCTGGAACAGTAAACACCCGTAAGTGTTGCTGAATGCATGAAGGCTTTGCTTGTGCACCTTCCTCCAGGAAGCCTTCCCTGATTTCCTCCACTGCAGGCCAGGCTGAGTCAGGTACAAGCAGATGCCATCCCCTGGGTCTGTGCCTCCCCTGTTCATCCCTGGAGTTCCATTTGGGGGGTGGGGTCCTCTCACTTTCCCCATCATGAAACTGTATGTTTCTATTACTTCTACTCGGAAAAGCATTCCGATGGGTCTGTAAGCCGGAGCCACCGGAAGACAGAGCAGGAGCTGCCGTGCCAGGGGAACGGCCTCGTGCGTCCTTTGTCTCAGACCTCTGGAAGGTTCAAACCGGGCGAGGTAACCTCGGAGTGGGCCTAGGGCAAGGTGTACCCCACAGAGTTGTGACAGAGAACAGGAAAGCAGTGAACACGACCACCGCACCGGAAGGTAAAAACACCGTCAGAACCGACGTCACCGTGTTCCGGTTTCCTGAGCCGACAGCAGCGCCTCCCTCCTGCGGGTGGGCTGGCCCCTCCCACCTCACAGAGGCCCCTGGCCCGTGTCTCCTCGTCCCCACAGTGTCGGGGCTTCTGCCTGAGTCAGCGGGTCCTGCATGGCTGTTCTCATGGCTCTCACCACGCCTGCTGCCGCTCACTCTGAACGCCCGTCACTCTCAGGTTCACAAGCCCCGGGCTGCCACAAGGTGCGTCTGCGGCCTGCCACGCTCCCTTACCTGAGGACGCGGCCGGAGCCGTGGAGGTGGGTGCGCTGGGAGAGTGGGAGGGGCAGGCCGTCCTTGAGCCAGCTCACGTGGATGGGTGGGGAGCCCCGGACAGGGCACGCCAGCGTCACCATCTCCCCAGCCCTGCGCACCAGGGGCCCCACGCCCTCCGTCCCTTGCTCAATCGTGGGAGGCACTGGGGCGGGAAGAGAGGAAAAATCGGGCAGTGAGGGGGTCTGGGGAGAGGAGGGGTCCTCTCCTAAGGAGGTTCCGGGAGGCAGCCCCAATACCTAGACTTCTGCCACGTCCCCACTGGGAAGGAACGAAGGCCACATCTCTGCCCCGCCCCCTCCATGGCTCCCTTCCCATCATCCTCTCTTCCTAGTCCCCCACTGCCCCCCTGGGCCATGGTGCTGGGGCTCTGATTAAGGATGGGGCAGAGGCGCAGTGAGGTCGCACGTGGCCTGGCTCACGGTGTGGGCAAGGCGGACGCCTGAACCAGGTGTCCCGAGTCCCACCCTCCAGATGCATGCCCAGGGTGGGCCCTGTGACCGCCAGGTCACTGCAGTCCCTGGACAGTGGGGCCCCCCGCCTTGCTGCACCCCAAGCTGCTCACCCAGCACGTTCACAGCATGCAGCCTGGCATCCTCCCCGGCCGTGTTGTGGGCCACGCAGGTATAGGCGCCCGAGTCCGAGGCCTGCAGGCCCTTCAGCACCAGGAAGCTGCCGTCCTGGTAGAACCTGGTGCAGGAGGGAGGGCCGAGAGCAGGTGCAGAGGGTCAGGGGGCGCTGCTGCCTGGGGTGCGGGTGAGGGTGGGGCACAGGGCACAGGCCAGGCCTTACCGGAGCTGGGGGCCCACGCCCCGGCCCAGCGGGCCACCGTCCTTTAGCCAGGTCACCTCCGGGGGTGGCTGCCCGTCGGCCTCACAGTCCAGCCGCACCTCCTGCCCCTCCAGGACGCTGTGCTCCTGCGTGGCGCCTGAGCTCCGGATCCGGGGGGCCACTGCGGCAGGGGCTTCGGTGAGGCCCAGGGCGGTCGGTGGCAGGGGCTGGCGCGGGGGTGGGACACCAGGAAGGTGCGGGGTGAACACGTACCCAGCACAGCCACTAAGAAGTCCTTGCGGGCCGTGGCCTGGGCGTTCTCAGCCACGCAGGTGTAGGTACCAGCCTGGGCTGGCTGCAGGCGACTCATCTGGAGGCGGCCCCCACGGGAGACCACGCCGTGCACCACGCTGCTCTCTGGGGGACAGAGGGGCAGGCCAGCCCGTCACCTGCAGCCCCACCGCCCCAGGGGCTGCGTCTGGGCCAGACACGAAAGTCACGTGACTCCTCAAGAAGGTGTCCGGCACCCATACTCCCAGAGCTGGAAAGACCCCAGGAAGCCTTGAATCACTCCCCCCCTTCCTGTGTCCACAGGGAATCTGAGGCCCAGACCGAGGCAGGGCCTTCTCCCTGTCCGCACTGTGACCTTCCCCAGCCTGGTCTCTGGCCTCACGGCCCCTCCCTACTCCCTTCCACTGGGACGTTTCTTCCCAAGGGACCCCACCCCCTGTAGTGTCCAGGGCTTGGTCCCTTCTCTGTCACCTCTCGGGCCCACTCCACCCCCCACCGGCCCTCCAGCTGCGCCCCACCCCCTCCCACCGATCCAGCCTTTCCATCAAGGTGAAGCGGCCCCTCGCTGACCCTGACATAGGCCAGCTAGGGGCTCCCCCTGGGGCTCAGCTCAGGCTGCATGCCCACCCCCAGCCTCTAATGCCCGCCCCTCCCTCTCTCCTGCCGCACCTCTGCCCCGAAGCCTTCTCTAACCGCGCCCGCCCAGGCTGGTCCGCGCTCGCCAGAGCCACCTGCCCACACAGCCCTCCAACACCGAATGGAGTGACGGCTACACGTCCGACTGTGAGCTTGGGGCTCGACGGTGAAGGAGGCAGCCCCTCCTCAAGGAGCTCCCAGTGCGTCCGAGACTCTGGACCAGGTGCCACCCTGTGTGGCCGCCCCTGGGAAGCCCCCGACGGAGCCAGGGGCCAGCCTGCAGCCCTTCCGGAGGATGGGAGTCTCAGCGGGGACCCGAGGGTGGGCATGGAGCACCCAGGCAGAAGCGGAGGCAGGCAGGGGCGGCGGGGTGGGCGTCTCAGGGAGGGGGCGGCCTGCGCCAGGAGCTGGAGGCACGAGAGACCAGGGCCCGGCGCGGTCCCACGCCCAGACACAGACCCGGGGAAGGAACGCACACGCCGCCCAAACACGTGTGCACGCATGCTCGCCACACGCTGGTCGCCACAGCCGAAGGTGGGACCACCCAGGGGTCCACCAATCAGCACATGGCCCCATGGGATACATCCACAAAATGGGATATTGAGCCATAAAAAGGAATGGGAAAAGAATTTAAATTTAACTTTTAAAATGAACGAAGAATGGACACGCCACAGCAGGAACGACCCTGGGAAGCAGGAGGCCGGATGGGAGAAACCGGTCGCCCAGGGCCCCCCGCCGTGCGCCCCCGTTTACGCAGGCTGTGCAGAGGCAGATCCAGAGAGACCGCCCACAGGGGCCGGTGTGGGGGGCTGGGGGGATGCGGAGTGAAGGGTGATGGGTGTGGGGTTTTCACTTGGGGGGATAAAAATGTTCTAAAATTAATCGTGGGGATGGTCTGTGAATATACTAAACATTATTGAGTTACACGCCTTAAATGGGTAACTTGCACAGTGTGCAAATTATATCTCAGTAAGGCTGTGACGGGGGGCGTAAGAACGTGTGTGAGGAGCCAGGATCGGATAGGTCTGTCTGGAGTGGGCAGTGGGCAGCGGGCAGTGGGTGGCTCGAGATGGGCTGGCCTCCAGCCCCGCAGGCTGTGGTGCTGAGGACTACGGCTGTGAAAGGACTTTGACAAGGGACCCACGCAGAGCTGCACCGGGAGGTCCCATTGGCCCTGTGTGGAGCCTGCACTGGAGGCATGGGGTGGGCCCTGGAGATCAGGGTGGGGCGGCTGTCCTGGCCCCAGAGGGAGGGACGGTGGTGGCGGGAACCGGGAAGGGGGTGGGCGGAGAGCAGTGGGCGGCCCCAGGGGTGTCTACCCGCCCACAAGAGCAGGGGCCGCTGGCTGACGGTCAGGTGGGCAGAGAGGGGAGGAGAGAGGGGCCAAGACCAAGGCCACGATGGGGGTGCCCAGCAGCCGGGCTGGGACGCAGCTGAGTTCCTGGAGGAGGAGCGGGTCAGGGGCCAACGCCAGGCCCAGGGCCGGGCCAGCGGGGTGCTCGGCACCCACGCTGCATCTCCGTCTGCTCCCCCAGGAGCAGCTGACGGGGAGCTGACTATGGCACAAAGCCCAGGAGCTCCAGCGCCCCCACCGGGCCAGGTTCCGGTGTTGGGATTTCCAGGCCGACAAGTCCCTCTGGCTTCCTCTGTCCCTCGGTGAGAAAAAGGGACATTTAGCACTAAAAAGGTCAGAAGGACCCGGTGCACTCACCGACGGGCATTCTGTCCTTCAGCCAAGTGACGGTGGGGGCGGGGACGCCCGTCACATCACAGGTCAGGACCAGGGGGCTCCCGGCCACCTGGCTCACTGTCTCCGTCTCGGGGTTCTCAAACGCCGGCGGCACTGCGGGAGAGAAGCCGGATGCTCGGAATCTTCAGCCTCTGCCCTCCCTCCCTCCCTCTCAGGCAGATGCCGGAGAAAGCCCTTCTCCGAGGCTAGGAGGTGACATTTTACACTTCGCCACTGATGGAGAGGCGCATTGCTTTATTCACAAATACAGCCAGCAGCTGGCTGTTTCAAAACAACTACAAAGCAGCGTCCGGGAGGGGAGGGGGTCCACTTAGGCCAAGGATGGTAAATGCATGGCTCACACGCCAGCAGTTCTCAGTCTATGCCAGGACAGACATCACTAATCGATCCCAGCACTCTCAGACTCAGCCAGGAGGAAGTCATGCAGCCACTATCAGTGGAACAGAGGTGGCTGTGCTGAGGATGAAATGTCTTTGCCCTCAGGGACCAGACATTCCCCGCTGGCCACCATTCATCAAGGCAGCCATCAAGAGAAGGGACTGTCAGGTTTGAGCAGCAAGCACGGTATCAGTCATGTTTAACAACGGTATTCAATGGGGCTCAGGGTCTGATCCTTCCATGCTGGCCTGGTGGGGAGGCTCCTGCTTTGCCATTTGTGGCCAAGAGCTGGTGCCCTCCCAACCTGTCCTCTCCATCTCGCACACAGTCGCTCGGGTAGAAACTGCATTTCCCAGCCTCCCCTGCAGCTTGGCGTGGCCAGCTGCCTAAGTTCTCAACAAAGGGAATACAGGCAGAGGGAAGAACCCTACTTCTGCTCTTTTCTGCTCACTGGGGGCAGGGACTGGATGCAGCGTGACCCAGTTCCAACCGAGTGGACAGGGACGACACCCCAGGGGATAGGAGAGCAGCAAGACAGGAGGACCCCGAGTCCCTAAATCTCCACATGGAGCCCTCACCCCTGGGTTTATGGGTGAGAGAGATGTTTCTCTCTCATTCAACCCACTGTGTTTGGGGGGTCTTTCTGTTACACAGCTGAGTTTACACCCTGACATGACGTCTGACCCCGAGGAAATGTGGCCAAGGCTCCATCCCTGGCTTCCCCAGCCAGCTCCTGCAAGCCCCCCCACCCTCAGTGGGAGCCACACCCAATCAAATGCCATCTGTGTGCCACCCTTGGGCTGAAGGGACAGGCCCCTCGGGGCTCAAGACCGAGGTGACGTGGCCCTAGGCCGCCCCCGTGTCTGATCTCCGAGGACGCCCCTCGCGGTGCTCACGTGCCTGGCCCTGAGCCCAGCCCCTGATGGACACGGGTCCCAGCAGGCCACCGATCGAGTGCTTCCCGGGTGCCCGGCGGGCAGGTGCGGCATTTAGCTTCTTTTACGGACGACGTGCCTGCAGCTCGGAGGGACGGTCGTTCCACGGAGCCCCCGCAGCAAGTCCAGTTCCCATCTTGCTCCTTTCAGTCCCAGATCGGTCCCCTCGACACCCGGCACCCCCACTGCCGTGCAGCCACCGCCCTTCCCACACTTGACAGCCCCGCACGCCGCTGAGGATCCCCAGGCCGTGCTCGCAGGCTGGTCCCCAGCTTACCCTGGACGGTGAGGGCGAACGTCCGCACGGCCTCTCCGGCCGCGTTGTTGACTTTGCAGCCATACAGGCCTTTATCTGACACCTGGGACAGAGACAGCCCGTGGTGACCGCGCGCCCGGGGCGGGGCTCCCCCAGGGCCCTGCACCTTCTGGAGCAGGGATGCTCCCTACGTGCTGGTCCTGCGTGGGGAGCCAGGGGCAAGCCTCCGGTCTCCCCCGAGCTTCAGGGGGTGGGAGGGCCCACTGCGGGCGAGTGCACGGGCGCCAGGCCCCGCCCTCTCCAAGCCTGGCAGACAGGGCCCCTCGCTGCGGGGATGGCGCCGAGCCAGGCGGGAGGAGCCCCGGGTGCATTTTGGAAGGAGCAGCAAATACCCCCGAACACTGTGAGGGTCTAATCCACACGGGGAAGGGGACAACTCACTCCCAGGGAGTCAGAACCAGACGGCCTGGGGAAGCTTCTAGATCCCGGGACGCTGAGGCAGGTGGTGGGGAAGGGACCCACCCAAGGGCGTTCTATGGGTCAGTGTGGAGCCCTGGGCCCTTCCTACTCTCCAGCCCGAGAGACTGCTTTTCACCTCCTCAGCTTGGGATCTTGTAGGCCGAGGTGGCGGCAGCCCCCACCCCCGGCCCACCGGGACCAGGAGGTGACACTACATGGCCGCCCACAGCCGCCTACACCGCTGGGTGGCTCACCTGGGCATCCAGGATCTCCAGCCTCTGTCCGCCCTGCAGAGTCCGGGCCCGCTGTGCCGGGACCAGGGGCTGCCTGTCCTTGTACCAGGTCACGGCTGGCTCAGGGAGCGAGTCCGTCTCGCAGCTCAGAACAGCCTTGTCCCCTGCCTTCACCAGGACCCTGTCCTGGGGGCCTCTGGGAGCCTGCCTGAAGGTGGGGGGGACTGGGGCGGGGGACAAGTGGAGTAAGGGGCTGCGGCCCTCCCGTGTCCTCCCAGCCCCCGCCACAGGTTAGCAGCCTATGGACCCGCGAGGGGCACATGGTGGACCCCACCCCAGGGGACGCCACAGACCAGGGAGGGAGTCAGAGGAATAGACCTGCTGGGTGACCTGGGAAAAGCCCCCTGTCCTCTCTGGGCCTCAGCCCCCTGGACGGGGCAGTGCTCTGGCCCTCCAGGGCTGCTTCCGATACAGAGCAGGCCCTAGCTATGTTAGAACCCCCGTGGGGGTCCTCAGAAGCCCCCGTCCCTCCTACACGCCAATGCTGGGGCCCCGCCCCAGCTGTGAGCCCACAGGACCCCGTTCACTGCAGGGCAGGTAAACACACGCAAATGAATGACCCAGCCCCGGGGCTACAAAGAACCCTCCCCTGCATCCTGGCTAGGACGTCTTGGGGCCTGGAAACAGGCTGCACACCAGGAGCCTCGCCGTCCATCAGGCCGGGGAAGGGCCCTTCCCCTCCTCAAGGCCAGGGCTCACTGGGCACCAGGGCTCACCGGGCGCCAGGCAGGGGGCTCGGCGCTCACGGACCACCATTTAGTCCTTACACCAACTGCCACCTTCAGGTGCCAGAGCTGAGGCCCAGAGAGGGGGCGCGACCTGCCCAAGGTCACAGAGCAGCTAAGCAAACCCAAGTGCGTCCAACTCTATAGGTGCCGCCCTCCGCCACCAAGCCGCCTGAAGGGTGTGGGGCTGAGGGGTGACTGAAGGAGCAGGGGACAGTGCGGGGTAGCGGGGGGCAGACAGGACGCACCCAGCACACGGAGCTGCACCAGCTTCTGGTCTCGGCCGGCGGCATTGAGGGCCTCGCACGTGTACATCCCGGAGTCTGACGGCTGTACCCGGGCCAGCTGCAGCGTGTGGGTGCCTGCCGTCGGGGGAGGTGGGGTGGAGTCGGCCCCTAGCACCAGCAAATGTGCTGGTCCCCAGGCCCACACCCCCAATCCTAACTCCCTCCCAGACTCCCAGGGGTCCCCCGCCCCCTCAGGGCTGGACCCCAGGCCTCAGTGCACCCACCAGGCAGGAGGAAGACCTCATCCCCCAGGGACAGGGCCCGGCTGTCCTTGTACCAAGTGACCTCGGGGCTCGGGTGAGCGTGCACGTCGCAGGGGAGGGAGACGCTGCTGTTGAGGACGGCTGTGACCTGCTCCGAGCTCTGGCCTGCGATTCGTGGCGGGACTGTCCCCGCGGCCACCAGGGGAAAGGAAGACCCTTGAGAAGGTGCCCCGGCAGGGGAGCAGAGAGCTGCCGGGGGGACCGGGGGCCCTGCACAGGCTCCTGGCGCTTCACCGGGGCATCTATCCTCCGACGTGCCGAGGGCAGCCCCCACTTGCCCACCGGCTTGCAGACCAGACAGGGAGAGTCACCTTTCCGAGGCCACTCAGCTGGCTCGCCGGTGGCCTGGCCGAAATGCCAACTCAGGCAACAGTCCTAGGCCTTGGGTGCTCAGCGCCGGCACCCCTCGGCTCCTGAGGCCAGAGCTGCCCCACTCCCCGGGGGCAGAGCTCACAGCCTGCGGGGTGCGGGGGTCACAAGAATGCCGAGGTCGAGAGGGCCGGCTCTGGACCAGTGCGACTCCCCCACCTGCCCCCCTACTGCGTGAGCTCTCTGAGCATCCCCACAGCTGTGAGGTCGGGCTAACCTCCCAGCTCTGCCGCAAGGGGTCAGCCCCGTGCCAGGCACACAGGAAGGGCTTAGCAATGGTGCTGTAAGGCCTCGGAAGAGCCGTTCCCTGACCATCTCCAAAGCTGCTTGGGATCCTCGGGGGCTGGCCCCCGGTGACTAGGCTCCCCAGTGCTCTTGGGACTGGGGTATGGCTGGTGCCAGGCCTGGATCCCTAACCTCTGGGTGCAGCCCCAGGGCCCAGGACCCGGGAAGCAGCAAGGTGGTGCCCCTTGGGGAGGGACGAGGTGCCGTGTCCGCCTGCACATTAACCTACAGAGCCGGGCCGGGGGTGGGGCCGGCAGGCGGGTTCGGAGCCCCCGCCCCTCCTCGGCTAGGGACCCCTACGGGGCCGCCGGCTGGGCCCAGCTCACCTTGCACCCTGAGTGTGAAGAGCTTCTCCGCAGAGCCTGCCGGGTTCTCGGCCACACACATGTAGCTGGCAGCGTCGGCCACCTCTGCCGTGGAAACCTGTGGGCGCAGGGACATGGCGCTGTGCGACACCATGGGCCTGACAGCTCTGGTCCCGGTTTCCCCACCGAAGGACCACCGGGAGGGATCCCTCCCACCATGCCAGGCGCGGCGGGCACCCACAGGAGCCCCTCAGAAGGCCACCTTTGTCTACACAGGGCGCCACTGATGGGCTCGCACACCCCATGTCCATCTAGAGCTTTCTGTGACATTCAGGAGGGGAGTGTGTGGCTGGGGCTGGTGATTCCCCTACAGCAAATGACACGGTGACAACAGTCTCCCCCAGCCCCGAGGAGGGCTGCTCTGTGCTGCATTGGGGCCCAGGGGTTCTGTGCAGCGGTGTCTGGCTACTGGGTGGCCCAGGCTGCCACCCGAAGCCCTAGGTGCTGGGTGTGGCTCCGTAAGTGTCAGGTGGCATTCCCCGGAAGGCGACCCTGTGCCACACTGAGCCCCAGGGAGAGCATTCGTGTGCACCCTTCTCAGACGTCACCAGAACTTCAGGTGCCGTGTGTGGCCCTGGGCCCACCGGCAAGGCTCACCCCGAGGTGCCTGAACTCCATAATGTGGCAGGTGGAGCGAAATCCCCAGCGCCCCGCGTGCTCGCAGGCAAAGGGCAGGACAACGACAGCTCCCGGGCTCCCACACAAGTGGTGCTGAGTCGCAGCAGCCGCTGCCTGTAGCCCGAGTTGGGGGACATGCTGACCTGCAAGACCTGCCCGTCGTCCAGGACCTGCCGCCGCGGGCTCGGCGAGAAAGGCAGCCCGTTCTGCAGCCACGAGACAGTGGGCGCGGGGTTGCCCAGGGCTGGGCACTGCAGGCTGACGGTGCTGCTGGCGTTGACGGTCACCTCCTCCACCAGCTCCTCCGTGTCCCCCAGGATCACCGGTGGGGCTGGGGTGGGGGAGAGGAGGGTGAGGAGCAGGCAGCCCCCGGGACAGGTCCCTGGGGGTGGGGGGCGAGGCGTGGAGGCGAGAGCAGTGCCCGGTGCCAGGTGCTGGCTGGGGCTCCTTGTGCCCTGCTCAAGCCCTGATGCAGCTAAGGAATCTGGAGCACAGAGAGGGCTGCGAATTGCTCGAGGTCACACAGCAAGGGAGCAGCTCACTTGGGGTTGGAACCCAGTGCTGTCTGGTTTCAGAGCCCAGGCTTATAACCCCTACGTTGTTAACCTCCCAATGCTGCCAGACTGAACACGCCCTCCGCCACGCCCCCCTTCAACAGGGGCCCGCAGAGGGCCTGCAGACCTGAGACACCCCCGCCCCCGCCCCCCAGGCCGGCCACTCACTCAGCACCATCAGCTCGTAGTGCAGCCAGTCCTCGCCCACCTCGTTGGAGGCCTTGCACGAGTACCTCCCAGCATCCTCCGCGCGCACCAGGGGGATCTGCAGGACCCGGCCTCCTGCAGGGACGGGGGACCAGGGATGGGGGCCTGAGCAAAGGCTGGGGACGCGTCACCAGCTCCCCTCCTGCCTTGTCTGTGAAGTGGAGAGATTCTGCCCGTCCTGTGCAGCTCGTGGGCCTGGGGGTCGAACAAAGCTGCTGTGTGCCGGCTCTGGCCAAGCACGTTCCTGCTCTCAGACTCTGTGTGCTGTACACACACTCCCATCTCACAGGCGGAAAAACTGAGGCTCCTCCAGGGTACCAGCAGTGCCGCCTGAGCCCAGCTCCTTGCTGAGGACAGAGGGGAGGGCCAGCGAGCTGGGCAGAGGCTCTTAAGAGGCAGCAAAGTCTGTGATGGTTGAGGGCGGGGGCTCCTGGTTGGGGGGGTCGTCACCTGGGACCTCTGGGACCCAGAGCCAACTAGGGCCAGCCAGACCCTGGCATCTTTGCGGGGCTGCAACTGGTCTCTGGCAGGGGCCAGGTTAGGGCCACGACGTGCTCACACTCTGGCCCAGGGCGCGGGGGCTGGTGACCGGGACTGGAGCCAGGGGCTCACTGCGTGCAGAGCTGGGGGACAGTGTCACGACTAGGGAGGCTGTGGCCATAGTCAGGGTCACTTTGGAGCTCAGGATTAGGGGCCAGGGGTCAGGGTCAGAGGTCCATGATGGGGTTGGAGGTTTATGGCTATGTCTGGGGGTCAGAGGCTGTGGCCGGGGTTCGGTTGGGGGCTGGGATTAATCTATAGTCCGAGTCGGAGCCAGGGCCCGGCACGTGACTGAGCTCACTGTGGACCCAGGATGTGGGTCAGCGTCCGGGGCAGAGGGCAGAGGGCAGGCTAAGGGCCGGTGCGGGGTTTCTGACGGGAGCACACGGCTGCGGTAAGCGTTCTCTGCCGGGTCCCCAAGGGGCCACCTCATTTTGCAAGAGCCAAAGTACAAACCCTGGAATGACCATGTCTGTTGGCATGCCCACTCACATGCGGCCCACCTCAGCCCTCCACCCCCACCCCCACCCCCGCCACGGGCTCAAGCCCCGCAGGACGCGGGGCAAACCCTAAGCTGGAGACCACCGAACCCCCAGTCTGGGACGGTACAGTGCCCGGTGCTGGGAACTTCCGCCGGTTCTGGTCGGGCCTGGGGCAGCCGCCCAGGGAAGCCAGGCGTCTCTGAGCCCCACGCCAGAGCCTCTTTGTTCAAAATCCTCCACACACACACACACACACACACAACAAAAACTAAAAGCTAGAAGTGTTGTTTTAAACAACAAAATCACCTTAGATAAATATTTAAAGTTGTAAAAAAAACAGGTCACATAAACCATGACCTTGGACCCCAGGGTGCTCCTGCGCCCAGGCAGAGGTCCTTCCACTTTGGGGGTCACGAGATGCTAATACAGAAGCAGCTCCCCCTCCCGGGAGGGCGACGGCTACCGCCGGTTATTTCCAGACACCGCAGACCCGGACGCCCGGAGCGTGTCTGGTCCGGGTTCGCAGAAGGCAGCTCAGGTCCAGAGCGGCCCCGGGGCCCCGCTCCAGGTCACACAGCAAGCAGCACCCAGAAGAGCCCCGAGGACCCGCGGAAGGGCCGCTGCCGAGGGGACCCGCTCCAGTGCGGGCGGCCCGGGTCCCTGCCTGCGAGCGCCCCAACCTCTCCCCGCAGCCCCAGCCTACCCTGAAGGACCGACACCCCGTCGGCGGCCGAGAGGGGCTGGTCCTCCCGGTACCAGGTCAGCTCCGGGGCTGGGACCGCGCTGCTGTCGCAGTACAGGTACGCGGGGCCGTTCTCCACCACCTCCCGGTATTCCGTCACCCCGCCCCGGGCCTCCTCTGCCCGGGACGGGCTTTCGAAGGCTGCGCTGGCATCGCCCGCCTTCAGGAACATGGGGGGCACTGGGGGGCAGGGGTGACAAAGCCGTCATGAGCCGTGAAGACACAAAGCTGAGGGATGAGCCAATCCCGTGGGTCAAGACGTTTTTAAAATTCAGTCATTCCTTCAACTAGTGTTTTTATTTGTTTTTCTTAAGAGATTTTATGTATTTATTTTTAGAGAGAGGGGAAGGGAGGGAAGAAAGAGAGGGAGAGAAACCTCAATGTGTGGCTGTTTCTTGCATGTCCCCTACTGGGGACACCTGGCCCGCAAACCAGGCATGTGCCCTGACTGGGAATCGAACCCGTGACCCTTTGGTTCACAGACCAGAGCTTAAGCCACTGAGCCGCACCAGCTGGGGCCCTTCAACTAGTGTTTATTGAGCAACTACTACGCCAGGCACCAGAATAAGGTTCCTGCCCTCTGACACTTGCGTCTAATGGACACAAAAAGACTTCCCGTGATGGGGTGATGTTTTTCAGGGGAGGAAGCCAGGTACTGAGCTTTAGCTGGTGTGTTTATCGGAGCACATGGGCATAAAGCCACAAGCTCTTAGAACTGGGGGGCCACAACAAGACCACCTGATTCAATCACCCCATTGCACAAAGGCGAGACTAAGGCCTGGGGGCAGGGATGTCCCCAGGTCACAAAGCCAGGTCACGGGAGAGCCTGGGCCGGGGGTCTGGGGGCCAGACATGCCAGGCTGTGCTGAGAAAGGGGGCAGGCAGCCCAGAGGTCAGCCCTCCTGCCAGGCCACACCAGGAGCAGGCCCCCCACCCCCAGCCAGGCCGCCCCCCACCCCCCTGACCCACGCCCCCCCCCAAGGCCCCGCCGGCCCCCACACACCCTGGATGAGCACGTTGAAGTCCTGGTCATCCTCGCCAGCCACGTTGGTGGCCACGCACAGATACCGGCCAGAATCGGAGACCCGCGTGGGCTGGATCTGAAGCAGCCGCCCCTCACCCAGGATGCGGAGCCGCTCGCTGGGGGTCACGGGCTGGGGGAGGAGGGCACGAGGGGGAGTGGGGATCACAAATGGAGGGGTGCCCAGACAAGTGTTCTTAGGTTTTAATAAAGTTTTAAAAATACAGCACAATGGTAGTTCATAAACCAAACCCGTATAACTTAAAAGCTGGAGGAGCATGGAATGGGTGACTGCAGAACTTTGAGGCTCGTCCCCTACACAGAGCAGGGCTCCCCCGCAACACGAAACGGGGGGCAGGGCCAGGCCGGCTCCGGGGCCGGGGGCTCTGACTGCGTGCACGGGGAGGCCCCCAGCAGAGCCGGGAGGGGGGGGCCCGGGGAGAGCACCCGAGGCTGCCTGGGGGTCTCCAGCTCACCTGTCCGTCCTTGTACCAGCTGATGGCGGGCGGAGGCGCGGCCCAGCACTCACACTCCAGGGTCAAGGTGCTGTTGACCTTGGTCTTCACTTCCTTCACAGCGGCCTCCCCCTCGGAGTCGTCTTTGGAGATGGAGGGGGGAACTGGAAAGCACAGCGGGGTCTGAGCAGCAGGCCTGGGGCGGGTGCTGAGATGCTCACCCTGGTCCCAGGGCCAGGGGTGGGGAGGGGGTGTCACCCAGAGATGAGAGTGTCTGTCAGTGGCGGTTACAGGGCAGGGCAGGCCTGAGGCAGGGGGATTCCTGGGGGGCCTCGGGGGGTTCCAGGCCTCAGGCCCCGGAGCCTCTGGCCACATCAGAGCAGAAAGAAGCCGGGACTGCAGAGGGTCTGGGCCTCCACATGACCCGGGTCCGGACTCCCCATGCCCTCCTCCCAGTGTCCGTGACCCTACCGTGACATGACACAGCCAGCCTGGCTGCCCGGGGACTGTCCGAGGGGATGAGCCCCACGACAGCGGCCGGGGCGTCCAGTGCGGCTGGGGAGCCGGGGTCCCAGGGTTCCCGTGTGGTCGCGAGCCCGCCCACGGGGCCAGAGCCCCAGAGACCCCAACTCACTGAGCACTTCCACGTGGTAGTTCTTCACGGCCTCCCCGAGCGCGTTGGTGACCACACAGGTGTACTGGCCCGCGTCCTCCTTCTGGGCGTTCAGGATCTGCAGTCCGCGGGTGCCTGCTCGCGGGGAGGGGCCAGGGTCACCCTCGGGCATGACTGCGGGTCTCCCGTCCCTTCCCCTGACCCCGCGCTCCTCCCCGATGCGGGTTTCACCTGGGAGCAGCTGGATGTTGCTCGAGGCCTCAAAGGGAGACCCGTCCTTCATCCAGGTGATGGTGGGGGAGGGGAAGGCCAGCGCCTCACAGATCAGAGAAATGGGGTTGTTGATGGTCACGGTCACCTCCTCGTCCGCACTGTCCTCGCTCGCCCCCAGGATGGTGGGGACCACTGCGGCAGGAAGCCGGGAGGGTGCTTGTGAGCTGCTGGTCCCAACCCTGGGCCTGAGCACCCTGGTGCTGAGCCGCCGTGCTGTGGCAGCTTGCGTTACCCAGAGGGAAACTGAGGCTCAGGGTAGCCCAGGCAGAGGCAGCCAGGCTTGAGTTCCAGCCTGGGCGGCCCGGCGCGCCCGTCCGCTCTCCCCCACTAAGCAGGACCAGAGGGGGAGCTGGGCAGCTTCTGCCCCACTTGCCCCACTTTCCCCAGTAGCTTCTTCCCACCCAGACGGCGTCTAAGAACTTAACCAGAGCCTTCTCGATTCTGCGTGTTTCCGAACCACGCAACTCCCAGTGGAAGGTCTGGTGGGGTGGAGTTTTGTCCCCCCCAACCCCCCACCCCCGCCCCAGCGAGCATAACAGTTCTGCCTTCATTGGTCCCAAAGTCTCCTCTCTAAGCTACTGCGGGGCGCTCTCCCCGTTCCAGCACAGGCACTCGGAGAAGTGGACTGTTCGAAACCAGTCTCTGACCCCCTCGTTTCTGGCCCGTCTCTCCAGCCTAACCAGACACCTGGTGCTGCACGGCCCTCAGGTCACAGATGCTTGGAAGGAGTCAGGTCCTCTTTCTAGGCCACGCGGCTTCACCAGTGACAAGGGGACAAGCACGGCTCCCCCCCTCCTAGGGTCGCTGTGAGGTTTCGACCAGTAAGGCCCGTCCCAATGCCTGGCCTTCGATAAACCGTCAGCCAGTAGAGCTGCTATTACTACTGCTGTTGTTGAACTGGGAGAGGTGCGAGGGAAAACAGTGGGGAACTTCGCAGGAGCCGGCTGGCGCGGTCCTCCCTGCCACCGGCACCCCAGGTGGCCAGGAGGCGTCCAGCACTCACCTAGCACGCTCAGCTGGAAATGTCTGGTCTTCTCCCCCACGGCGTTGGCCGCGATGCAGGCATAGTGGCCGGCACTGGACAGGTTGGCCTGGACGACCCGCAGAAGGGCGCCATCTGGAGAAATGTAGAGGGTGTCTCCGCCAGCCAGGGGTCGGCCGTCTTTGAACCACGTGACCTTGGGCTGCGGGTGGCCTGCAGGCAGAGGAGAGAGGCAGGGAAGACATTTCAGCAGGATCTGACCAGGCTGGAGTAGAGAGGTCGGATCACAGGTTTTCCATCTCAATCCAGAGGACCGTGCGGCAGGGCAGGGCACAGAAGCAGCCACCAGGGATGGCCTGGGCCTTTTCCCACGTGGTCTGACTGCCTTTTCCTTCCCTAGGAGTGGGCAGAGGTGGCTTAGTACAGACAGAAGAAAGACAAATTACTCCATCCGTCCACCTATCCACCCATCTTCCCCCACCCATCTTTATCCACCCACCCATCCATCCACCCACCTATCCATCCATTCACCCAAACGTAAATGCATGCATACACCCATCTATCCATCCACCATCCACCCATCTCTCCCAACCCACGAGCACTCATTGGAGCCTACTCCACCAGGCACTGGGGGAACCATGGTGACAGGTAGACCTTGGGTCCTCAGAAAGCCCAGAGCCCAGCTGGGGCACACAGATATCACAAAGCCACTGTGGACCAGCATGGTCAGTGCCAGGATGGAGCGCAGAGGGGCTGGGGACAGGCAGGCCAGACCCGCAGCTCCCCCTTCCTGAAGCCGCCTCGTCACCCTTCGCCCAGCCGCCAGGTGTGGCCTTACCTGTGGCGTTGCACGTCAGGTGGGCCGTGTGTCCCTCGGGGACCTTGACTGCCTCCTCCAGGTCCTCGTCCTCAATACTGGGAGGAACTGGGAGAGCGGGGAGACAGCTGGTTACTCACCGGGCTGGCTCGCTCGGCCGGACCACCGCTGAGCCGGACGCCGAGAGCCACGGCATCTCGCTTCAGGCCGCTGTGCCTCGGTTTCCCTCCCCTCGTGCCGCTCCTGCAGGGCCATGAGCTCAAGGAAGCGTCGCTGCTGGCCGAGGGGAGTGCCAGGGCCCCTGGGAGAAGGCCCTGAGCGGGGCAGGCAGTACAGGAGGCGTTAAAAATATTTCCTCCCTGCCACATGGGGTTAGTCCCTGCTGTTTCAGAAAGTTCCACGGCAGCCACAGAGCAGAGGATGCTGATGAGGGAAAACAAAACAAAAACAAACAAAAACAAGCCTTGGCCCATCCCTCCTCCCTGGGCCGGGCCCCCTGCTGCAGCGAGAGCCCTGCGCCCGCCCTGCCCCCACCCTGCCCCATGAGCTCCCGGGCAGGAGGGAAAGGGTGCGGGGGCCAGGGATGCGGGGCTGGACGCACCCAGGACCTCCACGCTGAAGTTCCTCCGCGCCTCCCCAGCCGCGTTGCTCGCCAGGCACGAGTAGAGGCCCCTGTGCCGCTCCTGTACCCGGGTCATCTTCAGCGTCCAGCCGCCTGGGGAGTGGGGGGAGTGGGGGGAGCGGGCTCCAGGCACAGCCCTGAGCGGCCTCTGTCCCGAGCGGAGCCCCGGCCGGCCCCCAGGAACAGGAGTGTGCCGGGTGCCATGATGAGATGTGTATGCGTCTACCTCCCCCTCAGATGGGGAGTGCTCCATTCCGCGGATGGGGAAACTGAGACCCAGGAGGGCCAACAGGCGGGTGGAGCCCCTTAGACATGAGACACACACCCGGATGAGCCTGAGACGCTGTTCAAAGGAGAAGGGCCTGTCACCTCACTGGCCCCACTACTGGGGACTGGCTGGGGCCAGAGGGACAGCACTGGGCCTGGCCCAGGTCAGACGGCCCTGCTGCTCTGATGGAGCCTGCAAGAAGGCGCCTTTCTCTAAAGACCTGTCGGAGGTGGGCCAGCTCCTCTCAGAGGAGACCAGGGATCCTCTAGGACCGGCCCAGGGAAGGCACAGACGCAGCAACACGCAATGACTGCTGCTCCTGGACCCGGGGCAGACATCGCTAGCCGATCGCCGCTCTCCTTTCCCAGATCATCACCGCACATCAGGCCACCCCCGGCCATGTGCTTGGAAGTGGTGCACCGGCGGACGCTTACTGCCATCCTAGCTGTACAGTGACGGGGACATCCCTGTGGGGGGCACCGATGGGCCACTGAGGGTGAACCTCGGGGGGCCCTGAAGTCCTGGCCAGATTTGGATGGGACACTGCCTCTTGGGCCTCAGTTTCCCCACTCATGGGCCAGCAAGAACCGTCGCAAACCAACTCTGTGAGGAGGGGGAATCCTCACAGAGCAGGTGCTCAGACCACGGTTTCCCGAAGTCTGTTACTGCTCTGCGGGGGGCTGTGCATGCGAGCCCCGTGAGAACCATCGCTGCGGGGGGCTACTCGAGCCCCATGAGACCCCTGACTCCGTCCCCAGTCGCTGTGCGTGTCCAGGAGCGGAGCAGGGGCCTGTTTCCAAACTCCATTAAATGGAATGTTTTTCCTGGAGCCGCCACCCGGCCGGGGTTTGAGGAGGCCTCTTAGGGGACTGACGGCTACAGTGTTCAGGCCCACCTGGCAGGTCAGGGCCAGGGGTCGTGGGCGTGGGAGGAGCAGGGGCAGGGGCAGGAGCAGAGGGCCGGACCTCATCACCAGACACGCCCCCGGCCGGCTGCTCACCTGCCAGCAGGTAGGTGTCCTCCCCGGGGCCGACGGGCTCCTCCCCGCGGAACCAGCGGACCCCCGGGGGTGGGACGCCCGTGGCTTCGCAGAGCAGCGTCAAGGGGCTGTGCAAGGCGGCGGTGACGTTGGTCAGTGGGCCCGAGTCTCCGACGAACTCTGGGGGCACTAGACACGGAGAGGCAGCTTCACTCAGGGTGCAGACGGGACTGTACGCCCCTTCCCGGACCCCCGACTGCTTCCCCGGGGTCCCTGCACCCCCCCCACCCCATCAGGGGAGGCCTTGCCTTCTCCAGTCTGTGCCCCTGGCTGCTCCCCGACCACCGCCCGCACCCCCACCCCACCCCACCCCACCCCGGCCTGCCCTCCGCCGGCAGGCTGCGGGTCCTCACCCAGCACCGACAGCGCAAACCGCCTCTCGGCCTTGCCAGCCACGTTCTCGGCCACGCAGCTGTAGCGTCCGGCGTGGGCAGCCCGTGCCCGCTCCACGCGCAGGCTCTGCCCCTGGTTCTGCAGCCGCAGGCCCGGCTCGGCCCCCACCGGCTGGCCGTCCCGCTCCCAGGTCACCCTGGGCGGGGGTGTCCCCGTGGCGTTGCACTCCAGAGCGGCCTCCCCGTCCCGGACCACGGAGACCTGCGTGGGGGGCCCCCCGGGGCCAGCGATCTGCGGGGGAACTGGGGTGGAGAGAGAGCTGCTGCGGGCCGCCCGGCCCCAGGCCGGCCTGCGTTCCCTGTGGCCACTTACTGACCCTATGACCTCGGCCAGGTGGCCTCACCTCTCCGGCCTCCTCCACTTTCCATCCTTATAATGGGGTCACAACGGCACCGCACCCCCTCCCTCACCCTGGGAATCCTGGGGAGGGGCCTGCCGTGCGGAAAGTGAGCGCACAGCACAGCCCGTGAGATCTGTGCGAGTTTCCTGGGGCTTCCTGGGGCTGGCATTCTCTCCAAAATGCTGCTCTTGGTTTTATTTCCCAGAATGGTTTTGATAAGACTGAGGTATTTCACCACGGCAGGACCAGCAACTGGAGACAGGTCTCCATTATGGGGCTCAGCTTCGGAGAAATGCTACACCTCTTTCCATTCCCAGCTGTTTCCAGCTGTGTTCCTCCCCCTGGGCCAGGGGGCTGCTTGGGGCCAGGCCGCCCCTCGGGGCCCAGGTCAGGAGCTGCAGGAAGCTCCCTGGGAAGGGCAGCTGGTAAAATGCTGCTGGTCTACCAGAGGCCACTGACAGTATTCTCATCCCCACTGCTCCTGCCCTGGGGTGGATTCCGAGGATGGGGTCCCCCCCCAGCTTCTCCCGCCTGGTTCAGGTCCCCCCCACCCCACTCACCGTGCACCTCCAGCTGCAGAGTCTGGCTGCTGTTCCCTGCCACGTTGCTGCACTCACAGGTGTACGCACCCTCGTGGGCTGGCTGGGCCGGGCCCAGGTACAGCAGCCGCCCCACCGCCGACACCTGCTCGAGGCCCAACCCCTCCCCAGGGACCGGCTGACCTGGATGCAGCAAAAAAAAAAAAAAAAGCTGTTGGCTCCCGGTCCTTTCACTTGGAACATCTGTCCTCCCACCACCCCGGCTGGCTCCTGCCCACCCTCCGGGTGTCCACCTAGATGTCACCTCTGCCAGGAAGCCCTCCCTGAACACCAGCCCTGATCCTGGCTCCCTGCTGAACTCTCCCAACCCCTGAGCTTGGCCTGAGGGTGGAGGCCAGGCAGCGGATATGCCTGGCAGCAAGGACTTTCGGAGCCTCAGGTGCTGTGCGCTGCGTTAAACACCAACTCCCCTCGCCCCGCACCTGTCTGTAGAGGAACAGCCCCCCCCAACCCCCGCAGGCTGGGGGCGGGGCTCCAGTGGCCACAAGACCATGCTCCTCTCTCTGACACTGCCTTCTCTGCTCTGGGGACCTGCCTCCACCTGACCTCTCCTCTGAGCCACACCACCTACCTGGGACCGCCCTCTAGACATCTCCCTGGGTGTCTAAGTCACCTCGGAATTAACACGCCCTGCACTCGGGGTCTGTCCCACAGACCCGCCCCACGGCCTCGACTCCGTGACAGCGGCGCCACGCTCCTGACCAGCAGGCCCAACCCCTGTCCCCTGAGCTCCCCCGCCTTTCCGGTGCCCTCTCTGCCCGCTCAGGAACTTACCCAGTCCCACCCTCACTGCCCCGCCCGCCCTCCCTGGGAGCCCCCACGCCAGAGCCTAGCTGAGATGACATGAGTGGGGGTGGGGGCGCCCTCAGCCCTTCCTCTGCTCCGTCCCCAAGTCTGCCCGGAGCCCCGGCCCCTTCCCAGGCAGCAACCCTACCATCCTTCCTCCAGGTGATCTTGGGGAAAGGGACACCCCGACATTCGCAGGACAGCCTGGTGGGGTGCCCTTCAGCCACGGTCAGGGTGCGGGGCTCCGTCGAGGGGAACACTGGAGGAACTAAGAGAAGAAGGGGTGTGAGGTGGGCGGCAGGCTGGGCAGGGGGTGGGTGGGTGGAGGGACAGGAGCGGAGAGGGCTGTGCCCTGGGACCCAGTCAGGGCAGCACATCCCCTGGGCATGCAGGGGCGGGGCCAGCCTGTGGGGGTGGGGCCAGCCTGAGGGGGCGGAGCCAGCCTTCTGGGGGGGGCAGCAGAGGCGGAGCCCCAGCCCAGCCCCGCCCAGGAGACCCTCACCCCAGACGTTGAGGTTGTAGTGTTTCTCCGAGCGGCCCGCCTGGTTCAGCGCCTCACAGGTGTAGCGGCCTGCGTCCCACACCTCTGCTCTGTCCACCTGGCCGAGAGCACATGACCCATCACTGGGGCAGCACGGAGATGGGTCACCCGGGACAGACCCTGTGTCTCAACCTCCCCATCTGGAACCTGGGGGTGACGACAGCACCTCCGGCACCTTGCACCGTGAAGGTTCCAGAAGCTGGTGGCAGCCCTACCAGCCTCCCCCCACTTCACAGCCACAGCCCAGAGGAGGAGGAGGAGGAGGAGAATGAAGAGGGTGGGGAGAGGGGACCCTGTCCTCGGGCATCAGATCCTGATGCGGTGGCTGACGGCCACGGCGCTGAAGGGGGACAGGGAAGGACAGGCAGGCGTTCCTCCGGGCAGAGGGGACCGCACAGGTGTGCAGAGTCGGCACAGTCACTTCGGAAGGTGAGGGGCAGAGCGGGTGGGAGAGGGAGGAGCAGGCTGGAGCAGCGGAGGGTCTCCCGACAGCAGGTGCCCTGCCCCCTCCCCCAGGGGACTGGACGCAGACACACTGTTCTCGGGGGGCGGGCAGGACCTCACAGGCCTCCTCCCCGAGAGTTCTCCCAGCCACCCCAGAAGGAAGGTACCCGCGGGCTGGCAGGTGGGAGACCCGAGGGCCCGTGTGGTCAGGGCATTGCCTAAGGCAGCCCAGCCGGGAGGAGGCAGAGCTAAAATTTAAATCTGGGCTGACTCCTGAGTCCCCGACCCCAGACCCCTGGGACTCCCCGGTCTTGCTGGGCCAGAGGCCTGACTGAGGGACTTAAATGCCCAGAGGGGAGGCGGCTTTGGAACAAGGAGTGACACATGGGGAGAGCGGAGGGTTCGTTCCTGGGGCTTCACCCTGGGCCCCCATTGGGCCGGAAGCTGCTCTGACCTGTGCCCAAGTGTCAGGTCTGGAGGGGCCTGCGGGGCGCCCGCAGCCGAACGGCACCTCAGGGGGGCGCCCATGGCCCCTGCCCTGCCTGCACCCAGCCCCACTCTAGATGACGGAGGCCCCGCCATCGGCCTTTGTGGCCACGCACCTCCAGCAAGGCCTTGTCCGCGGAGAGGCGGACTCCGGGGCGTGGCTCCAGGGGGCGGCCGTCCTTCCGCCAGCTCAGCGTGGGAGGGGGCACGGCGTGGCTCCGGCACTCCAGGGCCACCGACTCGTTGGCCACGACGGACACGTTCAGCTCTTCTCCGAGGATGTGGGGGGGCACTTTGGCGGGGGCAGAGGTTGGGGGCAGGAGAGGGGCTGTGTCAGCTGGCAGGCGGGGCCAGCAGCGGGGAGCGGCCACCACTAGAAGGTGGCCAGCGTCCTGGGCTGCAGGCCCCTTATCCCCCCTCGACGTCCCCCGGAGCCGAGGAGGGTGGTGGACGGTGACAGTGGTGCCATCTGGGTTGAATGCACCTTAGTTGTACCTAATCCAGGACACCACCGCCAAGGGACAGCGGGTGACGAGGACACGGGATGTCTCCGTGTTATCTCTTACAACTGCATGTGGACCTACATTTATCTCAAAATCGTTTTAAAGTTAGTAAGATTTTTATTTTTAAAAACATTTCTAAAGGCACGTCCCCGGCCACCTTTCGTCTGAGACACAAGCAGCGCCTGTGGCACAGGGTCAGGCAGGCAGGGCGCGGCACGGCCAGAGCTCCCCGCTGAGGTCCAGGGTCCCAGCACCGGGTCCCCGTGTGAGGCCTGGGAGACCATGCTCGGCCTCCCCCCGCGCACGAGGAAGGCAGCGGCCTGGGGGCTGCCACCTGGCGGGTCGGTGCAGGGACACAGGTGGCTGGGCTCTGGCACACATGGTGACTGTTAACTATGACCTTGACCTCAGCAACAGGAAAGAGCTGGAATGGAACTCGGCCTCCACCCTCCCACAGGGCTCCCCATTTCCCAGAGTTCCCTCGTGCACCCCGAGAGAGGCCCACAGAATCCCGTACGTGGGGATTTTAAACAATAGCAATGGTGGCTGAGTTCTCCACGACTGTGGTGAACCCCAGGACACCCTTTGGGGTGGGTGCTGCCTTCACCCATCTCACAGATGAAGAAGTGGAGGCCCAGAGAAGCAAAGTGCCTGGCCCGAGGTTACGGAGCTAGGACATGGGGGAGGCAGGGTTTGAACTGCAGGTCCATGCCCTCCCCACCACCCCACACTGCCTTTCCCAAACGGGCTGCCGCCCCCACTTGACCCAGGGCAGTGGCCACGGGCCCCTCCTGCCCCATTGTGCGCCTACCTGTTCCCTGAGCTTCCATCCGCCCGGCTGCCCCCCACCCCGTCCACGCTGGGGGAGCTCACACACGACAGACCCCACGCGGGGGCAGCTGCAGTGTCAGGCGGTGCGTCTCACACCCAACCGCCCCTCCCCTCTCGGAAGGCGTCCTGACACAGCCCCAGCCCCACTGCCCAGAGCCGCTGGCCTGGACCCGGCGGTGGCCTCTGGGGCCTGACACTCACTGTGCACATGCAGAAAGACGTCCCGGCGGTCCTCGCCCACTGCGCTCACAGCCACACAGGAGTAGCTGCCGGCGTCTGAGGTCCGGGCGCTGGCCAGTGTGAGGACGCGGCCGCCAGGGAAGACCTATGTCCCGGAAGGAAGCGCACGTGAGGTGAGGCCATGCACCCCAGGGGCCAGCGCCCACACCCTCCTAAGCTGGCCCTGCTGCGGGGCACCCCTGGCAGCCTGCTCCAGACCCCCAGATCCCCCAGTGCAGGGGAACCGGGAGCTGTACTGGACCTCGGGACCTCTGCCAGCCGGCGGGCAGTTACATCGGCCCTCGGAAGGGTTGTCCAGAGCTTTGCTGCAGCCACTGGGCCCTTGACTCAGGGCCGGTCAGTCCCCAGGTGTAACACACAGATGTCTCAGTTAGTACAGAAGAAGAATGCATCGGAAAATGTCCCATGTGATGAAATGATACTTTGGGGATACACTGGGCTAACTAACATGAATTATTAAAGTTGGTTTCACCTGTTTCTTGCTCATTTTTTTTATTGCAGCTACTAGGGAATGTTTTTTCTTTATCCTCACTTGAGGACATATTCCATTGCTCTCAGAGAGCGGGAGGGAGGACGGGAGAGAGAGCAATGTTGATTGGCTGCCTTCCATAAGCATCGGGACCGCGACCTCTCGGTTACCGGACGACGGTCCACCCACCGAGCCTCACGGGCCGGGGCTTGGCTGCCGGGAGATGCTGAACCGCGTGTGCGGCCGGCCCTGGTGCAGCATGGCACGCTGTGCTTCTGGTCCGTGCTCGGACTCTCCGCTGAGCAGTCCACCCCCCTCTCTCCTGCCAACAGTCCCGGGAGATGACTGCCACCCCTGCCCACCTTGGGGCTCCCAGGGCCTGGCCTCTGCTCCCGGGACCTCCCAGGGCAGCAGGAAGGCAAGCTGGGGCCACCCAGCCCGACCGACCTGGAGGCCGAAGGTCCCCGCGGTGGACATGGGGTTTCCGTCCTTCAGCCACATCAGCGTGGGGCTGGGTCTCCCGCTGGCATTGCAGGTGAGCCGCACGGGGGCACTGAGCAGCACGGGGCCCGGCAGGTGGGGCGGCAGCGTGATGCGCGGAGGCACTGCAGGGCGGGGTGACACGGGGCACAGGCTGAGCCTCGTGGGGGGCCGGCGGGGAGGGAGGGCCCCTGGGGGGTGCCCCCCAGGCCACACAAGAAGGCACAGGGGCAGCCGCTCTCCATGCGGGCGCACTCCGCACGGTCCCCAAGGCTGCTCCTCCCACCCTCCAGGACCAGCAGGAGGCCCTACCAATGGGAGACAGACCCTCGGGGGAGGGCGAGGCACCTGCCCGGGGCGGACTGGGGAGGCAGTGGCAGACGCGGCCCCTGAGCTGGGCCTCTGGTCGGTCACCATCCACGGGGATGGTGTGGGCGGGTCCTGTTTCCCGACTCGGGAGGTGCTGACCAGACACGGTCCTACACAGCCCCTCGTGGACAGAAGACGACTCAGGTGCACCTGAGAGACCCAAGCCAGGCCGCCCAGGGCTCCTGCCGGCTGCCCACTGGTCTTAGGATAAAGGCCTGGCCCTCCAGCTCCCGTCTGGCCGCTGGCACTGCCCCGGCCCCTTGCTCCCTGAGCTCCAGGCCCCCTGGCTCCTCCTTTCAGTTCCTCGAACTCTCCAGGCCTCCAGGCGCACTCCTGGCCCAGGCAGGAGGCCTCTAGCCAGGCACCGAGCTCTCCCGACAGGCCTCCTGGCCTCCCCAGGCCAGGTGTGCGCTCGGACCCAGAGACAGCTGCCCTTTACCTGTGCTGGCTCCTGTCACAACGGTCAGGAAACAGTATTTCGAGTAACTATCTAATTACTGTCTGCTCCACTAGCAGAAGGCTCCTGGGCCTGTCTTTTTGGGGGCTGCAGCACCAGGGTTTGCCCCAGAGCATGTCCTTAGTAAATGTGATTGGACAGGAGAAGGAGAGATGGGGGAATGACAGTGGAATGGATAGATGGGTGGGTGGGTAGGTGGATGGATGGAGGGTTCACTGGGTGGATGAATGGGCAGACAATCTGATGGATGGCTGGATCCATGGGTAGACAATTGGGTATTTCCATGTATGGATGGATGGATAGATGGACGGGTGGGTGGATGGGTGGATGAATGAATGGATGATAGGTGGATGGATGAATGAATGGATGATGGATGAATGAATAATGGATGAAGGAAGGAAGAGTGAATGAATAGATAAATGGGTGGATGGATGGATGAATGGATGGAGGATAGATGGGTGGATGGATGATGGATGGATGAATGGATGATGGATAGATGGATTGATGGATGATGGGTAGATGGATGGATGAATGGTGGATGGATGGATGGATGGATGATGGATGGATGGATGGATGATGGGTGGATGGATGGATGGATGGATGATGGATGGATGGATGGAGGATAGATGGATGGATGATGGATGGACGGAGGATGAATGGATGAATGGATGGATGGATGGATGGATGATGGGTGGATGATGGATGGATGGAGGATGGATGGTTGGATGGATGGATGATGGATGGATGGATGGATGATGGATGGATGGATGGAGGATAGATGGATGGATGATGGATGGATGGAGGATGGATGGATGGATGGAGGATAGATGGATGGATGAGCAGACTGACAGACAAACGGATGGAAGATAACTTCCACCCTTGTTGGTCAAGGACCCCTTTAGCCCTGGGGTGGCTCACCGTTGACCCGCAGGCCATACTGCAGCTCTGTGTGACCTGCCACATTGGACGCCACACAGCGGTAGCTCCCAGCATCGGACAGCTGGGCTCTCTCAATGAGGAGGACTCTGCCGTCAGCTGACACTGTGACTCCCTGCCGGGCCGAGACAGGCTGGCGGCCCTTGAACCAGGAGATGTCTGGGGAGAGAACAGAGACGCAGGGCTCCTGCCAGCCCTTCAGGGCCTGAGCGATGGGCAGTGCTGCCTGAGACGGTGCCAGGGGCAGAGAGGAAGCACCAGAAGGTGGAGGCTGGGGCAGCCAGAAGCAAGGAGAGTCAAAGCCAGCCTGGCCCCCTCGCGTCCTCCTTTGGAAGGGCGCCTGGTGCACCCCAGAACAGCAGACTTGTAAGAACTGGCTGGTTGTATCTCCAGTTCCCTGACATCCTGCCAGGGCCCATCCCAGAGCTTAACAGGGCATCTGCCCCCATGGGATGGGCAATGACCCCAGGGCTCACTACACCAGGCAAACCTGGGTGGGCCCTCCTCCCGGGCCCAGCCTGTCTGCCGAACACTCACACCCGGCCCCCGCCCCCAGCCCCCAGCCCCGGGGCAGCCCTGAAGAGTGACAGCTCAGAACAGAAACCCTGCGGGTTCACTCCAGGCACCAGTGCAAAGGCCCTGGGCCCTGGCGGTGCCCGGCATGTCCCGGGCCCTGGGTGAACAGCTGCTGAGAAGGAAGAGAAGGAAATGCCAGAAACAGGGACGAGAGCCTGCTGACTTCCCCCTGTCCTGCCCACAGCCGGCAAGGGCCCTGGAGCACTGGCCAGCCTCGTCCGATGGGGACCGGGGGCCGGCTGCAGGCCGGGGCCTACCTGGAGGGGGCACGCCTGAAGCCAGACACTCCAGGGTCACGGAGGCATTTTCCAGCACCGCCTTGTTGGCCGGGCCCGGCTCGATGTTGGGGGGCACTGGGGGGGACAAGGAGCGCCCTTGGTGGGTGCAGGCTCCGATAGGCCAAATCTCGGCTGCCCCCGCCCCTCCCCGGGCTTCCTAAAGGGTCCTGGGCAATAAGAGCCCCCAGATGGCTCGTGCCCTCTGACCAAGGAAGCCCACCCCGGACCCCCTGCACAAGAAGAAAGGCGTTGGGCTGCGACCCTCTCTGCAATGGTACAAGGTCCACCCCGGCACCCACCTGGGGAACAGCCGAGCCCCAGCCTAGCAGTGGGGAGGCGGCACCCCAGACAGCCACGAAACGTGACCTGGGGAAGGGTCTGCCCGAGTGTGCAAGGGCGTCAAGGAACCGCAGAAGCGAGTGAGACCAGCAAAGGTAAACGGTGGCGGCCGAGGGTGTCCATTAAAACCCCCCGCAGAAAATCACCCGAAAGGGGCCACAGAACAAAAGGCTTTCCACTTCTGAAGTCAAGTGCACGGCTGTGACGTTCAAGCCCCACGCCCCGCCCGACCCCCATCGCAGCCGCGAGGGTCCTCACGCGATCCACCCCACCACCGGGCGCCCACGGACTCACCCAGGACCTTGAGCGCCACGTCCCTCCTGCTCTCCCCGGCCGCGTTAGTGGCGGCACACGTGTAGACGCCTTCGTCCCTCAGGTCCACCTTCTCGATCTGGGGCGGGGGCGGGGCAGCGGTGTGTCAGGGGGGTGGGGGGTGGGGGTGGGGGGGGCCCCCCCCGGGGCAGAACCGGAAGTCAGTCCCCACGATGCTGGGACGGGGCAGGTGGCCACTGACCCCGGGAGCAGGGGAAGCGAGGCACGCGCTTGGCTCTGGGGGTGGAGTTCTGAGCCACACACTCAGGGTCTAGGGAGTCCCTCTGATCTTGGGGATACTCCCCTTCCCCCATGTTCTCCCTCTGGCAGTTGAAGTGCCTAGGACGTGGCCTAGACTAAAGGTGCCCTCCCCTCTTCAAGCCCAGCACCCAGGTCCACTGAGCACGCCCGGGCTGGGCCCAGGCTCCTCCTGCTCCCGGGCTGCAGGGCCCTGCTGGGGTGTCCAGGGCCCCTGCACATACCTGCAGGGTGCCCCCCAGGGCTGCCAGGGCCACCCCATCCTTCCACCAGCGGAGGCTCGGGGCAGGCACCCCAGTCCCTGTGCACTGGAGCGTCACAGGCTGCAGGAAAGGGGCTGTGATGTTGTCGCCCCCGATGATGACTGCCGATGGGAGCTCTGGGCGGCGGGAGAGGCAGGGAGGACTGGGTCAGGGCCAGGAGGGGGGCGGTGGGCACCCAGCAATGCCCAGGGAAGAAGAGATGACCCTGCAGGGCTGCCCTCCAGCCTCCCCCCACTCAAGCCCCCTGGCTTGGGGGAATGAGCGCCAGACTGGGAGCCAGTAGGGCAAGTCTCTCCTTTCTTTAAAAATTCTCCCATCCATCCACCCATCCATTAATTGAGCATCTACTCTGTGCCCCAAATGGTACTAGGCACAGGGACCAGCAAAGAATGTCCACTGTGCTATCCTCTCAGAGCTCCCAGAGCTGGGCTGCAGAGATGGACAGCCAAACAAGGACTCTCAACACAGGGGCGGTGAGCTAGAGCCAAGAGAGGGTGGGCAGTGTGGATCAGCACCGAGGCGGAATCAAGGCGGGCTTCCTGGAGGAAGGGGTGTTTTGTTTTTGTTTTTTTGGACAGACCTGAAAGATAGGGAGGAGCTAACAGGCGAAGAAGGAAAACGTTCCAGGCACAGAATCAGCATTTGCAGGCCCGCAGGCGAGAGAGCCGATGCGTTTAAAGAGCTGAGAGAAGTTCGTGGCCAGCAGGGAGTGAGGGGAGGCTGGGGAGGAAAGCGAGGGCCCGTGGACCCGACTGGTAACAAGCGTGCCGAACAGCTGAGGCCAGCCACTCGTGCCGCGTCCAGCCCAGAAGCACTGTCTAGAGAAGACCAGCCCCACGTCCCCCCAGGCCCCCGGGCCTGCTACAGGCACAGAAGGTCTCGGACCTTGGGCCCCCCCTACCCTGGCCCCCCAGAGCCCCCTGAGCCCTCTTACCATGCACAGACAGCTCCACCTCGGCCCCTGCGGTGCCTGCTTCGTTGGTGGCCTGGCAGGAGAAAAGGCCCGCGTGGCCCGGCTCCACGTGGTCGATGTGTAGTGTGGTCCCCCGGGAGGCCACCTGCACCCCCAGCAGCTCCTCGGCTGGGCGGCCATTCTGCAGCCACCTAAGGAGGGTGGGAAGGGGCCGGGTCAGCCCAAGGTCAGGGAGGCAGGGCCAGCAGACAAGCCAGGAGGCCGGGCAGCATCTCCGCCTGCTCCCACGTCTCTGGCTCTGCCGCCTTTCGCATAGGCCTGGGAAGAGGGGGTGTCTCCTGTCCCCACCTATCCCCAAAGCATGCGCTCTCTGCCCACAGACCCCACCACCCCATACGCACTGGATGGTGGGCACCGGGGAGCCGGAGGCCTGGCAGGGCAGTTCCAGGGGCTGTCCGACGAGGGTGGTCACCTGGCCCGCGCCTTCAGCCACCAGGAGCTGTGGGGGCACTGCAGACGGGGTCCCCCGCCAGGTGTTTAGAGCTGAGCAAACCTGGCCTAGAGCCCCCCTCCCCTCCCAAGTCCTCAGGGTCCCCAGAGCAAGGCCCAAGCCACCGTCCACCATTCAAATCCCCCATAAACGGTCCCTCCTCCAGGAGGTCTTCCTGGGCCACCCAAGAAGAGATGCGTGGTCCCCTGTGCTCCCCAGAGGAGGCTTGTCCTGTTTATTCGGTGTCGGTGTCACCCCCAGACCCAGGGCTCAGGACCCCGCCCGCCTTGTCTCCAACTCCGCACGGGCCAGCCCCGAACTGGTGCCTGAGGATCGTCTGTCCAATGGAAGACGACAGAACCCAGCCGCCGCCCAGCCTCGGGCCCCGGGGAGCTCCCCATAAGCATCCAGCCCTTGACCAGGAGCAGCTCCTAGAAGGGGCTGCAGGTGTGGGCACACGGCAGGTGTGCGAGGAGGGGTCCGCGGCCCGTGTGGCTCACCCTGCACGTCCACGGCGTACTGCAGCACGGCCTCCCCCGCGGGGCTGCTGGCCACGCAGCTGTACAGGCCTCCAGACGCCTCCCCCAGGCTCTCCAGGCTCAGCACGCCACCGCCCGCCTCCAGCCACGTCCCGTTGCTCTCCGCCACGGGCAGCCCCTCGTGGTGCCAGGACAGGGTCGGGGGCGGGTGGCCTCTGGCCTCACACTCCAGCCCCAGGGGTCTCCCGGCCACAGCCTTCACTAAGTGCGGCCCTTCGTCGGCACCCTGGATGGTGGGCGGGACTGGGGAAGAGGCGCGGGGAGCGGGGTGGGGGCTGCTCAGGGACCAGAGCTCGACGCCAGCCCTGGTCAAGCCCCTGGAGACCCCTCCTCCCTCTCCTGCACTAGTGGAACCCCATCCCCCTGGAAGCCGGCCCCAGGCCCCCGGCTGGGAGCATTCCCTTCCCCCCTCTGCCCCTGGGCAGTACCCCTCCCTGACACCGCCGCACCCTCGGTCCGCCCCGCCACCGTCACAAGCTGAACAATGACTGCTTCGTGCGTGTCTCCAGGAACGGCATGCAGTAGGTCTCCGAATCCACTGAACCGAATGTGATGGGCTCCCCAGGCTTAAGATCAAAGCCACCGTTCCCACAAGTCCCCTCCCCGGCCTGCGTCTGCGGTAGCAGACAGGGTGACTAGGGCAGAACCCAGCCCAGATGGCGGCCGTGATGGCCCAGGCGGCAGCCAAGCCGGAGGCCCCCACGTGGCTCGGCCCACGGAGCCCTGGCAGGGACACGGGACAATCATGGCCTGGGATGTGCCTCTCTGCCTGGTTTGGGCCACAAGCCCCTTAGAAAATGTAACGAAACACACACACACGTGAGCATTTCCTAATCAGTGTCCAGGAAGTCTGCAGATCCCTGAGCAGGAGCCCCCACGCTGCATCCTGGCTCGCCCCCAGATGCCACACAGCCCAACTTCCCTTCCGGGCCCCGGGGCTCCAGCACCCAAGCCCCTGCATCTGTGGGGGCAGACTCCTGAGCCGACTCCTCACGCGGGGCCAGGAGGAGCCCACGGGCCTGCATCCTGCCCTCCACAGGCCCTGCTCAGGCCCCACCCTGGCCACCTACACACACCTTTGCCCCGACTGCTGTGCTGGACACGGAGCCCCGCCCCTCACTGACCGCCACAGACTGGTGGGAACCGTGGCAGCCCAGAGCCTCACCCCCCGCCCCGCTCGCCCAGCTGGCCGTGGCTCGCTGCAGACCCCAGGCCACTCACCATAAACCTCCAGCCTGGTGGCCTTCTCCATGACGCCCACGGCGTTGCTGGCCTGGCAGGTGTAGACGCCCGCGTCCGAGCCTCGGGCCCTCCCGAGCTGCAGCTGCCGGCCGCCCCTGGTGTAGGCGACCTCGGGGCTCGGGGGCAGCGGGGCCCCGTCCTTGAACCAGGCGATGTCCGGGGCGGGCACTCCTCGGGCCTCGCACAGGAAGCGCACCGGCTGGCCCTCAATGGCGGTCACCTCGCTTGTCTCGTTGGAGCCCCAGATGGTGGGAGGTGCTGGGGACAACGAAGGGGGCACTCACAAGAAGCCACCTCCCCTCCAGGCAGCTGGCGTCCCACCCCCCAGAGTGGCATGCACATCGCAGACATTTCACGTGTCACCCAAGCTGCTCATGGGTCACAGGCTCTGACTGCAGGAAAGGGGTCGAGTCTGGGGACAGAAGCAGAGGCCAGCTCGGGACGCGCTGACGTGGAACGCAAGCCGGGCCATCGCAGCACGTGTGGAGGTGGGCGGGTGGGGGGCACGGCTGGGCTCTGGGCCCCACCCTGCTTGTAACTGGCCGTGAGACCCGGGTCGGTCACTTCACCCGTCTCCCCATTTGTAAAACAAGGGGCTAAACTCCACCAGCAGCTCCCACGGGGGTGGTACCGGGGTGACCCTCGGGGGGCGCGGGCACAGCATGAGTAACAGTGGACCGGCTGTGCCCTCCCACATCTCCTTCCAGCCAGATTACAACACTGGAAAAGGCTGTCCGGTCCAGCTACGGAGTGGACCTTCCTAGCACTTTCCCTCCGGTGCCCTGCACCACAGGGAGCAACACAGCTCAGCGCCCTCTGCAGGCGGCTCTCGCTTGAGCACCTCCCGGTCTCTCTTTTTAAAGACTTACTTACTTTCAGAGAGAGAGGAAGGGAGGGAAAAAGAGAGAGAGAGAAACATCAATGTGTGCTCAGTTGCCTCTCATGCGCCCCCTACTGGAGACCTGGCCACACAGCCCAGGCATGTGCCCTGACAGGGAATTGAACCAGCGACCTTTCGGTTCACAGACCAGCGCTCAGTCCGCTGAGCCACACCAGCCAGGGCTTAGGGCCCTTTCTTTCAATGCATTTGACTTTACAGCTTCTTCCCATCAAGGCCAAGTGGACCTGGTTTCCCATTTACGGTTGTAATACTGAATGTCCTTTTAAATAAAGGTGCTTCAGTGTAAAGAAAGGGACTCGCTTTAAAGAAAAGGTTAAAGAGACAAGCACCCCGAGTGGTATCGGGATTGGTAAAACTTGTGAAGCTGGGTCGGGGCCACAGGGTTTGGGAGACGTCCGTCCAGACTCCGTCCGTCCCTCCCCACCCAGCTTCACCGGGCTGGGAGCTCGCTGCTCGGCCCCCGGTCCTGCCCTGTCCCTTCCCTGTCCCTTCCCCACGCAGCGGGCGGCCCGGGGAGGGGGCCCGGCTGTGCTCACTGTGGATCCTGAGCTGGAAGTCCTTCGCCTGCTGGCCTGCCGGGCTGAAGGCCACGCACTGGTACCGGCCCTCATCCCCCAGGCGGCTGCTGGGGATTCTGAGAACCTGGCCGTCCTCCTGGAGCTGGACGTGCGGGTCTCCGGGGAGGACGGGCCTGGAAAGACAGCCGGGATGGGCTGGTCAGGCGGGGGCGCCGGCGGGGGCGGGCCGCACGGAGGCTGGAAGATGCACGGGCACCCAAAGGTCCGAACGGGCGAAGAGGCAAAACGGGGCCAATCCCCACGGGTGTTTCGAGAAGGGGAGTTCCGACACCTGCCACGCCACGGATGAGCCCCCAACCACATGCTGAGCGGAAGGAGCCAGACGCAGAGGGCCATGCTGTGCCTGTGTGAAGCTTATGTGACACACAGGGGCATCTGCTGGGGCAGGAAGCAGACGGTGGTCGCCGGGGGCTAGGCAGGGCAGGGCGGGGGCGTGGCTGCTCATGGGTACGGGGTCTCCTTCTGGGAAGATGACATGTTCTGGGACGCGACTGGGATGACGCCTGTGCTAATGCCACCGAAGCGTGGACTTCAGGGTGGTTAGTTCCAGGTTATGTGGGTTTTACCTAAACATCCCCCCAACAGAAAAAACAAGGAAGGCTGAGGGGCGATGAGAAAACCCTGCTGGGAGAGAGCGGGGTCTCCCCAGGGGGCCCCAGGCTGGGGTGGGAGGGGCCCGTGCTGCCCTCTGCCTGGGCCCCAGGGGCATGTGCAATGCCTATCAAGCCCCCCATTCATCGGCCCAGGCCTGGGCGCCGCCCCCACGCCGTCTGCCAGGTGGGCCACTCACTGCCTGTCCTTGGTCCACTCCACCTGGGGCGCAGGGCACCCCTGAGCTCCGGCACTCCAGCTCCACCTCGGCACCAGCCAGGCCCAGCACCTCCTGGGCGGCCCCGGCTCCCAGCACAGAGGGCGGGACTGGGGACAAGGAGGGGCGGGGGCGACACTGCTCAGACCCGTGAGCCCCCACCCCTGCAGAGTCGTCACCTGGGGAGCTCCCCCGGTGTGCCCTCCCCTCCTCCCGCATCCTGCCTGGGGGGCTCCCCCAAGCCCCTGGCTGCAGCGGGCCCCACCCTGGCTCCCTCGGCAGCCTGCGCCGCTCTCTTGTGGCACATGATGTGACAGTCCTTACGTGGGTAACCGACCACCTGCCTGCCTAATGTCTGCTCTGACAGCTGTGCCCGCGCCCTCGGCACACACAGCACCCCCGCTCTCCCCCCCCCGCCCCCCGGCCCGCCGGGCCACTCACTGAGCACGAGCAGCTCGAAGTCCCTCTGGGCGGTCCCGGCCTGGTTCTCCGCCCGGCAGGAGTACAGGCCAGAATCGCCCTCCTGGACCCTGGGAAAGTGGAGGGCCCGGGCCTCGTCCAGGAGGCGGTGGCTGCCCGCCGCGGGGATCTGGGCAGAAGAGGCCAGAGGGAACTGGTGAGCGCGGTCTGGCACCCCCCCCACCTCCCCACCCCCGGCAGCAGCAATAAGGACATCGAGGCCCGGGGACCTGGGCAGTGACGGAACCTGGGGCCTCTGACTTCTGGGACAGTGCTCTTCCCCCTCCTCCACCATGCAGCCACCCAGGCTATATCACGGACCTCGGTCCTCCCCTGCCCTGAGCCCCCAAAGACACCCGTCTCATCTGCCTGCCACACCTTACCACAGGCAGGAACCTGTCCAGATCCCACCCACAGCCTGGTGCCCGGGGGACACCCACCAGCTGCCCGTCCTTGAACCACACGATCTCAGGGGCCGGGAAGCCATTGGCGTCACACTCCAGCGTCAGGGACTGCCCGGCCATGCCCGACGCGTTGGCCCTGCGTCCGTCCTCGCGGATGCTGGGGGGCACTGGGGACAGGGAGAGGCTGAGTAGTTCCCCCATCCCCGAGAGCCCCAGCTGCCGGGCCCGGACAGGCGGCCCCAGGTTCAGGGGGCCCTGGCTGTGCCCTGGCACTGCACCCCTCTGTGACACTGAGTTCGCAAGACGCTGGATGCCCGATCCATCCAGCTCTACACTCAACCTGTCATCATGGTCACTGCAAGGGTCCCGAGTTGGAACCTCTGCAGGCGGGCCTGGGTTTGTCTCTGCAACAAACTTCCCAGGCAAGTGGCCACAGGGCAAGCTGGGGCGGAAGGTGGCTGTGTGCAGGGAAAGGGCTCCCATCCTCTGCACACGGCACCATGGGTGGGGGGGGGGCCTCTAGGGAGCTGAGGGAAGGACATGAGCCCCAGGTCACTTCCAGCAGGTTTCAGCGGAGGCGGGCCATGGGTGCTCCTTCTAAAATGACGTCACTGCTGGGCCACGTTAAAGCCACTGATGGAGCTCCAGGTTCTCTCCCTAACACTGTCTCCATGGGGATGCAGGGACTGTCCACTCAGCCTGCCTCTGTCCCAGTGCCCTCAAGCCCTCCCCACCCGCAGGCACCGGGCAGCCTGCGGCCGCCCCTCCCATGAACTCAGCACCAGCTAGAGGTGTGTGCACCAGCTGCCCAGCTCGGGCCCCTGCTCACCATAGACCACCAGCTTGGCTCTCCTGGATGCGGAGCCCGCCTCGTTGGCGGCCTGGCACTCGTAGTCCCCGCCGTCGGCGGGAGAGACCGAGGCCAGGAACAGAGAGCCTTCGTCCAGCACGGCCAGGCCCGGCCGGCCGAGCAGGGGCTCCGAGGACGGGCCCTTCCGCCACGTGACCAGTGGCTTGGGTGTCCCTGGCCAGGCAAAGGGAGGCATCAGCACGAGCACCCAGCCCTCTCCCCCTCCACACCCACGCTGTCCCCCAGGGGGGCACATCACCGACCCTCTCCACCCACGGCTGCGGGTCCACAGCCTCCCCGTGCCCTGGGGGCCACGGCACAGGAGCCAAGGGTTCTCAGAGCCCCCGCAGCCCCGGAATCGCAGCCTGCCGGCATGCCCTCGCCCCTAGCCCGCCCTGTGTCTTCCTTCCCGCCACCACCTCCAACTTTGGACGTTAGTGCATTGGACGTTAGTGCCCTAGCCTACGTTTCATTGCCTATCTTCCCCACGAGGGCCGGGGTCTCCTCTTTGTCCCCGGCCGCCCCCCAGTGGCAAGCCCAGGGCCCGGCTCAGAGTGGGTGAGGAGGGGGGGCTGGTGGGGGGCCAGTGTCCCCAAGTCACAGGTCAGCCCTCCAACCCTCCCTGCCCCTACTAGTCGCCAGGACTCTCGACTGACCAGCGCTGATACTAATTATCATCAACACCCCTCACTTCATCCACTGGCACCCCCCCTCCACAACTCTTTCAGAGGAAAGACCATCAGAGGGAGGGGTGGGCTCCCCCACTGGGTGGGGTTGGGGGGCAGGGTCAAGACACGCTGGGTGTCTCCTCCTTCGGGGCGTCCCGGCCCCCCTCTCCTCTGCACCGGCTGCTCCTCCCTCCTGTGCTGGGGCCCTGCCTGCCGGCTGCGAGGAAAAGGGAGGGCCCACGGCGGCCCCCTCGGCGCACCTTCGGGCAAGCTCACCCCACCCGAGGGGTCTGTATCCTTGTACATTCCCCCTCGGGTTCCTGCCAGAGTGTCCCGCTAACTAGGGGCCTGCTCCCCGACGATGGAGACACGTGCACAGACGCACACAACACACAACACACACGACAGGCCCCAGGCCCCTCCCAGCACTCTCGGCCCCTCCCACAGCCCCGCCCACCGTCGCCCATCCAGCCGAGGCCCAGGGGACTGGGACTTCAGAGCAGCTGGCCTGGAGGGGCCCCAGGTTGTGACCCCTGGAACTTTTCCCCGTTAATTATATTACTAATTTTTAGTTTTTCAATCCAGTCGTGCAGAGGATAGAGGATCCTGGGGGCACACCAGAAAGACAACCTTCCTGGCTGGTGGTGCAGAGGTTAGCAGGGTTGGGGGGGGGGTGGGGGGGGGGTGGGGGCGGGTATAGGGAAGAAGTGCCCAGACAGACAGACAGAATCTAACCTTCACGAGCTCTAACCACAGGGCCGCACCGGAGGGGGAGATTCCGGGGGCCTCAGGGCTCTCCCTGGAAATGTGCCCCCCCTCTCCACTCCCGTTTCACAGGTGCCACGACAGGGGCAGGCACGTGCCAGGCCCTGTCCACCCAGCGAGGAGGCGAGGGGGGCTCCCCACCGCAGGTCCCAGGGCTCCTACGTCCCAGACCCTGCAGGCCCAGCGCTCTCTGCTTTAGCCCTGGGAGCCGTCCCAGGCCACTGTCAGTTGGCTGCTGACTGCCAGCGCCCCACGCTGCCCACCAGCAGGCAGCTGCTGGACAGGGGAGGCGGCCAGGGGGCAGGCGCTGGCCAGGGCAAGGCAGTGTGTATCGGAGGGGGCCTCGGGTATGCTGAGGCTGAAGTCGAGGCCGGAGGACTTGCCCTTGAATGTGGGCAGCCCTGTGGTACCAAGGATGGCAGGCCCCTGGCTGGGTGGGTCCCACCTCCGGAGACTGCAGACCAGCTGCTTGCTGTTACCAGAGACCTACACTAGGTGGCGCCACGATCAAGGGCCAAGTCCGTCCAGTTGGGCGGTTCTGCAGACAGGACCCTGAAGGCAGGTTCCTGCCACTCCTGCCTATCTGCCTGCCTCCTACCTGCCTCTCCCTCAGTCCCCGTCCAGGGCCTTTCCTGGGCCCTGTGGCCAGAGGAAGCACAGCTGAGGCCAGAACCAGCTTCCAGCTCCTGCCAGGCCTTTAGGAAGCTGCCACCTGCTCCTGGGACACCCAGACACCCAGTCTCCCAGACACTCCGTCTCCCAGACACCCAGACACCCGGTCTCCAGACACCCAGCCTCCCAGACAGCGCACAGGCGAGACTGCAAGTCCCCTCACCAGTCCCAGAAGAGCCCAACACCGAAGCAAGCAACTTGGGTGGCAGGGGTGGGGGTGGGGAAGCGGCCAGGTGTGACCAGGTACGACATTCATTCACTTGCACCCATTCTCTCCACACGTTTCCCCGGGCCCTGCTCGGTGCCCCGCACGGGGCTGGCCCCTAAAGCTCAGGCGGCCTCACGGAGCCCTCAGGGCAGCTGCCCTGCGTGGAGGGACTGGCACCCCACCCCCTGCACAGACGAGCAGACGGAGGATCAGGAAGGAGGTGTCGGCGGTCCCCGGTCACATGGCCTGGGAGGGTTTGACCCTACGAAACTATCTGGGCCCCACACTGAGCTGCCGCCCCAAAGGGGGCCTCAGAGGGCTGGGCTGGTTTGCCCAGGACCCATGAATCCATGCTGCATGAAAAAGGCTGGGGCTAGGGGAGAGGCGGGGCCACTGAGCCCCCATCCACAAGGGCCCTTGGGCCTTCCTCGCTGTGTGACCTCGGGCAAGCTGCATAGCCCCTCTGGGCCTAGACCACACCCAACGAAAAAGAGCTAATGCTAACACCCCTCCGACAGGGTGCCGATGGGATGAAATGCCCGGCGTGGCCCCGGCTGGAAGCGAGGACACCATCACCCGCCACGACCCACGGCACTGCCCACGGTGTGTGACCCAGGGCACGGGGACGTGGGTGGAGGCTGCTCCCCAGCCCGCCCGTCCGGCCCAGCCTCACCTCTGGCGGGGCACGGCAGGCTGGCGTTCTCTCCCGCCACTCTCTCCAGCAGCCCGTCTGTGTCATCGGTCCCCCAGTACGGTGGCTCTGGGGGGAGGTGACGTGGCCACACTCACACCCTTGAGCCCAAAGACTCAAGGGTGCTCCCCCCAGGGCCGTGGGGAAGGCGTCCTCCCCCGGAGCCCCAGCCCGACATAAGAGGGTGCAAGCCCCGTGCTCCGGCCCCCGGCCTCAGGGAGAGTGAGTCAGGGCCGGTGGGGCTGCCTGGCCCCCCACGGCGCGGCCTCTCACAGTCACCAGGGCCACGTGGGCTCCAGGGGCCAAGCTCTGGCTGTCACCCGCTCGGGCAAACACCTCGCTCTCCCCTGCCCCGCCCCCTCCGCTGCTCTTTGCCAGTTTAACTTCATGACAGTGAAAACGGCCCAGACCTTTGTATGCACTGGGCACTCTGCACGCCTTCTCTCGCTGACCTCGCGTATTATCGAACCTACTTTACAGGCGAGAAAACTGAGGTCAGAGTGCGAGTGACTGGCCTGCCGTCGTCCAGCTGGTAAGTGGGGGAAGGGCGGCTGGGGCGCACGCCCTGCTCTTCGGTCACTGTCCCACGGAGCCTCCTGTCCACCCCAGAGGACAGGGTGCCTCGGGGCTGACACAGGCTGCCCGACACCTCGGCGGCTGGGGGCTGGGAGGGGGGCAGGGGCCGAGCAGGCCCAGGGCCCCAAGAGCAGACAGGCCCCTCGGAAGCCTGGGTCGCGGCTGGGAAGGTGGGAGCGGTGGGAAGGTGGGAAGGAGTTCCGGGGCTCAGGGGCTCACCCAGCACCTTGAGCTCCAGCTCCCAGGAGTCCGCCCCAGCGCCATTGGAGGCCTCGCAGCGGTACAGGCCGGCATCGGAGGTTTGAATGGCTGCAAAATGGACGGAGCCCTCGGGCCCCCCGCCCCGCAGGGCCACCCCGTCCTTGGACCAGTTCAGCCTGGGCGGTGGGGTGCCCTCGGCCACGCAGTTCAAATCCAGCGCTTCCCCTGCCAGGGCCTTCAGGACCCGAGGGCCCGGCTGCACCTGCGGGGGGACTGACAAGGCAACAGGGAGGTGCTCAAGGCGGGGCCCTGGGTGAGGGGGTCCCAGAGCCCAGGCCTGTGAAGCAGACTCCCCCAACCCCTCCCCACCCACACCCACCCCTGCAGCCCTCTCCACTCCCCACCTCCCACCCCCACACCGGGCTCAAGCACATCCAACACCGTTTGATAACCACCAGCTGGGAAATCTGTTAGTGCCAGATGGGGAAACTGAGGCCCCGGGGCGGCGGGGCTGACTCAGGGCAGATGGCACAGTGGGGAGGCAGCAGGCGCACAGTGGGGAGGCAGCAGGCGCACAGAGGAGGAGCTTCCGCCCCATGCAGCTGCAGGACGCTGCGCGGCTGGGGCCTCAGTTTCCCCTCCGCACAGAGTCACCGGGGGATGGAAACAGCGGCTCCCGCCCAGCCCCCCAGCCCCCGGCGGTGCCCGGTGTGCAGTAGCCGGTCACTGCTGTTGCTCACCCCCACCTCTCCCTGCCTGAGCTCGGGGAGGCTGGTGGCGGTCGTTTCTGTCTCCGGAGTGTTTTCAAGTGACAGCCCCACCCTCCTTCTCCCTCTGTCCTTCCCAGGGGCAGGTCGGGCCACACCCATTTGTGGGTGGGCGAGGAGATGGGGCTCTCAAAGGTTCTGTGACTTGGGCCAGAGCCACCCACTGCCTCGGCCGGAGCGCCCCGACCCTTGGCCTGTGAGACCCGGGGCCCAGGCAGCCTCCTGGGGGTGTGGACCAGGTGGGTCCAGGAAAATTCCTGGACCTCACGGGCCGCCCTGCTCTGGGTGCTGCACGGGAGACTGGGACGAGCGTCCTGGGCCCTTGAGGGAAGCTGAGGAACACCTACTTGCTTCCCAGCTTTGGAGGAAGAGCCTGGAAAAAAATACCACATGGGCCCCTGGCCCCTGGGCCGAGAGCAGCCCCGTGGCCCAGGGCACAAGGCGTGCACATCTCATCCACGCCACCCCACACTCGCTAAAAACAATCACAGCTTCCGCTAGGCTGAGCACCTGACGTCATCAGTACCCCTTCTGACAGCCGTGGGATGTGCATTTTACAGAGGAGGACACGAAGGCTCAGAGAGGCCAAGCGGCTGGCCTGAGGTCACACAGCTCATGGGTGGCAGAGCCTGGCTTCAGCCCAGCCCAGCCCTGCCCGTCGCCCCGCCCCTGCTGACTCATCTCTCCTGGGCTGGGAAACCTCAGCTGGGAAACCACAGCTTCTTCTGTCAAGGGCCAGAGAGCAAAACCTGTAGGCTCTGCAGACCAAACGGCTCCTGTGTCAGCCACCCAACTCCGCCCTCGGGCGTGAAGGCAGCCACAGACGAAAGGTAAGGGAATGCCGATAAAACTTGTACCGGTGGACGCTGGAACTGGAGTTCATGTAATTCCCACGTGTCACAAAACATCGTCCTTTCCCCCACCCACACACACAGACACCGTTCTCCACTGTGGGCCCCGTGGAAGCAGGAGGGGGGCCGGATGCGGCCCGAGGGCCGTGGGTGGCCGACACCCTGCCCCCCACCTGTGATTCCTCGGGCTCCTGGGGGCAGATGACAAGCTCCCTGCCTCCTAGGTGGCCGACTCGACCGCTGGCTTCTGTGGGTGGGGCCCAGGCCACCAGATGGGCCGGGGACCAGAACCCTCTGTGGGTCCCTCTCACAACCTCCGAGCCCCCACTGCCTTAGGCCCCTGCTGGGCCCCGCCCCCTGTGCTCAGGGGGCCTCCGAACAGCATGTCCGGGCTCCAAGCACCTGGGACAGGAGAGGGGGAGGGGGGGGAGGGGAGACTCAGCACCAGACAGGAAGTGGGGATGACAGGGGCAGTGCTGGGGGACCCCAGGAAGAGGTGGCAGAGCTGGCAGGTCCGTCTCTGGGGAGGGGCACCAGGCAGGCCTAAAGGACAGGGCAGGCCCACGGGTGTGACAGGAGCCGCCGGCGGGGCCCTACCTCGCACCCCGAGGACGTAGCGTCGGGAGGCCGCCCCCGCGGGGTTACTGGCTCTGCATTCATAGAGGCCGCTGTCCCCGGCCTGGGCCTGGGCCACACGCAGGGAGCCGGACGGGAGAAGGTGATACCTGCAGGGGGGCGTGGAGCACTCGTGAGACCCCCACCAACCCCAGGCCTCAAGACCCAACTCGAACCTGCCACCTCCTCCAGGAAGCCTACCGGGACCAAAGCAGTGCCACCGCCCACCCCTCACTCCTCCTCCTGCCCGACCTCCACTTCCCCGAGCCGCCAGCCCAAGGCCAGGTCCCACCCCCACCTGTGAAACAGACAGCACTGAACGAGGAGTCTGACAGCTTCGGGTCAAGTCCAAGCTTTGAGCCTTTCCCAGCTGGATGAGGAAAGTCCCTGCGCCCCCTTGGAGCCCCCACTTCCTCATCTGTGACATGGATGCACTAAGAGGGGCCGGGGCTGGTGAGCAGACCCCTGCCCCTGCCCCCGTGGGCTCAGCCCAGCAGCTGCTGACTCCCCTCCGCTAACGCACACACGTGCCGTTCCTCGAACCTCCCCCGGGTGCGGGGGCAGGGAGGATGAGGCTCCATTTGGAGGCCATTCCCCCTCCCGTGGCTTTGCGGGGAACTGGCCAGCGCGAGGCCCCTCTGTCTAAGGGCCAGGGCGAGCCGGGCCCCAGATTCAGGGTTCCGTGGTCGTCCATCCAGCCCCGTGCAGGGCCCCTGGGGGGAAGCTGGGGAGGCCCATCAGTGCTCTCCCGCATCCAGCCCACCTTGCTGAGTCACCTAGCCCCACCCCCCAGGGGTCCGGGACCCCCAGCCAGGCGTGTGCAGCTGGGCCAGACCCTGGGGGCCCCTGCAGACATGACATCACCACCACACGTGCTGGCTCCTCAAAGCCCCTGATCCCGGAAAGGGCAGCTGCGGCCACTGGCCCCGGCTGGCCCCGAGTGCAGGTGGCCTGCTAGGGGGTGGGGACTCGGAGTGCCGATCCCCTGCCTGTGCTCACCGGGCTACAGCCGGGCTCTAGAGCCCAGCAGGCCCAGGCTCCAGGCCTGGTCACCACTCCCCCTGCTGCTGCTGCTGCTGCTGCTGCTGAGCCGCAGTCTCCTCCCCTGCAAAGTGGGGGTGACAGTAATCCCCACCTCCCGGGCAGCTGCAAGCAAAGTGCTGGACGCGTGCTCCTCGGACAGGCCGCTCACACTCTGTGTGGCTGTGGGTCACTCGCTTTGCCCTGCAGGGCCCCGTGGCCCATCTGTAAAGAGGGAGAGTAACCCCTTGTCCAGCCACCCCCTCCTCCGCTTTGCCTGGAGCAGCCAGCAGGGGCGAGGTCTCCGAGGTCAGTGGCAAGCGACGCACTGCGCAGTGGTCTCCAGGGCCCTGGCAGTGGGCCGGGCCGCCCAGGGTGCCGGGGCTGGCTGTGCGAGGTGGGCCGGCACGCCACCCCTCTGTGCCCCAGTGGTCTCCCAGGGAATGCAGCGGCAGCGGCGGGGCTCACGCCCCTCAGAGCGCCATGCCGATGGCTGCATGACCTCATTCACAGCCCCGCGCCCGGAGCAGGGTAGCACTCGGCCCAGGTCAGCTGTTACCACGGTGACAACAGAGCATCATAAACAATACGTGATACAGTTTTGTCCGGTTTAAAACACATAAAGGGCATCGTAGATGCACATGTAGGTCTAATTAATCCATTTCCACTGCTTGGAGTGTTCCCTTGTGTGACCACACTACAACTGATTTATCTCGTCTCCTCTTGGCGGACATTGAAACATTTATGTTTTTTTCTTTCCTTCCACTCCTCCTTCATTCTCGTCTTTCTTCCTGTCACCACCAGAGCCCCACGCACAGAGCTGCGTGGCTCCTGCCCCCACGCACGGCAAGCGGAGCCCCGGGCCCCGGACGGAACGCCATCAGCTCGTGCAGGGAGAGGCCTCACCACTCAGATCGCAGAACATGCAGACCCCCGGCCCCGCCCAGAGACCGATGCTGGGCAGGAATGGGGTTTTGCCGAGGCCCCGGGGGGTTAGGGTTAGGGTAGAAGCGGGAAGAAGCGGGGCGCACAGAGCTGCTGTGTGTGCGTGTGGTGTAATCAGCAGCAGCTGTCCACCGTGGCGGCGCGAGTGTCCAGATGGCTCAGTGCGGCACCCAGATTCTCGGGGAATTTCCTGTTTATGACAGCCACTGGGCCTCGGCCTTCGCTGGCTGTCAGCTCCCGCATTCACACAGCCACACAGATGCTGGTGCAGGGGTCCCTCCGGGCCTGCGACCCCCAAGGGGACCCACCTGCTCAGAGGGACCAAAAGGGCCCTGGAGAAAGTGCTCAGAGGGACTCGGACCCCCAGGCCACACTGCCCACCTCGCTCCCAGCACTGCCCTCTCGCTCGGGTCCCCGTTCCGGCTCCCTCTCATCCTCTGTGGCTCAGGTGAGCCAGCCTGCCCCCAGTCGCAGGCTCCTACAGCCCTTATGGCACTTACCGCACCTGCGGCCACCTGTCACGTCCAGGTGGCTCACTGCGGGGAGTGACCAGGTGTGCCCAGGCTCCTGCTGTGTCCCAGCCCGGAAGCACGGGTCCTGACCCACAGCAGGTGCTCAGTACGTACCTGACAGAAATCCCAGCAGCCCCTGCGCACACGGCCCCTTCCCACCTGAGCTCGCACTGTCTCTGCCCCCACCCCACCTGCGGAGGACGCTCCTGCCCCCCAGGCCCCTTCAAGGCAGCCAGGCTCTGTCTGGCTCTTCCACGGAGCCCTCCCTGGCTCTGAGCTACATGGGGCCCAGCTCAGCCGCCTGCTCACCCACTCCTCCGTCCCTTCATTCCTCAGGTGGAGAGGGGGTTGAGGTGGGCCAGCCACCGCAGGCGGGGGCCGAGGAAATGCCCCTGTCCTCGGACTGCCCCAGCCGCTGGCTTGTCTGCGCCTCGTGCCTCTGGCTGTGTTCCACGTGGTCTGTCCCAGTGTCCCCGTTTCCAAATAGTTACCCAGCCCGCCAGAGACGCCCACCCTGTGCCCACGTCTGCTGGAGCGGGGGGGCCGGGGTGGCATCGGAGCCGCTGTCAGGCGAGGGCCCAGCCCACCCGCACCAGCGGGCGGGGACCTGCACCCACCCACGGCCACCCTGACCCTCCTCTCCTTGCTGGGGCCCTGCCTGCACCAGACCCCTGTGAGGGAGCCCCGCGTGGGGAAGTCGAGGTGAAGAATTCGGGCAGCGGGGCCGACAGCCACCGAATGACAACACAGGGGAGGGAGGGAGAAGGTGCCGTCCCCGTGAGACGCGCACCGAACCGTGCCAACTGGGGTGGCTGTCAGCTGGGGGGCACCCTCACACACACGCTCGCCCGCAGCCCCCAATAGCCACACCAGCACGGCCCGCAGGACCCACCCGCGTCGCCCTGTTTGCAGAGGCTTCGCGGCCACCCAGCTGGCCGGGGCGGGCCTGGGACTGGCCCTGCGCTCTGCTCCCGCCCTGCCAACTGCTGTGGTGACCCACATGATTCTCTCGGAAGCTTAATTCACTGCAGAGCTTTCCAGAAAGAGAGCCACTGGCCACAGGCTGACAAGACCGAGACCTCAAAGCTACCAGGCTGCAGGCGAGCAACAAGGAGCTGCGATGACCCACCAAGGTGAAGGCTCCCGAGGGGCCCCGGGCCATCCCTGCCTTGCAGCGAGCATGCAGCTTTCTTCCCGGGCCGCCAGCAGCCCAGCTGCAGCCCCACCGCTGTGCCCTGGGGGGACTGGGCCGGAGAGGGGTCGGGGTGCCGACTGCCCACTCCTCGGCAGCTGTCCCCTCTCCTCCCCTCCGATGCAGCTGAATCTGGCCCCCGTGTGGGACCCTGGCCGGCTGCCGCCGGGAGCCTGAGCCGGGCCAGGAGCGCTAGCAGCTGTCCCAGCCACACAGCAGAGCCACAAACAAACACTGTTGCCTGGAAACGCGCCGCGCCCCAGCCTTCCTGGTGGGATCGCGCAGCAGGGCCTCGAGGCGCGCTCTGGCCGCCACCGCCTGTCCAGCCCTTCCACCCCTCAGACGGGAAGACTGGGGTTCAGAGCAGGGCAGGGTCTTACTCAGGCTCACTCCGTGCATGGGGGCAAGGCCGGGAGGGGACCCCAGGCCTTCGACCCTGGCCCCTCGTGGCCGCTCTCTGCGACGTGGGTGCCGCACAGTCCTGGCCACGCGAGTAGCTCGAGAAACCCTGCCGCCTGCAGTTGTGAATCCACGCTCACGCGGGCTTTCCACGAACAGCTGTTCCGGAGGGTCAGGAGGACTCGGTGGCCGTTCCCACCCTGACTCAGCCGTCTGCCACGGGACTGTCCCCGGGGGAGATGACCAGGAGATAAAGAGAAGCATTTGCGCAGAGACGGGCCAGCAGCCCCGTTTACTGCCGCCGAACACTGGCCCCAGCGCTCACGCCTCAGAGGGGTTGCCTAGCAACAACGAGAGACAAACGCCCTGGAACGTCACGCTGTCCTTAAACAAAAAACCAGCCACAGGGCCAGGACGAATCAAGGAAACGGGTCGAGGGAGGAAAGGGTTTGTGACGAGTGCAGGACAGAGGGCGCACCGAGCTCAGTGCCACAGAAGTGTTTACACGGAAGAGCTGCCCAGGGCCATGCGCACCACCGGTGCTGGACGGCGGGGTGGCCACTCCAACCCCGGGGGCCTTCTTCCCCCTAGGACCTTCTGACTTGGGGGCCGAGGATCCCTGAGCACCCAGAGGGTTCTCTAGACCCTCCAGAGACCCGCCTGGCGTGGGCCCACACACCTGCCATGTGCATGTCCATGGGTATCTGTGTGTACACCTGTGTGTGTGTCTGTGCATGTGTGAGCGTGTGGCGGGCCCAGCCCCGGGAGCGGAAGGCCAGGACCCCAGCTCTCCCCACCCCACGGGCTTCTGTCTCACCCTCAGCGCGCCAGTGTGGTGCGCTCATCACACCCACCTCCAGGCCCGCCAGCACCGAGGGCCCGCCCTGCCCGCAGGGACATGGAGGAGCCTCAGAGGCTGGGCCACGTCGCGGTTCTCAGCCTGACGACACCGCAGAGTCAGCAGGGACAGCAGGAAGGAGCCGCCACCGATGAGGGGGCAGCTCAGCCAGGTGGGGGGAGCACGGCCCAGCCGAGAGGAAAGCAGGGTGAGCAGCTGGCACCTTGCATCAAGAGGGGGTGCACTGGAGCCCCTCCCACCCCCCAGAGCAAGTTCGCCAGCTTCCAGAGTACAGCTCCGTGGCGGAGGAGCTTGGGGATGGCGGCGGCGAAGGAGAAAGGAGACCAGAAGAGCAGGCCGACCCCCCCACCCCCATGCCTGTGCCATGCCCCCCCTCAGTGTGAGTTTTCCAGGGGTTCCTGCTCTCCGTTTTCTGGGTGAAAGGCCCAGCGACCTCGGGGAGCTGGGGAGCCGCAGCGGTGGGAAGGCTGCGCTGGGCCTGTGTGGGGAAGCTGCCCGACAGCGGCTGGGCGCTCCACACCGCCGGGACGGGGAGGCCCGGGAACCAGGGGCCCGAGCCTGTGAAGGGCGCTTACAGCGCTTTAAATGCAGCCCGAAGTCGGCAACGTTACCCACAGCCGCCAGCAGCCGGTAACCCGAACGCTCCTCGGCGGGCGGCTGGGTCGGCAAAGGCCGTCTGCCCACACGGTGGGGTGTGACCCAGCCGTGGTGAAAGGGAGCGAGTGCCAGTACACGCTGCAACGTGGGCGGACCGAAACCCACGATGCCCAGGGAACGGGGCCCACGCAGCGGGAACCCGTCCATGTGAAACGCCCAGGAGAGACACATCCAAAGACAGAAAGCGGACTGGTGGTCGCCAGGGGCTGGGCTGGGCTTGGGGGCGGGGCAGGAATGGGAAGAGACTGGCGATGAATATGGGGGCTTACAGTGGGGGGTTGCGGGGGGCACTGGGAGTGTTCTGGAATTGACCGTGGCGATGAGCACACAGCTCCGAATATACTGAGAACTTACAACTGTACGGCATGTGGACCTTAAAACAAGCGGACGAGAACGAGATAGGAGAACAGATGGGTTCGTCTGTAAAAGCTGCGGACGACGCTCCAGTCCGTGAACAGCAGCTGCAGATGCGCTCCAGAGGAGCGATTTACGACGCGCTGAGGCCCGCGCATCCATCACCGCGTCGCACGAACACCGTTCTCGGGGTCCGCTTTGCAGACGGAGACCCGAGGCCCAGCCGCCGCGACAGACCCAGCTGGGCCAGGGCTCCTGGCCCAGCTCCACCCCCAGGCCTCCTTTCCCTCTCATTTCGATAAACCCCCGGAATCTCATAAATCTCGGGAGAAAGCTGGAAGCCAGCGGGAAAGGCAGAGGGCAGGCGAGAAGGAACCCAGCAAAACTCAAGGACTGCCAAAGCGGCGCTCACGGATTTATGGCTCCCCGCAGGCCTGTCTCCACGCATCACAACAAGAAGGGGTGAACAAAGGGGAAATGCAGGCCCCCCCTTTCAGCAAGAGTCCTCAACCAATAAGCACCTGGCCACCAGCCACCCTCTCCCAGCCACACCCCCACCCCCGGCCAAGGGGCTAGGACCAGGCTTTCTGGGAACAGAGGTGGGCTCCCCCGGCTCCTGCCCCCACCCCGTGCAGGGCACGGAGCTGCCGGGACACCCACCCACAGGGCCTGAGGTGGGGGCGCTGCAGCCCCAGCCGGGCCACGGGCCCCCACTGCACTCAGAGGCGCGGGTGCCGAGGACTGGACGGACTCACCAAACAGATGTTCTGGGATGCAGGGACTGCGTGTGGGTGTCCGGGGGGTGGGGTGGGGGCTGCACAGCACTCCCCAGTCTGGAACTTCTCAAAGGCCGTGCCAGCGCTGATGTCACCGGCCAGAGCTGCAGCCATCCTCCCCCACCCCCGGGGGTCAAGGGCCCCCGGAGCTTCGAGGCTCTCTCGTCTGGAACCACCCCCACCCCCTGTCTAGGGGGGTTGCGGCCTGGCTTTGAAGGGCACCCCAGCCAGCCGCCTTCCACGCCCAGGACACGTGACAGTTCGGGAGAAGCTGAGTCAGAAAGCCCAGCCGCCAGACACATGGGCCGCGGAGCGGGCGAGGACCGAGCCCGCGTCCCGGTCAGGATGCCGACCCAGCCACAGCGTTGCTCTTTGCCGCTGGGGGGCCGTGAGCGGCTCGCCCCAGCTCTCCGAGCCTCGGTTCGGCTCAGGCAGCACGGCGGCCGTGCGGGTAGCAGGAGCCCATGTGCGACACCCAGCAGCGGGGCGGGAAACGCCGGGGGCCTGTGATCCCCAAAGGATCTCACCCTGTGCATCCGCGGCCCCTCTGGAGGTCCACGCAGAGGTTTTGGGGGACCCAGGGACAAAGGCACTGTGTGCACAGGTGAATGCACATCCCCTGGGGGCACCCACAGGGTCCTCACACCCCCTAGGCCACCGGCCGCCTGAGGCTGGTTTTCCCCTGAACCCCGAGCTCTTCCCCTTCTCCAGGCCGAGCCCATGCGATTGGGGTTACCTGTCCGTGACGGCTGGCACAGGGCGGAAGTCCTTGGTCCAGGTGACCAATGGGGGTGGGGAGCCTTGGGCCTCACAGTCCAAGGTCACCTCATCACCGGCCTTGGCTGTGACCCTCAGGGGCTGGTCTGTGTCGTGTGAGACATTCGTGTGGATCCTGGGCTTGGCTGTTGGTGGACACAGGCAGAAACTATGAGCAGGTCAGGGGGCCACAGGACGGGGCCCCGAGGGGACCAGGACAGCGCCCCCAGGAGGCTGAGGCGGTGCTGCCACCCGGGTGGTGCGGAGGTGGGTGCGGCTCTATTGCAATGGGAGGGTGCCGGTTCTGGGGTGGGCTCAGACCCGCTGGTTCCCCCAGTACCCCCGTGCTGCGGCGGCGCTGACGCGGCTGCCCCTGTCCCCGTGTCTACAGCCCTCTTGGCTTCTCCTCACCTGCAGTTCCTTCCCTGAGGACATTGGGGCAGCTTCTTTCCTCCTCCTCCTCTCTGTACCCGGCCTCCGTGGTCATCCCACTTAGCGCCAGGACTTCAGCCACCAGGCACCACCCAGACTCCCTCTGGCCTCTCCCGACTCCATTGGGGGGCTGTACTACTAACCTGTGCCTGCCACCTCGCTCTCCTGTCAAGCGGGAGGCTCCTGGGAGCACAGACTACCCGAACCCCTCCTTCCTTATGCCCCCCGCATTTCCAGCTGGGCACTCCTACGCTGAAGGCACCCAGTACGAGTCCAAGCACCAACAGCTGAACGAGCCAGCCAGCTGGGGACAGTGAGACCCACGGGGCCCGCCCGTGTGTCCCTGTACGTCCTGTGTCAGAGGGGTGCCAGAGTTCGGGCCGTGGGCGCGTATCACAGACTTATGTCTGCTCACTCGTCCACGTAGCTCTGAGGGCCCAGCTCTAGGCTGACCGCTGGACAGGGCAGCGAGGACGGATCCCACCCCTGTGCTCAGCCCAGAGGGCCGCGGGGAACCCTGGTGGCAAACAGCTCACACGGGTTACTTATGTGATAAGAGTTGGGACGGGCATCCCAAGGGGACACCCCGCCCTCCACAGCAAGGCGACTGGATGCAGCCTGGGGCATCGGGGGAGCTGGCATCTGACGGATGGGAGAGACGCGAGACTCTGGCTGGGCCCAGGGGCGGGGGAAAGGCATTCTGACCAGCGGTAACTACACGTGCCAAGGCCCTGAGGCCGTGGCCTTGAAACAGGCTGAGAGGGAGTCAGAGGGTCCTGGGGCAGAGAGAATCAGGGGGAGGGGATGGCGAGGGGCCTGCTGAAGTGGGGTTCAGCATAGGGCTATGTGTCTCCAGCCCGTTGGTGCAACGCACCCCCACCCCCTGCCCCCCGGCAGCTGCCTGGGGCGGAGACAGGGAAAGAAAGAGACCACGTGACTTCGCTTACGTGTGAGCGGGCACTGCTCTCAGAGCACGTCTGCTCAACCGGGGGCCGTGCTCTGAGCTTTGGCCCACCAGGCCCCTGCCAGGTCCCGAGCCCCCAGGACCGGGGCAGCTGGCACTCACTGTTGACAGACAGCCGCATCTCCTGGCTGGAGAAGCCCACGGCGTTGGTGGCCGTGCAGATGTAGGCCCCCGCGTCCCGGGCGGACGGCCGGGCGATGACCAAGGTGCCATTCTTGCTCACGCTGTGGTGGGGACCGCCGGAGGGGAGGGCACTGCTCTCCTGTGGCACAGTGACAGGTGACAACGGGCAGAGCCCACACCCCAGGGCAATGTGGCATCCCGGCCCTCCCCATGAGGCGCTGGGCCGGCCCCTGTTACACTCAGCCGTGGCAAGCTCCGCCTACCTTGGTCCAGGTGACGGCGGGGGTGGGAACTCCGGAGGCGACACAGGGGAGAGAGGCTGGAACCCCTTCATTGGTGACGTGGTGGGTGGCGGGGGACTGGATTCGAGGTGGCACTTGGAAAAACAAACCACTTCGTAAACCAATCGTCATAGTGACGTTAGTCACAGCGGCAGAAAGGCGGAAACAATTTAAATATCCGACGACAGATGACGGACATGCATTACATGGTGTGCGCACGGCGAACCTTGCGTTGGGCCTTAGCAGGGAGCGAAAATCGGGCGCCACAGCACAGACGGACCTTGGGAACACGATGCCAGACGCAATGAGCCAGCACAGAAGGACAGATTCTGTGGGACGCCTGCCCTGAGCCGCAGCGCCGGAACAGGCGCGTCCAGAGACGGCCCGCAGCCTGCCGGCCCGGGCGCTGGGGAAGGATGGGAGTCTCACGGGGTTTCCTGGGGACTGAGTGCAGTTTGGGAAAGTTGGACAGTTCTGGAGACGGACAGAGGGTGGTTATGCAACCACGGGAAGGTAGGTCCTCAGTGCCACTGGATTGTGCCTTTAAAAACAGCTAAAATGGTAAACTCTCTGTTCTGAATGTTGCACCACAAGTGGAAAAACAAAAACAAAAACATTTCAACAGTACAGAGGACCCCCAGCCACTGCCACTCAAGGTCAGAGGGCAGCAGCGCCCGGGCACCCGCCCTGCCCTCCCTGTGCCCTGGGACTCGGGAAAAACCACTCCAGCCCTTGGCACCCATGTTCCTCGATCAGCAAAACAAGCTACATGACCCCGCTCTGTTGCCCACTTGCTGGGGGTGACCAGACGAGAAACAGCAGAAAACAGTCGCAGCCCAAGTCCAGGTGGCAGCAAGAGCCGCGTCCCTCCCGGGCCACCACCCAGCGTCTCGGGCGCAGAGACGGGTCTCCAAGGGGCGGGCAGGGGCGGGAGGGGAGCCGGAACAGCAGAGAGGTTCACGCTGCTGCCCTGCGGAAGAGGCTGGGCCACCGCGGTGGGCTGCAGGTGGGCTGCCACAGGCTGACGCGCTCTGCCTGAGCTGCGTGCTTTGCTGACCTGTGACCCAGAGCACCGCCACCCCCCCCCCCGCCCCCTTCCCCGACTAGGGGCCTCAGCTTCCTGAACTCCAGAACGAGTCTCTCAAAGGCCACGGCCTGGAGCAGTTGCAAAAATGAAGTGCGGTCTCCTCGGGACCTGCGCCCAGCCTCTGACCACCACTGGGGTCGTGGGGAGACGAGACCCCGGGCTCTGTGCCCAACCTCCTCCTGCACTTCGGTTTCCCCGGAAAAAATGGGGAAGAGTGTATATCCCCCTTGGGGGTTTTACGAAACAAACGTTTTTAAAAAGACGGCGTTAACGTACTCGGTCAAGGACAAACTATAATCAAGCTTCCTTTAAACTCCTCATCTTCCGTTAAAAAGAACGGTGGGACCTGGGTGGAGTGGTGCTGTGAGTGGGAGAGTAACTGGGTGAAACACACGAAAAGCCCTAAAAGTGGGCAACCCCCGTGACTCAGAACCCGGTTCCACAGTGAGGGGTTTCTCCTGAGCAAGGACGGCCACACAGGCCAAGGTGGGGGCACCCGACCTCTCTCCCCGGGTGTCCCTGCGAGGGGGCAGGTTAGACGCTCTCAGCTCATCCAAGCAGGGTGCGTGGCCTTAAACCGACGCTTCTGGGGACTTACTGACGGAAAACGGTCACGGACACAGTGCGAGGGGACACTCTCGGGCTGCGGACCGGGCTATGACCCTGCGGCCCCCGCCTGGTTCTGAAATGTGTACGGGCATGTGCTTACAAAGAATGTATATAGACTGATGGATAGAAATGTAGATGCATGTATGTAATTGGTATAAAAATACATGATTTATATTACACATTTATTATATACGAGAGTGTGTGTGCAGGCTCACAGGTGTGTACAGTAGGAAGATACACACCAAGAGGTAACATTATTCTGGTTCTTCTTAGCTGTTAGCACCACGGGACTATCTTTTACTCACCTGTCCAATCTCTAAATTTCCTCCAGTGGTCACGACTTGTGCGAGAGTCTCTTTAAACAAAGGTATTCAAGATCGAGTCCCCGCACCCGCCTTCCCCAATCCCGGCCATCCACACAGCCCCACCCCACGGCCGTGGGGCCGCCGGACTCACCGTGGACCACCAGCTCCACGTCCCTGTGCTGGGAGCCGGCCGTGTTGGCGACCACGCAGCTGTACGTCCCCGCGTCCTCCTGCAGCGCCCGGTCCAGGTGGAGGCTGCCATCAGCTCGGACGGAGTGCCGGCTGCCAGGCGGGAGCTGGGGAGGGCGGGGAGGTGCCAGGTTGGACCTCCGGCCCCCTTCAGAGCCAGCCAAGAGAGAGCCCTCAGAGATGCCCGGCCAGCAGGGTGCAGGCTAGACCGGCAGAAGGTGGGGGAGCTACTGGGGATGTGGGGTGAGGCCATGACCGCCCAGCCCCCACCCCTTCCCTAAGACTCCCCACCCCCACAGACCCTCGCTGCTAGGTGGGCCTGACCCCCAGCATGTCCCCACCCCACTCCCCATGCCAACTGGACGGGGCAAGATGCCTGACCCCAGCCGGGTCGGAGGAGCCTCTCCTGGGAGTGCAGGGCCAGGGCCGTCTGCGGACAGGGCAGAAGGACCGAGGGCAAGGTGACGAAGGAGTGGCCAGGAGAGGGGAAGAGGAGAAAACAGGGGGGAGCAGCCCCGGGCGCAGGGACGAAGCAGCCACCGTGTGCCGTGTGCCGTGTGCCGCTGCTGCGCTGGCAGCCGGGCAGGTGTCACCGTGCCGGGGTCAGAGCTGAGCCCGCAGCCAGGACGGGGTGACCAGCGCACAGCATCCGAGCCCCCAGCACCCCGCTGTTCGTGGACCTCAGCACTAACAGGGGCCAGACCCTCCCACTGAGTTTCAGGGGGGCCGGACCTTCGAGGGGGACAATGCTCTCAGCATGTCATCAGACGGCAGAGGAGGCAGGAAAGAGAGGGCGGAAGGAAGAGGACATTCCAAACCAGGGGCACAGCAAAGTGGAGGCCAAGGGGTGGATGGGGCAGCCCCCTCCCTCACCCAGCACCACGGCCCGCCACACCGGGGGAGCCCGCACTCACTGGCCGACCGGCCTTGAGCCAGCGCCTCTCGGGGAACGGCCTCCCCGCCAGGATGACGCAGGGCAGGGACACGGGCTGCCTCTCCAGCACCCGGACGGCGGAGGCGCTGCTGGCGATCTGGGGGGGCGCTGTGGGGAGAGGACACGGTGTCGGTCGCTCCAGATCCCTGTGGGTGGTCTTGTGGGGAGGAGGCTCCACCCTCCCCTCCCCAGGGACCCGCCCAGGAAGCAGGGCGGCAGGTGCTCCTCTCGGAACACCCGGCCCTGGACACGTCTGTCCCAAAGGATGGGTGGCCATGGGGGTGCCCCCTGGAGTGTCCCCACCTCCGTCCCCCCCCCCCCCGCCCCTCTAGGTCCCCCAGCGAACCATGTCCAGTCACCACCAGCCGGGTCTCCGCCTGGACCTTCCCAAAAACATTCTGAGCTTCACAGATGTATGGGGCCTGGTCTTCGGGGACCACACCTGAGGGGCAGGAAGAGGCAGGTCTGACTGCTGGGGGCACGCCCCAGCTCCAGCGCCCCCCCCACCACCCAGGCCCCGCGCCCCGGCGCAGAGGGAGCCCTCGGCACAGCCTGGCCCCGCAGAGGTCAGGTGAGAGGGTTGGGGGGGCAGAGAGGAGGGCGGCGGGGCACAGAGCCGGGCTGTGGAGGAGCAGAGGGCCTCAGCTTGCTCATCTGTAGAATGGGGACAATTCATCAGAGCCGGCCTGGCACACAGCACACACTGGCTCTAGCAGGAGGTGACGACAATGATAGTGGTGAGGACGACGGCTAGGACCAGGGACTGCACTAGTGTCGCACATGTGTCACCCACACTGCGGCCCCGCAGGGTAGCCTGTCCTCAAACCCAGGTGGTAGCCTGGCCATTACCGTCATTATGACCGTTCAGAGCAGCGAGACGATCTGGCCAGAGTCACCCAGCTGAATGTGACCCTGCATCGCCTACAGTCAGCACCGGGGCCCAGGGTCCTGCCCCGGCCACCCAGACTGGGGGCGCAGGGTGTCGGAAGCCATCCTGTTCCCACTGCCCGCCCGCCCCTGTCCCCCCGATCTCTTACTTTCGAAGAACAGCACTCCCGAGTCCGGCTGCCTGGCCCTGCTGCCCCGCCCGGGCTCCAGCGGCCGGCCGTCTGCCCGGCGCCAGGTGACCATCGGGGGCGGGCGGCCCGTGGCGCGACAGGCCAGGAGGGCACTCCTGCCCAGCTCCACGGTGACGTCCCGGGGCAGGTCCACCAGCCGGGGCGCATCTGCAGGGAGGCGACCGTCGTTCGTGGCAGCCGGCCCCGCCCGGCCCCAGGGGACTGTCCCCAGTTACTAGTAGTTTCCACCACCTCCAGCCCGACCCTCGTGAACCTGGGGCTGACTCCCACCCGAAGCTCTAAGGCCAGCCCGAACTTGGGGGGACCCACCCCCGGAGAGCTCTCAGGAGCAGAAAGCAGCCAACCCACCTTGCAGGCCTGTGTGGGGTCTTGGCTCCCGGGAAACCCACCCCTAAGGGGCCACAGGGGCCTCTGAGACCACGTCGCCCCATCCCGGGCCACAGGACACTTCCTCTAGCAGGTGTCCTGGACTTGAGTGACCACGTTCAGGGTCCCTTCTGTGTAGTGTAGGCCACCCCAAAGGGCCAGCGTCGCGGAGCGTTTACGGCCATCTTTTATCTCTTCCCTGCGTCTTTCTGTTGGCCGCAGTTTTTGCAAGGAGCACGCAAAATACGGCCGCACAATCGAAACGCACTGTGTACGAGCAACATAACTGCGCACTTTCTGACCCCGACGGCGACCCCTGGGAGTGAAAAGGCCACACTAGCAGTTACTCCGGGACGGGGTTTCTGAACGAGGCCTCCCTGCTCCCCTGAGGTAGGACACACTTAAACCCACGCACACACACGAGTCTCTTCTCTTCTTTCTGCCCCGCACCTCCTCCTGCCCCCGAGTCCCACGGCCCTGCCCAAGCGAACCGCCGCTGATATACTGCGATGCTTCTTCCAAATGTTTTTCCCAGAGCGCGATCTTATTTTCATAGCCGGAGAGGAAAGACGAGTTATTTCCCAGAACAGACTCTCACGTCCTTTCGACCCTCTGCAGGCCAGAAGCGGGTCCAACTCCGGGCGGGTCCGGGCCCCTGTCCCTGCCGCCTCTGGACACTGGCCTCAGGCCCCCGTCCCCAGACCCGCGGCCAGGAAGGTCCCCCCGGGCTTTCGTTAACGCTTCTCGTCCAGCGCCATGGAAAGCCCTCCACCTCTCCGTTCTTCCCATCTCTTTCCAGAAGCCTCCCCGCCCGTCCAAACCGTGACATCAAGTTTCCCTCCCGGCCTCAGGGGTGAGCAATGTTCACAGGGAGACGTAAACACAGGGAGGAAAATTACGACGACGAGGAGGAAGACAGTCTTGGACCCGACCCCGGGCGCCACCCGTGCGCAGAGCCCCAGAGAGCCGCTGCCCCGAGCTCGCCCCAGTGGGGTGGCTGGCCCTGGGGCGCAGCGATGCCGCCCCCGCTACCCAGGGCAGAGCCGAGGTTCAACCCCAGGGACGGTGCCCCTAAAGCCTGCCTGACTTCTCCACTCCGCCCAGCCAGCCTCCAGGGCCCAGCTCAAGCCTCCCTCCTCCAGGCAGGCCTCCCACCTGCCATCCCTCCCACCTGCCATCCCTCCTTACACTCCGCTCAGCCTGGCTTTGGCTCCTGAACCCGGGCTCCTGGGAGGCCTCTCCTGCTCATTCTCCTCCCAGGCCCGAACGTCCCCCTGAGAAGGGACAGACCCTTATCGTAACCAGCAAGTAAGAGGTATAAAGAGCAGCATTTCGAACACCCACAGAGGGACAGGGAACATGGACAGCGCTTTCAGGAACGTGATGTCATGAATGGTCCCGACAAACTCAGGGAGTGGTGTCGCCACAGCCCCCTCCACCACACACACACACACACACACACACACACACACACTCCGACGCCGGGGGGCGGAGGGATGGAAGAACCCGCCCCAGGGCACAGCCTGAAGCCAGGGCGGGGCTGGGGTCAGGGCCCAGGCCCACGGGCGGCTGCTGCTGCGGCCCAGGCTCTGGACACCGGGCCACCACGTCCCCCCGTGCACTCAGGACGGCGTGCCGCTCGCCAGCCAGGGCCGCAACCCGCTCTTGCGTCTCCTCTCGGGGTGAACCCCAAAGCCGCCGGATCCCAGGCTCAGACCCTGCCCAGGAAACCATGACTCACCCTCCCCTATGGCCATCCCCCACACTTTGCTGGAGCCCCCAAATAGGCAGGACCCCACAACCCTCAGATGCCAGAGCTGAGGGTCTTCTGGTCCCCCTGTGGGCCAGAGCAGGGGATCACATGGGGGGGTCAGGGAGTCAGGGCGCCTCACTCTGCCTCCTTGGGCCCTGGTCAGCCGGCCCTGGTCAGCCGGCCCGCCAACTACAGGCATGCTGCGTGTCCCCCGTGAGAGCCCCGGACAAGACACGTGGTCTCGCTCCACCTCTCAGAGGCCCCACGCGCAGGCTCTGCTCCTATCGTGTGCCTGTGTCACGGCTGAGGACAGCGGGGCTCAGGGAGGTCAATCGTTTGGCCAAAGGAGCAGCGGGACCTGGACACGGATCCAGGACTCGACGGCCAAATGCCAGGTCCAGAGCCGACGCAAAAGCCCCTTGCAGGCTGGTCCGCACACAGTGATTGGCTGCCCTGCCGGGGGAGGCTGCCCGCCTTGAGGTGCCCCCAAATGCCCCCGGGAAGATGGTTCCCAGTTCAACAGCAGGAAGTGGGCCCGGGGCCCACCTGCTCTCGGCCGGGAGGCCTCTGCCAGCCTGGCCGCAAAGGCTGGGCCGCAGCTGCCACCCAGATGGGCAGGAAATTCAATTTCCCACCACTGCCGCCAGGCCAGCTTGCCCGACACACAGGTGCCAGGCCACTGTCCACCCTCCCCTGGCCTGAAAGCCAGAGGCCACAGTGGCCTGGCTCCCCCAGCAGCCCAGCCAGCACCCCCAGAAGCCCAGCCAGCACCCCCAGCAGCCCGCCTGTAGGATGCCAGCTGCCTCCCCCCTCTGACGTGGGCAGATGGTCCCCAAGGGCAATGGCTGGCAGGCGAATGACAGGGCCGGGCAGCCCGTCAGCCTGGGCCCCAAAGAAATAAGGCCTTGCTGAAAAGAAAGCAGACGTGGGGCAACAGGGGGCTGCCCGTGGGAATGCCAAGGGCGGCCCACCCTGGAGCACCCCCTCCGCTCACCCAGATCCTACTGCCTGATCACTAGGACCATGGCACTGACCAGCGCCCCCGAGTTCCAGGCCGTTCTCATCGCTCACTCACTCGCACGACACCTGAGACATCGGGCAGAGGAGGAGCTCAGAGTGGGGAGCAACGTCCGGGCTCTCCCTGCTGGTGGGCGTTAGGGTCAATTCCCGGGACTAAAGGCTGGGACCCTGGGTTCAGCTCTCAGCTGTGCCACATGCCAGCTGTGTGACCATGGACAAGTTACTTAACCTCTCTGTGCCTCATTTTTCCCATCTATACAGGGGATAGCAGTAGCCTTCCCCCTAAAGGGGTGAAAGGATTACAGGTCGGTACATGAGCTCTGCTCAGAGCTGGCCCTGGCACTAGGCAAATTCGTAGGGGTGTCAGCTTATACCTTTATTGTTATAGCCAGGCTCTAAGGGCACGTCTTTGCCCACCCGCCCTGCCCGCTGGAGAGCCCAGCCGTGCGGGGAAAGTCTGAGCGCACCTCTCTCCTCCTTGAAACCTCTGGCCGCCCCTGCGGACAAAGCCTGGGCTCCGGCCCGCTCCCGAGGCCGGGCCGGGAGTGACCCGCAGCAGGCAGCCACCGCCTCACAGCCCCTCCCCCCACCCTCTCACTGTCCTCTCACCCCCTGCCCGGCTCCTCCTGTCCCAGGGGGATCTATCTGCACATGCCACTCCCTTGGCCTGGAACGCTGCTCCACAGTGTGTCACCCAATGGACTGCTCCGGGCTCAGCTGGGACATCGCCTCCTCCAAGAAGCCTTCCCACGTCCCCAGAGTTGGGGCGGCCCCTTCCCAGGCTCCAAGGATGCCACTTCCAAACACTCAGTGCTCTACATGTGCTCAGTGACCCACCAGCAACACAAAGGCAGACGCTGTCGTGTCCCCAACACGGGGCCTGGTCGCCTGGCAACCACGTGTTGGAGGAATGAGTGATGGAACAAATGAATGAAAGCTCAGGGCACCCCAGACCTAGGGGGATCCCTGAGATGGCACCGTCACCCCCAGGGCCAGACCCAGCCCCGCCCGGCCTGCCCAGTCCAGAAAAGCACATTCTCGATTCTCTGCACGTCCCGGATCTCCCAGCACCTGTCTCTCTCATCGCGGCTGCAGCAAACCCTCGGAGCCCGCCCCACCCCGCCCAGCACGCCAAGGAACGGTGCCCGCAACCTCCGAGCAGCCCCGGGCGCCTGGACCCCGGCCTGGGACTCAGACATCACGGCTCCCACCGCCAAGGCCGTGCACCGGCCACAGAAGACTCGACTCCCCGCCCGTGCAACCGGGGTGCTCGCCTCTCGTTTATTAAGCAGGCGCGATGGGCTGGACCCCGGGCTGAGCATTCTGTGACCGATGTCACCGAGCCCCCAAGGCCAGGCAGGGCAGACAGAAAGCGGTGTGGTCAGCTGGGGGAAACCGAGGGTCGGTGATGACTTGACCAAAACCCGCAGGTGGTGAGAGGAGACCAGAGCTGGGGTCTCGGGACGACAATGCCCAAGCCTGTCTCTGTGGAGGCGGCCCCCAGTGAGGGCTGCCCCTGGGGTCCGCACCCTGTGCAGCCCACCCACCTCTCCGTGTCCCAAGGCTGGTCTGTGCCACCAACAGACCGGAACTGGCAGAAGTGATGGTGGGTCACTTCCAAGACTGCAGCTGGCTCTGAGGACTCAGATTCATTTTCTCTCTCCCCCCCCGCCCCCCGCCACCTCCCTGCTCCCAGGACGCCTCTGCAGACGCCCTCAAGGTGAGAAACCGAGACCTCCCACCAGCGGCCACGTGGCGGCTCCTCCCGCCTCAGGCGGGCCTTCCCGTGATGCCGCCCCCACCAGGGCAGCACAGGAACTGCAACACTGGGAGGCCAGGCGACAGAAGCACCCGGCTAAGCTGCTCCCAAAACCCTGACCCTCCAGAGCTGAGAGATAAGAAATGTTTCTTGTTTTAAACCACAGAGCGCTGGGGCAACTGTGACGTAGTGAGAGGTAATGCACTGGGGGCAGGGGGTTGGGGGAGGGGGAGGAGGGTGTCAGGGGGATAAATGGCAGTAGACGGAGACCTGACTTGGGGCGGCGAACACACAGTACAGTGTGCAGGTGACGTGTTGTGGAATTGTGCACCTGAAACCTGTACGATTTTGTTAACCTGTGTCACCCTGATACACTCAACACGGAGGAAAAAGGGAAAAGGTACCGCATGCATCATCGTCCTCGGACCTCCCTGGTCCCCAAGCACTGGGAGCCACGTGGCACAGCCCCCACACTGGCCGGCGACCTGGCGGGGTTCTGTCCTCCCTGCTCAGAAGCGGGCGGAGGGGGCGGGCAGGTGGGGACAGGTGTGCACTCACATCCAACCTCCAGCCGGATCTCCGCAGAGGCGTCGCCCAGCTCACTGGCAGCCTGGCAGGTGTAGATGCCGGCATCCCTCTCCTGGGCTGCCGGGATCCGGAGCGTCCCGGAGCTGGAGTCCCCGGGGGCCAGAATCACTTCCAGACCCCCTGGGGCAGAGACGAGAGGGCGTCAGACAAGGGCCCATGTTCGCCGTGGGCGACCTCCTGACCCTGGGCCCCTACAACTCACAAGGCTGGGGCCTGGGGACAGTGGGAAGGTTCCCCCCAAAAGTCAGGGGGGCAGAGGTTCACTTTTGCCGCATGCAAAAAGTTCTGGAGACGGATGGTGGTGACGGTTGTGCAGCAGTGTGACCCTGCCTAAAGCCGCCGGGCTGTGCACCAAAAATCGGTGAACAGGGGACATGTCTGCCATGTGTATTTGCCATGATGGAAAAAAATTAAGTCAGCACTGCAAGGTCCAGCGCCCAGAGCCCCTCGGTCGACCAGGAGTGAGGCCCAGCCTGTCCCTGAACATGTGACAGACAGCTCATCGGCCAAGAACTCCCTGCCTGGGGGGTCCCCACCCTCTGCCCCCCATCCAGGCTGAGGTTTGGACGGGTTCTGGGGTGGTCCCACAGGGCCGCCCTGAGGGGAGCGCCCCACCCCTCAGAGCCCTCCGAGGCCTTCCCCCAGGCTCCTGAGGCCTGATAGACTCCGGGGTTCTGAACCCCTTTTTAAAATCTAATTTAACTTGCCATTTGTGGTAAAATATACATAACACAAATGTTTACCACTTGAAGCATTTTCTGTGTCCAGTTCAGTGGCACTAGGTACACGCACGTGGCCGGGCGCCTACCGCCACGTCCGCCCACAGAACTCCTTCCTCTTCCCAAACAGAACCCCGTCCCCGTGACACGCGGGGGGTGTGTCCCGGCTTCCCCTCCCCCGGCCCCTGGCGGCCACCGTCTGCTTCCTGTCCCTGAGGTTTGTGTCTCTCGGGATCTCACGAGAGTGGGATCCTGCAGTATGTGTCCTCAATGTCTGGCTTATTTTCCTTAGCACAACATTTTCAAGGTTCGTCCATGTTGTATCAGAATGTCATTCCTGTGGATTGAGCTTGCGCTACGAACCAAAGTGTCACAGGTTCGATTCCCAGTCAGGGCACATGCCTGGGTTGCAGGCCACGACCCCCAGCAACTGCACATTGATGTTTCTCTCCCTCTCTTTCTCCCTCTCTTCCCTCTCTAAAAATAAATAAATAAAATCTTTTTTTTAAAAAAATGCCGTTCCTCTTTTCAACCAAAAAAATTAATTGTGGCCAAAACAATCACATGACACAAAATGTACCATCTTAACCATCTTTATGTGTATAGCTCCATGGCATTGACTATATTCACGTTGTCCTACAACTTGAATTTCATTCCTTTCTAAGAGAAAATAGCATCCCGTTGAGAGATTCCCCTTTTAAAAAGAGATCCCAGGACTGGCGGGGCTCTCGGCCAGAAACGCAGGGACATGACCCCTGAAGAAGGGGTCCCAAGGCCTCTGCCACCCACTGGCCGGTGACCTGGGACAAAACGCTCCAGCTCGAAGCTAACCCTGCCTGCTGGAACCCTGAGATAACCCCTGCCTTTCGCAAAGTCAAGGTGAGGCTGTGACAAGATGGCAGACAGGTGTGGCAAAGGAGGGACAGCATCCGTCCGGGCAGGAGAGGGCGGCACGGGACCTGGCCGAGAGCTGAGGAGGGGCCCAGCTTCTGCTCCGAGAGAGCCCGAGGCGGCAGCCCAGCACCCATGTCCACCGGTGGGGGCACAAGAACAGCTCCCGTCAATCAAACGTCAGCTCGGCGGCCGGCACCGAGAAAACCTCTGTGCCCATGAACTCAAAGCGGCCTCAGATCAGCCCTGTTGCTCTTCCTCCCCTCGCTCAGACGACCCCGCCTCACCGTTGCGAACACTGAGCACACCTGTGTGCCAGTGCCTTCTAGACACACACGCGGACTCCTTCCACCCTCGCACAAACCATCTCCGCCTCTCCCGCCTCCCACGTCAGGAAGCCAGCTCGGAGACGCTGGAGACACCGGCTCGCCTGCCCAAGGTCACCCAGGGGCTGCTAACCCCTGAGCCGTCCTGCACCAGGGCTCTGGGGGGGGGGACGCTGCAGAAACGGGCCCCTGCTCCCCAGGCACCCCATTCCAAGTGCCCCCCCATGACTGTTCTGGAAAGCTGACCCTCCGGGGCCCCGACAGGCCCCCCTCCCCACGCCATGTACCTCGATACCAGACGACCCGGGGCGGCGGCACCCCGGACGCCTCGCACTCCAGCACGGCCTCCTGGCCAGCCGCAGCCAGGACCACGGCGCTCACGGCAGAGATGGTCGGCAGGTCTGTGTGGGGAGCAGAGGGGGGTTCGGGACTGACTCACCGCCCCCCCAGAAGGAGAATGAGGCTTCCCACGGCTGGGCACGGGGGCTGCTGACGGGAGGACCCGAGCACCCTGCCTCCTCCCCACCCCCACCAGTCAGGACGGTCGGTCAGTCCCCCCAGAAAAATCCAGCCGCCGCTGGTGCTTCTTTCACGAGCTTCCCACCCAGGACCCCCATTGAAGCCAGTCGTCCCTGGACAAAGTGCCCCCACTGTCCCTCACCGAAGCTGCCCTGAGAGCCGAAACCCTACAAAGTCCTCGAACGCTCTCCGTGGGATGCAGGCCGGCCCCTCTCCTGCCCTGCCCCCCTCACTCCCCGGCCCCCACCCCACTCCACACCAGCCTGCTGGCAGCCCCAGGAGCACCCAGGGCTCATTCCGGCTGCTGGGCCGGTACCCCACGGGTCCCTCTGGTGGCAGCACTGTCCCACTCCTGTCTGCCACGGAGGCCTCGGCGGGTCCTGTGTGTGAAGCCACGTCCCCCTTTACCTCTACCGGCACGTCGCCCACCCCCCACCCCCCCCTGCTGTGTGCACCCTCGCCACCCAAAAGTGCCTTGTTTATCTGTCCTGTGCCTCCCCACCAGGCAGGGACCACGCGTGTGTGCCCACCGCCCGGCACACAGCAGGTGCTCAGTGCGTACCTGGGGGTGGGAGGGAGGGAGGCCCCTCCCCTGAGGTGCCCAGGGCCAGGGTACCTGTGTAGTAGAGGGTGACCGTCTCCTCGTCCGTGCCGACCTCATTGGCAGCCTGGCAGCTGTAATTCCCGGCATCCTCTGGGGCCACTCCCCAAATGACGAGGGTCCCCTGGTCATCCACGTGGATTCTGGAGTCACAAAGTCAAATGTGTTCGACAGCAAGGGGCTGGTTAGGGCGGATCGGGCAAGGGTGGCTCCAGGCGTCATTAATAACAGACTAATTAACGTCTCCAGTGACCGCACTATGCACTGCTCTGCACCGAGCTGTGTGCTCAGCACTTTCCATACAGGGTGTTTTCTCATGCAGGGGGCTCAGAGAGGTGAGGTGACTTGCCCAAGGCCACACAGCCTGGATGGCAGGGGCAGGACCCAAGCACAGGGCTGCTGCCGGATTCCGTGGCTGCAGCTTCTGACCCCGGAGCCCCCACTAAGGCTTCCTGCACGATTCCAAAGCAATCGCCCTCCTGAGTCTCGAACGACCCCTGGAGACTGAGGCTGGGACAGGTCCCCTGGGAGGGAGTCCCGGTCTGACTGCCTGTGCCCAGCCCCAGAGTCCCAGGCCCTGGGCCCCTCACCTGCTGTCCTCTTGCAGGATGTGACCGTCCCGGGTCCAGGAGATGTGGGGCGCAGGGGACCCAGAGGCCGAGCAGTGGACCCTCACCTCCATGCCCTGGGAGAAGCGCTGGGACCTGGTGTGAATGCTGACCTGCGGGGCCTCTGCAGTTCGAGGAAAAGAGCCTGTCGGGGCAGCCAAGCTGTCCCAGGCCCCCCAGCCAGGGGACCCTGCCGCCCCCCACCCCGCCACAGCCACAGACGGCAGAAACACAGGAAGCAAAGGCCCCGAAGAACCTGAATCCCCAGAAGCAGCTTCCTTGGGGACTGGGGCCGACCGGGCAGCCACCCGGGCACATCCCTGGGGCGGGGACAGTGGGGGACACACGGGGGCTGATTTCCCAATGCAGCCTGGGGGGCCTCGAGCTCCCTGGAGCTCCCCCTACCCCGGCAGAGCCCCTCAGGGAGGCTCAGGGAGGTGCCCGGGCTCGGAGGGCCCCGCCTCCAGGGACCTCGAGTGGCAGCCAGGCCTGCACAGCGTCGCACAGCGTCGGCCCCAAACACAGGTTCCCAGAGAGAAAGAACCCTGGATCCGCCACGCTGCCCCCCTTACACTTGGGGAAAGAGCCCGGGGAGGAGAAGCCGTCTGAACCCTGACAGGCCAGAGGCCACGTCCAGGTCCCGAGACTCCCAGACGGGTGCTCCTGCAAGAGGCCCCTCCACCTCTCTCCGGTCAGTGCGGCCCAACCCCGCCAAGCACGTCTGATCTCTGGGCTTTCAGAAGTTTCTAGTATTGCCTCCATGTCCCACCTATTGGGGGTGGGATGGACAAGGAGGCGCTCAGAGGCACGGGAGAAGGTCAGGACGGGATGAAATTGGCTTGGCCTGCAGCAGCAGAAATTCAGGTCAGATAGGAGGATGAACTTTCCAAGAGAGGGACCCCCTAGACACAGGCCAGGAGGCTCACATGCCTCTGTCTCTGAGGGCTCAGAAAGCACTGGAAGGGCTGCCGGGGCCTGCCAGAGGCGGCGTCTGCGCAGAGGGGCGGACCCACGGGCTTTGGGGGTAAGCGCCGGGTAGTGTGGGGAACCGGAAGGACAGCCCCGGCAGGGAGAGCCTCACCTCGCACCAGGAGCCACACAGACGCCCTGGTGACCCCGTTGGCGTTGCTGGCTATGCACTGGTACCGCCCACCGTCGCTGGGGACGGCGGCGCTGACCTCCAGGGACAGGTCGGCTAGCTGCGTGACTCTGCCCGTCGAGGCCGACAGGACGCGCCAGTCCCGCACCCACGTCAGGTTGTAGGGGGCCTCTCCCAGCACGCGGCAGGACAGGATGGCCGTCTCCCCCGGCGACACGGTCACATTGGGTGCAGGGACCAGCTGCGGCGGAGGGTCTGCGGGGATGGGGACACGGGAGGCTCTGGGGGGGGCTGACGCGGGGAGGGCACCAACCCGCAGGCCCGGGGGCGTCCAGACGCCGGAACCCAGCGCCGTGTCCCTCCGGGCACTTCGGCCAGCAGAGCGGTTAACCCACTGGGGCCGTGACCACCCCCGCCGAGGGTGGCACGTGCACGCTCTGCACCCAACACCCAGCTGCAGCACGTGACAAGAGCTACGCACACCCCTCTTCCCACCCGTTGAGCCCAGTTTGTGCCCTCGGGAATGAAGCTCGGGTTTAAAAACCCCCTCAAGAGGGAAGGAACAATAGTGCAAAACCATTCTCCGCGCAGACTGCGGGGCCGCAGCCACCCCTACGTGCAGAGCTGAGGCCCCGCCCCGAGGGAGGGGAGGGCCCAGGAAAGCGCTGTCTCCACAAGGAAAAGCCACGGAAGTGACAAGATCAGAGACCCTGTAACCAGGGGCGTGGGCCTGAGGAGCTGCGGGGGGTGCGGGGGGAAGCTGGGTCCACACAGGCCACACGAGCCCATGACCGTGACCGCCAGGCCAGAAGAGCGTCTGACCTCTGCAGCCACTAAAAAAACCATAGAAACGAACTGGAGGTGGACGTGCTGGGGCAGGTGGGAGAAATGACCACGGACAAAACTCAATGGCATGAAGGCATTACTGTTCACTTGACTAGGTGCGATCACAGAGTACTACATGAGCCCTGGCTGGTGTAGCTCAGTGGACTGAGCGTGGGCCCGTGAACGCAAGGGTCACTGGTTCGAGTCCCAGTCAGGGCACATGCCTGGGTTGCAGGCCAGATCCCCAGTAGGGGATGCACGAGAGGCAACCACACACTGATGTTTCTCTCCCTCTCTTTCTCCCTCCCTTCTCCTCTCTCTAAAAATAAATAAAATCTTTTTTAAAAATATTATACAAGAAAACCTACTTTTTAAAAAAGATAGATACTGGAGTATGTTTCTCTCTTAAATATATCTACGACAATGCTCCCCAGTACACCAGTAAGTATATTGGGGTGCAGGTGTGTTGGGGAGGCCCGTGGTAGAAGCTGAAGGTAGTGCATTAGACAATGGCAGGGACTTGCGGTCGAAAGCCCTGAGTTCGAGTTTGAAAGAGTTCCGCCCCAAAGAGAACAGGCAGACACAGGGAACCATCAGCAAGGGTAGGTGGCGGGCGGAGAAGCCTCCCGACGCCGTTCTGCCCCGCCGTGCTCATCCCCGGTAAGGAGGAGATCTCTGTAACTTCACGCCGAGAGCACGTTTGCCGCCGCCGCCACCGCCGTGCCGCCCGGCGGGATGGCCACGCCCGTGGTGTAAGTGAGTGTGCGCGCTCTCCCCGCCTTTCCGCAGACACACACACACAGACAGAGGCCTGAGAGGAAGGGGACCGGGCAAGGGCCACGGGGGAGGGGGCCCAGGCCGCCCCGTCTCCTCTGTCTGCCTGGGCCCCCCGCTGCCCCGGAAGCACTGCGGTGTGTGCGCTTCACGGCACGCACGGACCTAACCTCCCGAGCTGCTGGGCCGATTTCATTTCAAGAGGGCCCGGCATTTCCATCCTTCCTGAGCTGGGGGGGGATGAGGTGGCATAAGGGGTGGGGACTGCGAGATGGACAGTAGCCCCTGAAATGGCCTGGGCGCTGGCCAACCCCGGTGGCCACACCAAGAAGGCAGAGGTGGAAGGGAGTCTGGCGGGGAAGCGTGGCCTGAGCCGGGCGAGGTTCCCAACCCTTCTCTAGCTGAGACCCGCGGGCCCTTTCAGGACGACAGCCCACACGGGGGGCCAGCAGGCAGGTGGCCGCGTGGGCAGCCGAGCTCTGGGGGACAGACAGTCCCAGCAGCTGGCTGGCACGCTCTCCCATGGACAGGGACACCCTGGGAGGAGACTCTAGAGGGGAGGGTCAGGGAGGGGGTGGAGAGGGGGCCCTCGGAGGGACAGACCTGTGACGACAACCTGGGCCTCGGCGCGCCCGGTCCCGGCCCTGCTGGATGCTTCGCACTCGTACGTGCCTTCCTCGGCCTTGGAGGCCCTCGGGATCTCCCAGCTGCTGTTGCCTGACTCCCTGCGAACACACAACAGCTCCGGACACGCAACCACGCTGACCCCAGGCAGGGTCCCCAGGCAGGGTCCCCGTGGCCTCGTCCCGCCCTCAGGGGCCCCGCTCCCCTGAGCCCTGCCCAGCGGGGAGGCCCCGAGTCCTCCTGGAGGCTGGGCAAGAGGAGGCGACAGCAGCTGAGGACATGCGCATTCCAAGTTACGCTGTGTGACTCTGAGCAAACCCCTGCCCCTCTCTGAGCCCTGGACTTCCGTCCATACAGGGGAGGGTCTCAAAGGCCTTTCCTGCCCCGACCCCCAGGGAGCCAGACCCCCCCACGGGATGAGTTTCCTGGAAGCTGAGGAGGGCCTGTGACTCCTTCCCGGGGCGATGGCCCAGCGGTGGCGGGATCCTCAGGGACCACCCTCCGCCCCCCTGGCCACACTGGGAGGTGCCCAGGCTGGGTCACCCTGGGGGAAAATATGACCGAGACCAAGGTCCCCCTCTTGCCACCCGCTCCCCTCAGATCCCTGCAGGGCGCCAGGCCCCCAGGAGCCCGGCGACTGAGGACGACAGCCGGCCAGTGGCTACTCACTGCAAGTGCCTCTCCTCGCCCAGCGGGGCTCCGCTCCGCCGCAGCTGCAGCCGGAAGGGGAGGGCGCTGTGCACGGAGCAGGACACCAGCAACGGCTGGTGCAGGTAGCCATGGATCCGCGGGGGCATGCTGACCAGGGGGGCACCTGGAGGCAGGGCCCGGCACTCAGGAGTCCTCCCTGCCGCCCCACGGCCCGCCCCCACCACACCCAGTGACGGAGACCCGCGGGCACCAGCCAGGAGCCAGAGGGCCGGGCTGCCACCCCTGCTCCCGCACCCGGTGGTCTCCGAGCACCGGCCGCTGCACTCCCCAAGCCTCAGTTTCCCCCTCTGCGAAGGGGGGCCCATCGCAGCGCTGACCTCATCATGCTGCCCGAGTGGCCGCGAGGCATGGGTGGGGGTGGTGCGTGGAAAGCACTGGGCTTGCGCACAGAGCGTAGCGAGCTCTGCCCGTGAGAGCGCGGGTTGGTCTGTGGTTCGAGACCAGGCTGGCCAAGGCCGGCCGGTCTGTGCCACCAGCTCCTCAGCTGCATCGGACCCGGAAGAGGGACCCGAATCGGGGGACGTGCTCCCCAGGCTGGGCCCCCTGGGCCGGGGGCAGGGCTGCGTGACCAACAGCACGTGGGCTCGGAGGGCCGGTTCTGCCCAAAGGTGCTGGAGCAAAGCCTTTTTACTCAAAAATGAGCGCAGTCGGAGCATGGCTGTGGGTGCGGAACTCACACCCATTTCTGAGATAGAATAAGGGACTTGTGATGAGCCTCGTGGGGCCCCCGGCAGACACCGCCGCCCCCCTCGCCTGACCCTGGCCTTGGGGGGGACACATTCTGTCCTTGGCTACTGGAGTCACTTGAACGGAGAAGTCTGAGAGCCACCCCGCAGGGTCGGGGGCGGTGCGTCAGCGCCTCGCAGGGTGACGGCAGGCATGCGTCCGTCCTGTACTGACCTCTCCCCGTCCCCACCAGACCCGCTGTGACAGCTTGACAATGTGCCAGACGTCCTCTGAGCACAGAGCAGGGGGTGGGAGGGCGGCGGGTGACATCGTCCCCCAGGCTCCTCCTCCCAGGGGACAGGGGTGGTGGGCCGTCCAGCCCCGTCCTCAGCTGTGTGCAAAGCAGCCACCGCCCGCCACCGCTCGCCACCCCCACCCCCCCCACACACACTGGAAGCCTCCGCAAGGCCAGCTCGGGCTGCCTCTCCCACGAGCCGCGAGGGCCCGGAGACCTCAGGCCCAGCCGGCCCTCGCCACCCCCACACCCCACGTCTCCAAACCCGGAGCCTCCCGCTCTCAGCCGGACTCCCAGCCGCCCACACTTGGAAGGTAGTGAAGGAAGCAAAAGGCCAGCCCACGGCCCTCCCACCCGCAGACACCCCTCAACCTAGAGCTGAGGTGGAGACCAAAAGCCAGAGCCAAACTCCCAGCTCTGAGCTCCATCCCAAAGAACAGGGGAGACAGACACAGAGGCTGTTCTTCTCCTGTTGAAATTCCTTCGAGAACCCCCAGACTCTCAGCGAGTCTGCCCCTCGCGGAGATCCCTAGCCAGGAAGACGCTGGGATATCAGTGGCATCCACCTCCGTGAGCTCCTCCCAGGCTGCCACCCTGGGAAAGCGGGGAGCAGGAAGGAGGGGGGAATGGAGCCCAATAGGGAGCCCACGGTAGTGACTCGGATGCCCCTGCTAGGACCAGAGGCAGGGGGGGAAAGCCAGATTCCGCCCTGCCCTCTGCGGGCTTCCAGCCTGGACGTGAGACCTCGGGGACATACAGAAAACCAGCAGAGAGCCCGCACCTGTGGGGACCGACACAGCACGACCTAAGATGAGGCCACAAAGGAGCCTGTGCCTACAAGGGCGGGCCTGTGCAAAGACGGACGGATGGACATTTGGAGGGATAGATGAGTGGGAGGGTGGCGGTTTGGAGGAATGGCTGGGTGGGAGGATGTCTGGATGGACGAATGGGTGGGTAGGTAGGTGTCTTGATGAATAGATGGATGGATGGACAGAGGATGAGTGGGTTCAGGGTGGGGAGGTGGGTGGGTGGACCAACAGATGGACAGACGAATGGGAGGGGGTGGGAAGATGGATGCATGGGGAGATAGATGGAGGGACGAGTGGGTGCATGGATGTTCGGGTGGGCGGATGAGTGGGGGTGGACGTGTGGATGGACGGGCGGGTCAGGATGGACTGGGGCATGCATGGGCGCGTAGCCGAACACATGGATGGACGGGTGACTCTGTACCAAGCCTGTGAGCGAGGGCTGCATCCCAAGCATCTCCGCCCTCAGCATCACGCCTTGCAGAGCTTGCTGCCCACAGACGCTCACGAACAAACACTCCCCAATCCCATCCCATCCCATGCAATCAGGGCAGGCTTCCGAGAAGAAGCCGGTGGGCAAGGGAGACAGAAATCTGGGGCTGGTAAGAGCCAGCACTCACCTGGGGCCACCCCACTGTAAGCAACTCCAGAGACACGAAGGAGGGGGTTCCCCTCATGGTCCTTGCCCTTCACCTTGAGGTAGAAGCGCTCCTGGGGGGCGCGGAAGGGCGGCCCACCCCACAGCTGGTGGGCGGAGCCACTGGAGAGCGGCTGCACGGGCAGAGTGAGGAGGGGCCGCCCCGAGCCCTGCGAGAGCTCCACGGAGTCCACGCGGCCGGGGGCCCGCAGGCCGGTGGCGTTGATCACCAGGGAGATGGGCACCCCTGCGGAGGGCGGGGCGAGGAAGGAGGGCCGGCGTCTGCACTGGGCTCCGTGGTCCCCCCACCATGCAGGGGCCCCAGGTCTGTGGATCAGGGACCTGCCCACTTGCCCCCCCTTCACCAAGCCCCAGCTCCCTCGCCTTCTCCCGGTGCCCATTCATGCTGGGGGTGGGGCAAGGAGCCAGCGACCTTGCTACTGTCCGTGGTCCTGAAATGCCACTGTCCGTCCAGCCAATGCTACCCCACGGCTGCATCCCCTCCGCTCCAAATCCTTAGCCTCCCGGGGAGTGTGGGTGGGAAGGCACATCTTCCTCGCCACGCCCCCCCCCCAATCTGCGAACTCTGGTGGGGGCCCGACCCCGACGAGAACTCGCCCTGGCTGGGGAGCCCCAACTCTCCGACTCCTGCCCCTTCTCTCCCCGCGCTGGGCGTTTCTTCCGTTTTCTTCCTATCTTGCTGGAAATGTACTCTTCACACTCTCCCAGAGAACAGAGAACCGGACTGGGGGTTCGTGGTTGCCTGAGTTAATTTGGGGACTTCTGTCTAGTCTCTTTCTTTTCAGATAGTTATTTTTTTTTTCTCAGACACCATAATCCAGGGACCAGTGGCTTTGGTTGGCGTGGTCCAGAAAACGTGGCCCTACCTTTTTTTTTTTTTTTTTTTAAGAAACATCGAACCATCTGGAAAAGGCATACACAAGTCCAGAAGTCCGGATTCCCCTGAAAACCCAGGCCTGTCAGTGCTGGGTCCCAACAATCAGCCACGGGCACACGGCGGCTGCTCCCTGGGGCCCTGGCACCGTGGCCAAGCGCCAACCACTACTTACCGTTTGCAACTGCCCTGATCTTTCTCTCTTAAAAAAACATCTCGGACCCACATCTTTGCCAAAGGCAGGAACCCACTGGGTCGGTCACCAGGGGCAGCCCTCCCTGGCGGCCCTCCGGGGAGAGGAACATGTTCCAAAGGCAAACGGTCCCTGTGTCCCCCAAGGCCGGGGCATGGCCTGGGGCTCAGTTCCCCGTGGCATGGGAACCCGGCCTGGGCCCCCCAACACCAAGGTGCCCACTCGCAGACGCCCCCAGAGCACCCGCCGTCTCCCAAAGGCAGGCCCCCGTCTTGCGGAGGCAGCCCCGGCGGCAGGTACCTCGCAGCGGCCACTCGATGGTGCGGTTGAGGTCCAGGGAGGGCTGCGTGGAGAAGCCGGCTCGGAAGTTGATATTGCTGATGCCCGTGACCCTCACCGAATGGCGGCCGCTGCTGTAGACCTAGAGTGAGCCCAGGCCCGCGTCACCGTGGTGTTCGACGCCAGTCTTTGGTGGCCCCCAGCTCCAGGGCACGGGGGGCAGGCCCAGCCCGACCCAGAGTCAGCACCTGGGATTCTCCCGCCCTGGCAGACATGGGGGTAACCCACCTGCTCCCTGGGGGCCCGGCACGACGCTCCCCAAGCGAAGGGGAAGAAGCCCCAGCTACAGCGCTGCCCCGAGCAGGCTCTGCCCCCAGTGCCCGCAACCTGTCTGTCTGCCCGCCCCTCTAACCCAGCCTGGCCTTGCCCACGGGCATCAGAGCTCTTGGCTGGAGGATGCTAAGAGTCTGAGGGGCAGGGGCCGAGGCAGCACCTAGCCCAGAGCCTGGTACCCAGCAGGCGCTCCACGAATCCGTGCCCATCAGCAGGAGCTCACGCGTCTCCAAGGCAGCAGCCAGCACCCCCCTAAAACACCCCATGGGGGCTCCAGCCCACCCCAGCCCCCAGCACCCTGCAGACCAGGGCAGGCCCAGCTTCCCCCACTGGACCGGTTCCTCGGAGCCATCCCCCGCGGGACACCCTTGCTTCTCGTGTGCCTTCTTCCCTGCACCAGCTGGCTCCGCCGCCCACTGCAGGACACTCAAGGAGCTCCTCCAAGTTCTTCTTAAACGTTCCCTAACGAACCCAGGCCGCGGCAGCTCCCCTTACTGATGCGGAACAGAACACTCCTCCTCTGTTCCGGACCCTGTACTGTTGCTGGGCCCACGCCACCTCCCGCGCTCCAGCCCTCGGCTTCCCAGGACCCCGCACGGTGTCCCCTGCAGCCGGGCTCCCCACAGCCGGGGCCCACGGCCCCCTACCTTGATGGACCACAGCCCGGGATGCTCAGGCTTGAAGGCCACCACCTTGGCCGAGTCGGGGATGTTGAGAAGCACGTGGAGGCCCTCGTCCTTCTGCAGGATCCTCCCTGCGGAAGCCCCGACAGCTGCTCAGTCCCCAGCCCTTTCCTGGGGGGCGGCAGAGGCCCCGCCCTGTCCCAGGAGCCCTGCCCTGTCCCAGGAGCCCACGGCTCTCCACACACCAGCCTCAGGCTCCCCAGGGAAACTGCAAAGAGGCCTTAGGCGGTGCTCGGCCCCCCACCTCCCTCCGCCCGCCGCCCTCCTCGCTCCCCGGGGGCGGGGCGAGCACCCAGCCTCCAGACCCGGGTGCCTGGGACGTCTCGGAGCGCCATGGAGCCAGGTGGCCAGGCCCAAAGCCCACCCAGCCTGGGGGGCCCCGACAAGTCACCCCACCCCCTGTGACCCCAGCTCCCCTTCTGTACGACAGGCCGACGACTTCCCTGACTGACCGGCCAGGCCACCGTAGGGACCACTGAGAGAGCGTCAGGGAAGACCCCTCGGGAGCCTCCCGTCCCAGGAGTGTCCTGATCTTAATCCCCTCACCTGGCTTCTACCGGCCTCCCGGCTCCCTCGCCCGCCACCTGGCATCTCCCTTCCCAGAGCCATGTGTCCAAACCCCCCGCCACCCTGGTCTCTCTCCTCATCCCATTCCAACCCCCAGCTCACTCTTGGGGCCAGAAGGAGGCCAGCCCTGGGGCGCACGTACCCAGCGGGTCTCGGACTTCGATCTCGGGTCCCGGGCCGCTCAGGGACACGGTGACCTCCTTGAGGCTGGGGTCGAAGGGGATCTTCCATGCATGCTCACCCTCCTCCTCGTGGTCCGTGGACAGCAGGTGCACCTTAGAGGCCTGGATCGCTGACTCCACCCACTTCAGCACCTGGGCAGCAGGCGCGAGAAGGTGATGCCAGCGTGTGACCTTGACTTCTTGCTTGTGTCTGGCCCACCCACGACAGGTCCCTAACAGGCCGCCATCTGTGTGCAGAATCTGGTTCCGCGCCCCCTGCCCCCCCACACCCTGGGTTTCAGGCAACGTGCAGGCTTTCCAGGTTACCTGGAAGCGACCCCATGCCCCCTGAGCCCCACCAGGCCCAATTCACATGACATCACCCTGCCGGCCTGGGGGCTCAGAGCTGTGACACCTGGATCAAGGCACCCAGAGGACTAGGCTCAGAGGGAAGAAACAAGAAGTGCCCTTCCGCTGGGAAGACTCTTCCCTTCTTCTTCACCTGGCCAGCTTCTATGGCACCCATCGCTTCCTCCAGGAAGCCCTCCCGATGCCTCCCACACACGGAGGAACCCTGGATATCTGGAATCTTGCCCCAGACCAGCGTAGTTCACCGCCACCCACCAGGGGGCTTCGGACTGGCCCCCACGGGGGAGCCATGCTCTCACTAAGCAGGGCCGAGACGACCTGCTGTACGAGGACCTCTGGGTCCTTTTACCATATTGAGAATTCATAAATCCTTAGTTTCTGTAATTGCCTATTCGTTCTAAAATCTTACATGGTTCAGCCCTGGCTGGTGTGGCTCAGTGGACTGAGCACTGGCCTGCGGACTGAAAATTTGCTGGTTCAATTCCCAGTCAGGACACATGCCTGGGCTGAGGGCCAGGTCCCCAGTGGGGGGGTGGGGGGGGTGAGAGGCAGCCCATCTGTTTCTCTCCCCCTCTTCCTCCCTCCTTTCCCCTAAAATAAATAAATGAATAACTAAATAAAATCTTTTAAAAGAAGAATGTCGTTATAAAAAATAAAAATAAAATAAAATCTTACATGGTTTGGACAGGTCCCACTGAAAATCGGGTAACAGGCCAGGACTCTCTCTCCAGAACCCCACACCACTTAACATACATTCAGACGATGATTTGGGGGGTTCTTCACCTCCCTGCAAGGCCACTCCCTGAGCGCATGGACCCCCGTTAACAACCCCAGACCCCGTCTGCGATGGCATCTCATGGGGCACAGAGTTATTTTGTTCCTCCAAACCCTTGCCTTGGCCTCCACGACCCTATGTTCTGTGGTTCACCTGTCCCGCCTGACCCACTGTGCTTACTGGGCTGGACCCCCGCTCCCTAGGCAGCCCCCATCACACCTGCGTTCGCTTTGCAGCAAGGCCCCGCCCCCTTTGGTAATCCTCTCCCGGTTATTCACACCTCTCCGCCTGGAGAGGTTTCTCCAGCCCCAGGTAGGTTCGGTTCCCCAGTACACGCCCCCTGGCAGCAGTCCGCACCCCCGTTATTCACACTTATGAGGTTCAGGCCTGTCCCCCCTGAAGGCACAGACGCTCCGCGGTGCCCGAGCTCTCAGCGGCTGGCGCGGAGTGGGTGTTCGGGAAGTGTGTGTCCCCAGGTGTGACTGAGCGAGGACACACCTGAGCAGGGCCTTTGGGTTCCCATCAGGTTCACCTGTGGACACAGACGGTGCACTTAACTCCAGGAGCCCTCACCCCCCAGCTCACACCTCCGCCTTCCCAACAGCCATCCTAAGTAACAACAACAACAACAACAACAACAACAGCCCAGCCCTGACCATTATGGCTCAGGGGGTTGAGTGTCATCCCACAAAGTAAAAGATCACTGGCTCAATTCCTCCTTGGGGCATATACCTGGGTTCGGCCCCAGTCTGGGTGCATACAAAAGGCAACGGGTAGATGTTTCTCTCTCACATTGATGTTTCTCTCCCTTCCTTTTTCCCTCCCTTCCCCTCTCTCTAAAAATAAAATATTTTTTAAAGAGAAAGAACCAGAGCCCTGGCTGGCGTAGCTCAGTGGATTGAGCGCGGGCTGTGAACCAAAGCATCGCAGGTTCAATTCCCAGTCAGGGCACGTGCCTGGGTTGCAGGCCACGGCCCCCAGCAACTGCACACTGATGTTTCTCTCTCTTTCTCCCTCCCTTCCCTCTCTAAAAATAAATAAATAAAATCTTAAAAAAAAAAACTTTGCTTGAAAAAATTTAAAAAATTAAGAGAGAGAGAGAGCCGGGAAAGAGGGGGAGGAGGGGCTCCTGCAGCCAGAGCCTGTCTTTCCCAGCCGCGTCCCTTCAAGAGGCCTCCTGTGCAAACCCTGGAACTGAAACGCGGGAACGGGGAACCCACTGCATGACAGAGTGGTGGCGCCTCAGCCACTGAGAGGACAAGAGCACGTCACATGACTGGGAAACCCGGGGTGCATGCAGCCACACTTCCCCCAGGGGAGGCACGCCGAGGGCCAGGGAACGGCAAAGACGTCTGCGTCTAGTCATCGGAGGTTGGCAGAACTACCAGTACTGCGACTGCGAAACTGTTTTACGTACCTTGTAGGATAGAGCAAAGAAGCCAGGATGCCAATGTTTTCTGAAACAAGATTTTCTCTCATGGTTAAGTCTGAACGAGAACTACAGGTGTTTCATTTCCGTATAAATTCGCTCTGAGTGCTTTTATTTTTTTTAATATTTTATTTTATTTTTAAAGAAAGGGGAGAGGGAGAGAAACATCAACGTGTGGTTGCCTTTTGCGCACCCCCTATTGGGGACCTGGCCTGCAACCCAGGCCTGGGCCCTGACTGGGAATCAAACTGGAGACCCTTTGGTTCACAGGCCGGCACTCAACCCACTGAGCTACACCAGCCAGGGCTCTCCAAGTGCATTTAGAACCCAGTGGCTTCTGAGTACCATTGCCCACGAGGGTTCCTCAGAGAAACGGCTGACTCTGAGTCCAAGGCAGGCAGCTTACAAGTCAGCCCGGGAGAGCTGGCGATTCCGCCCAGCAAGGACGTTCTCGAAGGCTGATGGGGACGTGTGCAAGGGGCACAGGAACCAGCTTGCAGGAGCTGCCGCCGGCTCAATTTGGAGCAACTGGAGCCCCCAACTGGAACAGCTGTGGTTGATCTAAACTCATGGACTTATGTCATTCATGTCCCCACAGTAACACTCCAAAAAGGCACGATTCAAAACAACACAGTCTCACTTGTCACCAACACAGGCGACATCTTCATTAAAGGGAAAGGACTAAACGCAACCCGGGCCCTTCTGACAGGATCATGCTTCAGAGAACCCTGGTCAAGCCTCTTGCTGAGCAAAAGCTCTTCTTCGTGGAAGGGAGGCCACTAAGAAACGTGGAGGGGGGACGCAGTTAGGACATCGGCGTTTTGCAGCCCTTAATGAGAAAAGCGTTTCAGGCAAGCATCCTCCATGGATGCTAAACCCATCAGAGGGAAGTGGACGGGGGACTGGATGTCCACACGGAGACCCCGCCTCCCACCGCAGACCACCCGAGTCATGGAGGAGAAACACGGCCATGCCATGCCGAGAGCGGGCTGTCATCGCCCTCACCCACCGATCACACTTGTCATCGGCCACAGCAGGACAATGAGGCATCGCGTGCCGTCCTCGACTCAGTCCTCTGGGACGCAACGGCCAGAGAAGACCTTCTGTGGAAAATCTGGATATGCACTCAACATCAGAGGACCCTAGCCAAGCGCTCTTCATTAGATGGTGTTGTAGGTACAAATTGGAAACTTTTTTTAATGCACACTGAGTTATTTATGGGCAAGGTGTCATGATTCAGCAAAAAGTATAGAGAGAGTTAAAGCAGGTGAAGCAAAAATATCAATGGCTGAATCTAGCTGATACATAGATATTTTTTTACTTTTCTATATCTTTGACATGTTTCATGGGAATTTTTTAAAGTAAAAGTCACCTGAAGCCCTGGCTGGTGTAGCTCAGTGGATTGAGCGCGGGCTGCGAACCAAAGTGTCGCAGGTTCAATTCCCAGCCAGGGTACATTCCTGGGTTGCAGCCACAGCCCCCAGCAACCTCACATTGATGTTTCTCTCTCTCTTTCTCCCTCCCTTCCCTCTCTAAAAATAAATAAATTAAATCTTTAAAAAAAAAGTCACTTGAAAAGAACACGTGTTGTTTCATTTTTCACACGAACAACAGTAAACCTACTTCTGTCCCACCCTGCGTGTATGTACCTGAGCAACCTTAGAGGTAGCCTCCTGCTCGGCAACCCCGATCAACAGGAAGTGGCTGCCTGGAATACTGTTTGAAGAAATGAGAAGCCACATCCTGTGTCAATCTTTAAAAGTTCTGTGATTGATTAGCAATGTCTGCCATGGGTATGGCATTAGAAAGCGGTGTCTTGCATGCTATATACTGACCAACCCTGCTCTAAATCATTATCCTTTAGCTCTGCCTACCGTGTAATCTTCCGTGGAAAGGAAAGGAACTGGAAGAGCTGCCGAAGATTTAGAAAATGCGTCTGTTTTGTTCAGGCTGAGCTAGAGTACATGCGCCTAGATTTTGTGGCTAGATTTAAGTCATCACAGGAGAAGAATCCCACCTTCTGAGAAAACGCATCTGTTTTTACGCTTGGAACGACTTTGTTCTTCTGTCTTGCCTAGCCTTCTCAGTGATGTTTCTCTTGAAAAGGTCCCACCTGTCTTCACCAAGGAATGGGAGCAAGATTCTTCAACCGTGACGGGGAGGTCTGGAAGGGAGCAGCAGCCAAGGCCCCCAGCTGGACAGAGGCTGGCGCGGGGAGTGAGGCAGCCCCTCCAACGCGAAGCAACAGCTCTGTGACCACCGTGCCGCCCAGGCCTGGCCTCATCAGGGGTCAGGAGGAAACCACAGCTGAGCAAAGCTGCCAGGAGCGGGTGGCAGTACCAGCTGATGGTTACCCACAAAAGTCACACTGCTACAGTGTTGCAACCATCATTATAAGCTCATTCTAGAATGTTCTGAGGAAGGGAAGAGGCCCAGGAGTTTAGGCTACTGAACCATGGGGAGGGCTGAGATGGGCCAGAATGCCAGTGACCCCACCAGGCGGCAGCCTGCCCACGGGGCCTGCCCTGTAAGCACAGCACCGCACAGGAGCCGGGGTCGGGGGTGGGGGGCTGACCCTCTTGCCCACAGCAAGGCCAGACCCCTCGTCGGCCCCGGCCTGGGGGTGAGGCCCTCTGGCCCCTGTGATGCCCCCAGGGCTCCAAGGGGAATCCAGGGAGCCTTCCGAGAAGAGAGCCTTCAGCAAGCAAACTTAGTGTTTATTTGGTGAAAGCGATGGCTTCCAGATGTTAGCGAAACTGGGGGGGGCGGGGGTGAGCCTGGGAGCCAGCGATGCACTGGGGCTCATCTCTCTGTCACTGACGGGGGAGAAATGAAAGAATCTGGGAATGCTGCCCCGGCCAGCTGGCCGCTGCTCCACCGCGCAAGGCCGATAAATCATCCCCCCACGGTTCCTCCGACACTGGCCCGCCAAGGCGGCTGGGGACACGGAGAGTGGGAGCCAGGGCCTGGATGGGTCCCGGGGCCGCAGATCGGAAAACTGAGGGCCTCGTCCCAGGCCCGGTAGCACCAGGAAGCTCGTGGGCATTGGTGGAGAGAGGGCTCCAGCCCCTGCCAACGGGGCATCTGTCCCAGGCTCTACCTGCCTGAGAAGTTTGTCCAGAGAGAGCGCACACCCTTGAGGGGCTTCCCTGGCGCCCGGGGTAGATTCCGGGCCCCACACCAGAGTGCAGGGGCTGGAGCCCCAGCCGTCACCCACCCTCCCCCAGGACTTCCCACGCAAGGACTCCTTGCGCCCTCACTGCCAGCTCACTAGGCAGGGGCTCCCCAACCCAGCTGGGCACACCGGAAACAGAGGCCCAGAGATGTTCACACGGCGCCCCGAGTCACACAGCAGGCAGGTGGCAGGGCGGGCATCTGAAGCCGGCGTGTGGCCCTAACCTCTCACCGTCCCCCTGCCTCTGGGCAGGGTCCAGGATGAAGTCATCTCCGGGGCCTGCGCCTCCTGGGCTGCTAATCAGAACCACCTGGCCGGACCTCCCTCCGCCCCCCACTGTCTCCGCGGGCCAGTCACCTTCCCACTGGTCGACGCACAGAATGTGGGCAACTGACCACACCGGTGCCTGTGGCCGCCAGACAAGGGGAGGGTCTGAGTCCCCCAGAAAGGGGGCTTCCCAGGCTTCCTGGGTCTGATGGGGTTTGCCCAGAAACTCTGACCGTCTGTCTGCTGGGGGTGGGCGGCAGCATGCGTGCTGAGTGGGGAGGCAGCCCGGGGACAGCTGTGCTGGGGCAGGTGGCTTCCTGGTCTAAGCTCAGTCTCAATCAAAACCACGCACCTCGGGGACGGGCCCTGGGGCCGTGTGGCTGGCCTGCCCTGCGTGCTGCAGGAGGGCAGAGCCCCCAGACTACCCCTGCCAGGGGCACTGAGTCTTCACCTTCCTTCAGTTACCCCAGAGCCCCAAAGGGGACCCCTGGTGCCAATGAGGCCAAGCCCACAACTGGAAAGGCGCACTGCTCACAGCACTGGGACCCTGGCTTGATGGGGGACCCTCTGTGCCCGGCCCCTGAAGCCACCCGGATATGTAGCAGATGCTCAATAAACCCAGGACGGCCAGAGTGGGGGATGTGTCGCTCCTGCCACGCTGGACCTACTGTGGAAGGTAAAAGGACTGCCTGTACACACGTGGTTTGGGGGTTCCGCAGCTTCTGAGAACCCCTCCTCCCAGCCCAGGCACCCCTGGCTGGGGCGAAGGCGCCATTCCTTCTCTGGAAGGGTGACCCCAGCCCCGACGGCCCCGGCCGCTTTCCCAGGCTTGCCAAATGTCTGGGAGCATCTGGCAGGGGCCAGGCCCAAGGCATTAAGCTAACAAACGACAGAGCCGTGTGTCCAGGCAGGAGAGGGATCCAGGCCCCTGCCCGGAGACGGCATGTCCTGACCGTCAGAGGTCCCTCTGACCGCCGCCCCGTCGGAGCAGAAACCCGGCACCGCGGCCAAGGGCGGGGGGACTCGCCCCCATTTCCCTGCCTCGGGGGAGGGAACAGGGCATCCCAGCCCCTCATCCGGGCGAGCTGCCCACCTGCCCGCCGGCGGTCCTGCTGTCTGATTTGCCCCTGGCAGGAACCCAGTTCCCACGCAACGGCCCGAACAGGTCTCCCCCCAAACGAGGACCGGGCCGAGCCGTCCCTGCACTGTGAAATGCCTTCCACCCGTCCTCGGCCGGCTCCGAGCCAGGACAGACGGACATGCCAAAAACTAAAGCCTACCATGTCGCGGAGAGCCATAAACGCCATCTGTCAGTGGGGAGTTAAGGCTCGCTAATCTGAACACGGCCCGGACGGCCCTCCTCAGCCCATAAATACATAACACACGAAACCCTCTCCGGGAGGAGAGCGCGGGGCTGCCTCCCGGCTGGGGCCTACCCCGCCTTCCTCCTCCCGGGCCTCAGGCACCAGGGACCCTTCCCCGGCCCACCTACCAGCTGCTTACCAAGCACCTGCTCTGGGCTGGAGGCTGCACAGGGGACCTGCTGATACAGTAGCAAACAGGACCAGGCAGGGGCTCTGCCCTCAGGGAGTTCACAGCCGTGAAATCACAATCATGTAAAGCAGCAGGGGGCGGGACTCAGAGGTCATGAAAGGAGACTTCGTCTTGACCGAAAATCAAAAAAGGTCTGCCCTGGCTGGCGTAGCTCAGCGGATTGAGCGCAGGCTGCGAACCAGTGTTGCAGGTTCGATTCCCAGTCAGGGCACATGCCTGGGTTGCAGGCCATGACCCCCAGCAACTGCACATTGATGTTTCTCTCTCTCTATATATATCCCTCCCTTCCCTCTCTAAAAATAAATAAATAAAATCTTAAAAGAAAAAAAACGTCTCCCAGAGGAGCGCGCTCATTTCACCTATCACTGGGAAGATGGGACGGAGCCGGGGAGGCAGCGTGGACACGGTGGAGAGAACTCGCTGCACGAGCAAAGGCCCCGGGGTAGGAAAGGCACGGGCCGAAGAAACAGCAGAGAGGCCCGCAGGGCGGGGGTGGTGGGCAAGGGCGGGGAGCACAGGCTATACGGGGCTGGAGAGGCAGAGGTCAGAGAAGGGTCTGGGCCTTCCTTCCCAGGGGACAACGGGAGGGACCTGTGGGTCAGATCTATTTTTAGAAGAACCCAGAGGGATGCTGGAGCCCGCTCACACAAGCCCGAGCAAGGCCGCTCTGAGCATCACTTTCCAGCTCCGCTCAGCGGGCGCAGCACGGCAGCTTGAAGCCGTCCAGGACAGGAGTATTTACACTACAGAAATGACTGTCCGCGCTCTTTCCAGGGAGGTAGCTGGGAAACATCGACCAGCACGCCCCTGGAAGGAGCGCTCTGGCTCCGGGGAAGGAATGGACGTGGCGGGGGGCGGAGGGAAAGTGGGGAGAGTCCCGCGTGGCCGCTGGAGCCTGGAGGGTGGGGAGGGCAGGCACTGGGTCCGAGAAAAGGAGGCCGACACCTGGCCCGTGAACCCAGACCATTGCCAGCCCCACCCCCCGCGTCAGGCCACAGGGACCAGCGAGCCCCTCGTGGCCAAGCCCTCCAGCAGGGGGTCCTGTCCCAGCAACACAGCCTGACTCTGCTGTTCCCGGTCTCCAGGGGTGGGGGGGGCGGGCAGCTCGCTACAGACCCTACTTCTGGCAAACTCTGTGAGTCCGCCCTGCCTGCACGGACCAGCTGCGTGCGGCACCCAGGCTGAAGCTTGGGGTGCTTCCTCAAGCCCCAGTCGCTTTACCTGCAAGATCGGGAAACCCGTGGCACCCGCCTTCAGGGTGGGTGGAGGGTAGGAGGGTTTGGCGAGGCAGCGTCATAAAGCCCTAAGCACCTGCCACAGGTGAGCGCTCAGCACTGCTCAACTGGGATGGCGACGCAACCACCGGCGGAGCCGCCCACAGACGCGGGATGGCTGGGGAAGGCTCACCTCGGTCACCTGCTGCTTGTCCAGGTGAAACACCTGCCCAGAGCTGGTGGCGGCGATCTCCTCGTAGGCCAGGTAGCCAGGATGCGTGCGGTCACCACAGTCCCCCGTCAGCACAAAGACCACCTGGGGGAGGGACATGCAGCCTGGCTCGTGGCTTCCCCGGCCACCTGCATCAGGTGTGAGCGGCAGGGACAGAACCAGGGAGGAGTGGGTGGGGCCAGCCCTTTCCTGTCTGGGCTCAGGTGGCGCATCTGCAAAATGGGAATGATAAGTACGCCCACCCCGCCGCAGGTCCAGGGCTCAGCACAGGGCCGGGAACACACGAGGTGCTCGGGAAACGGGGCTGTTACTAAAAGGACAAGGAAGGGAGTGGGAATGGGCTCAGCTCCAAGCGGCCCCTGGAGGCTGCAGAGCCAGAAGAACCGAGCTTGTTCTAAACGGGGGGGGTTGGGGGGGACAGAGAAGCTGTCCCAGCCCACGGATGTCAGACAGCCGGCCCTCCTGCATTCTCCACTCACACCCCTCCCCCCATTGCCCTCAGGAAAGCAACAACCCCAGCACGACTTCCAGATCCTGAGACAACGGAAAAAGGGAGACGTGAGTCCGTGGCAGAGAGACGGCAGCAGAGGCAACGCCAGGGGGAAGATGGATTGCGCAGACGAGGACGGGGTGTGAACGGCAAGGGTGGTGTGGTCTTTATCGAGAAGAGCAGGCCTCACCAGGGAGGCGGGAGCCCCAGTGGGCGGGGACCCTGGGGCCTGAGAACACACTTGGAATTCACCAGACCAGCTCGGAGGCTGGTGGAGGCCGGACCCCAGGTGGTGGGACGAGAAGCACGCAGACTCTGCTGTCGCTGGGGCTCAGGGCTGCCCATGCTGAGACCCCAGCTTCCCTGGGACCCTCCCGCACTCAAGCCCCGCAAGGCTGGCTTGCTCACCTGCGACTGTTTGAGCTGCAGCAGCTGCAGCACCTCGTTCTTCCTGTGGTAGTCCTTGGCCCGGGCGTCCGAGAAGACGAAGATGAAGGAGCCGGGGTGGGAGACTTCCACCGCAGCCTTGATGGCCCCCACACTCATCTCGGGGCAGTCTCCACCGCCCTGAGGGACGGGGCCGTGTCAGCAGCTGCTGCCGCCCGCCTCATGGGGGCCCTCCAGGGACGCCTCCGAAACCGACAGGAGGAGCGGGCCGAATCCCCGGAGCTGCCTCCGTCCTGCTCATGCAGGGGTCAGGCCAGGGCCCCTGTCCCTCCCCTCCCTGAGACGCACCCAGCAGCCAGCCTGCTTTCACGTAAGACGAGGGGCGTCCTTCGTTCACTTACCCATGCAAGAGTGGCACGCCCCTCCCACAGGCTCTGGCGTGGGAGGCAGGCGCGACACTTATAAGTACAACACGATGATTTAATTACCGTTGTGATGAGTGTTACAAGTCGGGGAAGAGGGATGGGAGCCACGGGGACGTCTAACAGATGCCCCACAGCAGCCACGTGTCAGCCAGAGCTTGGAGGACCGAGGGGAGGAGGGGGAGCTGGGGAAGCGCTCCAAGCCGCCACCCCTAAGCCGCTGTGCAGCCTGCCCCGCAACGGACCCCAAACATACACCCGAGCCTGCCCTCCCTGCCCCCAAACGGGCACTCTCTGGGGAAGGGAGTGTCCCCCAGGCTCTCGCTCGCCCAGCATCAGCAGCGGGTCTGCACGTGGTTCCTTTGCTCTGGGGCCCGGGGACGGGAGGGGGGACCTGCAGGGAGCTAGACCGACAGGCCGGGTCCCTGCCCTCAGGAAGCTGCCGGTCTCAGGGGCGGGGCACGCACAGGTGCTGACCAGTGTTGCAAAGAAGCCCAGGCGGCCACAGGGCGTCTGACCCAGTCTCGGGCCTGGATTTGGGCTGGACCCTCTGGGATCCTCTCAGCTACCACACCCTCCTCCCACCCTCTTCGTCCATTCACTAAGCACCTACTATGTGCCAAGCACAGGGCCTCTTGCAGATACTTGGTTCACTGAACAAAGGAAAGAGCCCCAAGATACAGAACCTTCAGGACTCCCAAGCCACATGGTACAGGTCATGGACAGAGCTGGGAGGCCAGTACCAGCAGTGGCCAGAAGCCCCCACTGTGGCCCCTGGTGGCACAAAGACCTTGACCTCCGACTCGGACGTGGAAGGCCCAGGGGGCCAGCAGCCAGGGGCGGGGCGGCCCACCTGCACGTAGAGTTCTCTCAGCTCCCTCTGAAACACCTGGGGGTCCGCGGTGAGGGTCACGGGGCCAACATCTGCAGGAGAGAGAGAGAGAGAGAGTGGCCCAGGTGGGCGCGGACCCCGGATGCGCCACCAGAGGTGAGAGGAGTGGGGGGTCGGTGTCTCTGAGACCCCCACAAAACAGCGGGTGCTAAGGGAGCGGCTCCCGGGCCTGCCAGTGCCCGACCTTTGAAGGAGGTCAGGCCCCTCGGTCCCTTGCTCCAAACAGGCCCGGATCTCCGGGGGAGGGCAGAGACCCAACAGAGGGCAGCCCCTGGTCTCGCGGGACCCCGACTCCCCTCCACAAGCCCACCGTCCCCATCGGCCATGGGAAGGGGATTCTGGGACAAAGGACCAGAGGAGGGAGCAAGCAATGTTCTGGACCTCACGGCGACCGTGCTGCACCAAGCGAAATCTTCCAGAAACCCCGCCCACACTTAAGCTCCCTTAAAAAGCGCAGAACCAAATGACAGAGGGTGGCCACGCCAAAAGCCGAGGAGGGCACAGAGCGACCGGAACCTCCGTCCACTGCCGGCGGCCGGGGCCAGACGGTTCAGCCGCTTTGGAAGACAGATGGAACCTTCCAGAAAAAGTTAAACACGCTCCTGCCAGACACGACCCAGTCCTTCCCGTGAGAAATGAAAGCACGTGTCCACAGCAAGACCTGTGCTCGAGTGTCCGTGGCTGCTGCGCTCACGGGAGCCCCGAGCCGGAGACGCCAACGGCCCCATCGCTGGTGAGTGAGCAAACAGGTCCCGGCACGCTCACGTGACCGGGCACGGCTCCCCAGGAACACAAACCCCGCCCCCAGCACAGGCGACCCCGGGCGTGGACGGCTCCACGGGCACCGTGGTGCGAGAGGGGAGCCAGACCCGGGCACGCGGGCTACACGGTTCCATTTATGGAAAGTTCTGGAACAGGCAGCGTTCACCTAAGGTGAAAGAAATCGAGCAGAGGTCGTCTGGGGGACAGGAAGAGGCAGAGGAGTCGCCTGGGCCGGAGAGACTTCTACGCTGTGATAGGACGGTGGGCGGCGCACGGCGACGTATCCCTCCGCGAGACCTCCAAGAGGAGATCTGCACGTTTCAGCGCATGCAGATGTCAGCTCCTGCCCTGGCTGGCGTGGCTCAGCGGATTGAGCGTGGGCTGCGAACCAAAGTGTCGCAGGTTCGATCCCCAGTCAGGGCACGTGCCTGGGTTGCAGGCCATGGCCCCCAGCAACCCCACATTGATGTTTCTCTCTCTCTCTCTCTCTCTCCCCCTCTCTCTCTCTCTCCCTCTCTCTCTCTCTCTCTCTCTTTCTCCCTCCCTTCCCTCCCTTCCCTCTCTAAAAATAAATACATAAAATCTTAAAAAAGATTTCAGCTCCTTCGAAGTGATCCTCTGCTCGGTGAGGGGCAGCTGGTGGGAGGAGGTACAGGCAGCAAGAATGGCAGCGTTTTTCTGATACTCAGTGAGGCTGGGCGGTGGGCGTGTGGGAATTCATTCCACTCTTCTGTTTACTTTGTATATACATTTGAAATGTCCCCTAGTAAAAAGTTTTTTGGGGTTTTTTAATGACAGTCATGGAAAGCCACAGCTGAAACGGGACGAGAATTTCAACTCGCCCTGTGGCCATGTGAGTAATGGGGGTTTGTGTGAACACCCAGTTTCTTTGGAAAATTGTTTGAGGCCCTGGTGACCTCCATTAAGGGACTATTTTTAGTTCAAGAATTCTAAATTCCAGTCACCCTAAAAAAACTCCCATCCTCGGCAACTGGTCAGCAGGCCTCCGTCCTTCTTAGAAAGGCAGCCCGTGGAGCGATCCAGCGTCCACCCACGGTCATCGAGGGAGAGTCCAGACACCAGCTTTCCCGCCGTGCACTCGAAGAGTCACCTCCGCCCGGGGGGGGGCCCATCTGTACTTCCTCAAGTCCAGCACCCCTTCCCCGCCTGCTCTGTGTTCTCCAAGCCTCCCCCAGGGCCCGCCTCTCTCGGAACTCTGCAGCCACGCCTGCAAACAGGGGACAGCCAAACTCTCGGCCTTTGACCTCGCACAGATCAGTCTGGAATCCTGGCTCCGTCCTGCACCAGCCATGGGGCCTCCCAGAGCTGACTTCACTGTCCCGGGATGCAGAGTTCCCGCCTGTAACTCGGGGTGTATAGGGGCATCTCCCCTCGCTGAGTGAGACGTAGCCCTGAGAATCCAGTGACGCTGGGCAGGGAGCGGGGCGCAGGGCGAAGGCTCGGCGAACGGGAGCCCTGCTCGTGGGAACGTGGTATTGTCCGAGCTCCAGCCTCTCACGAGGCAGCGAGGTCCTCAAATTCTGGTCAGACTGAGAAGAGCAGTCAATTTACTCAACGTTGGTTCTTTCTTGATTGCATAATAATACACATTCGTTGTAAATACCTGACACAGGTGATCCATTTACTAAGCACGTGCTGAGTCCTGGGCCACGTGCAGAGATGCTTCCTGAGTATTAGCTCACTGAATCCTCCCTGGCACCTGGGGGGCCAAGTCCTAGACACATTTTACAGAGGAGGAAATGGGAGCCCAGAGAGGTTAAGTCACTCGCCTGAAGTCACACAGCCCGTGAGCTGCAGAGCCGGGACAGGCATCTAGGTCTGTGCAACTCCCGGGTCTGAGCACTGACGACCGCTCCCTGGGAACTGCGCACAGGAACCCCTGACAGGCAAAAACGGAAGAGAATTCCACTGGCCAGAAATCATCAACTTTATGTTCACATAGAACCTTCGAAACTCTGACGCATACCTGTAGGCGTATCTTACATAAACGCAGACCATCGTAAGCAGGACTTCTATTGAAGTACAAATAACTTTCACTTTCTAACTTGATTCTTTTCACTGAACAACATGCTGCCAGCATCTTTCCAGAAGGCCGAACACTCGGGTCAAAATCATTTTTAATGGGTGTACCAACGTGAGACAGTGGACTTGCCCCATCCCATCCTGCTTTAATTCCAATTTTTAGCACGAACAGTGTTACTAAGAACGTCTTTACATACATCTCATGGCACCGGCTTATCTCCTTGGAGACATCCCATAAGCAGAGCAGCAGGGTCTGTGACGAAACCATGACTTTGGATGCAAACTCAGAACCTTGCAACTGTCTTCCTGCCCCCAGATGTTCCTGCCTCTGGTCCATCCACCTGCCAAGGTCGAGCCACCGGCCTGGTGCCCAGTCTTCCTCACATGGCCCTGCTCACATGGCTGCTTGTGGCCTGCCATGAGTGACGTGCGCGCAGTTGTCACTGCAGTTGGCCCTGTCCCTCCCCCACGTCACGATCTGCCATCAGTGGCAGCCGGCCCCGACAGCTCCCACACTGGGCCTGTGCGGGGCGGACCAGGCTCTCCCCCGTCAGTGGCGGTGTGAGGAGTGAAGCTGGGAGGGTGGGTTATCCTAAACGAAACACCCTGCAGTCGGAAGGGCCCCCCTTTTCCTACGGTCCGTGTGCTTCCCACTCGGGGGGGGGGTACTGAGGGTTGTGGGTGGCCCTTTCTTTCGTGGAAGGCCATGAAGAGTCGAAAGGAACTGATTCTGGTCAAGGTTCTACTACTTGGCGAGATCGACCGCTCTGACGTGCGGACGCATCCTCACGCCACTCCCACCAGCTGTCACCGCGCCTCCTCCCTGCGTCGGCTGCTGTCTCTCCTCCTCTGACGAGGACCCCAGTCCTGTTGGCCTACACTCCTCCCGCATGACCTCATTTTAATTAGTTACATCTTCCATGGCCCTATTTCCAAACAAGGCCACACTGTGAGGTTGCAGGAAGGACGTGGATTTTGTGAAGACGCCATTCAACCCAGAGCAATGGCCAAATCCACATGTCGGGCTCCAAAGCCTGCACCCTCTGCCCCAAGCGGCAGTGCCTCCTAATGCCACGGCGGCGGTGGTGGTGGTGGTGGTGATGATGATGATGACGGCAGCTACCGCTGGTTTAATCATTACTCAGCACCAGGTTCTCTTCCTTGCATTTGGCACACATGCACTCAGCAAAAACTTGCAGCCCCCCGTGAAGCCTTCCGTGCATTATCCCCACTTCACAGATGCAACTCTGTGGCCCAGGGAGGTAAATGGCCTGCCCAGGGTCCTACCACAAGGAAGCGGCAGCAACGGGGTTCAAACCTGGGTCCGTCTGACCCTAGAGGCAAGCTCTTCAACCACCCACGAAGCTGCAGACGCTCGGAACCTGCTCCCCAGTCCCTCATTCCTGATCCTGCTGTATGTGGGCGGGGGAGGGGGTGCGGGGGCAGGTTCGTGGCTTAAGGTCGGCTCGTGCCAAACAGCTGGGCAGACGTGGCATGCGGGCCCTGGGAGCACAGCCCGCCGGCCACAGGGACGATCGGACCCGTGACCTGATTCCCTTTGCGCTGAGCCTCGAGCATCTGAGCCCCAGAAGCCTGGCCTGGAATCGTCTCCTCACAGGCAGATTCTTTCCACTCAACATGAGGAGGGTGTGGAGCCTCTGGGACATGCGAGGAGCACACGTGGGCGGAAGGACCCAGCCCTTCACCCGGGGGGCCGCTCCAGCCCCTCGCCCAGCCTCGTGGGTCCCAGCGGAGTGGGTCAAGGCCCCAGCCAGGCACTCGGGGTCCAGTCCAGAAAGACCTCACCTCAAGGACTCTCTCCCTGCGGCCTGCCCTTCTCCACTCCTTCTCAAGAGTGGGAATTGAGCCCTGGCTGGTAAGGCTCAGTGGATTGAGTGCCAGCCTGTGAACTAGGCCAGGGTCGCCGGTTCGATTCCCAGTCAGGACACATGCCTGGGTTGCGGGCCAGGTCCCCAGTGGGGAGCGTGTGAGCAGCATCCACATATTGATGTTTCTCTCCCTCTCTTTCTCCTTCCCTTCCTGTCTCTCTAAAAATAAATAAATAAGTAGGGCTTGAGTCTGGGGCCAACCCTGGAGGCAACACCCTCCCCTTCCAGCTGCAGGGTCCCAGGGAGGACCCCACAATCTACCACCAATCTAGCACCATTGTGGGCAAATTGCGTCCCCTCTCCGCGACTCCGTCCCCCCATTTCTAAGACAAGGGCTGGAGAAAATGAAGTCCAGCCTTCTAGAACCCCAACAGTTCCCCAGCACAGGTCTGGGTGAGTCCCTTGAAGACACCTCCAAGGGCAGATATGGTAGGAGAGGAGCTAATACACCCAGCCCACGCTGGCTGCTCCCAGCAGCCTCCACCCTCAGACCCCCTACGCCCTTACCTCTGTGCCCTTCCCAAAGACGCCCCGGCTGGCCTGTCTCTCCTCACTCCCCTGCCCTGCAGAGAGTCGTGCCTGCAAAGCCCGGGCAGGAATGCCTCCTTTGATGAGCTGTGATCAATGACAGGGAGGTGGCTAACCCAGCTCAGGGCTCAGACCTTCGAGCCCCCAGAGGAGAACCCCCGGGGACCAGACGGATCACATCTGTTCCACGAGGACAGGCTGGTCAATGGCAATGTCACAGTGTGCGCGTGCGCGCGCACAGCAGAGCAGAGCGGCAGCCCGAGGCCGCGCATGCGCCATTCCCAAGCACTTCCGCGCACGCATGGCGTCCGCCCCGCCCACCCGCATCCACGCCCCAGGCGGAGTACAACCGCTGAGGACAGCTGGCAGCAGAACTGGGGACCCAGAGAAGATGCTCCCGCTGGCCCACAATCAAACATGTGCAAATCGAAATGGGTCGCTGTTTCTCACCCACCAAATGAGCCAGAAAGGGGGGGGTGATGTCGCCAGATGCCAGCAAGGATGCGGGGGAAACGCATCTCCCACTCTGTGGGCAGGAGGCCAAGATGGCACGGCACATTTGGAGGACAGTGTGGTGCCATCTATCCAAACTGAAAGTGATCAGACACTCCGATGAGGCCACTGCATTTCCGGGACCCTGTCCTATAACTGCGTTTACAAATGTGTGTGTGGTCATTATAAAGGCCCTGAAAACGGCCCATTTGCCACAATATGGGAATGGCTGGGTAAATCAAGATAAGGTTAAGATAGCTCTGGCTGGTGTGGCTCAGTGGACTGAGCGCCAGCCTGTGAACCAAAGGATCGCTGGTTCAATTCCCAGTCAAAGCACATACCTGGGTTGTGGGCCAGGTCCCCAGATGGGGATGCATGAGAGGCAACCACACATTGATGTGTCTCTCCCTCTCTTTCTCCCTCCTTTTCTCTAAAAGTAAATAGAATATTTTTGAAACAGATAAGGTTAAGATAAATTGAGGTCCCTTCTGTAGCATCTTCTGTAGCCATTAAAAACAGTGAGGGGGGCCTCTATTCCTGACAGGGGAAGAGATCTGTGATGCATCGTGTGGGGGGAAAGCAAGTGCAAAGAATGTGCACAGTACAATCCATCTTCCACACACTAAAAAAGTAAGTATGCATATACACGAATATGAGTGAATTACACGCTCGGTCTGGAAGGCCACAAAATTAGTAAAAGTGCATCTCTTGAGAGTAGAATTATTAGACTATTTTAAAAGCATGTAATAGTTTTGCAAGCTTGGGAGGAAACGTACTAATTTAAGTTATTAACTGAAAGAGCTAAACACCGTGATACTGAATCAACAAAGAACACAAAGAAAGAATGTCACTGACTGACCATACATTCTGAAATAAAACATAAAACTCCTAAACAAAACACTGGCAAATAGAAGCCAGCTGTATCTTAGAGAAGTAGACCTGACCGGTGTGGCTCAGCGGGTTGGGCATCGTCCTGCCACGTGAAAGGTCGAGAGTTCGAGTCCCAGTCAGGGCACATGCCTGGCGTGCAGGTTTGGCCCCCTCAGCTGTTCTGGGGGTGGTGTTGTTTTGTTTTGTTTTTTACCTTGAGTAAATGAGGAACAAAACCGTCTCCTTCACCTGATGAAGAACTCCGCAAGCAAGAGCCAACAGCACAGGACAGCCTGTGACCAGAGGCAGGACAAGAGTGGCCGCGGCCAGCTCGTCACTGTCCGTGCCGAGAGCCCAGCTCACGAACGCCATGACACATTTCAAACCAGTGAAGTCTTCGGGAAAGAGGAGACAGCATTATAATTCGGACAGGCTGTGCGTGTCAACCTGGAAAACTCAAGACATTACACACCAAAAAAATAGAATAGTTAAAAAAAAAAGCACTTCAGTAAGAAAAAGTTGGAAGCAAAATAAATATATGAGAATGAATTGCTTTCCAACATAATAGCAATACTCATTTGCAAAAAATGTAAGGGAAAAGAAATTACTGGTCAAATAGTAACAAGAACCAAAATATTTAGAACTGATTTTTAAAAGAGGAAAAAAAAACCCTGTAAATCTTTACTAAGGAAGTAAATCTGCGGATAAACGAGGAGGCATATGTCCTAGAAGGAAGCCACCGAAATTTTTAAAATATGATAATGCTTCCCCTAATCAAGATTTTACACAATTCCAAGAAAAATCATGGTCAAGAAGTTTTTTTGGAAGTTGAAGGAGTTTTTCTGTTTTTCATAGAAAGGAAGAAAAGTTCAAGAATATTTTGAAAATGAAAAAGGTGAATAAAAAGAAGATGAGTAAGGGCCTGGCTTCAGTGACTCTGGGCATGGGTAGTTAGTCTGAAGACCAAAGGCAGACGACCTGTACCCCACTTAGCAAAGTTGTTTTTTTTGGGAGGCGGATGCGCTAACAGTGCTCAAACACCACATGTGCTCGCTGAGAAGGGATGATAAGTGACGGGATGGTGAATGTGGGGGTGGGGGGGCAGTTTGTCACTGCTGGGATGGAAGGTTACAGGTCAGCTAGGGTAGGAAGTTAGAATGAGCCACATGATAATGAATTAGGTTGGAGACATCAGCATGAACTCACGTTCAGCGTACCTTGGACACCGATGGTTGCATGTAGCAGTATTTATAGATGTGGGGTAGATATGCAACATATACCTCCCGCCCGTCAGCCAAGGTTCTAGAAGCAACGACACCCGAGCAGCAACGAGCACACCCAGCACTCGGACCCTAGTTTCTAACAGCATTGTTCGGTCACAGGAACCGGGGTGCCGCAGAGAGACTGCCAATTCTAGGGCAGGGCAGGAAAGTTGCGGGTCTGGACCAATCCGCAGTGCTGGCCAGTGAGAAAGTGTTGAAAATGTACACGCAGCAAGGCGAGGGTGTCAAAGCCACACGGGAGCCACTGAAAGCGCCTCCAATGACGTCAGCAGAAACATTTTGAGCAACTAAATCAACAAAGCAGTGGCAGGTTATAGCCTCAAGTACCGTATTTTGCCGTGTATAATGCGCACTTTTTGCCCAGATTTTTGAGGGGAAAATGAAGGTGCCCGTTATACACGGATAGTAATACGAGGAGTTCTTGGCCTTCTATGATGCGTACACATCGTAAATTTGTTACCGGCACATAAAACTTCTGGTACCTTGTATCTGTTCTTGTGTCTTGTAATTATTTGTTACATAAAATGTCTTATACCACAATACGTTCACACATGAATGCTTACATTCCTTTATAATACAAAAAAAACAAGTATATAAATAAATAATTGAACTAAACATGAAAAGGAAAGACTTTTGTCCTGAAAGTTTGAGCCGAAAATGTGGATGTGCATTATATAAGGCAAAATACAGTATAAAATAAATACCCAGGGTCCATGCTAATAGCAGTCTCTCCTGGGGAAGGATTCCGAATGACGTCTATACACACTCCGCCCTCGGGAAACGGAGCCCACGGCCTCCTCACACAGGGGCTGCCCGCGGTGACTTTCCTTCTTCCGAAGAGCGCGGTGTGGAAAGGGGGAAAGAAACCAGTGACTGCACAGCAGACACACCTGACGACCTCAGCCAGGTGATCAAGGTCAACCTCACCAGGAATGAGTCACACTGACGGCACGTGCCCTGGAGATGACGTGATGAGAACACCCTTGTTCCCCTCTGGCCTCCCCCCCACACTACCCGGTGTCACTGGAGAAAAACCACCCGACAAATGACAAGTGAGGGACAAGACACGGGGGCAAGACTGACCGGTCAGGGCTGCCCGGGGCGTCAGAACGAAGTCTGGGCAACTGTCCCAGCCAAGGGGAGCCTCAGGGGACACGACTAAATGCAATGAGGGACCCCGGTTGGGATCCTGGAGCAGAAAAGCGACGTCAAGAAAAAACGGAAGAAATGTGAATGAAGAACGGGCTTTCCCCAACAAAAAGCAAACCTAATCGGCCCTTTCGTTGTGATAAGTGCCCCACAGTAACGTGAGGTGTTACTAACAGGGAAAACTATTGTCGGGTATGTGCGAACTTCCTCTGCTATCTCTGCCATAATCCTACAAGTCTAAAGCTGCTCCAAAATTTAAAATGTATTGAATTTTTTAAACTATCAACTGACGCATGGATAAAGCTAAAAAGAAAGAAGAAAATCCTGCCGTTTGCCACAACACGGGGGGCGTTACGCTGAGTGAAACAAACAGACAGAGAAAGAAAACACTGAGTGAGCCCACTGACACATGGGACCCACAGCAGCTGAACTCCTAGAAAGAGCACAGGTGTCTACCAGGGGCTGGGAGGAGGTGGAGGTGTCGGTCAAGGGCAGAAATTTCCAATTAAAAGACAAACAAGGCCCTGGCTGGTGTAGCTCAGTGGATTGAGCGCAGGCTGCGAACCAAAGTGTCACAGGTTCGATTCCCAGCCAGGGTACATGCCTGGGTTGCAGGCCATGAGCCCCAGCAACCGCACATTGATGTTTTTCTTTCTCTCTCTATCTCCCTACCTTCCCTCTCTAAAAATAAATAAATAAAATCTTTAAAAAAATTTAATTTTTAAAAAAAGACGAAAAAGTTCTAGGGATCGAACGTATAGCATGCCGACTATAGTTAGCAATCCTGTATCATGCGCTTAAACGCTGCCGAGAGGAGACCTGAAATGTTCCCACCACAAAAAAGAAACAGCCATCAGGTGACGGGAGGGGGGAGTCAGCTAACGCCGTGGTGGGGACCGCTCCGCACGTTACAGGTCCATCAGGTCGACGCTCGGACCCCTTGAACTAGCCCCCTAGTGTGCGTCAGTCCCATCTCAATGAACTGGGGGGAAATTTAAGAAAAAGCAATACGAGGGAGGGTGTGCCCTGTCAGTAGAGTTTATAAAGCCAGAGGACGCCTGTGAGGTGCTCCCGGCAGCAGACCTGCCCTGCGGCGGGGCCCAAGGGAACGCCCGGATACAGTCCTCTCAGATCCAGGAGTCTGGAGAAAGGCGGGATCCAAAGGGATGAAAAGGAAAGGCTTATCCGGCAAAAGTACCTGACCCATTAATTATCCTACCTTGAAAGAATTGCGTTAGATGATTTTTTTTAAGCCACACACCAACTCTTTTTCATTCCAGGTTAAAGACTAAAATATAACAAGAAAAAGAGAAAAACAAAGGGAAAAAAACAACAACAACCTAGCCCATGGACCTGATTTTGCGATAGTAAAAAAAAAAATCTTTCTAAGCAGTGAAAGTGGAGACATGACAGAGGGGAAAAGTCAGCAGCGCTCACTGCATTTAAAATGTACAACATAAACATGTGAAACCTCAGGCCGCCGGAAAGGACGGACAGCACCGAGAAGCCAGCAGCCAGGAAAGATACTCGTCACGTAACAACACCGGTGAACATCATCATACCGTGGTCCTCGCGCTGACTGCTGAGAAAACCGGCAGAACACCGGTGGAACGTGAGCAAAGCAACTCACAACTTCCAAAAGCAGAAGTTCACACGAAAACCCATCTCGTGACATGTGAAAGCATATTGAACCTCACTGGCACTTACAACAAGAAGATACCATTTTCCACATTTTGAATTAGGGGGAAAAAATTCACCCTAATTCAGGGGCGGCCTCTCTGAAACGGCCCCGCAAATGCTGCTGGTGGAGGTTTCAACTCACCGAACGTTTTACAAAACAATCTGAAGGGTCGCCCACCCACTCCATGTGTGAAAAACGTCCTACAAATTCCACTTTGAGACAATTAATCCTGCAAAAACCCATCAAAGATGCGAAGATTTACGCTAGAGTGCCTTTTGCAACATGTTAAGAGAAAACCCAAAAAAAACAATCCAAGTTTTCAGCCAAAATGAAATCATTAGCAAAATTCTAACTTTTTCGTTTGGGAACATTCCACTTTTTTTTTCATTTAGACATTTTAAAAAGTCCTTCCAAAGCACAAACCCTGGTTTATCTCCAAGCAAGGGCAGTCCAGAAGCTCTGGTATCTGCCTTGCAAAGACACCTCGGGGTTTAGGATGGGGGTTTTCTTTAAGAAGCCCCCCCAGGCGTGCAGCCCTGGGGGGGCCTGAACCATCAGCTCCAACCCCCGTTTCCCAAGCTCCTCTCCCACCCAAGGGATTCCATTGGCTGATTCAAAAGACACAGCCAGATCTAAACCGAAGCTCCAATCCCAGCTCAGAACCCTCTGGTGGCCGCTCACAGCCCATAGAAGGAAATCCAAGGGCTCCAGATCCTCAGCCCAGAGTCGCAGCCCGGAGCGATCCGGCCTCTCCCCACTTTCCCATTTCACCCCTCCCACGCCCACCCGGGCTCCAGATCCTCAGCCCAGAGTCGCAGCCCGGAGCGATCTGGCCTCTCCCCACTTTCCCATTTCACCCCTCCCATGCCCACCTGGGCTCCCCCCCACACACACCTGTCCCTAAATGTCAGCCACCACCCAGCAAGCTCAGGAAGCTCGCTGCATCCCCAGCACCCAGCATCGCCGCCACCCCGGAGAAATGCTCAAAGGCTGAGAAACACTCACTCCCGCCCTTCAAGCCCTGCTCCAGGGGCGCCTCCTCACGGAGCCCTCGGTTAGGAGCTGGCCCCTGAGCCAGCGTGTGACACTCTCTACTCTCCACCTGTCTGTCTGCAGCAGGCGGATGGCTCCTTGGCGCTGGGAGCCTCACAAGGCACCTAGCGGGGCTCCATAAACGCTGGGGTCCCCTCCACGCCTGCACCTGGGGCGGCTGTAGGGAGGGTGGTTTGGGGAACTGGGGCGGGGAGGGTCGGCGTTCTGCTGCACAGAGGATGGAGTGCAGGCTGGAGAGTCGTGCACCTGCTCAGAGGGAGGGCACGGGAGAGGCAGGGCTGGGAGGAGGGCTGGGAGAGGCTGACAGCTGGGGTGGGACAGGGAGGGCAGCCCTCGGCAGCCCCCGGCAGCCCCAGCCGGGTCCCCGGGGCGTCCTGTCTGCTTCCAACAGGTTGCTAGCCTGCCCTGCCACTGGAGCCAAACGTATTTCCGACACACATGACACCACTCTGGCAGGTGGCCTTGGAGTGCCCTCCGTGTCCTGCACCTCCGTTTCTCCAGCTGCAAGAGAAGGGCGTGGATGGATGACCTCTAAGCTCTCTCAGGGTGATGTCACTGGAAGTCCAAGAACGACCCAGAAAGGGAGTGAGAGAGTTGGGGGAAGAGAGTGTCCGTCCCCTGTGTCGGAGCTGAAGCCCCATACACACCTCACCCCTTCAGGACGCCCCCGACCTTGCTGCCTGCGCCCCTGGGGTGGCAGCTGTCCTTTGGATGTTCTCAGAAATATGCTCTTAGATCCCTGGCTCTGGGCTTTGGGCTTTGGGACCCTAAGGGGCCCAGAGCTGCTGGGAGCTGAGGGCCACCCCTCCCCACCCAGCCTGAGGACGGCCGGCCTGTGTCACACCCACTGCTGCCCATCTGTCGAGTATCCGTAAGGACGTTGTGACTGACGGAGGCGAACTCCCCTCAAAGCGCTGGCGGTCTCCACACCCTGGGGCCGCTGGGTGGTTTCCCAGCACAAGAACAGCTCGAAGCACGATTTTGCAAGGGATCTGCCACTTTAACTTAATTTAAAGATATTGTTTTGGCTTTAGAAAGCCATCCTTTTGCATCGGACGGCGGACAGAAGGTGAGGTGTGATACAGCAAACAGCAACACACGGAGCGGACCGCAGGGCTTTGGAGGAGACACACAGGTGCTCGGTGGGCTCCCTCCCCACCCCACGGGGCTACGTCTGAATATTTTTACCAAAAACCGCTGGAGAAAAAGCAGTACTGTTATTCGGAAGGTTGGTCATTATTCTCAGCAGCCGTTTTCCCATGAAACTCCCCCATAGCGCGGTCTTTCAGGGGCCCTTTTCGAAGGCAGGTCCCTCACACCGAGCAGAAAGTTGGGGGTCGCGGGGGACCCGAGGTGCTGGGGTGGGGAGGGTGCCAGGCAGTGGGAACGGCGGTGACGGCGGCCTGCCTCGCCCCGAGAGAGCGGCTGTTTTTCTCGGGAAAACAGGTGAGGAGGCGAGACGCCGCAGGGGCCGGTTCAGCTGCCTTTGCGGGCCCGTCTGGCCTCCGCAGGGCACGCCGAGGGCGAACTCGAGGAATTAACAAAAGTGAAAACGCGAAGCCGGTAGAAGCTCATCGCATGCCGGGCTCTGCTCGTGAACCACTCGGCGAGTTGGGGTGGGGGGCAGTTCTCACCCATTTCCTAAACAGGGAAAGTGAGGCCCAGGCGGGTAAGCGCACCCCCCCGAAGTCCCACAACCAGGAGGTGGCTGAGCAGCACTTGAACACACTGCCCCCAGCTCCCTGTCACTCACCTGGCCCTGCTAGACGGAAGGCGCGGAAGAGGCGCAGCAGGTTCCCGGGGGAAGAAAGGGCGGCTGCAAGGCCTGCCCGGCCCCAGGTGCCCGAGGTCGGGCGGCGCGCCGGTGTTGAGAAGGCGCTCCCGCCCGCGCGGCCCTAGGGCGTCCAGGTGCGCCCGGGCTGCAATCGCGGGCGGGCGAGCGGGCGGGTAAGCGCCGCTACAGGGCGCCGGACGCGGACGCGGGGTCGGCGGGGCGGGGGAGGGGGGGAGCGCTACCTGGGTCATGGAAGGGCACCAGCGCGTAGTTGGCGATGGCCCGGCTGTGGTGGCTCAGGCTGCGCTCCAGGATGCGCGAGGCGCCGTCCATCACCTGCATCAGGTCGTCCCACATGGAGCCGGTGACGTCGAAGACGATGGCCAGGGTGGCGTCCCCGGTGGTCGGGGGCAGCTCCGTCCCGGGCGAGCCGGCCGCCGCGGCGGAGACCGCCAGCAGCAGGCGCAGGAGCGGCGCCCGCGGCATCGTGCGGAGCGCGGCCGCCTGCGGTCGGCAGCTGCGGTGGAGGCGCAGGTCGTGGCGAGCGCGACCGTCCGGTGTGCTCCGCGGCTGCAGCGCCGCGCCTCGCTCCGTCGGGCCGCGCCGGTGCGCTCGCGACAGGGGCTCGCGGCGGGGTCTGCCTGCTGGGAGCCCGAGGCGGGTCCTAGAGCCCACCCCGTTCAGGGTCACGGTCCCGCCTCCTCCGCTCCCCCACACCGTGACTCAAACTTTCCCGGCCCCGCGGCTCGCCAGTCCAGACCCGAGGTTAGGGGAGGACGCGGGGCGGACCGCAGTGCGGAGCCGGGGCCGCGGACGTACAGGGACACGCGGGGCGCAACGGACACCTGCGCCTCCGGACGGGCACCCTGCACGGGGGCGGGAGAGGGAGGGGCACGCGCGGCCCCCGGGCGGGAGGCCTGGCCACAGCAGAGGCTGGCTGTGTTCCTCCCTCCACCCAGTTCCCTAAACGCCCCGCCCCGCCCCACGAGGGAACGCCAATGCTTTTTCCCCTCTGCGGGGCTCTGTGCTTCCCAGTTATTGTCATTGTCACTGCTATAATCAAGCACCATCCGTTGAGCACCTACTATGTGCTCACTGCAACTCTACAGGGAGGCACTAACACTAAACCCATTGTACAGATAAGCCAACTGAGGCTTGGTCATTTACAAACGGAGGGTAAGTCGTTTGTCGGCAGTCACTCAGCTGTCGAGTGCTGGGGGTAGGAACAGAAGCCAGGTCTAAAAAGATTCCAAGCCCCTAGCCCCTGCTGCCTCTGGAGTGCTGTAAGCCATTGTCACAGGTCCTCTGATGGCTCCAGAAGATGGGAGATGTCCCTCTGCTGTCTCCCTCACCGGCCCCACGGGCCACGCGAGAAGGTCCTGGGACACACGTGAGGCGCTGCTGGTGCGTCTGGGCTCTGCTCGGCCATCCCCTCCCTAACGGGGCGCCCTCCTGCCGCCACTGCCCCCCTCAGGCTGCACTCCTGTGCTTCCTTTGGCCACAGGCCTCGCGCCCCGCTGGCTGGGGCTGTGTCTTGGTCCTGGTCCCCTCCCCCCATCAGTCCCCAGGTCCCAGCCCAGCTCCCTGGCACCTGGTGGGGACTTCACCCAATGCTGCCTGAGCAAAGAAGAGAAGCTTCTGTGGGCCTGCTGGTTGTGACAGCCACGGGGGGAGGGGCAGTTGTCCCCTGCTTCCTCAGCCCCTCCTCCGAGAAGGGCAGGCTCCCGGGACAGGTGCAGGCAGCCCCTCAGACTTGGCTGAGGGCTCCAGGTCTGTGATGGGGGGGTGAACGGGGTCTTCTCCAGCCCTTCCGCTCCCAGCCCCAACCAGGAAGGCCCCCACCCCATACCTCCTGCCTCCACTTTCACCTCAGCTCACAGGCCGCCTCTGGGGCGGCTCCAGCACCTTGCCCTGGGACCCTCACCCAGTCTAGCACTCATCCCTGTCCTCACGGTGACCAACCCTGAGCTCTGGGGCAGCAGGGACCCGGTGCCTGGCGTACGGTAGGCGCCCAAGGAAGGCATGCACATAAACGGGTCAGCGGGTGTCAGAGGGGCCCGGTAGCGTTGGGCAGCGGTGGCCGCGCACACCCTCAGGGACTCTGTTCCAGATCAGGGCTGGGGTCTGGCGGGAGTACTGTCCCTGGAGCCGCCTGCTTCACGGGTTACGGGGGGGAGCCAAGCGCCCAGACCCAGGTGAGAGCAGGACTCACAGCCAAGCCCACGGGAGGTTGAGTCACCTGTACTTCTGGACACTGGCTCTTTAAATCTCCCTGGGTTAAGGCGAAGATTGGCCCCGGGACCTGGGCAGGGCTGGGCCAGCTGTTGGCCAGAGAAGAGAGGCCCCAGCTGTGGGAGGCAGAGGCGAAGAGGAGCCAGGAACCGGGCAGGGCTCACAGACAGAGACACAGGAGGCCCAGTACAGGAGACCTCTGGGGGCAGATGCGTCCGTCAGTCATTCACTCCACGGACACTGGCTGGGCCTAGGCTGGGTGTCAGGCACTCGGCTAGGCACTGGTGGGGGGCGGGGACATGCAGATGTGCAAGACGTGCTTTCCACCCTGGGGAGACGAGACCCGTAAACAAATAATTCCGAGGCAATGACCTAAGTGCTAATAGAGGAATTACCAAGTGCTCTGGGAGCCCAAAGGAAGGAGCGTCTGGGCCTGAGGGGTCAGAGGAGGCCGAGGAACAAGCCTGAGAAGAGTTTGAGAACAAGAGGGAAGGGCATTTGAGGAGCAGGAACAGCATGTGCAAAGGCAGGAAGACAGGAGTGACCTCCTGCTCGCCCAGGGAGACTGCTGGGGGAGGGGGGGCAGAGCAGAGGACAGAGCCCAGATCTTGAAGGACCTTAAGTGTCTGATGAGGGGTGTGGGGTCTCTCCACAGGCAGTGAGGAGCTGGTGTAGAATGTGCAGGAGGGGCGGGGGACAGGGGTCGGCAAGCCACCTCATCCAATTTGCATTGCAGAAAGGTCCCAGCAGCAGAAGTTCAAAGGGCAGATCTTGTAGATGCCAGGAAGACACACACCTACTCCCTCAGGACACAGGAACAGAGCTGGCCCCAAGAAGGGCGAGGTGACTGACCCCAAGGGCAAGTGGGTCATGCGTTTGAGTCCTGAAACAGCCTTGTGACCCAGCACGAGGGCCTCCCCTCCCTTGCCCTTTGTTTCCCCACTTGCAAAATGACCTGAGATGCATGGGGCTAACCAGACACCCCCCATGGTTCTTGCAGCCCCAGCAGGCTGGAACCGTCACTGGGGCCCCTTGGAGACACAGGCGGTGTGGGAGAGACCCTCTGAACTCATCAGGGCAAAGCCTCCTCCAGTTGCCATGGAAGGGAGGCTGGAGGGGGAGCACCACCTCCCACCCAGGTGGCCAGAGGCGCTGCCCCAAGCACAGGCCTCTCTGGAGGCTCGGGGCTTCCCGGAACGTGACCGTGGTAGCGCTGGGCGTGAGCACAGAGGCCCAGAGGAAACGCCACCAGACCTCATCAATCAGCTCCGTCTCACCACCTCGACTCTCCAGGCCCCCCGGGAGCCCACACTTTGAACGCAAAACAACCCATGTTTTTCCTCCTGTTCCCAGAAGGATGGTCTCCGTGGAGTCGTTTGCTTCCTCTCATGCCGCGGGGTTTGCCGTGGAGAGCGCGTGGGCTGCATGTGCATTATCGCTCACGCCACCGCTCTGGGCCCGGGCTTAGAGATCCGGGCCTGTCCGCCCTATCTACACCGGGGATCCGAGGCCAGCGGAGGGGCTGGGTCAGAAGCCAGCACTTGGCGGGCCAAAGAACCGCGGCCTCTCCCTACCAGTGGGCCTTTCTTAGGCTTCTGCAGGTCCCACCTCCTAAATACACCCTGGTCTCAGCCACCTCAGACCCTCTGAGACTCAGTCACCCCCTCCCACTGGGCCCCGCCCGGCCCTCTGCCTGAGGGAGTAGGTGTGTGTTTACTCCCTTCCTCTGAAGGCTCACAAACACTGATGGTGGAGATCGGCCGCCCAGGCCTCACTGAGCGCCCGCCATGCCGAACAGCGAACCTTTCTCAGCAGATCCCCACCGACAACCGCTTCGCGCAATATTCACTCTTCGCATGGCAGACGAGGAAACTGAGGCAGAGGGGGGCAGTCCTGTGTCCAGGCCGGACTTTACTTACGCACCTGCCTGTCCTCAGAGCCTGTAATCCCGTCCACCCCTCCACGCCGCCTCGGCCACACGCTGTCGGGGTGCTGGGTGCAGGGTTCCCAGCTGCAGAACTCCCAGAACAAATGTGGAGCTCGGGGAGCAGTAACTCAGGCGGGGCTGGGACTCAAGTTTCAGACATGTAGCGCCTTTGAAGCGCTGAGCGCTCAGCTCCCGCCCACGTTTAACCAAACCGCCGGGGCCGAATGAGAGGAGAGGGAAACCACCGCGCAGGTCGCAGGTGAGTCCGCCCCTCGGTCTACGTGCGCGCAGACTGAGCACCTGAGACGTAGAAAGAGTCGTCTAGCAGCCTCCCTTCTCTTCTCCAGGAAGGAAGTAAAAAATTAAGTGAGGGCCCTGGAGGCCAGGACTAGCAGGGAGTCAAAGCAGCGGACAAACAACTTGAGAAGGAGCTACTGAGGAGGAGGAGGAGGGGGAGCCAGGAAGTTCCACTCAGCGCCGCTGCGGGAGCGCCTGGGAGCAGCCAGGCACGCGAGTGATTTACTGCTGAGTTCGATCCTCCCACGACGGGACCAGGCTCCAAATCACATGCACCACGAGGAATGGCCGAGACCGTCCCAAGAAATATTGGAGCGGCCCGAGGGACACAGGAACTGCCGCCCATCCCCATGTTCTCAAAAACAAACAATCCAACAGAGCCGGCAGCTCGGACTCGCTCTCCACCGCCCAGACCCAGACCCCGCCCATCGGCCTGACGGAGCACGCCCGTGCGTCACTGAGCCCCGGAGCCAGTATCACGTCCGCAGGTGGCTGCGGCTCGCCCTGCTATATAGTAGTAGTAAGCTTGTTGTCGTTTATGACCACGGTGTCACCCGCACCATTGTCACCGGCGGCTGGAAAGAATGTCCAGAATAAGTTGAGGTTTACTTGTCTGTGCCTTTTATTCTCTCTCGTGTAATTCCATTGAATTGCTTTGTGCCTTTTGGCTCAAAGACCCCGTTGGTTTCTCATCCTAAAGGCTTCCCCACCTGCTTCCTGGGGAGCCCGGCTTCGCCCCAACTTTCGGGATCAGGTGTCCATTCGTCTTCCATGCATCTTTAGGGGGGGCCCGCTTTGCTGTCTCCAAGGGCAGTCCCGACGGGCCAGGCTACCCCAGTGGGCTGGGACGGGGTGTCCAATGCAGGCCTGGCCGACGGGGCGGGGCGGGGCGGGGCGTGCGCTGGCGTTCTCCGGAAGTGACGCAAGAGAACAGAGGCCGAGGACGCGCACAGCCCCCGCCGGAAGTCTCACTCTGAAGCAGCAGTGCTCACAACAGCCTGGCACAGGCAAAAGGCAAGAGGGACGGGCCAGTGGAGCAGGAAAGACGGTCCGGGACCGGAAACGGGCGCCACGGGGAAGGGGACGTCTTTTCAGCCGATGGTGCTGGAGCAGCTGGTTACCTTTATGGAGAAGCAATGAGCCCGGATCCCTGCCTCACGCCACACACAAAACCAGCTGGCGACGATTCACGGGCCTAAGTGGGGCAGCTACGCTGTAAAGCTCCTTGAAAAACAGGCACCAGGGAGAAAGCGCCCTCGTTCCTCCACCGGACGCACCTGCCCGGGTCCCTGGGACTCTGCACCCTGCAACCACGGAGGAAGCCAGTCCGAGGGGCAGAGAAAGTGGGAGGGAAGAGGGTCTCAGAGCCCCCATGGGTAGCTTTCTCTTCTCGCGCGACGACGCATCTCCCTCCAGAGTTAAGCCGGGGGCGTGGCATTATCTGTCGGTCGCAGCCAAACGTGTTCCCTCGGAGACGCGCCTGTCCTTCTGTTTGTCCGTCACGGGGTGTACGGTCTGACACGCTGATTTCTCCTCGGGCAGCAGACGAAAAGTCAGGCATACTCCTTTTCACGAGTCGTTTAAGGGACTATCAGACAATTTTTCTCCACCTGGATTTCTTCTTACGTGTGGACTTTGGAATGAAACCCCCTGGGGGAGGGGCTGAGGCACCCTGAGGGGAGAGCTGTGATGGTCCGCGGCAGGGAGTGGCCCCCCGAGGAACACTCGTCTCCGTCTCATTCATCCCCAAGCCCCAGCAGAGCACCTGGCACATAGTAGGGCCTCAGTAAATGAGGGTGAATAGAACGAGAGAATCCCGGACCCCGTCATTCGCTGTCTTATAGGTTTCACAGTCGGTGCAACTAAAGTACAACAGGCTGCAGCTTCATTTACATTCTCCTGTCACCCGAACTCTGACCCCGGTGTTTGAAGGTCGTGGTCAGGGTTGGACAGTCTTGGCCCTGGGGACAGAGTCATTAAAGCCAACCATTCTGCCCTGGCTGGCATAGCTCAGTGGATTGAGCTCGGGCTGCGAACCAAAGCATCACAGGTTCGATTCCCACTCAGGGCACATGCCTGGGTTGCAGGCCACGGCCCCCAGCAACCGCACATTGATGTTTCTCTCTCTCTCTTTCTCCCTCCCTTCCCTCTCTGAAAATAAATAAATAAAAATCTTAAAAAAAAAGAGCCAACGATTCTGTAAGGCCATCCCATCCCCAAATCAGGACTCCTCCTGTGGCTGCTCTGGTCCCCCTCCCACTGGGCACCACCTCCTCCGAGCTGGGCAGCAGAGGCGCAGGCATTCGCCGCAGGAGCCCTGCAGCGTAGCACTTGGCGTGGATGTGGCGCCCCAGCCCTTTCCCATCAGAATGTCAGCCTGGGCTGTTCGGCAGGCTGGCTCTTGTCGACAAAAGACTCTGAGAGGCTGTCTCCAAGGTCGTGGAAGTGATGCGTGACGGCCAAGAAAAATCACTGCCAAGCATCTGAAGACGCCAGGCCAGGCAGAGCAGGACAGTGGGCGCGGATGACGGGACAGCGGCTGGGAATGCCCGCGTGGCCCAGCAATCCACTCCCAGGCATGCGCCCCACAGAACCGCAAACAGACCTCCAGGCAGAGACTGCACCCCAGGGTTGCAGCAGTGTCGTCCCCCACAGCCAGAAGGCGGGGACGGCACCCTGCCCCGTGCCCACCGCGGATGGATGGGTGAATGACAGGTGGTCTGCACATGCAAAGGGACAGTGTTCAGCCATCGAAAGGAACGACACATGCTCCCACCTGGGTGACACCTGGAAATGTCACAGTAAGTGAAAGAGGCAGACAAGAAAATGCCACATAAACGGGATGTGCGAAGACCCGGAATACGAACCAGGCAAGTCCATGGAGACAGAAAGCAAATCGTGGCGCCCCCGGGCTGCGGGGTAGGACGGAGCGGGAGCGACAGCTCTGGGGGCATGGGGTTCTCTTTTGGGGTGATACAGATGTTCTGGAACCAGACAGTGGGGATGGCTGCCTGACCTTGTGTGCGCACTAAATGTCACTGCATTGCACACTTGAAAACAATGTAACCAGTGGGTTCTGTGTCGTGTGGATTTCACTACAATTACACAGAAAAAGGCAGGGTGTGGCTGTCCGGGGAGGGCGGCGGAAAATCAGAGTAAGGCATTCCCAACGGCCAGGGGACCGGGGAGGCCAGCCCGGAACTCTCTGCCTCTGAGTGAGGCTGAGCCCAGCCCCTGCAGTGGGGGTGATGGACTCCCCCACCCCCTGCACTCCCAACCCCTCTCTCCTTTTACTTCCTGCCAATTCAACTTCTCCTCTGGAAACCTCCACTGCAGGGTCCAGTGTCACTCACATGATGTCAATCAGGAGAACAGATGGAGCACCACAACAGCACTGTGACAGCTGACCTTTGATTGAAGCGGAGAACAGCACAGGGAAATTACATTAAAGACGTTTAAATTAATGGTGCCTGGAGCTGCTTCTCAAGGAACCTTGTTCGGAAACTCCGAGGGAGAGAAATGATGCCCCTCCGCCCAGACAGGGGGCCATGACCTTCGCAGGGAGAGGGGCTGTTTGCCAAGTGCTGAGATTGATGGGGTGGGCTGCATGGCAAGAGGAGGTCTGATCACTTCTCCTTTGACATTTAATAAAAACAGGCCCACGTCGCAGAAACAAAAGCCCCGGGAACCAAGTGGTTCGTGGTCGCTGTGCAAACTGTTCAACATGTACCCTGTAGGGTTGGCCACCCAAAATGCTAAAATGCCAGTTCCTGGACTTTCTCGCCTCCCTTGCAGCCAAAGTGTAGGTGTGTCATGGGCTCTGTCCACCAAATACACTGGTGTGGGCCTTTGGGTCCAGACAAAAAAGAAGCTGGAGGCCCCTGGGTGGCAGTGGCAGGAAGATCAAGTTCCCGGCAGGGCAGGGGTAGCGGTACCAGCCACAGCCTCTAGGGGTCAGACTCGGGCTGAGACGGAAGCCCCAAGCAGAATTGTCTAGGTCAGTGAGAGCGCCCAGTTGTGCTGCTTGAGCCAGCAAGTTATCCTCTGCTGCCCAGGGGAGAGAGCGCTGCTCCATTCCTTCTGGGGAAGGGCCCCAGCAGACTTCCCCCAACCAAAGAGTGGTCGCGAGGCCCAGGCTGAACTAAACGTACAGTCCAGTTTCTCCAGCTACAGTGATTGGTCTAGAGATGGTCACGTGTTCCCAGCAGAGCCAATCAGCATCCTTCCCTGGGATATTTCCACCGGCAAAGAGTCTCCGTTGCTCCTGGGGTGGGGTTCTAAGGGGATGACTGGGGGCTGCCCGCAGGCCGGCCCCCACCCCCAGGGGGGAGGCCCTCCGCAGTAGGGCGGAAGGAAGCCCACAGAGGTGAGGAGCGGAGAGCAAAAGAGAGAAGCCTGGCACCCTTTGAGTCCCTGCTCCCCCCATACTTTCTGGGCTGCAATTCTGTGAATTGATCATTCCTCTTTTCTTGCTTAGGCTCATTGGGGTTGGGTTTCCACCACTTAAACAAAAGTCCTAAATATTGAAGGTGGAGAAATGTCGCTTGATTCAGGAAGTGGCTTTTTCATGAGACTTTTTCTTGAGATGGCAACTGACTTACAGGGAAAGGGGTCAAAATCCCTGAACCTCGAAACGGCATCGGCAGAACAGGCCATAGCAGTCAGCAAATGTGTATGGAGTGTCCTCCTAACGCCAGGCACTTCCGCTCTATGTGAAATGATCTGGCATCCAGCAAGCACTCAATAATTGCTGGGTACAACAAGCTATGATCATCTCAGCCCTACTATCTTCTTCCCATTTACGGTTCGGGGATTGGGGAAGGGGAGGGATGGGCGAAGGCGGGTTTAGGGTTAGGGATAGGTTGTTTCCCCACTGTTTCCGAACATCTCCAATTAAGGTCCCACCGTGGGCGGGTCCTCCCAGCTCTGTGAACTTGTTAAATAAAGGGAAAGACATATCTGTTGATTATAACCAGAAAACTGTGCTCACCGAGGGAGCTGATGAGCTGCTCTTGGAGAAAACAATCTACTTCAAATACAGGACTTTCCAAAGCAAGGAGTTCCCCGAAGTCCACTAGGAATGGTTTTTGCCAAGCCTCTCCCGCTGGCAGGAAAACAGGGTCCTGCACCTTCCGGGGCTGGAACGAGAGAAAACCTGCTCCGCCAGCTCCTGCAGGGCGTCCCCCAAACCGACACACTGCACACGGCAGCTTGGCCTCTGTCCGACCCTCAGGCCCGGCTGGGCAAGACCTCCCAGACGAGAGAAACACAAGGGTGACTCGGACGCATCAGCGTCAAGTCGGTCCTCACTCCAGGGGCGTTGGCAAGGGGAGACCACACCTCACGGGACCCCGCTCCACTTCCCACGAGTCCCTTTCAACACGTGGGAGCCTCTGACCCTCACGGCCCCTCTCCATGCCTCGCTTCCTCCTCCTCACTCCAGCTCTCCTCTCCTCGCCCTTCCAAAGCGATTCATTTCTCCTTCCAGCAGCAGTGAGCCCATTTGAAATGCTAAGTTCAAAGCCCTGGCTGGTGTAGCTCAGTGCATTGAGTGCGGGCTGTGAACCAAAGCATCGCAGGTTCGATTCCCACTCAGGGCACATGCCTGGGTTGCAGGCCACGGCCCCCAGCAACCGCACATTGATGTTTCTCTTTCTCCCTCCCTTCCCTCTCTAAAAATAAATAAATAAAAATCTTTTTAAAAATTTTTAAAAATGCTACGTTCAGGCCCACGTGGGTTTGGATGTACACAGGCGATGTCTGAAACTCAGCTGTTGACCATGAACTCCCCTCAGGGAGCAGGGGGACAAACTGGGGTGCGTCTGCCACCCAACACGGTGCCAACAAGACACCAACACGGCGGTGAGGATCCACCTCTTGGTGACAAGCCACTGTGTCCTTCCTGACAGTTTGTCCCCTACTTAACCAACACCTACAGAATGGTGACTCAACTTCTCTCAGTCACTGGAGGGATTAGCTGATGGAAAACCAGCAAGGATACCGCCCCCCACCACCGGTCCCTGACCTACCTTTATGGAACATTCCACACAGCGATGTCAGGGTACACATTCTTTTCTATCGCAACCGGGACAGTCACCAAGACAGGCCCTATCTGGGTCGCAGTACACCTTAACAAGTTGACAAGGATTAAAACATACCACGTATGCTCTGTGACCATGGCGGAATTAAACTGGAAATCACTAAGGAAAATGAAAAGATGACGTATCACAATATCTGGGATGAAGGTAAAATGGTGCTTAGGGGACAGTTTCCAGCATTAAGTGCTCATGTTGGGCAAGAAGAAAGGTCTCAGATCAATAATCGAGGCCTCTCCGTTAAGAAACCAGACAAAGCCCCTGAGTGGAGTAGCTCAGCTGGTTGGGCATCATACCACCAAGTGAAGGGTCCTCAGAAGGGTGTTTCTTCCCCTCTCTTTCTCCCCTCCCCTTGCTCTAAAAATAAATAGAATCTTTTTTTAAATAAGTGACTCTTCCCTGCCCTCCCTTACACTCTGAACAATGCTGTTTTATTCTTCATCACATGTGGTACCTGTAAGATCCACTAATGCCAGGGAAAGGCCACCGTTTCCAAGGCGGGACTTTGAGGAGACCGCGATGAGCCCTGGTCCCCCTGTCCCCAGGCAAGGTCCCGGGTCTGATGCGAGGCTGGCCTGCCAGTACCCTCGCTTGTTTTCCCAGGGAAACCCCACCGGGCCTGGTCTCCGGGCCCCGCCCCGCCTCTAGGTCTGGAGTCCTGCAGCCAAAGCCAGCCCTCCCCCAGGGGTCCTCGCCACAGGGCCCCTGGTGCCTCTGAGCCCATGGAAGAGGGGACAGAGCGAGAAGGGGTGACGCAGGGAGCACGTCGCACGGTGCAGGGTTTTACCAAACCGCTTTGGCAAACACTGAGAGTTTACACGGAGCATTCGTAGGCAGCGCCTGGCCATTTAGAATGACCCGGCGGATCCCTCGGTATAGGAGGTCGAATATAAATTTGGCTGTTGACAAAGAGACCCAGGATGGGTTAAGCAAGTTAGAGGTGTGCATCTCTCCCTCCTAACGGTACCACTGTAAACGGTCCAGGGCTCAGAGACCCAGGTTACAGGAAGGCTTCTTTCCCAGTTGTTGGTCCTGTCGCTCTCGCCCCATTGGTCAGGATGGAGTCACATGACAGCACTCAGCTGCAAGGGAGGCTGGGAAATGTAGTCCTTTATTCCGCACAGCCCTGTGCACAGCTTAAAAACGGGTCAACAGATGGCGAGGCAGAAGGCCCTACCATACCTATGCGAGCTCACTTTTCCTAAACGCTGGCGACCTTCAAACCCCCTTGCATGCCACCCCGATGAGAGTCCTCCTGATCAGGAGCCCTGGAGGATATAAAGTTCCTGTCCCTGGATGTGACCTGGGCACTCTCACCGTAGGACATGTCCCAGGGGAAGGCAGGCTGCAGGGGCCCCACGCCAGGAAGACAGCAGGGCAGGGGTCCACATCTCACTCCCCACCCCCTGTCCCTACCCCTGACTCATCTCTTTTTCTTCCCTCTGCGTCTCGGGATGCCCAAGCCAAGCTCTGGGGAGTAACATTTAGGGAGATACTTTCTAACATTCAAATACGAGTTTGGGGTTAGGGAGGAGGGCAGGGGGACAGAGTGGAAGGCTCACCATGGGGAGAAACAGAGCCATCCCGAGGTTCACCCGCGCTGTCATACCCAGGGAGCAGCGGCCAGCCGGAGCTGCCCCCCCCCCCCCCCCCACCCTTGCTGCACCTCCCCAGCAGAGCAGGCAGCTCAGGTGAGTTGGGGTCTGGGCCTTCACTGGGCCTCACCCTACAGTAAGCTGCCGGGGCAGTCTCACCCAGAGCAAGAGACTATGACAGCCTGTGCCCACAACAGCAGGAAACCTGAACCTCGTCTCCACCCTCTCGAGGCTGAGCCACCTTCAGCGACAGCAAACGCCCCCTCTGAGCTCAGCGTACACAGGAGTCAGCGGCCCAACTCCCCCCGCTCGGGCTCTTTGAGCCAGACCTGGGTCTTCCCAGCGAGAGGTGTCCCTGAAGACACGTTTCGTTTGAATGCCTCCTTCAGCTAGAGTGGTGTGTGCATGCAAATTACCTCCAATCTCCACCTCGGGGACAGTGCCTTAGTACTTGAAATATCCTAGTAGGGAATCCACTCTCCAGAAGGGTTCACATTAGATTTTAAATATACACTGTTATTAAAATCTACACCACAGAGTCTTTTCATGAGCAAAAGGATGTTAGAAATTATTTTGCACAAGAGAAGTATGAGGTGATCATAGTCTTCGCACCAACAGGCAAGAGAGCTCAGCCGCCTGAGGCCTTCAGAGCAGCGCCCTGGCTCAGGGCCCTGGGGGTCCTGGTCCCCCACTCCTGGGGGGGTTTACAGATATAGGTGTATGATTGTGTCTGCACCTGCTCGTTAGTAAATATTTGGACATTTGTCAGAGTCAGATCTGCCTCTCCTCTTTTTTTTTTTTTCTGCAAGATAGGGGAAGGGAATGAGAAAGAAAATGTAGAAACACTGGTGAGAGAAAAACATCAATTGCTTGCCTCTCCTACACCCCAGAGGACCAAACCTGCAACCCAGGCATGTGCCCTGACCAGGAATTGAACTGGGGACCTTTTGCTTTATGGCACGATGCCCAACCCACTGAGCCACACTGGTCAGCACAAGGTCTGCTTTTGTTGTGACATTTCATTTGGTGGCACAGTTGTTGAGAGGGTTAATGGAGCCATTGCCTGCCTCTGAGTAGGGGTTCCACACTTTTAATCCTCACTCAAGGATATGTTTATTGATTTGAGAGGGGTGGGGGGAGAGAGAGAGGGAGAAACATCAACTGCCTCATGTACGTGCCCTGACCAGGGATCGAACCAGAAACCTTCTGGTGTACAGGACAATGCTCCAACCAACGGAGCCACCCAGCCATTTTTAGCAGAAAACCCTGTTGGTGAGAACACATGCCCAAGGTCAGGTGGCAGAGCCTGGCTGGGAACCAGGTCTGATTCTGGAACCTGTACCGCTAACCACTGTCCCACACTGCCTTCCCACCTTGCCTTCGATTTGCTCCCACGTGTCTCAGCCCTGCCACGGCCAGGCAGGAGGCCGTGGCTGCTGCAGCCCCAAGCGGAAGGGACGCCGGGCCCTCCAGCTTTGTCTCGCAGGTGGAGCTGGTCTGACAATTCCTTTCACAAAACCAGCTCTGCAGGGTGACCCATTTCTGCAGGGGGCGGCTGGCTCGTTCTCACGCTGGCTGCTTGACCGCATCAACCTGTACGTTCACACGTCTCTCGAGAGCAGTAACATGTTTCTCACTGGCAGTCATGCACTCGAGGTGACATTGCCTTTATTGTTCTCTGACTGAACGCTTCCTGAGCAAGCTCCGGAAAGCGGGCACCACGCCTCCTCTGAGCCCCCCTCTCCGCAAACGGGCCCAGCACGTGGCAGGGCCCCCACGCATCGAGCTTGGTTACTTGCACTCGGTTACTTGCCTGGTGGGGAAAGAGGAAACCCCACCCAGGTTCCAGGTTCCAGGCCCTGGTTGGAGGGTGGGGGGAAGCATGGCAAAAGGCAGGCTCACAGCTGCCGAATCACGGGGTGCCACTCTGAGAGCTCCCGCCTCCCCTCCCGATGCACCCCTCCACGCGGTGACAAATTTCTGGGTCCTCGGTGCTTGGCCTATCACAGCAGCAAGTCACACGCAGGTGAGTGGATGACTAGCCTGACTCTGGCCAAATGGAGGCAGCACCCGTCTTTAGGACCCAGCGGGGTGTCCTGCAGTGCCTACAGCTCTCCAGGGGTCTACGGCGTGGGCCCCAGACAGTAGCATCTGCAACCCTGGAGGTGAGGCTGGCGACGTGGGTTTGACCAAGCTTCCGGGTGATGCCGGCACACGCGATTTCAGAACCACTGGGCTAGGCCAACTGTTTCCAACCACGTTAAACCTTTAGAAAAGCCCGTCCGAGGCCCTGGAGAGATGAAACAGGCAGGCACGGAGATGCTGGGCGGGACCCAGGGGTGCAGGGCTCACCCTGCTCCACTCCCGGCCTCCTGGAAACGCTCCTCGAAGTGTTCTGGTTGCACCATTACCCTGAAGGCTGCCCCTTTCTTTGCACGTTCCTTCTCTTGGGGAAACTGGGAGGACAACACCAAAAGCGAGGAGAGAAAGGGTGTCACAGGAGGAAGGAGAAACCTCAGACGAAGTGAAAAAGGACAGAAACAGACAAAGCAAAGGCCCACACAAGGGAGGCAAGGACAAGTCAAGAGGCGAGTTTAATTGGTGCGACGTAGACGACATACAGAGGAGCTCGGGGTGGCCTGGGCATGCGGCATGGCGCCTGTCCCCACCCCCACCCCATCCCCCACCCCACCCCACCCCATCCCCCACCCCGGCCCCTGGGCCTCACCCTGCCCCTCCCCCCAGAGACACACACCGGCAGACTCAGACAGGACAGTGCCCCAGAAGGAGGCTCAGAGGGGGCTGGGGAGGCAGACAGAAGACAAGCACAGACCGGAAGCACTGCCTTGTTCCCTCGTTTGGGTAAAAGCTGTCCAAATGCCATCCAAAGTCACCGGCTCCCAGTGGGGGCGCCATGAGGATGCAGACCCCCGTGCTGGCCTTTCAGCTCCGCAAGATGCTTTGGTGATTGCACTCACTTCCGCTCCCACAATGCCCCTGTGAGGTGGGCTGCACAGAAATCCGCTCTTCTGTCTGAGGGATGGGGAAACTGAGTCCCACAGAGCTGAAGCGACTCGCCCAGAGTCCCGGGGAAAGGCCCCGGTCACTGGGTCAGACTGGGAGCGTGTGGCCCCCCCTGGGGCTATGGGCCACACTGCAGAGACTTGCGGGAAATGCAGTGTCTGAGCCTGGGGCCAGGGGGCCACATTGGCCAGTCCTGAGGAGTAGACAGAGCCTACTAGATGCCAAGACAGAGATGGGACCAGCTGTTTATTCAACAAAAGCCTTTTATTCATTCAAAAATCAACCATTGGGTTTATTCTGCAGATATTTAAAAAAAAAATTGGGGGGGGCAAGGCTCCTTGTCAAAGTGCCCTTATGCTAATTCCCTTGTTATCCCTGGGCTCGCCTGGAAGAGGGGCACCTGGAGAACCCTGGGCGGGAGGCCCAGGGCTCAGGGGTGATCGCAGCCCCTTACTCACACCTGCCCACCATCTGCAGCCTCCCACCCCCTGGAATCACCTGTGTTTGGCCGATTGAAGCCCCTCAAATGCCTTTGCAGCTCACCGCCACCAGGGGGCGCGCCCGTATTCTCTTGGATCCCTTAGAAGGGGAAGCTGCGGTGGGAACAGGGAGGGTCCCCACCAGGGCACGGCCTTTCTCCAGGGAGAGGCTGCCTCTCCCAGGGAAACTCCATACTCCAATTTCTCCCCCCCCCAACACACAGAAAGAGACAATGTCCCAGAAAGCACAGGTGCGCCTGTCATCTAGGTCACTGGCTGTCAAAAGCATTTCAGGGAAAGAGAGGGACACAAATGTTTGCCTTGACCTTACCCTCAACCTTGCCTGGTTAAACACTGGGAACTTGTGACGTTCTCCATCAACACAGAGTGGGGGGCAGATGCTGCAAGGAAGGGGCTGGGCCAGCTGCCTGCGGCTGCACCCTGCATCCTGGGCCCCAGAACCTGGTCCCCTGCTGGCCTGGGGTCCCCAGAGAGCAGCATCTCACGGGGCTGGGCCTCGGGTAGAAAAGGGTGCTAGGGAGAGAGGCCCCCAGGCCGCTGTGGGTTCCAAGGTGCCACAGCTGAGAGGTGGTGACAGACCTGTCCCGGCCTGGCAAACTCAGGCACCAATGGCCAGTGTCCAGCACGCTGCCAGGAAGAAGGGTGGCCCTTTGGGCAGCTCTGAGCTGTCTCAGCATGTACCCAGGGCATGCCTGAGGCGTGGGTCCACAGTGCCACCGGCTAAGGCCAAAAGGCGTGCCCCAGGCTCCAAACCAAAAGGCCAAGCCACCACCCGCAAGGCCCTGCCTGCCGACGCTCTGTGGATGTCTGCCAGTCAGTCAACTGAGGCCTCGGCCTGAGGGGCCCACATGCTGAATTAACTGTGGAGGACGCTCAGCCACAGTCCTTCTCCCATGACGCCTCTCCCGGGACAGGCTGTCCATCAGCATCCCCTCTGCTGGACCCGAGCAGCAGCCAAGGCTCAGGCAGAGGCCAGAGAGCCACCTGACCCGGGAAGGGCCCCTCTCTCCTCCCGTCTGACCCCAAGTGGCCAAGTTTGTAGGGTCTCAGGTCAGAGCCAGGTGAAGGAACTGCACAACTTGGAGGTGAGTCCTGGGCCTCCTGGGCCAGTGGCCTGAGCAGAAAGGTGACCGCAGGGGCTGCGAAGAGCCCAGCCTTCAAAGTCACCTGTGAATGTGGACCTGCTGCTCCTGTCCCCACAGGATCTGGGGGGCTTAGGGTGGGGGCATCGTGCAGCCAAAGGGCCTGCACGTGCAAGAAGGGTGGGCGCTCGGGTTCGGGGTGCAGCCCCACCGGCAGAAACCTCTCTCAAAGGGCGTCCTCTGGGGAGGGTCCGTGGTCTGGGGGCTAATCAGCAGGAGAAGCTCCGGCCTCCTGGGAAAGTGCAAAGTGGAGACCAAGGGCAATTCAAAGTGGGAGCGAGGCCAGCGCCGCCAGCTCCGGGGCTGGGAGGCGCAGGGAGGCGACAGGCCGCTGGCTTTGCAGAGTCGCTGCAGGAATTCTAGACTCAGGCCCAAAATAGTCTGGGGGGCTGCTTGTCACCCCAGCCACCTCCTCTGGGTGAGGACCAGTTCTGGGCCAAAAAGACAGCCCGAGAGTCCAGGAGGGGCCAGGAAGCACTGCAGGGAGGGACACGGTGTGTCGTCTGACCCCACACACCACAACCAGCAGCTGCCATGTCCTCCAAGACGTGTGACAAGAGACAGAACAGTGACTCAGACGGTCCCCGTGTCTGCTGGGGTCTGGCACTCACAGCCACAGACCACCGAATCACCACGTGCAGGGAATTCAGACTTAGAATTTTATGATGTCAGAGTGGAGGGGGCATTCCACGTCAGTCAGCCAGGCCCCCCGGCTCTGCCACCGGGCAGCTGGGGCCCGGAGAGGGCAGGGGGCGGCCCACCAACTCAGAGCCACAGCCAGCCTCGGGCTCCCAGCCTGGGGTCCATGGCCGTCTGACTTCCCTGCTGGCAGTGCTGGGGCCGTCCTTTCTGGGGACAAAGCTAACACCCTTCCTATGAGCACAGGTGGGACACGGCCTGGAGGAGCGGCTGCCACCCGGACAGGATGACCGGCACCCTTCTCGCCCCCCTCCCAGCGTGCGGGCCAGGCAGACAAGCAGACAAGCAAGAAGGGAGGGGCTGACGATTTTCCAAACCCACCCGGTCTTCGCAAGCTCACTTCCTCCCTCCTCCCTCCGTACCCACCCCCTGCCTGGCTCCCGGCCCCAGGACGAGCCCCTCCATTCCCTGCGCTGCCACAAACACCAAAGCAGGAGCTGAGAGACGGGAAGATGTCCCCCGTGCATCCTCAGAAAAGATGTCGTAGACCCAGAAGAAGACCCAGGACAGGCAGGGCGTGGACAGGGAGCAGAGGAAAGGGGTGGAAGGAGGGGCATTCCAGGCTGGAGGGAACAGTGCATCAGCCAGTTAAGAAGCCCACCTTTCCCCTCTCCAAACATCAAGCACAGTATCTGGAGGAAAAAAAAAAAAGAAAGTTTTTGGCTTCTTGGCCGCTGCTGGCCACCGTCGTCCCAGGCACGGGGGCAGGCGGGTGAGTACCACCTACACAGACGGTGGACCACGCATCCCTGGAGCTTCGGACACAGAGGCAGCAGCAACAGTTAACGACCAATAAATAACAGGTATCAGTTACATATGTATATAAAAAAACAAAGCTCACTTTCCCCACAAAAAACACAATACTGTTATCAGAGAAAATCGTCATCATCATCACGATTGACCCTCCGGGACGGGCAGGTGGTCGGTGGCTCGAAGGCAGGTCGACATGTAACGTCCACCAGGCAGCCCCGGACACGCGAGCCCACCCGCAGCCAGGCCGTGACTTCCGTGGCCTCTCTGGTGGTGGAAGGACAAAGCAGAGTTCTCCGAGGTCCGCGAGGCCTTCTTCCCATCTGTCAGTCTGAATCTTCTAGAATAGAAGGACGTGGGTTTTTTTTTTCTCAATGTCTGTTTGAAATAAAAAAACAAAAGCACACGCGCGGGGGATCTGGGGGCCGGCTGCTGCCCACGAAGCAGCTGAGTCCTTGGTTTTGCAGAGGGCTGGAGCCTTTTCCGTTTCATGTTGTTTTCTGGACAAGCAGAGGTTGTTGGCAATCGGAGCCAGTGGCTTCAGGCGGCGGGTGGGTGCAGGGCGGGGGGGCGGAGGGGCCTCGCCGTCCGAGGCAGCCCGGCCGGGTGTGGGCGCGGAGAAAGGCTGGGTGGACACAGGAGGGCGGTGTCAGGGCCGAGGCGGCCTTGTGGCACGGGAGGACTCGGGCGGTTCCCAGGCATCTGGAAGACACAAGGAGGCGAGGCAGGCTCGGTGCGGGCTCACAGGGGCGTGCACAGAGCGGCGGAGAGCAGCGAGGGGGCGCACTGGCCTGAAGTCGGAGGTCCTAGCACTGCGCACACCCTCCAACCCACCCAGGTGGCGGCGCTGGGTATTTACCCTTCGGAAGCGCGTGCGCTGTTCCCTACGGTCTCGCCCGCAACAGCGAGATGAAAAGCGGGGAGCAAGCCCAGGGCACGGGGTGGGTAAAGGAGGACGTCGCCACGGGATGAAAACCAGTCTGCAGCCACTAAGAACAAGGTGTGGAATGGCCGAGAAGCACGTGGGAAGGTGTCCAACAGGACCGTCACGAGGAAATGCAAATCGAAACCGCAGGGAGACACTGCGTCCCGCCCACCAGGGGGCGCTGTCGCCAGAAACCGGAAAAACACTAGTGCGGACGGGGGTCGGGGCGGTCAGAGCCCTGCCCAGCGCTGCTGGGCGCGGGGAAGCTGCAGCCTCCGGGGAAGCCGGTTTGGCAGCCGCTCAGAAAGTTAAACAGAGCTACCGCACACCCAGCCACTCCACCCCGCGGCATCCACCCGAAGGAGTGGAAAATAGGGCCTCAGACGAATCCGTGCCACCCATCTTCCCAGCAGCGCTGTGCACAACGGCCGGAAGGCGGGAGCGACCCGCCCTCCCCCGAGGGTGCCCACCCGAGGGTGAAGGATGAAAACGCCGTGGCCCGTCCGCACACGCAATATCACTCAGCTGCAGAAACACATGAAACACCGGCACCCGCGCCCCGTGAAGAACCGCGAGAGCATCACGCTGAGTGAAAAGAGCTAGACGCAAGTGGGCTTTTTATATGAAATTTCCAGAAGAGGCAAATCTACAGAGACGGAAAACGGATCAGCATTGGCCAAGGGCCCAGGGGGCGGGGGGATGGGGAGAAAGGCGGGCGGGGGGGGGGGGCGTGGTGCTGCAGCGCTGCGAACATTCGAGAACGGGCCGGAGGCGGGGCTTGCACAGCTCTGAGAATGTGCTCAGTGCCCTCGGGTTGCTCTCTTTAGGAGGGTTAATTATGTTTTGAGGTTACTTCATTAGGATTAAAAGGCCGTGGTAGGATTATATAATTTCTGTAAACTGTTTATAACTTCTTTTAAAATTATTTTTATGTTTCTATTTTTATTTTTTAATTGTATTTTTTTCCATGACTAATTATCCCCCCCAACCCTCTTCCACCTCTACCCACGTCCCTCTAAAATGGTTACTGTTACATCACGGGAATTTTACATCAATAAATTAAGAAAAGGGAAGCAATGGGGGGGACAGTCTGTTAGCGTCTGCGCTACCCACAGACTCTTCCTGTAACCTGCTCCGCGTCCGCGTTAACCTTCCTGTCGCTGTCCCCTCCCCCACACTGGGCAGGTGTCGGCGTCTAACCCGGAGCGGGCCACTCTCCTGACTTACGGGAGCTGACCTGACAGCAGTCTCCGGGCCAGCCAGGAGCCATGCGCAGGTGGCCCTGGAGGAGTCAGAAGGCCCCGCAGGACCCAAGTTCCGGTGGCCACCTGGCTCAAGGGCAACAGGCGAGAGAGGACCAGAGCAGCTGCCCGGAGGGAGGACAGGGCGCCCCCAGGGAGCGTCCCAGGGCCTCGCAGGCCTCCAGCGCCCCCTGCCGACCCCCGGCGGCGTGGCTGAGTTTCCAGCCACATTCTTCACCGGCGCCGTGATCTGTGAGCCGGGGAGACGTGCTATTGCATGCCGCACGCAGGACGAAGCTCAGTGAATGCATTTAAATCCAGAATATAAATATATATTTTTAAACTTCACTGGCCACCTCTAAAGGATGTTAGAAATCCAACTCATTTGGAAAACTGGTAAAAGAGAAAGAATCAAGACTGCCTCCTGCCTTTCCGATGAAAAACTAGGACTCGGGCTTAGCAAACAGTTAATACGGGGAAGTTTGCCTTTGTAGGAGAGATGCTGCTGCTAGCAAGGACGAAGGGAAGGCTGCATAGGGCGCCGCCATTTTGAACCCCCTGTAAATGAATGAATGAATGAATGAATGGCAGAGAAGACCATCAGGGGTGCCGCCTGGTGGACACACACGACCCCACCCACGCAGTGTTCTCGCCACAAATGGATCACACTGAATGCCCAGTAGGTCTAACAGCCCATTTCCAGGAAGAACGGAGAACAGAGGGTTGGGTTAACACCACCACAGGGCGCAACCAGCAAAGCCCACACCGCAGAAGCTCGACAGAATGTGTCTCTGGGCAAAATAGCAAGAAAAAAAAAAGGAAGAGAGCATCTTATAGATGAAAATAAACATAGCAGGTGGACTTTATCCAGATGCTGATTCCAATAAACAAAGTGAAAAAAAAATGGGGAGGTAACAAGAAGCTGGAACACCCCAGCCCAAGACTGCCAAATGTTAAGGACTTAACATGGATTTTTTTTTTTGTATTATAGATTGTTTCAAGAACCGTTCCTTTAGAACACATTTGGAAATATTTATGTATGAAATAATATGGTGTCTCAAATTTGCTTCAAAATACCCAGCGTGGGGGTGTGTGTGTGGGAGGGCAGAGATGGTGCAAGATTTGGCTGTGAGTTGGTGATTCTGAAGCCGGGTGATGGGTACACGGCGTTACACTATTCTCCCTACCACTGTGCGTGAAAGCTTCCAGAACAAAGCAGCTCTTCCATCCGCCCCCAAATTTTCCACAACTGAAGGGTGCCACACCACAGGACCAGTTCAGTGATGGTGCAGCTCATTTCTAACGCAGCTGTGATATGCGCGGCTATTAAAAAGGAGAGTCTCAAACAACCTTTGCCCATGCGGAAGACACGTCTGATCTCAGCCCCCGAATAATTCAGTGAATTCTATAATGGTAATTTATCCAGGAATTATGAGACGTCGGGAATCTCGGAAGGCAAATAAATCACAAAGATGATAGAATGCAAATTAGATGTAATTACTATCTAGTAGGTTCTGGAAAAGCCTTCGGAGAAAGGAGGGGGGGGCGATGGGGAAGAGCTATAGAAAGCTGGGTCTTGTCACTCTGAAAAGCTTGTCATGGCCATGAAGTGACACCTTCTTGGTCGACCTGTTGCTGCTGAGGGCAAGACACACGTCTCCACAAATCGTGTGGACTCTAAAGTTTATACAGAAATGCAGATAGCCAAGAGCAGCCAAGGCGTTCTTGAAAGGAAGTGGTGGCCGTCACCTCCCAGATGAGGTTATAAAAAGACTGCGGCTTTCACCTTGGGTTCGCTCTCTCCCTCCCTCCCTCCCTCCTCCCTGGGAAGCTCACCCTGAGAAAGGCCACCAGCCAGGGTGTCGGGCCACCCTGTGCCGCAGTCCACAGGGCGGGGGACCGAGGCCGCCAAACCGAACGAGGGAGCGAGGGAGTGGGTCAGCCCGGCCCAGCCTTCAGGTCAAACTGCATCCCTGCCCACAGCTGATGATCAGCCCCGTGTACCTGAGAGTGGGCGGGGAGGGGGGTGTTCCTGGGGCAGGGGACTTTCAGTGCCAAATCTGGGACAGTCCTAGGCAAACTGGGCTGGTCGGTCACCCTGACAATGGCTTCACAGCACGCACATGCGAGACCCTGAACCACGGCTGACTTGAGGTTACACAGCGTGAGGTCACACAGGTAACTGAGCCGGCACTTCGCCAAAGGGGACGTCAAAATGGACAACGCCCCTATGACAGGTGCCCAACGTCCGTGCGCACCAGAGAAATGCAAATTAAAGTCACACCCACCAAAACGGCTAAAACGGAAGAGACACAGAACGCGCAGTGTCGGCGAGCAGGCGCAGTGACCAGAACACATGCTCACCGCGGGCGGGAGTGGGATACCGTCCGACCGCGCCGGGAAACTCTCCGCTCACGTCTACTCCAGCTCAGTGAACACACATCCCACGTCCTAGCACCTCTGCCCTCAGATCAATTCCGAGAGAGCGACCCGTGTGTCCACAGAAGGTGTGCCCAAGAGAGTTCACAGCGGGGCAGAACCTCCGGGGGGTCCTGCACTCCCCTCCCCCAGCCAACAGGGGGCACTGTAACAGGGAAAGACGGGGCGGAGGCAGGAGAGGACGAGGAAGAGAAGAGGAAGAAATGAGGAAGGCAGCTCTCCGCCAGCAGCAGAGGCCCCGCAGTGGGCGCACTGTCCTTCTGCGCCTGCTGCAGATCTGACTGCGAGGCACGAGAAACTGCATCTGAGCTACGGATCAAGAGGGCTGGGGCTCGCCTGGCCCCCCCGGAGAAGGGATGAGCCACGGCTGCTCTCCCCGGCCCGTCCTGGCTGAGACCTGATGGTCTGAGTGGGTTCAGCCTAGGGAAACTTCTCTTCCAGCAAAGCCTCAGGCCGAATCTGGGCACATCAAAGGGACAGAGCAGGGGGGCTCTGGCTGACCTGAAGGCCCTGCTTTCACCAGCTGTGCCCACCCCGGGCAGACCCCACGTTGGGCAGGTACTTATCTGTCGACCCTAGGTGTCCCGTGGTTGGGGTCCCTCCCCTCCCCTCTCCCGCTCCCGGCCCGGGGGACCCCTGGGCTCACCCCAGCTCTGGGCCTGGACTATACCAGCCCGTCGTAGAGGGACAGCGCCTGGACGATGGAGGGGTCTGCCTTGGAGCCCTCCTGGAACTCCTGCAGCGTCAGCTTCCCGTCGGCGTTCTGCAAGCAGAGAGAGGCGGCGTCAGGCAGAGGGACGCCCAGCTTCCCAGGACAGGCGTCTCCGGCCCGGACCCTGGCCCAGGGCTGGTCCCAAGGGGGCTCCCGAAGTCAGGTCCAGAGCAAGGTGGCACGCCTCACTAGGCCAGAAAAGTCAGGCGTCACACAGGCCAGGCACTTCCTGGCTGGATGACCTGGGCGAGTGACCCTCCCCCTCTGCGGGTCCATTTCCTGCTCTGGGGACCGGAGATGACCGCATGGCCTCCTTGGGGCATGGGGGTGGGCGCTGCATGAGCCTGAGCTGTGTAAAGTGCTTGGGAGGTGCCCCGCAACCCCGCCGTTGTCCTCGTCACCGCTGTGACTCCCTAAAGGGCAGTCGACCCCAATGCTCAGAGCCTCAGCATCTCGCTGGGTCACTCTCGGGGGGGCACTTCAACGGCTCCTGGAGCAGCCTGCCCCGACCCCGGAGACCCGGGAGGAAGCCGGCGGGGTTCATGCCAAGAGGCATTAGTGGGTCTCCTGGGGGAGGGGGTGGCCTGGGCCAGAGTCTCTTCCCTCGGGGCATCTCTCCAGGAGACCCACGAGAGTGGGGAAAAGGCCTCGGAGACCACCCGCCCCACCCCAGGGGGAAGCACGCCGAGTGGTGCCCCAGCACAGGTCACGCTCTCGGCTCGCCCACCGCGCGCCCATGTGCTGGGTGCGCCCGCTGATTTCCTGGGATCCTCATGCGTGCCCCAAGGAGAGGTGCTGCTCTGATCCCCATTTTACTGGTGAGGAAACTGAGGCTCAGCCGCCCACCCGGGGTCCCACGGCTAGCAACCAGGGCAGCCAGAGTGAACAGCCAATCGGGCTCCAGGGTGCGCTTGGTTTCCCGAAGTAAGGGGAGCATGAGTCAGGAGATTTAAGGAGCGTGGCGTGGGGCCTTGGCGTTAACCCACACGGAACCCTGGCTGGTGTGGCTCAGCGGATGGAGTGCCGCCAGCTGACCAAAAGGTGGCAGGTTCGATTCCTGGTCAGGGCACGCGCCTGGGTTGTGGCCCAGGTTCCCCAGAGACAACTGATCAATGTTTCTCTCATGCACTGGAGTTTCTTTCCCTCTCTATGTCCCTCCCTTCTCCTCGCTCTAAAGAGTAAATAAATAAAATCTTAAAAAAAATAGAATAAACCACATGGAACCACCTGTGGAAAAGAGGGTTTTCCTCTCTCCACACTCTGGACACGGCTTTCGAAGATGACCGAGCCAGAGACCCGGGCTGTAGTACGCCCCCGGACTCAGGCCCCTCCTCCTCCGTGGATGAAGGAAGGACCGGCCTCGGGCTCAGGCTTTTGCAGCCAGGCCCGCGTCCAGCCAGCACGCAGCCGCAATCACCGAAATAAGCCCCGTGTCGCTGCGATTTATTCTTTTATTTAAGGCCAGCTGCGCGGGGTTTCCTTACCACCCTGATATCAGAGTCCCACTTTAAAAAACGAATTAAAAAAAAAGTTTGATAGAAAGGATTTCTGAACCTGGGGCCTGTGGATAGAATTTGGCAGGTCCGTGACCTCAGATGGGAAAAATGAGGTGGTTCTGTTCATGGGCCCCCAAGTGAAATTCAGCCTGTCCTCCCTGAGGAACCTGGGCGATGGTCCCCAGCAGGACCGGCGGGACCTGGGACCTTGTCACCCGCGGAGACCACGGGCACTTTCGTAAGCCGTCCCGGCTGCTGCCGGCATCACATACGAGTATCGCCGCTCTGAAAACACGGGGTGGCTCGACCCAGGGCTCCAGCTCACCTTCATGTATTTGTGGATAGTTAATGTTTCCTTACTTACTGACTTCAGAGGGAGACAGGAAGTGGGGAGAGAGAGAGAGAGAGAGACATCGATTTGCTGTTCCACTCATCGATGCTCTCATTGGTTGATTCTTGTCTGTGCCCTGACCGGGGATGGAACCCTCAACCTCGGTGTAAGAGGAGGACACTCTGACCAACTGAGCTACCCGGCCAGGGCTACAGCTTGTTACTTAATGTGTTCATAAAGAGGCTCCTAGCCTTGGCTGGTGTAGCTCAGTAGATTGAGCGCGGGCTGCGAACCAAAATGTCGCAGGTTCGATTCCCAGTCAGGGCACATGCCTGGGTTGCAGGCCACGGCCCCCAGCAACCGCACATTGATGTTTCTCTCTCTCTCCCTCCCTTCCCTCTCTAAAAATAAATAAATAAAAATCTTTAAAAAAAAAGTGGTGAAGAATCTCAGTTGATAAAAGAAAAAGTGATGAGCGAACTTACTTAAAACCGGATGTTTGGCTGGTGTGGCTGCCGACCAGACCAGCGAGCGTCTCACCAGGCCATGACACCCGCCTGAGCCAGGCCCACAGGCTCGTCCCCACTCACACTGCGCGCTGGGACGCAGGGCCTGGCCTCCACCCCACCCCCACGTCAGGCCAGCCTCCCTACGGGCTCACCTTGTCCATCATGGCGAAGATCCGGTCCACCCTCTTCTCGGGGGTGTTCTCCTCCTCCGGGAGCTCCACCGTGTTCCCCTGCCGGGACGGATGCAGTGGGGGCTGGGCTTTGGGGTTGGGCCTCCGGACCTGGGCCGCTTCCAGATGAGGACCCTCCCCCCAGTGCCACCACCGTCTCTGCCGTTCGCTCTGGAACGCCCCACCCACCCACACAGCCCCGCTGTCACCAGCCCCCACCTCCCTCCCAACAAGGAGACGAGCAGGTGACCTGGGCGATGACCCTAGCCCAGCTGACTCCTGCCCCAGGCGGGAGCGCTGCTGTGCCGGGTGGCTCCTGCAGGCCGAGCCCAGCCACCGAGGGGCTGCCCCCCACCCCCCTGCCACCCAGCCGCCCCCGGACCAGTCCTCTCACCACCATCTGGTAAATGGCGTCCACAATGTCCAGCATCTCGTTCCTGGTGATGTAGCCGTCATTGTCCAAGTCATACAGCTTGAAGGCCCCTACGGTCAACCAGCCGGGGCGGAGTCACCCTGGGCCCAGGCGGGGGCGGGGCTCTGCTGCCCGCCTGCTGCCCTCCTGCTGCCCGCCTGCTGCCCGCGGCACCTCGACCTGGGACCCACGGCCCATCACTCATCCAGCCAACGCATATGAACATCGGGACAGACAGGGCCACACACACACACACACACACACGCACGCGCGTGGCCCCTTCAGCTGGGACTACGAGGAAAGAAGCTAAGAGTAAAAAGGAGGGGGCGCCCTGGCCACTGTGGCTCCGTGGGGTGCAGCATCACCCCCTAAACTGTAAGGTTTCGGGTTTGATTCCCAGTCAGGGCACACGCCTGGGTTTCGGGTTCGGTCCCTGTTCCGTGTACGTAGGAAAGGCAGCCAGTCGATGTTTCTCTCCCTCCCTTCCCCTCTCTCTAAGATGAATGGGCATGTCCTCGGGTGGCAATTAAAAAATAATAATAATAAAAATCTAAACATTAAACAAAGGAGGGGCCGTGGAGAGCTGGAGGCCTCCGAGGCTGGAGCTGGGAGGGAGGAGTTGGCCCTGGGTGTCCTGGTGCCGCCCCCCCCCACACCCCCCCGACCCCCACCCCGTGCCCCCAGCCTCGGCCCCGCCCCAGCCTCGGCCCTGCCACTTACCCCGTGTCCCCAGGGCCAACCTAGAGAATAATACACGCCCGGGGGACAGGGGAGCTTTTGCATGAACAAAATCCTTTTATTCGAAGAAGGAGAGGAAGAGGAAGAGAAAGAGAAAGGAGGAGGAAGAGGAGGAGGAGGAGGGGAGATAGAAACCACAGGGCTTCCTGGCCACTGACGCTGACCCCGCGCAGGGCGCTCGTCTGACCAGCCGCTCTCATCTGCTCTCCAGCCCCCCGCCCCTCGTCGTCGCCCCACCCCAGCGTGGGCCGCGTGCCCTCTGCACCCTCCTCTCTCCTTCCTCCTCTGGGCCCTGCCCATGCACTTGGGGGGCCCCCCACCACCTGGAGCCCCTCCCCCTCCCCCCCGCCAGCCCCCCCCTCACCCCGCTCGGCTCTGACTCACTGCGGGGCCGCCCCCCCTCCTGTCGACTCTCGCCTCCCTCTTCCTGTCTCGGTTTCATGGGATTTAAAACACTCACGTCCCCGTGCCAGACTGACAGCCGTGGGAGCAGGTGCCCATCTGGCTGACCCCCGACCCCCGGCCTCTGCCCGGCATGGACACGGGGCCCTTTGGTCGGAATGCGCTGGGTGAACGAGCGAATAAGAGAATAAACGAGGTTGGTCATTAGAACCTCGGCCTCCCGAGTGGGTCCGGCACTGGCCCTGGTCTTCAGCCCTGTGTCCGCCCCTGCCTGGGCATCCCCCAGGTCCCCGCCCCACCTGTCCACCCCACCTGTCCTCCCCACCTAAGTAAGCCACGCTCCTGCCGCAGGCCACCTGCAGGAACCGTCCTCTGACCTGGAAAGGCAGAACGTCTGGGCCACCCCCCAGCCCCGAACAGATGGCCTGGCCCAGCTCTCTGGCCTCCCCCCGGCCGGGCCCGCCTGGCGGCTGCCCCATAAAGCCCAGGGGACCAACTCACACCGCAGCTTCTCGTCCAGCGTCCCCCTCGAGGTCACCGACAGCGCCTGGATGAACTCCGAGAACTCGATCCGACCATCCTGGCAGGAGAGAAGGGGGTGAGGTGGCCTCCGTCAGCCGGGCCACCTGGTCAGGCCGGACCCTGGCAGGTGGCGGCAGTGGCAGCAGCAGGGACCAGACACCCTGGCAGACAGACCCACACGGGGAGGGCGGAGTGCAGGGACAGGAGACGGCACCAGGAAGCGGGGGAGGGGGGGCGTAGGATTAGAAATGGGACAGGTCGGGCAGCAGGGCCAGGGAGAAAGGGTCGCACTGTAGGGAGAACCCAAAGCCACATCTCACGGGAGAGCCAGGGGGCCACCAACACACGCCCCGTCTCTGGGGAGAGCCACCGGCGAGTCCCCTGTCCCCTGGTCTAGAACCACAGGCTCGGGGGCTCTCCTAGAGCACAGGGCTACAGACGGTTTAACCCCACCTAATGTGCTTCGCAAATGAGGAAACCGAGGCCCCAAGAGGGCAGAGCTCTCCCCAGGGCCAGGCAGCAGAGGCACCCCGAGTGCCCCAGAGCAGGGGGTGTGGCAGCAAGGCCTGGTGGACCCACCAGTGCCGTGCACACGCAGGTGCCGGGAAAGGCTGGCGTGGGCCCCGGTCCGGAGGACTGTGGACGCCTCGGGAGCGGACGTGCCGACTGCTGGCATGGCCATCACCGGGAGGGGACACACCACGTCACAGGCAGGCAAGCCTTGAAACCGTGATGCTCAGTGAGAGACGCCGGGCCCAAAACACCCCACACTGCCTGACTCTCAGGACCTCAGTTTCTCATCGGCCGATCGGGGGCATTAAAATGCCGTACCCCTTCCCCGCCAGGTTGTAAGTCCTCACTAAAAATAATCCTCACAAAGGGCTCAGCACACGGTAAATGCTCCGCAAATGTCTGCTCTGGTTATAAATCCTGTTGCTGACCCGGGAGGCATCTGTGTTTGGTGCTAGTAAGAAAGAATCAAGGTATTCATGTGTGTGCATGCGTGCACATGTGCACACGTGTACACATGGTATAGGCGTGCACACATATACTCTGCACGGTGTGTGCACATGTGTGTGGGCTTGTGTGTTGTCTATACGCACATGCATCTGTGTGCACTGCAGCACATGAGTGTTTGTGTGTGTGCATTTGCACGGTGGCGAGTGTGCATGTGTTTGGGTGGGCGTGCATGCATGTTTGTGCAGTGTGCATGTACTTGGGTCTCTGTGTGTGCAGCTGAGTGTGCACATGGCGTGCCCCTCCTCCCGGAGGGAACATCGGCAGGAAGGCGTGGGTGTGCAGACGCTGCCGGAGCCTCGGGAGCGAGCAGGCTGCCGCGGGGGGGGATGGGGGGGAAGGGGGGCGCTCCGCCGGCACAGGCCCCCTCCGGCCCCTGCTCACCTTGTTCTCGTCAAAGACGTTGAACACGAACGTGGCGAATTTGGTGGGGTCTCCAAACGGGAAGAACTGCTTGTAGATCTTCTGGAAGCCCGCCGCGTCCAGCTGCCCGCTGGGGCAGTCCTTGATGAAGCCTTTGTACCTGAGGCGGCAGAGACCCGGCGCGTGAGGGCGAAAGAAAGAGCGGCAGCGCCCGTCACCCGCCTGCCGGGCACTCCTGCCCCGGGCCCCGAGGGCTGTGGGCCCCCGTCCAAGGAGACGGTGACGCACGGGGTCCTGCACACAGACCTGGACGTCACGGGCACGGGCTCATCCCACCTCTGCCTCTCGCCAGCTGTGTGACCCGGGGCAGGTGACCGTACCTCTCTGAGCCTCATGTGTACGAGGGGTGACAGTGCCATGAAAATCAGCCCAGAGGGTGTGCACAGAGCAGGTGGCCGCTGAGCTCCACAGAGGGGGCCGAAACCAAGCCCACAACCACGTCCCTGAAGCCACGCTCTCGCACAAAGCAGTTCTGCCCTGGCCCCGCCCCCCCGTACTTTCTCCCCTGGGCCACCTCCCCCCCGGCCCCGGCCCACAGAGCCAGGGGGCTGGAGACGCGGGCAGTGGGGGGCGGACAGAGCCACCATATGGGGCCGGCAGCTGGCTCCTCCCACACGCCTGCACCCCGACATGCACCGCCCTGGCCTCTGCTCCCCAGCACTGTCTGGCTGACACTGGAGCGGCCGCGTGAGCTGGGAGGGAGCCTGGTGTGTCCCGAGCGGACTCGCCCACCGAGTATTCCCAGCGCTGAGCAGCCCAGAAACCCCCCCACAATGCCCAGGCGGTGGCCACAGGGCCTTGCAGCCCGAATCCCAGGTCTGCCTCGTGTGAGCTGTGCCACCTCGGGCAAGTGTCCTCACCCCTCTGAGCCCTCGTCTCCTCGTCCATAAACAGGGCCGGCTCTCATACCCTTCGGCACAATCGGGATGGCGCGTGCAGCACACCTGCCTTAAAGAACCATCAACATGGCCCTGGCTGGCGTAGCTCAGTGGATTGAGCGCGGGCTGCGAACCAAAGTGTCGCAGGTTCAGTTCCCAGTCAGGGCACATGCCTGGGTTGTGGGGGCCACATGAGAGGCAACCACACACTGATGTGTCTCTCTCTCTCTCTTTCTCCCTCCTTTCTCTCTCTAAAAATAAATAAATACATTCTTTAAAAAAAAAAACAAAAAACCATCCGCAGCAGGGTCTCTGGTTTTATGCACTTAAGGGACATGCGTCCCTCTCAGGGGGACCAGCTACCACCAGCTACGGCGATCGCCTCCCTGGGTGTCACCCTGTGCCAGCGACTCTGAGACCTGCGGTCTCCTAGAATAATGTCCTACCGGCCCGTGGGCCAGGGGCCCCGATGCAGCCCGCTGTGAGGACGAGGAAACCGAGGCTCAGAGGGGGCGAATATGAGGCCGCGCCGCCCAGACCGGGGCTGAGCGAGGGTCAAAGGTGACGAGCCAGATGCCCAGAGACACCGGATCGCTGAAGACCTCCACACCTGCCCACGGCTCTCTGCTGCCACCGAGCCCCGCGCGGAGGTCCCTCTCTCCCCTCTCACGAGCAAGGGGAGGGTCCTGGGGGCATTGCCCTTGAGGCTGCTGGCGGCACCATGACTGGGGTCCACAGACTGAGGAAGCTGTGGGGCAGCCACGGCCCCCCGGCCTATTTATTAGAGGACAATCTAGGGGCCTGGGGTGGGCACTGGTCACACAAGGGTCCGAAGGGGCATGCAGGGCACAGGAGGAGCCTCGGGACCGCAGCCCAAGCCACGGAGGTCAGATGTCGGGCTGACGCGTCAGCTGCTGCGCAGGGGTGAGGGGGGCTGGGGCGAGGGAGAGGCTGGGAGCAGAGCAGAGCTGGGGGCGGGGGGTGGGGCATCCTTCCCGGGGCCCAGCTGCAGCGGGCACAGCGCTGTCCCCACGGTGCCCAGGGCAACTGTGCGGTCGTGCAAGAGGCCGAGTCTGCCCGCCGGTCCTCCTGTGGGACCCCTCGAGGGGCCAGAGGCCCAGGCAGGCAGTGCCGCCTCCAGAACCAGGGTCACCGACAGCTCTCGCCCTGGTGACCGCAGCCTCAGGCCGGCACCAGGCTACGCCGTGGCGCGTGGTCCCTTGTGCAGCTGCCTCCTCAGCCCCGGGCCGTGGGGGTCGGCGATCCTGCGCCCTGGGTGAAGGCACCGAGGCACGGCCGGCGGGAAGGGACGGCCCCCCCGTGTCCCCCCCCTCACAGCCTTCTTTCCAGCTGCGCGTTCAGGGCTAGGGTCTGCACACCTGGGTCAGGCCGCAGAGCTGGGAGAGAGAGCGATTTGGGGACCAGATCTGATCCAGGACCCGGGGCCTCCAGGCCAGGAGGGGCTCCTGGGAAGGAGGAGGGGACCAGTCTGGCCCCAGGCCTGGACGAGCCATTTGGGGGGCACCTTCTCCTGTCCCCACACGGCTCCGGATGCCAGGCTAGGGGCCGTTTCTCCCACGCTCCCCACCCCCAGCTCCTCATCTCCCCAAGACAGATGTGTGCTACTGAGTGGTTCTAGAAGATCATTTGAAACAATAAAGAGAAAACAAAAAGCTCCCAGAGGCGTCCCCTGTCTTTCCTGGGAAGGGGAGCTTCCCACCAGCGCTGCGCGCAGCTGTGGCGGGGCGGGGGGGTCCCTAGAGCGTCAGCGGGTGTGGGCAGGCGCAGGGAGGCGGCCCCCAGGAAGGAGTCTTCAGGGGGTGCCTTCTGGGTATCCCTGCAGAGGCTGTCACTGTCACTGTGGGGCCCCAGGCCCCTCCAGTGACATTAGTAGGGGCCCCAGGAAGCCCACCCCCATGGGAAATGCCCATTAGGGGTGACCCCAGCCTCTTCTTGCCGACCGTTCCCATGTTCCACACCCAGCCGCACTTTCTAGAACTGGCCATGCGGCGGCCAGCCCCCAGACCTTTGTGCCTGCAGAACACACCTGCTCCTCGGGCTCATCCACTCAGCCACCATGTCCCAGCTTAGATGTCGCTTCCTCCAGGAAGGCATCCCAGACTGCCCAGGGGCCACGTGGCTCCTCCACTCCCACGCCCCTGGCACGTGCCCAGCAGAGGACACACACCGCACCTCCAGGCCACATCCCCCGCCTGAACTGGAGATCTCTGACTCGGCGTTGCCCCGACGCCGGGGTGGGGGCTGGCACACAACAGCGGCTTAGCGAGCATCCAGGGAGACAGGCCAACGGGATGGTCGGATGAGTGAACGGACGGATGAACACACACATGGCCAGTCAGAGAACTCGAGGGCCTGGGGGCGCTGCGTCTTCTTCCTGAGCCCCGGGGTCCCCAGCCAGAACGAGACCTCCCTGAGGGTGGTCTGACAACCATGGATGGGCTCCCCACTCCCTGGACGGAGTGGGAGCTGGGGGCCCAGAGAGGGAGACGGGCTGGCCCAAGGTCACAGAGCAAGCTTTCGCAGCGGAAACAGGGCGCAGACCCCGGGCTCCTGCCTCCCGGGCTCACATGCCGCCTGCCCCTCTGGGAGCCGGGCTGCACCACCCCGGCACCAATACACAGGTGAAGGGCCTGTCACCCCGACATTGCACAGCCCCACTCACTGCTCCCCATCAGAAGTGGGGACACCCTGCCTCGCCGGAGCAGGCAGGGGGTGGTCTGAGCTATTCCAGACACCCCAGTGCCCCTGGAGCCCCACCACGCCCTGCAAGCCGTCACAGCTCTGAGGCCAGCTTCCCGTGCCCTCGAGGTCCGGTCTGGGGTGCGGCCCATCCCCCATCTGCTGGCTGAGTCAGGACACCCCCACCGGGCACTCACCCCGCTGTGGGCACGGAGGGAGTTGCTGCCTCAGAATGAAGTCCACGCCCAGAAATTTCCTCCCGGGCCGGGCCCAGGCCTCAGGTTCTGACAGGCCCTGGCCTCCTCCCTCTGCCCCCGCCGGCCCCGCCCTCCCTCCCTCAGACCCGGGGAACCCCCTCCCCTGCCCGGGCGCCCAGGAGGCTCCGGCCTGTGCTCCCATCCTGGTCCTGTCCCTTCTCGTGTCCCTCAGCCCCCGCTGCCCCCAGCGCCCAGCATTGGCCTGGCACATAGTAGGTGCTCAGTAAAGATGTACCGAACAAACGAACCAACAAACGAAAGGATGAATGAATGCACCAATGAACGACAGTGAGTGAATGAATGAATGAATGAACACTCGCCGTGACACACGGGTCTAATTGCAGCTCCATGTCTCATTCTCCGAGACCCCGAGGAAGCCCCAGAGCTGCCGGGGTCCCGCTTCCCCAAAGGCCCGGCCGGCTAGGAGCTTCCAGAACTCGCCACCCTGCCCCCACGAACGCTGCTCTCTGGGACCCAGCTCTCGCTGAGCCCGCCCCACCCCGCCCTGCACGCCCATCGCCCTCCGCACCGAGGGTCCCGCCTGGCAGCAGCTGCTCCCCGAGGCATGAGCCGTGCAAACTGAATAGACAGGCGAGCGAATCGGAAGCCGAACCCCAGCTGCAAGCAGCCAGACGCAGCTGGGCCAGCAGCACCGCGGCCTTGGGACTGCTGTATCGTCTTTTCAAACGACTCCCTTCCCCCGGCAGTGCCCCCAGAGCTCCCTGGGGCCTTCTTGGTGGAGGAGGGTCCCACACACACCCCAGAGGATCATGCTGCCTCCTTTCTCCTCTCCCCACCCCCACCCCCACCCCCTGCCTTTGCCTTTGTGGGGCTTCCCAGAGCAAGCGCCCGCCCACCTGAGGCCCCACAGCCTGTGCTGTGGCAGGGGACCGAATTGGACCCCCCCCCCACACACACAGAGCTGAGCTGTATGCCCTGGGCCAGTGTCTCTGCCCCCCTGAGCCTCAGTTTCTTCATCTGTAAAATGGGGCTGCCCCTAGACTTTCCTGGCGGCATTGGTCTAAGTGTTAGCACAGGGCCTCGCCCACACAGGGGGTGCCCGTGGATGAGGAGAGGCTGCGCCTCACACGGGCTGGGGCCGCGGGGGCCGGTCCCCATGGACAGCCGGTCCAGCTCAGGCAGCTGCAGGACGCCTCCTGCCCCACTGCTATTTCCGTGACAGTCCTGCAGGGTTATTGGGTTACTCCAAAAGCAATAATTGCATTACAGAAAAATTGGACACGAGAAAACTTCAGAGAAAAAAACTACCCATCGGCCACAACACCACAGCCCCAGCACACCCACAGCCTCGGGCCGGTTCCCTGCCATCCTTCCCCCCTGCGACCTCGCCACGGCATGGTGTTACGGGTACTATTTGTGCCCTGTGGGTTCCGCCGGGATCCTGTCCTCTTTGTTCCCCAGGCGATGACGATGTTCAGGGTCACCTTTAAGGACCTGGGACCTGCCCCAATCAGCCCCCACGCGGTTCCTGATCTCCCAGTGGGATGACTCGGGCCCCGGGTGGGAACTGTCACGCTCGAGAGCAAGGTGGGTGGGGGCCCAGGCTGGCCTCAGACCCGACACCGGCCCCCCTTCTCCAAGCCTGCAGCCTCCACCCCCCCCCCCCCGAATGCAGACACCCTCGCCAGCAGCCCACAGCTGGAGCCGCCGGGAGGCGGCTGCGTGACACCCAGCGGGCGCCGGTCCAGGTGGCACGCCGCCATGACCTGGCCCGAGCTCTCCTGGGGGACCTGGGACCCGACCGGCACGGAGCCTGAGCTCTCGTCCCAGCTCTGCGCCTGCTTCCTGCGTGGTCCTGAGACCAAGTCACAGAATCCCGTGACTCTCCTTTTAACGGCCACTGAAAGTCGGCACCACACAGGACGGTCCCGTCTCTCGGCGGGGAAACGGGCCCCGGGTGGTCAGGGCAGACCGCTCCGAGGAGGGGGGACACGGGAGTGGAGATCCAAGGTCTGGGGACCCAGGGCGCCGCAGAGGGGAGAGCCAGGCTGAGGCTCTGCGGTGGGAACGGGCTCAGCCTGGTGGGGGTACCGGTGAGCGGGGGAGGGGCGCAGCCGCAGAACTAGGGAGCCCTGAGGGCCGCTGTCGAGCCCATGAAGGGGCACTGGCTGGGGCCTCACGAGCCAGGGTCCAGCAGTCGGGAGGCAGGGGCTGCTCCATCTGTCTCCTGTGCAAAGGACGAGGGGCCAGTGGGCTGCGTGGATCCGGCCCTGGACCCCACGGGCTCGTGGGACAGTCCCGGTGAACCTGTGAGGTTTAGGCCAAAGGAGGGATGACGAAAGGGCCCATTGTGCAGGCTAGTGGCAATTGTCCTGGCCATCTGGGTCGCTGCAGGAGGCTGATCCAGAGCGCTGTGCTCCGTGATCCATTACCCATGTCTGCCCGGGCACAGGGGAGGACAGTGGTGGTCTGAGCTTCGTTGCTCAGCCACCCCTGGTCCAGCGTCCCCCAGGGGATGCGGCCTTTCTGGAACACAACAGCGAGGTGGGAGGTGGGCTGACCGGGGTGGGGGGCCAGAGGAAGGCACTGGTCCAGCTCCCTCCTCGCCTCCAAGGCACCACCAAAATGAGCCAAAGGACACCTATTTGAGGTCCATGGAACTTTCTGGCAAATAAAAGATCATTTCTTTTGGTAAGTTCTTTAGAGAGAGCTCCCCTAGGACAGGACTGGGTGTCACAGGCCTAGGGTCCCAGCTTTACTGCGGGGGCCTCAGCAACTGCTCCCAACGGGCCCACCTCCGCGACCTCCCTGCTGGTCCCCAGACACACCAGGCCTGTTCCCACCGCTGGGCCCCTGGGCCTCGGTTTCCCCATCTGCATAATGAGGGGGGACCTCAGTCTCAGAGCTGCCCCCCGGGTCACACTGACGATGACACCAGTGTGGTTACCGCTGCTGTTTTAACCAGAGCGACAGAGAGAGGGCTGGTGGGCTCCGTTCTGCACACCTCACGTCAGTGGACTCACCCACTCCTCACGACACTCCCTTACAGCTTGCCTGCCATCACCCCACTTTCCAGGTGGAGAGACTGAGGCGCTGAGAAGTTTGGTAACTTGTCCACGGTCACTCCGCCAGGATGCGGGAAGGCGGGACTCCAGCCCAGCACCCCAACTCTGGGGCCCACCTGGCTGCTTCGCCTCCTCCTGCCTGTCCAGGGGGAGGCCCAGGGGAGAACACGGGGCTCAGGTGAGCCCCCCACCTCCGGGGACTCAGAGGCCTCGCCTACGGTCACCTCGCCTCCACCTGCCGTGGAGGGGCATGTCTCTGGGCCTCTGTTCCCCTTCCGAAGCGAGGACAGAAGACCACTGGCGATGGCCGTCATCTCTCAGGCACTGCATTGTGACCTGTGTGGGAAAGGTCTCCCCAACACGCCATCATTCCTGTCGTACTGGACCCTCCGCAGCCCCTCGGCCGGGAAAGGCGAAGCCGGGCTCTAGAGCTCATTCGCGGACCACCGAACTGTCCCAGGAGGTCTGCGAGCTCAGCGAGGTCAGCTCCTTGCTCCTCTCACCGTGCGCCCAGCTCAGGCTCGCCCGGGCTGCTCCGCCTCCCACAGTGACAGCTGACACGCCGCTCTCCTGGCCCGGCCCAGCCCGGGCAGGCATCACTAATCCATCACAGACCTCGTTCATCCCTCACGGCTCGACTCTGCATCTGCGCCAGGACCTACAGCCTCAGTGACACGGCGGTCGCCTGCCATCCTCGACCCGGTCTAACTGACCACGTTACAGAGGGGACAGCTGAAGCCCAGAAAGGGGGAGAGACTTCTCGAGGCCACAGGACGATGCAGTGACAAAGCCGGACTTGGGACCCTATGTCCTTATTTGTTACTGGTCCAAATCTCCCCCCCGCCCTTTGGTGAGCAGAGCCTGAATTAACCGTCAGGGCCTGGTGATCCTTACAGAGGTCACGCAGGCAAGGAGGCAGCAACACCTGCCCCCCACCCACCCCCCGAGCTGAGGTCGATCTATACCAGCCCGTCCTCGGAGCAGAGGCTGCCGGGACTGGTGGGTGGGTGAGCCATTCTCAGAGACCGCCCTCCCCATGCCCCTGTCCTGGGCCTCGGGGCCGCTGTCCCCCCAGCACAAAGCCCACAGCCCCGACCCGCACAGCACTGTGGGGGGAGAGCAGCTACTCACCACTGCTGGACTTCTTTCTCCGTAACTGCAAGAGAAAACAGAAAAGTGGCCTTTTAGTTCGGGGAGGTGTCCCAGGGGAGGGGCAGACACGGGGGGGGGGCCTCCTTCCTGCCCCCCCACCCCCACCCCCGCCCCCCAGCCTGCCTGTCTGCCTGTGTTGGGACACCAGGTGGCTCTGGACAGTCCCAGTCAGGACCTCTGTGTCCGGACACCCACAGGGGACAGCGCTGGCCCATCCCCTCCCGATGCCCACTGTGCTGCCGGCAGGACTGCCCAGCACAGCCGCCTGCACGCAGGGCTGGCTTCCCCTGCCCGCCTGCGGTGGGCAGGCGGCACTGCTGTGCCTTGGGGTGGGCGTTTAATACACATTCTTCCCATCTCTCAGCCCGGGCACAGCACAGGCAGGCGAGGTGCTGGGGTCCCCAGGCACACGGTGGCCCAGCCTGCCCATGGGGGGCCAGCAGAAAGGCTGAGCCCCTCCCCGGCCCCACAGCGCCCAGCAACCCCCCCACCTCGGCCCATCTCTCAGGCCCTCGCAGTGGCCAGTTCCAAGCTCTCTCACAAGCAAGACGAGAACTGAGACATGAGCCAAAAGCTGGAACAAGCCAAATAAAGTGGCCGAGCCTCCGGCCAGGCCCAGACAGTCACTCTTCACCGAACCAGGACATGAACAAACGCTTTTCTCTGAAAAGTACTGAAGTGGTTCGCGTTGGAACCAAACCAACGTTCTCTCTGAAGTCGCTGAAGGAGAAGGTCTAACCCCTGCCAAGGACACGCTCACTTCCTGCAGGGGTGCCCGCGGGCGGGCGCCTCCAGCTCCCGTGCCTCAGTTTCCTCGTTCGTAAAGCGGGAACAAGAGTGACAGTCCCCGCCGCAGGGGCTGTCCTGAGAATTCAGCTAAAACCGGTGTGGAAGCTCCCGGATCCCAGCATGCAGCCTGGCACTTGCACGTGCTCCGTAGAGCCTCGTGGAATGAGTGCGTGATCGAATGAACACACGAATGAACGAATCAATGAATGAATGAATGAGTGAGTGAGTGAATGAATGAGTGAGTGAATGAATGAGTGAGTGAATGAATGAGTGAGTGAATGAATGAGTGAGTGAGTGAATGAATGAGTGAGTGAGTGAATGAATGAGTGAGTGAGTGAATGAATGAGTGTGTGAGTGAATGAACGATTCAATGAATGAATGTGTGAGTGAATGAATGCGTGAGTGAATGAATGAATGCGTGAGTGAATGAATGAATGTGTGAGTGAATGAATGAATGTGAGTGAATGAACGATTCAATGAATGAATGAATGTGTGAGTGAATGAATGAATGTGAGTGAATGAATGAATGTGAGTGAATGAACGATTCAATGAATGAATGAATGTGTGAGTGAATGAATGCGTGAGTGAGTGAACGAATGCGTGAGTGAGTGAACGAATGCGTGAGTGAGTGAACGAATGCGTGAGTGAGTGGATGAATGCGTGAGTGGATGAATGCGTGAGTGGATGAATGCGTGAGTGGATGAATGTTGACTGAACAAATGACTGCATGAATGAACAAATAATGAAAGCACTAATGAGCAAATCTGCTAATGAATGAACAAATGAATGCATGATACATGCGTAAATGAATATATACATGAACAGATGGATGAATGTGTAAACAAAAGAACACATGAACAAATGAGTGAGTGAATGCGTGGGTGAGTGAATGAATGGGTGAGTGAGTGAATGAATGTTGACTGAACAAATGACTGCATGAATGAACAAATGAATGCATGAATGAACAGATGGCTGCATGAATGAACAAATGACTGCATGACTGAACAAATGACTGCATGGCTGAACAGATGGATGCATGAATGAATGTGTGAGTGAGTGAATGTATAAATGCATGAGTGCATGAATGCATGCAAGGACAAGCAAATGGGAAGGCAGGTGTTCGGTGGAGGTCAGGTGAGTGAAGAAGCCGGGAGGGGAGAGAGGCCCTGGGGGTGTCCCTGAACCGTTCGTGTCTGATTAGACTTGAGGCCCCTTTTCAAAAACGGCTTCAAGCCAGCTTTTGACGAGGGCCAAGGACCAGGCGCCCACCGCGAGCCCGGATCACCGGATCCCTGCCAGCGCGCCGGGGCCTCTGTACTTGGACGCGGTGGCCCTGACAACAGCTCTGAGGGAGGACAGCATTACTCCGTCCTGGTTCCGAATGGGGAAACTGAGGCACAAAGGGGTCAGCCCGTGAAGTGGTAGGGAGAGGGTCTGCAGTCAGCCTCCACCGGCACACTGCACTGGCGCCCCCTCCCCAGGCCCGGCCAGACACGGAGGAAGAGGCCTGCCCGCCAGCGGCCGATGACCGGAGGAGAGCGAGGCTGCGACGGGAGGTGCTGGCTGCCGGGGACAGGCAGACCTGGGGTGAAAAACCGCAACTTTCAAGAGTTTTGACTCCTGAAAAGAGAGTAGGGATTGGGGAGGGGGTCAGTGACACGGACAGAGAGGGAAGGTGTCCCTGGTCTAACGGGGCTGCGCTGGCCTGGACCCGCCGCCTGCTCCTGGCAGTGGAGGGCGGCAGGGCCGAGTGTTGAGGGGGTGAGGCTCCAGGACCGAACCTGGAGACCGAGGAGACGCATCGTGGCCCAGACAGGAGCTTCGGGGCATGGACGCTGGAGCTCAACTAGACCCCCCGGGTTCAAATCCAGCTCCACACAGCTTACGAGCTGTGTGTCCCCGGGCAAAGTGTGTCTCCTCTCTGAGCCTCAGTTTCCTCATCTGTAGAACGGGCTTACTGTGAAGAGGCAAGTGCCTGGTGCTCTTGACCTGCACAAAAATCCCGTGCGTGGGTGTGATCCCGTTTTCCCGATGCGGACACTGAGGTTCAGACGGGTCGACTAATTCGCGAGGTCGCCCGAGGTCGCCCTGCCAGGAAACGGCAGGGCCGGGACTCAGCCTCCAGAGCCCAGCACAGATGCCCAGTGAAGTGCCCCCTGCCCCTTGAGTCATCCGGTGACTTTCGGGACCTTGTGTGGCCTTGGTGTCACGTGGCGTAAAGAGTAGGAGCTGGGTGACCAGAGCTCAGGTGGCGGGGCCACAGGGGGCCAGAGGAGCCTTCCCAGAAATCTCCCAGATCACAAGTGCTCCCCGCTCCCTGAGCGGGTCCAGACCCCCTGCAGCTTCCCCCTGGGGCCCCTCAGCCTGCAGCCTCCCCAAGCCCCCAGGAAGCAGCTGGGCTGGCTGCCCCTCCCCCATCAGACCGGGTCCCAACACAGAACACAGGGCGGATGGATGGACAGCCGGCGGCCAGGCTCCAAGGGATGGAGCCTCGGGTGGGGGAGACGAGCCCGACATGATGCTTTAAGCAGCTAATTAACCTTTCGAAAACAGATGAGTCTGTCAGCTGTCCCGGCACCAAGCCAGGGCCAGCAGCTCTCCCCGGCTCCCCCACCTGGAGTCCGGGAGAGTCCCGGAAGGCGGCAGGGGGTGGGCGGAAGGCGGCAGGGGGTGGGCGGCAGGCAGCATCCTGAGGGCCTGGCCACCTGTCCCACCACCTCCAGGATCAGACAGGCCTGCGTCCACGTCCCAGCCTCCCGCTCGCCAGCTCCCATCCCAACCTGGAGCCGAACAGGGGCCCTCACTGTTCCTGCAGGTGAGGAAGTGAGTGAACCAGGGCAGCCGCCCGGGGCAGGACCCGAGGCCACGGCCAGCAGGAGGCGCTGCAGGACCTCTGCCTGGGTCAGCCTCACGCAGAGCCCGGCGTTCTCACCAGCACCCAGTCCTGCTATTCCCACAGCACCTCCCGGATTCTCCCCTGCTCTTCCCCTCCTGTCTGACGACTCCCTGGCAAGTTTCTTCCTACCCACCTGCCTGATCTAGCTTCAGTCTGAGCAATAACACCCATACAGTTACCAGTGACCTGTGCTGGTCCTAGCCTTTTCTAAACACCGTAAAGATGAACGGTTAAGAGAGGACCGGCTTTGATGGAACCCGGCCTCCCCGTCGTAAAACGCCCTGATGTGTGCCCTCGGTTTGAGCTGTCTGCGGAGCTCTCCTGCCGGAACGGTTTAACCTGGGTCTCATACGAGGACGCAAGCGCGCAAACCCTGCTGTGCCACACACACACGGGTGCCCTGGAAGGTCACATGAGGCCTGGGGGCTGTTCCGGAAAGAGACCAGCGTGGCGAGGCACCCACAGCAGCTCGCGAGGCCTGGACCAGGTCCCGGATCTGGAATTCAGACCCGCGGGAGGGGCCTGGCCGGGCTGGCGGGGGGTGCGGGGGGGGGGGGCCGGTGAGCCGCACCATGGGCGGGGGCGGTTCGACGCCCCGACGGGACGGGCTGACGATTTTCCCGGGCGAGCTCACACCAGAGAAGCTGAGTGAGAAAACGCCCCACTTCCTTGGAGATGTCCCCAGAGTCTGGAGGGGGGAGGGTCAGGACGCCCGCTGCCCCTCGCGGCAGGCGCAGAAACGCACGAGCGGGCGAGCGCATCTTTAGAAAGAGGAAGCCAAAGTGCGGGGAACGATGTTCCCCAATCAGGATCCAGTGACGTCACAGTAAACCCATCGTCAGCCAAAGGCGTGACAAGTTGCAGAATGCGTTTCGTGACCGTGTGGCCCACCGGGCCGAGGCTCGCCGCCCGGTCCAGCATCGCCCGAGGGCGTCGTGTCGGGGGTCGCCAGCCCAGGCACAGGGCGAGATTCAGAACGTGACATCGGCGTCTGCTACCGAACGTGGGTCACGCCCCCGCCGCTGTGGGAAAACCGGGAGTCACACCGTCGGAGGTTGGGGGCCGTCTGCTGGTGAAGGACACGCGGGTGCTCGCCGCGTTGTTATGGCGATGTCCCTCTTGACTTTGCACAATGAAAAGCTGGGGAGAAATGTTTGTTCTCATCGGCCCAGCCCCGGGGGACCGGGTCCTGCGCCCTGAGCAGCTCTGACCACCACAGACACTGCGAGGGATGAACAACCTAGGGTGCAATTTTTGGGGTCCCTCTGCCTGTCCTCTCTGCCCAGATAACCAGAGGGACATTCCGAGGCGCAGGCTCCCCCTCCTCCAGGCCTCATCCCCATCCCCCACCCCCGCCCACCCTGGGGCCTCCACCCACGTGTGAAATGAACAGGCACCTTTGCCCCAGGTGGGACCCCGCTCAAGGCTCAGAGGTCAGGGCTGAGGGCTGGGGGTTGGGGGCTGGGCAGGAAGATCAGCCCCCCCAGGCAACCGGCCCCCAACCCACGTCCCCTGCCCACACCCAGCCCCGAGACCCCCTAACCTCAAGCTCCTCTCACTGGTCCCACCCCAGGCCTTTGCACCTACACCCTCCCGACCCCACCACAGCCCCTCTGAAGCCCCCCACACTTGGGAATTGGTGCCTTACAAGGAGCCTGTCTCCCCACGGGCTCCACAGCAGAGGGTCAGGCAGGATACTGCCCGGGTCAAGGCAGGGAGGGGACAGTGTTGAAACACAGCCGTCCACAGGTCTGGGGTCCGGCCCAGCCGGCGCTCCGGGCCAGGGCTGGCTGCGAGGCCCACACCTCTGCGCCCTGGCTTGCTCACCTGGAAGGGGTCAGGCCGCCCCTGTATTACCGGTTGGGGGTGGGGCAGGGCGTCAAGTGCTGGGCCCAAGGTCTGGCACCCAGTAGGTCCGCACTAGAAGCACTCTCCCGGCCTCATGTTCCCAGCTGGACGCTAAGCCCCCAGAGGCCAGGGCACCCCTCCCGGCACGTCCTGGCGTCCCTCTCGGAGCCCAGCCCGTGACGCCGTGACGCCGGAGACGACGGAGAACAAGTGCTGGCCGACGCCCCCACCGTCACCGGGCCACTGGGCCGGGCTGGGAACACACCCCGTTTCTCACAACAGGGTTGCTCAGCTGGCTCTGGCCAGTTTTAAAAATAAGCCGCCTGGCCCCGGCCGGGCAGCTCCGTTGGCTGGAGCGCCGTCCTGAGACACCGAGGTTCCGGGTTCCATCCCCAGTCAGGGCGCGCAAGAATCAACTAATGAACGCGTACCTGAGTGGAAGACGAATCGATGTTTCCCTCTCTCTCTACAATCAATCAATGAATGTTCAGAAAACCAGCTTTACCAGGGCACCACGTTTCTTTGAAAAATAATTAAACTTTTAAAAATAATTCATGCAAATGAACTGCCTTTCGCTGGCACCCTCCTGCCGCCGGGCCCCAGGGGCCGAGCTCCTTAGGAGACCAGGGTTCACACTGGCCGTGGGCCGTCCGCCAGGGGGCGGCCTCGCTCCACCCGCGGCAACGACAGGCAGCTCTGGGTGGGCGCCCGGTCTCGGCCATGCGCAGGCTGGGTTACTCCAGGCAGGTCACTTAACCTCTCTGAGCCTCAGAGTCCTCGTCCGAAGGATGGGGTATAAACTCCTGCCAGGCAGAGCCCTGGAGAGGTGGACAGACAGTTCCCAGCTGGGAGTGAGGGGCTGGGCGTCCACCCCACCCTCCTCCACACTGACCTCCGAGAACCGGGGGCGCAGAGCGGGAGGGGGCCCAGCCCGCACCCCAGATGCCCACCCCCGGAGCGGCACCTCCTCCTTCCACACAGCGCTCGTCTGCCAGAAACGAACACCAGAGCCGGTCCCTGGAGCCCAGAATAAATGTTAAGCCTGAGTTTGATTTCCCTAAAGCGAAGGGCCTCTCTCCTGACTAAAGCCCAGCGCAAACACGGCGGGAGCAGGAAGCGGCGCTGGCGGCTCCCACCAAGGGGCTGGCGGCCGAGGGGGACCCAGGGCAGACTCTCCGAGCTCTTCTCGGCCTCTTAAGCCACCCAGGCCCTGTTTCCACCTCTGGGGACAAAGGCCGTATCGGGGGTCAAGTGTGCCAGGCCCCCCACCCCCAACCTCATCACAGCTACAGGTTAGCCAGGGGGACTGGGGTTCGGTTAAGACAAGAAGAGAAACCAGTGGCCATTCGGGCCTGGCCACCAGCTACCCCCTGTCACGAACTCCCTTACTCTGGACACTTTGACGGCTGACGGTCCCCCTTCCAGAAGGGCTGAGCCCCTTGGACAGCCCCTCCCCCAGCCCCAGCTTTCTTCTCTGCTCAGCCCCCAGTGCTGGGTTCCCTCAGTCTCTCCGCGTGCTTGCGGGGGACGGCACGGGCGTCCGGCAGCCCTCGGCCCCAGGCTCCTCTCCAGCCGGGCCCCTGCAGGCTCAGCCCCTGTCTGTGCCCCCTCAGACGGCCCGGCTTCCCCACACTCCACGGGGCCCAGAGGGACGCCTTCCCCAGACCAGACCTCCCCGTCCTGGGTCCCCATCCTGGGGACACCCTTCTTCCCGCCCCACCCGGCAGTCCCACCACCCTGGCTGCCAGGAAAACACGGAAACACCCCTCGGTCCAGGGCTCTGCAGTGCCCCCTCCAACCACAGCCCAGCCTCCCACCCTTCTCTCCCCCTCCCATCTGGTCCCCCCCCAGCCGCCATCCTCCCTAGTTCAGTCCCGTCCCTGTCCTCTTAGCAAGTCTCTAAGGAGTGGGGAGCTGCGGTGGGTCAGGGCACACCCTCCCCTCCGACCTGCCTGCCTGTCCCTCCATCCCAGGGCGAGTCACTGCCCCCCACCCCCGGAGGGGCATAGCACAGTGGTCTCACAGGACCTGGATTCCCAGGTCTGCCATTCCCTTGTTGCGTGACCTGTCACTTCCCCTGCCTGGGCCTCAGTTTCCCCGTCTGTGAAAAAGGAAATAGCTCACCCTTCTGCTCACCGCAGACAGGACCTGGCAGTGCTGACTGGGAGGGGCCGTGCACCAGAGGAGGGGGGAGACAGGAGAGAGAATCCAGTGTCTGTGGGCGGGGCTCCCCACCCACCGGGCCCTGCCACACCCAAGAGCTGTCCAGGCCTCCAGGTGGCACATGCTCCCCAGCCCCAAATCCCACCCCCGCAGCTGTGACAGAGCTGCCTGTCACAGCCCCTGGGGCCACACAACTCACTCCGGCAGTTTCCAGCAGGTAAGCCCCCCCCCATACTCCAGGCTTCCCACCTCAGCCGAGCTGCTTCCGGCAGTCCCCAGGTGCCCCAGCCCCGCCCTCCACAACCACCCTGCAGACGGCAAGTCCAGGACCACGAGCCCCACGGACCCTGTGCCTGGGAGCCGCCCGCGCACATGCACGCCCACGAGGGGGCGCTGTGGACGCAGCAGGGTGTGCGGAGCTCTGGGGCAGACCACCCGGGCAGGTCCCAGACGCGAGACCTCGGGGTGACCTTGGACAGCAGCCGTCAGGCTCGTCGGTGACAGGGAGCCCCCCAGCGGGCAGAGCCGCCGAGAGCAGATACAACAACGCAAACACGTGCGCGGGGCCTCGAGGCCACGGCCTCCGCCTCCGCCGCCGCTGCAGTTATTAGTCCGGGCCTCGGCCAGGGCGGGAGGGAGACAGGCGGCCGCCGCCCGCCCCACTCCTGCTTCCCATAAATGCCCAGCTGCAGGGCAGCAGGGCCCCGGGGCTGGCCTGAGCTTCCTCAGAAGGGAGGCCTGGCCACCTGCCTGGAACGGCCTAGAACTCCCGGGCACTCGGGGCTGAGCTACCCCCCAGTGCTCCCCGCCTGGCTCCAGGCCCTTCTCCCCATCATGGGAGGGGAGGAGGGGGACCAGCACCTGGCTGCGTTCGAACAGACCGTGTCCACCCAGGTCGGCAGGGAAGCAGGGCGGGGCCCCGCCTGCTCCGCACACACACAGTCCCGCTCCCTGCAGGCGGGACCCGAGGACGTAGGGCTGCATCCACGGGCCCGTCACATGACCCCTGGGAGATGCTGTGTGGCGGCGGGCCCGGCACCAGGCCCTGCGTGCACGGCACTGCACAGAGGAGCCTCGCAGAGCTCAGGGGTCACGGGTGGGGCCGGGGGGGGGGGCGGCTGAGTCCCGCGGCGCCTGGGACCTGCTCCTCGCCACCCTGAGCGCAGGCCTGGCCGAGCTGCCCGTAGCCGCAGAGTCCACTCTCCCCCCACCCCCACCCCCTGCCGTGGACTTCTGTTCACCCTGAGTGACCTGGCCGACACGCTGCCCCCTCGGAGCCCCGGTCTCCTCTTCCGTCACGGGACTGCCGTCAACGGGAGGACGCGGGTCAAAAGCACGGGCCCAGCCTGTGACGAGAGCGCACCGTGGAGACACAAGGCCATCGTGACGGCCCCGGAAGTGTCAGAGCCACACCTCGGGGCAGCCGGAGAGGCAGCCGGCAGGGAAAGTAGCTCAGACAGAGAAATGCAGGTGTGAGACGCCGCTCAGAGCTGCTCTAATCCCAATCCAAACTGCCCCCAGGACCCCCCCCCCAAGCCCCAGACCCCTCCATGGCTGAGCTCTCGTGCTGTACCTCGGCTTCCAGAGGCAGGGGCCCCACCAGCCCACGGCACTGACGGAGGAACTGAGGCCTCACAGAGGGGGAAAGGCACTCATCCGAGGCCACGCGGCCGGTGGTGGAGGAGGGGGAGGGCCCAGGGCCATCTGACTCCCAAGCTGGGGCTCAGGAAGCCTTCGCCCTGGAGGCGGTGATCACCCCGAGGAAGGGGGTCACCCGCTGAGCCCTGAAGCCACAGCAAGCACTGCGGGGGCATGAGACTTGGGGCGCACAGTCCAGCAGGGAACAGCCGCTCCCGCCCCTCCAACCACCTCGGCAGCGCCTCCCCAGCAGAGCCGCCTCCCCCGCAGCACCTGCTTTCTCCTGGACACTGCGGCCCTTCTCGCCAGGATGTGCTGGACGCAGCCTGCGTCCTGGAGGGGCTCCCCCTGGGGCCTCAGTTTGCTCCTCAGACACACGGAGTAGGAGCTCGCACTGTGACCACCGCACGGCAGGTCCAAGTGCTTCGTCTGGAGCAGGTGCCGCCGCAGAGCCCCCGGGGCAGAGGGCTGGCGCCCCCAGAAGTGGGGGGGGGCATGCAGAGTCCCTGGCCGCCACCAGAAACGAGGGTTAGTTCCAACCCACCCTTGTGTTCTAGCTCCAACGTGTCCACAAAGTTTGCGTTCTGCTCCATCATGTCTAGGTGTCTGCTTTACTCCAGAAATAAAGTTATAAAATACATGGGTTTCAATGACTATAAAAGTTAAAGAATTTTCCCCAAAAAAATTCTCCAGGAAAACGCAGGACAATTTGCTTTGTCTTGTGGCTCCCGGGGACAGCAAGATGAAAAGAGGTGGCATCTACCCTGGCTGGCGTAGCTCAGTGGATTGAGCGCGGGCTGCGAACCAAAGTGCCGCAGGTTCGATTCCCAGTCAGGGCACATGCCTGGGTTGCAGGCCATGACTCCCAGCAACCGCACATGGATGTTTCTCTCTCTCTCTCTCCCCCTCCCTTCCCTCTCTAGAAATAAAGAAATAAACTCTTTAAAAAGAGAAGTGGTGGCGTCTACTGGCTACACACGCACTGCGTGCCCGCCCTGCCGGGCTCAGCACTCTGCAGGCACTAATCCCGTCTGGTGCCCACACGCGCCTGTGAGGCGAGGCCTGTGACCGCGCCCATCACACAGACGAGGAAACTGAGGCTCCCAGAGGCGAAGCGCCCAACCCCAGGTGGAGCTGGGACCGGGGCCGGGGTGCCCGTGTCCTCCCACCGTCGGCGTGCAGTGTCTGAAACGTCACTCGAGGGCGCACACTGGCTGTGGGCCACGGGCACGTCCTGCCCGTCCCCTCAGCCGGGGGTTCCCTCAAAGAGGCTTCGAATCGTTGGTTTCTCTGACTCCCCAACAAAGAGCCACCGGGGCTGGGGGGCAAAGGTCCTCGGGATCTGCTCATCTGCTACTGACTGGCTTGGACGGAGCGACCCACACCCAGGGGCACAGATTCCCCGCCACGGTCCAGCTGTGTGACGCTGGACCAGTCAGTTAACCTCTCTGAGCCTCGATGATAAAAACCTCCCCTAGCGACACAGCTATGTACACAGGAAAAGACCGGGAGGAAGTGGGTGAAAGTGTTCGTGACAGTGACCTCCGAGAAGCAACCTGAGCGGCTGTGTCGTGGCCGTCTTTCTCCCATTCTGCCCGTCCCTGGCTAGGCTGGGGGCTCCTCAGGGCGGGATCTGGGTCTGCTTAAGTCTCTCAGCTGTTCCACCAGCATCGAGCACACAGTAGGTGCTCAGCGTGTTTCTCTTCTTGCAGAAGGCATGGCCGGGCTTGTTGTAGGTGGGTGAGTGGCGAGTACCCGTGGCTACTTCTATTTCCTAAAACTTAGTCATTCCTGGTTAATAAATGTCTGTGCCCTGGTGGTTCCCCCAACTCTGCCCCCGCCCCCTGCCCACACATACACACCACAAGGTAAGGCCCCGAGATCTGCCCCCCAGTTCAAGCCATCTCCCCTGCCCGTCTCTGAATCTTCCAGAACTTGGCAGTGGGTCCTGGAGGAAGCGAACCGAACTTCTGCTTCCTTCAGGGCGCTGGGGGAGGGCTGGTGTGAGGGACTCGTTCGGGACTCCAGGTGGGGAGCCCCTCAGACGGACCCGGTTCAGCCCAATTCCACGAACGTGTCCCCTGAGAGCTGCAGAGGCTGGACACTGCGGGCAGTGGGCGGCACCGGCCCAACGGGAAGGGGCTTTTCCCGAAGGAATGGAGTCATTCCTTAGCCCCTGTGGGACCTTAGGAAACTGTATTCACTCCCTGAGCCTCAGTTTCCTCACCTGGACAATGGGGGCAGGGTGGTGACAGTCCCTTCCTCAGAGGATGGTCAGAAGGGGCAAACTGGACTTTTCACCCCTTCCTCTATCCAACAACCACTGAGCACTCTCGGGGGGCCAGGCCCTGCGCTGGGCCCGGGGACCACAGGGGACAACGGTGCCCCGGACGCAGGAGCTCAGAGACGCGCCCAGGCCCGTGGACTCGCACGGCACCGTGCACTGCCCGCTGTCTGAATGCCCATCCTGGCCCGACACCTGGCCCGGCCACACTGTTAAATGCCGGGCAGACCGCAGGGCAAGCCATCCCATCTGCCGTGTGTCCTGGCGCCTGCCGGGCCGCAAACGCTCCCTCCATCAGGGAGTGCGGGGTGGCCGAGGGGCCCGGCCGGCCCTCCTGCCCCCGGCTGCACCCAGAGCGCTTCGCAGGGCCGCCCCCGGCTGCGCAGCGGGCAGGGAGCCGCAGGCTTGCTCCTCTCCTGGGCGCTGGCGGAAGGCTGCTCTCGGTTTTAATTAAGATCGTGTTCTGTTCGGGCCCAGCAAGGGCCTCCTCCCGGGCGGGCTGGGAACAATAAGCGCCCGACGTGGCCGTGTGGGCGACCGAGCCCCGGAGGGGAGGGAGGCAGGACCACGGGCGAGGGGCAGGGGCCCCGGCCGCGCGGGCTCAGAGCCCCGCAGGGCGCCTTGTCTGCCCAGCGCGTGCACCGCGCACTTTGCAACAGAAGGGAGGCATTCGCTTTTCCCCCACAGCGCCAAAAATAGCCGCATCTCCCGCCTTTGAGCAGGAATCTTGCCTTTGAGCAGGAATCTTTCGGTTGCTACAAAGAGGCAGGAACGGAAGGGGCCAGGAGGAGGGGCCAGGCTGGCTTGGCTGGCGACCGGGACCCCTCCTCATCTCCCCAGAAGGCGACAGGGGTCTGGGGTCCTTGCTCTGCCTGTCCTGCTGAGGGCCAGCCCCCCAGTGCCTGACTTCTCAGGGGCCCCGAGCAGGACCCAGCAAACCCTCCATCCCCCAGCCCAGCAGGCAGGAGTGGGCTGGAGGAAAACAGAAAGGAGGGACCCAAGATGGATGAGAAGAAAGTTCATTCCCTCGTTAGCTTGTCCATGTACGCATCAGATTTTTCGCTTGTTCCGACAAATCGCACTGGTCTCTGTTCTAGGAGCAGGGGTGCGGCCCCTCCTCACGGTGCTGAAGGCGGGTGGGAAGGGGGTGAGTTAAAGGTGTTCTTGCCCGCAGACGGGGAAGGTCACTGTCACCTCCCGTGGAAGGAGCCGTTGGGCGCTGGCGCAAGCTGAGTGTGGGTGAGGGCGGGCCCTGCGCTCGGGGGACCAGGCAGGTGGGGGTGTCACCTAGGCCATGACCCTCACTCACCTCGGCAGCAGGCCCACAGCAGACATCACCCCTTGGAGGAGGGGCGGGGAGGCCGCCAGGACTCTGAGTTGGGGTTCCAGCCCGGGGTGTGCCCGGCCCTTTGGCCAGTGTCCTCATGCTCATGCCGTCCCCAGTCCCGGGAGACGACAGGGTCCCCTCGGCCCATTTGACAGATGCACTGAGGAGGCTTAAAGCGGAAGGGCTTGGCTGAGGCCCCGGAGCTGACGAGAGGAGCAGGGACTCGAACCCAGGCCCGGCGGGTCCCCGGCAGGAACTCCGGCACTGTGCGCCAGTCTGGCAAGGCACCACGAAGCCGCAGAAGCTCAGAGTTGGCAGCGGTCACAAGGCTGGGATGTGGGGATGGGTGGATTGGAACCCAGCTTGGTCTGTCTCCAAATCCAGGGCCCCTCAGGTTCCCACAGCGGCTCCCTCGTTTTTTGTTTTTTTTTAAAAAGGAGGCCACTTTCTGTCCCCAAAAGGCCAGAGCAGTGGGGAAGCCGGAGGAGGCTGGAGGGAGAGACTTTGAGGCCGTCTCCCAGCCGAAGAGTCAAGTCTGAAATAAAAGCGGAAAGCTATTTCTGCCCTGGGTTAAACATTCCTCAAAACCACATTCCTCCGGCCCTCCCCCTTCTCCCCGGCCAGGGAATCCAAGCTGGTGGCCTGGACGCCCCGCCAGCTTCCTGGGGCCACCTTGCGAGAGACAGGAAGGCCACCGCCAGCAGCGGCCCCGCATCCCTTCCTGGGCACCCCCGGCCGGGGCCTGCTCAGCAGGGAGCACCCCCGCCCAGAGGGCACCCCCAGGGTGCTCTGGGGCTGCAAAAAGCTGACTGCCTGCCCGTCTCACAGAGAGCAGGACAGGGCAGGCAGGGGGATGGGGAACGGAGGCCCAGATGGGGCAGGCTGGGGCCAGGACCCCAAACTCGGACCCCCTGGCAACTCCCTGGCTCATCAGACTGCAGGTCAGGGGCGCCCAGGGGTGGGCTCCCGTCCCGGTCGGCCAAGGAGCACAGCAGCAGCAGCATGTGGTCGGTGGAGTGGTCTGGAAAGCCCAGAGCCTTCCCGAGCGGTGCCCAGGCCCGCCCCGTGCGAGTGCCACGCCGGGCACTGCGGCCAGTCCTCCAGGTCCCGAGGTCCCACCTGTCACTGTGCACCTGCGAGGACTCGGACACCCCGAAGGCACAGGGCCTTGCCAGGCGTGAGCAGGGCAGGAGGACGGGCCAGGGCGACCAGGGGCCGTCGCTCTCCACAGCCTCGGCCTCGGCTGCCCTCTGCCTCCAAGACCCGGCCCCCAGGCTCCCCAAGAGCAGGGGGTGGGAGGGTGCCAACACTTTCTCCTGGGCTCACAGGTTGGGAGGACTTGGTGGGGTCAACACCATGCTGGCACGTGGTCAGCACCCAAGGGTCTGCCAGGATGGGCAGAGGCGGAGCAGCCGCCGCCCACTGCATGCTCCTACTTCTTGCCACGCTTCTGCCGCCTTCCCAGAAGGCTTCAGCCCAGCCCCCTCCGCAGAGGAAGCCGAGCCCAGGCTGCCCTGGAACCCCGCGGGGATCGGAGCACTCGGGGGGTCTGGAGGGCTGTGTGCTCCCAGCCAGAAGGACCCACGCACTGTCCAGCCTCACATCCTGCCAGGAAGCCAGGGTGCCAGGCCAGTGTCTGTCATTCCAGCAGCTGCTTGAATGCCTCCTGTGACGGGGTGCTCACTACCCTACGTGGCAGCTCTAAGGTTCCAAGGCTCGCAGAGATGATGGGAGGTGGGCATGTGGCAGGGGGGCTGTGTCTGGATGAACACCAGAGCCTGAGCCCTGCCCTGTCCCCTGGCTGGGAGGCTGGGGCATGTCCCTGACCTGCCTGGGCCCTCCTTTCTTCGTCTGTGAAATGGGCATGTCCCCCTCCTCCCAGGGTTGTGGTGAGACCAAGGGGGAACCTGCACTCAGCACGCCTGGCACCGAGGACCCACCTGGCAAGTGGAAGTCGTCATTACTGTCATTGCTCCCCACGCTATCTCGGCCCCCCTCCCCCCGCCCGAGGACCACCGTGGCTGGGGCGGAAGTGGCAGCCACGTGGTCGGGTCCCAGAGCAGGCAGCCGCGCAGATCGGCGTTCGATCCGGGCTGGTGGCCCGTCGGTGCCTCCCACCCGAGCGCCCCGCCCCCAACACACGACTACGTTCACGCAGAGCTGCACACACGGTGCGCACGCTCAGGCACAGACGTGCCAGCTCATCACTCCCGACACGCGCCACGACCCCGTCCCTCACACTCGGAGCATGCCCACGGGCACCCACCCCACCCGCCCACCCACACAGGCACCCACACTCAGCGGCACACCTCCACCGTGGCTTCTCAGCACCCTCCCCCCTACCCACAAGGGGCCTCTCGTCACCACCCAGGGGCAAACTCCAGCTGCGCCGCTCTCCAGGTACTCGGCCTCGGGCCAGCTCTGGTCCCCTCTGAACCTCAGTGTCCTCATCTGTGAAATGGGAACCCCACAGGGCCCCTGGGGACAGCGGGGGATGAATGCACGTGAACCGGGCCTGGACCGCACAGCCGTGCTTCACGGCTGACTCCCACCCCGGCGACAGCCCAGCCTGGCACTGAGGCCTCGTGGGTGACAGATTCCCCATCACCACAGGTGAGCCAAGGGGAGCAGCCGGCAGGAGCCGCCCAACTCGGAGCCGCACGTGACACGTGGCAGCCCCGCTGCGGAGGTATCCTCTCCCCCGCCACCCAGCTCGAGGATGAGGACGCCGATGCGTGAAGAGACCAGGACGTGTTCCCGTGGCCGAGACAGCCGCCAGACGCCAGAGCCCAGGCACGCTCCGTCTGGGGGCGCAGGTGCAGCCCCCCCACGCACGTCACACCTCACCGTCTGGCAGCCCGAGCACCGCAGAAGGGGAGCTGAGCCCTGGGGGCACTCAGCACCCTGGAGTCACGCTCTGGGCCACAAGGCATTCTGGGAGGGAGGCCCAGGCAGGTTTGTCTTCAGCCCTCTGAGCCCACGGGCGCGAGGGACCCTAAAACCCAGCAGCGCTCCACAGCGGACCCTCCTTCCGACCACAAGAGTGAGGTGGCGGGGGAGGCGCGATGCAGACCAGTGCAGATGTCAACCAGCCAGGCCAGGCCCAGGGACTGTCTGCTGTCGTCACTCCCTGCCAGTGCGGCCGAGGACCTGTGACAGCTCGCCCTGGGGCCACCCAGGGCCACGGACCACTGTCTCCTGACTCTGAGGGCCACGCAGCCCCCTGGCACAGATGACATGCCAGTGGGTCCCTGTGCCCACCCGAGGGAAAAGCACTGTCGCCTGCCCCCACCCGACACATGAGCCACCCAGAGCTCAGGGGTGGGCAGGGGGGACTCTGGCCAGAGTCACACAGCCAGGGATCGACAAGCCGGCCTTCAAGCCCTCAGCCTGCTGCCCTGCCCCTGGCGGGGAACCTGACCCCGATATCAAGGTCCCTGCGAACTGGGCACGTCCATCCGTGCGTCTCTGCCCTGACAAAGAGACCACACCCAGGATGTGCAAAGCATTTCAGCCTGCAGTCATAGTAAAGGGGACAATCTGTTTTTGTGGGGGTTTTTTTAATCTGACAGCAAGAGATATTTAGGACAAGATGACCCACAGCAGAAGAAACGCCAACGAAGAAAGCAAGACATCCTCCCACCTGGACCCCAGAATCACAGTGGGGGGCGCCGGGAGAGAGGCACTAAATCTGTCCCTGCCCCACATTGCCCTGTGACTTGGGAGAGAGATTTCACTTCTCTGGTGCTCGATCTATCCATTTGTGAACCACGGGAGTTGGGCCACGTGACCCCCAGTCTCCTCCAGCTCGAAGATTGTAGGATTCTGGGCAGCGGTAATCAAGGAAATGAACGTTGACACAGTGACTTTCTTCCCCAGGAAGTTGGCAAGGATGAGGGAAAACAATAACACTCAGTGCTGGCAAGAAGGCAGGGAAACGGGCAGCTCCGTCCACTTTCCCCGACAATGTAAACGGGAACATGCTTTCTGGAGAGCAAAGTAACAATGTTTCGATCAGAAGCATTGTAAGATGTCCCCAGCCTTTGGGGGAACCTACAACTTTAAGACGAGATATGAGATATGCGCAAGGATGCTGGCCCCAACATATAAAAAGCAACATACTATCCGATGGCAGGGGATCAAATGAAATGTTGCATTCCTATGTCACACCACTTAAACATCAGACATTCACAACCCTCAGGTTGCAAGAAGGTAGAAAATAAAAAGCACAGAATCCCAAGTATACGGGAGAATGTAACCTGTGTATCAAGTCCTGTTTCATCTTCCTCCTGAACACTTTCATTCAAAATCCGTCCTGGGCCCCATCCCCACCGACACCCCAATCCCCTCCTCCAACCCATTCTCTGGACGATAAACAAAAACCACCTCCAAACGCCAATCCAGCAGGTCACGACCACCTCCGTCCATGTCCCCCATCTCGAAAAATGTCCAAATCCCTTCCTGTGGGACCCTTGGTGGGGGCTGACAGGTGCATCCAGGCCTGGTGGCCGGCTGCATGTCCCACTGCCCACAACCTGCCCCACAGGGGCTTGGGCCTGGCCTTGGGGGCAGAGGAAGCTGGGTCCAACCCCAAGGCCATGGCCAGGAGAAGGTGCTTTTACCTGGCACTGTGAGATGCGAGGTGCCAGAGCTCTCTAGGGCTGGGGTGGGGGCGGAAGGAGCCAGGACAGGGTGAGTTGGCTTGTGACCCCGGCAAGCCCCTACCCCTCTGGTTGCCTGGGCTTCTCTCAACAAGGGCCAGGACGTACACCCCCATCCAGCCTGTTCTGCTCTGGGGGACAGAGGACTCGCGTCCCAAAGCCATTGCCACCAGGCGAGGTTCAAGGGTTCCCTCAGAGCCAGGCACTACGCCAAACCCTTCACGCACCCCCAGTCCTCCCCACCTTCGGGGCCACCCTTTCGGCCCCACATCCTGGACCTCGCAGCACGCCCCCCATTTGGATCCCCGGAGTCACAGGACCAGGTGTCACGGAGGAGCAAGACCATGCTCAGAGAGGGTGAGCGACCTGCCTGGAGTCACAGAGCCTGAGTGGGACCCAGCCCCACTCTCCAGGACGCTGAGTTCTGTCCCGACAACGGACTCGATGTTTCTCGCCCGACGCAGTGTCAGAGTCCAGCCTTGACCCCTCCTGCCTGCCGCCGCCCGCGTAGCCTTCTGAGACAGGAAGCAGGCTTCCGCACCTGACCCCCTGCGCACGGGACGCGCAGGGGCGCCGCAGCCGCCCCCTCCCTCTGGGCCCTGCCCCTCCTGGGCCGCTTACCCCTGGCTCACGGCCTCTCCAACAAGCTGGGAGAAAGTAGGCCAGAACAGACCTTAAAAAAAAAGAAACTGGCTCTGAGGCCTTCCACACCCTGACGCCGTCGCTTGTCCCAAGATGGGTGCCAGGCTTGCCTCCAGCCACGGCACTGTCGCGCCCCCTTCTGGTGGAGCCGAGCTGTGGGGGAGGGTGACCAGAGAATATCCCTCATCCTGCGGGAGGGACCTCCAGGGCACCCCTCCCAAAGCCCGAGAGACCCTAGCGTTCGGCCAGTGACACCCAGCTGCTCTCAACCCGACTCCCGCCCCCAGCCGGGGTCCCCTTGTCCCCGGGGCGGGGGGTACAGAGGCCTTAGCTGTCAACTAAGGACGATGCTTGTTGTCACCTCTACAAGCAGGGTGTGCCGGAGACACCGTTCCGGGCATCGGGAAAGAAGCCAGAGAGACTCAAGGTCAAGGCGGAGCCTGGGCCATCCCAGGGCAACCAGGAGGAGGGGACCTAAGGAGTACCATGAGCACAGTGCGGGGAGGATAAGGGAGAGAGGGTGGGCGGGGGGTTATGACTCTTGGGGAGGCTGCCCGGGGCCCGGACGCCTGGAACCAGGTGCAGCTGGGGCGGCAGCAGACGGCTTGAGCCCCTCCGGCTGGTTTTCCGGTCTCCCTGGCCGCTCCCCGCCTGAGGGCAGGCTCGACACCTCTCTGGTCGGCCTCCATCCCCCTGCCCGGCCCAGAGCGGGAAATCAGCGAAAGGTGGGTTGGGGCGGCCTGAGAATGAGCAAGAGCCGGGGGCGAGGGGAGCCGCAGCAGAAGGAACAAGACCCTGCTAAGATTCGGGCAAACCGAAGAGTCCAGCTTTCTTTCCGTGGGCGCCAGACACAGAGACCAGGGCCGGGGCCGGCGCCCCGGTGGACAGATGAGCTTCGTCCACAAGACCGCGCACCCAAGACCAGTTCGGAGGAAGCTGAACTGTGTCATCTACTGGGCAATGCTGGCGACGCTCACGGACATGCCTCCTCGCACCCTTGACAGGTGAGCGTCACGCGTCACGGATGGCTCCCAACCACCTGCCACGCACGGGGCTGGCTGTACCCTGCGGACGCTTACACGTCCCCTAGGGGTCGGGCACCAGGAGCACGCCCGTTCTGCAGACGAGGAAGCCGAGGCTCAGGTAAGCGAGGGGCCGGCCTGTCCCACAGTCCGGGAACAGAGGTCTCGCCAGCAAGTGGGGAGAAAGTGGGCCAGACCCCCAAAGGAGCAGTTTTTGAGCCGCACTGGCTGCTGCTGCTCTGATTCCCGGCTGGGCGGGGACCCCCACCTCTCTGGAACCTTCCTGTGGCTCCCGGATGCGAACCGTGCCAGGAAGGGGAGGGACGGGAGCAGGAGGCACTGATGACTTATAGCATCTCATCTGCAGAGGGGGGAAAACATCTCCAAGACGGTGCAAAGCCCGAACGGTGGAGGGCTGCGGCCGAGCGGAATCCAGGTGTGTCTAGCAAGGGCCACACTGCAGAAGCTTTTAGACCGTGCCCTGCCCGCTCACACACACACACACACACACACACACACACACACCAGTGGGACGGTCTTTTCTCTTGGGGGGGGGACGTGGGGGTTCACCACCAAGGCTGGCGGCCAGGACTGAGTCAGGCGATGCCCTCCAGGCACCCCTCGGGGCCCCGAGCTGCGCTGCAGCCAGCCCTGTAGCCTCCGACCCCAGGGGACGCTTCTTCTATCTGCCAGGACCCCAGAACCAGTTGTGGGTCTTCCCCTGTGGCTCCTGGGAACCCCCGTCAGGGACGTGAATTCCTGGGTGCGGACCAGGCCTGAAGAAGGATCAGAAGTCTGGGGTCACCACCTGACCCGGGCACCTTGGCGCTGAGCAAGCTCTCTGGGGGATTCTGACACTCGGGACTCCTTCCTGCACGCTCCTCTCCTGCCCCCCCCCCCACTCCCCACACACAGTCCCCCAAACAAGGAGCAGAGGGCCCACTCCCCACCAGCAGGAGGCCCACCGGGGGCCTTAGAACAAGCTGGACGCTGCCTCCGCCCTTTGGGCTGGGACTTCCCCTTCCACAACTACCTGTGCACCTGGTCCGTGCCAACACAGCCGCACGGCCAGGGCCCGCACCGAGGGAGCTGGCGCCAGCAAGGGGCACGCGGGCGGCAAAGCAGTCCCCACCGCGCCGCCCCTAATAAGGGCGCGAGGAAAGGAGCCCGGCCGACTCGCTCCCTGACAGAAACTGTTCCACGTCTCCAAAGGCCTTTAAAAATAGCCCAGCCCAGCACCACCAGGCCGGCTCCTAACAGGGTCTTGTTGACGCAGCATCTCCCAGAATGGGCCGATCGGCCTGGGGCGAGGGGGGTGGACTGAAGGCCTTGCCAAGGCCCCTTCCCAGGTGGCTCAGAGCAGAAACCCACACGGGGCGCACAGAAGAAGAGCCCCCCTGACTTCGCGGCGTGAACTCTGAAGACGTGTAACTTCGGAGACAGGCCTGCGTTCAAGTCCTGGTACCACCTAGAGACCGGCCGGGGGATCCCGGCAGGCTGCTCACCTGTCCGAGCCTTAGTTTCCCCATCTGTAGAAGGGGACAGTACCAGCGCCCCCCACGCCCAGGGCTGCTGGGAGGATGCGAGGTGCTAACCACGCAGAGTTCGGCGTGTGACGTGCCCAGCAGGCAGAGAGCCTGGTCTCCTTCGGCTCACAGGCGGCTCCCCTGCCCCAGCACGATGGGGCCCCCCCACCAGTGCAGCCCAGGCCCACATTTCCCCGAGAAGCCCACCGCGCCCTCTGCCCCCCAGGGCACAGGAGCCCGGGGAGTGCCCCTGCAGCCCAGCCCGCCTGCTCACAGCTGTGGGCCGCATCTGGACAAGCCCGAAGGAAGGCCCAGCAAACCTCACAAGACAGCAGCCAGACTGGGGAGGGCCCCCGCCCTGGATAGAGGATAAGAGCAGTGAGGAAGGAGCCCCCGGTCCTCGCTCGGAGCCTCCCCATTTGGGGAGCAGCTCCCTGGCGTTACAAGCTCCTTGCTGCAGCATTCCACGGGGGAAGGGCCGGGACCTCTTGGCCGACCGGCGCCCACTCAGGAAAGCCCCCTTTGCTCCAAGCACATGGGGGCGAGGGGCACGGAGCTGCAGCCTGGGCTTGGACAGACCCGCAAACGTGCCCGGAAGACCCAGGGAGGAGGGTGTGTGCGCACAGCCGGCGGGGCGCAGGGGTTGTGCAATGCACCAGCGGAACCTGCCTCCCGGGCCTCCATCATCTCTCGGGGCTGGCTGGCCCAGGGAGGGTGCAGGGGGCCTGGACTGGGCTCCGAATTCCAGCCCGAGGCCAGGGCCACGGCCTCCCTTCGAGTCAGACACACGGGCAGTGGCCCTGCCAGAGGATGGGCCGTCCCTCGTCCCATCCCCCAAAACGAAAACGGGTGGGTCAGGACCCAGTGCTTCAGTCCCCCCCGCCTGCCAGAGCATCTCCCAAGAGGCTGCAGCGGGGAGAGAAGCAGGTATGGAGAGCCTGGAGGTGCAGGGGGCTGTGGCGCTGGGAGGTGGGGAGACACACTGGGGCGGACCTAGAGAGAGAAGGCTGATATTGACAGACCCTCCTCTCTTAGGGATGACCCCGGAGGGTTACACCATGAGATCGGCCAGGTCACCCACGGCTGCATAAACCCATTCCCCAGTTTGGCTTATGGAGGGAGAAGGGAGGAGACTGATGTCGGAGCCAAGAAGTCAGCCTGTAAATACAACAGGGCGCCGGGGACCCTGGGCCGCCCCCGCTACCACCAGTCTCTGACAGGCCTCGCCGCCACCACCGCCGCCGCCACCGCCCAACACACACGATCGGGGCCTGGGAGGGGGCGACAGGCCAACCTCGCAGCAGCAGCAGCGGCGGCGGCGGCGGCGGCGGTGGCATCGTGATGCATGAATCACCCGCCTCGCCACGCTTGTGCCTTCGGCTCCCCGCAGCCGGAACCACCTGGCAACCGGGCGCCCCCTGCCGGGACCACCGCCCCCGGCCCGCGCACGCCGCTGCCCTTCGCGACAGCCGCCGAGAGGGGCCTGCGGGTGGGTTAGGGCTTTCCGTCTCGGCCAGGGGGTGGCCCCGCGCACCCTTGACAGGCGACACACGGCCGGGCGTGGGGTGCTGGATGCCCTGGAACAAAAGGGCTAAGTGTGCGGCCGGCGCCGCGGCCCGGGGCTTCCGAGGGGCCGGGGCAAAGGCAGGGCAGGGGACGGCCGAGGGCGGGCTGCGGCGCGCCGGCGGGCGAAGCGGGCCCGGAGCCGGGACGAAGGGGCTGGGGGCGACGGGGCTGGGGGGAGGGGGGCGGGGGTCCGCCGCGCGCACTCACAGTAGGTTTTCCTGGTCAGCTCCTCCACAACTTCGGGCTTCAACTTGCTGTTGGATTTCCCCATCCTCGGCGGCCGCGGCCCCCGCCCCCGGGCCGGACCCCGGCGGGACGCTCAGAGGGAGCGACTCGGCGGGCGCGGGCCGGGGCGGCCGGGGCGGGGCGCGCGGAGGCCGGCGAGCCGGGCTGGGCCGAGCCCCGGCCGCGCCTTTGTCTGCGCCGTGCCCGCGCGGCCCGGGCGCGGGGCTCCGGGGCGCTGCGCTGCGCTGCGCGGCTGGCGGCGCCTGGGCCGCCCTGGGCGCGGCGCGGGGCCCGGGACGCGGGACAGCCGCTGGGCAGGCCCAGCCGTCCGTCGGCCGCCGCCCTCTCCGAGCGCCGCGGCGCGAGCTGCGCTGGGCCGGGCGCCGGCGCGGCCGCGGTGTTGCCCGGTCGTCCCTGGTTACTGGGCTCCGCGGCACATGCTCGCTGCTGCGCGCTCTGCGCCGCCCCTGCGCTCCCCGCCTCCCGCCTCCCGCCCGCACCAGCGCGCCAGGGGTGGGCCCGGAGCCGCCACTCATCCTCGGGCGCCACCTCCCGCCCCGCACCCGCCCCGCCGGGCCTGCGCCTGCGGAACCTCGGCCCCGGGGGCGCAGCGGAGGTCACCCCTCCACCCGCCTTGAGTCGGTCTGGGGCGCTCCGGAGGGCACCCCCCCACCCCCAACACCCCCCCAAGGAGCGGGCCCGGCCCAGAAGATCTGACGTGGATGAGGCCAAGTGTGTGCCCGGCGAAATTCATTCATTCGACACGGATTAGTGGGGCGCTGGGGACACAGCGGCGAACAGTGCAGGCGAACGGGGGTGGGGCGGTCACTGCTCTTCAGGATGCCAGAGATTATGGTGGGGGCGCCTACCACGGCCTGGGGGAAGGTGACCCCCGAGCCTCGGGGGAGGAGGTGGGTGATCAAGGCCCAGGAAACCTGGAGGAGGGAAGGAGGCCTGAGCCCAGGGGAGACTTTTCCCTGCAGGGAGCTCCAGGGGCGGGGCAGGTGGGATCAGTGGCCAGAGAGAAGGGGGAGGGCCCAGGGGCAGGCCTACCCCCGCCCCGAGGAGCCGGGCCTCTGGGATTTCGGGCGGGAGGTGCCAGGGTCAGACCCTCCTTCCCTGCTTCCCGGGCCTCGCTGCGGGGTGCGCGAGCAGGCAGCAGGCGCTGGGCGGGAGCTGAGGCCCGGGCCCGGGCCCGGCCCCACCTGGATGCGCGGAGGCTGGGGGTTAGGGGAGGTCCGGCCAGGGGAGGAGCCCGCCCAGCCACCCCTGGCCACCATGTCTACAAGGTCAGCGCTTTGGGACTCTCCCTACCCCACTCCCAGCTTTGTTTTACTCCTCGCAGAGGTATGGACGTTGTTTCATTGCTGTGCTGTCGCCGTCTCCCCCGCTGGAATAGCGCCCCCCACCGGTGCAGGGATGCTCGTCTTGTTTGCAGTTGTGTCTCCCGCCCCTGCAAGGCCCTGGACTTGCCCTGGCCCCTCCACTGACCTGGAGCCCGAGGAAAGGAGAGCGGCGCCGGGGGGGCTTGAGAGGACCGATGGGGCCGAGGTCAGGTGCGGACGGGGTCTCTCTCTCTCCCGGCAGACCCCGGGGTCCGGGGAGCCCAGAGGAGCTGTGCAGAGTGTGGTTGGTTCTCGGCCCCCAAACACCACCCCCACCGCCACGCAGGCTCCCTTCTGGCTTTGCCCCAGGCCCCAGGGGGCCGGCTGGTGAGGGAGGACCTACTGCCCAGCCAGCGCTGGTTCTACGAGAGAAGTTGGGGATGGGGAGGGCACGGGCCCGGAGAACCGGCGCTGGGTCACAGCTGGAGGGACTCCGTCTCCGCTTGGGAACAGGACTGCCCAACTGCGGGGACGCTGACTCAGAATGGACACCAGTGGGGGGCCCACGGCGAGGGGCGCCGAGTCGGCCAGGCTGGCCTGGGCATCCTGCCTGGGAGGCCGGGAGTCTGCAATGTCCACCTGTCAGGAGGACAGTGACAGCATTGAAGACCTACAGGAACCCAGGTGCTTCTGAGTATGTCCTGCCCCCTGCCCAGGTGCCAGGCGCTGCCGTGACCGAGGTGGTCCTCATCCTTGGGCAGCTCACAAACCCCACCCCCCACCCCTCGGCCTGCCTCCCACTGGTGACAAACTCCACAAGGGGAATGGAGAGGGACCTGGGGGACCAGGCACAGAGGCACCTGTTGGGGGGAGTCAGGGAGGTTCCTGGGGGTTACAGCTTATCCAGGGGAGGTCGACACAACAATAAACAGAAGTGCAGAGTGTCAGAAGACATCAAACTGAGGCAGGGGAGGGGCGGGGCAGGGCCGGGGCAGGAGAGGCTCACGGAGAAGGGGCTGTTCGAACCCGGACCCGGGGAAGAGGGAAGCCTGCGGAGGGCCCCCTCGGGCCACCTGCTCTCCCGCCCCGTCTCCCGGTCCCTCTGGGCAGCGGCCACCCCGCCGGGCCCTGCGGGAAGTCTCCACACCCGCACCCGCGTGGCCACTGAAACTCGACTCGTGGGCTGTCCACACAGAATGCACACCGGACTTCGGAGGGCTGCACACAGCAGAGAGAGTACAATGGAGCTCATTCATATTTTTAAAAAATATAGGATTGTGCCCTGGCTGGTGTGGCTCAGTGGGTTGAGTGCTGGCCTGAGAGCCAGGGGGCATCGCCGGTTCGATTCCTGGTCGAGTCCTGTGCCTGGGCTGCTGGCCAGGTGCCCAGTTGGGGGTGCGGAAGACAGCCACACACAGACGTTTCTCTCCCTCCCTCCCTTCCTCCCTCCCTTCCCCTCTCTCTAGAAATAAATAAATAAACAAAATCTTTTTTAAAAAATATGATTATATATTACACTGATGGGTTTTGATATAGATGAACTTTATTATTAAAACATATTCCACTTGTTTCTCTTAATATGTTTTCTTTTTTTAAGATTTATTTCTTTATTTTTAGAGAGAGAAGGGAGAGAGAAAGAGAGAGAGAGAAACATCAATGTGCGGTTCCTGGGGGCCATGGCCTGCAGCCCAGGTATATGCCCTGACTGGGAATCGAACCTGCGATGCCTGGTTCGCAGCCTGCGTTCAATCCACTGAGCTACGCCAGCCAGGGTTGTTTCTCTTAATATTTGTTAAGTGCCCACCGAAAACTTTAAGCAGCACATGCGGCTTGGATGGTGCTTCCGATGGACAGCACCGTCTTGCACACGTTTCAAGTCTCCTTTCAAACCTCACCTCCGTGGAGCCTTCCCGGACCCCCGCAGTGAGCCTGAGGCCCAGCGTTCACATCCACCCACACAGCACCTGCCCCCGGGGGTTTGCGGGAGTTTGTGTGACGTAAGGACTTCCTCAGACAGACCTTGTTAAGCCCCCTAGGAACGGGGGTATGTCCAGGGTAGAGTCAGCTGTCAGGGGTGAGGCGGGGAGGGTGCTGGCCCAGTGTGGGGAGGAGGGAGAGCATCAGGGGTCCCACTGACCCCCACCATGGAGCACAAGGCTCAGTCCGGGTACTGCCCTCACGCACCCTGCGGCTTTGGGCAAATCACCTCTCATCTTCTCACGGGGAAGGGTCTATAAAGACAGAAATGCTTTGCGCAGGTGCGTGGCAGCGTTACTCTCCTCGACCCATGAAGAAGTTTCTCGGCTCATAAGAAAAAGATGAGCCCTCCGTGGAAGGCTGGGGAGAGAACCAGAACAGGTAACACAAAAGCAATGGCCACCGCCCGTCCCCAGGAGAGGCGCCCCTTACCAGTCAGAGAAGCGGGAGCGGACTGGGAGGGGGGAGCATTAGAGCTCACGGGAGCACCCCGGATCGGCCGAGGGGCGGAAAGCGGGGCCTGCAGGCTGCCGGGCGGGTGCTGCGGGGACGGCCTCTCTGAAGGGCAGGCGGGCACCGAACGGCCGTATCCCCTGACGCGGCAATTCCGCTCTGGGAAATGACCCTGCGCCGACACCCGAGATCTGCCCAAATGCCAGGGCTCAGCGACGGGACTCCAGCAGCAGGTAAGACAGCGATGGAAACACGGAAGCGACCTCCGTGTCCGAAATGAGGGACGAGGCCGCGGCACCACGGGGTCCTGGACCGCCACAGGAGGCTCTAGCACGCCGGAGACCGCCTCCCACGGCACTGTGCGCCCACGGCATGCTCAGCACAGAAAGGTTCCCAAAACCTGTGGAACCACCCCAGCCGTGTGTGTGTGTGTGTGGAGGGGGTGTACATCGCTGTGTATTTTCATTGCCGTTTCTTAAAAGATTTTTAAAATTTTATTTATTTATTATTTTTTAAAATAATTGGTTATCGCCCAGGATATTTTTTCTTGTGTCTTGTGTTTTTTTCTTGCTTTCTTTTTTTAAAGATTTTATTTATTTATTTTTAGAGGGGGAAGGGAGGGAGAAAGAGAGAGAGAGAGAGAAACATCAATGTGCGGTTGCTGGGGGCCGTGGCCTGCAACCCAGGCATGTGCCCTGACTGGGAATCGAACCTGTGATGCTTTGGTTTGCAGCCCGCGCTCAATCCACTGAGCTACACCAGCCAGGACTCTTAAAAGATTTTTTAAAATTTATTTTTAGAGGGGAGAGAAATATCGATGTGCGGGAGATGCGTAGACTCAAGGGTGTTACGTTCAAGCTCGCCTCGTGCCTGCTGTGTGGCCTGGTTCCCAGTAGGCCCAGACCGACACTGGTCCGCGGCTCAGAGGCCGGGGACCCCTGGTGCAAAGAACCCTAAACTAAACCCGGAGTCCGAGCAGGAGTCCTGGCTGCGGGACCTGGGGCCAGGCGCGTGGCCTCTGAGCCTCAGTTTCCTCATGTGTGAGTCGGAACCTCCATGCGCCGCGCTGGGGAGCCCGCTGCCTCGCCGGGCTATTTACGGGCCTCGAAATGGGGCTCCCCCAGTGCAGAAGGTGCGGCTGTGACGTGGAGCAGCTGGGCAAGTGGGTTTGTGAATGAGAAACAGGTGCAGAGCCCATCTGGGCTGGGGATAAGCCCCCCTCCTTGGCTCCCTCCGGCACCCTGGAAGCGAGAGGGGAGCTCTTGCTCCCGGGCCCGTGGCCGCCATGCTGCCCAACCACCACGAACAGCAGGTCCCTGGTCCCTGCCCCCCCTCACTGCCCGGTGAGCCTGGGGACACACGCGGCCTTTGAACGTTACCTTCCTCGGGGAAGCTGTCAGTGGGGTCTCGGGTGAGGAGTGGGCAGCTGGCCACGTGCCTCTGTCCCGGCTAGGGACACGGTGAGCTGGGGCTCAGTGTCCCCCGAGGGCAAAGGGGAATGGGCTCTGTTCTCTAGATCTTGCCTGTCCTTTCCACCCCCACTAAGGGCTCCTTCCTGGGTCTGAGGGAGGGCCAGCGAGTCCTCGCTCGCCCCTGCACCAGCTGAAATGAAAGGGAGCCTCACCGGAGGGGCAGGAGACAAGCCTGGCACCAGCACCTCGGGTCGGGGCGTCCCCCGGGGGGCTGGGCTCCCTCTGACCCCGGGTTGCCTGCGGCGGACTCCACAACCTGTGTGCAGGGCGCTCGTGGGCTCCAGGAGCCGCTGGAGGGTCCTGGCCAAGCAGTCTCCAGGGTGTGGGCTCTACCGGCGGAGACAAGGAGCCTTGTCTTTAGGCTGCAGGGCCTCTCACCACGCTCCCCCTCCTCTGCAGCCAGCCCTTCGCTCAAAGTTCACCCTGCGGGGACTGTCCGATGGGCCACGCTGGGGTCTGGGACTGCGCTGGATGGGGGGCAGGCAGTTTGCCAGTCAGTTCCTCCAAGGAGGCTCCCGCTGCAGGAGGGGGAGTCCCCCTCAAAGGAAAGTGGGTGCTTTTTCTTGTTTTAAAGATTGTATTTGCTTATTTAGAGAGAGGGGAAGAGAGGGAGAGAGAGAAACATCAGTGTGTGGTTGCCTCTCGTGCGCCCCCTACTGGGGACCTGGCCCGCAGCCCAGGCATGTGCCCTGACTGGGAATGGAACCGGCAACCCTTTGGTTCACAAGCCGGTGTTCAATCCACTGAGCCACACCAGCCAGGGCAGTGGGTGCTTTTTCCAGAAGAATGGGGCATGGACGTTGGGGGTGGGGGTGGGGACAACAGCCAGTCAATGCCCAGGCCCCGGGCTGTCGGAGGCAGCTTGCTTCTGCAGGCGGCTACCCTGCACCCCCACCCCAGCAGGGTCTCCCGTCCCCGCCCGCTCACCTGCCCGCCCGGTGAGCCCCAGCCCAGTTCCAGGAGAGCATCTGATCGGCCCTCAGGAGGGGGACGTTTGCCCTGGTCCAACTGGCCCTGGCCAACGAGGGTCAGGCCGCATAGCTTCAGAGGTCGTCACCCTTCAGAGAGGGGTGCTAGACAGACACCCCAAATACCAGTGACCACAGGCTTCGGGGGTCCTCAGAGCTGGGAGCCAGCACTTTGGAGATTACAAGGGGGTGGGGCGGGGGACCGTGGGGCTTCCTATGAAGGGAGGGTGCCATGTACCCTGGCTTCTGCCCGGTGTGTGGTGCGTTCCCCGGGGCCCAGTTCAGGCGCCCACAGAGCAGGAGCAGGGAAGAGGGCAGCTTTTCGGGGGGCCAAGCCCCGGGGCCAGCTCGCCCCCACCAGGGTGCCCGGGAGCTGCTCAGCACAGGGCCTGCTGCCGCCCACGGGCAGGCTGGCTGCAGTGTCCGAGCTCAGGTATAGACGCCCCCCGGGCGGACCCAGGGGCACCTCCGGGAGCCCCCTCGGGCCTGCGGGCCTGGCCCAGCTCCCCCACCCCCCGAGCCAGTCCTCTCTGAGCCAACCCGGGGCCCCTTGTGGGCGGGGCTGCCTGTGTCCTGTCGCTGGCACCTGCCCAGGGCTCGACCCAGAGTGGACGCTTGGACAACGCTGATGGTGGGCGGGCGGCGACTGTCCACCCTCTAAACCCCTCTCTGGCCGTGACATGAAGTCCATCCATCTTCCTGAGGTCAGCTGCACACTCAGTCCAACCCTGGCCAGGCCCTGGCCAGGGCTCCAAGCCCACTGACCTCCAGCGAGACACGGGCTGGCGCCAGGGAAGGGAGCAGCCCAGCCCCGGCCCTGCCAGGCTCCCGGCCCACGGCAGTTTCCCCGGCCGGCCGGAGGCAGAACGGGCAGGAACAGCCCAAAGGGTCCCTGACCGTGGGCCTCTCGCACCTTCCCACCCTCCTGGCGCTCCTGCCGCTTGTGACCGTCTCCAGTCTCCACTGGGAGGGAACCTGCCAGCACCAAGCTAACTGCAGGGCCCTGGTGGCCCCCGGGTCCCCCTTGGGGACCCCTCAGCGGGGCCTGGGGAAAAGAACATTTTTGAGGGAAGGAGAGGTGTAGCTCTTGTCTCCTTCTCAATGGGAAGGGGCTTGGGGGTGACCTGCGGGCCAGTCCTCAGCAGCCTGTCTGGGGGCGGGGGGGTGGTGAAGCTGGCCCTTAGCCTGGACGCCGTGGAGCCAGTGCGAACTGTGAGTGGGGAGGCCCTTTGCCGCCTCGGCGGCCCGTTTCCCAGCAGGCCCCTCGGGGGGGCTGAACACGGCCTTGCTGATAATCCCAAGTCCCGGGCAGGCGCAGGAGCGTGGGGTGCTCCCATTAAAAGCAATTCACAGGCACCTGGAGAGACTCGCATGGAGGTAACACGTGGCTGAAAACCAGTGTGCCCCCTACTGATGGGTTTCATGAGGCCTGGACGCAAAGAGGTGGGGAGCCAGGGTTGGGCCCACCCATAAGGAGGGTGGGCACAGGGGGTCCCCCCGAGTGAATTCTAGGTGGGGCGAGGGAGCTCCTTCTCGAAAACAACGAAGTCAGTGCTCCCCCAAGCTCAGCCCTGGGAGGTTGGTTACTTCCCACCAAGCCCCTCAGCGCTGGGTGGAGAGGGCCCGGCACACCTGAGCCAGGTCCGGCACGTGCTGCGTGGCCGTGGGCAGGCCGGTTGCCTGGACCTCACCTTGGATGCTCACCTGTGGGACAAGGTGGAAGGATGAGCTCACCGGGGACATTGCCAGTTTGGTCCCTCTCATGCTCCCAGTGTTGGGTCTGGGGTCACAACACCCTCCCCCCGCCGCCCAACAGGCTGCTGAAATCACACTCGGATGCCTCCCCTTGGGACATTGATGATGAATGATGTCATTAGCATTCTCAGGAGGAACAAGGAGGGTAAATCATTCCGCTGTACTGTGGAAGCTCTTCTATCTCCGTTGCTACCTACCCCCTTCTCATCTTCTGGGGAACCTTCTGGGACCCTCCAGGGAGCCTGGAAAGGCCCCTCGGGAATCCCTGATGCCTTGTGCATCTCTTCTGCCTGAGGGTTTATCTGCTGACACATTTTACAGTCGCAGAAAACCTGACCCAAACTGGCTAAAGCGAGAAAGGGAACTTGTTGGCTAATGTAACCCAAGAGTCTGGCGGTCTGCTTTCAGGCAAGGCTTGATCCAGACGCATAGGCTCTGCGAGGAGGACCTGGGTTTCCTCTCTCTGTTTCTAGCTCTGCCTCCTCAGTGTTGCAGCCATGCTCAGGAGGGGTCTCCAACCTGGCCACAAGCAGCAGCTCAGGGTTTCCCACTGGGTGTTCACATCTCGCTGAAAACAACCCACTTCCTCCCCACGCCCACCTCGCCAGCCAAGACTCCGAGCCCATATCTCATTGGCCCCGAGAGCCTGAAGGTGTCATGTGTTTATTCTTGAACCAATCAATGCAGGGACGCAGGGAGACAAGGGTAGGCTGGTCAGCTCCGGCCAATCAAGGCTCAAGCCAAGAGCTGAGTGTGGGATCAGCCTCACCCAAACTGCAAAGCGGACAGACCTGAGGTGCCGTGGGGCGGAGAAGACAGGATGGAAGTCGGAGAGGCACGGCCCTTCTCTCCCTTGGGCCACGATCAGCAGTGTGCCGAGCTGGTGCAGTGCAACCACGTGACGTCCCTGTTACACCTTGCCGATGCCTTCTGGCTGCCCTCATGGTCAAGGCCAAACCCCCTGGGCAGAGGGCCTCCTATACAGCCCACGCCTGCTTGTCTAGTTTCCTCTCGTTCCTCCTCACTTCCCACTCATGATGCCAGCTCTGCAGGATTCGTCCAAAGGGGCCAGGCTCTCTCTCGCCACCGGCCTTAGCACACGCTGTCCCCCTGCCCAAACACTTTTCCACCACCACCCATGCTGTTGAGCCAGTTCGGCCTCTACAGGATGGCACTTCCTCCACGAAGCCCTCCTTGACCTCACGGGGCTGGTGCACAGGCTCTGTGCTCCCATACACGCCTCTCCGCTTGGACCACTGTATGTTTTTTCAGCAGCTTTGGTGAGCTGTAACCCGCATACCATAAAAACCGCCCATGTAAAGGGGACCTGTAATGGCTCTTGGTGTATTTTTAGAGTTTGCAGAGCCATCACCCCCTCTTAGACCCTTGTCATCACCCCCTCTTAGAAAGCCTGTACACCTTAGAAGATACACCTCCCAGCCCCTCTCCCCAGACCCTGGCAACCACTAACCTGCCATCTGTCCCCACAGACTCGCCTGTTCTGGGCACGTGAGTATCACAGAAATGGAGCCATACAGTGGGTGGCCTCCTGTGTCCGGCTCCTTTTACTTGGTACAATGTTTCCAGGGTTCACCCACGGGGTGGCATGCTGGTACTCCATTCCTTTTTATTGCTGAGTAACACGCCTTTGTAGAGATATTCCACTTTCATTCATCCATTCATCAGTGATAGGCATTCAGGTTATTTCCAATGTTTGGCCATTGGGAATGATGCTCTGGACATCTGTGTACAAGTTTCTGTGTGGATGTATGTTTCGTTTCTTTTGGCCATGTACCTAGGAGTGGAATTTCTGGGTCATATGGTAACTCTATGCTTAATCTTTTGAGAAACTACCAGGCTTTTTTTTTTTTTAAAGATTTTTAATGTATTTTTAGGGGAAATAAAGGGGAAGGGAGGGAGAGAGGGGGAGAAACATCAATGTGTGGTTGCCTCTCACACGCCCCCTACTGGGGACCTGGCCCACAACCCAGGCATGTGCTCTGACTGGGAATCGAACCGGTGATCCTTTGGTTCACAGGCCGGCACTCAATCCACTGAGCCACACCAGCCGGGGCAAACTGACACTGCCAGGCCTTTTTAAAGCAGCTGCACCACCTTCCATCCCCACCAGCAGTGCATGAAGTTCTGGTTTGTCCATGTCCTTGCCAACACTTGTTATTATGTCTTTTTTATCCCGGCCGCCCTAGGGGAAGCGGCGTCTTGCTGACTTTGGTTTGCATTTTCCTGACAGCGGCGAGTGCTGTTGGGCGTGGTCTTCGCACGTGTCTGCTGGCCATCTGTGTATCTTCTTTGTAGAAAACTATTCAGGTGCCGGGACCATTCCGTGGGAAGGACAGCTTTATCAACCAGTGGTGCTGAGAAAACCGGACATCCATGTGCAAAAGAGGGAAGTTCCCTTTACTTCACACTACAGAGAACAATGAACTCAAAATGGATCAAAGATCTAAGATAAAAGCTAAAATGCTTAGAAAAAAAAAAGAGAGAAAAAGCTTAGCAACACGGGATTTGGCAGTGATTTCTTGGCCGCGACACCAAGAAAGAAGCACAGGCAACAACAGAAAAAATAAATTGGACTTCATCAAAATTAAAAACTTTGGGGCATCAAAGGACACTATCCAGAGGGAAAAGGCGACCCACAGAGGAGGAGACAGTGTTTGGGTAAACCGTGCGTCTGGTAAGGCAGTGATATCCGGAAGACGTCCAGACCTCCTACAACTCATCAGCGAAAAACCCAATTCAAAGACGGGAACACTGAGGGCACGATGCTGAGTGGACTAGGCCGGTGACAAGGAGGCAGACACTGTCAAGTTCCATTTACGGGAGGCATCCAGACTGGTCAGGTTCACAGCCACGGGGAGCTGGTGTCCATGGGGCCAGGGTGTCTGTTCTGCAGGCAGAACATCTCTGAGGGCGGACGGTGGCGACGGTGGCACACCCACTGGACACGGCGGAGCTGGCCGCTTAGCATGGTCCAGGTGGTCAGTTTTCTGTCCTACATATTTTACCGTAGTGAAAACTAAACGAAAGATAAAAACCGGTCAAGGACTTGAACAGGTATTTCTCCAAGAAACACAAGTAGCCAATAAGCACACAAAAGATGCTCAAGATCATTAATCATTAGAGAAATGCAAATCAAGATCAGAGGATACCAAGTCAGAGCCACAGGATGGCTGCAATAAAAAAAAGAGCAACAAAAGTAAACAAACAAAAGAACGTGAAGGTAAACACCCTTGTGGAGAAATTGGAACCCTTGGGCACGCTGGCAGAAATGTAAAAGGGTGCAGCTGTTATGGAAAACAGTAGGGGGCGCAGTTCTCCAAGAACTTAAACGCGAGACTCTTCCAATCCAGTGAGCATACACAGAAGACATGATGGCAGAGACTTGAGACTATTACAGCCGCACTGTTCACAGCAGCCAAGAGGCAGAAGCCACCCAAGCCCGTGGACGGATGATGGATAAACCAAATGTGGTCCATCCACACAATAAAATGCCATCCGGTCTCGAGGAGTGGAATTCTGATACATGTTACGACATTGTATCAGCAACCTTGAAACTATGATGCCACGTGCACTGCCTGTTCAACCCTCTGCCCATCTTAAACGTGGGCTTTTTAAAAAATATATATATTTTTAAAGATTTTATTCATCCATTTTTAGAGAGGGAAGGGAGGGAGAAAGAAAGAAACATCAATGTGCGGTTGCTGGGGGCCATGGCCTGCAACCCAGGCATGTGCCCTGACTGGGAATCGAACCTGTGACACTTTGGATCGCAGCCCGCGCTCAATCCACTGAGCTACGCCAGCCAGGTTAAACACGGGCTTTTTATTGAGTTGGAAGACTCCTTTATACTCTGGAAATGAGAACCTCATCACATACCTGATCTTCAAACATGTGGGATGCCTCTTCACTTGCCTGATGATGTCCTTCAAAGCATGTGAGTTTTAATTTTGATCAAATCCAATTCATCTATTTTTTCTTTTGTGGCTTGTGCTTTGGTGTCATTTCTAAGAAACCACTGCCTCCTTGTAACAAGGGCACGAAGACTTACCCCTGTTTTCTCCTAAGAGTTCTCCAGTTCTAGGTGTACGAGCCGCTCTGCGGTCCCTTCCGTCCACGCTGTGAGGGAGGGCTGCACCCTCACTTCCTGCGTGTGGGTGTCCAGTTGCCCCAGAACCACTGGTTGGGAACAAAGGGGATCCTTTCCCCATCGATCTGCTGTGGCGTCCTTGCTGAAAATCAGCTGACCGTATGTATGGGTTTATTTTTGGACTTCAGTTCTGTTCATTGATACGTACGTGTCTACGCTAACCACACTCCCAACTCCTGCATGTCTGCAGGAAGTTCTGAAACGAAGAGTGAGTCCATAGCTTTGCTCTTTTTCGGGACTGCTTTTGCTGTTCCAGGTCCCCTGCATTTGCACATGAATTTGAGGACCAGCCGGGGAACTTCTGCCCAGGCCAGCCGCGCTCTGGGTGGGGGCTGCAGCAAATTTGCAGCTCTATCCGGGGAGTCCTGTCCTCTTAACAACACTGTCTTCCCATCCAAAACCATGGGATGACCTTCCGTTTATTTAGCTCTTTTTCAATGTTTTAGGTTTCAGAGTGTAAGTTTTACACTTTTCCCCCTTAAATCGATTCCTAAGAATGTGATGCTATTGTAAACGGAACTGTTTTAGTTTCATTTTTGGACTGCTCACTGCGAGTGAGTAGAAGTAGGCTGACTTCTGTGTGTGGGCCTCCTGCAGCACGGACCCCGGGCCCCCCAGGGCACCCCGTCTGACGCCTGCTCGGGTGCGGGGCGCACTGGATCGGAGGGTCCCCTTCCCGAGCTGCCTCAGGACCTCTCGTGCTGAAGTCTGGCCGGACAGATGCCCTCGCTGACGTGGCACCTCCGGCCAGGCCCGGTCGTGGGGGGGCGGGGCATGCCGCTGACCGGGACTCCGGACCCCTTTCGTCCCGAACCTGGGGTCAGCCTGACACTCCCAACTCAGGAGCGGTGACCGAGAGTCCTTGCTGCGCTGGGCACTGGGCCGGGCTCCTGACCCCAACCCTCGAGCAGGTCGGAGTCAGGACACCCGGGTTCCCTCCTGGGCTCCGACACGGATCGGCTGGCCGACCTGGGGGTGCCTCGCAGGCTGCCCTGGACCCCGGCACCTGCGGCTGTGCGGCCGGAGCGCTGGACGGACACACCCGGGAAACAGCACATTGTGTGCAAAAGGCCGGACACACAGGGCACGGCGCACGCTCCCATGCACGCGAGGTTCCGGAGGAGCACACTCACCTGTGGTGTGCGACCAGAGCAGGGGCGTGGCGGGCGTGGACAGGGGGTGGCACCGCCGGAGAAGCGGCACAAGGGGACTCACGGGCGGATGGAGACGTTCCGTGTCTCTCACGGGGGAGGCTCCGGATCGTACACGCCTTTGTCCAGACTCATCCAGCCGCACGTTTGAAAGGGTCAACTACTGTACGTAAGTTATAGCACAATCGGAAACACTCCTAATAAAGAAAGAAGTTTGGGATCCGATGACTCCTGAAACGCTGTCTAAAACCTGGGAGTTCTCTACTCGGCTCTCCAGCAGGGCTATCTGGTAGCTGCCGGCAGGAGGGGTGCACGTGGGCCGGTCCCGGTGTGGGCTTCGCCCCAGGTCTCCGCCGGCCTCTCCCTCCACTGGCTGCCCGCCCCGCCCCCGCCCCGCCGCAGGCAGGACGCCGGCGACCAGCAGTGACCTGCAGTCTGCTCCAAAACTCAGCCCCTGGGGCGGAAGTCACGTTTGAGTTTCCGCAGCAGCCGCCACAGATCCAGGACCCACAGATTTCTCTAGTAGGTGTCACTGTTGTCAGTGGGAGCGGGTGGGAGGCAGTTAACTAATTTAACGAACAAAAACCACAAAGGAGAAACCAGGAGCGGGCGGTGGAGGAGACGGCAGCTGGAGTCAGCGCCTCGGGAGACAACACACGTTTCCGTCACAGAGTCTTTATTTTACAGTTTGCATCACAGCGAGGGAGCCCACCCCGACACCGCGCCCACCGGAAGCCCCGCCCCCGGCATGTTTACACAAACGCCCCTCAACGCTCACCGGCGTGAAAACAATGCTGAGAGCTCCTGCCGCGCCCGAGCCCCCCTGGAGAGCAGACGCCAGGCATACACTCCCCCCGCCCACCAAGTGCCGACCTGCTTCTGGGCTGGACGTGTCTGACTTCTCCGGCAGCCACGTGACTCGGCAAATCCAGTCTCCGACTGGAAATGCTCCAAGGCTTCAACCCCCCCCTTGGCGTGAACAGGACTGCTGGACCCTTTGGTTAGTACGTGCCTTAAATGCTAAAAGAAGCCGACCCCTGCCCCTGTCCGATGCGGCTCCCCACTACAAAACCTTATGCCTTGCCCCAAAAAGCAGCTTACAGTCTTGGGAGCGGGTTAGTTTTTCTGTTTCATTGGGACATCCACTGACTTTGTCGGGCACCCCCTTCCCCAAGGGCCGGGCTGCAGACCCCCGCCACCAGCACCCCCACAGGCCCTGGCGCAGCTCGAGCCAGTCCTTGCCCCGGCCCCTCCGGCCCCCGCCTCAGCCACTCCTTCCCACAATGCCCCGGGGGCTGCCCGCAGTCAGAGCGGCGCGGGCACAGCCGCAGCGCCAGGCCACAGGGGCCCCTGGGAAGGCGCAGGGGGCTCGGCCCACCCACGGGTAGCTACGTTCCAGGCGGTGACGGGCATGCGCCTCGACGCGGGTGGACCGCCTCTGAAGGAGCCCCCCAAACTCCCCCAGAAGCCAGAGCACAGGGCAGGCCTCCGAGAACACCTGGTGCGTCCCAGGTGGGCGCCTTTTCCATGCGCCAGGAGGTGTCATCGAGTCCAACCCTGACTCCTTCAGTGGGGCAGCCGTGCGCTTGGTGAATCCCAACGGGGGGAAGCAGCGGCCCACGGGCACCCTGGCCTCTGCCTATCCTGACCCGTGAGAGGGCCAGGCCCGGGTCAGGGAGCAGCGCGGGGGGGCAGGGGGGGCCAGTGTGCAGTGGAAGGAGGCAGGGGGGCTGCGGTCGGCCACCCCGGAGGGGGAGGGGCGGCAGTGGGGCGGCGGGAGGCGCTCCGCTGCTCTGCGGGGAGTGGGCGGCAGAGCCAGCAGCCTCCACAGACCGTCTGGGGGTCTCCGGCCGCCCTGGACCACGTGTCAGGACGGGGGAAACGGCCGGACGCCACCTGCCATTCAAACCAGCCTCTTCCACACTCTTCCTTGTCTGGAAGGACTGGCTCCTCGTTAGAAGACTGGGTTAAGTGCCAGGACAGACACAGTGTAACGCAGGAAGGACGTCCTGTCTGGTCAAAGTGGGGACACACGCCTCAGCACTCGCCCCTCTTGCTCAAGCTCCCCTTGGCCCAGAAAGCGCACCCTCTGCAGAGCCGCCGGGAGACAATGTGGCAATGCACCCGAGCCTTCGGCCCACGTTCCCACGACGGAGCCCGTGTGGGACTGATGGTGAGGGCGGTGGGGCAGGTGCGGGGGGAGAAGTAGGAGTGGGGTGGGGGGGGAGGCAGGCTGTGGGACGAGAGCGCGGCGACCCCGCGACGAGCGGCGGGGTTCCTGTCGTGACCCTCACAGGACGAGCGCGTCCAATGAGACCGAGCGCTGCCCTGGCTGCTGGACACGCCGGGCGGGGACAGCCCCGAAGTCCCACTCTCAAGGGGGTTCCTGGAGGAAACCCGAACTGGCGCAGGCTGCCAACTGAGGAACCACCCTGTCTGTGCGCTGGAAGGAGCCTCTCCTCCGGCAGCCGGGCCACCAGCGCCCCCGCGTCCCGCTCGGGGGTGTGAAACCCGTGCACTAAAGGGCACTGAACTTTTAAACCCTGGGGCGGCGCGAGCACTAGGCTGACGGCGGCTCCGGCCACTGCTGGGAGCCAGCACTGAGAGACCAATGACTGTTCTTGCGGTCTAAGAAGTGACTCTTTACACACGACACGCGCTCTCTGAACGGGGAACAGAGCCTGCACTTCCTGAAACCTCACGGCCGGCAGCGCCCGCAGGCCCCGGCAGGCTGCTCAGAGGAAGCCTGGAGATGCCGCGTGGGCGGGCGCGGGGGGTTGGAGGGCAGAGTGAAGCTGTAAGTCCGAGGGCTCTGTGATGTACGTGCACCCACCCTTCCTGCCCGGCCAAGAGCCTGGGCGAGCTCAGCTGCTCCGACGCCGCAGCTCGCCACCCTGTGGGGCCTGAACCCGGGCCTGCAGAGAGGCGCTGTGGGCTGGGGGGGCTGCTGCCCTTCGGACCCCTGTCCGTCACCTTGACTCCAGAGCAGAGCTCAGCACTGGTCACAGCTATGAAGTGACAGAGAAAGAGAAGAAATGTCTACAGAACAGGGCAGAGAGCTTAAGTAATTTCACAAAACCTGAACGACCACCTGTGCTCCCAACAGCGGGCTGGGTTCTGATCTTCCCTCATCGTCGCCCCGACTTCGGACCTCCTGCACGTAGCCCAGGGTGCGGCAGGAGCGCTGCCTGGTGGGACGGCTGTGGCCAGCCTGGTCCCAAACCGCTGCCAGCCCCTCTGCGCCTCCCGGTCCGGAGGGCTCAGGACTGGGCAGGTGCGGCCGCTCGGGGGCTGCGCGAGAGCCCAGAGGCTCCCGGGGGCGGGCGCGGGCCCACCCCACAGAGCAGCCGGTGGCGGCGCGGAGGAGCGGGGAGGGCTCAGTGCGGGCTCACCGCAGGCTCACTGCACACCGGCCTCGCCCCCCGCTCCCTCACCCACTGGGCTCCCTGCCCGCGGCACGTGACATGAGGACGTCTCCGAGGAGACCCTTCTAGGCAGGCGGTCTCATCACACTGGTTCTCCCCAAGAAACCCACGGCCGAGGCCAGACCGCGGGCCCGCAGGACAGACAGCAAACGCGGCCCCAGGGGGAAGCGCCCTGGGGGGGTCGGCCTCAGCCTGGGACCCACTCCCGCAGCGCCGGCACGGGCCGGGCACAGGAGTCCTCCCTGCTGCTTCCTTCCCCCGCCACAGAGCCCCAGGTTCAAGACGGGAAGAAGAAGGAGGAGGTCCCTAAACTAACACTGCGGGCGCATCCCCTGGCCCCGAAGACAGGAAGACACGCGACCCCTCCCTGGAACACCTGCAGAGCGGCGGCAGCAGCAGCCGAGAGACGCTGCCGCTGCTGCACGTGTCGCCGGGACCGGGCCCTGTGACGGTCGGGCTGGGCCCCTGTGACGGTCGGACCGGGCCCTGTGACGGTCGGACTGGGCCCCTGTGACGGTCGGGCCCCTGTGAAGGTCGGGCCGGGCAGGCCGCGGGGGGCCACACGGAGCGCTCAGAAAGCCGCCCGCGTCCCCACGCGCTGGCGCGGAAGTGAGGAGGGCACGGGAGGGGACCGGCTGGTTCTGAGGCAAGACTTCAGGTTCCCAAATCTGGGGTGTTGAACGCCACCCCACAATCTTGTGGTTTCTGACGGACCCTTCCCAGCGGGAGGTGAGAACGCCACCACCAGAGACTGTCGCTGTCCCCCCCGGGAGGCCTGGCACCCCGAGTGTCAGGGAGCTTCCCGACGGGGCCCCACTCAGGTCCCCCGTCTTGGGCCCGGGTGACGGAGCCCTCTGGGGAACGATCACGAAGTCCCTGGGCCCTCGGCCAAGCGCGCTCTGAGCCCGCCCCACGCTGCCGCCGACGGCGCCCTGCGCTCGGCCGCAGGCTCGGGAGCTTGGAGGGCCCTCCCAGAGTTCCCAGGGGGAGACCCCGCCCCACGCCCGGGAGGGAAGCGCCGACCAACCCCCCCACCCCGCACCCCCCCACCCCCCCCACCCCCGGGGCGCGGACAGGGACAGTCTCTGGTCGAGTCCTGCTCCGAGGCCCTCTGCGGCGCCCAGCACAGGCTTCCGGACGAGGGGGACCTGCTCCCACACCCCCGTCTGCCCGGCTGCTCGGGAAGGAAAGTGCCTCCCGCTTCCCCGCACGTCCCGGCCGCACGAGCCATGGGGAGGGGGGGACAGGAGACAGCGCTGCTCCGGGGGTGCAAGGGCACCCCACGGGACGCTCTCTGGGCTGAAAACACACTTCCGTCCCTCCTTCAGACGACGGGGGTGGGGGTGGGGGGGGGGCCTTCAGCCACGACCGCCGCCTCCCGTCAGCCAGCGGGGCGGGGCGGGGCGGGGCTGTGTCCCAGGGGCCGGGACCCCTACAGGGCGGGACAGCGCTCAGACACAGACACAGTCCTCTCCGAGAGCAGGGCCACCCACCGGGCTCCCGGAGCTGCTGGCACTTTCAGAGCCCGGGACAAAGCTGTGAGGCCGCATTAGGGACAGCAGTCCTGGGGCAGGCTGGCACGCGACACGGGGTTTTGAGCTGGCTCCCTGCACCTAACTAGATTCATCTTTGCCCCCCAAAGCAGCAGCAATCCCCTCCCTTCTGCACCCCTGCCCGCCCCCGCACTGGGGCCCACAGACACAGGCCTCGCACCCCGCCCCCCGCCCCGCCGCTCCGATCCATGTGTTACACGAGCTGGGGGCGGGGCGGGGGGTCACGCTGCACGTACCCTAAGCGCTCCCAATTTAAAAATATATATATATGTATGTATATATAAAAATCAAAACAAAGTCTTCCTTTTATTCTCCTCCTGGCTACACCCCCTCCCCGCCACCCCACCTGAAGGAGAACTCAGCTGCCTGTGACCAGCCGCAGGGCCGGTTTCCGCAGAAGAAGAGAGTAAAAAACCAGGTTCCAGCACTCTGCTCCCGGCCACGCGCTCCGCTGTCCCTGCTGGGGGGGCTGGCTGCCCCGCCCCCGCCGGTGGCACTGTCGACACCTCCAGCGTCCTCATCCTCGCCGACGGCCGGCTCACGGGGGCTCCGTCAGGCGGTGCCTTCCCAGTCGCCCTGGGGCTCCACCGCGCCGTTGGTCACCTTCTTGACTTTCTTCATGTTCTCCATCACCCCGGACGTCGTCACGCTGGGCGGGAAAAGAGCCTCAGATGACCACTGTTCCTGCTGCCACCCCCGCCACAACCGTGCATGCGTGGCCTGGGCCTCAGTGGCCCGCGGACACACCTATTTCTTTAATCAGACTAAACCAGAAACTAAAGCCAAACTAAACATTGTTTCCTGGACTGGACACGCGGAGCGGCCTGGTTGGGAGACACCCCCACGCGTCTCCGATTCCCCCGTACCCACCCCAGGCGCTGGCCCACTCGGAAGAACACGGGGAGCAGTCCAAGGTGGCGGCAGCCTTGAGGGCGGCGTTCTGGGGAGGAGCCCAGAGACAAGCCCCGGCTCTGGGACCCACCGCAAACGTCTCCCCCCGCCCTCAGCCCTCCGGGCAGGAGTAGCTCAGAGCACACGGGACACGCACAGCAGACGAGGCAGCAGTGGAGTCTGAGCACTGAAACCAAAGCCAGTCCTTTTTAACATGCTGAATTCTTTATGACAAATTTTGTTGCCAAAATTGGTCCAAAGAGAGATGTTGAAAGGAAGATGGAGAAAAAAGACAGCAGGTCAGTGCTGCCTCTGCACGCACCCTCATCCCGCAGGCGGCCCCACCCTTGGGGCAAGACTCGCCCCCCAGCTCGCTACAGATGCAGGACGGGCCGGCAGGCGCGAGAGACACTACCCAGAATCCCCGCGGCCAGCGCTCTCGGGCCGGGGCAGGACGCAGCAGGGAGACGGGGGTTTGCTCTGGGGGGCGCGGCGTGAGGAAACCGCTCGTTCTGGGACACGGGGCAGGGCCAGCTCCCTTCTTCAGGAAGCCCCCCCCTCCAGTGGGGGTGGCGGAGCGCTCAGCACCTTCTCGGACACCCGGGCAAGGGCTCTGCCCGCCTCCGGCGGGGTTGTCTGCAGAGGGTGTGCGGGGCGCCATCCGGCAGCAGCCGGTCTGAGTGGGAGAGGGCGGCCTGGGGCTCGGAGGCCCGGGGAGCCGCGACTGGCCTCGGTGCCCGCCCGCCGGTGAGCGTGCAGGCAGGCTGAGGGCCGGCATCTCCATCCCGGGCCGGCTCTGCCCGGCCACCTCCCAGAGAGCCACAGGACTTTCCCAACCGCGGAGTTCTTGGGCCGAGAGACACACCGGAACGACTTCCTTGTCTGGTGAACGCACCTGACCTCGCTCTGCTCCTCGCCGTCCCTGCGCAGGCTGACCTGGACAGCGCCCGCCAGGCGCGCCGCCACCCTGAGTACACCAGCCACTGGGCTCGCCCCCTTCCCAGGCGGCGACACACGCAGGCTTCCTGCCACCAACGCGCACCCGCCTCACCACCACAGCGGGGCTCCCAGGAAGCCACTCTGACAGATAGCCAGAGCACCCTTGCCCTGCAGCCGGGGTGCGAGCCGGGCAGCTCAAGGACACTGAAGAGCAGAGGACACCCTCCCGGGTCCCCGCTGGACTGGTGGTCTGCCGCCTGCTCCCTCCTGCTCCTCCTCCGACGTGCCAACCACAGCCTCTCCGGCTAAAGCAGTTACCACTATCACCCAGAGTTGTCAGGGAGACACAAAACCCGACATGGAACACTGCCAAGGGACAACAGTACCTTCACCTGCATCCACACTCGCAGGAGCAGCGGCTGACAGACCGGACGTGGGGACAGGCGCCCCCACGTTACCAGGCGGACCGCCAACTGGGACAGCCACCGTGGCGCACACCTCAGCCAGCAGACGGCGCCGTGCCGCGGCCGTCGGGCCCCTCTCCGCCCGCCCCAGAGACACCCTGCCGTCACGGGTGGGGGACAGCTGGAGGCTCCAGCAGGGACTGGGACACCAGACCGCAGGCTCCTTCCGGACGCCGCTTCTCGCCAGGCTGACTCTCGCTGGTGCCCCTCCAGCCCGCGGCCCCTTGCTCAGCCTCCGCGCCTCCCGGAAAAGGCACACCGGCCGGTGCTCCTGCCGGCCCCTGGACCCTCCGCCATCTGTAAGGAGGCCCTCCCTCCCCGGCACGGGGAGGGGCTGCCTGGAGCCCAGCAGCAGGACTGGCCTTCTGTCCACCGTTCTCACAGCGAAGCCGAGCACAGAGCGCTGGCCGCGCTGCCCGGCCTGCCTGATGGCCCCACAGGGGCGGGGCTCAGCCTCTCGGCTGGAAAACCAGGCACCCGCCCTGCTGGAGGGGCATCTGACACCCAGCCCCAGGCTGATCACCAAACCTACAGCCGACCGGGCCCATCACCGCGCATGTTGACACGCAAGACGGTCTCACCACAGTTCGCTTCCCCAGCAAACGACCGCCCCTTCCCAGCGAACAGGCCCCAGACCCCTCACCCTGGGACTCAGAGCGGCTGTCCCCACGCCCGGATGTAGGGCGAGGCGCTGAGCCAGCCGTGAGGCGACGCTCAGCGGTCTGACGACGGAGGGCATCTGACCCTGACTGCAGCAGACACAGAGGATTCGATGACCACGTGCGCGGGCCCTGCCACTGGGAGGAGGGCTGGCCTGACCTCCGTGGTGGTGGACGGCCCCGCACACCCCCGAGCTCTGGCCCCGAGGCGCGGGGAGCGTTGTCCGCCCCCTTCCGCTGGAACAGAGGCCCCGCCCCCACGGCAACAGCAGGTGGGGGGGCGGCTGCGATTCACGCCGCCGCGCCGCTCTTGGGTGCGCACGGGGCCGAGGACGGAAAGGAGGTTCTTACACAGATTCCATCTCCACGTCGTCTTCTTCCTGAGAGAGCTGCAGGTAGGGGTTATCCGAGGCGGGGCGGAACTTGTACCCGGTGAGGACAAAGAACACCAGCGTGGCCGTCTCGTCCAGGAGCTGCGGACGGAAAACACCCCGATGAGCCCACTCGTCCTCCGAGGGCAGTGGCACCAGGCAGGGGAGCACCCCGCCCCGGCCGCCCACGCTCCACGGCCACTCCTCCAACCCCAGGGCTGAGTGCTGCAGAGCCCTTGGCCTGGGGGTGCGCTGAGCCCCAGCGAGGGAGGGGGCCTCCTCCCTGAGACGGCATCGAAGACCCCTTGCCTCCCGGGCGTCTGCACACGGTCCCTTAAGGGTCACGGTACGCCCGAGCCTCCCGCCCGAGCCTCCCGAGGGGCTGAGGCGCGCACTGCAAGGAGAAGTCTCCGCCTCCCTCGCGGCGCCCCAGCCGCGGGCCGGCCCGGGCTCCCAGCTGCCCTCGACCCCGTGTGGACGGAGAAGACCCGTCCCGGCTGGGTCTTAATTACACAGGGTGCACCTTCCTCTCCCTGCCCAAGGCTGTCCTCTTCACAGACTTTCCAAACTCAACACTGAAATCGGCAATGCAATTACTTCCAGATTTCTCAGGCCATCCAGGAGCTTCCCGGACAGAGAATCTTCACTGCAGGCCGGAGAGACAGGAGGCCCCCCAGCGGCCACCAGGCACAGCGTAACAGCCCCGAGACGCCAGCCCCTGGCCCTGCCGGCCGCGGGCACGCACCTGGTACAGCCACTTCCACTGGAACGGGACGGCGAACTTGAGGAAGAAGGCGATGATCCTGGTGAAGTAGATGTAGCACACGATCTGCGCGGGGACGAGGAAGCAGGGGGGAAGTCAGCACAGAGACTTGGCCCCACTTTCTTCCAGCAATCTGCTTTCAAGTTAACGAACTGGGAGACAACCCCTTGACGCTCACAGTGCTAACAACAAACCTGGCAGAGAGACGGCTTCTCTGCCAGCGACACTTTAAAGGGCTTCTCCCTGCTCCGTAGGTGATGACCACACCCGTGGGGGGACGAACCGTGCTGGCGAGGTGGCTCTTGCCGCAGGAGGGACCCTCCCCTGGCCTGCCCACACACACAACCCGCCGCTCTCAGCCCCTGAAGGGCAGCATTTCTAACCCCCAGGCTGGAGGCACGCCTTCCGGGCCCTGTGGCGGAACAGGCCTTGCAGGGGGACACCGCCGTTCCGTGCCTTCGGCAGGCGCTGGCGCGTTCACGGTCCGCCCAGAGGAAGCACCAGTGACACCGAGGACCCCAGCAAGGGGGCACACGCTGAGGACTCGGCAGGCTGGCCACTCGAGTGGGGCCTGCTCAGCGGGCGCAGGCCCAGGTGGCCGGACTTGCAGGAAAAAACGTCCAAGTGAAAGTCAATGCCAGAAGCACAGATGGAAAATGACCCAGAAACTCTAGAGGACCTACACCTTAAATATTCCAAAAAATCATGTGCTTAATAATTTTTAATACGTCCCGCCTTTGGTGCTTAATGTTTGTATGACCTTTTCATGTTTATACCAGTCCTGTTTCAAAGGGTGACCTCATTTTTATAAATAAATTTTATTGCCTTTTAAAGACTTTATTTATTTTTAGAGCAAGGGGAAAAGAAAAAGAGAAACATCAGTGGTTGCCTCTCATGCGCCCCTTACTGGGGACCTAACCCGCAACGCAGGCATGTGCCCTGACTGGGAATCGAACTGGCGGCCCTTTGGTTCACAGGGCCGTGCTCAATCCACTGAGGTACGACAGCCAGGGCTGTAAATGAATTTAAAAAAAGCCAAGGAGCATCTAGGCCTGGAAGAGAGTCCGGAGAAGCCAGCACCGAACCGCTGGCAGTGGCGACCAAGGGCAGGAGGAGGAAGCCAGGGCGTCAGGGGCTCTCTGTGCGCCTGCAGCACTGCTTTGGAGCACATCGAGCAGGGACCGCTCCTCTGAGGACGGAACGCCAAATCTCGAGCGAGCTGTGAAAAGCAGCCGCTCCCACAGCGAACCCCCACACCCAAGGCACAGTGCGGCTCCGAGGAGGGGGCCCACGCGGCCCCAGGGCGCCCGTCTCCGCTCCCACCGGCCCCCACCCACAGACGCGGGACTGCTCTACTCACCAAGACGTAATAGTGCCGGAAGAGTTTCAGCTTGGCCAAGTTAACCGCAGCTGGGGGGGAAAGGACGAGACAACGGCTCATCAGCGCCTCTCGGCGTGGAAGCGTGCGGCATCGGGCTCCCCTCAGTCGGGGGCCGAGTCCAACCTGCGGGCACCGCCCGGGCACACCTGCACTTTGGAAACGCACGCCCCCGGCAGGCCCCCCGGTCCCCAGGAAGAGTCAGGGGCTGAGGGTGTGGCAGGGCGGGGTTCCGGTTCCAGGTCACGGGCAAACCTGCACAGCTCCGCCGTGCTGGGTTCAGGTGGTTTCCACTGCCCACGCGGGAGCGTGGCGACACCCCAGACACCAGCAGTCGCGGCACGTCGGGGCTGCCCAGCCCTGCAGAAGCCATCGCGGAGCGTGTCCGCTCTGCCTCTGGCCGCACGGCTGTGGTGCCCACCAGGACTGGTCGGGGGGGGAGGGGGTCTGAGTCCCATCGGGGGAACCTCCCACTGCTTCAGGGCGCAAAGGCAACGAACACGGGTGCAGCTTGCAAATTCCGATTTCACTTCCATTTTCACTGCCAGCCCTTTAGATACAACCTCTCTGGCTCTGTCCTGCCATCACGGCCGTTCCAAGTCAGGGGCCAGGACAGCTCACTTCCTGCCACTGCCTAGGGTCATGGAATACTGACGCCCGCAGAGGGCAGCCAGGCTCCCTCCCCGATGAGCGACCCTTTCGCCCACCACCAGCCTTCCCGCAGGCGGCAGGTCAACCCCGCTCACCGGCACTCAGCTGCCGGCTCCACTGAAGAACGGGCCCACGGGAGGTGGGGGCTCCGCCTGCCTCTGCCCTCGCCGCCTCGTGGTCAGTGGGGGGCGAGCCAGCCTGGGACTCCAAAGGAAACCCCTTGAACCCTGAATAATTTTCAAGACGATCACCAACCAACAGTGTCCGTCTGGGTCTCTCCTGAGAAACCAAACGCAGCGACGGGAAGACCAGCAAACCTTCCCAGGGAATCCGGCTCCCCGGACGGGGAGGCTGGTGTGCCCACGTCTGGACGGCAGGGCCGTGGGTTCCCACGCATGTGAAGGAGCTCCACTGACACACGCAGACCGGCAAGGGCTGCCGCCTAACACACAATGTTTCTTACAGACCTGTGGTTTTTTAAATTAAATCTCTCTGGTTCTCGGCCACTTTCCACTCGCCCTGACCCTGGGCCAGGCCCCGGATGCAGCAGGGACCATGGCGGCCGTGGCCTTGGCCCCAGCGAGGCTGCCGCTCCCCAGGAGGCCGCCCCAACCCTGAGCTGCGCACCGCTTCCTGTGACACCGAGTGCACGCAGATGCTCGGGGAGCACGCGGCCGGAACAGGTGCTCCTCCTCGTCCGGGGGTGGGGGTGGGGGGTGCTGGGAATGAGGTGGGGACGCCGAGACGTGCAGGGTGACAGAGTTTCCAGGGTTTTAACGCCTCACTCACGTGTCCGTGCGTGGCTCCCGCCCCCGCCAGCGTCAGTGGCCGACAGGACAGCCACGGACACCACACTCTGCCCACCCACGCAGCCAGCCTGGGGGCCCACGGGCCCCTCGACAAGCACAATAATCCTTAAACACAAACACTCAACTCCCCTCTTTGCTCAGAAGAACTGAGGAGAACAGCACTAACACCCGGACCGCTGAAACAGTAAAAATGCTGCTCCGAGTCCCCTCTGCGCTTTGCTTGCCGGACGGACTCCCGACTGACGAGACGCCTCACCAGGCTCGAGGGCTCGCCAGGCCCCGTCCGCCCCACAGGGAGGCGTCACGTTTTCACTTCCCGGTTTCAAGGCGCCGTGAGGAGATGCGCATGACTGCAAGGCTGCGCACGAGACGCTCCCCACCCGGCCCCGGGCCCCGGGCCCCGGGGAGAGGGCAGGCTCCCGGAGGCGGCGGTGCCTGAGCGCAGGCCTGAGTGGGGCTGGGGTGGGGGGAGCATGGATGGGGAGACCCAGTGGACAGAACGCTCGGGAGGAGCAGGCGCGGAGGCTCAGAGGTGAGCCGGCATCACGCACCAGGGGCGAGCGCGGCCCTATGGGGCCGCACCACGAAGAGGCCGGGGAGGCCAGGGCCTGGGCCGGGCTGAGAGGAAGGCGGGAAGCCACAGCAGCTGGCCGCCCTGCTGCCGTCACGGGCCCCGGGACCCCGGAGAGCCCGAAGCGGGGCGGTGCCACCATCACACCTGAGTTTCAGAACCACCTCTCTGCAGAGAGGATGGAGAGAAGCAAAGTAAGAGCCCGACCGAGGTCGAAACCCTCAGATGTGCGGAGGTCCCCTCGGGAAAGGGGAGGGCTGGTTCTTCTCAGTGGACGGGGCAGGGAGCAAGGCTGACCCCGCCCTGTTGGTCTGCTGGGACGGTGCAGGGACAAGGCGGTGAAGCGTGGACCAGAGAGAACTCTTTGGGTGAAGCCCGAGGGGCCCTCTCCGGGTCACAGGGCAGGAGAGCAGGGTGGGGAGGGCGGCTGGGAGACAGCAGAGGGGTCTGACCACGGGAGCGGTGGGGGGCAGTGGAAGGAGCTGTCCTTTCCCTGGTGCCACTCGCACCACCACGTCCCCTCCAGGCCGACCGTGAGACACTGCCGCGGGGCAGGCCACGCCCCCAGCGAGGGCCCGCACACCCACACCGGTGCCCGCGAGGAATCGTCGGCACGGGCAGCGATGCCCTTCCGGCCCAGGACGCGTGCGTGCCGGGACTCACTAACGCACCTGGGGAATGGCCGGTGCCGTCTCTAAGACGTGCAGCCACCGCAGAGCGGAGCTCACGGCTGTTCCCAAGCCCACCAGTGGCGACAGACGACAGGTCCAGTCACACGCAGGACAACCGCTCACGAGACTGCGGGCCTCGGGATGAGTCCCGGGCGAGGCAGCGAGGGCGGGGGGGGGAGCTTCCTTACCGCAGTAGGCGGCAGCGGCAGGGGTGACGGTGCAGGCCCGCACCCCCGCGCACCCCGGGCTCCAGCTCCCCTCTGCGGCTTCCTGGCCACGTGACCTTGGGTGAGTCCCCTGACCTGTCTTGAGTCTCAGTTTCGTTATCTGTGCAACGGGAGTAAGGGCGCCTACTGCTAGGGTGCTAGGGAGCCCGGGGTAAGCGCCTGATGAACGGCTGATGTTACAGTTTCAGGACTCTGTCGGGGTTACCTTGTCCTAACCCCAACCCAACGGGGCCTGCACTGTGTCCTGGCAGCTGCCACCTCCGGCAGAAACCCCGGCTCTGGGGCGTGGACCAGAACAGGCGGTGACTGGGGACCGCCAGGGCGCCCGGGCTCTCCCGGACACAGTGCCCCCGCACGCTTGCGACAGGCGAGCCAGCCTGCAGCGGGGGGTCCGCATCCTCCCCGTTTTCTTCCAAAACAGCTTTCCCTGGACTTCAGAACACTGGGCTGGCTCTCTCCGACCCCGCCAGGAGCAGCAGCCGACGTGGGGAGAGCACTGGCGTGGGGAGAGTGCCTCGGAGCGGAGCCGGCAGGGCCCAGCTCCCACCCCCGCGCTGTCACAGCTCAGGCGCCAGGCCTGGCCGGGCGCTTCTCCTCGGGCGTCGGCGTCCTCGTCGGGAGGAGGGTTCCTCCCTGGCGATGGCTCGTCCTCAGGGACAGCTTCATCCAGCACGATGCGTGGGCCGCCCCCAGTCCTGAGGACTTTGGAAAACCTCCCAGGGAGTGGGGAAGGGGGGAAGGAGAGCGGGGGGCGGGGCCACGCACACCTGCTTCAGGAGCTCTTGCTGCGGGCTCCCTCCTCCTCCCATTCGCTCTGGGAACGATGGCCAGGACCCAGGTTTGGGCCCGTGCTTCCTCCTGACGGGAACGGGACCCCGTGTCCTCTGAGAGGAAGTGTACCCCACCTCGAGTGGGCACACACTGGGGCAGAAAGCGCTCAGCCCTTTCGAATGCCTAACAGTCAGTCCTCCCTCCGACCCAGCAGCGGAAGAGCAAAGGCACTCCCAAGAGAAGGTGCCGGCCCCTGTCTAGACATCCGCCTCTCCTTGAAGCCAGAGAGCGGCCGAGGGGGCTGGCAAGAAGACAGACCATCCGTGCCCCCCCCCCCCCGCCCCCAGCCCTGGAGCCGCGGCAATGCGATGAACAGCTGCACGGGCCCTCGCCCCCACTGAGCGCCGGGCACGCGCCAGGCACTGGCCACCCACTGTCCACGCTGCATCTGTGTAACCGCACGACGCCTCTCCAAGGGAGGGCACTACCGCCTCCGCCTCACAGGTGACCACGGGCTCAGGCCCGGCGAGGTTCAGTGAACCACGAAGGTCACAGAGCTCACAAACGGAGAGGCCAGCACTCGGACCCAGTCCGAGTCCCTCCGAGGACCGGCTCTCCCCGCCCCCACTCTGCGCTCAGAGAAAGGCGGCTGGCAGCTCTGTGGTCCACTGGCAGCGCAGGGGGAGGAGGGACCGCGGCTCAGAACGCTCGCGCTCCGTCCTGAGGAGTTAATCCTACGTGATTTATGGGGCACACAGACCAAAGGCCCACAGCTGCCACTTAACGGGTGAAAGATTTCCAAAACAATCCTCTGGTGTAAGGAAAGCCTCGAGGCTTAAAAACGTCCCTGTCCGCCCAACACTCTTTCCTCCTGCTCTCCCTGCCCTGCTGCGGGGGGTGGGGGCGGGGGGACTGCCGAGTCAGCAGGGGCGTGGAGGCAACCAGGGGGGTGGCCAAGCCCAGGCGGCACCAGTCGCTCCAGCTCAGCCTCAACCTTAGCGCTTCCAGTCCGTGGAAGCCCCAGGCTCGAGTACCTCCCTGTAAGCGGGCTGTGCACCTCCCTGTAAGAAAATTACTTTAAATAAGTAATAAAAAGCATCAGAGAAAGAGGCACAATTTTCACTGTGTCGTCAAGGCCACTGCTGAAACGAGCCCTCTCCACGCCCTGCCGGCAGGCGGCCATGAGGAGCGCAGCGGCTGCTGGCCCACCTAGGCACCGCTGCCCGGAGCCGGGCCAAGGTGCCAGCTGGCTACCGCACCTCCACTTGGGCACCGTCGGCACAGGCGCCGGCAGCGGAGAAGGCTGGTAGGCTGTCCTAGGAGAACGGCTCTGAGCGGCTGGTGAGCGCTCCAGGCCACCGTCACCCCGGAGGGAGGCGTTCCTCTGTGAGCCCTCCCACCAGCCTGTCGCCCTTCGCTCAGGTGCTTTCGAAGACCGCTCATGTGCCGGGTAAAATTCCTCAGAATACTACCTTTCAGTTTTGCTCAGAAACACGGGGAAACAGGTCGTCGGGAGCAGAACAGCGACCCCAGCGCACGGTGGACACTGCCGAGCCCGCCCTCCCAGGCGGTGGCCCCAGAGGGTTCGCAGACAGGGACACAGGCTCCAGGGCGGTCGGGGGGAGGGGGAGACCCCGACAAGCGAGCACAGTGACGCCACAGCCGGTGTCTGTGCAGCGACGCCTCCTCTCGGAGGGCACAGCGTGGCGGTGCTCTAGGTGACAGGACCCGACGGAAGCCAGAGTGTGACACAGAGACCAGGACAGAGCGCAGGGGCCGTGGGCAGCCTCCTCCTTCCTCAACGCCTCCCCCCGGGCTCCGTCAGCAGGACCCCAGGCACCGAGAAGTCAACCGACGCCGAGCGCACCCCCGGCAGCCGCGCGCAGCCCGGGCACGTGCCGTCGCCCCCGCCTGCAGCCCCGCCTGCAGCCCGTAGGCCGGGACTGCACTGACGCCGAGTCTTAAGCCCAGGTCAGTGTCAAGGTCATGCAATGAGTCAGTGGGATAAGGAGCCTGCGAGCAGGTTCCGTGCAGCAAAGGGCTCCAAACCCAGGAGGAGACACCACTGCCGCGGTCTTCACTTCGCCAGCTGCCTCTAGGACGGGCTCGACCTCAGCCGGGGCGGGCTGAGGAGCAGAGGGTCACCCGCTGTGCCGCGGCCCCAGCGCTCAGCCGGCCAGGGCTCCCTCCAGCTCCCCTGCCCTGCCGGGGTGGGGTGGGGGGTCGGGAGGGGGCTGAGAGGGGGGTGTGCTGTCTCCATGCGTCTGCGCGGGGCAGACTCCAGCCTCGGGGGCAGGCTGCCCTGGCTCGGGAAGTGTCACTAATGGACCCATTGTTCAGTGGGGGCTGAAATGTGCGTGCGCAGATTAGCTTCAACGCATTCCAAGGCCTAAATCAACTCGTTGACTCCAGAAGGCACCCCTTTGCCGACCTCCTCTGCCCCCTCTCCAAGAGTCTGAGACACGTGCTGATGAGGAACGGGCGCTTTCTCAACAGCGCGTCATCCTGAGACTGGCGAGGGAGAGAGCCCCGGTGGGTGCACCGGCCTGACTTCCTTCCTGGTTTCAGGTGCGCTCTCTGCGGAGAGGTCCTGTGCTGCCACCTGGTGGAGCAAACGGGGAAGTGCCGCGTGCTCCGCGGGGATGACCACAGCACTCCGGTCCCATCATTTCCCCCACGGCAGGTGCTGGGGGACTTACCAGACCCCTCTCAGGCTTCCCCTGCTGTGCTGCCCACCCCACCAGAGCCTCACCAAGTCCTCAGCTAGCGGGCAGCCTCTCGTGGAACAGACGGAGACGGCCAGCCCCCAGTCCTCGGAGAGCAGAGCGGAGAAGGCAGAGGGGCAGCCAGGGCCAGGAGGAGGGAGGGGTGCGGAAGGTCAGAAAGCACTCACAGTGGGGGGGTGGGCCCAAGAAGCCAAGGACAGAGGAGACTTATCCACCAGAAAACGCTGCCCTTGGGATCCTCAAACATTTTCGGCCGAACAGAAAACAAATCCAAAAATACTGAACAATACTGAAATGTACCCAGGTGCAAAAGCAAAATGCTCCATCTCAATACAGTGAGAGACCTACTGATTGGGGGAGGGCTTCTAAGAACAACAGAAGATCTTATGACGTGCACTGGAGAAGACCGGAAAAAAAAAAAAAGACAAGTATATCCCCAAACTATCATTATTTCCAGACGGCGGGTTTTTTCTTCTTTGGATTTTTCTCTTTGCGGCAAGTTGCTTTATGAAAATTCTAACTTGAGTTCTGTTTTTTGCAGTTCTCCTTCCCCCCACATGGAGGGCCGGAGGGCTCTCCGCGTGCCGTGGCTCGGGGAGAGCCGTGGGGCCAGGCGTAAGCAGCGGGTCTCGGGGCGGGCCGGGGACGGACTCGGAGCGCTGCCCGGGCGCCCAGCCAGGGCGGGCCCCCGAGCACCAGGCGGAGGAGCGAGAGCCTCACGCAGCCTGATGGCAGGAGTCCCCACAGGAAATGCTCTGGCCCGGACAGGACACTCCCGAGCCCCACGCGCCAAGGACCCTTGGAGATGGGTTTAATTCACTTTAAAGAAGATAACACGATATTAACTGCACAGCAGGTGTGAAATAAGGTTGGCCCCTACTACCTGTTGTCTCAAGTCTCTAACTGAATCCGTATCGCCTCCATGATCAGAAAACAGAAGCGCGGCAAAGCCCGTGTACCAACAACGCCCGGGCATCTGCCCGGAGGACCGCTGCGGGCAGCACCGAGTGTGCGAGCTCCCGGGCCCACGGCAGCTCCGGACCCTGGGGGCACTGCCGCCGCTCCTGCCCCTGCAGCCCCCCGGTCCCGGGGCAGCCGGTGGCGGTGGACTTGACTCAAATAAGCCCAGGAACACATGACACATTCTCTTTGTGGCTTCTTTTCTGACTCAGGAGGCCTGGCTGGAAAGCCAGGGAGATTCAGAAGGGTTTTAATGGCACGACCATTTCCACATCCGAGTCTTAGAGGTTCTCTCTGGCAGCAGGCTCACTCTAAGTGAGTGCCAACGCATCTATTTTGAAAGCGCGTGAGGTCAGCAGGGAGGGATGCTTTACACGTAGCCACCCCTCCCCAGTACCTCCTGTTCGCACAGCGAAGTGTTATCCGGTCCCTCTAAGACCAGACCTTCCCTTCCCGACTCAGTTTGGAGAAGGTGAAAGTCACGCTCAGGAGTGGAAATGACAGGAGGCATTTTATAACAAGCAGCAGTCACCGCCCCCCCCCCCCCCCCAAGGCCTCCTTAGACAACAGGCGTCTGTGCTCCCCACCCCTGCTCTCGCCGGGCCCCCAGCCAGCTCCGGGAGGCACACCCTTCCCCCGCCGGCTCCCAGCAGTGCCCGGGCAGGTGGCTGCCGGGAGGGCCGGCAGCAGAGAGAGAGCATGAGCGGACTTGCCTTTTCCATCTGTTGCGGATGCTTCCTGCAAGTGCCTGATTGACCTAAAAACAAACATCCAGAGAGCGAAGGGTTAGCTCACAAATCTGCACTCCCCTCTGCCCCAGGGCTGGTCACTGGGGGCCTCGAACTCCTCAGTGACTGACCCACGTGAAGGGCCGCACTAGGTGCTTGGACACTCCCTGAGCACAGGGCCGCCGGTCAGCGGTCAGCACCCCTTCAGCAAGCTCGTGCTCAGGCCTGAGTGCACAAGGTGCCCCCTGCTGCCCAGAAAAGGTCTGGCAGGGCCTGGGCGAGGAGACATCAAAACAAAACAAAACAAAACACACCCGACCCCCCAGCCTCCCATTCCTGTAGCTCCCGCCTGGGCCCCCACCCGACCCTGAGACGGGGAAGTGCCCCTGGGCTCCCCGGCTCCCCAGGGAGAACGGACCCAGGAGGCGACTTCTGAAGTCTGGGTCTGGGAGCCGAGAACACGTGGCTTCGCGCACGCTCAGCCTGTGCTGAGAAATGCAGGCCCCGGGGGCAGTCTTTCCTCCAGCTGGGCTGTGCTGGTAACTAGACCATCATTGCATTTAGGCAGGAGAACACCGACATCATCGCTAGGGACGCTGCAGATCAGCTTCCAGGTAGAGCTGCAGGCTCCGGGGGAAAGACCATCGTCCCTCCGCGGTCCCTCGGGACAGCACCGGCAGCTGCGGCCCGGGAGAGCGCCCGCCCTGGGCTGGAGGCCCGGCACACCCACGGCCCCCTCCTCCACCATGAAGGCGAAGGAGTGGTTTCTCCCGACCCACCTCGGTCCGCCAACCCCGGAGACCGGAACGCAGCAGCAGCCACGTGGGAAAGCTGACGCTGAACCAATGCTGGCTGAACCGGAATGTTTCTTTTTTTTGAAAGCTATAGTAGGAGTTTTTAATTGGGGTGCTCCAAAATGACTGATTTCAGGCTCAGCATTTAAAAATAAATGTTTTTATGTAACGAAAATTAAACAGAATTTTAAAAGAATTAATTACATAAATACATTGGGTGAGAGTTAACTAACGGGAGTAACAGCCACCTGGTGGCCCCACTCAGAAGGTCTGAGCCGCAAACCAGCAAGACGACGCCATCTCCGCCCGGTCACAGCAGGGGAACCGCCACGGGCGTGCTCCTCCGCGCCCGCCACGCGTGTGTCCGCGTCTAGCACAGCCACGGAGCCCACGGGCCGGCCTGAACGCTTAGGTCATCAATGTGCCCACTGCCAAGAGGGCGATATGCTTTCTCACCTCCTGGCAGCTTCTCCTCTTCAGCTAGAGTCTCCAGACCACCCACTACCTTTCCAAACTCTGTGTATTTCATGTCCAAGTGTTGCTTCTTAAATCTCCTCTTCAGTACTTGCTTTTCTCATTTTACAGCGATTTTCAGAGTATTTATCTCACAGAATCTTGCCAGTTGGCGCCTGCTTGTTAGTGGTGTGACTAACAAGTGGCAGGAAGCGGCGGTCCGCAGCTCTGCAGTGTGTCTGGGCCCCCCGTCGCCCCGGCCCCGCTGTTTCGGTGGGTGGCAGGTGTGAGCGGAGTCTGACTCCGTTCCCTAATCACAGGATGCCCTGTCTTCCTTCTTTTTTTTTAATTTCTATGCATTTATTTGAGCCAAACTGATGACATATGCTGGGAAGCATGACCTCAAACGCTCCCAGGATGCTCCTTCTACCTGAAGACAATGCTGGTCACCTTGTGACAGGTGTCTGCGTTTACTTCCTCCTGCGCAGGAGGGCAGGAGGGTGGTGTAGGGATTAGAAGTCTCGTCCGCACTCCCCTCTCCGCTGAACCGACACGTGCCCACGCCTGACGCACGATGAGACGAGGGCTGAGGCCGAACCTAACCGGCTGGAACGAGGATTGCACTCCACCGGCGCCACGTTCTGTCTCAATAGTCACAGTAGGTAAGTGACCTACCCTCCCGGGGCCCTCACAAACATCGCCCTAACCACACGGGGCACTGCAGTGCAAAACACCCCGTTCTCAGGGAACTCTGCAGGGAAATCTGTATTTTTTTTTAAAGTTTATTCCCAGAGAATTAACTGCTTTCAGGTAGCCATGGAACTCCATGGTCAACTCAGGAGAGGGCTTTATTTTTGCCAGCCCTTTCTCCTCCACTGAGCCAAGAACCCCCCTCCCTTTGCGCGAGGTGCAACGAGGACACTTTCTCTCATCGACCACCGACCAGCACCGACACACCTTCCCAGCCGGCGCCTGCAGTCGGCCGTCCCGGGACACGGCAGAGCCCTCCGGAGACGGCCGACACGGTCGGTCGTGTGCTGAGAACCACCCCCAGTTCTGTGTCAGTGGGCTTCCTCCTTCTGCATCTCCCGGGGCGAGACGGACTCGGCCGATCCCCGGAAAAGCCTGTTTGGGGGTTTCTTCAACTCCCCTCCCATTCCTGCCATTTATGCCGCTGCTCAGCTCCCGGGGCCAGGCTCTTCTCTGCGGTCTGAAGGAGCCGCAGGCTGGCCCTGGCGGCAGACCCGCTCTGACGGAGTCCCCTGGGGACCTCGATTCGGGCCGGTCTGGGACCCGGGAAGCCGTGCTTTTGGCACAGACGCCCTGCGTGACCCCCAAGTCGGGAACGGCGGGCCCGGCTGCTGGGCTTCACAGACGAGCCCCGAGGCGCACGCGTGCACGCCCCCCCGCCCCGCCCCCCCCGGCACTCACCACACCACCGGGAAGAGGATGGCCCCGCAGCACAGCAGGTCCACCAGAAACAGCGAGTCCTTCCACAAGGCGTACTCCGTCGTCCCCTCCTCGGTGGACTCGATGATGATGTAGGCCACGTTCGCCAGGACCTGGGGGACGTGAAAAGCTGGTGAGCCCACAACGCACGGGCAGGTGATCGGCGTCCACCTGCCACTGTCTAGATGGCTGACCGTCAAACGCCTCCCAGCGCGGCAGCCTGAGGAGGCCCAGGCCCGCCGGAACTCGGCACTCGGCAGCAGAGCCCCGATGGCAGCTGCCGGGGTTTCTGGGCGGGCTGACCCCCTCTCCCGACAGGCCTGGGCTGCCGAGCGCCGAGCCAGACCCAGAGCAAGTGGGACGAGAGCCCCTTTACCTGCAGCGGGATGACAATCATGAAGATCTTTTTGTCTTTATCGGAAAGGATGTGCTTAATGAAGGCCCAGCCGGTGCCGATGAGCGCGATGGTGATGAACAGCAGGGCCCCTTTCAAACTGAAAAAGAAAAATTTTACACACACCAGTGGGTCTCTTCGGACTCACCCTGCGAGTCAGATTCCGGAGCTCCCTCTGTGACCTCCTCACATGCTTGCCCAAGGCAGGTGGGCGCCTGCAGGACGCTCCCCTCACGTGAGCGACACTCCCTCCCAGACACACCCACAGTCGGGGAGGCGGCCCCCTCCGGGAGGCGAGCCCCTCCAGGGCACGTCAGCAGCCCTGGGCTCTCACGTCTGGGCAGCCAACCACGTGCCACACACCTCTGGCACGGCGGGAACCCAGGCGAGCAGCCACAGGAGGGCGGGGCCTGCCAACGCGGGGCAGGTCACTGCCTGCCACAGCTTCCCCCCACCCCACCCCCGTGTGCTGTGTCACCGCATGCGCCCGTCGCGAGGCAGCGCGAGTACTCACAGGTGAGTGATGTAGTACACCACGGCCCAGCCTTCGATGGGGAAGCCCTGGGAGGAGATGTAGTGGTAGTCGATCTGCAATCAGACAGCTGCGATCAGAGAGGCCGGTGCGGCCAACAGGGACCGCGGCCGCCGCTGGGGACCCCGGGCTGGCGGGGATCTGACGGCCGAGTGCCAGGTCGCGACGAAGCGTGGGAGTGTGCTAACGAGGTCGGTCGGCGTGGGGAACCTGGCGTGGGTTTCGTGTCCCAACGCCCAGCCCAGGCCCTGTCCCGAGGCTGGTGGCTCACCCTGGCAGGCGGCTGCCCGGTCTCTCCCTTCCAATCTCCCAGGCTCGAGTGCCACGGGGGCTTTCAGTGTCCGACCAAGAACTCCGTGTCTTTACCTTCCACATCCCAGTTTACGTGAGTTAGTTACTCACTCAGTTAAAAAAAAACTATGTGGCATCACCCAGCTAAAAAAACTGTTTTCTTTGAAAAATATTTGTAAATTTAGAGCTACCTGAAGCCACCAACTCATTTTAATTGGAGTGGTGAGTTTCAGCAGTGTGCCTACAACGCTTCCTGGCAGAACTAACACGGGCGATGCAGATTTCTTACATGCCTCTCATGCTTTCGCAAACGGCTGCCTCGATAGTCAAGTCACTCAAGGATCCCGTCATTCATTACCTATACGGTTCCAGAAAAACCCTTTAACTCGGATCCAAATAACAATTATCCAGCCCTGGCCCAGGAACTCAGTTGGCTGGGGCATCGTGCTGATACCCCAGGGCTGTGGGTTCGATCCCTGGTCAGGCACATACAAGAACCACCCACAAATGCACCAGTAAGTGGAACAACAAACCGATGTTCTCTCTCTCTCCCTTCCACCCTTTCCAAAACCAACCAATAAAAAATTATTTAAAAGTTATGCAAGTAATTGTCACGTCTTGCGACTGTGGCCAGAGGCATCGTTACTTTCTCGGTGACGGCACCCTGTAGCGCGGAGGGAGAGCACACGCCTGGAGACGGCGCCGGGGAGGCACGCTCTCACCGCCACGGGCCGGCTCGCGGCAGCCTGCACTGGGACTCGGCACGCGAAGGCTCCAGTTCCACTTTACGCCCCAACCCGCAAAGCATCAGTTTTCTCTCAAAGAAGCACGCTAACACTGAAGTTCAAATCAAAGGGGAACAGGAGGGAAGGGCTGGGCAGAAAAAGGAGTCCTGGAGACGCTTCAACAGGTGGCGCTCCAACCTCAGGAAGGGACCCCAACCCGCCCCACAGAAGCCAGTGTTCCCGGAGCACGCCGCCACCAGAGCGCATCTCCACCCCGAGCCGAGTCGGGGGGCTGTGATGCTTTACACCCAGGCCCGGTGCCCCCGGGTCAGAGGAGGCTTCACGGAAACAGCGCCCTTCCGCCTCCCGCCTCCCGTGGGTCCGCCCCCCTCCCCAAGCCGGCTTTTCCCGACCGCACAGGCACCGCGCAGGCACCGTGCAGGCACCGCGCAGCCTTCCACGAACGACCCCACGCACGAGCACGTACCGCGTGGAACACCAACGAGAGAGACTTGGTGAAAGGAAGGGCCGCCATCAACCAGTGAATTTTAAACACATCGTTCCTGTAGACACAGAAAGACAAGAATGAGAGAAACATTCCATTCTCCCCAAGGACAGCCGAGCCCCGGGCATGAGACTTGCCTGTGGGGCAGTAATACGATCTGGGCAAACCACAGACAGGACGCCTTGTTTTTAAAGGGCACGCGGCCAGCAGAAAGGCCTTGGATGCGTCCCGGACGCGTCCCCACCACCCAAGTCCAAGGGAGGGGGCTGGGTCACGCACCGAGGCAGGACTGACCCTGAGTCCCGGAACATGCACAGCTAACCAGGCTCCCTCCCCGGAAACCACCCAGGAGAGGCCGCGGAGCAGGAGCTGGCTGGATCCACAGCCACACGGACCCCCGGGAACGCGGAGGTGAGCAGGCCCAGTGGGAGGGGAAACGTGCGGCCTAGGACAGGCGGTTTGGAGCCGGGGGCAGGGACGGCCCCGCCCTCTTCTGCCCCCTCTGTGGCCGGAACCCGGCAGACACACCAGGCCGGGGGATGAGGCCCGCACTCAGGTACCTGTGCCCCTTTGGGCCGCTGGGCACTAAGTCCCTCTACCCTTTCCCATCTCACCCTAGCACCTAACCTAATAGGGCACACAAGACCATTGTGGAGAAAAGGGTAAAACTGTATTTAAAAAGTCCACAAAGACTTGAGTGTGAGCCACAAAAGAAAGTCATGATCTCGGGTATCAAGACATTCTGCACAGCCAGAGCAGAGAAAAATGTGGACGGTGCAGCTTCAAACAAATACATCAACAGAACAGGAATTACTATGAAAAATGGTAAGAGCAGTATCTACAGATAGTACAGTTTAAATAAAACCACATGCAACATCAACAAACATGACCAAAGAGGGCACAAGTGTCTCTCCGCAAACAGGCGTCAAACACGTCCGGGCCGGGGAGGGATGAGAGACGGACTGGGGAACGAGGGGACCGAGGGAGAGGGCCTTGCGAGAACGGTGCGGAGGGCGTGTCCTGAACGGACATGCGCTCCGTTTCCGGAGCGGCTTCCTGCCTGGCAATTTCCTGCCCCAGTGCCCAACGACTTGCAGTCAGAAAAAGGAAGTCAGGGCCAGAGTCATCTGTCACTCTGACTAGCAACGAGATTCACCCAGAGGGCAAAACCGCCCCCTGTCCTGAGTGGTGCTCACTCACGCCCCCCAGCAACCTCGACTCGCCGTCCTGGTGGGAACCTCCCCGGCCGGGGCGTGAGGTCACGGAGGGAGTGCAGGCTCCAAAGCCACACTGAACTGGCTCGAAGACTGGTTCTGCCCTGAGGACCCGCATCTCTCTAACCCTCAGTAACCTTTTCTGAAAATGGGGCAACACCTGCTTACCTCCAGGAGCTCAGAAGATTGGCTGAAATAACCAACCTCGAGCGCCTGACTCCAACACGACCAGCTGCCCTGGCTGGGGCGGCTGTGTGGACTGAGCGTGGCTCTGCCGAACGAGAGGTTGTTGGTTTGATTCCGGAGGGGGGGGGTGGGGGGCGGGGGACACATGCCCGGGGTTGCAGGATGGCATGCAGGAGGCAGCCAGTCTATGTTTCTCTCACACCTTGATGTTTCTCTCCCTCTCTTTCTCCCTCCCTCCCCTGTCTAAAAATAAATAAAATCTAAAAAACGCCCACAAAAAACCACACACACAAAAAAACGAAACAAAATGACCAGCTGCCCGAGATCCCCCCACTTGCCCAGAACTCCCCGGCCCGTGCTCCGGGGGCCCAGGGCCCAGGACAGGGAGCAGGGTGCAGAGGAGCCCCCAGGATAGTGAGGAGGCCTGGGGCCCAGCCCCAGCTCTCGGCTGCCTCTGGCTGTGGCTCTCACCTGCCCCCTCATAGCCTCAACACACCGGGGGCGAAGGCCTCTCAACCCCGCCCAGACCAAGGGGCTGTGAGCCCCTGAAACGCAGCAGCAGCCATGGAGCCAGGCCCACTCCACAACTTGAACTTGCAATGTCACACACCTGGCTGTGAGACTGGTGGGGAGGCCCCACGCGCTCGAGTCTGGTGTGCGTGCTCCACTCCAACAGGAAGTTTAAAACAGGCTTCAGGTCGGCCTCCTTTAACTGCAGGTCCGGACCTGCTGCCACCCCTTTGGTGAGAGGAGTGAGCCGGTGGCAGCGACCGTTTGTCACTGAATAAAGGGAAATCGGACACACCGAACACCTGGCCAGCGTGTGCCTCGTACGTGCGCAGCACCCTGATGTGCAGACCCCCCCCGCCCCACCCCGAGCAACCTGAAGCGCTCAGGCCCCCAGGGAGGCCGGGACACCCGTCACCATCTCGGCTCTGCAGCGCTGCAGCGCGGGGAAAAGGACCGGGCGCAAGGCAAGGCGCGCGGGTGGGGACGGTCAGCATTCACACTTGACGTCAGGTCTCGGACTATTAGTTCGCACTTTTCTAGTAACGGCAAAAGCAAAACCTTCTTTTAAAGCAAACAAACACCTTTCGTGTCCTGAATCTGCAGGGTTCTTTTATCCCATGAATGGCTGCAGGTCGTCCGGGCAAACGTGACTACGTGGGCCCTTCGCAGGCAGCGAAGGCTCTTCCCGCCCGACGGGCGTGACCACAGACGGGAGCCTGCCGCTGCTCCCCGCTGAGCACGTCCACGGCCACACAGGCCACGAGAGAGGACGGCGGTGTCAGCTTCTGCCCCAACGCTCCAGGCGAGGAGGCATTTGGGATTCTTAATTATCACGTAAATTTAAACGAATCCGTATTACAGGACATATTCACACACCATTGTCTGTTTAGTCAATGGGCTTATCCTACAACAAACACTCACACTGTCCCTGCACCGCACACTTCTGGGCGAAGAGAGACAACTGAGCACTCCCCACCCCACACACACGCGCTGGTGTGTGAGGCCAGCAGCAGGCAGGCGGCTCCGGGGAGGTTCCCCCAGCGAGCGCTCCGGGAGGTCCGCAGTGCTGCCGGCCCAGCCCGGAGCCGCGGCCTTCGGCAAGCAGCGGGCACTCACGCTCTCACCCAGGCAGCGGGCCCCGGTCCCTTGTGTCCTCCCGAGAGCGAGGCGCCCCTGACCGGGCCCCTGTGCTCACTCGCACCCCTGCACCGTGATGTCTTCGCTGCAGAAGCACCACAGCTACGCATCTTATTTTGCCTGTACACTCCTGAAACGTTTGGGTTTGCCTTTCAAACAAAGTGGTGGGACGTGAGCCAATACCAAGGCACGCGGAGCCCCTGCCCAGGGCCCCCGCGTTCCAGGGAAGACGCCCTGCGAAGAGAACGAGAGGGCCGGTGCCCACGCCTCCCGGGGCAGAGGCCAGCGGAGGGCGCGAGCCCGCCGACCCCAGCACGCTGGGGGGCTCAGGGCTCAGGGAAGCAGTACCTTACCGTCGTTTCCGAAGGATGTGAATCCAGATGGTCCCAGAAAGGAAAAAGAAGAAGGCCATAGAAATGTATAATTTAGGGAGAGGAATCTCTCCTGCCGAGAGGTAGCTGTCAGGGTTCTTCTCTATGATCTCAATCTGAAACCAACGGGAAATTAATTTTTACTTTTCAGGAACACATCGTTCCACAGCCGGCAACGTGTAACCGCAGCTGCCTGACTCAGCGGAGGAAAGCGAGCACCAGCAGGTAACAGGCCCCTTCTCCATGCTCGGCCCGGCGGTGCACACCTCCCCGTGGCTTTCTATTTTCTCGGCACGAGTCCCCCCCGCGGCGGCGCCCGTCCGCTGGCCACGCTCCTCTTCTACTCTGCCTGAGGGCCCCTAAAGCCCGCTCCTCTGGACGAAGGAGTGTCTCCCGTCTCACACAGCTGCCAGAGCTCGCGTGCGGCAGTCCCCCTACGGTACTCACATCGAGGCTGAACGAAAACTTGTCGTTCGACTGTATTTTGGGTCCAATGCATTTGTGGAAATACAGACTGTAGAGGCCTTCTTGGTCATTGGTGTTGATCTTAAAGGAAAACTGAAAGTGAAGAAGAAAAAGATTAAAGGGCACCCAAGTCCGCAGCCAGATTTTTAAGTCATAAAAAAAAATTACGAATCCTATTATGAAAAGGAGAAAAGAGAGGCTACTTAAAAAAAAAACAAATTCTCGCCCTGGCTGGTGTGGCTCAGTGGACTATTGGCCTGTGCACCAAAGGGTCGCCAGTTCGAGTCCCAGTCAGGGCACACGCCTGGGTTGTGGGCCAGGTCCCCAGTTGGGGGTGCGTGGGAGGCAACCACACACTGATATTTCTCTCCTTCTCTTTCTCCCTCTCTTCCCCTTCCTCTGAAAATAAATAAATAAAATCTTTAAAAAAAAATCAAATTCTCCCAGAGCAGAGTTTAAACAGACGCCCTCTTCTTCAAGGATTCCCTCCCAATGTTCAGTTACAGCAACTTTCACGCTAACAGCGAAGTTTTCAGAATTGTACAGTGAATCCCTATGTACCCGCTACCTAGATTCCACAACGAACATTCCACTATCTTGCCTCATCACATCTCTCTCCACTGGGGACGGGTTCAGCAGGAGTCTGCAGAGATAACCTTAGATGGAGCTACCTAGTTTTTGAAGCAACATATTATCTTGTGCTTTAGGTAAAAAATACTCCTGAAAAAGGAAGGGGGTTCCTTTGATACCTGACAAGGCAAACAACCAATATTCCCTCATCAAAATTACACTTGTGAGTCTAAACAATAGTAGTGGATGCTGCATTTTCTACATTCAGACATTTCCATTTTTCATATAGTGCATGTGTTCGAATGAAGTTTAATGTAGATTAAAAGACATTTACATATTAGATCACAGAAGTGACTCTCTGGTCTGGTCTAGAGAACATTTCATTATATGCCTGAAGTATGTTGTTTAGGGCTACTTATGAGGTCTGGCCTGAAGGCATCTGGCCCTGTGATGGGAGAAACAGAGACATTCCCTGAAGAAGACACAAGAGACAAGAAGCACTGCACACAGGACAGTGACGCCTCAGTCCCCTTCAAAGCAGGCACCTTGGGACCTCATACAGCTCTCCCAGTCGCCGTCAGCTGCCCCGTCGTATTTTCCTGAATCTCAGCAACAGTCTGGAATATCTTCCCTTTCAAAGGTGGTTTTAGTTTCGGGAAAACCAGAAGTCGCAGGGCGCCAACTCTGGGCTGTAGGGGGGCTGAGTCACCTGGGTGATCTCATGTTCCACCAAAAAACTGCACGAGCCGTGATGCATGAGCGGGCGTGTTGTCATGATGACGCTGCCAGTCACCAGCTGCCCACAGCTGCGGCCCCTGAATCATCCAAATAGTTTCCGTGGAGGATGTTCAAGCTTAGAGCAAAATCTGATGCAGGCTTGTTGCTCTGCTCACTCCGTCTTTCTGGATGGGACGGCCACACAGTGCACCTGCTCACTGAATGGCATCCGCCGCCCCCGCTGACTAGTGCAGTGAAGTCATCGTTGTTCACGCATGCCCATTCCAGTCCCCTCGCCTTGGCTGCCAGGTTACGTCGATGTCACGCAAACCATTCCCATTGTATTAACAATGGCTGGACTTTTTCCGGACAGACCTGATATGCAGGCGGTGAACTACAGAGGAAGGCAAGGACAGAACTCTAACATTCTTCACGGTCAGGGTTACTCTGGAGCTGGAAAGGGACATGAGAGACACGCGGAGTTCCTGGGGCGCCGGCACTGTGCCCTCTCTTGCTGCAGGTGCTGGTTACAGAGTGATCCCTGGCGACTGTTTGTACCCCACGGAGGCTCGGACGCTCTTCCGTGTTTACCACACTTTGTCATTTAAAAGGGCAGGAGGTTGGAGGGAAAGAGACTTCTGACAAGGAGATGAAAATAAGAGGCCAAGACTATTTGGGTTGAAATTATTAATCTGTTAAACCGTGTCCCAAACGCATCCTTGTAAACACGAGACGTGTGTTTTAGTCCACACAAGGTAGCCAGAAGATGTTTCTAAACAAATTAGTAACTTTTACTTCTCAAAGTAAGACTCACATGAATTTTCTAAGGAATACTTAAAAAAAAAAATCTAATAGAATCATTAAGGAGATCAGAGTAGGCACCTGACCCCCAAAGAGAAAGCAACAATAAAAATGAAAATTTGGGGGTTGGAATAAGCTCTGCCAGCCACTTTCCCGCTTTGGGGCTAAGGATCGCCCCGGTCCCGAGGACGGAGCAGACAGGCTCAGGGTGACCGCACCGTCCAAGACGGGGGGGACACCGGGCGGCAGAACAGCAGGCGTCACATACGGGCCGCTTCCCGAGGGCCTGTCCCTGCACCCCAAGGGCCCCGTGAACTCGCCATTTCACCCCATCAGTGCGCACGCTGCTCTCCCCTGGACACTCACCCTGACGCAAAGCGTGTAACTGACGAACGTACACATCCTGTAATGCTTTCCTTTGTGATTATTTGTTGAAAGGCTTTTAAAAATAACATTCAGAACACTTACTAACAAGCATTTTAAAGTGAGGGAAAAAAGAAAAGTACCTTCACATTTTCTTAAGGAGGCAGTAAAGCAAAGTGGCTAAGCACATGGGCCGTGGAGTCAGAACCACCTGGGCCTGAGTCCTCCTGTTAGGTGAGTTACTCAACCCGAGCCTCAGTTTCCCCATCTGTACAAGGGGAACAGTAACAGTACCCACTTCACAGAGTTGCTGGGAGGAAGGACCGAGATGACGGCGACATACTCCGCACAGTGCCTGGCACCCATGCGTTCATCTCCGTGATTACTGATGGAGAGCCGACCGCCCGCCAGGCCCGGGTTACGAATTTCATGTACATCCGTGGTAAACTGGAAAACATCCCTGCCCTTATGGTTACCTTCGAAAGGGAGAGGCTGACGATCAGCATAACAAGTAACAACAGGGACAGGCCACTTCCGAAGTGAGGTGAGTTGTCCAAGGTCGCCGGCCAGCAAACGGGTGCTGGGGCCCAGTCCGATGTCCCACCCCACGCACAGGCTGTGGTGCCATCACGCTCCCGTGCAGCTGATAGTGATGACCACTGGGCAGGTCACTCGGGGACTCCGAGTCTCAGGGAGCTCATCAGAAATCACAGCACCCCCGAGTGACTGCCCACGGCCCCATCAGGCACAGCGGCCCGTGCCCCTGGGGCGCACTGAACGGGGGGCTGCGCAGGGTCGGAGAGGCAGAGCGGTGGGGACAGCCAGGGCGGGCCGGGCGCGGACCTGGGCCTCGTCGCTTGTACTGGACACTCACGCAGTTATTCTCACAGGTGCACGATCTGATACGTGGTGAGTGAGAACACCCTCCTTGTAGGTTCGTTACAGAGAGAGCTACTGTATTTAAGCGACAGATACACACCATGCCTAAATTATCCCTAAATTCAAAATTCCTTTAAAAATTCACCTTTCACACGGTAGAGATAAATTCTGCAAAATTTTACTCAAAGAAGATACATACCTGAAATGAAACTGCTCCATCTTTATTATGAACAGAAAAAGATTTCTCTTCCATCACCTAAAAAGACATTAACAGTCTGTTTTAGGACACTGGCAGAAAAAGTAAGCTAATAAATATAAAGCCTTGAAAGTTCCCTGAGCCCTGGCAGGTGTGGCTCAGTGCACTGAGCGCTGGCCTGCAAACGGAAAGGTCGTCAGTTCAACTCCCAGTCAGGGCACCCGCCTGGGCTGCGGGCCAGGTTCCCAACTGGGGGCCTGCAAGAGGCAGATGATCGGCGTGTCTCTCCTCTCTTTCTCCTTCCCTTCCCCCCTCTCTGAAAATAAATAAATATTTTTAAAAATTTATAAAACTAATCTACAGTGACAGATCAGTGCTTTCTTGGGGACAGGAGTGTGACAACGGAACAAGAGAAACTTTTTTGGCGATGGACATGTTGACTATCTTGACTGTGGTGGCACCTTCACAGGCGTTAGACAAAATTTATCAGGTTGCCATTTCGTTTTATTTTTAAGATTTATTTATTCATTTATTTAATTTTTAGGGACAGAAACATCAACATCAGAGAGAAACATCAATCGACTGCCTCTCATGCGTGCCCCGACCAGGACCGGACCCGCAACCCAGCCATGTGCCCTGACCAGGAATCGAACTGGCGACCTTTCTCTTTGTGGGACAACACCCAACCAACACCCAGCCACACGGGTCAGAGCTCAAATTGCCACTTTAAAGATAGCAGTCCCCTCCTTCCTTGCAGGGGATACTTTCCAAGGCCCCCAGTGGATACCTGAAACCGCAGGTAGTACCGAACCTGTACACACTAGGTCCGCGTGTCTTCCTGTACGCCCATACCTGTGTATGGTCACGTTTCATTTATAAACTGGGCAGTTCCACAGACAGAAGATTCTTTCTTACCGTCGATCTCGGCAACGTCACTACACCATCTTTGTTCTCTCCTTACTAAGCTGAGAATGTCCACCTTTTCACACGAAGGAAGCCTCTCTCTGGTGTGCCCGCGTTGCCGGCACCCCTACTCTGCACTCTGCAGCCGTCGTTACGTAAATGAGGGTGCCCTGAACACGAGGCTGCGACACTGTGACGGCTGAGTTCATCACCGAGACGACAGCTCCGCAACCAAGCGGCATGGACAGCTCGTTCTCTGCTGCCTAGGGGCCTGCTCTCCGCCCCCAAACACGTGCCTGTCACGGCAAGCCGGCCAGTGCCCAGCCCCTGCCACCCTCATGTCCACTTCCGGCCTTCGCTTACAACAGTCCTCAGCCCCTTCCTCCTCCTCCTCCCCAAACACACCACCACAGCCCCGGCCCTCGGGACCCTCCAGGGGCTCACCCCCTCCTCCGCCCACTGTCACATAAGGGCTACCGAACTCGGCACCCAATGTGACTCCGAAATCGTGTCAGTGTGCCGACATCAGCGCCCCAAGCAGCAGGCAGCCCCCTGCAGGTGAGTGCGTATGCGTATGTGCCTGCGAATGCGCACACACAGAAACACATTTGTTCGCGCACACCTATACACGCGTACCCAGAAAGCTGAGCACGGGCGGGTGTTAATTCTTACCTTTGAATTCACTGTGCTCCTTTTAGACTTCCCGCTCTCTGGAAGCAGAAACGTGGAAAAGGCATTATATTACATTATCATTTTATGAGACTCTAGCTTGTTTAATATCAAATAATTCAAACAAAAAAGGTGAAACCATATGCTATCTTATGCACGGCCCTCTCTTTTTTTTTAAAGATTTTAATTTATTTTTAGAGAGAGGGGAAGGGAGGGAGAGAGGGAGAGAAACATCGATGTGTGAGAAATTCACAACTGGTTGCCTTTCACGTGCCCCCAACTGGAGTCCTGGCCCGCAACCCAGGCACCTGCCCTGACCAGGAATCAAACCAGCAGCCTTCTAGTTCACAGGCCAGCGCTCAATACACTGAGCCACACCAGCCAAGGAATGCACAGCCATCTCTTTAGATCCCAAAATAATGCCTAAGCTGCAAAAGCTGCAAACCAAAATTTATAATATTATAAATATGATCTGATGATAATATTCAGTGCCAATCAGGAACTCATCTCCAAATAATCTGGCATTATGTTATTGCCAGAGATGCCACATGGAGTGAACGTTCCTGATTTTCAAAGTAATTATGCTTGAAAAGAGATCACTGTTTAAAATAAACATATGTGAGATTTGTTTACACACATGGGAAAAATAATTTGCAAATAATATTAGCAGAAAGCACACATTTTTTCCTATAGTGAGAAGAGTTAAGATTGCCAACGCCTTCTTTCACGGGGCAGAGAGGGCCTGTGGGCCCTGCGTTTACTTAAGATGCTCCCCACGAGGAAAACAGGACCTCAAACTCCCTGCAGGAAGGGGAGTGCCAGAGGAAAAAGAAGGAAGACCTTCTGTTTCCGGGCCAGGAAACAGCCACCGGGCGCGAGGGGTGGGGGGAGGAGACGGCGCACAGGCCCCACGCCACTGCGCAGACGCGTGCTTCTCTGTCTGTGTCTGTACCTCGGGTGCCAGTTCGACAAACTGGAAACATGTGTCAATGATACAATAAACACGACATCATCTTTGAAGAACTCATACAGACTGTCAGACAAACCTGACAGCTAGTAAAAGAGGTGATGAATACAAATTGCTTAATGAGCATAGGGAGAAGAAGTACAGCCCAGTAATAACAGTGAGTACAAAAACAAGAATACCTTTTCTTGCCTCTCACTTGAACACACGCGCGTGTGCACACCCTCCCAGTCCTGGCTAGGACAGGGTCCTATGGGCACGGTTCCCACACATTGGCTGACAGCAGCATAGAAAACCACACGCCTCATTCGGGAAGGAACTGAAAATGCGTATCAATATTCTCAAAATATTCAGATCCTTTGAACCAGACACGCCAACTCATCCTAAAAAAGTTCTACACATGAAATAAGTTCTAAGTACAAATAAGTCCCATGCAGCAGTACTTATAAGCATCAATGAAGAGATGTTTCCGTAAAGGGAAAGGTTGAGCAAATTACACTGTCCACTGAAAGGGATATCTGATCAGTATAAAGTATCTTCAATGAACAGGATGCTTGTAACAGTAAATGTGACTGAATTTCAGAAATCGAATGCTCTGGACTTAAGAAACAAGCTGAGATAAACACATCCACTACTCCAGTTTTAACACTGGGGGTAAGGAGAAATGACTGTACTTTCTCCACCTTCTCCATATTTTCCACATTTTTCTTTAATGATTACCTATTTCGGCATAAAACAATGCAAAGATCATGTTTGTTTCTACCCGGGGACAAGGGAGGACCCACAAAGCCAGGCAGTGAACAAGGCGCTGGTTCCCTCCTCAAGTTTAGTTTACCTTGTGTTCTCTCGGCCTGGCTGCCCGCGGAAACGGGGCCGCCTCCAGCCTCCGGGCCCCGGCCAAGGGCGTTCTCATCCTTGCCGAAGACGATCTTCGGTAACTGGATTCCCGCTTCTGGCGGGGATTTTAATTTCACTCTGTATTTCAAAACAGAGAGGAGGAAGCCAGTTCAAGGTAACGCTATGGCCATGCAAGCGTGGTAGGCGCGGCCCCGCCTCGCGCCCTGGATTCGCTGTCTCCCGCAGCCCTGGGGGGCCGAGCTGTCCCCGGCGCTGCCGGTGCTGCACGGAGGCTGACGGGGAGGCTGACAGGGAGGCTCGGAGCCTTGCCCCAACTAAGCAGCCGGCCCGTGAGTGTCTGGGCGAGGACCCAGGCCCCAGGCAATCTCACTCGAGGGCTGAGGGTCTCGGTAACCCCGCAGTTCTGACGTAAATGCTTCCCCACTAAGTTCCCTGTGATGTGCCCAACAAACCGTGCACACAGGAGAGGGAATGAGGGGTACACACAACAAGATGTCAGAGCGCGTTGGGGGGACACGCGGCGGCGGGGGCAGCGGGGACGACCAGCAGCCTGCCTACCGTGCCCCCCCACCCTCAGCAGGCCCCGCTGCTGCTCACCCTGCCCGCCTGCCCCAGCGGCGGCGGGGAGTCCCTGAGCCCGAGAGGACACGTGCCCGAAGCCGGCACCATCGGGCCGAAAGGAAGCACTTCTGGCCCTGCCAGGGGAGAGGCTTCCTGTCCTCCCCTTAGCTCGATGCGAGTGAGAACTCACTGCACTGCACACGCCGCACTGCGGCACGCCGTCTGCCTTCGCCCACAAGCTCCCCTCGCGGGAAACGCTGTCCCCGGTCTCATTCACCGGGGAGGCCTCCTCACCAGAAGCTGGGCTGGGCTGGGCTGACAGTCCCCTGCCGCCTCCCCCGCCCCCCGCAGCGTGCTGGGCTCTCTGCCCCACCCCTCTACCTCGCTGTGGCCCCCGGGTGGCTGTCCTGTCTCCCTCGTCCGGTTTCTCATCTCCGGCACCGGCACGGCACCGGCACATAGGAGACCCTCGGTGCACGCGGGCTTAACGACCACGCCCCCCAAGTTCACGCCGGGATCGAACTGAAGGAATATCAGCATTACTTACTCACTTCTGGAGATGTTTAGGATTAGAAGGGGAACAGAGACGGACTGTTTCCTTAAAATACAGTAATTCACTTCTTCATCCTAAGAAAGGAGGACCCAATTATCCATCGCCCCACTCATTCACACCAGAACGAGAAAAAGTTTGCGAGCACGAGGCAAACCAGCGACCCAGCCCCCACTGCAAAGGACTCAGCCGCGCGCATCTGAAGCCTGGAGGTCCAGGTGGCCACCACCTCGAGGGAACGGCAGGACAGAAGCGGAGTGTCCCACCCCGTGACCTGAGCTCCACGCAGGGGAGCGCGCGGGGCCACATCCGATGCTCACCAGGTAAGAAGAAAATCCATCATTCTTCGTGCGGTCCAGGCTGAACCCGACCTGAGAGGCGTGCAACAGACAGTAAGTGCCCGCACGGGGGCCTGGCGCCCAGCCCTCCCTTCCTCCCTCCCTCCTGCACGCGGAGAGGGGGCTCCTCTCGGGGCCTGGCCCCTCCCCGTGTTCTTAGCGTTCACTTCATGAGAAGGGCCATTAATTACTGAAGTTATTCAGTAATCACACTTCAGGGGTGGAAAATAAAGAAAACTGCCTGCTGCCTGTTCACTCGCTTTATTCTCTCCGTGTCTCCGGACGCAGCAGCGCGGCCGCCCAAGGAGCAGAGAAGGCGAAGCCCCGGCGCCCTGGGAGGCACTCACCATGAGGTCCTTGTCGGCGGCCCCCTCGGGCTCCCTCACCGACAGGCTGCTGACATTGACCGTCATGTACCCGTCCTTGAAGAACCCGAAGGTGTTCAGATGAACCTTGTGCCTCACGTCGTCCTAAAGAGATTTAAGGTGGCGGAATTAGTAATAGGGAGACGTTAACTTGATCACTTAAACTACTCATTTGCCTGGAAAACCACGGTGTCTAGGTTCCTGCTAGCCAGCCAGCGTTTCCGTGCGCTCAGGAAAACACACGGCTGCGGCGCCTCACCTTGTTTCAGGGCTGGAGGTGACTCGCCAGAAGCTCACAAGCTATCGACGGTTTTGACATAATAAGATGTCATGCATTCGGATGCATTTCTAACGGTCCAGGCGCAATGGTCAGCTGGAATGTGAATTCCAGGGTGGGAGGAACAATGCTTTAGTCATCCTCGCCTCCCTGCTGCCAGCACAAGGCCTGGCGCCCAGCAGGCCCTCAACATCATCACCGAGAGTGGGGGGAGAGCAGCCGAGGCTGCTCTGAGAACCCTCTCACTGACATACACCTTCCTACGAGTCGTGTGCCACCAGCCCCTCCCCCTGCAGGATGATGAAGGGTGCATGCACGCACACGACTTTTCTAACCTGTAATTCGTTGTTTTTTTTTAAACACAGGCTCATTTGCATCTGAAAATGATGTTACATATGATGTGTTTCCAGAAACAAAGCCTTATGCAAAAGGAATGCCAGATACCAGCCAGGTGGAGACGGGACCTTTAGGGCACAGGATAATCCTGAGGTTTGTTGAAGCTGAACCACACGGGCAGAGGCCTGTCACACCTGCCTGAAACTGTCTCAGAGGGTGACTCCAACCCCAACTAAGGCGGTACATTTTTTAAAAAGATTTTATTTATTCGTTTTTAGAGAGAGGGAAAGGGAGGGAGAAAGAGAGGGAATGAAACATCGGTCGTTTGTCTCTCGTCCACGCCCTGGCCAGGGACCGAACCCGCAACGCAGGCGTGTGCCCTGACTGGACATCGAGCCAGTGATCTTTTGCTTTGTGGGATGACGCCCAACCAACTGAGCCACGCGGGTCAGGGTTAGGTTAATAAATATTAAGGCTGATCCAGGCTAGCTGGAACTTGAAGCAAACACAACAGTCAGGAAGGCCTATGGAGGAGCTAGGGCTCATGCGGACGCTCTCACACCTTAGCGATCGCGAGAATCCTGCTGGAAGAGCTCCCTGTTCACAACAAAGCTCTTAACTTCCTCTTCCCTTCTGTCCGTGCCCCTCCGTCCCGGCACACGGGCCCGAGTGGGCATGTGGCTCGCTGTGCCTGCATGCACTGGGTGGCAATCCTTTCTTTCTCCCCGAATAAATCCTTTCTGGTGACAAAACACCTAGTTGAGGCCCTGACTGGAGAGCCGCAGCCGTCAAGGCTTTCTTAAGATGAATCTGAGGAACTACTAGGGCCCCATCTTCCTGACTGGTGCCTTCTCAATCCACAGCCTTTCCTCATTCCTAACGGTGATGCTTCGAGTTTTGGCCTCTCGAAGCACGGGGCAAATGGACTTTGGACAGGTAGCAGTATTAGTGAATACTTCTAAAATTGAAGTGCCACAAAGAAAGTCACGAGTTTCACGTTGAGAATTATTTGCCCAGTTCAGAACACTTTTGATCAGTGTGCAATAAGCTAACAGTTACTAACAGCTCCTAAATGCAAGGCACTACGCTAAGCACTTTTCTAAAACTTACATTTGGTTCTTCCTCAAATTCACATAGTCATTTTTGCCAGTGTTTCTGTTTCTTGCTCATATTCTTAAATTCCATTCTTTGTCTCTTTTGATTTTAAATATAGCTTTTTTTCTTTTACGGTATATTGAGGTACTCTGAGGCCTAATTCTGTTCTTTGTCATCTCTGCCGCTGTTCACAGCACGTTGCTTCTGTGTGTGAGTGGTTGCTATTCACTTCTGGACGTGTCTCCGGGACGCGAGAGGTGGGCTGACCACAAACACCAAAGGCCCAGGAGGGGAGGCTATGGATCAGACAGAGCTTCAGCAGGAAAATCATCCACTGTCCTTTCCCCCAGCACATGGACAGTTAACACATGCATCTCAGGGCCACTGCACTTCTGAGCCCACTCCTGCATTCAAGGCACAGAGCCCTCTGAGAGTCCCGCGTCCTGGGCTGAGGGGGGGCCTGGGGCTTTAGTGCCTGTTCCCCCCACCAGCTGTTCAAAATTCAAGGCCCTAGGGTCCCGGTTTCTGCAATGCTTCACGGCAGCCCTGGCTTCTGTTCTTTCACCCACTGGACTTCCAGCTCCTCCTCGCCACCGTTTCTATTTTTTTGGCCCTTGGGAATTTCCCTTATTTTCCTAGGAGCCCAGCTGTGCATCTAAAGCATGTTGGCCGGACTTGCACTTCCTGGTGGGCTGGAGCAGCTTGCAGCAAACCAGCACTGCCAGGGAGCAGTGGAAAAGCAAGCTAAGATAAAAGAAGTCATCTGCTGGAAGGCCTTAGGGAGCTGCTGGAGCAAAGAAAAGGAAAGAAAGAAAGAAAGAAAAGCTAAAGCTCACGGCCTTTCTCAGGACTGTGAGAAAGATTAACCCCTGTGGAAAATGATTTGAGTGACTGTTCTCTCAGTTCTCCCAAAGGTGTTACAAGGCTACTACCATCCTCGGTGCACAGAAGTGAAACTGATTCCACTACGTATGATGGAAGCCACAGGACACGTGGAAAATAATATCGCTGGAGCCGCTGAAAAATGAAGCCAGGGCCGCCATCCCAGAGGAACCGCCTGCAGGTCTCGCTCTTCAGAGCTCTGGACGTTAAAACTGGGCAAAACAGCCTTTGGACCAGGCCTACGGCAGCACTGTCTTCTAACCAGCTGTGTGCACAGGTAACGAGGTCATGACTACCAGGCTGAAGGTTTAAAACTTTAGAATTAGCATCCCGCCCTGGCCGGTGTGGCTCAGTGGATTGAGCATTGGCCTGCGGGCCACAAGGTTGCCAGTTCAATTCCCAGTCAAGGCACATGCCTGGGTTGTGGGCCAGATCCCCAGTTGGGGGCATGCGAGAAGCAACTGATTGCTGTTTCTCGCCCTCGCTTTCTTTCTCCTTTCCTCTCTCTCTAAAAATAAATGAATAAAATCTTAAAAAAAAAAAGAATTAGCAACCCTATGTTAGCTTGCCTGCACCTACAGAAGTGCCTTCCTTCTACTGATGTAAACGGTTCCCCTTCCCTCTGTCAAACACCCCTCGCCTTCCCCTCCTAACGGGAACACTATCTGAGTTTGTGCCTGAACCAGTGCCTCCCGAATAGCTGTTCTTTTAGATCTCAAATAAACGCTGCTGCCTCTCACTCTGGCCTTTATTTTTAGGTTAAAAGCCATCAGGGTTTAATCCTTGGGCAGAATCCCCAGATGAGAAAGGCCACAGAGAGAAAGAGGAAAATGAACACATTCCTGCCACAGTGCAATACTGTGGATCAATCTCACAGACATTCTGCGAAGCAAAACAAGCCATCTTTAACACAAGCGTAACACAGTCAAACGTGAGGGAAACAATCTATGGTGACAGGGGTCAGGACGGTGATTATTCTTGGGAAGGACGCACTGTTCCGTCACTTGGGAGAGGGGGGCCTTAAGGAGCTGCTGGAAGAGCTGGGTAGCATTCTGTTTGTTGCTGGGCGCACAGGTGTGTTTACAGAGGGACACTTTATTGTAAGAGTTGTATGCTTTAAAAAAGAGAGAGAAAAGAGCCGTATGCTTGTAAGTATTTTAGATTGTATATTGTTCTTCAACAAAGCTTGCATTTTAAAAGTATGCTATACTCTAATTTATCCAGCACTTAGATACTGTGTAGTGAAATGGAAGCCTGTTAAACAATTCTTTATACTCATTTAGTCCACCACAGTGTGTATTTTCTAGGTTCTGGGGGGAATCTATCATTTGCAACCTCACAGCAGTTATTTTTTCCATATAAACAGTACATCCCTTTATTGTTTTTCCTCACTTTTATTTTAATTTTTATTTGATTTTAGAAAGAGAGAGAGGAAGGGAAGTGGGGGAGGGAGGGAGGGAGAAAGAGAAACATCTTCGATGCTTGTGTGTGCCCTGACTGGGGATCGAATCTGCGACCTTGGCCTACTGGGGCGATCCTCCAACCAACTTCGGTCCTTGGCCAGGGCTTTGCTCGCTTTTCTGTATCATTTCACTTAATAATACGGTGCCACTAAAAACACCCTTTGAGGTGTTCCTGAGTAAGCATAAGCTCCACAACTCTGCACTGTCATCACTCACCAAGAACGGATTTCTGCACCAAGGCCTCTCTCACAACACCTAAGCCTCACTCGGCTCAGAGCGGCACCCCCCCCCGCCCCCCCAGAGGGATGATGGCCAAGTGCAGAGGGAAAATGACCACCAAGGCTGCGCGGACTGAGGTGCTGTCCCTCCCAGGAGCACACCCGTGCCTTCCCCTTCCCCCCTCTTCACCCCCCACAGTCGTGCGTCTCCTAAACCCTAAGGGTCCTCACGAGACGTGCAGCCAGGGGAGCAGTGGGCAGCGGCAACTCATCCCGGGCCAACCCCTGAGCCGGTCTCCAGGGCCCCCCTTTCTCCACCTTCTCAGAGGGACAGCGCAGTTCTGTGGGCTCACTTCTGTCCTGTAACGTTTCTGGAGAGCCCAAGCAGCCCCACCTGGGCTCCCTCCTATGGCTTCTTCTATCCTAAGTCCTTCCTTGTTCACCATCCCTGACTTTAATAAATGTACTCTCTAAAGAGAGAGAGAGAGAGAGAGAGGGAGAGGGAGAGGGAGGGAGGGAGAGACATGCAAACTACAAGTGGTAAAGCCAGGATTTCAACACAGATCTGATGTGAAAGCCATTTTCACATTACTGTCCTCTAATATGAGAAGGTATTCACAATATTAAATGCAAATGACAGTGCCCTGGCTGGTGTAGCTCAGTGGATTGAGCATGGGCCTGCACACCAAAGGGTTGCTGGTTCGATTCCCAGTCAGGGTACATGCCTGGGTTGCGGGCCAGGTCCCCAGTTGGGGACACATGAGGGGCAACCACACACTGATGTTTCTCTCCCTCTCTTTCTCCTTCTCTTACCCGCTCTCTAAATAAATAAACAAAATCTTATTAAAAATGCAAATGATATAACCTAGAAGAAATGGGCAAAATCCTAGAAACATACAATTTACCAAAACTGAATCATGAAGAAATTAGAAAGTTTGAACAGACTAATAATGACTACAGAGATTAAATCAGTGATCAAACAGTTAAGGAAAAAGTAACACCAATTTTTCTCAAACTCTTCCAAAAAAACTGAAGAGGAGGGAAACCTCCAAACTTATTTTTACAAGGCCAGCATTATCCCGGTATCAAAGCCAAAGAGGACACCACAAGAAAAGAAAATTACAGGCCAGTCTCTGATGAACAAAGATGCACAAATGCTGAACAAAATATCAGCAAACTGAACTCAACAGCACATTGAAAGCATCACACACCATGATCGAACGGGATTTATCACCGGGATGCAAGGATGGTTCAACATATGTGGGTCCGTGAGTGGGACACACCACATTAGCAAACGAACAGAGAAAACCCTGTGTCAGTAAGTGCAGAGCCCCACGCGACCAAACACAACATCCTTTCACGACACTCTCAATAGCACTGAGAAACAGGCACAGAGGCAACAACCTACCTCGGCACAACACAGGCCATGTATGGCAAGCCCACAGCTAAAATGCAACAGGGAAAAGCTGAAAGCGCTTCCTCTATCAGGAAAAGACAAGGGTGCCCACTCTCACCACTCCTGTTCAGCACCGTACTGGAAGTAATTAGGCAAGAAAAAGAAGAAAGAGGCATCCAAATGGAAGAGGAAGAAGTAAAACTGTCTTTGTTCGAAGATAAAAAACATTCAAGACGCCACCAAAAAATTTCGAATAAAGAAATTCAGCCCTGGCTGGTGTAGCTCAGTGGACTGAGCATGGGCTGCAAACCGGATGGTCGCTGGTTCGATTCCAGGTCAGGGCACATGCCTGGGTTGCGGGCCAGGTCCCTAGTGGCAGGTGTTTGAGAGGCAACCACATGTTGATGCTTCTCTCCTTCTCTCCCTCCCATCCCCTCTCTCTAAAAATAAATAAATAAATTATAAAAAAAAGAGAAACAAATTCAGTAAAGTTTCAGGATATAAATATCAACACACAAAAATCAATGACATTTCTATACAATAAAATACCTGAAAGAGAAATAAAGAAAATCTCATTTACAATATTATCAAAAACAAAAAGAGACTCCGAAATAAATTTAACCAGGTGAAAAAAAACTATATGCTGAAAACTACAAAAATATTGATGAAAGGAATGAAGACACAAATAAATAGAAAAGTAATCTGTGTTCACTGATTGGAAGAATATTGTTAAAATGTCCATACTGTCCAAAGCAATCTACACATTCAATGCAATCCCTATAGAAACTTCAATGGTATTTTTCACAGAAAGAGAAGAAATCCTCAGTCATATGGAACCACCAAAAATTGCATTAGCCAAAGCAATCATGAGTAAGAGGAACAAGCTGAAAGCAACGCATTGCTTGATTTCAAAATACACTATAAATCTACAGTAATCAAAACTGTATGGTACTGGCATAAAAACAGACATAAAGACCAATGATTTGACTTCATTCCTTCCTTCTTTCCTTCCTCCCTCCCTCCTCTTTCCTTCCTTCCTTCCCTTCTTTCTTTGATTTTTTTCATTCACGCATGCATTCATTCATTCATTTATAGAGAGAAGGGAAAGGAGTGAGAAAGAGAGGGAGAGAAACATCAATTGGTTGCCTCTTACACTAGGACCGAACCTGCAACCCAGGCATGTGCCCTGACCAGGAATTGAACTGGTGACCTTTCGCTTTGCGGGACAATGTCCAACCAACTGAGCCACACCAGTCAGGGTGACTGGTCGGTCACCCAGTGATTTCCAACCAGTGTGCCCCAGAACACTAGTGTTCTGCTATAAGAGGCATACTGGTGTGCCACAAGAATTTTTAAAACGTGCAATACCTATTTATTTAGTCAAGGGCACTGACTTAATTTCCCTTAAATTGTCAAAGAGAAAGCATGACAACAGCCAATACAACAATAGCTGTCCAGTGTGAATAAATACAAATTATACCTGTTTTTTGGCAGATCGGCAAAAAATATATTCTTTAGTGTGCCACAGAATTTTGGTGTTTACGCGTGCCATGGAAAGAAAAAAGACGGGAAATCGCTGGCGCAGGGCAACGGGACTGGACAGAGAGCCCAGAAGCCAGTCCCACATTCACAGCCAGCCAACCTCCGACAGAGGCACCGGAGCACGCAGTGAGGAAAGAACACTCCCTTCAGTAAGCCGTGTCAGGAAAACTGGACATGCACACGCCTGAAATGAAACTGACCCTTACCCCACACCGTATACCAAAATCAACTCAGAAGGGATTAAGGATTCAAATATAAGATCTGAAATGGCAACACCACTTGAAAAAGCTTCTTGACATTGGTCCAAGCAATGATTTTGCGGATAGAAAAAAGCACAGGTAACGAAAGCAAAAATAAAAAAAAATGGGACTGCACCAAACTGAAAAACTTCTGCAGAGCAGAGGAAACAACGCAGCGAAGAGACGACCTATGGGATGAGAAAAAATACCTGAAAACTGTGCAATCTGATAAAGGGTTAATATCCAAAACACAGAAGGAACTCAACTCAATAGCAAGAAAACAAATACCTTATTTTTTGAACTATAAGATGCACCCCCCCATTTGGGAGGAAAACTGGGGTGCGTCCTATAGTCCAAGTGTCGCTTACCTGGCTCACGGCGGGGGGGGGGCGGTGGAGCGGGGTCACAGTTTATTTAATATTTTACCACATTTTTTGCTCCAAAATTTTTTCCCCTATTTTCCTCCTCTAAAACCTAGGTGCATCTTATGGTCCTAAAAATACAGTAAACCTGACTTAAAAATGGGCAAAGCATCTGAATAGACATTTCTTAAAAGACATACAAATGACTCACAAGTATGTGAAAAGTCGTTCAACATCACTCATCATGAAGGAAAGGCACCTCACACCTGTTAGAATGGCTATTATCAAAAAGTCAAAAAACAAGCATTTATGAGAATATGGAGAAAGGAAACCCTTATACACTGTTGATGAGAATGAAATTTGGAACAGCTGTTACAGAAAACAGTATGTAGGTCCCTCAAGAAATTAAAAGTAGAACTACCATATGATCCAGAAATCCCACTTCTGGGCATCCACCCAAAAGCAATAAAATCACTATCTCAAAAAGATGGCTGTACCCCACGTTCACTGCAGCGCCACCCGCAGCAGCCCGGACACCAGCACCACCTGGGTGGCCGTCCAGGGACGAACAAGGAAACATGCGCGTGCACACACACACACGAAGGGTTACTCAGCCTCACAGAGCAGGAGCCCTTATCACCTGTGACAGGGACGACACTGGAAGACGTTAAGCTGAGTGAGGTAGGCCAGGCACAGGAAGGTAAACACTGCGTGCCCCGACCTGCATGTGGAATGGAAAGACCTCAGGTCCTCGGAGGCGGAGAACAGAACGGTGGTTACCGAGGGCGGGGTGGGAGAGGGCCGTGCGGGGAGACGGGGGTGCCGGTCAAGGGCACGGAGTCTCAGGCCGGGTCGGTGTGGCTCAGCGCCAGAGGCCACGGGCCAGGGTTTCTCTCCCTCCCTCCCTTTCTCCCTCCCTTCCCCTTTCTCTAAAAATAAGTCAATGAAAATCTCATTTAAAAAAGGGTACAAAGTTTCAGATACGCAGCATGAATAATTTCTTAGATCTAACATACACCACAGCAACCACAGTTAACAATATTGTACTGTACACTTAAAATTTGCTTAGAGAAGTCTTCATTGTCCTCACCAAAGAAGAAGGCAGCCGTGTGAGGAGATGGACGTGTGAACTGCTGGACTGTGCTAATCATCCCGCCATGTACACGTATATCCAACTATCACACTGTGTGTCTTAAATGCAACTTTTATTTGTTAATTATACCTCAATAAAGTTGGAAAAATATAAAGAAAAAAGATTAAAAAAGGAAAAAAAAGCTGGAAAAATATTAAGTGTGAACAGCAGAATCCAAACTATATATAGTAAGAGCTAAATTTTTTTAAAGTGAAAAGGCTAAATATTTACACTTATTTATTCATTTATAACAGATCTGAAAGAAATTCATTAAATATGAAAAGATTAGTTACCAATGGGATAGTAACAATTCCCTCTTTAGACTTTTTTATATTTTCTAAGTTTCTAACAAATGACCAAAAACCAATCTTTTTTAAATGTATTACCAGTTGCCAGTAATACATGGAAGAGCTTCACCTACCTGTGTCCCATCCCCACTTAAGTTACAATGTCACCATTTCTAATGGATGCAGAGAAGTGACTTTGTACCTGGGTGGGCAAAAGTAGGTAGACAATTGTTTGTATGGAAAATAGTACAATTAATAATACAAGAATAAACTCTCACGTGCTCACAGCTGCCAACCTACTCTTGCCCACTCCTGTATATCTCACTATACAAACTACAGGCATACAGAAATCTTAAGACTAAAAATGGGACAGCCAAGTCATACATTCTAATTACTCATTCACTTTGATTCAATTTAATGTAAATAAATCAATATTTAGAAAACACCACTAATGGCTGAGGCCCAAAGAATGAAAAAGACTCATCGCTGGCTGGTGTGGCTCAGTGGGTTGAGCGACGGCCTGTGAGCCAAAGGGTTGCGGGTTCAATTCCCGGCAGGGCGCGTGCTGGGTTGCAGGCCAGGTCCCCAGCTGGGGGCGTGGGAGAGGCATATGGCAGACGTTTCTCTCACACATTGGTGTTTCTCTCCCTTTCTCCCTCCTTTCCCCTCTCTCTGAAAATAAGTAAATAAAATTTTTTTAAAAAAAAGGAAGAAAGAAAAACACTCGGTCACAGAAAGAAGTCTCCAGCAGCCAGTCCTAAGTGTCCAGGGCCAAGAACCTCTCTTCCCACCCCGGGGAAGCCAGAGATCCGGGCACTCCGGGGCACACGCCCTGACCGCGCCAAGAGAGCGTCAGCCAGCATCGGGGACGGGTGGGCATGGGGGTGACAGAAGTGTCAGCACTCACATCTGCCCCTCCAGATGCGAGTGTCTCCTGGAAGGGGCACTCTCAGTTCCTCGACGGCAGACCAAAGGAGACGCGGGCGAGGAGGAGTTGCCCGAGTCGGGCGGGGAGGACAGTATCAGACACAACCCATCAGTGCCGCCGCCGCTGCATTTTCAGAGGCCGCCCCATCGCCTCCACACACAGCCCTGACACAGCAGCAATGTCTGTCTGCTTCGCCCGGAGTTCAGAGGGTGCCAGCGCTTGTTTTACTTGCTGCCACTCATTCTTATGACAACACTCTGAGACGGGGGTTATTATGCCCATTTTAGAGATAAAGAAACTGAGGCTCACAGTGATAAAACTTGCTTAAAAGCACAGTGTTAGTAGGTGCAGAGCCAGTATCCTAACCCGGGTTTGTTTAAGCCCCAACCCTGTGTTCTTAATCACCTTATATTTACTTTTACAACCAAATAAATGGTATATCTTTTGTTTGTTTTAAAAGATTTTTATTATAGAAAATTTCGAACAATCAACTCGTGGTCAATTTTGTCCTTTGAAACTCCTCCCCACCCCCAATCTCAAGTATTTAGAGACAATCCCAAATATCCTATGATTTCATCTATTACGATCTCAGTATGTATCTGATAAGGGCTTTAAAAAAAATAACCATAATAACAGGCTATATTCCTAATCGCAGTAAACTGCTTATCAAGTTAATTAAACAAGATTATTCATCCCCGAGAAGTCAAGGTTACACGAACATAAAATACAGAGCTGTTCCCAGGTATATATTTATATGGTTGGTTGTAAAAACTTGTAGTTTTTCCTGGCTTTCCTAAGTAGGCTTATATTATCTGAAATAAGTGGAAACATGAACGGCCCTAACATAATTACAATCTCCACGGCACTAATCCAAACAAGGAAATAAGCATTAGGTGGATGATGATGATGAAATCTGAATTAATGCACATCTGGTTTATCACAGAGCAAGGGTGGCACACACAAGGCCCACGGGCCAAATCAGCCCTCCGCCTGGTTTCATCTGGCCGGCTGGCACCCTGTTTCTCCCCCGGGGGCAGCACCGACCTCTCCCTTCACTGTGAAGGAGCAGTTCCATTTACAAGGTCCTGGAATTACCTCTAAAATTCTAAACCAAAATGACACCCAAAAAAGTTTACGTAAAATGCAGTTTCAGGTCTTAATTACGAGTGCAACGTTCTTCTCAGCCGCTCCCCGTTTTCTCTTGCACGCAACTTTCTGCCCACCACCGCGGATGCTTTACCGGCACTCAAGCACACACACACACACACACACACACACACACACACACACACAGCGAGAAGTCGGTCTGCACTGACGTGAGCTCTCTGACCGCTTCCGGCGGACAGAGAAAATCTGGAGAGAAAAGACCACGGCCGCTGACGTGAGGCCGGTGTGGTCTGGTGGACCCTGAGCGAGGGCAGTGGGTCTAGAACACGCCCACCGGGAGAGATCTGATGTACCTGCTTACGAACGTCACTACGCTGCTGAAGACGCTCTCTGACAGTCACTACTTGAGAACAGAGCTGCTGTGGAGGCAGCGCTTTGAAGTGCAGTTCACTCTAGGCTCTATCAGGTCCCCGGGGCTGGGGGGCTTGAACACAACAGGAAGTCCGGCTCTCCCAGTCTGGGGGCTGGGCGTCCCGAGGTGCAGGCACGACCGTCTCCCCCTGAGGGCTCCAGGGAAAAATTCCTCCTCGCCTCTTTTGAGCTTCTAGTGGTCGCTCCTAATCTCTGGTGTTCTTGGTTCGAGGCTGCGCCACTCCGTTCTGTCCTTTCGACTTCAGGTGGCCTCCTTCCCTCTGCATGTGCCTCCTCGTCACAGCGTAAGGACACAGGTCATGGTGGAATGAGGGCCGATCCTAACACAGTATGACTCAACCTTGACTACTCACATCTGCAAGACCAGGTCTGCAAGTGAGGCCACACTCTGAGGTTCTAGGTGGACACTAACCTTAGGGGACACTGGTCAACCCAGACACATACGCATGTTCTTGGTCATTCACAGAGGAGTGTCCCAGTGCTCAACCACCTGGTCCACGCGTACTTGTCATCACTCTCCAGCTGGAGAGATGCAAGAAAGGAAGACATTACCTGTTGTGCAGGCCAGGCAATGTTTCTCGACCCCGACTTTTTCCTCTCAGTTAAAAAAGAATGGCCGACGTGTTTACTATTCTGCACTGGGGAGAGAGAAACCAAAGCCAAAATCCACAACAGTAGCAGCAGGGGAAGGGGTGGGGGAGAGGGCAATAAAAGTGGAAAAAATATACAACAATCTTTGGACTGTTCCAGGGCTATTTCGTTAAGAAAATCAAAGATGTGATTATTCTGTCCCAGAATTCTCAGAAGACAGCAAACTGGCACAGGTGCCATCCAACAGGAGTCACTAAAGAAGGGCATGTTGTGTGTTTACAGACACACGCCAGAGAACAGATGTTCAACAGGTACTCGTACTTACAGGAGATGAAACCCCACAATGACCATAACAGATCACGGACACCGAGGTTAGGAGTCTCTCTTGTCCAAGGGGCCAGGCACTGGTGTCAGAGTGACCTCCAGAGCGCCGCGGACCCCCCTGCTCTGCCGCACGGAAGCACACAGGAAAATGCAGACCGCGAGGGCGGTCCAGACCGATCTGCGCGTCCACACTGGCTGGGCTCCCACAAAACGGGCACCTGCTGCCTCTGGCCACACGGACCAACCAAAAAGCAGCACGTGCTGGAGCCCATCCACGCCGTCTCACTCTCTGGGTTCAAAACAAGAAGAAGGGGTAATTCAGCTGTGCTAATGGAGCTTCACTCGGGAACTGCCCTTCCCATCCTGCAAAGTATGCCACACGGTCACCCCCCAACCCGATCCTTCCAGCGAGAGCGGGAGTGGGAGGGCAGGGGCACACGTCCACACTCCGAGGGCGAACGCGCATCCTGCTCGCCTTTCCTCCCCGACCCCTTAGTCACACGGGCAGTGAGAGGGCATCTTGCCCCTCCTGTTCCTGTCCTCCCACAGCCTCTGGGGCAGTGGCACCCACAGCCCCCTCTGCCAGCAACCAGTACCTCACCTCGCCCTCGCCCTCACACCTGCCCCTCGTGTACCCTCTAAGGAGCTTGGAGGTCTGTCCTCTCTTCTCCCTTCTCCCCAGCACCCTACTTTGGTCCCTAATCTCACACCTAGGATATCTGTCTATAACCTGGCTGGTCCCTTGCTTCCTCCAGTCTTGCCTCCTGATTGAGCTCCCAGAGAAATCTACCTAAAATGCAAATCTGCCCTGGCTGGTGGGGCTCAGTGGACTGAGTGCCAACCTGTGAACTGAAAGGTTGCTGGTTCAATTCCCGGCCAGGGCACACGTCTGGGTTGCAGGACAGGTCCCCGTTGGGGGGCGTGAGAGAGGCAACCAATCAATATGTCTCTTATGCATCGATGTTTCTCTCCCTATCTTTCTCCCTCCCTTCCCTTCTCTCTAAAAATAAATAAATAAAATCTTAAAAAAGAAACCCCAAAACTTCAGGGCTACCCAAAGCTGGACAACGGGGACTCGAATGCCTCCACATGTCGTAAAGGGCTGCCTCTCCACGTCTCTGCTCCGTACTCACCCTTTTTACGTACTGATTTCAGACAGAGAGTGGAAGAGGGGGGGAGTAGGAAGAAGGGCAGGGTGGGGCGTGGGGAGAGAGAGAAAGAAACACTGATTTGTGGTTCCACTTATTTATGGGTTTCTTGGTTGGTGCTAGAACGCACCCTGACTGGGGATGGAACCTGCAGCCCCGGTGTGCGGGGACGATGCTCTAACCACCTGAGCTACCCGGCCAGGGCTGCGCTTCACTCTTCGTCCAGCAGCATCAGGCCCAGTGGATGACTTCCTGCCACCGTGTTTAGGCGGGCCCCTTTAACTGGACCATTCTACTCTCTCCACATGCTTCTCTTGGCCAATTCCTTTCCTAACGTGTAAACTCTTTCTTGAAGCTTCAGCTCAGATGTTACCCCTCACAGGAAATCTTCCTTGTCTCATCCTGTCCTAAAGGGTTCAGGACTCCTTGCGTCCCCACAGACCCTGGGCATGTTGGCACAACATGTAGAACAGGGAACACTCAGGCCTGGCTGGGTGGCTCAACTGGCTGGAGCCTCATCCGGTGCACCAAAAGACTGTGGGTTCGATTCCCAGTCAGGGCACACCGAGGCTTCGGGTTTGATCTCCAGTCGGGGGCGTATACTGGAGGCAACCTATTGATGTTTCTCTCTCTCCCCTGTCCTCTTTTTCTCTAAAAAATAAAAATAAAAATTCAGCCCTGGTGGATAGGGCTCAGTGGGTTGGAGTATCCTCTCATAAACTGAAAGGTCGAGGGTTCCATTCCCAGTCAGGGGATATACCTACACTGCAGGTTGGGTCCCCTAGTCGGGGAGCTTGTACGAGAGGCAACTGATGGATGTTTCTCTCTCACAGAGATGTTTCCCTCCCTCCCTCTCACTCTCCGTCTCTTCTTCTCCCTCTCAAATCAATAAGCATACCATCCAGTGAGGATTAAAAAAGAAAATCAATAAACATATCCTTGGGTGAAGATAAAAAAAAGGGGGAGCCTTCATAAATTGCTAGGAATGTAAAATGGCACAGTCACTTTTACATGTATGTAAAAAAAGTAGTATGTAGTATGGCAGTTTATTAAAAAGTTAAATGTATATAGCCCTGGCTGGGGTGGCTCAGTGGATTGAGCGCCAGCCTGAAAACCAAAGGGTCACCGATTCAATTCCCAATCAGGGCACATGCCTGGGTTGTGGGCCAGGTCCCCAGTAGGAACCACGTGAAAGGCAACCACACTGACGTTTCTCTTTCTCCTCCCTTACCTTCTCTCTAAATAATTTAATTAATTAATTAATTGTAAAAGCAAAACACACAAACAAAAACCCAGACTCACAGGTACAGACGCAGGCTGCCCGGCGTAGAGTGGGGAGTGGCCGGGAGGGAGGGGAAGAGTGGTGGAACGAGGGAATTAAGTATAAACTTCCAGTTATAAAATAAAAAAGCCAGCGATGTAATGCACAGCACGGGGAATGCTAACTCTGTAAGGTTGTGGTGGTGACCAGAGTTGGTGTGATGACCACTCGCAACGTGTACAAATGTCAAATCACTATGCTGCACAGCTGAAACTAATGTGATGCTGTCTATCAATCATACCTCAAAAAATTAAATATAAACCCACCATATAACCCAGCAATTCTGCTCCGCCCCTAAGAATCACCCCCCAAAGTGAAAACATATGTCCCCACCAAGACTGACACGTGGACGCTGGTAGCAGCACCACTCACAATGACCAAAAATGGAAACCCCAATGTCCGTCAGCTGGTGAATGGCCAAGCAAAATGCAGTATATCCATACCATGAAATACTATCTAGCCATTAGAAGGAGTAAGTTGCTAATACATGATACAACATGAGTGAACCTCAAAGACATATGTAAGAGGAGCCAGACACAAAAAGACCACATACTCTGATTCCATTTACAGGAAATATGCAGAGAGGGCAAACCAACAGCGACAGAAAGCAGACTACCGGCTGCCTGAGGCTGCGGTGGGAATAATCGTATACCAGCACATGGAAGTGTTCTACGGCTGGATTGTGGTGACAGTTGTACAAGTTAATAACTTTATTAACACTGAATCGCACACTTAAAGTAGGCAATTTTTATGGTGTGCAAAATATACCTCGATAAAGTTATTTTAAAAAGGTAAGGTATCTACCCTGGCTGGTGTGGCTCAGTGGATTGAGCTCTAGCCTGTGAACCAAAAGGTTGCAAGTTCGATTCCCAGTCAGGGCACATGCCTGGGTTACGGGCCAAGTTTCCCAGTTGGGGGCATGAGACAACCAGTCTATGTTTCTCTCCACCCCTTCCCCTCTCTCTAAAAAGTAAATAAAATATTTTGCCCTAGCTGGTGTGGCTCAGTGGATCTCATGCCAGTCTATGTTTGGGTATGTGTTTGAAATTCTCTATGATAAGAAGTTTTTTAAAAGATCAGTGCATATTTCTGGTACGCAGTGACCTCTCTACATGTTATTCTTGCCAGCCTGGGTCTATAACCTGACCAAGTCTCCTGTTTCTTTCAGTCTCAAAGCAAAACAAGAAAATCTAATGTTGATGCTCACAGGCTCTATTCAGGTGATTTCCATTTGCTCGAGCAAGAAGTTAGAATCTACTTGAAGAGTACTTAAGCGACATATTGCAAAGATTAAAAACATTAAGTAACTTAGCACAATAGGGAGAAATCAATCACCAGAATTGTACCATTCAGTTTGCTTCTACCACTGAGGTTAGTATATTCTTGCAATCTGTGTATACCAATAGTCAATATTTACCTAATGATGTCACTCGATATTTTAATTCTAGAAATGTACCACACAAAGAGGACTGTGTTGGAAGCCAAGAGACATGATCCAGCATGTCCCATTATTAGCTTTGTCTCTAGTATTATTTAATCTAAGACTCAGGATCCTGAACTATAAAAGTAAAGAATTTTAAAGATCAGGTGTTCTGAACTTGGTGCCATAAGCCTGGGGGACAGGGCCTACAGACAAGCTTCGGGAGGACTGTAGAGCCCTACAAATTCCAAGAAAATTTTGCCTAAGCTTTTACTGGCACTTTTCCAGGGAGCGGTTCTACTGCTTCTACCAGATTCCCAAAAGGAGTCAAGACTCACCTAGCTCCCGGCAGTTGAGAACAGTTTTAATCAAGATAATTTTTATTTACAGACTCAAGAGTATGGTGTATGCATCTGGCCAGGCTTTTTAGCGGATTCTGTATTTTTTAAACTCTCCGTTCCCAAAATTTAAGTTAAGAGTTTTAATAAGACTAACTCTACAATCCCATGACTTCTTTGAAAACTGCATATTATGAACATCATATGCAAATATTTCAGTCATAACGATTTACTTTTCTATTCTCCAGATATATAACCTGCTGAACCGCCTGTTTTAGCTTTTGATGGCTTGTAGCTGCGAGTTACAAAGCTAGGTCCAAAGGATCATTCTAGGCCTATCATAAATCTCTTCCCTAAACAGGCAATGACAGGAGCGAAGGATAAAAAGGCCCTTTCATTAGATGCACATATTTTAATGCTCGGTCCTGTGTTTGAAGCGAAACTTGCAATTCCCCCTGGGGATCCCCACTTAGATCATCCAGAGAGCGCCGTAAGCCGAACCCGGAAACTGAAGCTAAGATTTCGCGTTATCTTCAAATCGCCAGGCACCAGGGGATGGAAGAGCGGACACCGCGGACCAGAGAAGTCGGAGACAAAAGTTGAAGCTGAGAAGGGAGGAAGAGGAGCTGGCCCCTGTCAGCGAGGAACCTGGGGAAGCCAGCAGGGATCGCGAGCGCGGCCTCCCGAGCCCTTAGGAGTTTCTCCGCAGTTCTCCCCTTCATTTCTGTCAGCTTGAATCTTGCTGTCCCTTCCAGACGGCGCGGGGTTCCCCGCCATCCCCACAGTTCCCAACACACCCCTATCTCAGAGAGGCCGCGCCGGGGGAAAAGGGTGGGGGGCAATCGCTCAGAGGGTCCCCGCTCCGGGCCAAAGTTGCCTCCAGCCCCGGGGGAGGGGCCTCGGCCTCCGCCCCCCGGCCGCGCCCCGGTCTGGCGGCTTTACCTTGAGCGCCAAATGGTGAACGCGGCCCAGGCCGGGCTCCGCCAGTAGCTGCAGCAACCCCAGTAGCGAAAGAAACCAGAAGCCCGCGACCCGCCGAGGACAGCTGGAGCCCGAGGGGCCGACGGGCGCCCGGGCGGCCATGTTTGTTCCAGCATCACCAGCTGCTTCCTCTCCCTATGATCACTTCCGGTTTAAAGGGCAGCGGCCGCCGGAAGGGCGCGGAGGCGGGCGTCTCGGAGGCTAACTGCGCGGTGTCTGTGGCCTTTCTCTTTGGACGAGTAGCTGGGCAAGTCGCCGAGGGCTCCTTCTTTCGGCCTCCCCTGTGCCGACCTTCGGTTTAACCAGAACAGGTGGAACGCGCAGATGGGGGGACTCTGTGACGGCTGTCATGGAAACAGTGCGGATAGCACCTACGACCCGGGGAGCTAGGAAAGCGACTTTGGGCCTGCGAGACCCCAAACCCCGGAGGGACCCCGGCTCTGGCAAGGGTGGGGATGTCTTAAAACCGGCTACAGCGCCTTGCCTGGCGCTTGATTGAACTGGTCACAGAAGCGGCGTGGACTCGGTGGGAAATACCGAGTTCCTGGCTTCTCATAGGTCCCTTGAATTGTTTTTGTTTTTGTTTTTTTTTAGACACTTCACACTCAAATTTCAAACGAAATCGTTGCAGTAATACGATGTATTAAGCCCTCACTAGGCATTTGGCTAGGCCTTTTGTATGCATTATTGCGTTTAGTCCTTGAAACAATCGAATGTGGTAGGAGGTAGGTGGTATTATCCCCAGTTTACCGGTAAGCAAACTGAGGCTCTGTTTGTTCCCAGTTAACCTGGGAACCACATGGCATCTTTTTAACTACTGTGCTGCCTCGTGCGATTTCAGCCGACCACTAGAGTCAGAGTGTCAACATTTTTTCTCTGCTTCTCATCGGTGGAAATTATGGGGAGAGTTTTTTTTTTTTTAATTTGTCGATTTTAGAGAAACATCAATTTCGTTCCAGTTAATGCATTCATTGGTTAATTCTTGTATGTGCCCTGACCCGGACAGGCCCGCCTGATGAGCACTCCAACCAGCAGAGCTACCTACCTGCTGGGACACCAAAGGCCATGAGGTCTTTTAGGAAAGGGTTCAGTAGTTGGTTCCCTCCTCTCACCGTTTTCATTAAGGAGCTATGGAAGACCATGCTTATTTAAGTTGTTAATGAACTAGCCAGATTTATTTAGTTTTCAGATTTTTTTTCCCAGCACACCACACACAAGTAATGCATGCGCTCTGTGTGAAGTCGTTGAAGCGAAAGAGGAGAAAATAAAAACCACCAGAAATTGTCAGTGTACTAGTGTATTTTATGACAGAATCAGATTCTTACAGTTTTTAACTGGAACTAGAAACTGAAATTAGGATGATATATTTTAATGGAGTTCAAGTGCTGCACTCAGGTTAAAAAAAAAACATTGGGAAAATATAGAATAGGGGTGGAGGGTGGGAGAAAGGGAGGGTCCTAGACTTTTTTTAGCTGAGTGCAATCTTAGTAATACTATTGTGAATCAATGAATTCTTCCCTTGAGTTAAAAGAAGAAGGCCCTGGCTGGCATAGCTCAGTGGATTGAGCGCGGGCTGCAAACCAAAGTGTCGCAGGTTCAATTCCCAGTCAGGGTACATGCCTGGGTTGCAGGCCATGACCCCCAGCAACCGCACATTGATGTTTCTCTTTCTCCCTCCCTTCCCTCTCTAAAAATATAAATAAATAAATAAATATTTTTTAAAAAAGAAGAAGGTGAAGCAAGCCCTGGCTGATGTGGCTCAGTGGCTTGAGCACCCGCTTGTGAACCAAAGGGTCACAGGTTCAATTCCTGGTCAGGGCACATGTCTGCGTTGTGGGCCAGGTTCCCCAGTTGGGGACATGCAGGAAGCAACTGATCAATGAATTCCTTGCATGTTGATATTTCTCTCCTCTTTCTCCCTCCTTTTCCCTCTCTTTAAGAAGTAAATAAATAAAATCTTTAAAGAAAAGCCTCATTTAAAAAGAACCCAATAACATACAAGCCCTGTCACACCCTCTGCAAGGACAAAAGTAGGCACTAAGGTGACTCCAGGAACACAGAATGGCAGTGTTTACTAGGTGGGGGAGAATATCCCTTCATTCTCAAACCTCTGATTTCTGACCATATATCACTAATATGTAAGCCTACATCTGAACAGACTTGTCATAGTGATAAAGAAGCTATTATTATGTGAGTCCACACAGCATAAATAATCAAATATATTTATTTAACAATTAAATTTGCCAAATATCCTGGCTGGCATAGCTCAGTGGATTGAGTGCAGGCTGCGAACCAAAGCGTCGCAGGTTCGATTCCCAGTCAGGGCACATGCCTGGGTTGCAGGCCATGGCCCCCAGCAACCGCACATTGATGTTTCTCTCTCTCTCTCTCCCTCCCTTTCCTCTCTAAAAATAAATGGATAGAATCTTTTTAAAAAATTTCTTTAAAAAAATTTTGCCAAATATTCTGCTAAGTACTTTATACACACATCATCTCATTGAACACCACAAAAACCTCATAAGGTACTGTAATCCTTTTTTAAAGATGAGACTTGGTTCGATTAGATTCATCTATTCAAGGGTGGGTTACTGGTTTCTCCATGACCCAGCTCCCATGCACAAAGCCCAGCACTCAATCTGTCCTACCTAGTTGTAAAAAGTGCATTTGCACATTGGGCTGGAAGGGTCCTTAGATAACCGACAGATAGGGAAACAAACCCGAGGGACTCAGATGACTCGCTCAGGTTCACACCTTCAGTGGCGTGGTCTTCAGTGGGCACATGCAGAACCAGGGCTGAAACCTCGGCTGCCTGACAGTTGGATCTGTGCTTCTCACACTATAGGTGGCTAATTTTTATAATATTAATTTATTTCAAAAAGTGAAGCCCAGAATCTGAGTAATTAATGTGTTATCAAATGAATCTCTAGAAAAATTTTCAGAAAGCATTTTTAAAATCATCAAGTTGAAAGAACATACTTGGAATATAAGATAAGTGGTCTTTTCTTTGGGGTATCAGGAGAAATACCAAAGGCAGTTAACCAGTTCTTGCTGCAGTATAAAACTAGTTGTTAGCCCTGGCTGGTGTGGCTCAGTAGATCAAGTGCCGGCTTACAAATCAAAAGGTCAGCAGTTCAATTCCCGGTCAGGGCACATGGTGGTTGCCCTTCAGGTCTCCAGTGGAGGGCATGTGAGAGGCAACCACACATTGAAGTCTCTCTCCCTTTCTTTCTCTCCCTTTCCCCCTCTAAAAACATAAATAAAATCTTTTAAAAACAGAATAAAAAACTAGTTGTTAAAGGGAAAGGTGATTTTTAATGCAGTTTCATTTTTAAAGGCAGTTTTCAAGGCTTTGAAGTATTGTTTACTTTTTAAAGTGAGGAACCATTTTTGAGAATCTCTTATTTAAATTTGAAAGCAACAGGCTTTTAAAAATGGGGAATGGTCAGGAGTAGTCTTAATTTCATTTAATAATACAACTACCAAACATTCAAATAGTTTATAAAATAGAATTCTGCCTTTTAGTTTCTGGAAAACAATTTGACAAGGGCCTAAAGCTGGTTCTTATTTCTTCTTTTCACTTGGAAAGATCATGTGACCTTTACAGGGTTAAATACCAGTGGTACCCATCCAGATTCAGGACGAATATCTTCCTTCAGGTTTCTGAGAAGTATATTGTGCCAGTCATTAGTTTGGAATGGAGAGAAATCAAAAAGGGAACACTATGCAAAGACTTAAACTGAAGTATTTTTTTAGACAGTTTTCACATTCTGTGAAAGCTATCTTGGCAATTATATTTATGTACACGATTCCAGAGTTTCAGGGCAAGTTTACTTGCATACTCATGATACTGTAACTGGAAACAGACAACGTTGAGTAACAGGACAAGTTATGCCTGCTTCTTCCTGACAACCTTTTCAAAGGGGCCTTAACCTGCTCCTTTGACTGAAGGCCTGAAGGGGCTGGAAAAACTGATCTCTTAAACTTGACTTTTAGTCAAGGGCATTTTTCTACTTCCTCTAACTTTGCAGGACCCATCAAAGTTTGCCTCTAGTAGCAGAATTTGTAATTTGGGCCTACTGTCATTAATATTTGGCATCCATTTAGAAACTCCCAGAAATCTTTTATGTAATTAATGGGCTAATAATTCTCCAGTTGTAATAAGGTATAATTGTCACTTGGTTTCTCATCCAAAGAGTTGATATTTCAGACCCAAAACGTCTATAAAGGGTACAGGGGACTAGGGATCAAATGGGAGACTGGCAGTAGTACATTTAGAAATTAGATGTCACTTTCATTCTTTTGACTAGAAACGTCATTTCCCCGGGGCCTGGGGGAAGCCCACGGTATTTTCTTGCAGAGGTTGAGCTTCGTGGAGAAGCAAGTCGCTGACACATCCTGAATCCTGCGGGGTGAGGGAAATTTTCAGATTCATTCCTGCTCTTGGTGGAACAGCGTGTAGCTTGCTCAGCCTCAGGGCAGCTAGCTGTTCCTGGTTTTGTGCACGTCGTTAGAGGCTTCCGGGGGAATTCCGTGATGGGGCGCACAGAGGGGTCCCAGTGTTAGGAGGCTGGTGCGCTACCTCCTGCCACTTGGTTGCAGTTTCAAAATCCTCCCCATCGAGTCCCCACCTTGATCCCAGTCCGACTCTTTCCACTCGACTGCTTTCTTGGGTCCTTAGTAAATAGGTAGTTTGAACACTGAACAAACGGGGAATTTTAACCTAAAACTGATGCGGAAGCTATGTTTTCCCAAAATCCTGAGAATTTCAATAGGCATAGCACCTCAAAGACAGCCAATCGACTGTAGTGCAGGCAAGCTGTCTTGATGCATCCAAAGTGCTTAAAGGATCGATTTCCTTGATCCGATAAGTACAAATCCCCCAGAAAACAAGAGCAAAGGAAAGAGAACCAAATACGTGTGCTCTCTGTGCTAAACATTGTCCTTTTTTTTTTCTTTCCATTTTTGCAGGAACCTTTGATGTAAGTAGCATTATTTCCGCTCTCAGAAGACACAGGCTTAGAGCAGAAAAATAATTCAAGCAGAGCACTGCGGAGCTATGCAGATCTGACCAATGCTAAGCCTGTGCTCCTCCTGGCTTCCTCATTTCGGCCTCATGGAGATCTGTGAGGCCCCTGGGTTACGAATAAGGAAACCGAGGTTCGGTTCCTTAAATGAGGTGCCGAAGGCCATGCACCTACGTGATAGTGGAACACCAGGACCCCAATTTAACAATGACAAAAGCTACCTCCTTTAAAAGAGATAAAAGCTAGATAAAGATACAGACATCTACACGTCTAAGCCCCTGAATTAAATATGTGTTCCTGTAAAGCACCATTACAGTTGCCTGACTTTGTAAATCAGTGCTTTGGAGATGTTACTGAAGTGTTACAGGCGTTCATAACCTACACTGACCCCTAGGTAATTCCAGTGTTTACATAGACAAGGTTTAGAATACCTCCTGTGACACTGATTCTTAAATATGTCAGGTCATGTCACTAGTTAATAGTGATTGCTCCTTGTCTTAGAATCACTCCCTGTTGCTGTTAGGAAAAATCAGTAGACTCTGTTCTTCCTAAAAAAAAATGTTGTGGTGAATTAATTTTATCTTTTTCTCTGCTGGCTTATTTATCTTTATCCCAAACTCTGTTTCCATTGCTTCAAGATAAGGGGTGTCTTCTTCTTTTTTTTTTTTTTTTAATTCTGACACTTTCAAATCTTTTCCAGTTACTACCCAAACTTAGTGAAGTTAAAGGTTTTTAACCCCATTCCATATAGTTCTGCTGCTGTGGCTTTTAGTGGGTTTCTATAACTATTTCCTGCTTACCCATCTTAAAAGGGTTTTTTTAAATCTTTATGTGGTCTTTCTTTTAATTCTGCTGTCCCTTCCTCCTCCCCCCTTCTTCTTTCTCATCTTTAAATCAGCAGGTTGCTTCTCTTTTTGATGAACATATTTTCACAAGTGGTCACTGTTTTTGAGAAGCCTCCAAGAACTGAGTAGAGATTAGATCACTGAATTTGAAAAAAAAATAGCGAAGCCTTGGCAGGAAGGGAAATCAAGGTGATTACCGTGGCAGGGTCTTGTGCGATAACCTGCTTTGCACTTGCAGTTTCTAACTGTGCATTGTTTGAATTTCTTGCCCGTTCTACTCACCCTGGCTATTAATCTGCTTTGGGAGGTAGGTGGTTCTGATTGCTTTATATCTCAGCGTCTCTGGAGTAAAGAGTTCCCAGACCTGGTAACTATGAGAGCAAAACATTTAAACACACAGTAAAAATGAGCGGGTGGCAGAAAACTGAAAAAAGACAGACCAAAACAGTTTTGACAGGTTAAATTTATCCTAACTGCCCAACAAAGGAAGTAGGGCTTGGAGGTTTATCTGCAAGGGTTTTTCAGCTCCACCCTTTCGTGGGGGAGAACCATACACTGGTTGCCGCCGGGGGGGGGGGGGGTGCGCAGTAGCTATTGGGGAGACGCATCATGAAATACTTCTGAAAGGGGACCACTCTAGGAGCCCACAGTTACTCAGAAAAGTCGGTAGTATTAAGAGAGGAGAAAGGGCCTAGTGATTCGGAGGACAGACTTGAAACTCCAACATTTCTCCGTAGCTTGTCGTGAATATTTGTGTAGACCTGTGGAACACAGAGAGATGGAGTCAGTATCTACTTGAAAACTAGCTCTCAGTTTACCAAACATAAGCCAGGTAACAGGTGCTTATCTCCCTGATCCTCGGCTGCAAACGCTGAGGAGGATGCGTTACCTCCATTTGGCAGACGGGGGCTCTGAGCTTCTCGGGAGGCGGAGTCCTTGTCCCAGGCCACCCAGCTAGTAGGTGCGGGAGGCTGGATTGGAACCAAACACTTTTATCTGTGGACCCAGTGCCTTTGTTTTTATCCACTAAGCGGCAACGTGATTTCACGTCTGAGCCGTTTCTTGGCCGAACAAGTTGGAAACCACTGGTTTCACAGATTAGAAATCACTGGTTGTGCGCCCCTGGATTCCCTCCCTAGCCACTTGAAGCTGCTCGATCGCTCCTGGCCCCGACATCCCTGTCTGCACAGTGCAGGCGGCACCGTACCAGGCCCCACACCCACCGCGCAGCGCTGCAGGGCTCCGGGGCCTCCGCGGTTCCCGCGCCGTGCGGAAGGCGCACCCCCAGCGGACTCGGGTCGGCGCCAATGGCTGCCGGGGAAGAGCTCCGTCCTCGAGTGCACGGGGGCGCTGCGCGCACGGGCGCCACCTCCGGCCCGGCAGAGCACCGGTAATAACAGGGGCCGGCTCTGTTCAAAGGAGAGTGGCTGTCCTAAGAGCAGACAGTGCGGCAGCTATTAAGTAATAAAAAATACTGGCGGGGGTACCCCTCCCGCCTCCCTCGGCGTCCTTCCGCACCTCCGGGCGCGCCCGCGGGGCGGAGGGCACCTGGGGGAGGGTGGGCCGCGGCGCGTGCGCGAGCTGTCAGCTGGCCCCGCCCCGGCGCGTGGCCCCGCCCCCGCCCCGCCCTCCGCACTCCCTCCCCTCGCTCTCCGGGTGTGGGGCGGGCTGGCTGGCGCTGCGGCTGCCGGGCTGCTCCTTCCTCGGGCCATTTTGCCGAAGAGCGACCGGGAGGAGGAGCCGCCGAAGAGACCCTAGGCGAGCAGTAGCGAGCCGGAGGACGCGGCGGCAGCGCGGGCCTGGGCTTCCCTCGATCGCGGGGATCTCGAGGGGCGAAAGGATCGCCAGGGAGGGGGACCGGAGAGCCGCGCCCGCCGCGCGGCGCGCCCCTTCCCGCCCCCTGCACCATGAGCTGGGGTACCGAGCTCTGGGTGAGTGAGGGGCTGGGCCCGCGGGGCTGCGGGGGACGGCTGCCGGCGCGCCTGGGCTGGGGACGCGGGCCGGGCTGCCGCGGTGGGGGCGATGGCGCGCGGGTCCGGGTGCCCCTCGCGGGCCTTGGCCGGAGCAGGGGGTGCGAGCCGGATTCACGCTTCCGAGGCGAGGGGAGCGGGTGTGGGTCCTCGCGGCGGCCTGAGCAGGGGGCGCGGGGCTGGGTCCCCCAGGCGGCCGGAGGCCGGCGGTGTTCGTAGGGAAGAACCTCAATCCCTCGGGGTGAGTAACCGAGGCGCCGCGAACTGGCTTCGGTGGGGGCGTGGAAGCCCTCGGCTTTGGGGGGCCGCGTTCTGTGTTAGGGCGCGCAGTCCCGAGTTCCTGGGGCTGCTCTGCGTGCGCGGAGGCGCGGCCGAGCGGGCTCTGCTCCCGGGGGCGGGGCGGCCCCGGTGGGGCCGGGTCCCGCAGCCTGGGTTTGGGGGCGCGGGGTCTGGAAGCGGCGACTTCCCTCTAGAGGCGAGGACTTTCCGACCTGTGGCGGTTTGGGGCGCACTTGTATCGCTCTCGGTGGGAAGCTCAGATCCTGATTTTGATGCGGGGACTGCGGCGTTTGGCCTGGAGGGGAAAGTTCGGGGGGGTTCACCTTCAGAAAGAGGCATTCGCGGGGTAATCATTCTTCAACTGCTCAGAGGAAACAGTTGGAAATGGGGAAGGCTGGCGGCGAGGGGCGCCCCACAGAGGTCCTTCGCCTGGGGGTGCGGTGCGTAAACCAGCGGCGTAGTGCCGGGAAGCCTGCGTCCCGCACCGGGGCGAACTGGGAATACCGGGCAGCGCACAGGTCACCCCGGGAGCGCAGGCTGTGGGGGGCGCGATGGGGCTCGCGTCCCTGCCTTCCTCTGGATTCCTGGGGAGGTCACTGGGCGAGGGATGGGCAGCGCAGGGTCCGGCGCGGGGAGAGGAGGAAATCTCAATTACGGCACCGAACCGTCCCTCCGGACGAGACATTTCCCATGATGAACTCAAAAGTGCCTCTTCGGAATCCCATTTGGAAAGGGTGTGGAGCGGCGAGTGTAGGGTGGTGGTTGCTCTCTGAGCTGAGGCCAGGGAGGCTCACCCCGAAATAAAACAAGGGTAGAGCTATAGAAACAGAGCACATCCTCCTTTAATTATTATTTTTTTTTGCTTTAATTGTTCTTACATAACCATTTCTTAGACTCAGAAGCACCTACGGTTATTAACCAAAATCCTGAAGGCAATGGCCCCTTTAAATTAAGATAATCCATTTAATAAACATCCTCTGTCTAAAGGAACCCGAGAGTTTGGGCTGATGTTTACAAATATTCCCCTTTAAAATAAAATAACAGATGGTTGAAAATATTTGCTCACACCTAATTAGGCAGAATCTACCGTTTTAAATGTGTTTCTTCCCTCTGCTGTCTCTGCTCCACTCCCTTTGACTGTTTTCAGCTTAGCTGGGGGAGGGGGAGCAAATCAGAAGTGATTTTTATCAAGAGAATGGAAATTTTGGCACAATCCCCACCCCCCTACTTGTTTAAACAAGAAAAGGGGATTCTGGGGGGCGGGAAACTACAGTGTATTTCTGAGCGAACTAGGCTGTGGTTAAAGGGACCGAACACAGGGGGGTATTCCACCCCCTGCGACGCTGGTGCATGCTACAGAAGCTGACCCAGGCAGGGGAGTGGCCGTGGGGAGAAGGGAAATGGTCCACCAGGCCCAACGGCCTGCGTTCTTCTGTGCACTTGGCGGGGGGCGCAGTGGAGGGGAGGGGAGGAGCTGTTGAAGATAAACGGGAACTGGAATATATGTGAATGATGCGAAGTCTTAGATTTGTTCCAGAGGATCTGGGGTGGTAGCGGGCGGGCACCGCGATGGAAGAAAGGCGTCAGGCCCTGGCCGGTGTGGCTCACTGGGCTGGGCGTCCCTCCCCACAAGCGCGACGACACCTGTTGGACCCCGGGTCCGGGCACAAGCCTGCAGGTTTGGTGCAGGTTTGGTTCCGTAGGGGGCGCGCGAAAGGCAATCAGTGGGTGTTTCTCCCCCTCTCTTGCTCCCTCCCTTCCTCTCTCCCTGCAAAACGACCAAACAGACAAATAAATGATTGAAAAGGAGAAGCAGTCAGGAGTGACCGGGCCGTTGTCGAAGCTGGGTGATGGGGACAGGGGGGCGCATGACCGCTGTGCTTTTGACTGCTTGTGCTTGAGCTGTTCTACAACAACACTAGCTGGAAAAGATTTCGAAGGAGGGAGGTTTGTGAAGCGCCTGACATTTTCTTTTGCTTGGTAAGTTTATGAGGAAGAGTGAGTCAGTTCGCAGTTGTGTATACGCAAGCATGTGTCAGGGAAGAGTTGTTGTTGTTTTTCTAAAGACGTTCGTTGGAGTATCGGCTTTGGCCCTGGAGCGGCTTAGAGTTTTCATGGAGGGAAAGGAATAACACATTTATTTGCTCTAATAAGCAAAGTGCAAAATCTTTGAGTTTTAAGGTGAAATACGAAGAAGTATGAAGGCAACAAAATGTCTGTTTTCAGTTGCCTTATTTTATGAGTATTTGAAATTTTTTTTTTAAAAAAGGACTCATTCGATTCCCAGTCAGGGTACATGCCTGGGTTGCAGGCCATGACCCCCAGCAACTGCACATTGATGTTTATCTCTCTCTCTCTCTCTATCTCCCTCCCTTCCCTCTCTAAAAATAAATAAATAAAATCTAAAAAAAAATTTAAAAAAGGGACCCATGAAGGGTTCTGAAAAATAAACTCCAGTTCTGTGGTGTGCTGCGTGGTGCTGGGCGGTGCTGGGCGGTGCTGGGCAGCGTCGGCCGCCCAGCCAGGGCAGCGATTGAGGGTTTTCCATGAATGGCGGCATTGGGGTGTCCAGAGATGATGACGGGGCGCTCGGGCATAACTTGGCCGAGTCCCGCTTCTAGATGGAGAGAGACAGAGCTGTGGTTTGGGCGCCCTGAGTGATTTGCACCAGGTGGTTGCAGCTTTCGTGACCTTCACAAATAGCTTCCCGTGTCCGCACACTTGAGGACTTTTCTCGAAGTCCATATAGATGTAAAAAAAAAATCTTATATCTCCTCAGGTGAACATAGCACTACTGACTGTCTATTACATCCCATGGAGAACTTCAGTCTTAGGTCAGCTTTTGGTCCCATAAGCTCTCTGAGAAATGACATACAGACTTTTAAAAACTGCAGGTTTCTAAGGTGCACTTTACATGAAAGTCTCACTCTCTACCCACATCCTGCTTTGTGGAGGGAGTAAAACCTCCTCCCCCCCACACTTGTACAGCACTAAACCTTCATATTCTAGGAAATTTTTAGAATTGTCAGGAAGTTATCATACAACTATAAAAATGGACTCAAAACCCATAATTTGTAATGACTTTATTGGCTTAGTTTGTATTTAAAGATTTTTATTTATTTATTTTTAGAGAGAGGGGAAGGGAGGGAGAGAGGGAGAGAAACATCAATGTGTGGTTGCCTCTTGCGCGCCCCCTACTGGGGACCTGGCCCGCAACCCAGGCATGTGCCCCGACCGGGAATCAAACCAGAGACCCTTTGGTTTGCTGGCCAGCACTCAGTCCACTGAGCCACACCAGCCAGGGCCTATTGGCTTAGTTTGTATTTAAACTGCGGCTTTCTATTTTGTATCAGGTCAAAGTGTAAATGGCTGTTTTAAAGGGATTGGGTTACAATAAAATTGTTTCTGTACAACTATTCATAACCTTGCTGTTTAATCCAGGTTTTAGAATTTGTATTGAGCAGCAACTACATGCAAGGCACCCATCTGAATCTAAGTTACATTACATACATTGAAGGATACCGACTTATTTTGGTAAAGATGTACAAAGGAGGTCTTAACCCTGGCCTACAACATCAGAGTGGAAAGAGAGATTTACATTTGTTTGTCAGAAGAACCCAATGAATTTACTCAAGACTTTGTTTTAAGAGTCAAGATAACAGAGTAAATTAGGTCACACTGAGTTATTGAAGTTGTGACTGGTCATTGAGAAATGGCAAAGCAAGAGTTTCTTACATTTGAAGTTTTTTTTCTTTCTTTCTTACCTACTTATTAGAAAGAAGTGACAAGTTATAGAAGTATCAGGTCAATGTTTTATTAGCTTGATCATTGCTGTGAAGTGAAAATAAATCCATTTGCAATTTTAGCTTTCCGCATAACCATGCTAATCTTTACAGGCAGCAAATTACTGGGCGACAGAAGCTGCTTTTTTTCCCAAGTGTCCTCGCTGCCATCTTTATTTGTTTATCTTGGTGCTAGTAAGAAACAGAGGAGCCCAAAGCACTAAAAGCAAGAAAATGACCAGAGAGCCTTGGCCAGAATGGCTCAGTTGGGTGGGCGTTGCCCTGCAGACCGAAAAGTCGCTGGTTCGATTCCCTGTCCTCCCGTGCCTTGGTTGCGGGTTTAGTCCCCAGTGGGGGGAGGAGGGGGCGTGTGAGAGGCATCTCAGACACATCGAGGAGTCTCTCCCTCTCTTTCTCCCTCCCTCCCCCTCTCTCTGGAGTCAATGAAAAGGAAAAAAAAAAAGTGAACAGAGAGACCTGAACAAGACAGATTGGTTCGCTTAGTAAAAACCCACCTGTGTCGACCGTAGGTAGGTTGTTTTTAAACCTGTGCCTGTAGGACAAGGCCGGGCATACACTGCGCACCCCGCACCGCGCTGACTGCGGCGACCGGCTGTGGAATGCGCTCCCGAGAGCAGCGCTGGGAGAGGCACCTCCCACTGCCCTGGGAACAATGCCTGACTCATGTCGTGGGAGTCTGATAAATATTTATTGAGTAAATGAATGAATCCTTCTCCCCCCTTTTGTTTTAACATTGGCTTTTTTAAAGTAATGGGAGAATAATATTAACACCTTTCTGCACTTGAGTGGTTGTGAGCACTATGTACACTTCTTTTTTAAAATTTAATTTTTTTTTCATTTGTTGTCATTCTAGGCCCCTCTCTCTTTGATAGACTTTATTTCTCAGAGTGGTTTTAGCTTCACGGCAGATTGGGTGGAAGGTACAGAGATTTTTTCCCGTAGACCCCTTGCCCGTGAATATCCGAGCCTGGGTACCTTCTCCACCTCTAGGACGGGGCTGGGAGATTTCATTTCCTTTCTGTTGTTCATGCTGCTAATGCCTGATGGGTATGTGTGTGCTTATAGTAGAACACTCGATAGTGTGTTCAGACTTGAAACTGATTCTTCTTTCGTCTTGAAGCAGTGGACTATAAATAGTTCCAGGTTTTGGAGAATTATCTTATTTCCTCTTCTTGCTGCAGAACACTTACATGGAGAGCGGTTCACAGCTGTCCGCCGCTCTTTCTGCTTAGCCCTTCAGAGACGCATGGGGGGACCCCAATGTAGCAAGAACGACAGGGGGGACGTCACATCCGGGACTGTGGTGCATCGAGAGGAACCGCCTCAGACGATAGATGAAATCGAGTGTAGATGGAATCAAGTTCAACTTCGTCAGCCCTTTCCCTCCACTGAAAGGAGCTTTGCCCAGTCTTTTCCTGTTAGTAAATATTAAACATAAGCTGGGAGGTCCGGAGATTTTGTGGTTGATATTTACACATCAGCCTGTCGGCTTCACCGTGTGCATTAGATCTGGTCCCGAACGTTTATTTAAGTCGCCTTTCCGGTGGGTCAGGCTGCGTGTCTAGCGCCATGAGGCGGTTTTGTGAGTGTCCGTGCTCACCAGGTGACACATTTTAAGTCCTGCTTCACGTCTGTGTGACAGGGAAAGTGCTTTGTTGAAGGGCCTGTCAGGTTGCACCCCCTCCCTAGCTAAAGCTAATATTGTGTTTCCTGCAAGTATCACTCATACATGTTTCGGCAACACCACCCACACTTTAAAATAAGGCTTTATTTTGACACTGAAAAATTGCAAGCTACCGAGAATACTTGAGTTCCCCGGGAAATTAATCTAATTAGACTTTAAGATGTGGGTGTGATGTCTTCTGGAACTAGTGTTTGTAACGAAGTATTTGTTTCCTGTTTCAGTGATGCAGACTTAGACTAGCTCGGACCGAATGGTGTGTCTAGTTTAAAGCTTTTGAAAATCAGAAAGGGCCAAACATGTGGATTAGAGAGTTGACTGAGAATAGACACGTTTTTAATATTGATTGATCCTAGTCTTCCAAATGGGGCCAACTTTTAGCTTGTCAACCTCGCCTGGTTTGTAAATTCTGTAATTCTGTGTTAAATTTATGTAATACTCAATAGCCTCACTTGTTTAATGCTACACATAGATTTAAACCACCACCACCACCAAAAAAGAGATGAAACTTTCAATCTGTTGTTGCAAAAGTTAGAATACCTGTTAACATTTAAGTTATGATATCATATTAGCTATATTGTGGGGTTTTTTTTTAGTTTAGACCATACCATTCTAGTAATTAGAATGAGGGTTTTTTTTTTAATTAATTCTTAGACTGTCTGGGATTATCGTGTATATATTTTAGCAACTTCAGTTTCCTCTCTACCTTGTACTTCTTCACTCTCTTTATGGGTTAAAAAACTAAGCAGAGCTTATAATTACATAAACTTCATGGTTCTTTTCATATTTTCACATGCACCATTCCCTGTTGCCATAAACACTGTTGAATAATTGTCATCGACTTTGCTAATTATCTGGAGCTTAACACGTCCCCAGTGCTGTGCAAAGTTTTTCCACCCATCGCCTTATTTATTCTTCACAAAGAATCCAGTGAGGCAGGTGCCTTTCAGTGGCAGGCCCAGAGAGGAAAATTCTAAGATGGAGTTAGGAGCGCTAAGCTTTATTGGGAAGCAGCACCTGTGAGTGGAAAAGGGAGCAAGTGGGATTAGGCAGAGGGAGCCCTCCGGCCACCACGCCACCCGACAATGATGACGTCTCTCCCAGGCCGAATGGGAGCTCCAGGGCAAAGATCACCCACTCCAGGAGTCGCACACTGGACAGAAACGGGCCAGGCCCTTGTACCGCTCCTTTGCTCATTCATGGGCCCAGGATGTTGTCACCTTGGCTACCATCTTGCTCAGTCATTGGTTGGGGGTTGCTGTAAGATGACCAGTGACCTTGGCTCAAAAGCTGAGGCAGACTCCAAAGGGAGCCGTCTGCTAACCACACCCCTTGCCTCTGGGCAGGGAGTCCTTTCTGGAAAGATGATTTGATTAGAGTGTAGCTTCCTACACTCCCCGCACTATTTGCTTTCACAAGAGTGAGCTGAAGCTCAGAAGGTAAAGCGAGGTGCCCAAGGTCACAGTGTAGAAAGGAGAGATCGAATCCCAGGGCTTTGGGGCTCTCCTCATCTTTTCCCAGTTAATGCCTTCAAAAATTGTTATTGTTTCAACTCTTTACTTATAGAAAATGTGCCAGTGTACTTAAAGAAAAGAACATTATGAGCCCTGGCTGGCGTAGCTCAGTGGATTGAGCTCGGGCTGTGAACCAAAGTGTCTCAGGTTCGATTCCCAGTCAGGGCACATGCCTGGGTTGCAGGCCACGGCCCCCAGCAACCACACATTGATGTTTCTCTCTTTCTTTCTCCCTCCCTTCCCTCTCTAAAAATAAATACATAAAATCTTAAAAAAAAAAGGAACATTATGAGCCCCTATGTACTCCCCACCCAGCTTTTAGAGCATCGGTGTCACGGCCTGCTGGCCTCATCTGCACGCCCCCCCGCCCCGTGGGTTTTCCCCGCTGCAGACTGTGACGCTGCTGTGCCGCCCTGCTCTTCTGAGGAATCATGCAGAGAACCCAAATTCTCCCCTGTTCTTTTTTTATCTTTTAAATAAAAGATTTTGTTTAATTTTAGAAAGAAGGGAAGGAAGGGAAAAGGGAGGGAGAGAAACATCCATGTGTTTGGGCTGCCTCTCACCCGCCCCCCACCAAAGACCTGGCCCACAGCCCAGGCATGTGCCCTGACTGGGAATCGAACCCGCAGCCTTGATGGTTTGCAGGCCGGCACTCGGTCCACTGAGCTATACCAGCCATGGCCTCCCCCGTGCTTTAAAATATGAAAGCAGAAGGGAGCACCTTGTTAAGCACCCGAGGCATCTTTTTTCAAGACTTTTTTTTTAAAGATTTTATTTATTTATTTTCAGAGAGGGAAGGGAGGGAGAAAGAGAGAGAGAGAGAGAAACATCAATGTGTGGTTGCTGGGGGTCATGGCCTGCAACCCAGGCATGTACCCTGACTGGGAATCGAACCTGTGACACTTTGGTTCGCAGCCCAAGCTCAATCCACTGAGCTACTCCAGCCAGGGCTTAAGACTTTATGTTAATTAATTCATTGCTTAATTTTTTAGATTTTATTTGTTTATTTTTAGAGGGAGGAGAAGGATGGAGGAAAGTGAGCGAGATAGAAAAATATTGTTTGGTTGCTATTGGTGCGCACCCCCAGAACCCACAACCCAGGTGTGTGCCCGGACTGAGGACAGACCCAGTGACCTTTCACCTTGCAGGGCGCACCCCACGCCCAACCAACTGAGCCACACTGGTCAGGGCTTTATTCGGGGGATGTAAATGCATTGTTTCCTAACCTCACAGGGCCCTGGGGGTTGAATCACCTTATGGATGAGTCTCAGAGGGGACGGTGCTTACCTACCTGACTCACCACAACAATGGGAGCTAGGGCTGGAATTTAAACACAGGGTTTTTTTTTTCTTTCTGACACCAAACAAGAGCAGTTTAAAAATGGCTGGCATCTTCTCTGTGAGTGTCTTGCAATCCCTTTTCACCCCATCACTCCCATTTCCCATCCCTGCTGTAGGTTTTGCTTTCTAAAGCATTCGAGGTTCCTCATACCGAGAGTTGAGAGTGTTGAGAGTGTCGTTGAGAATGAATGACTCAGCACCGCGGTCAGGAATGAGGCTTCCTTGCATCCCAGCAGGTGTTCCTTGCTGTGTCTAGTGAGCCCGCCCCGTCTTTCAAATCCAAGGTTTCTTTTTTTCTCTTCTAATGTGCAGAAACGAATGTGTACAGGTGTGAAATAGTAAGACTAGTATCAGGTTGCTGGTTTTGCGTCTCCCAAACGTGTGTCTGGGTGAAACGTTTCTTTAACTCCGTCGCGAGAGAATGAAGACGATGCCGACCTCTTTGGAGGTGTTCCGGCCGTCCCACGCAGGGCTGCGCCAGTTTTGGGTCTTGAGGAACGTGAAATGAAACGTGTTCCCTCCCATCTTTGGCAAGAGAAAACCTGGCACCTTTACAGGAAGCTGTTCCCTTTGTGCTTCTATTTGCATAACCAAAACCGAGAGCGGGCTCCCGAGGTGCCCGGCAACACCCTGCAGGTTCCCGGGAGAGATGGCGTGGGTGCTCCCACGGGAGGGAGGCGGCTGGGCAGGGCCCGGCCTGGCTGCCCCGCTGGCCTCCCGTGCCCCTTGCTGGTGTCGGGCGAGTCCGCGTGTGCCTGTGCTCCTGGCTGCGCCAGCCTGTAAGCCCGGTGCTGACGCCTGCCTCCTCTTCACCACGAAGATGAGTGCTTGTCTGTGACGTGCTCGGAGGTTGTTGGGTGAGGTGATGGGTGATACAAATTAGTGGAGTCACGGGGAGGGTTAGAGGGAGAGAAAACCCTGTTCCTCGGGAACAGACTGCAGCCCCTCCTGTCCCAGGCAGGACTCGTGACAGATGAGCTGCTCACTGGCCCCGACATCAGGTTTTCACGGTCAGGTCTTTGTCCTCGGATTTAACCTTCTGTTTGCATGTTCATAATAAAGTAAGACAACCCAGCCCTGGCTGGTGTAGCTCAGTGGACTGAGCTCAGGCTGTGAACCAAAACATCGCCAGTTCGATTCCCAGTCAGGGCACATGCCTGGGTTGCAGGCCACGGCCCCTGGCAACTGCACATTGATGTTTCTTTCTCTCTCTCTCTCTCTCTCTCTCTCTCTCTCTCTCTCTCTCCCTCCCTTCCCTCTCTGGAAATAAATAAATTAAATCTTTAAAAAAATAATAAAGTAAGACAACCTGATAGTAGGAAAATGCTTGGGACTCATTGCTTTGGGAAGGAACTCTGGATTTTCGGAGAGCATGCATGTTTATCTCTTTCTTAAAAAAAATATATATATATATAATGCACTGAAAAACACTAACCATACTAATTTTTACTTATTAATTTGTTTTCTTTTATTGATTCTAGAAAAAGGGGAAGGGATGGAGAAAGGGAGAGAAACATCTATGTGAGAGAGAAACATGGATCAGTTGCTTCCTGTATGTACCCTGACTGGGGACCGAACCTGCAACCCAGCCATGTGCCCCGACTGGGAATCGAACTGGTGACCATTCAGTTTGTGGGATGAATCCCAACCAACTGAGCAGCACCAGCCAGGGCAACCATGCTAACTTTTAGTAGTATACTTGAGTTCACACAAAATATAATTTTAATGTTGCCTTTGAGGGGGAAATAGTTCTCTTTGCCTATTATTACCACTTTTTTAAAAAGTTCTACTGAAGTTACAGGGATATTTGCTGCTTGAGATATATAATGAATTATTCTATATGCCAGCTGAGTGTGAGGTTCATTTCTTCTTAGGAAAGAAAGCTAAGAAGTTTAAATTATTTGCATTAGGACAGACATATAGATATATAGATATACGTACACATATATATTTTTTTTACATATGGGAATGATTGACAATGTCTGTTTGGACAAAGAAATTTTGATTTCATGAGTGTGTATGTGAATTTAAAATATATTGTCTAGCTTGACATTGGATTTTTAAATTTAAATTTTACTTATTCTTAAAAAAATAGTTTATGGGGGGATGCAAAGTACAGCACAGGGAATACAGTCAATAATATTGTAGTAACTATACATGGTGCCAGGTGGGTATTAGACTCATCGGGGGACCACCTCATGAGTTACTTAACTATCTAAGCACCATGCTGTACACTTCAAACTAATATAATACTGAATGTCAACTGTAATTGGAAAAAAAAGTAGAGGCTCTTTTTAAATGAAAAAAAATATATATAGGTCATCTATTTGCATTATTTAATTTTCAAGATACCAAGGTATACATGAAAAGTAATCAAATGAAATTATAAACATGAGATCCCATGATGAGTATCGTTGAGACTTCCACATTGCGTCCACAGCATCTATTTTTGGGACATCTCCTCAGTGCCAGGAGCACGGTCTGGTCTTCAGGTCGCTTCCAGTCTGGCAGGGGTGCCGCAGGGTGGACAGGAAGTCACGGTGCGGTGCGAGGAGGGCTCAGGGAGGTCGCTGCCTGGAGACCGGGACGCAGTGGGGCTTGCGGGGCGTCCAGGTGCCGTCCTGACGCCGTCATCGTAGGGTGTCCAGGGGAGGGGGGTGACGTGGTTGCGATCGCGACCCGGACAGCCTTCCGGGAAGAGGGAGAAAAAGCCACGTGCAAAGCCTCCGAAGTCTGGGAGGAAGGAGCGGAGCGGAGCACGGAAGGAGGAGCCTGCAAAGACCGACCCGCTGAAAACCACGTGAGGACCACGGCTCCACCTAGAGGGCGCACAGTCACCCTTGAGCTGCAGAAAGCAGGTAGCCGCGGGCCAGGTTTCCTGTCCTCTGACCGCAGCGTGAAGGTTGGGAAGGAGCAGGCTTGGGCGTGGCTGGTTGGACTGTGTGAATTGCAAGAGAGAGAGCACCCCCCCATTCTTATACGGTGGGGTTAGCTAGGAGGTCCTGGGTACGCGAAGACCTGGCAGTGTACATCTCCAGGGGTGAGCCAGGGGCTGGGAGGGCCAGGCCAATGCGCTCTTTAGGCTTGCGGGTTAACTAGTATATTAGCTTTGGGTCCCTTCCATTCACCAAATGGGCAGAAAGTCAAAACCCGCAGTCTCTCCTTTTTTGCCCTCTGTGTTTCCGTTCCTCTGGCGGGAGGTGACCCATTTGGTGCGCACTGACCAAATTCCCGAGACTGACGACCCAGCCAGGAACAGGGGTGTATCCGTGAGGAGAGTCTTCGTATTTGCTGAGCCGTGCACTTTCTCCCTGGAGGCTCATCTATGTGGAGAGCTAAATTCTATGCAACATTTCTTGGCGCGCACACAATCAAAACGGACTTGAATTAATGGAATGGCTTGTGACAGCAAACTCTGGGAAGCCTAAGGCAACTGTCGCTTCCGGAGGGATAGATCTACATTAAGGATAGAATAGAGTCTATCTTATAGATGCTGTGTAGATCATTCCTTTTCTTTGACGTGCTCTTCCTTCAGAGAGACTACAGAGCAATAAGTTACATTCAGACCTTTTCAATTGCATCTTTCTTCAGTCCTGCATCCCTGAGATTATATCCGGTACCCAGATTGGATGCTAGGTGTTCTATCGTCTCACTTACCAGCCTTTCCCAGACTGGCAAATCTGAGAATCCGAACTTGCAAAATACTCCCCAAGGTCATCCTGACGTGGCTCAGGTAGCACAGTGACACTTTGATTCCTTCTCCTGCCTTCCCAGTTTTTGCTGATTTTTATTCTTTATAACAAATGTGAAACCCAGCAATATTTTGGAGCTACCTTCTTACCCTGACAGCCACTTGCGAACCACGTCACTATTCTGAGGTGTTCTTTATTCCTTGTGGAATAAATTGTCTCGTTGTCATTTACTCAGGTGCCCTGATAAGTCCTTGCTAATTCATTCAACAGATATTACTGACCACCCACCCACCCACTGTATGCCAGGCTCATTCAAGGCGAAGGGAGCGTGGCCATGAACCAAACAGTAAAAACCACCACCACCAACAACGATTGCCCTTCTGTGGGATCTCTATAGAGCGTATCTGATCCCGATAAAGGCTACGCAGAAAAACAAGGGCGTAAGAGACGGAAGCGTTGTGGTTGACGAGGAGAAGACGGATGTCCTGCCGGACGTTACGCAAGATGCCGGTCAGATATGCACGTACCTGCTAGCCGGTACGGCGATTTTCTGCCAGCGCGCCGCCAGAACGCTGGAAACGTGCAGTGCCTGACTGTTTGGTCAGGGGCGCTGACCTCTTCTCCCTCAGATGGTCAAATAAAAGAGTGACAACGGCCCACACAACAATAGCCGTCCGGTGTGAATGCCCTGTCTTGAGCCACGGGTCATACAGCAGAGTTACAGCTTATTGGTCACATAATGAGGTTGCTTCTGACTGGTTAAATGTTGGCACCAGAAATCCTTACGTAGACACCTGCTCTTTTAAAAAGTCACTTTGGAGCCAAAAGTGTAGGCAATTACTATTATTATTATTATTATTGTTGTTATTATTTTGGTAAATCAATAAAAATTATACCTTTTTTGTCAGATCGACAAAAAATGCATGTTTTGGTGTGTTGTAGAATGTTAGTAACTAGCGTACGTGTGCCGTGAGGAGGACAAGGTTGAGGAGCCCTGAGCTGGGGGACAGTTCAGTGCGCGCCCCTGGCGCTCCGGGAACGGGGCCGGGCTGCTCGGGTCGGATGGCGCAGTGCACCTGTGGGGCATCAGGAGCGCGAGCATTAACGTACGTGGCAACGTTCTAAGCTCCTGGCACGGCGCTGTTCCTCCAAGCATGCCCCTTGAACCTGAGAACTCTGTCTCTTAGCAGTGGCCCTGTCGCAATAGGTTGCCCTTTTGGACAGTGGCTGTGCCCTCTGTGTGCCGAGCTGTTTGTCTTCCTGAGAATCATTATGCAAAACTGGTTTCAGGTTGGGAGGGGTGCAGACTGACGAGAAGACTGGTTTTGTAAACTGCCCTAACAGCGTAATAAACAGATCTGGAAGCTTTCATAGGCGTAGAAGTAAAACTAATGTGCCAGTTCACAAATGGGCCACTGATGGGCACTTGGTTTTTGGGGAGTAATCAGAAATCAGTGTCATACGTGCATTATTTTGACAGGTTTTTGCAGACGGTCTAATAGTTTCTACTTTACTTCTTTTTTTTAAAGATTTTATTTATTTATTTTTAGAGAGGGACGGGAGGGAGGAAGAGAGAGAGAGAGAAACACCAATGTGCGGTTGCTGGGGGTTATGGCCTGCAACCCAGGCATGTGCCCTAACTGGGGATCGAACCTGGGACACTTTGGTTCACAGCCCGCGCTCAATCCACTGAGCTACGCCAGCCAGGGCTTCTACTCTACTTCTCTGAAAGCTGCCTGTGTACTTGTTTTTGTTCTGACATCTGAGGGTGACTAGAGAATATTTAGAATTATTCAATTCACGCCTTGTCGACTGAGATCTCTGCTGTACCTGATAGCGATTTTCCTCTCTGGTTTTCTCGGAGACAGCTTAACATGGGTCACACTAGATCACCAAATAAACCGGAGTCGGGGGGGGGGGATCTGCTTCATGCTGTCAGATTCATGTGGCAGATTCTATTCTGCGAAAACGGCCTCAACCACCTCTCCCATCCCACATGCTCTTTCAATCTGACCTGCGTCTCCTTCCGCTGAGGGCTGGGAGCGGGCTCACGTCCCCTCCCCGTGAACCTGGGCAGCTCTTCGTCCTGCCCTGACCAGCAGAATAGGGTAAAAGCGACAGCGTGTGACTTTTGAGGCAGGAGCGTACATGTGCCGTACACTTTTGCCTTGCTCTTTTGGGGTGCTGACGCGGAGAGCCCGGCACCTTATTGTTAGGAAGCTCCGTGTGGGCAGACCCTGTGGAGAAATCGACGGGAAAGGTTTTGGCTGACAGCCTGAGTGAGGTCTTGGCTCACAGTCCTGATCGGCTGCCAGCCATATGAGGGAGAGGCTTCTAGATAATTCCAGCTCCCAGCAGTCGAGACCCCACAGCCCGTGAGCCTTTCCAGCTGGGGTCCCGGCCGAGGAGGAGCAGAGACCACTCGTCCCCGTCAGGTGGCTGACCCGTGATAACACGGTTCTTGCCCAGTCATGTTTGGGCGAGATTTGGGGCAAAGTTCGGGGGTGATAGGTTAAACAGTAGAAACGGGGACAATAGCCTTGGATGTCACGGAGCTGGTAACACTACCCTTGTTCATCGATTAAAGAACAGGCCTACTGTGCGTCCTTTTGTTCTCGCCTGGAAGTAAACTGTGATCGCTTTCTCTGTGAAGAAGTCCCTGACAATATGAAATTGAAAGTTTAGGAACATTCCAGAAGTTTCTACACTATTCTTCTCTGAAAACAACGGGATAGGAAGCTGAGACAGTCTGACACGAAGACTCACTGTCGGAGGCAAGAACCTCCTGAGCCCAAGCTCGCAGCCCCGAGCTCCTGACACGAGAGTGTGCACCCTGAAGTTGCGATTCTGTGTCCTTCTTGGTAAAGATCTCAAGAGTTTTTGCAGTATTGGAATAACCAGCAACCCGCAGAAGAGAACATTTTATTGCAATTTCCTTTCAGGAGGAATGGTCTTGCTGGTTGTTTTCCCCTCCAGTTCATTTCCCGTTCTTTGCAACGTCAGCCACACTGCTCTGCTCCAGAAGTGTTGTTTGAGAAATACCGAGTGAAGGGCAACATTTTCTGTCGGCTTAGCTGTGAAGTGCAGCCCGTGCTCTGGAGGCAGCGGACCTGCCGGACCAGAGCTGGGGTGCGGGGGTCCGGGTGTCTCTCTGCGGCTCGGTCTCTCCATGTCCTCGCCCTCCGGGGGACGCTCTCGGACCGGAGGGCCTCCGGTGGCTGCTCGTGTCCCCGTGCTTCCATTTTAGGCCCTGGCCGGTGTGGTTCGGCTGGTTGCAGTGTCATCCCCTGCATCCAAAAATTGCGGGTTGGATGCCCGGTCAGGGCACGTACCTAGGTTGCAAGTTCGGTTCTCAGTCAGGCACATTCGGGAGGCAACAGATTGATGTTTCTCTCTCTCTTCCTTCCATTCTTTCTAAAATCAATACATGTGTCCTCGAGGGAGCGTTAAGAAAATTCTATTATTCTTTTTTTTAAAAGATTTTATTTATTTATTTTTAGAGAGGGAAGGGAGGGAGAAAGAGAGAGAGAGAGAAACATCAATGTGCGGTTGCTGGGGGCCGTGGCCTGCAACCCAGGCATGTGCCCTGACTGGGAATCAAACCTGCGACACTTTGGTTCGCAGTCTGAGCTCAATCCACTGAGCTACGCCAGCCAGGGCAGACAATTCTATTATTCTTATAATATTTCTCCAATGTAGTCAGTACATCATATTGCCCAAGAGTATGGGTTCAGGAGCCAGACTCCTCGGTGTAGAGCCGAATACTGACTAGCTGAGTACTTCTGGGCAAGTCTCCCAGCCTCGGTTCCTTCACCTGTCCGGTGGGGATAACGATAGGGCCTCCATCACAGGGCTGTTGACACTCCTCACTGCGTCCACGGACGCTCGGAGGAGCACACGTCTGCCGCCGTGAGCTGTCCGAGCGCTGGCTGTCATCACTTGCCTCGGCACGTGGCTGGTTGTGATGCTGTGTCGCTCCCACCTGGAATTCCGTGTTGCAAAGAGACCAGCTGAGCACACACTTCTGCAGGGTGCCGTGTAGAGTGATCGATGAACTGGGTGTGAACCAAGCTGCGTGACCTCAGCTCCCTCCAGCTCGAGCGTTCGAGGGTAATCCGAGTGCCGGGATCGGCTGACACCGGCCTGTCGGTCCTGGGAGCACTGATTCATAATAAATGGGGAGCAGGTCAATGTCAAGAGCTGTGGCGTGACTACCTCCCAGGCTGGGCACTCTAGGTAGACGTTTTATGCGTAGCTCCCACACTGGAGCTCAGAGAAATGCGAACAATGTTAATAGTAGGTTTGTGGAAGGTTCAACAATTCAAAAAGCGGTATATAAATAGAACCAGGAGGTGCATTCTTTAAGCTGTCCGGCACTCTGTCTATGGATTGAATGTCTTGGGTGTAACTCTGTAGGGGGAAAAAAAAATCTGGGCCTGTGTTGCCGGTCAAAAATGTTTTGGCCGAGACACATTTTCGTTGTTTATTTTCCCAGTGTGGTAGGTACATAACAGCACACCCAAAAAACCTTCAAGCACTTGAGAGCTACACGACCAGATAAAAATATCCAACTGCTTGATGGACACAGAGTGCAGGGCGATGACCTGCATTCACTTCTTCGCTCTGTGGGTTTCTCTGGACGATGCAGTTCCAGCCGTTGCCTGGGGAGGTGGGGTGACAGCCGACAAAACGAGACGAAGACCCTCCGAGGAAGTTGGCAGCAGGTGGTTAGGGCCAGGATTGTTTCTGATAACTCCCAGCAGATCTGTAAATTGCCATTCGATTACAAAAAGAAAAAAGACAGAAAACGTCAACAGTCAGCTGCAGAAACAGGCACAGGAGAGTCCCCACCAGCAGTGTTCCGTTAGGGGGTTACCGTGGGGGGTGGTCTGTAAAAAGAGCTGTTTAAAAATGAGTTGTATTTGTCAGTGATAATACGTAGCAGTGTTTGTAGGTAGAAATAAGTAGCTCCAGATCACACGTGTGGAGTGTGGCGGGGCTGGCTGTTCAGGGATTGCACACGTAGGCCAAGCTGAAGGTTATACTTATCCTTGACTTTTCAGGGTAGCAGAGACCAGGGGAGCTCAAAGGGAGAGCAAAGGATTAAACTGTTGTACACACCATCTATTTACTTGGTAGGCTTTGAATTGTGGGCCAGGCCCAGGGCTGCGGGAACCTCGTCTGAGGCGAGGGAAAAGAGTAAGACGAGAGGAAGTGGACGACTTGCTAACGTGCCCGGCAGTCAGAAGGGTGACCCACCCCGTGGATTCTGGGGGCAGCTCCGAGGCGTGCTGTGGGCAGATCACGTGGGAACCTGGGTTCCCTAACTGTGGAGTGGGCGGGGCTCAGACTTGAGCACAGACCCAGCAAGGGTTTACCATCAAGGCCTTTCTGTCGCTGGCCTGTCCTCCCCACAGCCCGGGTGGCCTTCTCATCCTTCCTGACACCGGCCTGCTGCTACCTCGGGGATCTGTGCGGCTTGGTCCTAGCGGAGCCTCCCGCCAGGTGGGCTCTTGCCCCGGGTGACTTTGTGGCCCTCGCCCGCCTCCCGCCAGACCTGCTGGTGTGTTTGTGCGGCTTTGTTGGCGCGATATCCTGCCTGCAGTCGCACGCGGGAATGATCTCCGGGTTCCGCCAGCACACAAGACTCTGTTAAGGAGAATCCCGATGTCAAAGCATGACTGATTTCTTGTTTGTTCGTGTACTTTTGCACAGGCCGCGCGCGGGCAGGGCGCGTGGTTCTGCCGCCAGCCCTTTGCCTCCGCGGAGGAATCCGCTGTTCCTGGTCTATTCCGGAGAGCAATTGAGCGTTTAGAAATAAATGCCCCCCCCCATGCAAACGTTAGTTAGGCTACTGTTCATACTTGTCGGTCCCTTACTTTTTATCGCTTATAATATCGTGGGTTTTGTTTTTCTTAGTTGTCTCATTCTTTGCACTGTAACTATTAGTTCTTAATTAATGGTGACATACAATTCTGTTGTATGGCTGCATTAAAATTTGTTATGGTCGTTTAGAGCATTTTCAATACATTTGCCTATTAAAAATGGTACAGCCCTGGCCGGTGTGGCTCAGTGGATGGAGTGCCGACCTGCGAACCCAAAGGTCACCTGTTCGATTCCCAGTCAGGGCACGTGCCTGGGTGGTGGGCCAGGTCCCCCAATCCATCGATCTCTCTCACATCGATGCTTCTCTCCCTCTCTTTCTCCCTTCCTTCCCTTCTCTCTCAAAATGAATAAATAAAATCTTTAAACAAATCAAAATGGCACAGATGAATAGTCTTATATGTGTTATTTTGTATACGTGTGAGTGTATTTGAAGGGTGAAGACCTCTAGCTTGGAGAGGTGTGGCCAAACCGCCCCACCCCGGGCTGGCCCCACGGTGCGCCCTCCCCAGCCCTGTGTTGGGGTGCTGCGGCCCTGCAGCGCGCCCCCCCTCCCAGCAGTGCACGGTCAGGCGTCTCCATGTCTGCTTATCAGGTGAAAAGTGGCATTTTGGTATAGTGCTAATTGTCATTTGTCCTTCCCAAGTGTAAGAATCATTTTCTTTTCTGCAAACCATTCATGTCCTCTATTCATTTTCTTATCTATCTATCTATTTATCTATCTATTTAGAGAGGGGAAAGGAAGGAGAAAGAGAGGGAGAAAAGCGTGGATCCACTGCCTCTCACACGCCCCCAGCTGAGGGCCTGGCTCGGAACCCAGGCCTGTGCCCCGACGGGGCATTGAACTGGCGGCATTTCGGTTCACAGGCTGGCACTCAATCCACCGAGCCACACCAGTCAGGGCTATGGGTTTTCTATTTTAAAGTATTCCTGTGAAGATGGCAAATTTCCCATTTTTACTATGTCCATTTTCCAGGTTTAAATAGATTTAGTATTTATCAAATTTTCCATGGGAAATAAGTTCCATGAGGGCAAGGTTTTTTATTTGTTTTGTTCAACATTGCATCACCAGCACCCAGCATAGTGCCTTGCACGTAGTAGGTATGCCATAAATAAGCCGGTTGCCAAACTGGAAACGGTCTTGGATTTTGCCCTGTGACTAGATACCATTCAGGCTCTAAACGTAGTTTATGTGACTTCTGGACATGATTTAAAAAGTGGGGAGAGGGGTCAGTTTTAAAGAGAGGGATAGTAAAAAACAATGATAAAGAATGTGATAGTCAAGATTAAAATTATTTGTATTATTGTCACAGAAGTGGGCGACAGAAGGAGACTATTTTTTCCGAGGAAGGTGGCCCAATGGCCAACGAGCATCTGAACGATGATGAGCATCGTTAGTCATTTGGGAAGTGCAGGTCAACACCACGGCGCGATGTTCCATCCCGCCCACTGGGGCGACTACAGTAAAAACGGCGGAAAATAACACGTGGCGCCACTGTGGGTTGCTGGTGGAAATGTCAAATTTCCCCCCTGCCTCGGAAAACCATTTGGCAATTCCTCAAAAAATTAAACTTAGAATCGCTGTATGATTCAGCAGTTCCACTGAAGACCATACGCCCAAAGAAATGGAAATAGGTGTTCGAAGGAACATGTGTACAGGCGTGTTCAGAGTGGCACTGATCACAACAGCCAGAATGTGGGAGCAACCCCTATGTCGGCGGAGGGCTGCAGGGATGAACCAAACGGGGCTTCTCCACACGATGGAATATTACGCAGCCAGAAAAAGGGTGAATCCTGAGAACATTAAGTCTAGTGAAGAGAAACCAGACACAAACGGTCACATACTGTGTGATTTTATTCGTGTAAAGTAGCCAGAACGAGCAAATCCGTAGAGACCGGAAACCGACTGGCGTTTGCCAGGGCGTGGGGTGGGGACGGGAGGGCAGGACCTGCGGGGCGGGCCCGGGTCTTTCCTGTAGGGGAACGGAAATCTCGTGGGACTCGGTAGAACTGGTGGCTGCACAACGTGAACATACTCAATGCCACTGAATTGTTCTTTGTAAAATGGTTAATTTTATATTAGTGAATTTCACCTCAGTTAAAACTAAAAAGAAAAAACAACAACCAACAACCCCCAGACTTGTCCTGGGCGTCTCAGTTTTCCCCTAGACGACCAAGACGCAACCTAGGAAGCTCCTCAGTCTCTGGAAATGTAAAAGCCATTGTAAATGCTGTAGGAAACAATTGATCTCTAACTCTTCAGAAGGGTTCTATAAATTTTCTCCCAAGTAATTAAGGGGTGCTGTGTTGCGTTTGAAGTCTCCTTGACGCTTGTCTAAGTAACGCTGTTGCAGAACAGGTCATAAGGGTATTATTTTAGGCGCTGTTTAAAAATATGCACAGCATAGAACCAAGTTCGAAGAATTAATTGGGAATAGTTTTGTCTGCAAATTAATTTCACACCAAATAAATTGATCCTCTACCTACTAAAACCAGTGGGTGTTTTTAAAAGATTTTATTTATTTATTTTTAGAGAGAGGGGATGGGAGGGAGGAAGAGAGGGAGAGAAACATCGATCAGTTGCTTCTCACACGGCCTCAACCTGGGACCTGGCCCGCAACCCAGGCATGTGCTCTGGCTGGGAATTGAACCAGCGACCCTTCGCTTTGCAGCCCGGCACTCAGTCCCCTGAGCCGCAGCAGCCAGGGCGGAAAGCAGTGTTTAGTGGCTTTCTGTCAGGTTGGCTAATGATGGTTTTCTCCGAGCACGTGGGCGACTCGAGCCCAAGAAAAAGAGAATGGAGTTCAGAGTGAGAGGTCAAGGTTGACTTCTTTTCCACACCTTTTACCGTAATTATAGCATGACTGAAAATGACTATTTGGTGCTTTTTTTAAAGCCACTATAGTTAGCCTGAGTATAGACACCATTCATTTTACCTGGGGCGTAGCCCCCGCAAGCACGGGTTGTGCAAGGCGCTGAGCTGGGTGCCGTGGGGGCCGAGTAGGGAAGGGCTTGACAGCTGTCCTTAGGTTTAATAGGTGTGAGATTCCCAGCAAGCGCTATAATAATTTTTCATTACCTGAAAGCCCATCTGTTCTGAATGACCGGTTTGATGTTATCTTATATCAGAAGTGCTTTGAAAAAAAAATAGCCAGCAATTTGACATTGTTTGGGAGAAGTCTTTTCTTTTTTTTTAACTAAAATTTTCTTTTCTTTTTTTTAAAGATTTTATTTATTTATTTCTAGAGAGGGAAGGGAGGGAGAAAGAGAGAGAGAGAGAGAAACATCAATGTGCGGTTGCTGGGGGCCGTGGCCTGCAACTCAGGCATGTGCCCTGACTGGGAATCGAACCTGCGATGCTTTGGTTCGCAACCTGCACTCAATTCACTGAGCTACGCCAGCCAGGGCTTCTTCTTCTTCTTCTTTTTTTTTTTTAGCAAAGCTGAGACTGTATCTGTTTCATAGATTTTTAAATAGTTTCAGTCATACAGGATGTTAGAATGAAATGTGACCGCCCTGGCACCCCCGATCTACAGGGGCGCACCGCATTTTACATCCTCCGTGGCTCCTGCCGCTTGAGGAGGCGGCAGCTCTTCCACGTTCTGGAGCGCTCACCTCCCCCGAATCTGCTCAGGCATTCAGAGCACAGCACAGGGACCGCCTCTCTGCCCAGCTGGCGTAGCGTGTTAGATCCTCCGTTCCTATCAATAGCTTTTGGTGGTGTTACTAAGTTCTGAGAGCCTCTTGGTTTTGTGCTGATGTGAGAGGCCAAGTGTTATAGAAACAGTAAAGTCATTAGTGAGCTATGGGTCTCAGATAGACAACATTTAGTAAACAAAAATGGGGGGAAATGCCCAACACAAGACAAATTAGGGCAGTTCTAAAGTACTCTGATTAAATGAGGAAGTTCATGTTCATGTATACATATATATACATGTATTTATATTTTTTCCAAAATATTTTTAAAATTTATTTTTAGAGAGAGAAGGGAGGGAGAAAGAGAGAGAGAGAGAGAGAGAAGCATCAATGTGCAGTTGCTGGGGGCCATGGCCTGCAACCCTGGCATGTGCCCTGACTGGGAATTGAACCTGCAATGCCTGGTTTGCAGCCCGAGCTCAATCCACTGAGCTATGCCAGCCAGGTCCAAAATATTTTTTAAATTAAACAAATTTCAATTACATTAGTTTCAGGCGTGTAGTGTAATGGTTAGACATCCTCAGTAAGTCTAGTATCCACCTGTAATAGCCATACTCAGTTATTACAATATTATTGATTATATGCCCCATGCTGTACTTTATACCCATGACTGTTCTGTAACTGCCAGTTTGTAGTTCTTAGTCCCCTCACCTTTTTCATCCAGCCCCCAGCCCCCTCCCATCTGGGATCCATCGGCTTGTTCTCTGAGTCTGTTTCTGTTTTGTTTGTTTATTTTGTTTTTTAGATTCAACATGTAAGTGAGCTTACATTGTACTTTTCTCTGTCTGACGTATTTCACTTAACATAATACCCCGTAGCTGCATACTTGTTGCAAATGATAAGATTTCATTCTTTTTTTTTTTTTTTGGCTGAGTAATATTCCATCGTATGTGGGCACCACTTTATCCACTCACCTGTCGATGGACCCTTAGGTTGCTCCGTATCTTGGCTATTGTAAACACTGCTGCCGTGGACATGGGGATGCCTGTATCCTTCCAAATCAGTGTTTGGGTGTTCAGATAAATACTGAGAAGTGGGATTGATGGGTCACATGGTAGTTCATTTTTTAATTTTTTTGAGGTAATGTCACACTGCTTTGCGCAGTGGCCGCACCAATTTACATTCCCACCAGCAGTGCACCAGGGTCCCTTTCCTGAAGGTCCTAGCCCACACGTGTGTGATGCATTGATTACAGCCATTCTGACAGGCGCGAGGTGCTGTCTGCGTGTCCAGGCGCGCTGCTGCCGTGAACATGTGCCACTCCGTCTCCGAGGCAGAGCTGCTGGTATCGAAGCCGCTGGTGTATCTCAGGGTTTTGGCGGCCAGCGGGGAGTTCCCTCGTGGCATTCTCATCGAGAAATGCGATGGAAACAGTGCAGTTGCCTAAAAGGCAAATAAATCATCAGGACGGCTTTCAAGGGGACTTGGAGCAGTGGTTACTTTCAAGTGTCCTGTAGGCTTTTTTGGGTTTGTGTTTAATCGCATGGCGTCCTGTGAAAGTAGCCCAGTGTTTATACGGATGAAATCAGCACCGTGCATTTGATCGCTCGGAGAACTTGAAGTTCCTCTCTGGCCAGCCATCCCTCCAAACACCAAATAAACAACCACATGAGCAGGGGTGGCATTGTTTGTGTCTTTACAGTTAATTGTTGCCAAACTCGAACATGTGGCAGATTTGGGCTCCAGATGGAGCATTCGTGATGATCTGTTTCGGAGCTTTAGTCTTTGAGTTTTGCAAACATCAGAGCAAATTATAATTTTTTTCTTTTCATTTTAAATTTTTTGTGTGTCAAATTACAAAATTGACATTCTGAAACATTTCCTGAAATCATTCCACGGATGTATCTTTCATCTAAAATCATTATTGAACCCACAGATCCTTTTTAAAAAACCAGGGCACTCTAGTTGTCAGTTTCATTCCAAAATTTCAATTTGGCTGGCTTCTGTTGGCTTTTGTCTGGGGAACAAGGTAACTATTGGATTGTCTTTTTTTTTTTTATGTATTGTTTTACTACTTCTAGCTAATAGAAGATGCCCCTTACTTGTTTGAAATAAAGTCCCCACTTCTGGTTTTCAGGGACAGAATTTCCAGAGTTTGTAGAAATTCTCCTGGTACAATTTAGCTACATTAGATTCTTTTCCCCTCAGCTTTGAGGTACACCTGATGTCTGTAACATTGTATAGGTTCAAGGTATACAATGTGTTGATTTGATACACTTATATATGGAAACATTACCAGCAAGCCAACACCTCCATCGTGTCACATGCTTGCCACTTCCTTTTTGTGTTGGAACATTTAAGATCTCTCTTGGCAACTTGCAAGTGTATAACATAGTATTATTATTTATAGTCCCTAGACTGTTCATTCGGTCCCCAGAACTTACTCATCTTCTAACCAGACGTTTGTGCCCTTTGACTAACATCTGCCCAGGACGTCCCCACCCTCTTACTCCCGGGTCCTTGGTAACCAGTCTTCTGCTCTGTGTTTCTCTGAGTTTGGCATTTGTGGATTTTACACGGGAGTGATATTAGACAGTGCTCGTCTCTGTCTGGCTTACCTCACTTAGCATAATGTCCTCAGGGTCCAACCACGTTGTCACAAATGGCTGGATTTCCTTCTTTCTCATGGCTGAATAGTATCCTGTTGTGTGCGTGTGTGCATGTGTGTGTGTGCATGTGTGTGTGTGTGTGTGTATCACATCTTCTTTATCCATGTATTCTAATTTTTTTGTAATGGTAAGTAACTGTCTGTAAAAGTGGGTTCTTTTGACTGCACCTAAAATAATCCACACATTCCCTCTATGCTATATGGCAGGTCGAAAAACAAAATTTTGAGATAGTGGAAATGGCAGCGAACCTTAGCAGTTTTCTTCCCTTTCCTTCCTGCAATAATGTTTCACTAGCCGTGCATGATGAAATATAAGATGTAACTTGAATTTTCTCAAAACGAGAAACACGTCCTTAAGTTTAAGGAATTTCTCACTAACACTCTCTAGATATTTTTAAAAATTGTGCATTTGCCAAGGTATTCATTCCTTCCATTGTGTCCTGGGGATACAGGGGCGAGCCCAGAGGGTCTGCCATCATTAGGCTTCTAATCAAACTCCGATTAATGTGGATTTATACTCCGGTCAGTGCCCAGAGGAAAGGCACATAAAAAGGGTATGAGACCGCATACTGAGGAGCCAGCTATGTGCTGGGGATCCCAAGTGGCTTCCCCAGAGAAGCAAATATTGTCTTACTAGTATCTGGCACCTTTACAGATACTCCCCGAAAAAAATTACACGCCACGCCTACAGTCGACCACACACTAAATTGTTCATCATTCTTAAACAAAGGCTCCGTGTCCTTGTTGCTCATTAGCATGTCTTATAAATGCCTAGAGTGATGAGAGAACCGTCCAAGAGAAAGCTTTCTCAACTTGAGGACATCCTGGCTTTTCTGTGGAGTCTGCATGTTTTTTTAATTTTAATTTTTTGTCACTTTAAAAAGATTTTATTTATTTATTTTTAAAGAAAGGGGAGGGAGGGAGAAAGAGAGGGAGAGAAACATCAACTGGTTGCCTCTTGCTCGCCCCCAACCGGGGGCCTGGCCCACAATCCAGGTGTGTGCCCTGACCGGGGTTTGAACCGGCAACCCTTCAGTTCACAGACCTGTGTTCAACCCACTGAGCCAGAGCAGGCAGGGCAGGCTTGGTTTGTTTTTAAAGCATTAGTGTGTTGCTTATATTAGTTTCAGTGTCTTGGTTATGTTAGCATTTGCCCACAAGAAACTTGTAAAGCAGAACAGGAGCTCAAAACATGGGAAGATAAAGCTAGAAATAATTCCAGCCGCTCGCAAAATAGAGCCAAACATGGTGGGTTTTCCTTGAAATAGCTATTCATGTTTATTTTTAAAACTCGCATAGCTGTTAGTTATTAGGAGGACTGATTACCCGTGTATAACTCGTGAAAAGAAAATGCTGGTGCTGGGATTATAGGTGTCTAAACATTTATCAGTCTCACATTCTCTGGCGGCAGCTTAGGGGAGGCAGCCACGGACTAGACCTTTTTTTTTTTTTCTCAGTCTACCTCAGGGACTTGAGAGCTCCTAATGGTATGATTGGAAGTTAAAAAATTATAAAATTAAAAATTAAAAAAAAATTAAAATGCCGAGAGGCTGGCGTGCGCTGTCCTGAAATCCAGGGTAAGAAGCTGCATGTGCGCACTAAGCGGATTTCGGATCGTGGGCCAGAAGGAATTAAACAGCAGAAGCACCGTGATGGTTGGAGAAGCTTCTGTTGACTCATTCATTCAGTCAGCAAATATTTATGGAAGGGCACCCAAGTGGGATGTGCCACGCTGGTCTTGACCGCTGGGGAGGACGTGCTGAGCGGAAGAAGCGACAGGTGTTAGGACCCAGGGGAGACCGCCCAGGGCACCCTCGGTAAATGGATTAGTGCGGGGGTGGGGCCAGCACTTGGCAGCGGGGTTAGAAATTCAGAGAAAAAGACAGTTGAAAATGAATCCCGGATTTCTACTTAACAGCATGTGTCAGGAGAGACGGTTTTCCTGCTTAGAAGGAAATGGTAATACAGCCAAGTGAAGGTCAAGTTACTTCCGGAATAGATGCTTCCTTATGTTTTTTTTTCCTTAGGTGTCTTCAAAATAATAACTCGTTAAATACAATTAATTAAATTATACCATGCTGATAATCAAAAAATACTCACTGGAGAAAATTTGGAGCCCACAGGGAAACCTGAAATACTGGGTGAAACCCCCCTGGTTCTCACCTCTGTATTGAGGAACAATACATTTTTAAGTCTGTGCACCATAACCTATAGAAAAATTGAAATCAAACAAACCAGACAATCATTTATACCAAGTACGAGTTAAACCTTAATATATGCACAATTTATGCAAAACAGTAAGAAAAACGTAAATTTTCTCATAGATAAATGAATAAATACAGGGTGGGGCAAAAATAGATTTACAGTGGTTTGTATGGAAAAATAATACAAGAATAATTGATAAATAATCAATTAATAAAGAATAATACAAGAATAAACTGTTTGGGGTACTCACAACTGTAAACCTACTTTGCCAAGGAGAACAATTACCGTACATTCAAAAGGTTAATGAACGTGTATAAAAAGCGTAACTTAATGAGCAAAGAATGCATAACAGCGATTTGCTTACCGAATAATAAGCAAAGCTTTCTTCTTCCTCTTCCCCTCCCCCAGCTCCTCCTCCCTCTCCATCTCCCTCTCCCCCCGCCCCTTCCTCTTCTTCATCTTTTCTTTTTCATTGTTCGGTTCGTTTGCTTGTTTGTTTTGCAAGCGACAGTATTCAGTCCGGGCCAGGGGTCTGTAAGACAGGGACCCTGTACGCTGTCGGTGGGTGTGACATTGCTTCACCTTCTCTGGGAAAGACGCAGGCAGCAGGCGAGGCTGGCTTTCCGCCAGGATGCCCGTGCACAGCCGGCCTGTGTTCTGATTGGGTGGGGAGCCCGTGCGTTGATAATCGGTTGTTAAAGATTTTGACCGTCACTGCTGCTAATTCGTATCAACGGGCTTTAAAACGTCCCTAGTCACAGGCCTAGTAGTTCTCCTGGGACCACGAACTAAATTAATCTCTCTGGAACTTCTTTACAGCTTTGTAAAGATCTACTCGTACGTTAGCTCCTTGCCAATTGAGAATTTCTGTCTTCTATTTGCTATGTCCTCCGTTTGTAGCACAGTGGTTGACACACAGTAGCTGCTCAGTAAAACACTGATGGGTGAATGAGTAGATGGGGGTGATTTGGACCTGATGAACATGATTTTGGCTTAGACTAGAAACACAGCATATGTTGCTTAATGTATTATTTGTGTTCTCTTAATCTTCGCAACCACTTGACTTGAGGGAAATTATCTATTACATTACTGCAGTAAAATGTGAAAAACACTTTTCGCTTTTAGGCAATAATAGTGCTGGATTTTTAAAGGAGCCGTTTTTCCTCCCAAGTGTGAAGTCTCTTTTCGCAACCAATAATCAGTTCATACTTGGGCGTTGGGGACGCCCATTCTCTGAAGAACATTTTATGTTTTTTAATGGGAACAAAACAGGGAATACATCAATTGAGAAAAAGTAGTAGTTCAATACTGTGTGGAGTACATTTTTCTATCGACTTTTTAATTTCATAAATGTTTCAGCTTCATTTTTGCTCTCTAGATGGCAGAGGCTCAGGTGATCTTAAGTTTCTCTTGTACTGAAGTTTCCCCATCAGTCCGGGTGTGAACTCTTATATACTAATTCTGGTCTCTTACGAGAGCACGTGTGCAAGCGTGTGGGTACGGAGAGATGTGTACCACACGGTTACAGCAGCAAAATGAACGCCCGTGTCCAGCCCCCCCAGGGATGAACATTGAACTAGAACTAGAACATTGCTCTGTTGCCTTCCTGTTCTCATCTCCCCATCGCCCCACCCTAACTGAGCATCGTCCAGAATTTTGCATTAAAAAATATTCTTGCCCTGGCCGGGTGGTTTGGTTGTCCAGAGCGTTGCCCCATACACTGAAGGTGACGGGTTTGATCCCCGGCAGGTGCGCGTGTGGGAGGTGACCGATGGATTTTCCCCTCACGTCGACGTTTCTCTCTCTCTCCCTTCCTCTCTCTCTAAAATCAAGAAACATGTCTTAGGTAAGGACTTGAATATGTATATTCTTTTGTCTTTCCTTGTAGTTTTTCATCACTGGTGAATGCTGCAGTGAATAAAATGCATTGTTTCGTTTCGCCTGTTTCTGGAGTTTATATGAATGCAATCAGATGGACAGTTATTGTTCCCTGCATGTCGCTGCTCTGAATCTGGCCGCTCGGCGTGTCCCCTGCCGCCAGTGTACGTGGTCCAGGAGAGCAGGGTCCCCACCCCTCGGGCCACGGCCATACGGGCCCGTGGCCTGTTAGGAACCGGGCCATGCAGCAGGCGGGCGAGCCAGCTGTCCCTGGTGGCAAAAAGGTTGTCCCCCCCACCTTGTCCTTCTGCAGGAGCGTTTTGAGCTTTGCAGCTCCGTTTAAACCTTCGGTTTATGTTCTCCGAAAACGCCTGTCGGGGTTTCCGTTGGCTCTGCGTGTTGAGTCCGTGGGTAATCCGGGGGAGAGCTGCCGCAGCGTGCTCCCGTGTGCAGCCGTCCAGCCGTGAGCGTGGTCTCTCTCTCGCTCTCCGTTATTCTGGCTTTCTCCATTGTCTTTTCTTTTCCCTTTTTAAAGAATTGTCGTCGAAGCACAGTTGTCTCCATTCTCCCGCCACCACTTTCCCCCACCCCACCCCGGTTCCCTTCGTTGTCTTTCGATAAAGTTTTACCATCTTTTCCATGACGGACTTACACAGCTTTTATTACATTTATTTCTGTCTCCTTGCAATTTTTCATGCTGTCCTACGTGATATTGTTTCCAGAAATCAACGTTCTGCCTGTTGCTGGTGTATATAGAAAAGCGATTGCGTTCTACATGTTGATTTTACACTTAGCAATCACAGTGAACTTTTCATTCTAATAACTTTTTCCAGTGGGTTCTTTTCCTGACCTTTGTCTGTTACTCCTAGTTAATCCTGTCATCTGTGAGTAACGACAGTTTCGTTTCTTCCTTTCCAGTCTTGACACCTTTTATTTTTCCTGTCTTGTTAGGCAACTAACTTCCCAAGATGTTTCCACAATTTATTTATAAACAGAATCGGGCGAGGTCCGTCACCAGATGAGTTAAGGAAAAAAAGCTCCTGGCCTTCGGGAAGTGGTTGATTTTGGATCTGCACACGGGAGACTGTTGACGGGATGGTGTGGCTCCTCTCCGGGCATTTATCTGAGTAAATCACTTTAGTGCTGTCAGTGGGTCTGGTCGGCCTTCCTCTGGGGACTCTTCTCTCACTTTAGTTCCTTTTCTGAGGATGTCAGTTCCAAGACATCAACCGTTTTTGGAATGCCAAAGTAAAATAAATTATATTTCACCATATTGCCAGAGTTAGTCATAAAATCTTGCTGTGTTGCCCTGTCTGGTGTGGCTCAGTGGATTGGGCGTTGTCCTACGAACTGAAAAGTCACCAGTTTGATTCCCAGTCAAGGCACATGCCTGGGTTGAGGGCCAGGTCCCGGGTCGGGGGCCAGGTCCTGGGTCAGGGACATGCGAGGGGCAACTGATCATGTGTCTCTCACACATGGAACTTTCCTTCTCTTTCCCTGCCTCTAAAAAAAAATAAATGAATAAAATCTTTTTAAAAAGTCTTGCAATTTTACCATGCTTATGTACATTGTTATTCGAACCAGTTTCAGGCAGGGGAAGACTGTTTCCCCATTTTTCAGATGGGGAAACTGAGGCTTAATAGAGAAAGAACCTTGCCCCCAGGTAACAGGAGTTGCCGCTCTTTGAGTCAGAATTTGAACCCAGGCCTCCTGGTTGCAAAGCCAAAGCTTACACTTCATTACACAAACGTTATCTTCTGTTGCTTGGGAAAGTTTGGAAAGATGGAATTTAAAACTTCTGCTGGGCTTGGGCTTATCGGCCTCGCTAGAGGAAAATATCAGCCAATCAGGATTTTGATTTATCTCAAAAATTAGGTTTCTCTTTTTTAATGAAATGGTGGGCCTCATGTAGTTTAAAAAAATCTTTTCAGAGGCACAGATTACGGTATATCCCCGAACCTCATTAAATAATTTAAAAGCGCAGGCCGGGAGCCACGAAGGGGTCTGGGAGAGAGGGGAGGAGGGAGGATCGATTGTGTTGGTTACAGAAGCTCTCCGCCAGTTCTGAGCTCACCAGTCTTAGGAAACCCTGGCCGCGGTCTCCAGGGCCCCGCCTCCCCACTGCGCCGTGCTCGCCCTGTGTCCTCACGCTCCAGGTCCACGGATTTCTCTCATTTCCCTCCCCTGGCTGTGCCCTGCCCTTGCTCGGACCCTTACAACATCTCGTCCCTCTGCCTGGAATGTTCTCCCCACCACCTTCTGTCCTCACTTCTCCTGGGTCGCCTGCGGGCTTTGCTTGTACTTACTGTCTCAGTGTAAACATCACTTCCCCCGAGAGCCCTTCCCTGGGTCCACGGTGAGACCGGGCCCCACGTGTCTGTGTCCCCCCCGCCCCCCCCACCCAGCTCTCCGCCGGGATGGAGTCCCAGGGTCTGGCACAGAGCTTGGCTGGATTGCTGCAGTGTATTGGGAAGGGACAGGGGTGAATGAATGGGTTAGACCGAAAGTGACCCAAGACCCGGAGAGAAGTGGCTCAGACGGGGACACGGGCAGGGTCCCATCCGGCACAGAGAACGCCCCTTCTTCATGACCAAATCTTTCATTGCAGAATCCTAAGCATGTCCGTCTGTAACCTCGCGGAATCCCACTCAAGCACACCGTGTGGCGTTTCAGGTGAAACGTTGGAATCAAAAGGATACATTATGGCACCCGTGTCATGACCCTCCCAAGCCCACTCAAGCAGGCCTTACCTCTGTGGGACCCTGTAGTACCTCCCGTGTCAGGGAGTCCCCAGGCAGGGCGATTCCGGGACTGGTGTTGAGGTTCAGTGATTCTGTCTGCCCGTCAGGTCCTTTCCACCCTCCGTCTCCTCTGTTCCCAGCGTCCCCGGCGGCCACGAGCAGGTCCAGTCAGGAAGAACGGGCGTTTAGAAGGGAGGGGAGCCTCTCTCCGCAGCCACCCACAGATACCTCAGACACCTGGTTAGCCATGTCCTAGCTGCAAGGGAGGCGGGAAATGTGATCTTGTCAGAGCAGAGGTGCGGGGCCCATGGGACGGATGGGGGGGCAGCTAGTGGACTTTCCGCCAAGGTCTTCTGTTCCAACACACACCTTACAAAATTAGGGGCTGCAAGAACAGGCCAGTCCCCCAGAGACGGGCGCCAGCCGGTGGAAGCACACAGGCACCCCCATTTTGAATGCCCAGACTGACATTGCCTTAGTTGTCCACTTCATCTTCGTCTCTGCAGAGCGGCGTGCGTCCCCTGGTTCACCATGCGCGGCTCCGGAGCTCCTTGTTGGTCCAGCCTCGCCTGTCAGGTCGGCCCTTTGGGTCGGATGCTCAACCGTGGCAGTGGGGTTGAGAGTGGGACCCCTTGTCTTCCCAGGGGACAATACCTATGTGTCTGCTTACCCCTCTTCCCTTAAAATTGTGAGTTAATTCCTAAGTGTTTGGAAAATCTTTTCTATCACCAATGGGTTTAAAAAATTATTTTTTCTATGATATTTCTGTAATATTTTGTATCCCCTTCCAATACACTCACACACATACCTGGAATTACTTACAGAGTTTAGAAACAAGTCAGGTCTCTAAAAATCTGGCTTTTTCTCATTAAAAATTTAGCCTCTACACTTAGCTGTTCTTTAAGGCCTTGGATCGCCTTCAGAGTCCCTCCTGGTGCTGAGAGTGTGGTTTTCCCCTGGCTCCCTCTGTGTTCTTCCGCCCTTGGCCTGGTCTTGAACTCGGCTCCTGAGGGAGGCAGTCACCTGCCGGGATCAGCACAGGGTGTTCGAGAGGCTGAGGCTAGTTCTCCAGGGTGGACAGGGCTGCGGTGGGGGGAGGTGACCAAACTCTCGTGTCTGCTGACCGAGCAGGCTCAGGGAGGAGCTCAGTGCACATTCATTCGGCCGCGCTTGTCCAGGCCGGTGCACGGGACGCAGGAGCTGAGGGAGAAGGTTCCATTCTGGGTCGGAGGCAGACACTCAGGACACTGAAGGTTTGCCTGAAAAGACCCTCATCGTGCAATCACAGCTTGGCTGAGCCCCTCCCCCTGTGTTCTGTCACGGGGAGACAGCATTTCTTTTTCTTATAACGAGCAAGATTTTGCCCCTGTGACTAGTTTCGGTCTTTCTTGAGCATTGACCCAGCCCACCACGATGACGAGGTAGCCCAGCCTTCTGAACCAAGTTTGTACAAGCCTCGTCATTCTTCCTTCTTTTCCTCTTCTGGCTGGGGTATTTGACAATGCCTCTTTGGAGGAGGCATCTTTAAGATCATTTTAAAAATTAATGGGTTTTTTAAAGAATTATTTATTGATGAGAGAGAGAGAGAGAGATTGATCTGTTGTTGCACCCATCCACACATCTACCGGTTGACTCCTGTATGTGCCCTGACTAGGGATCGAACCCACAACCTCGGTGCATCTGGACTACACTCCAACCCACTGAGCTACTTGGCTGGGGCAGTGGGTTTTTTATTTTTTATTTATTATTTTATTATTTTTTAAAGATTTTATTTATTTATTTCTTAGGGAGGGGAGGGAGGGAGAAAGAGAGAGAGAGAGAAACATCAATGTGTGGTTGCTGGGGGTCATGGCCTGCAACCCAGGAATGTACCCTGACTGGGAATCGAACCTGCGACACTTTGGTTCGCAGCCCCCACTCAATCCACTGAGCTATACCAGCCAGGGCTATTTTTTTTATTTTTAATAAAGAAGAAGGAAGCACTCTTTAAAACGTTTGTCCTTGAAACCCTTGTTCTTGATCGTGTTCACTCAGCAGATTTGGGGGCAGTCACAGAAGACACCTGTTTGTGTCGCCTCCAAGGTGTCCAGGGGCACGGAGAGGGGAACCGAGAGTGGCCAAGGCGTCCCGAGAACGTGGACAGAGGCCCGGCGCTCAGGGCTGCTTCTCGAAGGAGGGCAGGCCGTCCCCCGCCCCCCCCATCTCGTCCACGCAGACCCCACCCAGCTCACTCCAACCCTGGTGCCCGTTCCCCGAGTTGCGTTTCTCGCCCTCCATGTCCGTTTCAGGAGGTGGTGTGACCGGGTCCCAGACTGGACGCACCCCCGCCCTCAGCCCCGCTGCGGCCGCTCCCCGCGCCCGGCCTTTGCTGCCATCCGACGTCAGCCTCGTTATTGCCCTTTGAGACAATATAATCACCGTGGTAACGCGATGAAAGTGCAGCTTTTTATGTTCTGCGTGCCTCTCCACCGTCTTCCTGTCCCCCTGGCTTCATCCCTAGGCCGTTGGCTTTTTTTTTTTAAGGTTTTGTTTTGTTTTAAACTCGTGCATGCATTTTCATGCTGGGTCTGTGGACGTTCTGACCACCTGTGTTGAGAATGCCGCTCCGGGGAGAAGCATAAACACAGGCCGAGTCCTTGGTGTTTTCACTTTTCCAGCAGAAACACGCCCCGTCGGTTGTGCCCGGACGCCGCGGCCGTGCGTCCGTCTGTACCCGCCCGTGCGGCGGGCTGCGCGTAGACGTGCCCTTGAGGGAGGTTCCCAGGGCTGGGAAACCCTCTTCCCACGTGTTTCCCTTTCTGACAAATCCATCGTCTCAGTGCCCGCCGCGGCCCGGGGGGCCGGAGCCGCTGCTCTGTCCCTCGTGTCCCGGGCTCCGGCTTTGGGGACCGCACCATCCACCCTGGCTTGGCTCACGGGCCCATCTCAGAAACGGCGGGTGAACGCAGAATATGGCTTTGCGGGATCTGCGTCTACTTGTTTTTCATTTTAATTTAAATCTTAGTTCATGTGTTTCTTAAAAACGCTTCATTGTTGACACTATTACAGAGGTCAGCCATTGCTCCCCACCCCTGCCGCTGCCCACCTCCACCCGGCCCCAGCCCCTGCCCCAGCCTCAGCCCCTGCCCCAGCCCCGGCCCCAGCCCCGGCCCCGGCCCCTGCCCCAGCCCCTGCCCCGGCCCCGGCCCCTGCCCCTGCCCCTGCCCCAGCCCGCATCTGCGCGGACCGTCAGCACAGGAGGTGCCTGTGCTCCTGGAAAGGAGCCCCTTAATTCTTCCTTTCATCCTCTCTCCGTTCTCGCTGTGGGCAAACAGTGCCGTCGTCGCTCTGGGCAACTGCGTGCCAACACGTCAAGGTTTGACGCTTTTACGTTGAAACTGTGTGTGTGGGTGTTTCTGCGTTTAATTCAGTGTACAAGGAAGATTCTTACTTTGTCCATGGGCATGAAGTCAAGTGTCTGTAAAGACTTTGACAACTAGGACTTCAGGTGGTATTTGTGATGATGTATTTTCGTTTCTGAAGTTTTATAAACCTTTTTTCTTTGTTTGTTTGTTTTTATATGCACAGCCACTTTCATATTCAGGCCCGAATTGATTTTTTTTAGAACATTTTAAGTGGAGCTTTTGTTACATTTACTCTGGGTAAATCTATACCTTCTGACACTTTTCTCTCAAAGATAAGAGGAAGCTAATACCCGTCGTGTCCTCCCAAGGGATTCTGTTTAAGTAGAGCCATTTGAGGTCTGCTTCTCACAAAGTCCAAGTCCTTAGAAAAGTGGGTTTACCCAAAGTAAAGAGTATCCTGAAGCTGCGGTCCAGACGGCACGGACGAAAGTGGAGCCGGTGATACGGAAGGAAGGGCCCCCCTCCTGGGTGGGGACCCTGCCTGCTGGGGGGGTGGTGCTGTGGAGGTGAGCTGGCCCCTTTCTCTGCCTCCGAGCCATTTACAGAGAGGTATTGTTGTAGCTTTAGCAACTCCGCTCCTTACTAGACTGGCTTATTCCAGGAATTTTGAATTAGTGACAGCGTAGTCCACTTTTCATTGACAGGAACGACCCTGTGACAACTTGACCTCCACTTTGGAGGAAAATCTTCTTGTGGCCCATCTGGGTCTCCGTATCTCGCAGTAACGAACTAGCTTCTCTGAGTGCAGTTCCTGTGCCAGCTCGTTTGCACAGTTCGAGTGAAAACAATCCGATGTCAGACGATTTCCTGAAGAGCCAAGAATAATCATTCTGTCCCGAGCTAGAGAGACCAGCCTTCCCCGCGGCTGATGGGTTCGTGCCGTAGGCACCTGAGGGCGGAATCTGTTGCTGTTGAACGTGGTGGTTCTTTGGGAACTCGGATGAAGCTGTGATGACCCTAAGCCAGTGCCATGGTTCCTACTGTTCTGGCTCAACCCGCAGTACAGAACGGGTCTCAATCACCGTGTGGAGCATGAAACCAGGCCCAGAAATCCTTGTGAGATGCAGCGGTGGTGGACTGGCTAATGCAGTCGCGCTTGCCCCACTTGTCTCTTCGGCTCTGCCAGCCCCTAGCAGCGGAACGCTGCCAGTGCAGACCTCCGGTGGGTGTGAACCCAGTCAGTGGTGAAGGGCTTTGGGGTGGGGGGGCTTCCTGGAGGGTGCCTGTCAGGGTTGTACGCAGCCGCTGGGAAGCGTCCCCTTGCAGTCCTCTCAGCAATGGCACAGCTCATTGTTGAGTCTATCTATCATGGGCCCTTATAAATTAAACAGGATTTTCCATTAGGTCATGGATTCGCTGGCCTCCTCGATCTGCGGCAAAGTGCAGCTTTCAAGCAGAGATTTCGCAGCCTGTGTCACCGGGTAGCCTAAAGAGGTGTGGTCCCCGGGCCTCCGGAGGTTCTCGAAGCTCCCTCCCCGAGTCCACCGGCCAAAACCCGTCTTCACGGTGACATTGCCTTTTTCACCGTGTGTGGACGCCTGCAGCCGACCGCGCAGGAGCCGCGGCGGTGGGGCGGCCTGCTGGCGCCTTGGCGTGGATCCGGGCCCTGGCTCCAAGCTGCCGGTGGTTGCTGTGCCCAGCACCCTAGCTGTTAAAAAAATCTGTCTTTTATTTAAAAGTGACCTTGACGAGACAGTAGAGATTATTACTCGTATTAAATCTCAACCACTCCCTTTTTTTTTTTTTTTTTTTGGTAGTGATTCAACTTCATCTTCCATTTTTCAGGCCAAAGAAAAATGATTATTTTTCGTTTTGTTTTTCTGCGACCTTTGGCGTTTTGCATTCGTCTTAACCCTCGGGTGTATCTTCTTGACAGCGTGTGTGACCAGATGGGGATCGTGCCTGCAGCACCTGGCGCTTCCCCAGATCCCCCACCGACTGCGCTGCGAGCGGAACTAGCCCCCTTTTTTTACGTGGGACACCATTTGTGCCTCAGACTAAGGTTGACAGGCAGGCCCTCGAGAATCTGGCAGACACTCTCTCAAAATGAATGAAGGGAGCCCGTCCCCACAAGGAAACCACTCACGATGTTTGTTGCCCGTGCTCGACTTCTAGCTTTTAAGGGAAAGCCGGAGTTTTGGAGAATATGTATCTGCCACTGTGAGCGTGGCAGTGTGCACATAGTTTGACTCATCAGATGAGACGACATGAGTAGTGATACAAACAAATGCGATTTTTTAAGTATTTCACAATGAAGTGTAGCTGCTAACACTTGGGAAACCTGCGTGCTGTGTTTTGCTGCGTATAGTGCGCACTTTTTTTGCCCGCATTTTTTGAGGGAAAAATAAGAATGCACGGGGTATACGTGGGTGTGGTGATTGCATGCCATGGGGGGGGGTAACAGTGGGTGTGATAATCCCGTGTACGATGCACGCCACTCGTGGGTGGGCATTACACACGGGAGCACGTTATGGGCTGCAGAACACGGTATGTTAATGAAGTAATATTCCTTAAACGACCAGCGCGTGTGTCTTACAATCGACACAGGCCAAGGACCCATTCAAAGTGCACGGCAGCCTGGCGCCCTTCACGGTAACCGAGTATGAAAGACTCGTTGCCAGGGTGTCAGGTCGCACTTTGCCACTAGCCTGTGAGTGACCAGTATTGGTCGGGTTTTGATGCGGCATCGAGTGAGAGTGCCCGCCATTACCTAAGAAGAAGGCTGTTGAACTTCTCCTCTGTCTTCTAACTGCGTAGCTGTGTGGAGCGTTCTCCCGTGGTCCTCGGCCCGAGGGAGGGGTCACACAACACACTGGACACGGCAGCCCCCGCGACCGACCACCCAGGTGTCTTCCTCGGGACCAGACGTCAAAGGGGTTTGCAGAGACACCAGTCGACGCCACGCTTTTCACTGGTTTTTTACTTTCCAGTTTTTAGTTTTGTTTTGGGAAAAAGAAAGTTGTCATTGACGTTAACATGTAATGAATTTATGGTCTTTTTAAATGAATTTAAATAAAAATACCACTCTTCCATTTTTAAGAGCGCAAATACTGGCAGCTGCAACCCACGTAAACAAAAGTTTTTGGGGGGATCCTAATGATTTTTAACGGGGCAGAGGGGGGTCTTCTGAACTGCTGTCATGTGACATCAACTGGGAAGGGGGTGCAGGCCCTCCCCCTGGGGGCTGGCGCCCTCCCCAAGTCGCAAAGACTATTTTTTTAAAGATGTGGAATTTTTTTTCCATTAAGTTTTCCACATTTTAGGCAAGAATGTAAGTGGGTTGATTAGTTTTTCATCTGTTTCGAATTTCCTTTTAGCTTCTGTCAGAAAGGTTCATGCCTCGGTGATCCCGGAGGCCCGGGCCGGGCCGCAGGGGGAGGCACCGCCACGCCTGCGTCCCCGCCTGCATTCCCGCGCCCAGGGCGGGGCTCCCGCGCAGGCAGGCCCTGGCTTCTCTGGGCTGATCCCGCCGCCCAGGGCCGGGCTCCCGCACAGGCAGGCCCTGGCTTCTCTGGGCCGGGAAGGCTTGGTCGTGCGGCTCTCCTCTCTCGCGCGGACCCTGTTATTTTAGCAAGTGCTTCATTACAGCTTGCAGAATGCTCTCGGATGCCGATAACTTTAGTAAAAACACACAGGTGGGGTTCGGCCAGCATTTTTAAGGTGAATTCAAGTCCAATGTAGATTTAAAAAAAAAAAAGGTTTTGGTATCGAAAGCTGATGCTTTATATTGCACACATTAGGACTAAAAAAGAATTGCAAACGTAATGGAATAGGGAAACATATGAAGTTAGCCCTAACCAGCCTGGTTCAGTGGGTTGGAACATCGTCCTGCTAATAAGCAAAGGGTTGGGGGTTCGCTCCCAGGTCAGGGCACCTGCCTGGGTTGTGGGCCAGGTCCCCAGTGGGGGGCGTGTGAGAGGCAACCACACATTGATGTTTCCCTCCGTCTCTTTTCCCCTCCCTTCCCCTCTCTCTAAAAATAAATAAATAAAATCTTTAAAACGAGACAGAGTTAGATGGTTCCAGGCAGGAGTGTTGAAAATAGCCAAGGCTTTATAGAGAAGGTGGGAAATTACACAGAGAGGGGCGCTCTCAAAGGGGGGGATGTGGAAAATAGTTTTTAAATAGATATGATGGCTATGAAACTAAATGAACAAAGGCTTGCTGATTAGCAGAAAGTGTTAAAGAAACCTTGCTCTGAAAAGCTAGGGACGGACAATTTGGAATCCTTACAGCCGTCCCCCGGTATCCACGGGGAATGCGACCCAGGACCCCAGGGGTTGCCTGGGCCCGGACGGTACCGAACCCTATCCACGCTATGCTTTTTCCTACACGTTACATGCCTGTGATAAGGCTCAACTTGTAAGTGAGGCACAGTCAGAGAGCAACAGTCACGAGCAATCCCACAGAACCATCAGTAACACGTTGTAATGAAAGTTGTGTCAACACGGTGCCTCTCTCTCCCTCTCCAAATCTCCCGCTGTCCTGGACTCACCCTTCTCGGGATGAGGCGAGATGACACCGTGCCTGCGTGATGCGACCAAGGGAGGTGGAATTTTCCATTTTCATGTTTTCAGACGACGGTTGCCCGAGAATAACCACAAGGGGGGAGAGGAAACTGCTGGCGAGTGGGGGGGGGGTGATTACACTTGAATTATTTGTGCCCTTGTCCTCTCGAGTGGTGCAGAGAGGCCCCCGGCCTTCTGTTTACACGGCCCGTTTGCCCGACCACCCTCGTCCTCAGAGATAACATAAATAAATAATCTCCCTGGGCGGCCGGTGACTCTTGAAAGGGAATCTCGGAGCTTGTGGAATTATCGAACCCATGGACACCTTACATATGTGCCCCTTGTTTTATATGAGACTGTGAAAAAAATGACCAGATAGAAAGACATTGCGCAGTGATTGTTTTTAATGAGAAAAACATGCTGGTAGAACAAACCCTCAATTTCTCGGCTGGATTTCTGCAGCTGTCCCGTGGGCGGGGGGCAGGGAGGGGAGCGGGAGCAGGTGGAGGAAGGTCTTGAGAACTGCGTCTCTCCCGTCTGAGAAGAAGCGTTGTTTGACCCTGCCGCCCGCCGGCTCCCACCCAGGCTGGGCTCACGGGGAATGGGGACTGACTTTCCGGTTTGCGCTGCTCTGAATGGGAAGCGGAATGGAAGCACCGTGGCAGCGTGAAGGCCAGGGAGACGCTGGAATTGGAGTCGGGCGGCGGGCGGGCGGCGGGGTGAGGCTGGGCGCGCCCCCACAGGTTGCGCGTGCCTGCGGTGGGTCGCCGTGGCAGCCGTGCGTTTCCGTGTTTGCTCCGGCACGTGCCCATCTTGCTGACCCTGGCGACTGATTCGTGCCATTGGGTAGGGATCGGGTCTGCATCTGGCAGGCAAATGACTGTCACTGTGCGCTGTTCGGTGGCCTTTCCCTGGGGAGTCCCAGAGCTGGGTGCAGAACCCTCACCCGCCACCATCACTGTCACCAAACGTCCCATCTTCGCCTCGTTGCAATCCCCTCCTCCCCGTGGTGTCGCACCAGCCCTCTCTTTGCCCGGATACCCCTGCGGGGCTCTCCCTCCGGGCCAGGCCCCTGCATGGATGGACCCAGGGCCGAGCCGCCCCAGCCCTTGGCCTTCTCATCCTTGGCCGCTGCACCCGTCCACCAGCTCCCTGGCCTCCCTCCTGGAGCTCTGAACCCACAGAGCTGCGTTTCCAACTTTCTCCACTGTCGCTTCTCCCCCAGCCACTGCCCCTCCCTCTATGTCAGCACAGGAAGCAGAAGCAGGAGGTCACCCTGGAATCCTCCCTCTCCTTCATCCCTTCCCGGCCTCCTCTCCCAGTCAGTCCCTCGATCAGCAAAATCCTTCCCTCTCTGCCTGCATTTTCCCGCATTTGAACTGGAATAGTTCCCCGCCTTCAGTCTTCCGGTCCTTCCGAACACGTGTGTGGCTGTGCCACCCGCCTCTCGAGCCCCTCAGCGGCTCACTGGTGCCAGCTGGCGAGCCTGAGCTCGGCATTCGAGGCCTTGGGTGATCAGGCCGGGGCTGGGTCCGGTCCCCTCACCCACCTCCTCTCACTCCCTCGCACCCTACCCACCCTGTGCTCCCGCAGGACAAGGCCCCCTGCTCCCTGGGCGTCTGCCTGCCTTTGCGGTAGCTGTGGCTGGATTCTGCGCCACCCCCCACCCTTTCCATTCTTGCAGACCAGGAACCCCCACACTCGATGCAAACTGAGCTGTATTTCTGTTCATCCTGTTTCCCCAGCTCCTAATGCTGTACCCTGTCCACGGGCTTGACCTGTGTGAGTCAAGTCCATGTGAGCTATTTTGTGTATCAGTTTGAAGAAAGCAGCATTTGTAATTCTTTCCACCCCATAGCCTGGCCCCACGTTTCAATGAGCTGTTTAGAGTGATCACTCAGAGACAATAGTTAAGGTGCTAACAGTGTGACTGAGTTAGTGTGTGTGCGTGGGGAGGGGGGGTGGTGGTGGTGTCTCACCTCTCAGCTGCCAGTATCTGATACAGAGATTTTCCTTTGTGCCGGGACATTAATCATATCCGAAGACATGTTTCTAATGGGGATAGAGAGCATGGGCAGATGGGTCAGCGTTCAGAACCCGAGGCAGTTTCCCAACCAAATTTGGTAATGTCGACTTCCAGCTGCTCCTCACAAAAGCACCCGCGCATAATCATGGAAAAGATTAGAACTGCTCTCTGTGTAGCAATGTGTTGTTGAGAGAACTGCCCACTGAAATTCTCTTCATCACAGAGAAAGAAAATAAGCTCTTTCTCTCTCTCTCTCTCTTTTTAAACAGGATCAATTCGACAACTTAGAAAAACACACACAGTGGGGCATCGACATTCTTGAGAAATACATCAAGTTCGTAAAGGAAAGGACAGAGATCGAACTCAGCTATGCAAAGCAACTCAGGTAAGTTGCCGTGGAGAAAGGTTACGTGTTCGTTACCTGCGCGATGGGTGTGAGGATAATTGATGTTCTTATTTTATAGTAGGCATGTGTAATCCTTTAGATGGTTCTTCTTCCAGTACATGTAAGATGATAGTTCAATAGGAATGATTGTTGTTAGTATGGAAAAGTAATTTTCACAAAACAATAAACATAAAAACAAACTGATTGCTTTTCAGCTCATTTTTTTTTTTTAAAGAATGCTTTCTCAATTTTGGAGCAGCTGATTTTTTATTCAGAAACCTTTTTATTAAACTATAACTTCCGTAGAGAGAAGGGTACACATCCTGAGTGTGTGGCTCCAGAATTTTCAGAGCGAGCGCACTCCCGTCACCAGCCTCCAGGTGAGGGGACAGAAAACCGCTGGCCTCGGAGGACCCCCGACCCCTTCCCCTTCACCACCGTCCGTCCCCAAGGTGGCGGACTGCTCTGCGGGCTTCTCACAGCCTGGGTTTCGCGCCACCTGCTTCTGAACCTTGTGCAAATGCGCTCACTTGTTAGGTGGCGGTTGTCTTTGGTGTCCCTCTGCTCCGTGACACTTGCAAGATTCTTGCATGCTGCTGACCGTGGCGGGAGCTGGTTTCTTCCGCTGGTTTCGGGATTTCGGTCTGTGAGCCTGCCCCGGCCCATCCGTTCTCCCGTCTAGTCTCCCGGGGACTAGCCGGTTGCTTGTCTCCGATTCGGGGCTGCAGTGTACCCCCAGGAGCGGAACTGAGGGTCAGAGGCTTTGTGTGTGTGTGTAGTTAGAGTGGATGGGGTCAAACATTCTTCCAGAATGTTTCTGCGGCTGCCTGCTCCGGCCGGCAGTGTGTGAGAGGTCCCTCGGGCAGCGTTTGAAAAGCACTTTGGGCCCGATACCGCTTCAATGTTGAAATGACTGAGAAATCCATGCTTTTCCTATAGAACGTTGACGGTTTTGGCAGGACTAAGCTTGAACTTGAGGTGGCGTGCGAAGTCTCGAGTGCCCGCTGGGTGGGCGGAGTTGGCCGTAGGGCGTGTTAAAGATGTAGTGACTTAGGGCGGAAGCATTTCTGTTTCACCTGAAGAGCATCTGCAGATGGGGTGTCTCCTGTCCTCGAAGAATGCGGGTTCTTCAGGGCTGGTGGCGGTTGGTAAGCAAGCACCTAAGTGTTCGTAGGGGGCAGTTCTACAGCTGACCAGTTTGCCTTCCACTGAGTGAGTCCCACATTGAGGATACTGCTCGATGAGATACTTTTTGTTCCTCGTAGAATCCAGGTGGGTGTCTAGTGCCCCGTGTGCACGCTGGCCTTGTTAGTATTTTGAGACTCTTAGAACCAAAGATGGGACTCGAGAAGGAGCTGCTCCGTGTTGATGATTTAAATGTTGCCCATTGGTCGTAACACATTGTCTTCCACATGAAAAGGGGTTCCGTATGGTTTCAGCCAAAATAAGGTCTTGCCTTATGGAATTACCTCTACTCCTTGTCTTTCTTCTTTAAAAAAAATTTTTTTTACTTGTTTATTTTTAGAGAGGGAAGGGAGGGAGAAAGAGAAAGAGAGAGAGAGAGAGAAACATCCATGTGCGGTTGCTGGGGGCCGTGGCCTGCAACCCAGGCATGTGCCCTGACTGGGAATCGAACCTGCAACGCTTTGGTTCGCAGCCCGCGCTCAATCCACTGAGCTAAACCAGCCAGGGCGCTCATTGTCTTTCTTCTTTTTCAACCACACACGCTCCCCTTGGCTGGTGCCTTCGTCCACCATCCCCTTTGGCTTTGGAGGGTTGTTGTTAGATGTCGGTAAGTTGGCTCTTACGGTTTCCGCACCAGTCTGTGCCATTTGGGGAGCGCTCTCTCATCACCCCCGGCCCTGCTCCCATGCACCGGCTCCCTACCCTTTCTCCCTACCCTTTCTCGTCACCCTGGGTGAGGGAACCAAGGACTTGGCTGACAAAATGGGAGGTTATGGAGAAGACTCCAGATTCCAAGATAGCCTTGGGGTGAAACTGCCCAGCGCCCCACCCACCGCTTTGCCCCGCTGTGGATCACATTTCCCAGCTTGACAGAGCGTGTCAGTGTGACTGCCGTGATGTTCGCCTCTGGGCAAGTCCTCTTCCTGAGATTGAAACATTGACGTTTGTTTCATCACGTCCCCCGGAAGTATCTGGATGTGTGCTCGTTGGGAGAAGTCGATAGGAAAAGATGAGTAATTGAATGAATGCCTTCCGAGTGATTACTGATCGGGCGGGTCGTCTCACCTTTGACACTGAGGTCTCAGCTGGACCCTTCGTGCCGCAGCATCAGGCTGTGGACCCTTGGAGGGCTCGCTCTCCCACTTTCCTGAGTGGCTCTTGCACAATGTCTTTTTTCATCTGTCCCCAACACCCCCCCGTTCCGCCCTCGGTGACTGTCCCGCCCCTCACTGCGAAAACGGAAGAAGTCAGGAGAAGGCACCCTCAGACTCACCCCAGCGGCCGCCTGCCAGCGCGTCCCCGGGTCTCTGTGCCCTGCACCCCCCTCCTCCATGCCCCTGTGCAAACCCAGGCCCTGCTCTTGGGCACTGGGGCTCACCCGCTCTCTGGCCCAGAACCCTGCCCGCCCCAGGTTCTGCTCCCTCTCCTCCAACACCAGCTCCTCGCTCTCTCCTGGACCGCTCTCATCAGCGTGCAGACACACCACGGTGTTGCCCATCATTAGGAAAACATGGCTCTGGAGCTCACGCGCCCCGCCGCCCCCACCATCTCTCGGCTTTCCTTCCCTTTGCAGCAACACTTCTCACGAGAGGCCTCACTGCCTCCCTCCCGCTGCTCTCCTCTCGCTGCCTGCGCCCCGGCTCGCCAGCTCTGCTCCTGCAGGCGCCGGGGACCCCCGCCCATACTGACCGTCTCAGCCGCCTGCCCTCTGTCCTCATCATCCTGGACCCCACCCCACTTTGGCCGTGGGGCTGCTCCCCGCTCCGCATCCGGCCTGCATCTCCAAGGCCACGGCTGGCAGATGGATGTGTGCCTTCACGCTGACCTCCCTTCTGAACTCCAGACCGAGCCCACAGATCTCCGCTTGGATGTCTGCAGGACACCTGCCACGTAACGTCGGAAACTGAGCCCCACCACTGGAAACGTGCGTCTCCACGGCCCAGCGCTCCCCCACTCGCTCGAGGGCGCCTGCACGTCTCCTCCCTGGGCTCAGGCGCCCTACAGCCGCCTTCAGCTCCCGGATTCCCCGCTCTGGGCCCCCACCCCATCCAAGGGCAGCGAGTCCTGGTGACTCTCCATTCCAGACTGATCCGGGGTCCGACCGCTCATTGCCTCCCCCCGCCACCGAGGCCTCGTCCCCCCCACCTCAGCCTGGGTCATTAGTCCCCTAACTAGATCCCCCTGGTCCACCCTCTTCCCCTCTGTTCTGTCTGTTTCCCACTGGGCAGCCCATCACGGCGCTCCTCTGTCCAAACCACCACCATCTCCCCATGTCACTCAGAGTACATCCAAAACCCCCTGCAGGGGGATGTCCTGGGAAGTCCAACATGCTCGGGTCCCCCCGCCGTTCCTCTCCCCCCCTCCTCCTCTCTGCTCGAACCACGCTGGCCTCCTCCCTGTTTCCTGTACCTGCCGGGCGTGCTGTCGCCCCGGGGGCTGTATTGGCCTTTCTGTACGGAGACCACCTGATTATTCACCCCCCTCCCCCCCGGGAGCCGCGTGGCCAGCTGCCCCTTTGCCCTGGAGTCTTTGTTCAGACATCATCTGCTGTGCTGTTCAGTTTTCCCACAGCCCTGGTGGCTTTCTAACATTCTCTCCAGTGTCCTGGTCTGTTGTGTTTATTGCTCACCGCCTCCCGCGCCTTCCCTGCCAGAGTGTAAGCCCCTCCAGGGCAGGGCTCCGAGGGTGTGCGCTAGTGTGCCTGGTGGTATGGAACGGCCCTGGCCCACCTTGGGTGCTCGGGAAGTCGTCGTAGGAAGAGAGAATGAACGGGGCACGGGTCTAAAGGTGAGACACTTGGTCACAGGGCTTCCGGGAGAGTAATGTGTTTGCACAGGCCCGTGAGAGGGCCTTAATCCCCAACAGGACAGCTAACAGCGTGTCCACGGGGTTCCAGGGGGACGCTAATGATCGAGACACAGGAAGTGCCTGGGCCTGAGGTGCTCACTTCTCGCTGTGGAAAAGAGGCTGCATGCAAATGCCCGAGGAAGTAAATGTCCTAAAGACAGAGCTTTTCACCCCAAGGAAGTAAAACTGGTAATGCAGTGGAGCATGGACGGGCGGGGGTTACCTGGCTAGACTGGCCAGGGAAAGCCCCCTGCTCAAGAATGGAGGGTCAGAGAGGAGGCAGGCGTGCGGGGGCCTGGGAGCAGCTCTTCTCAGCGAGTGCAAAGGTCCTGAGGCAGGAACGTGGTCACAGCGTGGAAGGTGACCGGAGCATACTCCACAGGTAGCTGCTGCAAAGAGCAGTTGTGGTGTTGAGAGGCCACGTGATCTTTTGGGGGAGACATCTGTCATTAAATACTTTTTATTCTTCTCTGCAAAGGAGGGGAAAATGGGCAACTTATTTTAGTCGTAGGAGAAGATGATCGGGACTTTGGTTTCTAGGTCAGTGGCTGGCAGCCCGCACAGCCCAGCGCCAAAGCCATCCACTGCCTGGTTTTTCGTTTTTTGTTTTTTGGTTTTTTTTTTAAAGTCATGCATGATCATCAAGCTGCTGCTAGAATGTTCACATCCGTTACTGTGAATTCAAAACCCTGGAAAAACTTCTCCTGGGAATTTACCTGAGGTCAGGGCTGCACCCACAACAGGGCAAATTCAACCAGACGGGCGCCTTGCCCCAGACCATCATGGCCCAGTTTCGTAAAGTTTTATTGGAATAAACATCCAACGTTCACTCATCTGTGTATTGTCTGTTTGCAGACCAGTGGTGGTTGCTTAGTTTTAACAGACACCATGTGAGCGTGACCTATTTGCAAGTCTAAAACACTTATGGGTCGGCCCTTTATAGAAAAAGTTTGCTGACACCTGCTAGAGTTATTATCTATTCAAAATGGCGTAGGGCTCCATTCCTAATATAATCTTAAAACGAATTCTGTGCCCTGTATAAGACCACCAACTATTGATTGCCCTCAGCAACTGTTTCTTTAAAAAAAAAACCCAAAAAACTAAATGATTTTCCATAACCAGATAATGCATGCACATGATTCAAAATCCAGAAATGGCAGAGGTACCAAATGGTGTACAGTGCAGTATCCCCCTCCCCAGGGACAATAAATGTCATCAGTCTCTTATGCATGCTTCCAGAGAGATATTACGTACGCGCACGGGCAGAGAGGTGTGTGTTTTTTTCCTTGCTCCCCCAGCATCTGAGTGTGCATGTGCCCCCCCTGAGTCGTGGAGTTTGTTCTGAGGTTCATTTTCACTTTGTATGGCTTCACAATGTTGCACTGGACCAGCGGATGTGCTGACTGTTTCCAATTATTTGTAACTCTGAACAAAGTTGTAACGCATATGATTGTTTCCAATTGTTTGTAACTCTGAACAAAGTTGCAACGCACAACCTTGAATGATGCACATGGGCAAGCACAGCTAGAGGAGAAGTTCCTAAAAGTAGCGCTCTGGTTGGTGGGATTTGCCGAGTTGCCCTCCTCAGAGGCTGGACCTTTACCGCCCCCAGCACTCTGCCCGGTGGCGCTGCTGACGGCCCCCGGACCCTCGGTGCTCCTCCCCCACCCGCATCTTCTCTCTCTGTGCCCACGCAACAAGCAAAGATTGGGAAGTCTGAGTGTGAATGTGTGTTTCTCTTAGTGTGAACAAGGCTGAGCGTGTTTGCATACATTTAAGTCATTTGTACTTTCTTCTTGATGAACCACCGATGTCCTTGTGAATTTTTTTTTAACAGTGAGGCTCATTGTCCATGAAGGGTAACTGTGTAGAAACCATTTCATAAAATGTGTCACATGTCGTATATACAAGGTCTTACGTTTACATTTACTTTAATAGTAGAAAGGACATTAGAGTGAAACTGAAGGATTTGCTGAACATTTTTTTTTGTTTGTTTTCCTCTTCCTAGTACTTTGGGTTTTTAAAAAAATTTTTAATTGTATTTTTTCCATTACTATTTAGTCAGTCCCTTATACCCCTCTTGTGTCCCCCAACAATCAACCCAATTAAAAAATAAGTAAAGGACCTGAACAGACACTTTTCTGAAGAGGACACACAGATGGCCAGTAGACATATGAAAAGATGCTCAGTGACACCAGTCATCAGAGAGATGCAAATTAAAACCACAGTGAGGTCCCACCTGACACCCGTCAGAATGACTGTCATTTAATAAATCGACAAACAACAAGAGCTGGCGAGGACGTGGAGAAGGGGACCCTCGTGCACTGTTGGTGGGAATGCAGATTGGTGCAGCCACTGTGGAAAGCTGTATGGAGATACTCTCAAAAAATTAAAAATGGAACTGCCTTTCAGCCCAGAGATCCCCCTTCTGGCAATATATCGGGAGGAACCCAAAACCCTAATTTGAAAGAACATAAGCGCCCCCATGTTTACGGTAGCATTATCTACCATCGCCAAGATAGGGAAGCAGCCCAAGTGTCCATCAGTAGATGAGTGGATAAAACAACTCTGGGACATTTACACAATGGAATACTATGTAGCAATAAAAAAGAAGAAGATTTTACTCTTTGCAACATTATGGATGGACCTGGAGAACATTATGCTGAGGGAAATAAGCCAGTCAGAGGAAGACACGTACCATATGATTTCACTCATATACAGACTCTAATGAACAAACGGAACTAACAAGCAAATGGAGACAGAAACACAGACACCAGGAGGGCAGCTGAGGGGGAGCACACGGGGGTGGGGGGGACCGAGCAGAGGGGAAAAGGGACTCGGGGACATGGATTTGCCGAACTTGAACTATCAAACGGACTCTTACAAGATTTAGCAGAAAAAGTCCACGGAAAACTTGCAGGGTGCCCTCATCGTTTTGTCAGGTTTTTCTGAAGCTCCGCGGTGTGATTTTGAGCAGGCTCGCCTGACTCATGGCTTAGGCAAGAGAAGAAATGGATTTACATTTTCATTTCCCCTTCTAATCGAATTATGTAATTTGGCCTGTAACACGATGCCCGCATTTGTCGTAATTCTATACTTAAATATAGATTTGTGTTCACCAGCAGCATCCCTTCTACCACAGCCTCCCTGCCTGCTGGTTGGGAGAAAACAGGGCTGTTCCCCCCCCCCCCCAGCAGAGCCTGTGGCGCAACCCCCGAGTTCTGGTTTCAGAGCACGCCGGCCTGCACGCCGCCCGTCCTGCATGGCCGCGTGACTCGGTGGGTCCCTGGCCCCTTGTCTCCCAACTCGGTTGCTGTGTTGTGTCTTGGGGGCACCTCCCGGGACCAGCCAGATGGGTTTCCTCTGTAGGTGTCTCGCTTTGGTGAGGACGCTCGTGAAGAAGTTGTTGTTGTCGTTGTTCCACTCGGCCGTGGGGTCACTGGCCGGGCCGGGCCTGGCCGTGGGCCGTTCCGTCCGTCGGTCACGGAGCCCCTTCCTACGCACACTCCAGTCTTCCCCGTTTCTTCCGTTGTGTCTAAATATGCTTTTCTGTTGTGCCCGTTCTGCTTCTAGAGTTACACGCTTCAGAGATGGAATTTTCCTTGTGTCAGGGCCCTCTTGCTCTTCAGATCTTTTTGGTTTTTTTTTTTCCTGATGATTTGGTTCCTTTCACAGGATGCTGTCTCAAAACTGTCCTCCGCGCAGGGAGATGGCCACCTCATTTGTTTGTCACCCTCGGGGGTGCCTTTCGTTTTCGGTTCCTTTCTCAGCTTTGCGGGGTCCCCCTTTTCCCGCCCTGTCCTGTCCTGTCGCCTGAGGATTCTTGCCCGGCTGTCCTTGCGTTTTTACGAAGTCTGCCCGGAGTGTAAAATGTTCTGGAGGAGTTTGGTTTAGTTTCTTTTCCTTGGATGCTTTCTCCCAGATGGGGTTTTTCTCTCTCATTCCCTCCCTCCCTTTTCTTCTACATTAACTACGTATCGCATCTCTTCAGCCGGCTTATATTGAACGCGAGCAGTTTAGGGACATGGTCAAGAGCACAGACGGTGGAGTCCCAGTGCCTGGGATGCCGTCTCCATCCTGTCATCGATTTGGGGGCAAATCACCCTCTGTGTTTTATCTTTTCCATCTGTCAAATGCAAATAATACGAACACAAGGTTGTTGGGGGCCCTTAACGAGACAGAGCGGGAAGACTCCCTAGGCCGATGCGAAGCCCACTCTTGTGACCGCTGTGGGCACCTCCCGGGCTCCCGTGGGCCCTGACGGTGTCGCACAAGGTCCCTTCCCTGCTTCCGGTGCTGTCCGGCCTTGCCCCTGAGCTCCATCCCAGGGTGAGGGTGGGGAGGGCCTCTTTGGAGTCTATTGTCACGTATGCAACTTTGTTACAGGTTGTTTTTTGGGGTTTACTCTACGAGGTCAAAGGTGTATCCTCTTCCTTTGGAACCCTTAGGTCTGGGGTGACCTCCCGCAGCCCCTCCCGGGCAGTCAGCTCCTGCTCCTGCCCGTGTCCGGGACTCTGGGTGGTCGGCCTGCCTGTCTTCCTCCCAGAGTGCTTTGTCACTGCTCTCCGAGGGCTGCCTGACCCCTCAGTCCGCTTCTGCCTGTATCAGCGTTGGTTTGGGGCTCACGGACTTGACTCCCCGTGGCAGGGAGGGTGGGCCAGCAGCACCCGCTCTCCGCTGCCCCCCGCCGTCGGTCCCTCGCCCCAGTCACCGCTCTCTGCAGCGTGTGCGCTGCGGTGACGCTCCTTTCTTTCCTGATGTGTCTGCAGCTGCAGGACATGTTCCTGGCCATTCATCTCCATCCCTCATTGTTGCAGAAGCACAATTCTTGGATCGAATTTTCTTCTGCCATCTTTCTTCCAGCTATCTTGTCGGGAGCTTTAAAAAAAAAAAAAAAAGAAAAGAAAGAGAGAAAAACAAAACATTCCCGGACCCAGCCCTGGACCTTGCCTTCCAGAGGGTCTGGAACAGGCCCAAGTGTCTGCCTTCTAAAAGCCATCCCTGCGGCTCTGATTTTTAACTGGGGAGTCCTTGTGAAAGGCTGTACGTTTTTCTCCTACCTCTTCATTAGCCTCTTTGAAGAACAAATTAAGTATATAAAACACTCACAATTTTTCAGGAAGATCTCATAAATTTAAAGGTGCTTTTTTGTGGTTTGTTGGCTTGCTTTTTTTTTTTTAATAACCTCATACAAATACAGGGCGAAAAAGCCCGTCTCCGGGACTAGAAATGCAAGTAGCTCTTTTTTTCCCTGCAGTGGTCCCTGAGAGACGTATCTTCAGACCTGAAATTCACTTCTAGACCTCTCAGGCTTTTAGTTGTCTGCTGGCCTTGACAGAGTGAATTATTTATCGGTGCTTTTAGGAAGCATTCGGATGCCGTAGGTGCCAGCCGTGTCGGCCACAGGCAGTCATCGGAACCCGGTGGTCCTCCCGGGACGGCGCCCACCATGGGCCTTGAACCCCGTTCAGGGTTTCACTGGTTCAAGGGACCCGCCGAAGGTGACTGGGTTCACCTGGGTCTGCACGTGACCGAGGAAGGCAGCGGCTGGAAAAGCGGGCTGGGAGCTGCCGCAGCGCAAGCCGGGCCGTGAGCGCCGAGCCGCTGCCGGTGGGGTCCCCCGCGGGCCGTGCGCCAGCCTCCCACCTGTTCCCCCAGCGAGGGCTTCCCGGTCAGGACCCCCGAGAGAGCCGCCCGGGGAACCAGCGCCAGCGAGGTGTGATTGTCGTTGTCGTTTTTCAGGATGGCCTCTTAGTTTTTTAGTTAACTTAGGTGTCTGAACGTTGAGGAGAGCGCCTGCGTTCTCGACCTGGAGGCCGGGTTAGAAGCCAGACTCGGTGAGGGGCTCATCGGGGCGTGTTCGGTGCTCACCTGCGGGGCAGCCTCGAAGGTCCCCTGGTTAAACATCGTGGCGTGAACATCCCCAGAAGCCCGTCTCTCCTGCCTGGGAGGACTTACTCGCAGGTGGTTTCCATTCGCTCTTTGGGGGGAGCAGCCACACGCCCTTGGCACTGAGATGCTCCGTTCACACACATGGACCCAGAGCCTGTGCTGCCCTTGAACTCGGGGCAGTAACGCTCGACTTGAGAAAAACCGCCCTCAGCTCAGGGCTGTGTGGAAGCCACCGCGTGTCCACACGTGGCCTGTCCCCTCCCTTTCAATCAAGTCGGGCCGCCCGGTCCAGCAAAGTGGCCGGCTGGTGACCATGTCTGTTCTCGTCTGCCCCGCCTTCAAGGTGGCGGCTCCAAGCCACGCGAGTCCCTCCCGGCGGGAGCGCCTGCGCCCGTGTTGGGAGATGGGAGGAAACGAGTGGGTTTCGGCTGTGGGCAGTTCGTAGTTATTGGTTTCAACTTACCAGGAAAAAAAAAAACAAAAAAAACCACTAACTTCATCTGTCGTCCCTGATCTCTCTATTGCCTCTCTCCGTGTGAGGTGACATGTCTGTATTTTTGTTTTAGGAATCTTTCGAAGAAATACCAACCTAAAAAGAACTCGAAGGAGGAGGAAGAATACAGGTCTGTTGGCCATTGATCACGATGCCCATTGATCATGACGCCCATTGATCACGGCATGGCACCGTCCGTCCGCACGCCGTCGGTGCTGGTTGGGAAAGGAAGGGAGAACCAGATCCCAACGGCAACGAGACTCACTCTCTGTCTGTATTTGTGTTAGCTTTTAAATCGGGGGAGAGAAACACATAAACCTACTCCCCTAGCTTGTCTCACACTGAGCCGCTAGACCTATGTTAGATGGCTTCAGTGAGGGTCGTGAAGAGAAGCTTAGGAAACAATCTAAGCAAACACAAGAAGTATGGATTGTGCGTCTACAGTCTTGGTTTGGTTTTGTGATATCAAGAGTCTCATTCCTACTAATGCATCCAAGAAATAACGTATTTTCCGGACCATAAGACACACCTAGGTTTTAGAGGAGGAAAATAGGGAAAAAATTTTTGAAGCAAAAAAATGTGGTAAAATATTTAATAACACAATATTTCACCAGTGTAAATAAACGTAAACAGAACTCAACAGCAGCATGAACAACCATCATTCCTCCCAAACTGGGGGTGGGGGTGTCTTACAGTCTGAAAAATATGTCCATTTTGGTCAGTGATTCAGGAGGCGTCTTAACACAGATGGTCCCAAAAAAGTACTGTTTCTCTACTTTGGATTGAAGTATCCATTACGTTAATACATACGTGTTCTGGGTCACACATATAGTTGGACTCAGGGTTAACAAAGCCGAATGCTGCCCTGTGTAGCACAGAGCAGTTCCGGTTCACAAGCTGGAGAACGTCTCTGCTGTAATTAAGTCGGAGCCTTTCTGGCGCAGACGCCCTCCTGTGTGATGAATGAATCGCCAGGGTCCTCCGGGAGGCCGGTGCAAATTAAGCTGACACGAGTGACTGTCTCCCCAGCGAAGGGAGCTGGGCCGAGCCCTCATCTGAGGCGGCGGCGCGGCCTGTGTTCTGTCCCGCAGGTACACGGCCTGCCAGGCCTTCCTCTCCACGCTGAACGAGATGAACGACTACGCCGGCCAGCACGAGGTCATCTCGGAGAACCTGACCTCGAAGATCATCGCGGGGCTGGCGCGCTACGTCCAGGAGCTGAAGCAGGAAAGGAAATCGGTAACGGAACTTGTTTTTTTTTTCCCCCCTAAGATGTGGACCAACGAGAAGGGGGATACCCCTAGAAACTTTAAAATGACACAGAACACATAAACGGTGGGTCTTACGCGGACGCCTTGGAGAATCGTATCAAAGTTACGGGCCTTGTTCCTAGAAAGCGTTTCTGTGTCTTTATCATCTCCAGGGTCCCTGGGACACCCTGAGACTCATCTGTGGGCCCCCGAATACCAAGTAATTCGTTGGAGGAATTTAACCCCATCTGAGGGTATCAGACACACAAGAGTAGGCAGTATAACATGGTGTGCGCTGTGTGGCATGAACGGCATTAAAATAAATGCTTGTAAGGCGTTTTAAAAAGCCAGAGAGACTGAACCTCTTGGCTCCTTCATTGCTCTCTAATGAAGAGGAGCTTTTACTTCTCCTGACGCCATTAGAATCTTCTCATAGCTTCTGCGTGAGCAAGAGAGGAAAATGTGCACTCTCAGGGTAGTATTCACAGTCCAGATTCTGCCCGAAGAGACTGATCTTTAAGCGCTGGACCGTGTCATTGAACTCTGACCCGCTGCTAGGTGCATAGTAACTTGTTAGGAATAGAGCACTCACATGGGCCAGTGATAGGCTTTTTCAGATAAACCCGAGTCCACAGTAATTCCTGTAGTGCTCTGGAGGTGCAGGGACTCACGGGATAGGCAGGGCTCCGGCCGAAATGGAGGAGGCATGAATTAATCATGACCAAAATAGTTAGGTAATTGCAGTAGCGATAGTTGCTGCAAAGTACCGAATGTTTAGGTCTAGCTGCGGTTTCTCACGGCCGGCTGGAAATGACGTCTTGCTTAAGTACCACTCTTAACCAGCAGCAATAGTACCATGTCTTCCAGCCGTGGGGTACGGTACATTCGCCAGCCGGGGCAGGCGAAATCCTGCCTGCCCAGAAGGACGATGTCCAATTGACTGCCTATAGTGTGTTTCCGAGCTCAGTTCAGAATCCTAGTAGAGAATTACCTTGCATCTGGATTTCGCTGTGTTTGAATAGACGAATCTCTAACGGGAGGCTGCATGGTGCACATAGCCAGCTACGCAAAAGCCGAGGCTTCCTTCCCCTTTTGTACGGACGTGAGAGGGGGCAGGAGAAAGTGAGTGGGAGGAATGGGTGCTCTCCTGGCCTTGGGGCCCGTAGCCCGACGACAGGCCGTCCGTTCAGTCTTTGAGCCTCGGACTCCCCCAGGCAGGGTAGTGCTTGCTGTTCGTGTGTGTAGGGAAGGATGTTTTGTTTTGTTTTGTTTTTAATGTATTTTATTAATTATGCTGTTACAGTTGTCCCATTTCCCCCCTTCACTCCCCTCCACCCTGTAGACCCTCTCCCACCCACATCCCCCCCTTTAGTTCATGTCTATGTGTCATACTTACAGGTTCTTTGGCTTCTACATTTCCCATACTATTCTCACCCTCCCCCTGTCTATTTTCTCCCTACCGTCTATGCCACCTACTCTCTGTACCTTTTCCCCCTCCTCCTCCCACCCCCCTGTTGCTAACCCTCCATGTGACCTCCATTTCTGTGGTTCTGTTCCTGTTCTAGTTGTTGGCTTAGTTTCTTCTGGTGTTGCTTTGGGTGGAAGGATGTTTTCCATGCAGCAGTTCCCGCCTGCGCCGTATTCTCTGACGATGCAGCTCACTCACCTCCTGAGTGTGAATGGCCCGTGTGCATCCGGACACACGCACATCTGCAGGCTCGTCTTTATGAAAATAGGTTGACTTTCCAGAAGTACATTCTTTAGAAGAGGACCTTTCCTTGCCACCCGTGAAAGCATAGCGTTCAGGAGCTTCCCGGGCTGATGTCCGAGCTGGCGGCATTTCCCGCTGGGGGCGCGGGAACCCGCTGGGGGGCGGGAACCGGCTGGGGGGGCGGGAGCCACTGGAGGCGCAGGCCGGGGCTCTGAATTCCCATGCCTGCTGGGCTCCACTTCGGCAGCTGTGTTCTGGCACGAGGCTCACCTTCCCTTTAGAGAGGAGGGAAGCAGTGGCTGTTGTCTTTTTTAAAAAATATATATGTGTTTTTTAAGATTTTATTTATTTATTTTAGAGAGAGGGGAAGGGAAGGAGAAAGAGGGGGAGAAACATCAGTGTGTGGTTGCCTCTCACACACCCCCACTGGGGACCTGCCCCGCAACCCACGCACGTGCCCTGACCGGGAATCGAACTGGTGACCCTTTGGTTCGCAGGCCTGTGCTCAGTCCACTGAGCTATGCCAGCCAGGGCTGTGTTGTCTTTCATTGACAAACATAAATTGTCGATAAATCTTTACTCCTTGACAGTGTGTAGGATTCATTGGTATTCAGTGATAAGGAGTAGAAATAAGTGGGAAACCAACAGTGTTTTATAAGGTTAACATGATTAGCTTTAATGTGTAAACGCTGGAAATTTTACACATGCTTGGTTTTCCTGGATTTTTACACATTTATAGTGAATACGACGTTCTGTCTCTTTTAGGGGACCACAGACGATAAAAACCTCTGTTTCTTTTATTTACTCTCCCTTTGATTTTTTTTGGGGGGTGCTGTGGTTTATTAGTTGCTAACACTTTTAAAAAATGTTACTAAACCTCTGAATTATAAAACAAAACTTTACAACCTTTATGTACCAAAACCCCCATTTTTCCAAGTTTTCTTCTGAATGTTGTTTATAGATATGTAAACATTTATATAGAGACAGAGATACAGATATATAGATATAAATGTCACATCTCTGTATCTCTCTATATAAATATGTTATATTTTTATACATCTTATATTTCACATCTTTTAAAGTATTTATATCTATATTTTACCTCTATGTCTCTATACAGATAAATGTAACTTTTATTCTTCTTCAGTTTCCATTTAGTATCATAAGTACTTCCCATGCTTCTATGTGAAAATACAGTTTTAATAATTAGGATTTCAGTAGCTGTATGTTCTAACTCTATTAAAATTTGCCCAATTCTTTATTGTTTGATCTAGAGGCTATCCCCAGTTTCTGATTAGTCGTTTGGTTATTCACGAGAACAATACCGCAGTGCACTAATTACTTTTATAGTTGTTTTCCTCCTCTGGGGAGTGGAGAGTCCCTCTCGACACTGAATTCCCAGAAATGAGAATGTCAGGTCAAAGCATATGTGATTTGTGGCTCTTTTTAAAAAAAGATTTTTTATTTATTTATTTATTTTCAGAGAGGGAAGGGAGGGAGAAAGAGAGAGAGAGAGAAACATCAATGTGCGGTTGCTGGGGGTCGTGGCCTGCAACCCAGGCATGTGCCCTGACTGGGAATCGAACCTGCGACACTTTGGTTCACAGCCCGTGCTCCATCCACTGAGCTACGCCAGCCAGGGCTTGATTTGTGGCTCTTGATTAGACTTTGGTCATTTATATGATTCACGGCCTTTAGCGGAAGCATAGAGGAGACTCCCAGGGCATCGAAACGATCGACTTGGATGTGAACAGGCTCCTCTGAGATGAGCGTGGCCATCAGATGTGCTCCTCCGTGAGAACTAGTGTATAAATACACACTTCCGCCCTGGTGCCCGCACACACGTGCCCCCCTCCGTCCCCCAACCCTCTGTCTCCGGCCGCTGTGTCCCTGTTTTATTCACACGGCTCCCCTGGCACCGGGGCAGCGCCCCGCTTGTGTGGGCGCATGCAGCACCCGTGTGTCGGATGCAGAGACCTTTCAGCCCCGGGGAGGGTTGCCGTCCCTGAAGTGCCGCCCATCGACCTGGTACTCTATCTAACCCCCCCTTTTTTTTTTTAAAGAGTTTATTTATTTAATTTTAGAGAGAGGGGAAGAGACGGAGAGAAACAGCAATGTGACAAACGCTAACCAGTGGCCTCTCGCAGGCCCCCAAGCGGGGACCCTGGTCCGTGACTCAGGCATACGCCCTGACCGGGAACCGAACCTGTGACCTTCCGTTTCACAGGCTGGCGCCCAGTCCGCTGAGCCACACTGGCCCCTATCTCACCTCTTAATAATGGTGACTCTTCTTGTTCTGGTTTGGAAGTAAGAGCATGATACCCTTGGAAGGGATGAGTGAGGGGCATGAGTCATTGGCTGCGGAACAGCGGTCGCTGGAAGATCCTATCACCCCAGAGTTCATTGGGATTCCCCAGGGGAATCAGAGTTTCAAGGAATATGAGAGAAGGGGTTCTTTTGAGGAGCAGATAAAAGACCGGTGCATTCTGGGTAAATTGTAGATGTGAGGGCTCTGGGTCGCAAAAGCCAGCATGAGGAGGATGACAGAGGGGACGCCAGGACAGGGAGTGAAGGAAACCTGGCCGCTGGCCCTGGCCCCGGGCCACAGGCAGGGTCCCCTGCCGGGGGCCCAGATGGTCCGTGTTCAGGGGAAGCGGAGCCACGGAGCGTGGCAGCGGGAGGCCGGCATTTTAGGAACTTTCAGCACATTGGGCGAGAAGGTATTTGCATTACAGGTGAATTTGGGAAAATAAGCTTTAAATGACAGCAGGAGGTGATACCTGTCGCAAACGCTTCTGGGTCTGTGGCTTCAGACTCCAGGGTGGGGTGCGACGCCCCGACGGGCGAGCCTGAAGGTGGCCGCACCCCGGGGTTCAGCGCTGCGCGGCTTCATCCCGAGTCAGGCTGAGCAGGGGCCGGCGTGCCAGCCCACCGCTCTGTGGGTTCGGGGGAAGTCGTGATGTTTGTCGCAGACCCAGTTTCCAGGTGCTGCTTTTTCCTTCGCCCTTTCCACGCCCTTGCGTTCCTCTGTTTTCGTCTGTGGGATCTGAGTTTCGCTTAAAATTCCAGATGGCTGCCTGTCTTCTGCGGAGTGTTCCTTCTTTTTTTTTTTTTTCCGTTTTCTTTTTCTAAGGGGCTGTTCTCACGTCGGTGCTGTCGTTTGCTCCAGCAAGGAGTCTTTTTTTTTTTTAAGATTTTGTTTATTTATTTTTAGAGAGGGAAGGGGGAGAGGGGGAGAGAGAGAAACATCAATGTGCGGTTGCTGGGGGCCGTGGCCTGCAACCCAGGCATGTGCCCTGACTGGGAATCGAACCTGCGACACTTTTGTTCGCAGCCCGAGCTCAATCCACTGAGCTACGCCAGCCAGGGCTAGGAGTCTTGAAAGGCTAATGGCCTGTGCCTTACGTACAATAGAAGTGAGCCTCCGTTGTCCCTGACGGCAGAGCGTGGGTGCTAAACATTCTTCTAGTTCGTCCGGTCGGAGAAGGAGCTCTCGCAGAGAGAGCAGTAGTCTCTTGAGAGCTTTGTCATTGTCATTTTTCTTGCCATGAACGCTTGCTTATTTTAGTTTCCCTGTGATTTCTGATCTCAGCGATCCCTGGTCCCTGGGAAATTTCTCAAACATTTCTGAAGGATGATTTTTGTCTGTGTGTTTTTCGGGGTCAACCGAAAAGCTGAAATGAAAGTGAGGTCAGCCGTCGCCCAGGTACGGCCAGGCGCCTTGAGCGGTTCTTATTGTGCTGGAAGAGAAACCAAAGCGCCTGCTTGCGGGAGCCAGTCGGGGCCCTTCTCTGGGTCCCCAGGGATGGTGTTTCCTGTCTCTCCGAGAGGAGAGCACAGCCGGGTGACTTCTGACCTCACCCCGTGGCTCTGAAAGAAGCGCTCATTATCTCCTGCTGGAGAACAGTCCCCCTTTGTGCAGGGCTGCGGGGGCCCACGTCTTACTCACACACCCGCGCGCTGTCCCTGTCCGGCCGAGAGAGGGTTTGCCACTGTTGGTCAACAAGCAACAAACGCATCTGGCCAGCCGGTGTGTGGGGCTTGGTAACCGTGAAGCCGGCTTTCCCCATTAGAGGAGGGACGATGGGCCTGGACCCAAACGGCCGCAGCTTTCTGGGTCACGCATGCAGCCATCAGGAGGCCGCCTGCCCCACCTCCACTGGCCGTGTCCCGAGGCATCCGGCCGCGGCCACTGCGTGCGTGGGCGTTGCAGCCAGACCCGTGCGGGGGAGGGACCCGCTGTGAACCAGCAGGAGGAAGAGAGCAGCCCCGGGATCTCTTTCTTGCCGTACACACACGTGTGGTTTTCGGGTCCTCGCTTTAGCCTGACAGAGCTGTGGCTTCTCGGGGGGAAAGCTCCCCGGTGCAACCACGGTCCGCATTGCGCTTGAGACATAAGTTCATATGCATGATAAAGTAGGGGAGTGAAGGAACGGCAGGAGAGTGGGTATGTGGGTTTTCTATGGGAATCAATCCCTCGTGCTTCCAAAATAGGGCTTTTTTTTTAAGATTTTATTTATTTATTTTTAGAGAGGGAAGGGAGGGAGAGAGAGAGAGAGAAACATCAATGTGCAGTTGCTGGGGGTCATGGCCTGCAACCCAGGCATGTACCCTGACTGGGAATCGAACCTGCAACACTTTGGTTCGCAGCCCGCGCTCAATCCATTGAGCTATGCCAGCCAGGGCTTTTTTTTTTTAATATTCCGGGAATGATGGAGCCGAGTCCTCCTTTCCTGGGTCACCGGCTGTCCCTGTCTGCATGTCCTTGTGCCCGCATTGCCTCAGTCCGCCCAGGGGAGCTTTTTCTTCTGGGGAGCCCCGTCTTTGAATCTCAAAGTAAAACTGGGCGGCACAGGGAGACTCTTCAGCAAACTGCACGACGTGGCGATGCTGCTCTCGGAGTGGGGCCGGTCCTGGTGACGATTTGGGGAAGTCACATTCCTGCAGGGACAAGGACGCTCGGACCGAAGGCGGCCCCCTGGAGAGGCACGGCTGAGCCTCGGCGTCTCCCCGAGCTTGTCCTTCTGCCCCCCTCATCCGCCCGGGGGCCCCCCTGAGCACTGCCCACCCCCCACCCCCTGCTGTCACTCCCCCCTCCCCCCGTTTGATTTGTGGCTTTCAGAAAACCTGCTTGCACTTTGTACTTCCTCCAAATTCGAGGCTTTCCTAACTGTGCCCTCGGCCCTACTTCTCACTTCCCTCCCAGCCGCGATCCTATCTGGGCCCCTGCTCCCTCCCAGCACGCCCGGCCTCGGCCTCGCTTCTGCCGGCACCTCTGCTCTGTGAGGAGACTCGAGCAGAGGAAGCCCCCGGGGGCTCTCTTGGGTCCACAGACACTGACAAATCGCTGGGTGGATAAAACTGGCTGTCAGGAGGCACTGGGGACAGTGAAACGCGACCTCATAGGGAGACAAGAAAGTGCCCTTATAAAGAAGCACTGTTCTTTGAAAGAGAACCCGACCTTCCCCCTGCTCCCCGGCCTCCCAGGAGCCAGCTCCCTTCTGTGACGCAGCCGAGCCCCAGGTTCCGCCCGCCCGAGCGAGGTGAAGGTCCTGAGGCTGCACAGAGGGACCTCCTGTTTCCTGTCCCTCCTTCACCCCGCCTCCTCCGGAGAGCCACCCCTGCTGCTTACCTGTCAGTGAGGACATGGCCCATTCAGCCCAGACGCCTTCAGGACGTGGTGGGGGAGGGTTCAGGGACAGCACCAAGGGGTGCTGCACCCCTGGGGCTGGTCGCAGTGGGGAGCTCCTGTGGCCCCAGGTCTCAGGACAGGGGGAGCCTTACAGGAACTTCATAGATTCACTCTGGGGGGGAGCGCTGCCTGGCCGGAGCTGTGGCCTTTGGTCGAGGGCCCCCGCCCACCTGGAACATCTTCTCCAGGGGAGGCTTGGACTTGATGCACCCCGACCCCGTATGCCAGAACGTCTCCGAGGGCCAGGGAGCCTGCAAGAGTGGTCCAGGCAGGCCAGGACAGGGTCCCCCCGACCTCCAAGTCTCCCACGGCCCACCACGAATCCTGGTGGTTTGCGATCAAAGGACACCGGAGTCCGGCCCCGCTCCCCACCTCCAGGGCTACCCCGTGGTCCGAGGCTTTGTCATCTCCGGAGGCGGAGGGGGCCTTCTGCCTGGAGCCGTCCCGCACAGCATGGCCCCAGCTCATTCAGACAAAACCCCACAAGACCCTTGCAGGGGTGTCCGACCTTTGGGTACCTCTGGGCTGCACTGGAAGAAGAGAGTTTGTGTTGGCCCTCACATGAAATATACAAACATCAGTGAAAACCGATGAGCCAAAAAAAAAAAAGGTTTTAAGAAAATTCACAATTTTGTGTCGGGCCACATTCAGAGCCACCGTAGGCTGCGGGTGGCCACGGGCCGCGGGCCGGACACCCCTGCGGCACAGTCTGTCCCCTTCTCCTCTGGCCGCATCTCCTGGTTTTGTGAGGCGCACCTGGGCTAGTCCTCGGGTGCCCTCGCTGGCTGGCACCGGGCGCACACGGGCCTCGGGGCCTCTGCACGTAGCGGGGATGCGGATTTATGTGGCCGCTTTAAAAGATCCAAGTCATGGGAACACCCCAGACGTGCATCAGCTGGCGCATGGACAGCAAGGCGTGGTGCCTGACCACACAGCGGAATGCCGGGTGGCCGTAAAGAGGGACAAAGCACTCAGACGTGCGACCAGGTGGATGAACCCGGACAACGTCATTTGCCAAGTGAACATTAAGGAATAATGAGAGCGTGAATGCCGGTCACAAAAGGCTTCCTGTTGTAACATGTTTTCTGAATGAAACATCTAGAAGGGGCGTATCTATGGAGACGGGCAGTAGGTCGGTGGCTGCCCAGGGCTGGGGAGGACTCGGGGTAGGAGGGTGACCGCTGAGAGGCGCAGGGTTTCTTTCTGGGGTGAGACACATGGATTGCAGTGAGGGTTGCGTATTGTTGCGACTCTCCTAACAGCCATCGACCTGTGCAATTTGAATGTGGGAACCGTACGGGACGTGAATTGCATCTCAAAGCAACGAAACAGAGAGACCTAAGTGATTTTTGTCTTAAAACACCCCTGGTCACTTGGACCCATGGTGTGTGTCTTAGAATTCAATATTGCAACATCTGAAGTTTTAAAAGGGTACTCTGTGCCTACTCTTGTTTTCATTTCCCCTTCATGTTTTAAATCTTGGATTTCTGGGGAGGGCACATGCTGGGTCTCCACAGTTGAGTGTTGTTTCAGGGGGTGGGTTCTGTTCTCGTGTCAGCACGAGAAAGGCGGGCTGATCACTGTGTGTTTTTGCTTGCAGCACTTTCACGACGGACGGAAGGCCCAGCAGCACATAGAGACATGCTGGAAGCAGCTGGAGTCGGTGAGTGGGAGGCCCGCAGCTCGGGGAGAGGCCTGGGTCGGTTTTCTAATCTGGATCTAAGGGAAGCTGGAATCTACCCACTCGTGCAAAAACCAGTGAAAACACCAAAGGAAAACGTCTTTAGAGATTTTCCTAATTTAAAAGGTAGTCTGTTTCTGAAAACTTGTATCTGAAGTAAAATGTTGAGCCAAAAGAGCTCCAGGAGAGTATTTTTCTAAGGAAATCATATGGAAAGAACAAAGATTGGGCAGTGGAGGTGAACATAAATGCAGACTTTTTAAAAAAGATTTTACTGGCCCTGGCTGGCGTAGCTCAGTGGATTGAGCGCGGGCTGTGAACCAAAGTGTCGCGGGTTCGATTCCCAGTCAGGGCACATGTCTGGGTTGCAGGCCGCGGCCCCCAACAACCGCACATTGATGTTTCTCTCTCTCTCTCTCTATCTCCCTCCCTTCCCTCTCTAAAAGTAAATAAATGAAATCTTTTAAAAAAAAGGTTTTACTTATTTATTTTTAGAGAGAGGGAAAGGAGGGAAAGAGAGAGGGAGAGAAACATCAATGCGTGGTTGCCTCTCACACGCCCCCCACTGGGGACCTGGCCCACATCCCAGGCATGTGCCCTGCCTGGGAATCGAACTGGCAACCCTTTGGTTCGCAGGCTGGCGCTCGATCCACTGAGCCACACCAGCCAGAGCTAAATGCAGATTTTAGATCAACTCCCTGAGACGAGGATACCCAGAAAACCAGTTCAGAGCAGAACACTGTGTGTGTGTGTTGCGGGGGGGGGGGTTCAGGGAACTCGCAGGAGCCCCAGGAGTCTCCTGGCCTCCCCCCTGAGTGCCCCCCCCACGGCTCCCCCCGCCCGCAGAGCAAGAGGCGGTTCGAGCGGGAGTGCAAGGAGGCAGACCGGGCACAGCAGTACTTCGAGAAAATGGACGCCGACATCAACGTCACCAAAGCAGATGTCGAAAAGGTGAGGTGAAAGTGAGCCTTCCTTTCGTTTCCCCTTTCAAATGCTCGCCACGCATCCTCCCGGGGTCGGTCCCCCCCGAGTTCTCCTTTCTGATGTGGCCACAAAAGGCCACTTGACTTGGGATCACTTTCAGTCTGCGTCAGCTGTCATGGGGACCCGCGGCGAAAACCCCGGGGACTCTCGGGGGTTGGGACTGAGCAGTGGTGCTTATTCGTGCAGTCGCCAGGGTGACAGCGCAGGGACAGACCACGGACCGTCCCAGGGCGTGCTGTCTGGGGACGGTGGCTTTCACTCGGTGGCTTTTCAGAGAATCGGTGGACCTCTTGAACGCCGGGGGCGGGCCGCCCAGCGCCACCTGCCAGAGGCTGGCTGCTCCTGAGGCCCCCGGGAGAAAGACGGAGGCGCGCTCACTGCCGCTGGCCTGGCCTCTGCGTGGGTCCCCCAGGTTGCTGACAGGCTGTAGTTCAAGGCCGGCACGGGCAGGCCCTCTCAGAAGCCTGTCTCTGGTGCACTTGTCCTAGCAATGGGAGTGCCATTGAGCTCGTGCAGTATCTGTGCTTTTCCCCTAGAAGCTGAGTTTCCTTTTATGAGAGTCATCAATATGGCGTAAACAAAATTTGGCTGTTAAATAACAGCATTCATTCGTGACTGCCCAGGGCTGTTTTGGGTCACAGCCACATGCTTTCTGGGGGAAAAGCCCGGCCTTTTCACACCTTTCTTGCACTTTTGCCGGGGCAGTGGGAGACGAGGTGAGTTGGGAGATGGGCGTGTGTGAGCTATTCAGATGTTTGCCCAGCTCTGCCCCATTCCTCGCTCAGAGCCCGGGGACGGATCAGCGTGCCTTCCTCTAGGGTTATCTAATGTATTCAAACATTCTCGATATCTATGTTTCAGCTCGAGGGGGGTTGTTTACCAAAAGATATATGAATATGCTAGAAAAGTTACCATAAACCATCATAAACTTGTCATAAGTTCTCATTAAACAGCCAGCTTCCCAAACTGTTCAAAGCGTCCTTCAGTTAAAGTAGATTGACCCAAAGCTTATTTTAAAAATTTGGGATTAAATGAGAAATACATCTAGCACAAACCTATACATTCTTTTCCAAGTATTTTATTACCCTAAGTGTAAAACTGGAGTGGTTTTTGTTCACATAACGGCCTTTAAAAGAAATGACTTCTAAGGTCTCTTAGTACAAAGGCCATCCACCCTTGTTGTAGAAACATCTGAAAATACAAACATCTAAAGAAGGAGAAAAATATAAAAACACCCAACGGTTGGTAATAAAAGGAATTTTACCTTCAGGGCCTCTTATAATAATTATGTAAACCACAGACAGACAGGGGCAAAAAAAGGCTTCTGGTGGTTCCGATGGAAAATAAGATAATACTTAATAAATAGCAATACACGAATAAACTCTGTTTCACGCACTCACCACTGTGAGTGCCTGCTTCTGCCCCACCCTGTGCGCCCAGGGCACAGAACGATAACACAAGGAAGGCCTATTTTAAGAAATAAAATGTTATTGGCGCCTTGGAAGTCTCCCTCCCTAATTTCACCCTTCTGCCCCCACCCTGTAGGCCCTTAATTTGGTCTTAATGACCTCCTCGCTCTTTATGGCTTTCCCTCTAAAGAGTAGATTTTATAATTTGGCTCTTTTCCACCTTTATGTGCACCGTTATCTTCTTTTCACGTGATTTCTTCTGACTTCGTTTGTTTTCACGCAGCATTACGGTGGACGCTTGCTTCGCGCGGGGTGTAGCGAGCGCAGGACTCTCGTGTGTTGACATTAGAGCCGGGTGCCTGGCTAAACTCTCTTTTTGTTTGTTTTGAGTTTTCTGTAGAGAGAATCCTACCACCAGCAAACAATGACGGGTTTCATTCTTCTTTTTCAATCCTTGAGCCTTTTATTTGTTTTTCTTGACTCGCTCTGCTGGTCATGGCCCCCATGACGCTGGTAGAAGCAGTAATCCTGGACTTCCTTATCTCGTGCTTGATTGTACAGAGCGCTTCAGGCGGTCCAGGTCCAGGGAGCTCCCTCTTCCTATTTTGCCAAGAGGTGTTTTTTTTTTTTTGTTTCGTTTTGGTTTTTTTTTAAGCCTGACTTGATATTGAGTATCACCAAATACATTTTCTGCTTCCTTTCATCCATTCATGAGATACATTACATTCATCAATTTTTTTAAAGATTTTATTTATTTTTAGAGAGAGAAGGGAGGGAGAAAGAGAGAGAGAAACATCAATGTGCGGTTGCTGGGGGCCGTGGCCTGCAACCCAGGCATGTGCCCTGACTGGGAATCGAACCTGCGATGCTTTGGTTCACAGCCCGAGCTCAATCCACTGAGCTACGCCAGCCAGGGCTACATTCATCAATTTTTTAATATATTGAACCAAATTAGCCTCCCTGGGACAATTCCAACTAGGTTATCATGTATTTTTTTTTAAATATGTAGCTGAATTTGTTGTTTTAGTATTTTAGTCAAGGTTTTTTTTTACTCTGTAGTCATTGAGATGAGCCTATAATTGTTCTCATCTGTTCTAATTTGCTTTACTTGCTAGTTTTGGATTCAACTTGCTCGTTTTTCTATTTTCTGAAATAGTTTACGTGAGAGGAGCAGTTCTTAGATGTTTAAATGTTTTGGGATACTGCATCGTGGGAAAGCTTCTGACTGCCAAATCGATTCCTTTAATATCTGCTGTTTCGGTTGACCCCGGCATTCTATTTTTCTAAACATACATCCATCTCATCATAAGATTGGAAACATCTTAGTAAACGTTGCCTGTCATACTCTCTCACCTTACTGTTTGCGGCATCTGTTGTTTATTCCTAATATTACTTGTTTATGCCATTTCCCCCCTTTAGGGGGCGGGGGGTCACTTTTCTAAAATCATTTTTATGACTATGTTCCAAGAACCAAAATTTATCTTTGTGGAACTTCTCTTTTCTACTTCTGTTTTCTGTTTCATTGAGTGTCTTTTCCTTCCTCCTTATCTGTTAGCCTTTGGAGTTCTTCTGTTGTCCTTTAAAAATTTTCTTCCTTCAGATGCTTGCCTCATTTCAGCTTTTCTCGTTTTCTAGTATAAGTACTTGAGTGACACATTTCTCATTTTTTAAAAATGTATTCATTTCTTTTCAGAGAGGGAAGGGAGGGAGAAAGAGAGAGAGAGAGAGAGAAACATCAATGTGCGGTTGCTGGGGGTCATGGCCTACAACCCAGGCATGTACCCTGACTGGGAATCGAACCTGCGACACTGGTTCGCAGCCCGCGCTCAATCCACTGAGCTACGCCAGCCAGGGTGACACATTTCTCATTTAAGCATTGATTTACCTACAACCCACAAATGTCGGCATGCAGTAGGAGTATTGTTCATTTCTAGATCTTTTTCATTTCTTTTACTGCTTACTGTCTCCTGTGATTTATGTAGAAGCATATTTTAAAATTTCCAATTGTATGACCTATGGAGATGTATCTTTTTGTTGTTTCAACTGCACTGTGGCTGCAGAAAGCCCGAGTTTCAGTCTTTTGTGGTTGTTGAGACTTGTTTTACGGCCTAGAGCGTGGTCCCATTTTATAAACATTCTAGAAGAAATCGAAAAGGATGTGCCTTCTCCAGTTCCCGGCTGCAGATTCTGCCTGTTCCCATTCGCTCGAACTTGGTGACTGCGTTTTCTGAATCTTCCCACCAAGTATGTGTTTGTTCCTGCCGCAGCCTTCTTGAGAGAGACGCGTCCCTTCCTCCTGTCTTGCTTCTCCCGTCTGCCCCTGGGCCCACTGGGGGGCAGGGCTGAGGGGAGTGTCCACTGAGTGAATGTGTACGAGACACTCAAAGCCACCCTGGTGGGGGCCGGGGACCCGCAAGTTAACTGTCAGGATGGTAACGGGGGAAGAGTTGCCGTTTCCTGTCCCTTTGATAAAGTGCAGAACTGTACTGTCTTCAGCGAGATTTAGTGTGTCGCCGATGTGGGGGATGTGGGGTCGTCTCCTCTGCAGTTACACTTTGCAGAAACTTCTGCAGTTTCTCTGCAGAAACACTTCTGCAGTTTCTCAGTTCCAAGCTCCTACCGTCAGGGTGAGCTTGGCCCGGCAAGCCGTCCCCGGGCGGTCTCTGTGCCGGCGGCCATGAGACGGCTTCCCCGGGGCTGCTCCCAGCCGTGCAAACCCGCTGTCGACCAGCGAGATGTCTCTTGTCCCCACGCCACCGCCCCGTGTTTCAGTCACATGGGAAGGAGGAGTCACAGTGAGCAGACAGACAGGGGACACAGACACCGTCCCTGTGTGATGATGGACGTGCGTCCCTTGGAAACTGGACTGTCCGTGGCCTGCGTTGAGCGTGGACTCTCCAGGCAGCTGGCATGACCTGGGGGGTGCTACGGAGCCGGGGCCATGTCAGTCTAAATTTTCCAACTTGGGTCTGGGAGCCGCACCAGCTGGGTGAGCTCTGGCCCTTTGTGGTTGAAAAATCTCCAGGATGACTTTTTTCCTGGTTTTCCTGCCTTGGTCGGCCATGACTGTTAAGTTGTCAAAGGGACAATCGCCAGATCCAGAGGCGGCTGTAGGACTCGGCAGGAGCTGCCGATGGGGTTGCTCTCCTCGGCTTTGAAGTATTTCCCAGGGTGCATTGCTTTTCCTTCTGCGGACAGCATCCTTGCGATTTTTATGGAAGTACCACTCGCCTCCTCCCCAAGGATGTGATAAATGACCTGAGGACCTGACTCAGAGAGAACACTGTAATTTCCCCCAACACACAGTAGTTCGACTGTTGTATCAGTGTTTTGCCTTATTGCCTGCAAAGGCTCTTGTCAGTCCCAAGCCGAAAGGATGTAGAGTTTCGGCTCTTATCAATAGTTAATGTAATTTCCCATTTTGACTTTGGAAAGTCTTTGAATCTCATATAAATGGCTTTTCCCAGTTTCTGCCAACGATTAGATTACCCACTTATATTAGAAATCTCTTCACCTCCTTTTTCTTTTTTAAAGATTTTATGTATTTGTTTTTAGAGAGGGGGGAAGGGAGGGAGAAAGAGAGGGAGAGAACATCCAACATCCATGTGTCAGAGATACCTGGATTGGTTGCTCTTGCACGCCCCCAATGGGGAACCTGACTGGCAGCCCAGGCGTGTGCCCTGACTGGGAATCAAACCAGCGACCTTTTGGTTTGCAGACCGGCACTCAGTCCACTGAGCCCCACCAGCCAGGGCTTGACCTCCCTTTTCTGAGAGTCAGCCACACAACCCTTGGAGGCACATGCCTGAACTTACAGAGAAGTAACTGCTCCCCCTCTAAGGAGCAAGAACTTCCCTAAACTGTGTGTGTGTGTGTGTGTGTTGATGCCATTGTTGTGAACTGCCCATGAGGGATCCGCTAAGACAAGTAGGAGCCTGACGTCTTTCTCTTTTAGAAAAGTTGAATGACCCACGCGGAGATTGGAGCCGCGCTGTTCATCATAAGCGCCGTGTCCAAGTCGCCTGCAATTGGCCTGCGTCCCTCTGCAGGGGTCGTCAGTGGACATTTGCTTTGTGTTTGGGGTCCGTGTATGACCAGATGTGTAGTGATTTGCTTGCAAGAGTTTTTTTGTTATCCCAGAGGCAGCCAGTTTAACTAAAAGTCAATTTATACACGCAAAGTAGACATGAGAAAAAACCGGAGTTTTATCCCTGGGCCGGTGAACGCATCTGGATGATGTTGCTGGGACGCCACGCTCCTCCCAGGGGCGATGTGGAGAGGAAAGAAGCTCAGTGGAATGGTTTTACTGGGGATGGAACTCCAGGACTCTGCAGCCGCTTGCCCTGGGCCCAGACGCAGCTGTCAGAGAGCTTTGAATCTGAAGACTTAAAATGAGTTCTCATGATCTGGAATTAATGCATCTGGGTGTGTAGAACCACATTGGAACAGGTGGTCTTGTGGCTCATGACCTGTGCGCTTAAGTTCAAGGTAAACCCGGACTCTTTCTTCCCCCCTTTTATGAGATGGAAAAGATAGTCCTTACTCTCTGTTGTAAGTACTGAGAAGTGGAAGGACTGCAAGGGAGCATGGGAAAGTCTGTCGACTGATGGTCACTCCACCAATTCAACAGCAGTGGAATCCCCAGGCTGGGGTGCCGTGAAAGAGGAAACTTTGTTCAGTGCAAAACAGCTCAATCGAGATACGGCACGGCAGTGAGGCCGCCCCGGGTCCACCCCTCTCCAGCTAGACAGCTTAGCTCTGCTCCTCGCCCTGCTTCCTGCCTCCGGCTTTTGGCTGCACTGGGGCTGCTCCAGGGTGCCCGGGGCTGCTCCTTTCCATGCCAGTCTGCTCTGGCCCACGCTGGGCTGCTCCTCGGGTTTGGAGTGTGATGCACAGAGAAGAGGGCAAGAGAGTGTTTCCTAATGAGATCAGTATTTCAGGCTTTAGACAGTTTGGAGATGACCTTTGCAGCATCAGAATTCTAAGTAACCGTGGACTTTTATTAAAAATCTGTCTAGGAACTATTTTTTTCTTTCACTTTGCTCCACCTTGGTATGGCTTTTTATCCAGCTAAATTCTGAGTGTTTTCTCTCATTTCACCCAGCCTCCCCAAGTGAGTTACCCCATCCTTTTAAAAATATCTAATTGAAGGGAATTCTAGTGAAATCATGATTTCATGGTGTTCTCATGTTCTAAAAAATGGCATTGAACTTGTTGATGGAATTCCTAAGCTGTGAAATGTTCCCACCCCTTCTCCCACATCCCTTGCTCATCATCCCTGGCCGTGCGGGGAGGTGTGGGCGAGGCAGAGATGCCCCTGTGTGACCACGCCAGCCTCTACGTCAGGGAACGTGCCTTTCCCTTTTCCCCTGATATTTGGGTCGCTCTCTGGTGGATTTTCCCGTCTGCCCCCTGAACAACTCTCTTTAAAGCCAGGTCGTCTCTGTCCCTCTCCTTTGGCATCACAGCATGCTGGCCAAACTCGGGCGAGAGGCAGCCCCCGATCCCTGAATTCCGATGGCGGCGCAGCTGGTCCGTGCAGCGCTGAGATGAAAAAGGAAAAGGTTATCAAAATGAATGGAATGTGAACTAATATTTCCGAACAGAGAGCACAGTGTTTTCCAAATGCATGCATTAAACTGAGTTCACCCATGTCAGGCCGTGAATAATTCCCTTTCTCTAACGCGCCCCGGCCTTGTGACTCGGCGCTCTTACATAACTTCTGGACGCAAAATAGGATATTGTTCCACGGCGACTGCCGTCCCTGGTCGCCAGTAGCTGCAGAAATTGCCAGTGAGTTCAAGTTATGCTCTTGAAAGTCGAGTGTCCATTTCTTCTTTTCTCTCAAGTCTCCTTGCCTTCAAGTTCACGATCCTTTCGGGGCTGGGGTCTCCGTTTTCTGGGGGCCTGTGACCCGGCTCCTTTATTCTAATTCACGGCGACTCGGAGTGTTGGCTCAGCAGAAAGGGCTCTGCACAGTTGGAGAGCTTTCCTTATTTGGCTTATCATGAGTTTTGTTATATAACCCGATTTGAGGAAATGTTTTCAAAGCAAAATGAAATTAAAATCCTGGCCACGAGCACTTAGAACAGGGCATCCGTTTCTTAGTGCATTTGTATTCCGCGGTTGTGTGATAGGGTGGCTGCTAAAAATATTTGGCTTTGAACGTGATCGTGAATTCTACATCGACGCCCCCTGGGTGAACTGGAACGTGAGGTCCCGAGTCAGGCAGGAATGGAGGTCGACTTCTAAGAAGGGAGCGAGGAGACTTCGTGTTTGTGATTACCATCGCATATGCACATGCTGTTTTTTGTATCATGTGTTCAACCCAAGAGACTATTTTGAAAAGAGAAATAAAGGGGATAGTAAAGAATCTGTGCGATTTGAAGCAAGTGTAAAGGAGTTGACTTGGCGTGATTAGCAGTCTGGTACTTGTCTTGCTCAGACCGAGGAGGAGACTTGGGAGTCTCGGAGTTTGCTCCGGTGGAGTCGGAGCTGCGGGCCCGTGGAGCGCGGGCAGGGCAGAGCAGGGCAGGGCAGGGCAGGGCCCTGCTCTGAAGCCAGCTGAGGAGAGCAGGGTGACTGCACTTTTTACCATTTGGGGAAACAGGCTCCAGGAGGATGCCGGCTGGGGCTATTGTACGTATAAGGAGTTGGACTGCGGACTGTTCTCTCTGCAGTAACGAGGGAGCTGACAGCTTCCTTGAACATGTCCGTAGCTTTCGTGCTCTCCCCACATTTGCTTCATGTAAAATGTCTGGAGGAATGGCTCACTGTAACAATGCAGAAAACAATTTTTTTTCATTTGAAGAGGAAGTGGTTAGTTTGAACACAGGAAATACATTTTGCAATGGCAGCTTAATCTTTTGGTGTTAAGTACTTTTTATTCGCAGGAGAAAAGTCCAGAATTAAAAGGACTGCCCAAAATGCATGCTGTTTGCCGTGACTGTTCCTTTAATAAGTGGACTCCTGCTCGAGTCGGGGTTCTGGGTGCGGCACTCGCGTGGCTGTCTCGTTCACCTGTGTCCGTAAGCAGGCCCGTCCGCGGGGACTGTGTTCTGTTTCCTTTCCTCTCTGTGGGCCTGCACCAAATGCACATCCTGAGCGGTTGCTAGTGTTTCAGTCCTCGGGGTTTGTCCTGAGTGGTAATAGATGCGTTTTCTCCCTTTGACACTTCACGTGGGAAATACAGTTGAATGGAAATTTCCTCCAATCACCTGGTGCGGAATAAATATATTTATATTTGCAAATGGAGACGACTTCAGTCCATGACACAAATGAATATTTATAAGGTGAGGCTTTTTAAAAAAGGCCATGACATTCATATCAGTTTTACCATTGCAAATGAAATTTGTGACAGGAATGTGGGCACATAGAATTATTTACTGTGGTCAAAGGTCTCACAGAAAAGTACTCTTAAAGTTGTATTCATGGAGATCACATGGAGGGTTATCGGTGGGGGGGCGAGAATGAGGGGGAGAGGCACAGGAAATAAGAAGCATAATTGGTAGGCATGAAATAGACAGAGGGAGGGTAAGAATGGTATGGGAAATGGAGAAGCCAAAGAACTTATATGTACGACCCATGGACATGATCTAAGGGGTCGGGGGGGGATGCTGGAGGGTGGGGTGGTACAGGGTGGAGGGGAATAAAGGGGAGAAAAAAATCGGGACAACTATAATAGCCTAATCAATAAAATATACTTTTAAACAAGCACTCAGCTCCTAGTTTCAGTTCATTCTCTTGCAGTTAGTTACTACTGTCTTTATTGTTAGCCTTGATTTTTCACTTGTTTTCGAAGTAAGGGGTTTTCAACACTAAAATTGGAGTTTGGTTACATAAGCCTCTCAAAAGAAACAGGAACATCAAAATGTCAAAATCTCAGCTTATCGTGCATATTGAGGGTGGAGGTGCTACCAAAAGTGAATTTATATAAAGACTAAATGCTTTCCAGAGCCTCTTCAGTGAAATATTTCCAGTGTGCATTTCACTTGCATTAAAATATTGACATGAGAATCTATCTTAGCTTTGCTTTAACATGTAATCATTACAAAACCTCTAAGTTAATGTGCAAAACACCAATAGAGCAAAGTAAGATGGCAGGTCATTCTTATACTCTAGATATGAAAATAAAAATGGAGATTAGCCCTGACTGGTATAGCTCAGTGGATTGAGCACAGACCTATGAACCAAAGGGTCGCTGGTTCGATTCCCCATCAGGGCACATGCCTGGGTTGCAGACCAGGTCCCCAGTAGGGGGGACACATGAGAGGAAACCACACATGGAAGTTTCTCTTTCTTTCTCCATCCCTTCCCTTCTTCTCTCTATATATGAATAAATAAAATCTTTAAGACATTGATTAAATAAAATACAGTATGAATACAGATATTCATATGACATGAATATAGGGGATACGAATGGGAACTAAAAACGAATTAAATTACGTGATATTTACTTGTGTTTCTGTGTGTGTGTGGCTTTGAACCCTTGGCACTTAACTCTGCGCCCTCACCGTTCTGAAGGTTTTCATATGGCAACACGTTTAATAACGTCTTAATTCTTCCTGATAGCGGAGGGTCTAGCTTGGCCAAGAGCTTGTTCTTCATCTTGATCCTACGTAGGAGTGGGTTCAGGTCTTGTTTCTACCGCTCACTAATGGTGTGGCCCGAGGCTATTTATTTAACCTGAACCTGTTTTCTGTTCTATACGATGAGGATAATATTGCACACTGCGAGGGCTGAGGGCTGACCATGAGGCTTTGGCGCACGTGGTATGTGCAAAGTAGTGGCCTACTTTTGGACTCACTTACTTGGTTGAGACTGTTACTGTCACCTGAGTTCTACCTGTTTGTGACCTTCCCCCTGGATTTCTTCTGGTTCTTCCCTCAGTCCTTTCCCCTCCAACCCACTGGGCAACAACTGAGTGTCTTTTGAACACTGTAGGCATCTAAGCATGCTACAAGAATCTTTACCGAACACAGAGCGCGCAGCATTAATGGGATTGAACAGATGCCTTCCCTGAGGACCCTGGTCGGCAAATGACAGTGAGACGGAGACAAGGAACACTTGGGTCATTGGAGAAGAGATTGTCCTGCGGGACATGCCAAATGCATGGGGAAGGTAATCAGAGCAGCAGCGGTGGTTAAAAAATGACCGGGGCCCTTCACTCGGCCCACGAGCAGCCAACCCTGAGAGCCCGGAAGGTGTTTGAGGATGCCGCCTCTGACGGAGTTCTGTGCGGGGCGCGGTTGGTGGGGCCAGGCCCCAAGGAGGGACGGGGAGCGGAGTGTGAAGGATGGGTGTACGTAGAAAGGAAGGAGCAGGGAGCGAGCATCTGAGCTGGCGAGAACTTTATCCGGGGCGCAAGGGAGACACGGCCTGCGGATGCCCGCCTGCCCGACCGAGCAGGGGACTGGGCAGGACCCAGGTGGAGAGGCCAAGGGAGCATGGGGCGTGCTGTTAAAAGCAAAATGGCGCCCTGGCTGGCGTAGCTCAGTGGATTGAGCGCGGGCTGCGAACCAAAGCATTGCAGGTTTGATTCCCAGTCAGGGTACATGCCTGGGTTGCAGGCCATGACCCCCAGCAACCGCACATTGATGTTTCTCTCTCTCTCCCTCCCTTCCCTCTCTAAAAATAAATAAATAAAATCTTAAAAAAAAAAAAAGCAAAATGGCAGAATGAATGTGACCCTGATGAGAAGCTATTGAACCACTGGAAAAGTGTCTTATATTTTCTAAAAGGGTTTCAACCCTCTGCATAATTCTTGTACCCCCTTCTAGATAAAAAGGGGAAGGCTCTAAAATGCTAAGTTACCATGAGCCGGAAGTGGCCCTGTTGATGTGATACAGCCAAGACGAAAGCACATCTCCCGGTCATGCCTCAAGTTCAGTGTTCTCGCCAGTGTACCACGTGACCTTCCTCCTGGACTGTATCTGATGCGCTCTGTCTTGTGAGCCACTGCGCTCGCCTCCAGAACTGGGCAGGTGATAGTGGGTCCGAGTAAGATGATAGGTAGTGACTGACATGAGGCCTCAGTATCAGGGAACCCAGTAAAGAGAGGTGCGACTGTACCAGAGGAGGAACTACAGGAACCGTGGACAGGGGGCAGCCATTGTTCCACCATCTGTCCGCACAGCTGTAGCCGTGTACAGGCCACGTGTTGTTACTTCTTACGTAGTATTTCTTTCTGGGTCAGATTTCCTCCTTCCTGGATGATAGGTTGGTTTTATTTTTTTTTCCCATGAGGACTTATGAGGATTAAGTTTTCCTTTATTTGTCCGAAGTATCTTTATTTTGTCCTCACTCTAACATGATAGTTTAGCTAGGTATAGAATTCCAAGCTGACAATTATTTTCCCTAAACATTTTGCAAATGTCATTGCATTATCTTTTATCATTGATTTTTCCTATTTGGAAGTTGTCTATCTACTTAATTACATTCTTTTGTGGATATTTGACTTTCCTCCCCAGTTCTTAAGACCTTGGCTTTGCCTTTGGTGTTCTGTGGTATCACGATGGTGTCTCGGAGTACAGACTTTTTATTTCTTATTCACTCTGCTTTGAGGTTCCCTGGAGGGTTTCTCCCTTTTGTAATGCAGGGCAACCCTCCGGTGTGAACTCTCCAAGTATCGTCTGTTTCTCATTCTCTCAAACTGTTGGTCCTGGGGCTCATCGGGTGTGTGTGGAACTTCTCATTCTACCCCTCATGATTCTTATTTTCTTGTGATTTCTATTGATTCTTTTATTTCTTTGACCATTTTAAGTGTTTTTATTTTATACATTTTCTTTCAAATTGTTCTCTTATCTCAAATTCTTACGGTGATCATTTCCTATCGTGTCAGCTCTCGTGCTGGTTTTATCTCCTTGTGCATTTATGATTATTATTGTCTTTTTTGAGCATATCTTCAACAGGGATTTTTTTCTCTCTCTCTGAGAATCATGCAAAAGCAGGATTTTGTGGGAGAATCCCCCCAGCAAATTTTCATATTTGTTTCTGCCAAACAGTCTGGAACTAATTTTCATGTTAAGTACTTGGGTTTGGGATTCTTGTACCATCTGTATAATACACACAAGTTTAAGGTTTTGTTTCTGAGGTACATCCTTCCCCCACTCCACCTCATAGCGTGAGACCGAAACCAGCTTCCTGGCCGTCTTGTCTGGTCATTAGGGACGTTTTCCTAGGTGCCACCGGCTTAACGGAAAGCAGAGAAAGTGAACCCTGAGGCTGAACTAGAGGAAGGGTCTGTGGTCCTACATCTTAAGTTCATTGATGGCACATAGTGAATAACAGGTTAGATTTTTAGGATTCATCATTACTGCTGAAACATCTGTCGTGACGTGGGTAATCAGGGGGAGCAGCTGCCAACCTACCCCTGGACACTTCACATTTCTTCAGAACCGGAAGTAGGGTATTTCATTGCTCCCCCTTCGGGTATGTACGGTGAATATCTTTTTTACCTTTCGGGGGAACACATCTTTTCTAGAACTATCCTTACAGAGTGCTTTCAGCATTTTTGTTTTTCACGGTCACTCCACAGCAGGAGAGAATGGTGACTATATAGGCACCAACTTTCTAGAACCTAGGCTGTTATCTTCAGCTGCACCTACACGGAACCCCGGGACTGTCATACTGTGTGGTGAGACTGTTTACGAAGGGGAGAAGGGGAAGAGAAAGCGATCGCTTCAGACCTACTGTGACCGAAAGCCCCAGCCTCTTGCCCATGACGATGCATCAGAAACCAGGGGAGAGGAAGAGTCCCCGGGAGCCCTGAGCTCCTACCAAATCGGTTCTCGCTGGCCCGGGCTTGGGCCAGTGTCAGAGTGAACAATACCATCGGCCTTGGCTTCTCTCTGGGAGCAGGAATTGTCCCCCAACTTGAGTAAACTGATATTTCAAATTCTGCTCTTCAAATGGAGCAACCAGGGCGTAGGGAAACAGAGGGCCTTTTCTTAGCGCTGTTTAGCAAGTGAATGGCCGAGCGGGATTGAGATGCCGGTCTCATTTGCCGGCCTCCCCTGTCCTCTCCCCCTCCAGCGGCCGGCCGCGCCGGAGGAAGCAGCCACCCGGCCCGGCTGGGAGCTGCGAGACTGTTTTTAAAGCGTCAGGAAATTGCTGGGATGTTTCAAGCATATTTCTTTGGTTAACTTATTTTGAAGTCTCTCTCTGTTTTGTATTTCAGCTGCCCTTCTAAATTATCAAAGACAGACTCATTGTTTTGGCAAGTTCCCGGCCTGGAAGGCTCCAACAAAAACTCCCCGCACTCTGTCTGAATAGGAATTCTTAAATGCATTCTTAGTCTTGAACTTGGAAATGTATTCTCAGTGTCACCGTTTGCTGGGAAACTTGAACAATGCCGCTTATCACACAGCAGCACGGCTGTAGACACAGAGTGTTTTCATCTCTCCCGTGGGCCTCGAGGAGGCCACGCCTCCTCAAGCTTCCTCTGCTTCTGCGGCTCAGCGTTCAACCTTTGTCTCTCTCTCACTCATTTTCTTGGCAAAATACGATACTCCTTCATCGCTGTTACAGAAGTGATCATGAGTAATGTTTGATTTTTATTTTTACAAGAATGGGATTAGGCTATAAATACCATTTTGGAAGCCTTCAAAATTTTTAAAATTAGATACAGTTTTCACCTTCCCTTATCTTTAAATATTCTTTCTGATTTTTTTTTTTATATACTACACATTAGTCCATTTAGGGTATAACATACATATTTTTTTTAAGATTTTATTTATTTTCAGAGAGAGGGCAAGGGAGGGAGGAAGAGAGGGAGAGAAAGATCAGTGTGCGGTTGTCTCTCGCACGCCCCCTACCAGGGACCTGGCCCGCAACCCAGGCGTGTGACCTGACTGGGAACCGAACCAGGGACCTTCCGGTTCACAGGCCAGTGCTCAATCCACTGAGCCATGCCAGCCAGGAAAGGGTATAACATGTTCAATCACATTACGGTGCATTTGTTTCAAAGTATTAGCTATTATGTTTTGATGGATCTCTGTTATGAACATTTTAAATGTTTCATTAGGATAAATTCCCAGAGGTAGAACTGCTTGGTCAAAGACTAGTTTCACTCCTAATCATTGACAAATCCTAGAAAATCCAGTACACCAGTTAGAGTGCTCAGGCCTTCTCAGTAGGTTGCTGTTTTGTCTGACCTCAACAACACCTAGAGAAGGCCATGATGTTCAGCAGCCCCTGCCTCCTTGCGCTGCGGAAGTGCGTGTGCTCATTAGCCCGGCGTGCGCAGGAGGTAAGGGGTCCGCTGGTCAGGGCTGCTCGGTGACTCAGACTCACCAAGCTTGCCAGCTGTCCGTTGGGGGTCATTGTAATGTCATTTAGTGGTGTCTTTGCAGCTGAACTTCTAGAACTTTACAGTGACTTGCCCCAGACGGCTCTGCCTCCCCTGGATGTTTTCTCAGAATCCCCGCCCCCACCAGCCAAACACCCACAGATTAAGAACTCCAGGTCGTGACTGTTAATAGTGATTATCAGAGGGTAGACGAGGCAGGGGCTTCTTAACAATTCCGGCCCTGGCTGGCGTGGCTCCGAGGACTGAGTGCCAGCCTGTGAACCGAAAGGTTACCTGTTCGGTTCCCAGTCAGGGCACATGCCAGGCTCTGGCATGGTCAGGTTGCAGGCCAGGTCCCCAGTTGGGAGCGTGTCAAGGCAGCTGACCTCTCTTCCCCTCTCTCTAAAAATAAATAAATCTTAAAAATAAAAAAAATAGACCATGCAGTTCTGTAATTCTGAATTGTTACAGCAAGCAAACTCTTGTCATTGGGTGAGAAAAGAACTAAGGGGAGGGGCAGGTAGCCCAGGTAATTAAATTCATATGTGTCATTTTATCCACGATGTCAAGTCAGCGGCTCAGGTAGCTTGAAGGGAGGTGGGTCAGGAGCCAAGTGCCAGGTTCCGGCTGCCCTGGGGCCGGCCGCACCCCCTCCCGGCTGGGCTCCTGCCCCCCGCGGTCAGGCCATCTGCCCTCTGAGCGGAGCTGCCGCACGTCGCCGGCTACAGGGTAACAATTACAGATAGCCTAGCTGCCGTGCAGAACGGGAAATTTGGAATAAAATTTCATTATCTCCTCCCTTGCCCTCCAGCCTCAAATACAATTGGTCTCTGCTGATAAGGACGGAATAAAATATTGAACGCGCAGCTGCTTGGGAGAAAGAGCATTCACTGTTACTTGAGCTACCGGGGCCGACTGTAAAATATGCCTCATTGGCTGTTCCCCAATTTTTGGGGATCAAAAATGGGGTTTCTACTTCATGTTATTACACACAGAGGAAAAAAGTGACTTCCCCAAAACTGCAATGAAAGGTTTCTCCCTCAAGGGACAGCAGTGAGTCATGTTCTGAGACATCGAAAGTCATGATCAAAAAATTAGTGAAGCTCCTTGTTTATCTAGAGTAAATGCATACATATCTGCTCTTCTGGTTAACAGGTCAAAAGCCATAAGCGGGCCTGATGGGAAAAAAAAAAACAAAAAACAGGAGGGTCTACCTTGGTGGGCAGACCTGCCATGTTCCCTCTGCACCCGTGAGCGGGTCCTTAGCACCCCCTCTGTTGTCTGTGTGTGACCCCTGAGACCCAGCCAGCGGCGCTGGTGCCTCCTTAGTGTTTGAAACAGTGCAGAAACGTCGTGCTGAACTGAACAGGAAGTCGCTACACACAGTGTCTGTGCTCATAATCCAAATGGATGACAGTATTTTTTGTCTCTCAGCCATTAGGATTCAGAAGCACTGGGCTGCAGTTCCGTTTCTGATATATAGTATTCTTGACTTAGAAACTGCAAGTCTGGCCGTTTCCAGCCAGGGGTACTCGCCTGGGTCTCGGGGCAGGTCCCTGATTGGGGGCGCGTGGGAGGATTGGGGACGCGTGGGAGGCGGCCAATCGATGTCTCTCTCACACACGGATGTTTCTCTCCCTCTCTTTCTCCCTCCCTTCCCCTCTCTCTAAAAAAATAAATAAAACATTAAAAAAATAGAAGAGTCACCCAAGTGGTGACGAAAGAAGGCTTGACTTTGGGTGGTGAACATGCAAATGATGGACTATAGAATTATACACCTGAATCCTATATACTTTTATTAACCAGTGTCACCCCAGGAAATGCAATGAAAATTTAACCAAAGAAGAGGAAGAATTACCCAGCAGTGAACTCATGTGTAAAGAGAAGCACATCCTTAGGCCTATGTGGATTTAGGCGGGGAGGTTCCCAAGGGCCTGTCACAGAAACTCCCAAGTTTAAATCTAGTGCTTCTGACTGACGATGAAAGTGGCGTGGGTTGCATTCGAAGATGTCCATGACTTGCAGTCTTAGGCCGTTGTGGTCATTCTGGGCTTTTTTAGATTATGTCTAAATTCCATGACTCTGACTCATTTAAAAAAAAAAAAATCTTCTGAACGTCTCTGCTCTACAGTGGTGTTGCTATAAGACACAGCATTAGAGTGGAAAATTCAATTATAAGAAAAAGCTGAAGGTCTGGCTTAGAATGGAACTACTGTACCTCTTTAAGAGAGCTGCTATCTTCAATAGTTGCTATTTTTAGCCCGACTTCAAAAGAGGTGAGAAAAGTGAAGCTTTTCATCTTTCCCGTGGTGTTCGCCTGAAGAGGTGCACTTTCTAAAATACCTAGTTACCCTCTGGTTACTCCAGGCACATTTCTGAAAATACTATTGAAGATATTTTTTAAAATATCCGTTATAGTAAGTAACTGATGAAGCTGGCTCCTTCCATGCCTATAAAGTAAACACAACAGCTTACTAAACAAAAATAGATTTTTCCATATTAAAGCTTGGTCGGAACAATGGCGCATTCCTGGGCCCAGGACTCCTAAGCGAGTATTAATTCAAAGCAGATGGGGGCGGGGGCTGCGGATCAGACAGCGGGCGCTGTCCTCCCGCGGCGGCCCGGCTGCAGGGTGCCGCGAACGCGCCTCTAGGTGCCTCCCCCTCCTTTCCGGGAGAGGGAAACCGTGGGGATACAGCGACGCGTGCCGTCTGCGCCTGCGCTTTTGCGCTCCAGACAACCTCCCCGAGAGACCACGCCCCTCTGGCGGAAGCGCTAGACCTCCTCGCTCGAGCGTGCGTGCATCCGGTGTGTTTTCCCCTGCTCGGCTACCCCTGCAAGCTGGGCTTCACGCGCGTCACTGCTCGTGTCAGTGGCTCCCCCCCGTTGCTTCTCGTGGTCCCTCGTGATGTGCTCGAGTTTCTGCAAACAGTGTGGAAAGGACATCAGGAAACGATTACGAGCTTACAAAAGGAATCAGATGGCCCAAGCGGAGGTCTCGTTGCAGACCGGGGGTGGGGGGCGGGGGCAGGATCACGGCCATTGTCATCCAAACCGAGCTGGGGCACCCCCACGGGGCCAGTCTCGTCGGTGAAGCATCCCTTGGCTGTGTGATGGATTCGTGGGCAGGAAGCACTGTCGGCTCCTGTGGTCTCCGCGTGCATACACGTGTAAACACATACATACGTGTACACGTTATAATGGCGTTCTGTCCTCTGGTTCAGAACTGAACCATTTTAAAAATTCGCCAGGGCAGAATCATTCCCCTAAAACTAATACAGGGGCTCGCCGTCTCATTTCGTGTTAATTCTTGCTTATGGAAAAGGTGGACAACCCCACCCCCTGCCCTGGACTTTTGTGCTTTTCTGAGGAACGTTTGTGAATGAAACCGAGAAGTTTTTAGACATTTGAGGTCTAAACACTGGGAATTTCCCTGTTTTTTTCCCCCCCATATTCATAACAGTGACAAATGACAAAAGTCCAGGTACTTGGAAGAGTTCAGAGGGATTCGTGCCGGTCACTGCAGAGGAGCAGACGGGGTGCACGCAGGTCCGGGGCGGGGCATGTACACAGAGGGGGGCACGGCCCTCAGGGCGGCAGGGCCCCCAGTGTCTGCCGGCCTGGGTGATGCATTTATGGGGGGACCCCGTAGCAGCAGAAGCTGAACAAAGCATATGGTCTAGAAGGGAGCTCACGAGCCGCTGACCAGGAGGAAGAGTGCGGCAGCCGAGGTCACCGAGGGGAGCTGAGAGGTGGACCCTGTGGCTTTGAGGTACCTGGGGGCCTTAAGAAACTAAACCACCCCCAGTAATGAGGAAATTCATTTGGAAATACTGATATGGTTACCTTGATTTGGGAAGCGTTTACGTGTGAATGCAGAAGAGAACCAAGTCAGGTTCTTTTAAGTGACCACCTTGGGCTTTTGCCAGGATGCGTATGAGTCAGTGAGTCGGGGAAGTGAAAACCAGGTCAAGCCTGCAGGTCCCAGAGGCAGGAAACCGGTGAAAAACGCCGAGATGCCGAAAACCAGCAGGCGATGTTATCAGCGATCAGATAAAAAGGGGGGTGAGCTACCCCAGGGTGTCTTGTTTTTAGGGTTTACATTTGAACGTGCTTGTTTTTCCTTTTTTTTTTTTTAACTATTGGGTTCGGTAAAACAGAACAAAAGCCAAACAAACAGAAAGTTGCCTTGGTTATGTTGGAACGAGGCCCTTTTCCTGTTGTGCGTTTGGCTCTGTGTGGCAGGTTTGCCCAGGCGCCCGCAGGCCAGCTCGCGCCTGCACCTGGCGGCGGCGGGTCAGCCCCCCGCGGACCTCAGATGGTCTCAGGGATTCGTGAGCTTCTGTGCATCCGAGGAGCCTCCGACGTGCTGCGTGGACGCAAGCTGGTATGACCAGCCGCACGATCTCTGGTGTCTGTGGACGGCTTCAGAGCTTACGGGCGTTCTTGTTGGAGCTTTAAAATCGATTCCGCACCTGTCAACGAGTGCCCCTCTCTTGTGGGCACGTGATAAACCAGAGCAGGACTCAGAAGAGAGAAACCCACGTGTGAACTTTGTAATCGATCATTTAGGAGAAAAGCCACGCGGTGAAACACAAAATAGCACGTGTGCGCACACACACACACACACACACACACACACCTAAAAAGCACAAAGAGGGTGCCATGCTTCCTGCTTCTTTCAAGTAGATACTAAAAATACACATCGTGGAGGGGTTTAGGAAGGTCCATTTTGATCAGTGGTTCCTATGCCATTTTAGTTCGTGGACCCCATTGAGAATTGAATTTTAAAAAGTATGGATTTGCTCATCTCCTCCTCAAAAAAACAGAATATATATGTGTATATATAAGTATGTGTGTGTGTGGAGGTTCTTTTTTTTTTTAAAGATTTTATTTATTTATGTTTAGAAAGAGGTGAAAGGAGGGAGAAAGAGAGGAACATCAATGTGTGGTTGCCTTTCATGCACCCCCTCCTGGGGACCCGGCCCACAACCCAGGCATGTGCCCTGACTGGGAATCGAACCAGCAACCCTTTGGTTCACAGGCCAGCACTCAATCCACTGAGCCACACCAGCCAGGGTGATAGGTGGAGGATCTCACAGGGGCCATGCGAACACAGAAGTCTGTGACTCTGGCCCAAGTGCAGGTGACGAAGAACGGTGACTCACGTCGCTGTCTAACTAGAAAGGAATGCCAAGCTAAGACAGCAAAGGTCTAGCTTTGTGACAAATGACGATGCACATCCTTACCTAAAGTAAATTCAAATTCTAAACCATTTTATTTAAAAATAGCACTCGCTATGCTATTAATAGCCAAGATATGGAAGGAACCCAAATACCCATCCGTAGACAAGTGGATAAAGAAGATGCGGTACATATATGCAGTGGAATATTACTCAGCCATGAAAAAGAATGAAAGCTTACCATTTGCAACAGCATGCATGGACCCAGAGGGTATTATGCTCAGTGAAATAAGTTGGACCAAGAAAGAAAAACACCATATGATTTCACTTAAATGTGGAGTCTAAAGAGCAAAATAAATGAACAAACAGAATAGAAACGGACTCACAGATGGAACAGACAGATGGTTGCCAGAGGGCAGGGGGTTTGGGGTCTGGTTGAAAAAGGTGAAGTGGTTGAGAAGTACCAATTAGTAGCTACAAAACAGTCATGGGGATGTGGAGTCCCACACAGGGAGTGTAGTCGATGACATTGTAGCACCTGCGTGTGGTGCCAGGTGGGCATGGAGTAGCGGGCGAGGAGGAGCACCTGGTAAAGTACATGATTATCTGACCCTTACACCGCACCCCTGACACTGACCCAAAACCATGTTGCATGCAAACTGTAATAAAAAATAAAACTTCAAAAGAGCTCCCGCTGACTGCAACACACTTGAGGGAAACTGGAGACCAGCCCCTCCCGTTTGCAGCTCGAGGCTTTTCTCTGGCCTCTGTAAACACGGGGGTATTCTCAATGTTTTGTCCTCAGGCACGACAACAAGCTCAGCTACGTCACCAAATGGCCGAGGACAGCAAGGCGGACTACTCCTCGATTCTCCAGAAATTCAACCACGAGCAGCGCGAGTATTACTACACTCACATCCCCACCATATTCCAGGTGAGTGGCTCACATCGTCCGACGGGCCGTTCTGAGAGGCACGACGTGGCTTTGGGACCCTGGTCGCTGCACTCACGTTCCCCATGTCCGTATGAGTCTAAACTCCCTGTAACTCAGTCACGTTGTAAAGCATTCACGTCCAGAAGCATCGACTAGCAGTAAAGGGAAATACACTATTAATCTCAAGACTAATCAATAGCCTTTGCAAACTCCCTGGAGCTGTCCCTGCAGTCCTAGAACTGTGATTCTTAGATCGATACTCTCTTTGCTAAAGCGACTATTCTTTAAAAAAAAAAAAAAAAAAGCCAATTTAACTGTAGGAATCAAAGCATCATCCATCGTTGGCAGGACTTACTTAAACAGGTGGCCATTCTTTGAATTGTTTCTCTTTTGGCTCCTCTGTGTTTTCAAACATAGTTTGAGAAGAGGCACCTACCTGTCCTCCCACTCTGAGAATCTTTTACAACTTCAGTTCCGGCTGTAGAAAAAATAATCAGTATTCGCCTCGGCGTCTGCACGCGCAGGGAACAAGGGTCTCCACCGTGTCTCGGGGAGGTGTGCCAGTCGCCGCCCAGCCTGGGGCGGGCGGAGACAGTGAACCAAACACGGTGCCTTTGGAAAAGGGCGAGAGAGTGAGTCCCAGGTGAAGGGAACGCTGGGCACCTGATACCAGACGGTGCTGACCATGCACGTGCTGGAGCTGGGGGTTCTCGCTGGAGCTGGGGGTTCTCGCTGAAACTGGAGTGGAATTGCCTTAAGCATACATTCGGGCAGCCTAACGATTAATTCACAAAACGCGTGTACAGTTAAATGCTGGGTCACCACGGTGGCCACATTCATCGTACTTGAACTTGAATGTTGCAGCAAATACAGGAGATGGAGGAGAGGAGGATAGTGCGGCTCGGGGAGTCCATGAAGACCTACGCGGAGGTGGACCGGCAGGTGACCCCGATCATCGGCAAGTGCCTGGACGGCATCGTGAAGGCCGCCGAGGCCATCGACCAGAAAAACGTACGTGCTGCGAGCGTGGCTCGTCCCCGACGACGGGCTGTGGTCCCGGATGCCCCCTCCCCCTCCCCCGGTGACCCCCTTCCTCCATCTCCTCCTGGGAGGCCGTGGCCCTCGGCGGTCAGGAGTCATTTCCCACAGTGGCCACTTCCCCTCCGTCTGAGTTTTGCCGCGTCAGGAGCCCCGTCCCACTTCTCATCGCCGTTGACGGGTCATGTCCACGCATCTCTGCGGCTGCAGCCGGGTCAGAGGCTCTCGGCGGCTCCGGCTGCCTGGCTGAGCAGAGGAGGTCGTCTCAGGGAGGCCCTCTCGGGTCGCTCCCTCTAGAATCGCCATCGCCGCCAGGAAATCACTGTGGCGGGGGGTGGGGGGTCTCTCCAGGGGAGGCCGGGGTGCGTGAGCCGAGCCCTGGGAAGTGCCGCCTCCCTGTGCGCTCTGGCTTTCCGCTCTGCCGACGTCAGGTGCTGGTTAAAATCTGAAACGGGCCTGATGTCCATGTCTTACATTAGAAGCTCGGAAATGTGTTTTCCCTTGAGATCGTACAATTGCTCAAGATTGCGTCAGAATGGAGGTTTCCCTTTCCTCGGTTTGGTCCGGGAACTGTGAGCCGCCTGGATGTGCAGACCACTGCCCTCGCCCCCACCCCCGCCCCCACCCCCCATCTGGGAGCCTCGTTTTCCGTGTGGTCGGTGACCATTCTTTCCACCTGTCATCTGTGTGTTGCTAAATCCAAGCGTCTGTTCTGAGTCTTCATTCAAGTTCTTAGTCAAGTTCGTCGTGGCCTGTCCACAGCCTGGGCCCCTGCTCACCTGCTGCCCCTTCGCTTGATTCCTCGGAGCCCACGCGGTGGCGGCTTTCATCCTCCATCGCTGGCCTTGTCTCCTCTGCTGGTCTGTCTTCTTGTCGTTTAACTTTGGGGTCCTCCGGGGCTCGGACCTCAGCTCTTTCTGTCCCTCACACCCCCGCCTCTGCGGGGTCTGTGGCCTCCTGGAGCGGTGCGTCCTGTCTCTGCGCTGACTCTACGGTTCGCCCCGGCCACCTCCCCCGCATTCCGGGTTCATCTTCACACCTGCCAAGGGGCCCGTCCGCTTGGATGTCTGACAGGTGCCGCGAACTTGGCACTTCCCAAACCGAACTGCTGACCTTTCCCGCCAGACCGGTTCCTCCCACGGCCTTCACTGTCCGGAGACTGGCATGTCCGTCCTTCTGGGACCCGGGGGTCAGACTTGATCTTCCCCTTTTCTCACACCTGTATCAGTTTGATCAGCCGATCCCCTTGGCTTTACCTTCAAAACACATTCCAAGCCAAGCAGTTCTCACCACCCCCCACTGTTTCTCTCCTGGGCCGGGAGCTCCCTCATCTGGGGTTACGCAGAAGGAGCCTGGGGGACCGCAGGAGACAACCACCTCATCTCTCCTCCTTTACCCACCGCTGCCCCGCTCCATTCTTCATGCCAAGCCTGGGGGACCCTATTACAATAACTCAGATCACGTCCCACCTCCTCCCGGAACCCTCCGTGGGCCTCCGCCTCTCTCAGAGGAAAAGCCAAGGTCAGCTGGAGCCTGCAAGCCTAACCTGTAACACCCTGAACTCCCTCCCCGCTTGTCTTCCTGACACCCCCAGTTCTTGCATCTCCCCAGTGCTCCCGCCGCAGTGGCCTCCTCATGGGTGGTCCTTGAACCCTCCCAGCATGCTCCTTGCCTCGCTGCTCTCTCGGCCTGGAGTACCTCTCCCACAGATGTCTGCACGACCCCCAGCCTCACCTCCTTCCCATCCTTAGCATGACTGTTCTGTCCTGTTCCGTGTCCTTCGGGAAGTCAAAGGTCGGACCTTTCTTAACCCATACAAGTCAGTTCGGCTCGCACATTCTGTTCCTCTTCCCAGACACCCCTGCCGTGTTCTCGCTGCGCTTTTTAGGCTTATCTTTCTCGGATTTGGTTCTGGATAAGGTATGTCAGGGTCTTGCCGCTCTGATCTCGGGCGTTCTTACTGTAGTTCTTATTTCTTCGTACCTTCTTCATCTGTGCCTACTTCTGTTTCATTACTGTGATGTTCCTTCTTAAATTTCTCCTCTTGAGAAACGCCGATTTTAGGAAACGATTCCCTGAACACCTCCTCCATCCCGCACCCATGACTGTTGTCCTCACCACGAGCCACCCAGGAGAGCCCTACGCTCAGGGAGGCCGCAGCCTGCCCAGGGCCCCCGAGTGAAGGCGCCCCGCCCTGCCCAGCCCCAAGCCCTCACCCCCCCCCCCACCCTGCTCCTTTGATTCCCAGAACCAGCACAGTCCTGGCACATGTCTGAATCTACTCACTCATTTATAAGTTCCAGGCACAATTCTGAAGAGGGAGACGGACAACAGCAAAACAAACGAGAACAGTATTTAGAGCATTCTGGGAAACAATAAAGCAGGACAGGGTGATGGAAAGTGACGCCAGGGGGGCTGGGGTGGCGTTCGTTCAGGAGGGTCCGCCGGAGCGCAGACTTGGGAGGAAGAGGTGATTGGAGGACGATGTCAGCGGGACCGGGTGAGGGGGAGAAAGCCCCCAGCGCTGTTACCCGCCTCTCCCCGCTCTGCGCAGTGTGTTGATCGCACGAGGACCTGAAAGTCCGAACTGGTTTATTTACATAAGGGGACTTCCCCCTCATGCCACATGGCCAGGTTTTCACCAGAACAGACGGAGGTCCTAGTCCCCGGCACAGCCGGGATTGCTCATCTGCCAGGGGAGGCTGAGCCTCGCACGACAAGAACACAGGCTGGTTAGTTTTCCTTTCACGGAAAAGATTTCCACAGACCGAGGGTCTCGCCAGGGCACGGGCAGGCGGTCCTCGTTTTCATGGACCCAGGCTCCTCCCAGTTCTCAGTTCTCAGTGATGCAAACTTGAAACCCAGAATGGCTTCCGGAGCTCCAGCCATCGCATCCCAATTCCAGAAAGCAGGTTAGGCGGGCGGGCCCGTGCCGTCCCTTTAAAGAGCCTTCCTAAAATGGCACGCTGTACTTCAGCCTGTGTCTCAGAGCCCTCAGGGGTCAGAGACAGGCAGCCCCCTCCGCTCTGCAGAACTGGGAGGCGTGAGCCTCTGCGCCACCGCCCTCTCCCCTGCGGCAGTGCGCCCCGCGGCAGTGCGCCCCGCCCAGAGCCAGGGTTCTTGTTCCTGAGAAGGAAGGGCGGCGGGCTCTCGGGACACAATTGACAGTCTGTGCAAGACCTACAAACGATTAGCTAAAATAACGGTGGCTAATTAAAAGATGGGCTTATGCTAAGTTGAAATCTTTTCAAATTTCCTTCTCTAGTTTTTTTTTTTAAATGAGATCATTGAACTAGAATGCTATCACAGATCACATGTGTTTTTGTAATATGTCATCTATACCTCAATTTCTTTTTTTTTAAAGACGTATTTATTTTCAGAGAGGGGGGAAGGGAGGGTGAAAGAGAGGGAGAGAAATATTGATGTGCGAGAGATACATCCGTCAGTTGCCTCTCACACAACCCCCAGCTGGGGAGCTGGCCTGCAACCCAAGCATGTGCCCTGACTGGGAATTGAACTGGTGACCTTTCCGTTCTCAGGTCAGCACTTAATCCACGGAGCCACACCGGCCAGGGCCATTTCTTTATTTAGGACACCGTGGTTGTGATTTTCTCACATACTGGTCCCCACCACCTGACTCGGAGGCCCCTGAGAACGTGTTGAACCCAGTGTTCCTAGCCGAGGGCGAGCTGTAGCATAGGCGTTCGGCTCATTGATTCACTCAGCAGCAGCAGCCAGCCAGGGAGCAGGATGGGGTGGAGGAAGGGCAGGAGAATGCACACTCTAGCAGAGGAGAGACGGCGTGGTTAGGTCCGTGGAGAAAATCAGGCAACAAGTTAATATCACAACAAGCCAAGAAAGTAGAGAGGTTATCTACTCTTTGCTCTGACTTTGTATATGCTAGATTGTTTTAAGAACTTCTGAGCCCTGGCTTGCGTAGCTCAGTGGATTGGGCGCCGGCTGTGAGCCAGGCATCACAAGTTTGATTCCCAGTCAGGACACATGCCTGGGTTGCAGGCCAGGCCCCCAGCAACCACACATTGATGTTTCTCCCTCTCTTTCTCTTTCCCTTCCCTCTCTAAAAAAGATAAATAAAATCTTTTTAAAAAAAGAGAGAGAACTTCTGATAGGAAACAGATTTTTGGATTACTGTATTTTTCAAGGGAATTGCTTAATCATGGCCCAAATGTTCCTGTTTTTAGCCAAGTTGTTCTTAATTAATAGATGTTTCTCCAAGTGCAGAAAACTGGTTATTGAAAGCATCTTCAAACTTCAGCTCGGCGTGTAACTTGACAAATTATTGTCTCTAATGCTAAAACCGCGTCTGGAAGAATATCTGTCCTCCATCCGCGGAACCCCCTGAAAGCAGTGCCCGCCTGCCTGCCTGCCTGTAGTGAGCGCGGCTCGCTGTGGGGGGCGCTGGCGTGTCCCTGAGCGTGTTTGTGTGCGGCGGGTGTGCTTTCAGGACTCACAGCTGGTCATAGAAGCTTACAAGTCGGGGTTCGAGCCGCCCGGGGACATCGAGTTTGAGGACTACACTCAGCCGATGAAGCGCACCGTGTCAGAAAACAGCCTCTCCAACTCCAGAGGGGAAGGCAAGGCCGAGCCCAAGTTCGGCGGCAAAGCCAAAGGGAAGCTGTGGCCGTTCATCAAGAAAAACAAGGTATTTCCCGACGGTTGGTGCCCGGCGCGGAAATGGGTCCGATCGAGTGGCAGGTCTTGACTTTGTCTTGTAGTCTTAAAGAACACGACAGCCACCTGGGATTCTAAGCCTGTAGCTTCCGAATGCACAAACAAACAAACAAACGAAAAACTAGTGTGTTACTTTCTTGGAAAACAGTATTTCTCTTTGGTGGTGGTCCCTTTGCCATGGCCATTTGTCTGATCTCACATGCACTGTCACTCTACCGTGTCACCCACACTAACAGATTCCCGACCTCCGCCACTCACCAGCGCTCCTGGGCGTCCCAGACGGCTGGCTGCCTGGGCCGGGGCAGGGGACCGTGTGCCGAATTCCCGCAACCACTGACCAGCCTGTCTAATTGACCTTGTTCCCAGGGGCTAAATAACTTGGTTTTGAGTTCCTCTAACATGTGGGTCCATGAACGTTTTCCGTTTGCTTTTTTACTACGGTGTAGTACGTAGGTGCATGCCGGCATTAACCGGGGCGAATAAGATGACGGATGCATCATTGCCGCTTTCGCCTTAGAGCAATGTACTCTTTAATTCTTAAAAAAAAAAAACTGTCTTGCTGTTTTCACAACTTTAGCCTCTAAGGTCTTTCATTTTCTCCCATCAAGCTGTGTAAGTTTAGGTGGTTTCAAAATATGTACCCCTCTGGCTTCCACGGGATCGGAGTAACCGATTAGAACGATTATTTGCATGGGAATGCCTGCCTGCATGAGCGGCTTGCGGAATATCTCCTGCTGTTCTTCTGTTGCGTTACTTACCAAAAACCCCCACTCTCATCCTTCTCTTCCTTTTGACATGTCCTCCATGTTTTCTTTTGGACCATGGCCCCGAATATGTAATGGTTTGTGTTTTACTTGCTTTGGATTTCAAATATGATTTGATGCTCACTTTTGTTTTGTGTCTTATCTTCTCGTTTCTGATTTTTGCTGTCACTGCTCCATCTCTCACACGTAGCTTATGTCCCTTTTAACATCCCCCCATCAGCCTCCCCCCCCTCCCCCCGCCTCTGCCTCACCCTCTGCTGTTCCCAACGGCCCCCAGTCTCCCAAGCAGCCAAAGGAACCCCTCTCCCATCGCTTCAACGAGTTCATGACCTCCAAACCCAAAATCCACTGCTTCAGGAGCCTAAAGCGAGGGGTAAGTCCTGCTCCCGAGTCCCGTCTCTCTCGTGCCCCTTTGGTTGCATGTTTCGTCCTGCATAACTTATTTTGTTTGTGAATGGACCCACGGCGTCTTCCCATAACGCAAAGCCAACGAGAACCTGTGATCCGGGGTGCGCAGTGAGGGAGAAGAGGAAGAGAGAGGAAGCAGGATAGCAGGATGGAGGAAGGAGAGAGCCAGCCAGCCAGCCCGGAGTTCCTTCTGTCTTTAGAACATTCTGGAAGGACTGGGAGATGGGGCATGAGAAGGCAGGGTAGGGTGCGGAGGTTTCGCTGGGTAATTCCTGGAACGCTGCGAACTGGGTGAAGACACCGCCCTCTGGGCTGTGCCTGGGGGTTGGCAGGGGAAACAAGGGTGAGCGCGGTTTCCCCAGCTGTCCGGGTGAGCGTAGAAGATGTTGCGAAAAGTTCTGATAAAACGTGTGCCTGGAAAAGGAGGACGGACGGCCAGGCGTTGAAGCCAGGGAGCCTGTTCCCAGCCGGGGCTTCCGCGGCGTCCGTCCGTCCGCACCGAGAGAGACTGTCCCAACGCAGGTGACCCGCAGCGGGTGTGGCCGAGACTCGGGCGCGCCCTCCGCATGACGACTGCGTGCGCTTAGGCCCAGGTTCCGTGGCCTTGACCCCGGGACCCAGAGTAGATGGCAGTGTGGAGGGACATCTGAATGAAGTGACAGGTCGTGTCCCGAATAAAGCTAAACTGTCGGTCTAGCCGAAGCGGTCCCCGAGCATGCTTTATAATGAAGGATGAAGTGAGGCCGTCAGGAGGGGACAGTCAGCCCCTTGACCCGGCCGGAGAGGGCCTCTCAGGGCCGGTGCCGAGGAAGCCGCCGCCCAGCTGTGGCGGGATGTGCGCTCACACAAACTTAAGTTCCACTTTTCCCTCCTGTGTAAAGAAGGATGCAAATATGTAGTAGATGACTGAGCTGTTCCCGTTAAAGTAAGGGACGGAGACCCCACGGCTTTACGTGCCGAGTGATAGGCGGAGCGCAGCCGGTGGAGGAGCTGCCGTGTCCCCGGCCCCCAGCCCAGCAGGCGCAGACTCGGAAGCTCCGTTTCCCCGGGGCGTCGGGGCAGCCGTGGGGAGAGTCCCAGTGCAGCTGCACACGAGGAGCCCTTCCACGGAACGCTGGGTGTGCCCAGCCCCACAGGCAGATCCGCAGCGCCCAGCCTCTCAGAACCCCCCAGCCGTCCCGACTGGTTCCTGGAGAACCTGCCCCCCTGTGACCAGGGTGTTTTTGCTGGACCGGACGGTTCGCCGTTGACACCGTAAATCAGTTAACCCACCACCGGCACCTCCGAGGCCTTGACGGGCACTCGGTTATTATGTTTATAATGAACACCTCCACACTGTCCTGCGGCCCCTCGCGGTGGAGGGTGCCGGCTGTTGGTGACAGCGTGTCCCCGCAGCCGTTGTGTTCCACTCGGCGTCACACAGACTGTGGGTCGCACGGGGTTTCCGACTGTGTCCTGCTGTTCTCTGAGTGTTTCGGAAGTCCAGAGAATACCAGTGATCAGTAAGTGTCGCAAAGGGTGGCGAGAAAAAACAACGACAAAACACAGTGAAACAGGAAACTGGTTATTTTGATGCATTAAAGGTCCCCTCCGCCCCCCATTTCTTTTTTTACCATAGCAAGATGAATTTTGTTTCTTATTCCTCGAATCTGTGTTCAGCAAAGCTCTGTTTAAACAGTGTCCTAAACAGTGAGTGTGTTTTCTTTCACACACACACACTCTCTCAAAATATTAGTAAATAAATAGAAACACAGTTGTATTTCCCTTATTATGTTAGTTGGGGTCAGAGTTGATGTCCCTTCAGGAAGTAGCAGTGCCAAAAAAAAAAAAAAGAAAAGAAAAGAAAAAGGAACAGGAAAAAATGATGAAGGACATGCATCATGGAAGTAAGATCAGGAAGTGAAAACAAGAACCGAATCGGAAGTTTGGGGAAATAATTTCTTTTAAAACAATTTCAAAACCGAAGGTACACGGTTTACTGGATCCATGAGTAAAATGATTCAGTCCTTGCTACTGTTTTGTTTATTCTACTTTTTAACCTTAAGACTATCGTGCCAAAGTTAGGAAAAGTACCCCGGGAAGGTAATAACTCTGTGATTTTAATGTGTCTTTTCATTGATCCTGTTTGCAGCTTTCAGGTCCGGATTTGAATAATTTGTTCCTATTACCAAAATGTATACATTTTGTGCAAACACTTCTCAGCTGATTTTGTTTCTAAGTAACTAAACAGGATAAAATATTTCTTGTTGTAAATGGGTGACACTCGTAAGAAAATTTTGTTGCACTGACCATCTTTAAAGATTGGCATGCCTCTTGAGCATTATTAACCATGATTTTATCTTTACCCCAGAAAGTATGTTGTCAATTTGCAATCTACAGAGGGTCATTTTATTGTCTTAAATTGAGATTTTTTTTCCCAGTTTGAGCAAAGGACTTCTAAATCTAAAATATGGACCTGTTTGCCCCGTGGTTTAGAATGAACCGTACGGGAAAATGCCATCAAAGTTGCTCAAGTGATTTCGAGAACCCTCACCGACTGTTCTTCCTTTTGTTCATGTTCTCTTGCTCTCTCGCTGGCTATTGGCAGACTCAGTCTTTCTGTGTTCACAAAGAACTCACGAAGAGGACGATAGGGAAACCCACGTATGCTTTTGAAGCTAGGGACTATGTTGTAAGTTCACCTGTGACGGCCGGGTCGCAAGTCACGGCACAGGCACTAACCCCAGTGACACCGCCAAGACTGGGGACCCCGGGGGCACTCGCTAATGCTTCCACCGAGACATGACATTCTCGATTGAGAGACCCGGACATGGGGGTTGGGGGGGAAAGCCTGATTGTGTAAATTCCACCCCAGGCTACTCCTTCCGGGAAACCTGCATGGGAAAAGGAACCAAACTTCCCAATAATGATCAGACTTCCTAAAAATGTCGGTGAGCGGAGCTTGGTTTGATGCCCTCCTCACGGATGGCGGCTGCCGTCTGAGATGTCATCGGGGTGGCTTTTACGGCAGAGCCTCCCCTCCCAAAACACAGGGCGTGGTCACAGGAGGATGGCACTTGTGCGGCACAGTCACCCGTGTCCACGCCTGTGACAGCTGACCCCTACGGGGGTCACGCCAGACAAAATCTGTGGAGCATGAGCAAGGTCATAGAGGAGGGACATGGTGTCCCGTGGACCTTACACACAGTGCTTAGCCGCTTATTGTCACTGTCCCCTTTCTGTGAACTTGAGGTTAGTACCTGTGACTGCCCCATAACACACGGACGCGCCAGCTCTGTGTTCCCGCCTGTGCTGTTGACACTCGTGGCTCCCCAGGCTCCGTAACTGTCACCCGACACTGACAGCCTTTCAGTTCTCCGGGTGCCTCGCCACGCCCCGTACGCGGCCTTTAAAAATGCCCTCTTAACAGACGATTCGGTTTTTTAATTCTAAGTGATCTAACCGGCTGACTTACAGCGTAAAACCGAGAACCCGGCTACGGCGGGGAAGCGGGATGCGTCCCACGACTCGGTGTTTCCCATTCCTGTGGGGAGCGATTCTCAGCCCTAACACCTTACTATTGTAACGAAGCGCTAACCTTCCTAGGCTATTCGTTCTGATGATCGGGTTCCCGCGGTGTGGAACGCCTAAGAGTACGTAACCTGAAATAACAGGAGCCCCATAGAGAGCAGACAGTGTGTGCCAAGTTCAAATCTCAGTTCTCGGCGTCGGCAATGTTTAGCTGTGGCGTGTGAGAAAACATTTGTCTGTGGCCGTGTGCTTGGTCGGGAAGGTGTTTGCAAAGCCGTCTGCTGTGCCCCGTAAGTGTCGTCTGGGAGGAGCTCCGGTGGCAGTGACCGGACCGACCTGTGCCAAGTTCCCAGGGGGGGCGCGGGGAGCGGCGGCTGCCCGCAGCACAGCCCGCGTGGGGCTGTCTGCACCTTTCCCCTCAAAAGCTTCATCCCGCAGCTCTTTCCCTTAAAATCTTCTCTTTCTTCAGGCGGACAATTTCTCCCAAAGCTCACTGCCTGTTTACAAAGAAGTGTCAACTCTGAGTCAATGCTAATAATAAGACTTCCTAAATCTGGTTAGGGAGTTTTGAACACCCTCCCTCCTCCTAATTTAACATGAAAGGGCACTTTCTGCAATACTTGGTCTCCGACGTATTTTTGGATCCTGCTCTCAGGATCCACCCTTGGCCTGAACTTTGAGGACTGTTAACAGCTAAGCACCAAGTGTGCGCACGGAGCTCTCAGAACACTGCCCGACAGCCACAGACGGGTCTTACCTGTTCGTGAACACACAGGCGTCTCTTTTCCTAACTTGGAGACGCCATTTAACCCGTTTGGGGTCCGGGAATCCCTACACCTTTGCTAGCCTTAAGGTCCAACTGCAGGTGGTCGCCGCGGAAGCCACGGCAAGGCGGAGCCCTTGGCTCTTGAGCCAGGTGGCTCTCTCGTTCCCAGAGCCGGCTCTCCGGAGCAGCTGCTCCCACTGAGCTCCCCAAACGCCACGTCGCCCCTGTGGCGGGGGCTCGCAGTCTCTGGAAAGCCTCTGTCACCCTGCCAGGTGGCCATTCCTCCTGGCGTGCCTGTGCTCTGGTGGGTGACAGCCTCGTCCCTCCGCCTCTGGCCTGGCCCCCGGGGGCCTCCTGGCTCCCAGAGGCCACGTCTCAGAGCAGCTTCCAGCCCTTGGTTCCCTGTCCACCAGCCTGAGAGTTTGCCCAGGCGCCTGTGAGAGAGCCAGTGTCCATCTGTATTGCATTTCCTTGACAGCAACACATAACCTGTGCGTTGTGGAAGTAACTGGGTTTCAGGCTCTCGCAGTCTGTAGCCGGTTTGGTGGACACAAGACCGGGCGGTTATTTTTGTCTTTTCTGACCGTTTCCCGTCCCTGACGACAACACTTACTCCGGTTTCCATGCCGGCTGATGGGGACCCCACGGCACCGTCAACCGAAACCCTGCTTCCCCCCCCCCCCCCGCCCTTTGCTCTGGCAGCCTGGCAGCGAGGGGAAGGTTTGGCGGGGACCGGCCCCTCGTGGGAACTTTGCACAGATCCGCTCCGAGTCATTTCCACGAGGGAACAGATGAATGTGTGTGACGACGCGGGGGAGCCGGCCGAGGTCCTCTTCTGACGTGTTGTTTCTCTCTCTCTCTCTCTCCCCACCCCCGTTCCCCCTTCCGTTTGCACGTGAAGCTTTCTCTCAAGCTGGTAAGCACAGCCACCCCTGCATGCCCCAAGTCCGGCCGGGCCTGCTGCTGCGCGGCCTGTGGGTGCTCTGCCCGCGCAGCCCGTCCGCAGAGCCCGCTGGTGACTCGTGTTGCTCTCGTGTGTGTGTGTGCTCGTGTCTCTTTCCTGGTCACCCCTTTGGAACACCGAGGTTGAGGGGCTAATGGACCTTAATCCTTTCCAGTTGCTACGAAAATTAATGCTTAACTCATGATCTGGGTGTTGGGGTTGTTCTTTTCCCCTTTTTTTTTTTTTTCCACTATTGGGACCTTAAGAGGATGACACATGCTGGTGAGCTTTATTGAAACATGAACGTAAATATTAAGTAATGGGGAGTTTATTTATTGGATCATTTAGAATGAAAGTAAATTGAATCATGGTAAGACGCTCCTTCCCAGGAGCCACAGAGCTGAGGACATCCTCTGGGAGCCCAGGGGGCACAGCCGGGGTGACCCCGGTCTCAAACTCGGATCCAAGGCCGCCTGTGACAGCGGAAACCCTGGCGTCTCCCAGGTGCTACCTAAATGCATAAGCACCCTGTGCGTGGCTGACTCAAGAAGCCACAGGGGGGTTTGCAGCCCGTGGAAAGAGCACCCCGAGCCTTTCCATGCTGTTCGACGCGGCGTGCCGGGCTCTCGCCACCTAACCGTGTAGCCCTAGCAAATGAACTAATCGTTATGTGTCTTGAAAGAAAACTTTAACCCACATAACCCTAACTACGCTTCAGATATGCGTAAGCTACATGGTGTTTTCAAACCTCACGGCGGAGACTGTCCTGAAATCACAGGCAGTGAGTGGTACACGGTGACAGTTCAGCCAGGAACTCGATGAGAGGTTTGTGCCCCGCCGTTGACAACTCAGGGCGCCGGTCACGGTTATTCTCCTGGACACACGGGCGCGTGACTGTGTACACACCCAGTGTGTACAGGGTCTCTGCAGCCTGATGCCGGGTTTGGCCACCGGCCCAAACCTAGAGAAAGTGAATATTTTATTGAACTGACCGTTTCTTAGAGATAAAAATCTCGAGACGAATCCTTGGTCGGGGATAAGAAGGAGAAATCAAGACGTTTCAATTCTGGTATGAATCTGGGAGATGCTGGACCCGTTGATAGGGAATCTCTCAGACGCCAGGGGTTCCTTCTTGCCCTTTATCTGTCCTTCTGCTGGGGTGTTACCAGCAGAAGATAACGATATTGGGCAGTCTGTCTGATTTGAGAGACAAATCATTTTACCAGCCTGGCGTTGAATTGTTGCTGTGTACCATTACTCTGCAGCCGGTAAAGAAGTAAAGTGTCACGCACACACGGCTTAGGTGCAAAACCAGTAAATCCCAAAAGCCATTTGTTCTCGTGTTCCTCGGGGGGTGGGGGGAGAAGGGGGGTGTCCCTGGGGAGCACGTGTTCGATTCCAGATGCCATACAGCAAGGCCAGGGCCCCCTCATTCTCTGCACCCCGAGGTGCTCTGGGCATTTCGGGACATCCGTTCTGGCTCAAAGCTATACTTATAAATTCTTTCCTGGCAAAATGAATCCTAGGTCAGGGCATCGTTTAAAAAGGAATTCAGGCTTCGAAAAGCTCATTGGACAAAGTGACCCCTGCAGACGACATTTGCAGAAACCCTGAGTTTCTTTGGATCTAGAAGAAGCCGTGGACCCGAATCTCCACGCGCAACACGAAGTTGGTGGGAGGCACGGTTCCCGAGATCAGCTTTCAAAGAACCACGCAGAAACACGGAGGACCTAGGGAGAGGGACCTGGTTGGCCCGTTAGACTGACTCCTGACCCACTGCAAAGAATTCATTGATTTATTACTGAATTACTTTAGTTCTGCGAATGACCAGGCTCGCACTGTTGTTGCCTGGGGCACCTGTGAGGGAGTCGCAACTGACGTGTGTTTTACTCACACGGTTCATTGCAGCTGTTTGCACACCGGCTCGAATCGCACACCTGTCCCGCCCAGCCCCGAGCCCTTCAGTGTGGGAGCCACTCGCTACCACCGGTGGCCGTTTCCGCTTCAGCTGATTAGCACTCAGTCAGAATTTAAAACTCAGTTCCACCGTTGCCCCAGCCACTGTCCAAGTGCTCAGTAGCCACGGGTGGCCACTGGAGGGGGCAGGGCAGACAGGGGGCATTCCTGTCGCTGCAGAAAGAGTTCCTTTGGGCTCAGCACGTGGTAAGGCTCAGGGAGGGTCAGGGACCTCACACGCCGCGCCTGCTGCTCGGGCCCCGGCTTCTGCACTGGTGTGTCTCCCCCTGGGTTCGGTGGCATTCTGGCACCGAGGAGCAGCACCGAACAGAGCCCTCCGCGGCTCCGTAGGGCGGGCTGCCCTGCCCTGAGTCCGCACAAGAAGGAATGCTGGGCGTTCAGGCTCAGCGGTGGGATCGAGCGAATGGAAGAGCCTCTGACCCAGGTTTCGAGCATCCTAACACAGCAGTATATGGGAAAGATTTATTTTTACACTGGAGATTAGTTTGCTCCGTTTTCATTGTAGAGGTGAATCGGATTTCCTTGGTTTGGCATTAGGGAGCAGTCATTTCCTGTCTGGTTTTACTCCCATCTTACTTCTCTCTCTCTCTCACACACACACACACACACTCACACACTCACACTCACCCTCTCTCACACACACGCACACTTTGAGAGCATTAGCGGAAAGATCTTTCTTTGTGCAGCCCTGGCACTAAACTATTTGCTGAATCACACGCGGCCAGCCCAGCCGCCTGGCATTTTGTCAGGAGCAGCCCAGGCACTTGAGTCGCCGCTGCCCCCCCTCCCCCCCGGGGAAGCCACTTGGCAGCCTCAGCCTGATGGGGGGGTGACGTCCCGCAGGTCCCTTCCCTCCCACCCACTCCCCACGCCAGCCTCGCCTGCCCTTAGTTGGCTCCAGAGTCAAGTCTCTCGTCTAAAGAAAGGCCCTGGCTGATCTGTGGTTATCAAAGAAGCTCTTCTTTCTCTATGAAAGCTGCCTCATTGAAGTAAAAGCACTTGACCGCCACGTAGCTTCTGACAGGAGCACGCACGTGAGTCCGGAAGCTCACTGCTGGCGCGTTCCGCTCAAATCGCACGCACCGAGGAAAGATGGGAGTTGTTTCCCTTTCAAGGGAACCCAGATATCGAAATACACTTCTGACGGACCGGGAGCAGCTGAGCTTGATCCCGAGCCCGGTGGGAGGGCAGCCTCTGTGAATCTCCAAGATTACCCAGAAACGGCCAGAATGAAACGGCCAGAACTCGCAGCAGCGGCAGCAGGGCCGCCGGAGAGCGCATGGGATGGTGGGGGAGGATCTGTTTTTTAAATGTCCTTTTCACCCACATCCTCTGAGGAACTAGATGTCCCATCTGTCACTTCCCGGGGATGGGAACTTCTGGCCTCAGCCTGTGCAAAGAGACGGGAAGGAATACTCAGACCGGGGAGCGGGGTGGCGGTCGGGGGGCAGAGCAGAACCTGCCACGTGGAGCAGTGGGCGGGGTGGGGGTGGGGGCCACGCACCCCTGTTTCGTAGGAAGAAAACCTAAACTCAAAGCTTCCTTGAAACTGCAGTGCTGCCACCAACACTGGCGGTGAAGCGAAGGATCTGTCTCAAAATCGGTGTTCGGATCCTCCCGGGGTCAGGGGTATTCCTTCCTCTCTCCTCCCTGCAGCATCGCTCCTGCCTTTTGGGGGACGCCCCCGGGCAGCCTCAGTGCTACCCGAGCGGCCTTGGGGCTGGTTTGCATGCACTGGTTCCGCCTGCCTCTGGGCTGGTGTGTGGGAAAGGGCCTGCGGCCGCGCGCACCCCCTGGGGCCTGGGGCCTGGGGCCTCCGCCCTCCGCCCTGCAGGCCGGCCTCCCACTCCTCCCGCAAGGCTCCTTCCGGCTTATTTCTGTTTGCGTCTGCAGGGCTCCACGCCAGAGGACTTCAGCAACCTCCCACCTGAGCAGAGAAGGAAAAAGCTCCAACAGAAAGTCGATGAACTAAACAAAGACATTCAGAAGGAAGTGGATCAAAGGTAGAGTGGGCCATTAAGAAATTCAAGTTCAGCCCTGGCTGGTGTGTGTCGGTTGGTTGGGCGACATCCCGCAAACTGAAGGTTCACGGGTTCGATTCCCTGTGAAGGCGCATGCCTGGGTTGCAGGTTTGGTCCCCTGTTGGGGGCATGTGCAGGAGACAGCCAATCGATGTTTCTCTCCTTCTCTTTCTCCCTCCCTTCCCCACTCTGGAATCACTAAAAGAAAAAAAAATTTAAAGAAAGAAAGAAATGAAGAAATTCAAGTTCCGTTTGGAAAGAGGGGAGTCCTAGACTAGATTTTAACAGAAGCGCTTCTTTCCGCCACGGTCTGCTGGGTCACCTCATTACCGCCTGGGAGCGGGTTGACCAGCAGGCTTTATTCTGAGTTTGGGGAACAAAATATGTAGGATAACCTCTCCTATCATGAGTGTGTCGGTTGGTTTTCTTGTGCAAACGAGGAAGAGAAGAGAGGCCGGGCTCCCACCCGCTCCCTGGCCCCCACATCCCAGCTCTGGGTCCACAACGAGCTTGTCCCTCTGGTCCAGGGTGAGTGACAACGGGCCAAGGCCCGCAGGCGCTCACACCGTCCCGTCCTCCGTGAACAGGACTCCAGAGGACGAGTCACAGCACGTCTCACACACACACAGGCCCTGCCCTTAGGGGTGCCGGGGGTCCTGGCTGCTCCCGGCTCCCACCGGAGGGCGCCCCATTTTCTGAGCTGCTATGTGAGTCTGCTCCTAGGGGTGGTGGATGAGTGCCCGGGGGCGGGGAAGAGGTGCGGAAAGATGTGCTCTCTTTTCATTGGCACCTCCCTCCCTGCATGTGTAAGCTGCGCCTCTTGCACATCGCCTAGGGGGTGTGTGTTCGTGATCCGGACTGGAAACCCCTTTGTTAATTGTCTCTGGCCTTAAGTTACACGTTCTCACTGAGCGAGTCGGGGGAGTCATGCCTCTCCCGGAGACTTGAACTTGAGGTTTCGTGCCCCACGCACAGGCCACACGCCGGCCCTGCAGGAGCCGAGCTCCCTTGGAAGCCGGGTTCAACCTCGGCGATGCCAGAAGCAAACAAAAGGGAAGGCAGTGCCATTCAGTGCGCGCAAAGCAGGCGGCTTTCTCTTCTCTTCCTCTGTGACAGCGGCTCCTGAAAGATGGGGAAAACGGGTCGTTTTGTCACTTTACAAACACGGTTCCAGTGCATAAGAAACGGCACACATATAATTAACTTTGTTCTCGTTTTGTATTAGAATATACTTCAGGAAATGCCCATTTTCTCTTTGTGCTTTTTAATAAATGTAGAACTAAGCACAAGAGCGTGTATAAATATATAAACCAAGTAAACCTCTTGCTGTTTGCTAAGGGGCCAGCGGTAGTTGGCACACAGGAGCGGGAAGTTAGGACTCTGGGACCTGCGGTGACATTTTATAGGGTGTTGACAGACGCACTGTCCAACACGGCGGAGAGAAATCTGCCTGCCGCTTGGGTCCCGGCCGTGGGACCCGGTTAACCTTCAACCCCACAGTGGCACAGAACAGGAGACGTGCTGTCTGAGGAAGGAGACGGAGCCACGTAAGGGAGCTGGGACTGCAGGGGGCCAAAGGCTCTCGTGGGAAGGTGGCCTTGGGCGGGGGGCTGGGGGGCGCCGGCAGTTCTGTGAAGCCCCCGGGGGCCGGCAGGGCGTCCGGGCTGCCATGCGGGGAAGCGGGTAGAGAGGTGTCGAGGACCCGTGGAAATCCTCTTCCTGCCAGTGCTCTGTTTTCAGTTAGACTCTTTCCCACGGCTCAAAATAGGGTTTGGTGTGTGGTCTCGCGCTGCACCACTGGCTTCGCTTTTCTTGCCCAAACTCGTTAAAACTGGCAGAATCCTTTGCTCTAGACTTTTAACAGATCACGCCCTACCGAAAGCCCCTTGCAGCCAGAGCTCCCGTTGGCAGAGTTCTGCGGTGCTGGCGGGATCCGAGCAAGCCCTCCCTGCTCCCCTGGGGCTCCCTCGCTCAGGCCCCGGGGGTGCGGGGCGGGGAGCAGGGTGGGGGGGCCCCCCAGGCACAAGTTCAGAAGGGGCGTGGGGTCCCAAGTATGCAGCTTGGAAGCTCTGTTGCCCGCCCGTCACGGGCACCCACTGTGGGGTCCATTTCGTAGCAGCTGACATAGCGGGTCCCACCGTAAAACTATCAAAGCCACTAGCCATGTTTCTTCATGACATGGACAGGTCGCAGCCCACAGAGACCCACGACGCCAGCTGTAGTTTCGGTTTGTGTGAAGCATGTGCACGTGGAACGTGTTTGCATTTTGTTTGTTTTTGTTGTTCGGGGCGAAGGGAGGGGCAGGGTCGATTCGTGCTTCCTCCTGGCCGAAGGCGAGGGGGAGACCCCATTCCGAAAAGGCGATCGAAGGTTCCCTCGCGGTCTCCGGACCACACGGGCCTTGGGGGGGGCAGGGTCCCTAGAGGGAAGTTCCGGAGGGGGCGCTGACCCCGACATCCCCGTGCGGGCCACACTCAGACACGGTCCTCCCACTCACACGCTTCCCGGGGCGACTGCGGACTCTACGTGGCTGGCGACAGCGACCTTCCCACACCTGGCTCACGCTTCCTTCTTTTCTTTTTGTTTTTTGTTTTTTTTTTCCAGAGATGCTATAACGAAAATGAAAGACGTTTACCTAAAGAACCCTCAGATGGGAGACCCGGCCAGTCTGGACCACAAATTAGCAGAAGTCAACCAAAATATAGAGAAGCTGCGTCTGGAGGCCCAGAAATTTGAGGTAGGGGGGAGCTGGCTCGGGGGACGGGCCCTTCCTTCCCGGGGACGGAGGCCACTGGGGACGCCCGGGTGTCGCCCCTGAGTGTCCGTGCCTGGGCACATCCTGTTTTAACGGTGTCCTTTCAGACGGGCGCTGTTGGAAGTGGCCTTTATGTGGCTCCAGTGTTGCTTTTTAATGTAAGCGTCTGACTTTAGCTTGTCTCGTGTGGACAGAGTGTGACTGGGGCCGTCAGAGAACCAGGGGGCAGTTATGTTGAGATGCGCCGAGTTCTCTCGGCGGGCCGGCAGAGGCTCCAGGCGCCGAAGCCAGCGGGAAATAGGATGCGTAGGAAGCCCCGCCAGCAGCGCCTTCATACGTGTTTGCAGGGGCGGGGCACTCAGAAGCTGGGGCAAGAGGCTTCTCCCCCCACCCCCCACCACATTAAAAGACTACAGAGCATGGGAAAATAAATAACAAATGATCGTTCCAATCAGCATAGGTTATTTCTTTTTCTTTTTCTTTCTTTCTTTCTTTCTTTATTTTTAGAGAGGGAAGGAAGAGAGAGAGAGGGAGGGAGGGAGAGAAACATCCATGTGCGGTTGCTGGGGGTCATGGCCTGCAACCCAGGCATGCGCCCCGACTGGGAATCGAACCTGCGATGCCTGGTTCACAGCCCACGCTCGATCCACTGAGCTACGCCAGCCAGGGCAGCATAGCTTATTTCTATCAATGAAGGGCAAATAGGGCTTTTTCATTGTGTCTGGACTCTGTCAATAAGTACTAAATGTTTGAGTTTTCGGAGCCTAGAAATGTCCTTTTCCGATCATTTGCCATCTTTTGCCTTTTGAGCAGTGTGACTGTTCAAGCTGAGCAGTGCAGCTAGTTCAAATGTTACTGAAGGTAATTTTATCCACTTCGATGTCCTCTGTACAAGTTTCTTCACTATTAAAAAAGAAAAAGCTGCCGTCCCTAAAAGAAAGGAATAGAAAAGGGAAGTGTGGCTTTCACACTGAGTCACCGCTCAAGGGTGGCAGTGCCCCCACGTTTCCTGGTGTGACCTCATGGTCACAGCACTGCGGGAACCCCAGAAGGAACTAAAAGTGATTTATCCAAAATCACACAGCCGTTCAATGCCCAAGAGGTCAAGGCGCCCTGTGTCTCGCCTGCCCCCTGTGGGCAGGTGCTGAAATACATCCGCCTCTTCAGCTCTGGACCGGGTGGAAGCAGCTGGCCGCCATTGAGTCCGCTTATAAAATGCAAAAACCGGGGACCCGCCCCCTTGTGGTCCTTCTGTGTCCGAGTCCATGATCAAGAGCAGCCCCAACTGGCGGCTCCAGACTCCAGGGTGGCGCCCCCAGCTGAGCTCAGGCCCGGGCCCCCCGGGGCTTCTGTTTCCAGGCCTGGCTGGCGGAGGTGGAAGGCAGGCTCCCGGCCCGTGGCGAGCAGGCCCGCAGGCAGAGCGGGCTGTACGACGCCCAGAGCGCCCCGGCCGTCAACAACTGCGCGCAGGCCCGGGAGAGGTACCGTATGGATGCAGCCTTGCCCGCTCTCTGGCCGGCGGGCCGCGCCGCTTTTGCTTCTCAGTTCTGGGGTCTGCAGACGAGCGTGAGGCGTGTGTCGGGCACTCACGTGTCTGTGACGGCGGGCACGTGATTCCCCCTCACGGGGCGGTGTCTGACACCACGCGGGAGGCAGGAGGACTGGAGCCCATCTTAGTTCCCGGCGCTTGGCTCTGGGGGGCGGGGCAGGGCGGGGCGGGGCCGGCGTCCTCGCGGGTCGGTTGCTATAGTTGCTGCGCGGTTTGCTTTCTTGAGCAGCCCGGATGGCAGTTACACGGAGGAGCAGAGTCAGGAGAGCGAGGTGAAGGTGCCTGCCATGGACTTCGACGACGAGTTCGACGACGAGGAGCCCCTGCCAGCCATCGGGACGTGCAAAGCCCTCTACACGTTCGATGGTAACGCCCCGCCGCTGCGTCACCCGCCTCTCCCGGCCCGGCTGGGCCCGGCCACCTGCGCTTTCAGCGACCCGACTCCTGTCTTATGAAACCTTCCACATCTTTCTCTTGTGTCTCTTGTTCTGCTGATAGTATTTATTACTATTATTACTGTGTTGATGGCTGTATATTTTGCCTTTTGCCATGTAACTGAGCAGCTTTCAGTGAGCTCGGTCGCAGCAGGTAGCAGGGAACAATGATTATTCCGTGCGTGCCTTCTGTATTTATGAACCGGCCCTGAAAAGACTCTCCAAGGGCTGGGATGCAGGTGGCACGGAGGGGGCGGTGTCCCTCTCGGGGAAACAAAGCGGGCGCGCACCTGGGAGAGGCAGCTTCCGGGGGGGGGGGCGGGCACGCATGGGGGGCGGGGTCACGGCAGGACGGTGGCGCCTCCTGTAAGGGAATTTGGAGACCTCAGCGCTGCAGCAGATCGGGGCGGGGCAGGCCCGGGACCCGCCCGGAAACCTCACCGGCTCTGATGCTGCCGTTCCAGGTCAGAACGAAGGAACCATTTCCGTGGTGGAAGGAGAGACGCTGTACGTCATCGAGGAGGACAAAGGGGACGGGTGGACCCGCATCCGGCGGAGCGAAGACGAAGAGGGCTATGTCCCCACTTCCTACGTCGAAGTCTATTTGGACAAAAATGCCAAAGGTGCTAAGACTTATATTTAATACAACTTAAAAAAAAAAAACTTTAAAAAAACCACTGGAGGCGTTTCTCCCCACAGCGGTGGCGGTGCGGGCGGCGCTCCGAGAGACCGGACGCGGGGCGCACCGGCGACCCCCCTCCCCGCGCGGACGGAGGGGGTCTCCCGCCGCACGCCCCGGTCTGGTTTTGACTATGATTACCAAGTCTCGCTCGCTGGTGAAATTTTATGTGGAAAGCTGCCAACGGCCAATTCACAACTGTGTCGTTTGAAATCCGATCCGCGTTTCTCCTCTGGCAGCATCTGTAGGTAACAGCAGCGCGGCCTTGTGGCGTCTGATCTGTGTTTCCGAGTGGCAAAGTCCACGCACATCCCCCCGCCCCCCACCCCCGTGCCGAAGACTTCGGCTCTCTTATTTACCGCCCGCGTCTGCCGCAGATGGAACGACCCTAGGAGGTTCCACTCCGTAACTGAGTCCATTGAGTGAGCCGCGGTAGTGGGCTGAATTTTACCATCGTCCGCTTTGGAGGAAGTCCTAAATAAAAGCTCCCCCTTCTCGAGTCAAGAAGCGAGTAAGATTCTTTTATTGGTACCGAGCATGCGTATTTCTGCCTGCCCCAGGTCAAGGTCATGTTTAGAGCCTGATGACCCTGTTACGCCTACTTGACCCCAAACCACCACTTGAAATCTGGGAGAGTGTGGTCAGCCACCCACTTGGTGTTCCCACAGGACGAGAGGTCTCCCCGAGGACAGCTCACAGAGTTGGGCCGATTTGCGGGTGCTGTTTGGGCAGACCTCAGCAGAAACGGCACACTTAGCTCACTCTGTCCTGGCGGGGATTTTGTGGCAAGTTCGGCTGAGCCTGCCGGCAGGGCTGTGAGAACAGTGAGCAGGGTCTGTGGGGGGACACAGACCCGGACCCCAGCCCCTTGCTTTGCAAAGGGGGATTTAAAAAAAGCATTGCATCGCTAAGCCTCCAAGTGTGAATGGACTGCAAAAATCGTTTTAGAATTGCTAGCTGGTTTCATAGGATTAACTGCAGCCAGAACAAAACACGATGTTTCACCATCTTTAAAGGAAACTGGGTCACATGGGGATTTGCATTTGGGAGTCGGCGGGGCAGGGAGTGAAACTGTCGGCTGCACAGACCGGTACCCAGCCCAGCATCCGTGTCCGTGCCTGCTGGGAGAATCCGCCCTGAGATCATGCAGAGCAGCTATAAAGGGGTCAGGATGAAGGCGTCGGGTTGAGGTTCTCTTTTTATTTCGCTTTGAAAATTACTCGTGTCCTTCGTCCCCTCTAATGGGAAATTGGCCGCCGGTCTCCACGCTGCGGGCTCCTGTTACAAGCTCAAGTCAGCACGGAGCTGATTGTTCCGGTGGCGGCCGCGCAGCCTGGGGACTAGGGCCCGGCGGGGGGTACGGCGCTTGTCACCGATTCCAGCAGCAAGTTCGCTGCCATGGCTCACAGGGGCCACCCAGGGGGAACTTTGTGACCTTTAGGGAATGACAGCCTGATTTTAAATAACGACAGAGTCTCAGCCACTTGAGAGTTAGAGCTGAGAGACCGGGGTCCCCTCCCCCAGATGTTCCCCATCACATCCGACGCAGATGGAATGCAGCACCAAAGGCAGGAGGTCAGCCCGGTTTTTCAAAATTCGCAACTCAAAAGTTCTTCGGAATTATTACACTTCTGCTGACATAATATTAATAAGGCCACTCAGCCTGCGCCAGACCTCTCTTTTTTAAGTCTGGGGGCCGGAAAACTGGCTGACCCTGCCCCCTCCGGGCCCGAGTCAGGGAGCAGCAGGAGGTCACGGCCTGGGGCCCGTCACCCACAATGTGAATGAAGAGCTAGCCTTTCTAGCCCCCCCGTGGTGAGCTCATTTCCAGACAAGGAGCCCCCGGAGGGAGCCAGCTCAACGCTGAAGCAGTCTTACAGGGGGCGGGCCACGTCAGCCTTGAAAAGCATGCCTTGAAAAGCACAGCATTCTGTGGTTTTTTGTTTCTTTTTTCTTTTCTTTTCTTTTTTTTTTTTTTGGTGCTGTGCGAAACTGGTTCCAAAAAGTAGCTTCATCGGTTTCCTGGCCGGGGTGGGTGCCTGAATCCTGATTACAAAGTTGCCCCTCAGTACCTGGAGCCCATGAATGGATGTGAACTTGACGGAATGGTGCTCGTTTATAGTGTCGGTTCACTGAAACCATCCCCAAAGGATCAGGAACTTCCCTTGCCTGCCAGAGTACGCTCTGTCTGTCTTCCCCGGTCATCTGTTCAAATAAAAGCGGCGAAGTCTCAGCCTGGTGTAGAAACCGTTCTTATATTTAGGGACCCATGTCTGGGTCACTAGTGTGCATGTAGAAGCCTTTTCCCTCCCACGTGCATAGATCTGCTCAGCCTCCCCCGCACCCCACACACACACACAGTGCCTACCTGACACCTGCCCTGGTCGCCCCGGTCACCCCGGTCACCCCGGTTACCCACGGGCCGGGCGGCTCCTTCTGTTTTCAGTCGCTCCTGTGCCCTTGTGCGTGTGTGGCGTCTATGATGTGACTCTTTAATAAAAATGGCCCAAGTGTCGAGACGGCAGTGATTCCCAGTCGGTCCGCTGGGTTGTGACTGTCTTCTCTTCCGGTTTTGTTTTGTTTTGTTTTTGAAATTGCTTTCTGTTCAATATGTCCGCAAGCCCTCCCCCCAATGTATCTATCTGTATGTACTGCCATTGAAAAACGGAAAGGATTACTTGAATGCGTTTGTTTTAACGTTTTACTCTCTTATCTGTTTGTTTTATTGGTGACTCTGCCGCCTAATGACCCTTTTGTTTGTGTAACGCTGGGGAGGCCGGAAGGACCGTGTCTCTCGGGTCCCTAGGGCCCTGCCGGCTGCTCCACACTTGAGTTTATTGTAGACCCGGGGGTTCTGAGTAAGTGCTGTTTGAACACGGCCCACATGACTGTCCCTCTCTCTTCTCCCCCCCGAAAGAAAAGACTCTGTCTGGCACCTCCTAGTTGTACCCTCGTGTCCGCCTCTCTAATAAACGGTCTCCTTTCCTCTCGGTGTCGTTCAGTGATTTTTCACCTTTCTGAGAAAATGACTCTGTATGGCAAATCTTTAACTCCTTCGTCTTCCGTAATGGGGGTTTTCTAGCCAAACGCTTTTTAAAAACCCTGCCCTTTCCCTCCCGACCTGATGACACCTTCTGCTTCTAAGCTGTGTGCGCACCCGAGGGCTTCAGGAGTCTGTCTCTCTGGTTTCGCCCCTCCCCACCCCCGCCCCACCCCCAAGATGAAGAACTTTCACGGTTTTATAGCAAGGAGACACTGGGCCACAAGCCTTCCTTTTCGCTGAAGGCGGTGGTGCACTTGACCGCTAAAGAACCCGGCGCCCGAGAGAGAACCGGCCTTCCTGCGCCTGGCTTCCTTCTGGGAAGCCGGTCGCCTCTCTGCCTCTCAGCCTCTCAGACCTGGACTCAGAAAGAGGAGCTGGGGCGGGGGCGCACTGTCTCCTAGGTGGGCTCCTCTGAAGGGAGGACGGGACACCAAACCGTGAAAGTTCCTTATCTATGGTGTCTTGTGGTAACCAGCTGGGCTCAAGTTGCCCCCTGCCCGCCCCCTGTCCCGGGCGGGCCAGTCTGCGCGGAGCCGCAGAAGCTGCCCGCCCCGACCCGGGCCGTCCTCTCTGACTGGGGTTTTCTTTCTTTTTGTGTCGTAGATTCCTAGAGGCGTGCGAGCCGGAGCCCCCGGAGCCTTCCCTGGAGAAACCCTTCGGTCCGCTGGTCTCCGCAGGCCTGGTGCGGACACACCGCTCTCGGGCCGGGCTGGGCCGGAGCGCGGCCCTGGTCGCCTTGGCCCGAAGTGACATCCCCGGCTGCTTGCCTTTTCATTCTTTTCTTTTCCCAGCATGCTCCATGTGGCTCAGCTCCTCCCCCCCGCCCCGGGCCGTGGTCCGGCCACCTCCCGGGGCGGGGGGGGAAGGTCTGCCCCCATCCCGGTCCTCACCCCGCGCAGGACCGTGGAAGGTGGGTAGACACGGGCTCCCCCAGCTCCTGCCACAGCCCTCAGTCCTCCTGGCCTGGCCCGGCCCGCCCACGGTTCACACTGTGCCTTTTGTGAAAACTTTGCCACTGGCGGTGCACTTGACCACCAGTCTCCTGGGGAGACGGACGGAGTCAGGTCGGGAGCGCCCCAGGTGGACTGAGCACCTGAGTGTCACTGATGTGGTCCCGCGTCACTCGCTCTGGAAAACACTCGTCTTTCCCCCGGTCCATCGAGCGTTCAGTGGGCCTTTTCCGGTGGCAGGTCCTCGCCTCTTACTCTGTCACAGCCTGTGAGTGTCCGTGGTGGGCAGCTGAGCACACGCACACACATGCAGGTACACGTGTGCACACGCACACCTGTGTATGCATACATGTTCACTGGGGGCCCTGCCCGCTGGGTCTCGCCTGGGCCCAGCTCTCACGGGGCCGAGGACCGAGTCCCCAGGAGCCGCAGAGCCTGGCGAGCGAAGGTCCCCCCGCACGTTAGCTCCTCGCCAAGGGAAAAGCCCCCTCTCTCATGAACCCCACAGTTGGCATCTTAGGGTTTTAGCGCTTCCATCACCAAAGACCCTGTGCTTCTCGCAGTCCTTCTAGGGACCCCGTGGCTCCCGCTTCTGCGTTTGTCGTGTGCTCTCCCGGCCGCGTGGGATTCACTGAGCTTGCTTTCTGAGCCTCGGGCCCCCCTGCTCCCGGATCCCGGAGGGTCCGGAGGAAAACTGCGGTCGGTCACGTAGCCTGTCTCCACTCATGCCTCCGAGTGGTGCGGCGGCTCTGGTCTGGTGCGGAGACCATCGGAGAGGCCGTTGCCCAAGGGTAACATCAGGCAAGGCCTCTTCCTACTTTTGTTTGGCTGTTGGTAGCCGGGTGGCCCCCTCGGGCATTCTCGGTTCTCCTTGATGTTGATGAAGCTAAGACGTGGGAGCCCGAGGGGCAGGGGCAGGGACGGCAGGTCCTGAGGTTCGGGCCTCTGTCAGGTGGCAGGGAGATGGCTCCTCTCAGCTCACCAGGGCTGACCGCCCACCCCCCAGCAGCTCAGCCCACCCTCGGTGACCACAGCCAGGAGCAAGCAGACGCCTGGGGCATGCGGGCGAAGAGGAAGTGACTTCAGGTTTAGGGCGAGCGAGGGACCCACCTGGGCCCTCTTGCTCCTGCTTCCCGGGAGGTGGGGCCAGACCCAGGGGTGCGGACCGCCTGCCCCGAGCCTTGCAGCTGGGGGGTCTCAGGGCTGCAGTCCTTGAAGCAGCTTCTGCTCCCCACAACGGGCCGCACTTTGTAGCAAGAATCAGTCTCAGGTGGGGACAGGTGTGGCAAAGGGGACACTGAAGCCAGGATGCCAAAGGTGAGAAGAGCCAGGGCCTCACCTGCATCCCTGCAAGCCAACAGGTGCATGGTTAATTCGGGCAGGCAGTCCCAGCGGCCCCGCCGGGGGCTCCTCTGTCGGCGGGGTGACGAGGTCTCCCCGGGACCTGCTGAAGTTCCCCAGGCCCAGCCTGCCAACTCTCCACGCCACCAGGATGTGAACGGTTTTTGGAACCTGACCTTGGAGCTCAGTGACGCATGGGCATTGCATCTCCCAGTGGGTCAGGACACATGGATTCCTCGAGACACGGGGGAGAAAGCACGAGCTGCGGGGATCTGTCCTTCGAACGTCTGCACAACCCAGTGTCCGCCCGTGTCCTCTCGTGTCCCCGCGCCCTGTTTTTCCTTCTCTGCCACCTGCGTCCGAGAAAGAATGGACAATGAGCGCTTTTCAACGTTGACCTTGGAGTTTGCTTCTCTGCCGATCCAGGTGGCCGCGTGGACGGGCGGTGCTGCGCCAGCTGGGCTTACTAAAGGAAACGCTTATTCCACGACCTTGAGATCCCGTATATCCTTCCCTCTGGGACCCCGGCGACACCACCTGCTGTCCGGGGAGCGGTTCGCGTAGAGTAGAAACTCGGAATTCCCCACGTGCCCCTCAGCCACCCCGGAGCCCGCTGCCTGTCATTTCTCCGCCCACGCTAGGATGCCGTCATGTTGTAAGAACCATGAATGTGTGTCGAGAACCTGCCCCCCAAAAAGGACTCGAAGCGGAAGAGGGGGACGTGTCGCTGCCCCGTGTCTCCTCTGCAGGGCGGGACTCCGTGCCACGGCGGGGATCGCCGGAAGGGGGCTTTGCTTCATGGGGTTCCTTCTTGCAGCTTCCAAGCTCTGAGCCTCCGGCAACGTAAGCCCGCAGCTTGTCCCGCCAGCGAGCACGCAAGGGCCTCTGGGTAGTGCCTGCGGAAGAACGTTCGCTGGACAAGAAAGGTGTGCGCGGAGCCCAGCGCTTCCCCAGAAAGTTTAGTTTCGGACTCCTCAACGGCCCTGCCTCCGGCGCTCCTGCCGTCACAAAGCCTCTCTAAAAAGCGATCCGAGGGCCCGCCGTAACCTGCTTGTGGTTTCCCTGTGTGTGCTGCACTAATTCTAAACCGCAGTGGGGGCACTTCCCTGCTGTGGTGGCCACACCACGTGGCCGCTGTCCCGGTTCTGGAGTTGCCTGTTTGTCTCCGGAGATAGAATTAAACCAAATACCGTGTTCCATGGGAAGGCTTCTGTTGACCCTGTAACTGTATGTTAATCCTCTAAGTGTTCAATAAAAGCCTGACTTCTGGCTCCGTGTCACGGGAGTGCCGTGTTGCGCGTCACAGCGGCGGGCGGAGTGCCTGCGGCTGGGGCCGGGCTCCCGTCCACACCTGAGTCACTGGGAAACCCAGCGCTAGTCATGTCACGTCCTCCCCAGTCTTCATGGGGAGGGGCTTGGGCCCCCCCCACTGGGGAGGAAGGGCTGACACCTGGGTGAGGTGAGGAGGGTTCGGGCGGACTCAGCCCAGGGAACTGAGCACCGGGAAGGTCTCCTTTGCATGCACACTCAGCGGGCAGCTACTCCTGGTTTTCGGGGACCCTGTTGGCGTGTGTGTGGGGCGAGCTCTTCATTGGTGTCTGGGCTGCAGGTGGTGTGCGGCTGAAGTGTGGGGGCCTCGCGGCACCCCCGGGTGTGCGCACTGGGAGGCCCTTCCCGCAGCCAGCCTGGAACATGTATGTCAGCTGGGCCTTTGGGGGACGTGCGCCTGGATTGCGTCTGCACCCCTTTGTTCCCTCCCGGTCTTTGCAGCACCTGTGTGCTGCACCGGCACCACTGCAGAGCTCTTGCTGACGCTGGGAGCCACCTCACTGCCTGAGGGCGGAGGGGAGGCCAGCCCTCACGGTGTGGTGTGCCCTTGGCCTCCTCCCACACAGGGCTGTGACCGCCTTTGCAGCTGCAGCTGCGCCTGCTGCCCTGCTGGCCCGGATGGGCTCGGGGAGCCCACGCCTCCCACCCGCCCAGCAGTGGTGCTTCCCCGTGAGAGACGGTAAAGGGAACCAGGCGGCTTGCTTATCCTGAGGCCTCTCGCCTGTCTTGTCCCCGAAAAGGTTAACCTCGGAAGAATGTTCCAGCGTGTTCTTTCTGGGCTTCGTCGGTCTGTGCCCGAGATGAAAGGTGTCCCCCGATTTCACCCAGAGCCTGCCTTCCCCAAGGGCCCCACGGGGGGGCTGGGGGGCGCATGGGGCGTGCTGCTTGGGGGCGCGCGGCACCCCCACTCTGGGCCGCAGCTCCTGGGGGGAGGGGGGAGGACCCGGTGGCCTGGGGCGCTGCTGTGGGAAGTGAGACTGCTGGCGTTTCTCTGCTTGGACCCTACACCGAGATCTCTGGTCTGAATCGCTGACATGCTGCCCCCACTGGTTTGAGGCATTTGGGGGTTGGCACCCCTCCTGGCCACACACCCGAGTCTTCTGGTGTGACTCGCCTGTGCCCCACTGGGGTTCGGAACAGGTGGTGGCCACGCCCCGGTGCGCTCTGGAAGGCTCTGCAGGGGGGGCCCCACCCGCCAGACCTGTCCAGCAGGGCTGGGGAGGCCGGTGTGGGAAGCTCCTGCCCTCACCCCCTCCCTACCTGCTGGCCACACCCAGGCCTGGCCGCAGTGCACACAGGGACTGTGGCACCCCCTAGTGGAAGAGGAGAGAACTCGGTCCCCACCGGGGTGACCTGGAAGGAAGTGGAAGGGGCCAGAGCCAAGGGGTTCAAGGGTACCCTCCCAGTTTTCGGGACGGCAAAGGGACCTCTGGGACTGTGACGGCCTGGAGCCCCGACTTGGAATCGAGGCTGCAGGCGGAGGTGCGGATCTGCGCGCAGGAAGGAGTGGGGGAGGCGGGAGGCGTAATCGTGGGCCTGGCTCAGGCTCCTGAGCAGCGAGGGAGACGCCATGCTACCCTCGCCCTCTGAGGCCTGGGATTTAAGTGCGAAGACTGCACGCCGGCGCTCGGCAGCCACTCTGTGTGTGTGTGTGTGTGTGTGTGTGTGTGTGTGTGTCAGGAGCTCTTTCTCCAGTTCCACCCCTGCAGCACTGAGTTAAACACTTCTGCCTCTGTCTAGCTGGGACAGTGAGTGACATTTACTTAAGTGGACCCCCCCCCCGTAGTGTAGCTGGGGACCTCACTGGGCCACAAAAGGTGCTGGGAAAGCAGAAACTGAGAAAGGCCCCTGTGCCTCGGTCCTCAGAGCCACAGGGCCAGGCTGGGCCCTGGAAGCGGGGGTGGGGCGGCAGGAAGGGTCTCTGGCTGCCGTAGCACCCTGCCCCAGGGTGCCAGCCGCCCCCCACCCCCCCACCCCCGCCCCAGGCCGGCCCGGCCCAGCCCTTTAGAACCCTGTGCCCAGTTCCGACTCGCCAGACACCCCCTCATCTGGCTGCCGTCAACCCCAAGGACTGGGGCCGCCTTCCGGAGCACACGTGTGCAGCTTGCCGCGTGCTCTTTCGAACAGCCCTTCCTAAGGGCACCGGCTCCTTCAGCCTGCCCCTCGCTGCAGGGGGGCGACGTAGTGGTGGGGAGAGGGGCCCGAGGGCGGAGGCCGACCCCCAAACACCGACTCCTTCCCTGGAGCCTCTCTGGGGCTCCAGGTGAGGCTGCGTGAGACTCGCAGGGAAATCTGTGTTTGCTCTGAATTCAGACCAGAAAGGAAGTGGCATGTTTTGCCATGGGGGGGAGGGCTGCACCTTGCAAAAGCATTTCCGGTGCAGGTTTGGGAGCAGCGGTGCAGGCAGGTGGAGAGGCCTGCGGGCACAGGGGGCAGCTGGCCCCTGCACACCCCAGTCTGCCGGGGCGGGGGGGTGGGCACTGCCCGAGGGAGTCCTGACCCGGCCCAGCCTGTCCCAGCCTGCTGTCCGGAAGGAGGGGGACGGTGCGTGGGAGAAAGAAGACAGGAGGCCGCCCGGTGCTTCCTGTCTCCGCCCAGTCTGCGAGGTGGGCGACCGCAGGCTCCCGTTGCGTCCTCGGGCTCCGGCACCTCCGTCCGGCGGAGCCACTTAAAAGCAGGGTGTTTCGAGCAGAAATAGAAAGGAAACGAGTTAGGGCCAAGTGGTACCTATTTCCTTCTCCCCTCCTGCAGCAGCAGAAACGTGCCCACACCTCGAGAATCACTCAGTGCTGCAGACGAATGGCTCCCCCACCCCATCCTCCAGGTCCCACACGGAGGGCCCGTCACACGGCACGGGCTCCACCCGTGTCCACTCCGTGCACACACAAGTCCGAGAGTAAAAGTCCCGGTCTTCTCCCCCAGGCCCAGAAGTTTACACGGAAGCCAGCCCACCCGCAGGGCCTCCGACACAGCAGTGTCACCGGGTGTCACGGGACATGCCAACAGCACCACGCTGCGGGAGGGGGCGCGGGCAGGTGCCCCAGGTCTCGGGGCCCTCCAGGGTCCAGGGAAGGTAATGCCTGCTCGGTGGCACCGAGTCTGTGGCGTGGCGCCCGGAGGGGACCGGCCTGTGGACGGGCTGGCCTGTCCCCCGACCACACCAGCCCACTCCCGAGGGGCCGGGGCTGGTTCCAGGAAGGAGCACCCGGGGGACCACAGTGCTGGAAGTGGCCGGGCCTGCGCCTTGCTCCCTCGGCTCCAGTGCACCCACCCTGGTTTCAGAGCCCGGCAAGGCCCCGCATGTGTGCGGTCGTTGGAGCGCCGGTCGCAGGGATGCTTGCCCCTCCTCCCCTGGCGGGCGCCGGGCCTCCCTCCAGGGACAGAGACGACAGTGAGGGCTGCGGGTACGTGTTTGGATTTATTATGCTGTCCTGAACACGGACCAGACCGCGCAGCCGTGGGCGAGATTCCAGCCTGCACGGCAGTGTCTTCCATCACACACGGGTCGCTGCGGCTGCAGCAGCAGCGGCAGCTTTCAAAGGACGGGTAAATGCCCAGAGACCCCAGCCGCGGCTGGCTCCGCGGCTGAGTGCCGCGCCAGCAGGGGAGGTGCCGGTCCCAGCAGACGAGGTCACGCGCCTGAACGGCACGCTGCCGGAGGAGCGTGGGGGGCTCTGTCCCAGGGCCCCCGAGCCCCACGTTGGCCCTGACGAGGGGGACAGCTCGCCCTGACCATGTCATCCAGTGGCCTCGGTGCCCCCAGCAGCACTGCTTGGTGGTCCCGGGGCCCCAGCAGTGGCCTCGCTCAGCGTCCAGAAGACACACCCGCAGGACCTGGGGGTGGCAGCTGCCCCAGGGCCACACTCTAGGCCCAGGGGCTCTGCAGGGCCCAGTCACGTGGGGAGGGGGTGCTTTTCTCCAGTGTCGGCCCCCACGGGAGCAGCACGTGCCGGCCACTCGAGGTATTTCTGTCCTGTCTCCCGTCCCGGGCGGGGGCCAGCTCCACGGCACAGGGTGACGGGACTGGCTGCCTCCAGAAACCACCCCCCTCCAGCCCCAATCTCCAATGCGTCCTTAGCGTCACAAAACCCCAGAGAGCAGCCCAGCATCCGGGAGCCTTCGGGCGACCGTGGGCAGGTGCAGGGTGAGGCGGGGTCTCCGGTGACACACGTGCGGGCACTCTGCACGTCCACGGGTCTCAGGGGCCGGGCCAGGTGGCCACGGGAAACGCCCGTGAGGCAGCCGCCCCTCCCAACCCGGCCCCAAGGCCACAGCCCAGCTGAGAGCTCGGGGACAGAGGCTGGGCCTGAGCTAGCAAGAGGGCGGGTTGGGGGGAGGTGAGAACCAAGTGACGGTGACGATCAGGCGCTTCCAGGACGAAGACCCAAGTCCACGCCACGGCGCCTGGGTCATGGAACCCGGCCTGAGGGGGGGCACAGTCCCCAGTCCCGGCGCGGCCACCGGGAGGCGGACAGTCCTCCGGCCTCTCACACACCTGTGCCTCCGCCTCCACGGTGCCGCCTCCCTTCCCGGCGCCGCACACCGTCCGCGGGGCGTCACCCGGCCGGGCGGGGGGGCCCCACCGAGGGTCCTTCCGAACGGCCACCCGGCAGGTGTGCTCAGCGGTCAGTGCTCGGGGGACACGAGAGGGTCTCGGGACAGGGCGGAGGGGGCTCGCAGACGGCCCGGCATCACAGGGCCCGGGTCTCCGCTTCGATCTTCTGCTCCCCGTGCAGGCCGTCGGGGTCCTGCGGCTGCGCCACGCTCTGCCGCACGGCGATCTCGGGGCCGCCGCCGTACAGGCCGTGCAGGTAGGCCCAGGTCTCCTCTGAGATCTGCCCGTAGTCGGCGCCTGCGGGGCCCCAGGGGCCATTGGTCGGGCGGAACTCGCCCTCACCACCACCCCCCCCGCCCCGCCCGCGCCCCTGTGCCCTCGATGGCACCGTGGGCCTGACAGCGCGGGGGGGGGGGGGGCTCCGGCAGGGCCAGGCCCCGGGGAAGGGCAGCCGCAGGCTTCTGGGTAAAGCTGCCCAGTGGGAATCTCAGGATGTCCCAGCACCACACCCATCTGCCGAGGCCCCCACTGGGCACGTCTCTGGCTGTGCCCCTTGTCTCCCGGGGTGGGGTTTGCAGGAAGGGTGTGCAGGTGAGGCCGGCAGAGGGCAGGGCTGGGGCAGAGGAGCCGGGAGGACCCACGTAGAGGCCAAATGCCTCCGCCCACGCACTAGGGCCTGGACCTGGGGGTACACTCGGCCTGATTCAGACAGGCGCCGGGGACTCCCAGAAGGACCTGCCCAGCAGCCTGGGGGCGGGGGGCGGGGAGGACGTGAGGCTCACCCTGCTTCAGTTGGATGTGGCCGCCTCCCTTCACCTGCGCGATCCTGCTGTTGTCGATGGGCCCGGGGGGCTCTAGAAGGGACAGGGCCCCCCAGCTCAGCACCTCTGCACCCCAGTCCCGGCGCCCCTCCTCAGCCCTCCACCCACAGGTGTGAGTGGCCTCCAGGTGTGAATCCCACCCCTGTGGCCTTGAAGAGGCTGCCCTGAGCCTGAGGGGCCATGGGGTTCCTCCTGGGGAGAGGGGGCGGGGGCACCAAAGGCTCATCCACAGATGCCTGGGGGCTGGAAGTGGGTGGAAGCAGAGGGACCCCACAGAGGGACTTCCTTGGACCCTCGCACTGGTTTCTGACTCCAGCTCGGGGTGGGGGGCGCAGGGCCAGTGCCTGCTGGACATCGCCCTAATCACTGACGGCAGCTGCCACTCACTGAGCACCTTTCTGAGGGACTCCAGCATCTGACAGGATCCTCAGCAGCCACCGAGTGGGAAGAGGGTGCTTACAGAGATCCGGGAGGTGACCGCCGGGGCTGAGCCGGCAGGGGCGACGCCAGAGCCTGAGGTGGGGGTGGCTCCAGAGCCAGCTCTCCCGCACAGCCACACCCGGGCGCCCCACTGACACTAGGGAGGCCTCAGGGCGTCCCTGCCCTCGGACTAGGTGACAGTGAGGCCCCGCCCCTTCCCCTGGCCACGCCAGTACCGGCAGGTGCTCAGGCTCTGAAAGGCGACCGCCCGACCCAACCTGGGAGCCCGCAGGTGGGACGATGGTGACAGCCCGGGCTGCGCTCTGCTCTTCGTCCCTGGGGCTGCAGGCAGCCCGGGGAGCGGCCTTGCACCAGCCCTGTTTCCGCCTCAGTAAGTCAAGGGGCCAGAGGGACAGTGTCCTTTTTCAGGAGTCTGTAGCCACCTGACAACTGACGTCTATTGTTTGGGGCAACAGAACCCCAAAGGAAAGGGCCTGACAGCGGGGCGGGGGTGGGGGGCAGCCGCCTCCCCTGGGCATCAGCTGGAGAGCGCGGGGGGGGGGGTGGGCATGGGTGCCCGGCCCGGGGCGGGGCCAGCTGGAGGAGCACCCGCCTCCTCCGCTCACCCGGCAGGGCGTTCACCGAACGCGGTGGCCCCCAAAACCTGCTGAGCGGGCACAGCATCGGGCCCCGCCCCTCGCCTCCTGGACACTCCCAGCAGATCCACACACCAAGGCCCCCCCGCCCCACTCACCATTGTCCTTGCCCTTGACGAAGGCCTCCCACTCCCGGAACCACTGCATGCTGATGCAGAAGATGACGCTGGGCGACTCCTCCGCCTGGAAGGCCTTGTTCAGCTGGGCGGGGCGTGCGGGAGGGGCGGGGCGCAGGGAGCAGCCGCACGGGTCAGCACCGAGGTCCTGACCCCGCCCAGCCCCAGCCCCAGCCCCTGCCCCTGCCCCTCGTGCACACCCCGCCAGACACCCCAGGCAGGACACTGCCGGCTCCCAGACGGGTCAAAGGAAACAAACGCCCCCCACGGTCCACCCCTCCCACGTGGCCGCCAACGTGTGGTGGATGTCTTTTCCATAACTTTTTAAAAACTCAGTCAACTGAAACGACACGGTGGATGCTGTTTCTCCCCACTTCACAGAACTGGCTCACTCACAGACTACTCTGACCGGACCGTGTTTCCTTGGCCACCGAGCGTGGCTCCTGAGTGGCTTTTGCGGCCCCCCCACCCCCGCTGGTGAAGGACGGGTGGTCCCCGAGACCCCTGTTCGGAGCAGCCCCAGGGAGCGGCGAGCTGCGAGCCTCTGTCCTCACGCCCCCCCACGCCCGCGCCCGCACTGCACAAGTCCCTTCCCTACACGGCGGGCACTGGGCCCGGCTGTGCGGCCTGCTTTGTGCACTGAGCGCTGTCTCCATGCCACTCTGCTCTCAGCAGGGACCCTGTCCTCCAGGAACCACCAGCCCCTGGCTGGAGGTGACCTTGGCTGTCACCAGCACTGCTCAGAGGCCAGGGATGCTGCTAACCCTCCCGTGACACACGCCACAGCCCGAACAGCAGCACCCTCTTCCTGCAACAACTGCCGAACGGTGTGCCAAGCGCCAAGTGCATGCACCTGAACTTGCCAAACCCAGCCTGTCTGCCAGCAAATACCCTAAACGTTCCGATCGCCCACGGAACACAGCCACCAAACACACTGACTCGGGTCCCCGGGTGCCCTTGGGTCCCCAGCAGAGGCTGGGGCCCCGGCTCCCCCGTGCCACCCGCACCTGCATGCACCTTAATGAAGGTGTCGATCTCAATCCGCCTGCGCTTGGCCAGCGCCTCGATCTCCACCTGGCAGACGGAGCACACGTAGAGGTGGTTCACGGCGGGGCCGCCCCCAAACCTGCACGGGGCGGGCGGGGAGGCAGAGAGAGACACAGGCGGCCTGAGGGGCGGCCCCGCGGGGCAGGCCGTGGGCTGGCTGGAGGGCGAGGACTGTGGTCCACTCGCCCGACCCTCCCCGCCCAGGGTGGCTCCTGGCGCTGCTCCCCTGGGTGCCCTGCGCCCAGCGTGTTCACTGGTCTGTCTCCCGCACCAGACGGACAAGGGCACCGGCATGCCCGCAAGCCCGTGGTGCCCAGCGGGGCGCCTGCCCCAGGGCCAGTGCGTCCCAGTATGCTTCATGGCCGAAGGACACGTCAACCCTCTCGCTTCCTTTCCTGGCTACTGGCCGGGGCTGTGGCGGCTGACGGGGCCTGGCCGGACCCTGAGGACACCGTCAGGGTGGGGGCTGTAGACCCTGCTGCAGGCAGGAGCATGGACCCCGCAGGATTTGGGGTGCACCTCCTGTGGGGTTCTGTCCCACCCACCCAACCAGCAGGTAGATGGGGCAAAGCCAGTCCCACAGAGGCCGGGGCGGCCAGAGCCCCGTGGCCTCCCCTTGTGCACCTGCCTGACCCCTCCCTCGAGGCTGTGGCACACCCGGCCTGCCCCGCTGCTGTGACCCGGGCCTGGGCAGGTCCTCAGGAGAGCCACCGGCTCTTGGCCTTGCTGAGCTTGAACTGGAAGGGCCCAGGCACCACAAGCCCTGAGCCACATGAGCCAGGTATGGTGGTGGTGGTGGTAGGGGGCGTGACAGCCAGCCTCCCGGCGGCCAGCACCCCCAGGACTACCCGTTAGAGGGCCCGACGTGCTGGCTTCTGTTGGGCCGGTCTGCTGCCCCTCGTAACTGCAGGGCCCACTGGGCGCCCACCGACGACATTTCCCTCGATGCAGACACAGCCCGAGGACCGCCCTGCCACTGCCCCTGTGCAGCCGCTGCCCAAGAGGAGGGTGGCAGGCCCTCCCCCGCTCCCTTCCCGCCCAGGAGCGGGCGCCCTCCAGGGGGAGCCTCACCTGTTGTACAGGTGCTCCCACACGTTCTGGGGCAGGATCACCACCAGGTCGTCGATGTAGTGGTACTTGTTGGGCGGGATGCCTGCGGCGGAAGGTGCAGGGAGAGCAGGGTCAGGGCTCGCCCCCAACACCCGCCCTCCCCTGCCCTCCCCTCCCTGGTGGAGAAGGCGCCTGCACCTCCGTGGGAGCAGAGGAAGGTGTGGTTGGTGATGGGCCCCGGCTCAGCGAAGGTGTTGAACTTGTTGAGCCATTCCCGGGACACGTAGAACCGCAGCAGGCTGGGCTCCCGCATGGCCGCTAGGGACACCACCTGCTGCCGCTCCCGCACCGCCTCCTCGCTGCTCTTCCTGGGCGGGGCGGGGCGGGGCGGGGAGGCTTAGGGGCCCCAGGGCTGGGCCTGGGCTCCCGTGACCCCCACCCCGCCCAGCGCGGGGGCACTAGCCATGCCCTGTCCGGGGCTGCGTTCAGAGGCACCCCTACCTCCTGGATCCAGCCTCCCACACCCCGTGGCAGTCCATCCACCTCTCAGCAGAGCCCACCACCCCTGCCAGAGTCCTGGCCACCGTCACCTCCCTCGGGGACCACTGTAGAAGACACAAACCTGACCTCTTAGGTCTTCCGCTTCCCCCCAGTCAGAGGTCTCTTAAAACCCTGAATCCTTACCCCTAGGCCTTAAACACACCCAGGCTCCACCCCCCACACACCCAGCGTCAAGGAAACAACAGTGGCCGGAGGTCCAGGCCCACGGGTCACCAGCCCCAGGCCGCCCGCCCCAACGCCGGCCCAGGCCCCCACCGGTAGAATAGGACGTAGGCCTCCGCGCTCTGCACCACCGTCTCGTGGACCTCGGTGACGTACTGGTCGTCGAACTCATACCACTGCCCGTTGATGACGTTCTGGCAGTAGGCGATGTAGTGGCCGCCTGGGCGGGGAGAGGCGCAGGGTCACAGAAACCCGGGGGGTGGGGGCCGGGCGGGGCCGGGCGGGGCAGGGCTGCCGGACTCACTGCCTGCGGTGCCGTGGTGGCAGATGACGGAGAGGAGGTCGTAGGTGGTGATCTGGGACGTGCACTCCTTGGCGAGGAAGGGGCGCAGGTCCAGCCCCTCGAGGGGGAAGGAGACGTGGCTGCTGATTTTGAAGGAATACATCACCTCGTGCCGGAAGCGCTTCAGGTGGATGCACAGGATCTGGGGGGAAGAGCCGAGTGCTGCTCGTTCCGGGGCTGACCAGGGGGCCCTGAGACTCCGGCCACCCAGACAGGGGCCTCGACGCAGGCCCCTCTAGCCCTCTGCTAGCCCTCTGCTTGACCCCCTGTCATCGAGTGGAAGCCAGAAGCGCAGCAGCTGGAGCCTTCCCTGGACCAGGCCCCCGACGGACTGCGCCCTCGGACTCTGAGCGCCCAGGAGAACTCCGCACGGCAGCCGGCTGGGCTCCCGAAGTCCCACGGGAAAGGCGGGCGGGAGGTGGGCTGAGATGCAGTCCTGGGGACAGCTGCCGAGAGGGGCCGTCCCGGGAGCTGAGAGCAGCCGGCTGCACAGGGAGCAGGCTGTCACCGGCCCGTGGAGATCACTGTCCCCAAACTCCGACACCCGGTTCTGTTGGCACCGCCTCTCTGGAAGCGCCTCCACCGAGGCTCCCCGCCCTCCGCACTGGCCCCGCCCCCTCGTGGTGGGCCTGCCCCTGCTCCAGCCGCCTGGGCCTCCCCTGGTGCGGCTGTGCCCCTGCCTGCCGCAGGGATCTGCCCACCTGGTCCTGCCAGGCCCTCCTCCCACGAAGCCAGCACCGGCCCACAGCAGCCCACATCCTCCGGGCTCATGCAGACGCCACCGCCTCAGAATGGCCCTCCCTGACACCCCGCCAACCAGGCCCCCTCCCCTCGAGGCTGCCTACTCCAGCTGGCGGCCTCCGCGCCCCCTGCACCTGCCTCAGGGTGACACCGGAGCTGAGGCCACGAGAGAGGGGGTGCCGAGTCCCAAAGTGACCATGGGCCCCGTCCCTCCGCCAGACCCTCCCGGGAGGCCCCCAGCCACAGTGTCGCGTCCCCACGGCCTCTCTCCCTCAGAGCCCCTGAGTCGGGAGGGGTCGCCCTCCGCCAGGCAGGCCCCCACCTGTCAGCATGGAGGGGCCCGGCAGGCCCGGGGCGGCCGCCGCACTCACCTCGGGCAAGCGCAGAACCTTGCAGTACTTCACCCCGTTCCGCAGCCTGGGGGGAGGGGAGGAGAGCCGGCGGGATGGTGAGCCACCCAGTGCCGTGGCTGCGGGCTGGACGAGCGTCCCTCCCGCCCCGGCCACCTCTGTGCGATCCGGCTGGAACCTCCTGGGGAGCCCCGGGCGGCGCATGCGGACCACACGCGGGCCCGGAGGGCGAGGCGGGACGCGGGGGCGGCCGCACGCACACACTCACTTTTTACAGCGTTCGCAGCTGTACATGTTGTCGCCTAGAGCGGGGAGAGACGGGCGCGGGTCAGCGGGAGGGCGGGCCGGTGGGCGGCACCCCGCCCACGGCGGCTGGAGCTTCAGAAGCACAAGCCCACGCCTGCCCACCCGAGACTTAAGGGACACGCGGGCTGGGAGCGGAGGGTGGGGAAATCGTCGCTGAAACAGCAGGAGTGGCCACACTCGGAGCGGGTAAACCATCAGGGACAATCAGTTCCGAGAGACGAAGAGGGTCGCTACAGCGACAAAGGGGTCAATGCATCCAGAGGACGCGACCATTGCAAACATACCGTGGCCGACCCTGGACGCCGGCCTGTTTCAAACACACACGATGAGGGGAGAAACGGACAGCAACACGGCAGCGGGGACTCCCTGCTCTGCTCCGCGCACCGGACACCTGAGCGCACACACAGTGCCCGCCGGGACGTCGACAGGGACCGCAGACCGGACCGCAGACCCGACCGCAGACCCGACAGCGAACACACACCCGGCAGGCGCACCGGGCGCTCCGGCCGGCGGCAGCAGCACACTCGTTCCCCGGGACCAATCACACGCTGGACCACGGCGCAAGCCTTAACGCATCGCAGGAGGTAGAAACTTTGTATAGTGTCATTTCCAGCCACAGCGGCATGAGACTGGAAACCAGTAAGAAAGGGAGAACTAGAATAAAACACAGGAGCCCATGGGCAGAGAAGAAATCTAAAGAGAGCTCAGAGTATCTTGAGACAAATGAAAATGAATGTTCGACATACCAGCGCCAATGGGATGCAGCGAGGGCGGTCCTAAGAGGGAATTTTATAGCGACAAATGCCTACATTACCCAACAAACGAACAAGCAGACCCTCACACAAACAACCTGTCTTCAAACCTCAAGGAATTAGAAAAGCAAGAAGAAACCAGGCCCGAAGTTAGCAGAACGCAGGAGACGGTGAAGAATATTGCAGAAATGAACAAAGCACACCAGACAGCAGGGAAAGCATCGATAAAACTAAAAGGGTCTTTTTTTTAAAAGATTTTATTTATTTATTTTAGAGAGGGAAGGGAGGGAGAAAGAGAGAGAGAAACATCAATGTGCGGTTGCTGGGGGCCGCGGCCTGCAACCCAGGCATGTGCCCTGACTGGGAATCGAACCTGCGATGCTTTGGTTCGCAGCCCGCGCTCAATCCACTGAACTACGCCAGCCAGGGCAAGAGGGTTTTTTTTTTTAATAAGCAAAACTGACAAACCTTTAGCCAGACTAACCAAGAAAAAAGAGAGGACTCAAACAAACAAAATTATAACTGAAAAAGGAGGCGTTGCAGCTGATACCACGGAAACACCAAGGGCCAGAAGAGGCCACGCCGACACACCGGACAACCCAGAAGAAGGGGAGAAACGCCCAGGGGCGCACACCCTGCCACGGCTGAACCAGGGGGAGAGGGGGCATCTGAGCCAGCCAGTAACGCCCGAGAAGGTTGGAGTGGCGACAGAAACACCTGCCAACAAAGGAAAGCCCAGGTGAATTCTACCAAACCTTTAAAGAAGGATAATGCCCATCTCCCTCAAACTCTTCCAAAAAACTGAAGAGGGAGCAGCACTCCAACACTCATTTTTTTAACAAGATTTTGTTTATTTATTTTTAGAGAGAGGGGAAGGGAAGGAGAGAGGGAAAGAAGCATACACTGTTTGCCTCTCTCACGCCCCCTACTGGGGACCTGGCCCGAAACCCAGGCATGTGCCCTGACTGGGAATCAAACCAGCAACCTTTGGGCTCGCAGGCCGGTGCTCAATCCACGAAGCCACACCAGCCAGGGCCCAAGCTTATTTTACAAGGCCAAGATTACCCTTATACCAAAGCCAGGTAAGGCAACTACAAGAAAACTACAAGCCAATATTCCTGATGAAGATAAACAGAAAAATTCTCAGCAAAATTCCAGCCAACCGAATTCAGCAGCACGTTAAAAACAACCGTGCACCACGGTCAAGTGGGATTTACCCCTGGGACGCAAGGATGGCTGGACACGCCAATCAGTAAACACGATACACGACATCAACAGAACGAAGGATAAAGCGGCACCATCCCGTCAGGAGGGACAGAAGAGTCCCCTGACGAACTTCAGCGCCCATCTTTTCGTGATAAAGGGTCGCGGCAGACTGGCACAGAAGACACAGCATGTCGCAGGCTGTGTGTGACAGCCCACGCCAGCCTCAGGCTCCACGGGGAGAAGCCGAAAGCGTCTCCTCCACGACCGGGAAAAGGCAGGGGTGCCCGCTCTCGCCGCTCCTGCTCAGAGCCGCGCTGGAAGTCCGAGCCAGACCCAGCGGAGAAACAGGCCAAGGGCAGACGTGGCAAATGTCAACATAGGAAACACCGACCGCCAACGCTCCTCCGTAAAAAATGTCCAAGCAATCGATAGTCAAGGAAGTGCAGAATTAAGGCGTGTCATTTTTGTCCGCCACACTGGAAAGAAAGGAGAGCAGGGGAGCTGCAGGGGGGAGGGTTGGGAGGACACGCGGCCGCGGGCCCGGCCTGGCGGGGAGCGGGGGACCCTGACGGGGCAGCCCCAGAAACCTCGGGACCCATGCCAGCCCGGTCCACTCACCCTTCAGCTCATCGGCGGCAAAGAAGGCGGCGAGGCAGTCTTCCAGGGTGATGACCGGCCCCCAAAACCAGCTGGGGGTACAGGATACCACAAACCTATGGAGACAGAAAGGGGGGGCTGAGGCCTGCCCCGAGGCCTGCGTCGTGGCCCAGGCAGCGGAGTGGACAGAGGTCTGGAGCCAGACGCCTGGGACCGCCGGCCAGCAGGTCGGCGACCTTGAGCCTCGCCTTGCTCAGCTGTGGAGGGGCCTGGCCACACTGGCCGCCCTCTGGACACGGCACGTGCTCCCAATGCCGGGCGGGTAAAGCAGGCGTCAGGGCACGGGGGGGGCTGTGGAAAGCCGCCACTGCCCTCCCCCCGGGGCCAGAGCTGCCACCCTCCTCTCTAGCTGCTGCCTGGTCACGCCTGTGGGTACCTGCCGTCCGGCCCCAGGACCCGCCCCATCCAGGCCGTCACACTGTGGACGGGGGCACCCCCACCCCACCTCGCCGACTCCCACGCACCCTTCAGCCTACAGCTCCCTCCTGGACTCTGCCCTCACCCCTGCTAACGCCTGGCGTCTGCTGCTTCGGGTCTGCCGCCCGCCCGGCCCTGAGTCCCAGGGAGGCGGGGCCGGGCGCACTCGTGTCCCCAGGGGCCGGGAGAGGGGCGTACCGTCGGATGTACTCCAGGATGAAGGCCAGCCAGCCCTGGGCGGTGTAGCTGTCCCCGCAGGTGCCCGGCTTGGCCGGCACGTTCTGGTAGATGGCCGAGTGGAGCTTGGCCAGGTCCTCCTTGCCGGGGATGGGCAGTGACAGGTCCTGGAATGTCTCCACCGTAGTGGACACCTGTGGGGTTAAAGATCAGCCTGGGGGTCCACCTTCCAGAATGCTGCCCTGCCCAGACCAGTCAGAGTCCGTTCCCTGAGTCCCAGCCACCAGCTGGCCGGTGTGAGGCAGAGGGCCAGCTCCTCAGCTCCTGGACACTGGACACGGGCGCTCCCCGACCAGGGCCCTCGGGAGAGGCAGGGGCTTCAGGCGGAGCACCCGCTCCCCGCTCCCACCCCAGGGAGGACTGCCGAGGCCGCCGGAGCCGGCGCCGGAGCCGGAGCGTCCCGCCCCCCGCAGGGCCCTCACCCGGTCACAGGTGAGGCACTGCACCAGGCTGAGGATGGAGCCGTCGAAGATGTCGGAGATGACGCTGCGGTAGCGCTGCTCCTTCCGCCGCCGGCTGCCGGCGCTCGGCACCTGGGCTGCGGGCAGAGCAGGGAGCTGGGTGCAGCCCCCGCTGCAGGGGCAGGGGCAGGGGCAGGAGTTGGGGCTGGTTTGGCCAGGGCAGGGGGGGCGCAAATCTGAGTCGTGTGACTAGGTCTTCACCGCCCGGTGCCCCAGTCACGGTCTGGAAGGTGGGGCTCCCCTCCTCAGGCCCCGGTGGTGTCAGGGGGGCTCGGAGATGCTGCACGAGGGGCAGAACCCCGGCAGCGGGCCCTCGGAAACGCCGCCACGGGCACGACTCTGGCCCCCAGCCCCCAGCTCGGCGCCATGCCCCACGGACCTCCCCTGCCCGCCGACCCCTCCGAACCTTTCTTGAGTACGTAGGACGGCCCCACCCTCACGGGGCTCGCGCGGGGAGGGCTGCCGGCCAGCTTGGCGTGGCCCTCAAGGTGGTGGACAGGGCTGCAGGGCCGAGACGCGCTGCGCATGTGGGCCTCGTTGTCGGGCTCTGGGGACAGAGCGGGCGCTGTGCTGGGCCCGGCCGCCACGCCGGCTCCGGCTCCGGGGTGTGGTCGGGAAGGGGACCCGCCAGCCCCTCCTAGAGGGACCGGGGCCTGAAATGCGGCCCCCCCACCCAACCCGTGTCCCCGTCTGTGCCCACAACACTGCACGTGCGCAGGGGAGGCTCAGGGTTCCGGGGCGGGCTCCGAATCCCACGCCAGCTTTGTCAGCTCCGGGGGTCTCGCTTCAGCCTCTCCCCCCCAGCAGCTGGTCTCGGGCTAGGGACCCACCCCCCGCCCCCCCCCCCCACGGTGGTGGCGGGACTGAGCGCCGGCGCTTGGCCCGCAGCGGGCGCCGGACCCCCGGCCGGGGCTCCCCGAGCGGCCGGCCGGTACCTGGTGTGCGGCAGGGACTGGCGGGCCGTGGCGACGGCGGCCGAGCCTGCCGCAGCTGGCGGTCCAGGGCGGCCACGGCGGTGTCCACGTCGGCGTCCTCGTCCACCTGCGCGGAGCCGGTGCGCTGCTGGCCCCAGGAGAACTTGCGGTCCTTCATCCGCTCCTTCTCGGAGATGGCGCGGCCCGCCTCGTCCGCGAGGAGCAGCTCCGCCTCGGGCTGCGAGCCGCCGCCGCCGCCGCCCCGGCCCTGCCCGTCCCCCTCGCCCCTGTCGCTGCTGGAGTCGCAGGACAGAAACTCGTCCTCCGACGGGCTCCGGTCGCCCTCCCTCTTCTCGTCCGAGTCGCTCGAGTCCGAGTCCCGGGCCTCCGCCAGGGCCGCCGCCGCCGCCACCACCGGCTCCTTGAGCTCCTCGTGCAGCTGGTCCATCAGGCAGCGCAGGAACTCCTGGGTGTCCTGGAACGGGGGTGGCCTCAGCGTCAGCGGGGCCTCCCCGGGGTGGGGGGGAGCCGGCCACGAGCCCCCGGCTGCTTCTGGCGCCCAGGAGCCCCGCCAGGCACCGAGCCGTCCTGGCCGGAGCCCCCTGGGGCAGACGCACTGACTGGCCCCTCACAGGGGCCTCCACGGCTCTCGGTCCCAACCCCCGCAGGCCGGGCGCCCCCTCCCAGGTCACACAGCAGCTGCGGGTGGGCAGAGCCGAGGTCCCTGCTGCGTCCATCTGACCCCCAGCTGACGCTCTCCAGCAACTGTCACGCTGCTGCCGTCTCCGTGCGGGAGAGAGCAGAGCTGTCACATTCAGTCACTAATGCCACCTTGCTCCCTGAAGGAGGGGACCCCGGGGGCAGGCAGGGAGCCCCAGGAAGAAGGAAGGCAACACTGAAGGAGCGGGTGCAGCGAGGGCTCCACAGAGATCCGCAGAGAGCAGCGCCACCTGCAGGCCAGGCCGCCCTCGTCCTGCACCACCTGCCTCCGGTTCTCCCTGCTCTCCCGGTCCTGCCGGTGCCCCGGGTCCACCTTCCCTTGCCCAGGCGACCGACCTGAGGCAGGAGCACAGAGTGTCACCTCCCTGCACACCTGGCGTGACTCAGACTGAGCTGTCACTCCAGGTCTCAAATCCCAGTATCGAGGATTCTGTTTCGACTGCTCTGTGGCCACGCTGCCAGCCCCGCGGGGAGCCGGGGCGGCGAGGCCGCGGGCGGGCACAGCCTGTCCCTGAGCCCGGTCTCCAGCGGTGCGCACACAGGGTGTGTGGCTTGGAAAGGCCTGGAGGTGGTGCGGGCGGCTGGCCTCCCACAGCTGGGGGCACCTGGCACCTTGCTGAGCCACTGGGTTCAAAGTCCCGTTCTGCCCCCCGCAGTCCCTGACTCAGACGCCAGAAGTAGCGGCCAGCTGCTGACCGCAGGGGGCGGGCGGCGCGCGGCAGCCACACAAGCCTCGCTCCCGAAGGCTCACGTCACACACACGGGGAGGGCGGCCTCTCCCCTCCGCCCCAGCAGAGGGAAGGGCGGCCCACTAAGCATGGCCTTGTCTCGAGTCGGGGAGCGGGGTGGAGGCGGGTGTGCCTGGCCAGCGGCTCTGACCGGCCCTTTAAGAACCTGGCCTTCGCCCGCCATCCACTGTTCTTCCCGGGTCTTCCTTTTAACGAAAGGACTCCGTGCCTGTCACTGGGACCTCAAGCCAGGCGGAAGCAGGGCAGACAGCATCCCCGGGCCACCGCGGGGCCGCAGCTGTGTCCACGCCAAGACCCAGGAACGTCCCCTGCTGCGGGGGGCGGGGGCGTCGGGCAGCAGCGAGCAGGGCGGCCCCACTGTGCTCTGTCCTCACTGAGCTCCTGGGGTGGGACGGCTCAGTGAGCCTGACTCCCATCCCTGCCGCTCTGTGCTGTGTGACCTGGGGGAGTTGTGGAACCTCTCTGAGCCTCAGTGTCTTACCGATAACGTGGGGGTGAGGACAGGGCCCCCCCCAAAGAGGGTTCTGTGGGGTACCTCTCAACTCACAGGGCTGCACCTATGTGGCAGGGAGTGACCACTTAATAAACGGTGGATGCCGGACTCTGGTCACTGTGTGGACATCGTCACTCTGCAAACAGGGTGATGGTCGGGCAGCGCCGGGCTTCTCAGCCGGGAGCCCGGCGGTCACCCAGCCGAGGGTGTGAGCGGAGAGCGGCCCAGCAGCCCTCGGCCGGGGAGCGCGTGGGGGCAGGGCAGCGGCGGGGCGGAGGCATCCCTCACGTGCTGCCCCTGGCCCCCTTGTGCCCACGGCAGGAACTGCAGCCCAGGCAGGCCCAGCGGCCCCCCGCAAGCCCAGCAGTGAACCCCAGCCGTGCGACAGTGTGGGGCAGGGACCTGGACCTCCAACGGCTCGGCCCGGGGCTGAGACACGTGTGTGTGGTGCAGTCTGCTGGGTCTCGGTCCCCTCACTGTACGCCACCGAAGACCTCGGTTTCAACGGGGTTCTCCAGGGTTACAAAACTCGTAACCAAATGCTGGCTTGAATCACAGGGAGACTCGGCCTGAGGTGTGGAAAACAAGGAACCCTGTGCCGTTTTGGACGCAGTGCCGAGGCCCCCAGGCTCGGAGACGGACCGCCCGAAGCGAGCTTTCCTGCACCTTGTACCTGCCGGGTGACCTGGGTGAGTGACTTGGCCGCTCAGCCTCGGTCTCCTCATCAGTTAAGTGGGGAGACCCCCAGCAGGGTGCTAGGGGGCCCCTACGTCCTCAGCGTGAAGGGCTCAGGCAGAGAGAGGGCCCACCTCGCACCATTCAGCCTCTGCGCCCGTTTTCCACGCTGGTCGTGGCTTCAAAGCCAGGCCCGGAAGGTCACGGCCCGGGGTGGCCCCGGGGGCGGCTCAGACGGCCTACCTGCTGGGCGTAGCCGCGGAACATCGGGTTGACCAACTTGATGCCGTGGGACAGGCTGGTGGGGACCACGTAGCTCGGGCTGTGGGGAGACCAGATCGTGAGCAGCGCAGGCGGCCCGCCGGCTGGGGGGTGGGATCGGGATCGGACTCGGTGTGGGGTTCCCCACCCCTCTGGGAGGTGGGGGCCCGCTGGCTGGGAGCCCCAGCAGGCTCACGCGCCTCTAACCGGGAGGCATCCTTTCCTGCTGGTCCATGACGTGCCTACTTTTCACTCTGAAACAGCTATTGTGGCTTTTCTAGCTGCGAAGGTAACACGTGCTCATTATTGAGAAGTCTAGTACAGCAGGGAGAACAGAGGCAAAGATGTTCCCGTAACTCTGTGCGGGGCCCAGCGGGCCCTGGAGTTACCGGGGGAGAAGCACTTCGTACGTCACGTGCGTGTCTAACCACTCTGCCGCACTCCCGAGCTACAGATGCCGACTGTCGTTGAAGAGGAAAGGAGAAAAATCTAAAACCTCAGAAAAGCCTAGCAAACAAACAAACCGCCCCCAGCGACAACACCCAGAGATAGCTACCACCAAGACTTCTAGACTTTCCGAGAAAATACGGATGCACACACAAAATCACATACGGTGCATACATTTCAACCACCTTGGCTTCTTACGAAAGTGCAACTGCATTGCACCATGCTGCTTTAGAATCTGCTTCTACACTCAATACATTTCTACGTCCTCACTTTAAATTATTCCCAATTTTGACTTTTTCTGGAGAAACAGGTCTAATCTGAGCTTCTCTGGTCTTTAAATTCATTTCACGCCGAGTGGAAGCGCCCGCCACCATGTAGGAGGTCCCTTCCTACGCGCACAGTCGTGGCTGTGACCTGCGAGAGGTCACAGTGGGGGTCAGCCCGGCCCGGCACACCCGCAGCTGTGACGAGGCTGCCGGCTGGGTCAGCACCAAGTGCAGATTCTGGCTCCGTCTCTCATGGGCTGTGACCTTGAGCCGACACTTTGGTCTCCCTGAGAGTCGGTCTCCCCAGTTCACAAGACAGGGCTGGCCATGACCTCCACCTGGCAGGGCTGCCATAATCAGGAGGGGCCGGATGCCCGGACAGAGCTCGGTGGAGCGGCAGAGAGGAAACCCCCGTCCCCACGCCCCTGCCGGGGTTGGGGGGGCTGCCACTCACCGTTTCCTGTGCCAGACCTCGGACACCAGCTTCTGGTAACTCTTGCACAGGGCCGGCTTCTTGTCCGTGCGCACCAGGCCGCCGCACTCCAGGAAGAACTGGGTCAGCGGGGGGCTGGGCGTGGGGGGGTGAGCCAGGTCAGGAGCGAGAAGGTGGGAGCAGCGATCGGCTGCCCCTCGCACACCCCCTAACTGGGGACCTGGCCCGCAACCCAGGATGTGCCCTGACTGGGAATCGAACCAGCGACCCTTTGGTTTGCAGGCCAGCACTCAATCCATCTCATTACATAAGAAATAGATATTCACCGTAGAAAAATGACAAATAAGCAAACAGTAACCATCGGCCGTAACCCCGCCTGGTGAAGTCTTAACCTACTCCCAGGCTCCCCACTGGCACCTGGCCCCCGGCCCCGGGGAGGTGCCGACCTACCAGTTGGACAGGGCCTGAAGTGCTGCGTTCATGTAGCAGGAGTTCCCGAGGTTCTTCATGCCCGTGAGGCCTGGGGAGCCGGTGCACACAGGTGGGGGCGGGGGCGGGGTGAGCGCCCTGCCCTGCCCGGCCGGGCCCCTCCCAGCCCACGCCTGGAGACACGCTGTGGCTCTCCAGCCACCAGGCCCACCCACAGGAGGACACGGGCAGCTGGCGCCCCACCCCAGAGACCCACCACATAGGGAAGCGTGGTTCCCGTGCACGGCGACAGTCACCGGAGTCTATCCCCCCAGGCCACCTGCGCCTCCCCCCAGGCTGGCCCACTGTCCGCATGGGACTGGTGAGGGGGCCCCGTGCAGAGGGGCCAGCCTTCCAGGGGTCGCACCTCGGAGACCGGGCAGGAGGGCCTGCCTGGCACTCCAGGGGCAGCTGCCACGCTCTATGGGCCACCTGTCACTCCGCCGGTGCCCCGTGCATGCAGCTCCCCAACCCAGAGCTGAGCCCCGCCCCCTGTCATGGCTCCCCCCGACCCCCAGGGCCATCACCTCGAGGCTTCAGGTCATCGTCCTCCGACTCCGACTCCCCTTCATCAGCCACGGCGATGGGGACGGCTTTCAGAGGGTGGGAGGGCAGCGGGGGGTCCTGCGTCCCAGAGCGAGGACAAGGAGGGGTGAGGAGCGGGGGGAGAGGTCCAGGGGCCTCGGCGGGAGGGAAGCCCGGCCGCCCAGCCCCACCAACAGAGTCAGCCCCGCCGAGCCAAGGACAGCATGGACAGCCCTGGCACTGGTGGCCTCGCCCTGGGGACTTGCATCCTGTCTACAGTGACCAGTAACAGTTACCCATCTCACTTATAGTAAATCTGGGAACCAAAGAACCACAATGTGCGACCCAGCTCTCCTAGACAACCACCGTTAGAACTCTCCATGTTCCAAAAAAAAGCCTACAGACATATCTGTGTAAGGTTTTAACTTGATACACACACACACACACCCCCAACGGGATGTTGTCTGCATTGTTTTACAGCCTTTTTTTGTAAACAAACAAACAAACAAACCACAAACAGCTACCATGTCCGAGAGCATGACTGACCACCAGATACGTGACAGCCACTGAATGGGGTGGGGGGTGGTCCCGACACGCACACAGGAGTACCCCCAAGTCTCCCCGGAGCCCCCCAGTGGGCCCGGCCTGCGAGCTCGCTGAGGGGGGCCCCGTTCCCCGTTCCCTGGCATCCTCATCGCCTCCCATGGGCCCCGGCACAGAGCGGGGGTCCCGTGAGCATCCGCTGACGCGAGCCCCTCGGAGTCACCTGGGAGCGGTGACCAGGCACGGACGCCGCCCGGGACCCACTGACCTGCGCTCCACAGGGGTGCGGGGCACACTGCCCCGCCCTCCACACGCATTACCACCCGACAGAGCGACCCCGCTGCACCCCCGGCCCCTGTACCTGCTCGGACAGTTTGGGCGAGGCGGCGGGCAGGGGGGCCGCCAGCCGCTGCTCCAGGAACACCTCCTTCTCGCAGGCGTAACACCACACGCGGAACGTGGTCAGGTTCACGGTCAGGTTGTGCTTTTTTGCCTAGAGGGCAGGACCCAAAACGAGGTCACGGATGCCCTGGCCCAACAACAGGCGTCCGGAGCCTGCACCGGGGCTGCCTCCACCCGCGCTCCGCCCTGAAGGTCGGAATCTGCTCGCCCCGCCGCCGGAGCGCCGAGGGCCGCCACCCATCGAGCAGACGCGTGCTCGCACCTGCACCAGCTCCCGCTGCCGTGTCCGTGATTATCCCCGTTCCACAGACACGGCCGCCGAGGCCCCGGGCGGGCGGATAGAGCAGGGAGGCAGCTGGAGTGGGCTTTGAACTCTGGGCTGCCCGCCTGCCCGCCCGCCTGCCTGCGTGCCCGGGCTCCGGCCGCCACCCTTACCTGGGCGTGAATGGTGCTGTGGTCCGCAAAGGACTCTCCGCAGCCAACGTAGGGGCAGGCGACCTGGGGCGAGGGGAGGAGAGTGGGTGGGGGCTGGCCAGGAGGACGGGGCTGGCGCGGTGAGCCAGCACACCCCCTCCGTCCAAGAGGACTCCGCCCAACAGGGAGGCCCTGCCGACCCACAGGGACACAGGTACACCCCCCGCCAAGGCCTCCGGAATGGCCCCCCGAGGAAGAGCGGCCCGTCCGTCTCTGGGTGAGACGGGCAGGGCGCGCCGGGCCGCCACCCTCCCGCAGAAAGGCCAGGCAGGGAGGGCCACAGCCAGTCCTGGGCAGGGACCCTCCCGGTCTCGCTTGTCCCCTTTCCGCCACATTCCCGAGCGGCCAGTTTTGGGGGGTCCATGTTTCTGGCGGGCACGCCTGGGTCTCAGCCATTTCCTAACGGGGGGTGCTGAATAGGCGGAGACGGCGGGGGCCCCCTGCCCACCTGGTGCCCCGCAGTGTGGCCAGCGTGGCCCCGATGACCCTGCCTGCGGCCTTGCCCTCTCCGATCCCCAATCTACCCATCCACCAGGGCCCAGCGCCCATGCCTGCCCCCCGCGGGCCCGCGCCCCAGCCAGCGGCCGCTGCTCCGCAGGAGCGCCCTCAGCGTTCCCGCCTGCCGTCGGCACCGCGCAGGCTGCGGAGGGCCTTTCACGCCACACAGGGGCGTCACGGGGCTTCTGTGTCTGTCTCCCCGGGGGGCTGGGGGCTGCCAGCAGGTAGGCCCGTGGCTCACACTTCACTCTGTCGTCCCCCCGCCCCCAGGGGACCCAGCCAGCGTCTCACAGCCCACTCTGCACTGGGCGCCGGGGCCGGAGGAGGAGGAGGAGGCCGGAGTCCCGGGGACCCTGTGTCTTCTGCAAAGACAGGCTTGCACTGTGATGTCCTCGCCCCCTAAAGCTGCCTTTTCTTCCTGCTTGTGTTTGTTTTTGAGGGGATTTTAAGTCACGGTCATTTTCAGTATAATTTGAAAATGTAATAATGCATGCATGCAGAAGACTTGAAAACTACTTCAGAATCAGAGAAAAAAAATAAAAACTACCTGTAACTCTACTACCCACTGAAAACCGTCCTGTTATGTCTGTCAGCCCCTTTCTATAAACAATAATTAAAACTCGACCAGCCGCTGCTGCGCACCGGCCACGTGCACATGCCCTGCCGCGCCGTCACCGGCATGGTCTCCTCCGACTCTGCCCGGGGGGGGGGCACGGACCCCAGGAGGCGGAGCCGTCGTCACGGCCGTGGCCCCCACTTTGCAGGTGGGGCAGGCAGCTGCCGGAAGCGCCAGGGCTCAGAGCGAGACGCCCACGCTGAGGCCCCCAGACACGTGTGAGCGGAGGGTCCCGCCCCGTGTGCGGCTGGGACCGTCGAGTCCACCGTCCTCTCCGACCTGCCTTCCCTTTCTGTCGTTTTTAGTGGCTGCCAAGGCACCCGGCCAGGGACTCGCTCACTCTGCGGCCCACGTGGCCGGGAACTGCGCCCGAGCCGTCCACGCCCGGTGTCCCCGCCAAGGTTCCAGCACTGCCCATGGGGATGGACATCCCCAGCCCGGTCTGGACCGCGCCCCACGCCCCCCGCAGCGGCGAGCAGCCCTTACCTGCAGACAGGCCCACAGGTTCGGCCCAGAAACACCGCATGACTGGCAGGTTCCCTGCGGGAAGTGAAGGGAAACAGCAGAGGGTGACCACCTGTGGGGGGCCCTCCCAGAGCCCCTGCCCGCTCTAGGCTGGGGGAGCCACGCGCCCGCCCCCGCTGACGCTCAGTCCCCGGACGTGTCGGCTGAAAGGCTCTGTTCGCCTCGGAGGGGCCCGCTCCGGCCCCTCCCGCCTGAGTTCGGTTCCCCATCTCACACTTTATGGTTTTTTGTTTGTTTTAAAGATTTTATGTATTTATTTTTAGAGAGAAGGGGAGGGAGGGAGAAAGAGAGGGAAACATCAGCGTGTGAGAGATACACCAACCGGTGCCTCTCGCACACCCCCACTGGGGACCTGGCCCGCAACCCAGGCACGGGCACTGACTGGGAATCCAACTGGTGACCCTTTGGTTCACAGGCCGGCGCTCAGTCCACTGAGCCACACCAGCCGGGGCTGCACTTTATTGTTTGAATTTTGTTTCATTGGATGCCTGCAAAAACATTTCCAGTGAAGTCATTTGGAACTCGGACCCCTTCATCTGCGACCTCCTCTCCCCTTCGACCCCGCCCTCTCCCCCCAGCCCGACCGCGGGCTCCGTGAGACGGAGGCGGTGGGTTTCGTCCACCCCGGTGACTGCACGGGGTCTGGGCACATGAGGGGGTCCATGTGTTTGCTGGTCACAGAAGCACCCAGGTTACTGGCGGTCCGGGTGGCAGAGCCTCCGCCCGGTCTGCCGGCGTCTCCCCTCCTCGCTTTAACAAGAGAACGCACGCGTCCTGGGCACCTCGCCGGCCCGCTACAGACGGCTTCCCGGCCCCGCTGCGGGGCAAGCGGCGCATGCCTGGCTCTTGCCTCGAGACGGGGCACGTCTACGAGGCCGTTCCCCGCAGCGCCGTTCGTTTCGGCGGGCGGTGTCCTGCCGAAACGAACGTGTGTTCCCAGAATGCAGAGGCCCTGAGTGTGGGTCTCGGCCCTCTTTTATTCGTACCTTGGATTTGAGCAGCAGGTCATCTTTGGTCACCTCCCCTATGGAGTCAAGGTGAGGGCAGAGGTCCCTGGAGTCCCCCATCCTGGCTGGGTCTCACCTGCGGGAAAACACAGGAGTCCTGGGTGAGACTCTGCGGCCACTGCTCAGGGCAGGTGGGGGCTGGTGGTCATGGGCACGACCCTGGCCCCGTGGCCTGGCTCAGCCACACCACCAGCCGGATCTCTGGCTTGGGGTGAAGAGAACCCCACCCCCCGGCGGCTCAGACGAGTCGGGGACACTGTGGGGGGGCCTACCTCTGCATACCGCGACTGTCCCAGGAAGCAGTCAACATCCACATTCTCTGTGGATGGCCAACGGTGGCGGCTGCAGGGGGCTGGAGTGAGAGGCCTCGGGCAGGGACCCTGTGGGGACAAACCAGCGTATCGGAGGTAGTGCCGCTGTTTCCAAGTCACTCAGCACCGACCAGTGGTGCCCGCGGACCCTTCCCGAGCCGCTGAGGGCATCACCTCTGTGACTCCCCAGAGGGGACACACGCAGGCTCTGCAGGACAGGGCCACAGGCCCTCTCCAGCCATCGCCGCCGTGGCTGCCACCGCTGTCACCCTCGGGACAGAAGCCTCAGTCCCCTCCACACATGCCACTGGGACCTTCAGCTCATCGTCCGAGCCTCCCAACGACCTCTCAGAACCCCTGACCCCCGACTCCTGAGCAACCCCAGGCTACAGGCGTGACCGGGGTCATCCACTCATCACCACGACCCCCTTCCTGGGTGGGCCACCATCTCCCGGATGTGGACACTTCAAAGGGGAGCAATTAGAAGCTGACATTTTAAGTGGTCACATGACAATGACAGGGTTCAAGGCTCTAAATTCCAAACCTCCACCTGAAGCCAGATTTTAGGTTTTTTTCCATCTTTCGCACTGCGGTCGAGTGTGCTGGATTGCTGCTCAGACCACACTATTTTGCGCTGCGATGTGTGGTTTCTTTGCTGCTGTTTAAGCGTCTTTGGTATGTGCCCCACGTGTCCAGCTACAGGGCAGGGCCAGGTTATGAGCCTGAGGCCCAGCGCCGCGAACGGCGCCCTGGACGAGGACGACGGTGACAGGCCCACTCCCGCCTCCCACCTACCGTCAGACCACTTGAGTTCCTGCAACGTCAGATTTAAAAAAAAAAAACAACCCCGCAGCCAACAACCCTCTCTGACCCCTCACCGCCTGTTTTCCTGCCGCAGAGACGCACCTGGAGCCCGAGCAACCGAGGGACTTGGCCATGGTGGGTCGGCGCTCGGCTGTGGAGCAGCGGGCGGGGACCTGACTGGCCCGTCCGGGGCAGAGCCCCTGCAGACCAGGGCTCAGCGGCCTCGGCTGTGGAGCAGCAGGCGGCCGATATTCTAGACTCCGCTGCCATGCCAATCTTTACCACATATTCTTATTTTTGTTTCTTTTATGTACCATCCATTAAAATATATATTTTAAAAATTCTTATGCCCTGACCAGTGTGGCTCAGTTGGTGGGGCGTTTTTCAGTAAGGCAAAAGGCTGCTGGTTGGATTCCTGGTCGGGGCACGTGCCTGGGGTGCGGGGTTCAATCCCCAATTGGGGGTGTGGGAGAGGCAACTGATAGATATTTCTCTCTTTCTCCCTCCCTTCCTTTCTCTCTAGAAATGAATAAACAAAATCTTTAAAGAAAATTCCTAGCTCAAGGGTCCCACGAAACAGCCTTGGCCTGCTGCCAGCTGGCTAACCCCTGTTCTAAGGCCCTGTGCTGTCTGCTCTCCCCCAAAGCAGCCCAATCACTGGCAGTCCGCACCCCCCTGCACACCAGTCACCACCAGTTTATTTTTTTTAATTTTTTGTAAACATTAGTCGTTTTATTTGCCCTCTGTTTTTTTTAAGTTTTTAAAAAATTTCTATCATATGATATCACATTTTTAAAAAAGATTTTATTCATTTTATTTTTAGAGAGGGAAGGGAGAGAGAAAGAGAGAGAGAGAAACATCAATGTGCGGTTGCTGGGGGCTGTGGCCTGCACACCAGGCATGTGCCATGACTGGGAATCGAACCTGCGATGCTTTGGTTCACAGCCTGGGCTCACTCCACTGAGCCACGCCAGCCAGGGCTTGCCCTCTGTTTTTTTAAATATATTTTATTGATTATGCTATTACTGTTGTCGCATTTCCCTTCATTCCCCTCCACCCTGCACACCCCCTCCCACCCACATTCCCCTCCTTTAGTTCATGTCCATGTGTCATAAGTTCTTTAGCTTCTACATTTCCCATACTATTCTTGCCCTCCCCCGGTCTATTTTCTCCCTACCATCTATGCTACTTATTCTCTGTACCTTTCCCCCCTACCTCTTCCCATTCCTCTGTTGCTAACCCTCCGTGTGATCTCCATTTCTGTGGTTCTGTTCCTGTTCTAGTTGTTTGCTGAGTTTGTTTTTGTTTTAGGTGTGGTTGTTAATAATTGTGAGTTTGCTGTCGTTTTACTATACGTGTTTTTTTATCTTCTTTTTCTTAGATAAGTCTCTTTAACATTTCACATAATAAGGGCTTGGTGATGAGGAACTCCTTTAATTTGACCTTATCTGAGAAGCACTTTATCTGCCCTTCCACTCTAAATGAAAGCTTTGCTGGATAGAGTAATCTGGGATGTAGGTCCTTGTCTTTCATGACTTGGAATACTTCTTTCCAGCCCCTTCTGGTCTGTAAGGTCTCTTTTGAGAAATCAGCTCACAGTCTGATGGGAACTCCATTGTAGGTTACTGTCTCCTTGTCTCTTGCTGCTTCTAGGATTCTCTCCTTCATTTTTACCTTGGCTAATGTAGTTATGACGTGCCTTGGTGTGTTCCTCCTTGGGCCCAACTTCTTTGGGACTCTCTGAGCTTCCTAGATGTCTATTTCCTTTGCCAGATTGGGGAAGTTCTCCTTTATTATTTGTTCAAATAACTTTTCCACTGGTTGCTCTTCCTCTTCTCCTTCTGGTTCCCCTATAATTCAGATGTTGGATCTTTTAAAGATGTCCTGGAGGTTCCTAAACCTCTCCTCATTTTTTTGAATTCTTATTTCTTCATTGTTTTCTGGCTGTATGTTTTTTTCTTCCTTCTGGTCCACTCCATTGATGTGAGACCCAGCTTTCATTCCATCACTATTGGTTCCCTGTGCATTTTTCATTTCACTTATTGTAGCCTTCATTTTTTCATCTAATTTGTGACCAATACCAACCAATTCTGTGAGCTTCCTGATCACCAGTGCTTTAAACCTAGCATCTGATAGGTTGGCTATTTCTCGGTCGCTTAAAAGTATCGGTTGCGAGGATTTCACTTCTGTTTGAGCCATCTCCCCCTGCCCCGCCCTTTGGTCTGGTCGCGCCTATTACGCATGAGGGGCGGGGCCTTAGGTGTTCACCAGGGCGGGCACGCCAGTCGCTGGGTTGTGACGTTGTATGTGGGGGCGGGGTCTGAGAGGGAACAATGGCGCTGGCTCCGCTCTCTGTCGGACCTCAGTCCCTTCCGCTGCTTCCCCCTGGAGCAAACTGGTCCCCTTTGGTGCCGATTCCCGTGTGGGTGGGCTTGTGCACGCCGTGGGACCCTCCAAGGACCTCTCCTGAGAGGCTGGGAGTCTCTCCCTGCGCCTCACCCCCACAGGTGTTTTCAGTCGGGGCCCCGAGGCTCTATTTCCCGGCGCCGGGACCCTGGGTTGTGCGCAGTGCCTTGCTTCACAATTGCCGCCTCGCCGGGTCTGCCGGTGGCGACCCCTGGGCCGCGGTCTGCCCACTGCGGTCTTGCGAGCCCCAGGTGCCTTCCACGCCTGGTCCCAACGCTCTCTGCTGTCCAGGCCGAGACCCGCGCCGGCTGCCCGACTCCGCCCCTCCTGCCGGTCTGCATGAACGTGTCTATTTTAACTTCTTGGTTGTCCGACTTGCACTCAGATCAATTTCCTGTCAGTTCTGGTTGTTATTCTGTTTGTAAATTGTTGTTGTCCCTATCTTGGTTGTGCGAGGAGGCACAGTGTGTCTACCTATGCCTCCATCTTGGCCGGAAGTCCCAGTTTATTTTTTATTGTAATTTTTCCATCACCATTTATCCTTCCCAACCCTCTTCCCCCTCCACCCACCCCCCACCCCTTGTCACCACCAGTGTAAATAAGGCAAACAGCAAGGAGCAGTGCAGAGGGTTCGCTGGGCCCTGGTTGTGTCTAAATAATCGAGGGGGCGCACAGAGACAGGGTATAGAGCCTCCTGCTGCAGCGCCATCTCTGACCAGGGCCCCCGCACGCGGCCTCCGAGAACGACAGGCCACTGAGTGGACAACGGCACAGCCGCACACCATGATGCTGCAGAGCCACTGGAAAGGACGGTGTGCACGGTGAGTTTTTTTTTCTAGACATTTTCCATTTTTTTAAAGATTTTATTTGTTTATTTTTAGAAAGGGAAGGGAGGGAGAAAGAGAGAGGAACATCAATGTGCGGTTGCTGGGGGCCGTGGCCTGCAACCCAGGCATGTGCCCTGACTGGGAATCGAACCTGCGATGCTTTGGTTTGCAGCCCGAGCTCAATCCAGCACGGTGAGTTCTTTGTAAGTAGAAAGAGTAAACTCTACCAAGACAAGGTACGGTGCAGTCAACACCTACCCCAGTAAGTCACTGACTGCCGTTATCAAGTGTCGCGGACTGCACACCACCGTCCGTGCTACCCTTTTACACGAGTGACACACGCCGGCACCAGCCTTCCCATGAGCACGTGGGGGATGCCCTGCACCCTGAAATCACCTTATAAATGGCCACGGCCTCACTAGGCAGTAGGAATTTTTAGCTTCATTATATTTTTATGCGGTCCAATTTCTATCACCCAGGATTATTTCTGTCTGCAGTCGCGCAGACATAATGACTTTGGCCCAACGATGGACCGCAGAGAGGATGGTGGCTGCCTGGGGCAGAGGGTGAGGCCGCAGTGCAAAGAGGCAGGAAGAAAATTTCTGTGGTGTTGGAATGTTCTAGATCTCGACTGGGATGGGATTTAACCAGGTCGAACCTCAGGAAATACAGCTTTAAAGCGCATGCATTTTATTGTAGGTGTTGTAAGTAAAATTGACTAAAAGCGCTTTAAATCCCAACTTGTCTACAGCGCCAGACCAGCTCAAGGGTTGTCTAGGGCTGGGATGGGGAGGAAGACAGGTACCAGTCGACAACACTCTTTGAAAGGATACCGTTTATTGGATATAAATCACGCCTAGAAAATCCCTGATTTAAAACCCTGAAGAGAAGAAAAAGCCCCTGCGCTTTAAACACGTGACTGAGACCTATCTCATCAATACAGATGAAGACTCCGAGAATGCTGAATAATGCAAACAGGCGGCAGCACCTCACGCCCAGTGGCGTGGCTGCTCCAAACACAGCAACAATGGAGCAGACGAGCGCTAGAGAAGACTCGGGGGCGCTGGATGCTCGTGCACCGCCGGCAGGACGCAGGGACGGCCCCCACTGCAGGGTGGACCCTCCCCGGAAGGTCAGCACAGAGCGTCACCAGGGGGTGCAGCAAGCGCCCTCCGGGTACGTCCCAGAAAGCGGTGACCTGAGCAGACATCTGTGCGCCCTTGTCCCTGGGGCACTGTTCTCAGCAGCCGACGGTGGGAGCCACCCCCCGTGTCCGTTGAAAGATCAACGGACACACAGAACCTGGTCCGTGCGCACAACGGAATACTGTGCAGCCTTAAAGAGGAGACTCGGACACCTGCTGCCACCCCAGGGGCCCTTGAAAACATCGTGCTCAGAGCACAGGCCCAACACACAGGCGCAAACACTGTGTGATTCCCTCCTATGGACGCTGAGCAGCACATTGAATATGAGGGTGATGATTTTGTTATATGTATTTAACCACAATTTTTAAATGCTTAGTTGTTGTTTTTTTTAAAGTTGTAGAAAGATAGCCTTAACCAGGTGACTCAGTGGGTTGGAGCATCGTCCTACACACCAAAAGGTTGCAGGTTCAATCCCCAGTCGGGGAGTATCTGGGAGGCAACCAATCAATGTATCTCTCTCTCTCTCTCAAATCAATAGACGTATCCTCAGGTGAGGATTTTAAAAAAACGAAGGTGCAGAAGGATACACGTAGGATGATGACACCCTTAAAAAGCTGTGAAAATGCTGGGCAGGGAGAGAGACTATGAAGTGAAATGTTCACTGACCAGGAAAGATGCTGGTCCTGATTAGTGCCCTGCCACGCTGACCTCTGCCCTCTCTCACCCTCCAGGTCCTGGCTGCACTGTCCCCTCGCTGAATGCGATGCCACCCTCCCCACTACCCTCACTCCCAAAGGAGTCCCCCCCATCCGTCCTGGCCCGGATGAGCATGCCTGGGAGCCATGGGACAATTACCCACTCTTCGGTTGTTCAACGCCTGTTTCCACTCGAGAATGTAAGCGTCCTGAGGGCGGGGTCTGTTTGGCCCACAGTTGCACCCAATCTACACAGAGCGGCCCCCAGGGCACAGTAACTTCTACTTAACGAGGGGGTCCACAGGGCAAAATGCTCTAAAACACTGTTAGAGTCCATTTTGGTGAATGATTTTGGTTTTTGTTTGGTGCCCGCAGAAAGGGTGTTATCTCTAGGAGGGGTTACCAAGTGATTTTTATTCCTTCCTCTTTTGCTTGTCTGCATTTTCTGCAGTGAATTTGTGTTGCTTTTGGAATACTGCCTACAACCTGATACATTCCTTTGGGTCATTCACGAAGTCCCAGAAGGAAGAAGAGCAGGTGTGTGGCTTCTCTGGGCCTCCTCCTGGGGCTGCCTGTGCTTTTCCCCAGGCCCCCAAGAACTCCCTGTGGGGACGGAAGTTCTCCCCTGGAGCTCCCCAGGCCCACAGGGTGCGAGCGAACGGGACACGTGGGGTTGGTTTCGGAGAAGGGCCGGCAGCACCTGGGAGGCCCCGGCAGCCCCGGCGGTGGAGGCACCTGGGCGCAGGCCTGAAAGTGCAACTTTTGCTTTCACTATGTGCCTCCTTCAGGGGCGATCTGCTCTTTTTTTTTTGTTTGTTTTCTTTTTGAAGATTTTTTGTACTTATTTTAGAGAGAGGGGAAGGGAGGGAGAAAGAGAAGGACAGAAACATTAATGTGTGTGAGAGTGACATTGATCGGTTGCCTCTCAACGTGCCCCGAGCTGGGGACCTGGCCCACAACCCAGGCGTGTGCCCTGACTGGGAATTCGGGACAGCGACCCTTTGGTTCGCAGCCTGCGCCCAATCCACTGAGCCACACCAGCCAGAGCCCTCTGAGGGCTTTTTTCATCTGGGGATACAACAATAACAAAAAGTTGCTTGGTGCGAGATCAGGTGAACAGGGAGGGTGGGGCATGGGGTCATGACGTTTTTGGTCAAAAACCACTGAACACTCAGCATGATGTGGGTGGGTGCACCTGTAAATCACCTATCATGAAATGGACAAATGGGTTGAAAATTCTTCAAAAAATTCACTGAAGCTGAATGCAGCCTCTCACAACAACACCAGATGGCACACTGATACAGATGGGTATATCACCTAGTGGGGTGGGGGGCTGTTACCACAAGGGGCCCACCCTCCAGAAGATAATTTCAGGTTTTTTCGGGCCCCTCTCGTATTTGGGAATTTAAATCTTTGACTACATCTTTGACCAAAAGAAAAATTACTGAGTTAAAATGGTATTTTGAAGGCTCCAGGTACATATATATATATATATATATATATATATATATATATATATATATATATATATTTTTTTTAAGATTTTATTTATTTATTTTTAGAGAGGGAAGGGAAAGAAAAAGAGAGAGAAACATCAATGTGCGGTTGCTGGGGGTCGTGGCCTGCAACCCAGGCATGTGCCCTGACTGGGAATCGAACCTGCAATGCCTGGTTCACAGCCCGCACTCAATCCACTGAGCTACGCCAGCCAGGGCGGCTCCAGGTATATATTGACAAATGGTCCTCCAGAAAGGTTACGTAAACTTATCTGCGTACTGCTCTGACTGGTGTGGCGCGGTTGGCTGGAGCCAGGGCATGTGCCTGGGCTGCAGACTCGATCCCCCGCTGGGGCGTGCGAGAGCCAACCCAGTGATGTTTCTCTCCCTCTCTTCCTCCCTCCCTCCCCTTCTCTCTAAGTAAATAAATACAGAAATAGAATTATTTAAAACATCAGCTTCTATGGCGGGGAAAAGTAGAGAGGCAGCGCCTGAAACTGTGGGTGTTTCATATCCCACATGCGGGAACTGAAACACGAGAGGTGCAAGGACCGCACCTCGCCCACCTCAGCTGTCGACAGGTTTCTGCGCTGCTTTATCTGGTGCCCACCCAGCACGGAGGGCTGAGACTTGGGTGGTGGGAACGAGCCGGGCCTGGGTCTCGCCCTCATGGGGCTCAGAGTTCCGTATTTCCACACCAGGCTACACGCATGCAGCCAGTAGGGACGTTACAATTCCTAACGGCAGCCACCTTTTCTCACGTTACCACATGCCAGTGGTTCCGCACACACTAACCCTGGAGCTGACTGTGATTACGGAAAGCAATCAGAGAGAGAGAGCCTTGCGTTCAGCTCCTCGCTCTTGTCGCTTGCGAGCTGTGTGTCTCTAGCTGAATCACTCAGTCCTCAGTTACCGTGCCCAGGGAGGGGGACAGAGCCAGCGCACTGGGCGACTGGGAGGGTGGGGAGACGATGCACAGGAAGGACTGGGCACAACGACTTCTGGTCACGTGGACCCTCAGGATGGCGCAGGGTTTGTATTTATCTGCCTGCCAAGAATGCGCAAAAACCATTCAGCACTATGCTCTGTCTCACTGGCCACGGTTTATAGATCAGTAAACTCAGGGTGCTTGGAATGTAAAGTCACATGTCCAAGGGCACCCCCCCACCAGCTTTTCATTCAGGCTCCCATTGCCCAGAGCAGCCAGGCCCGCCGGCCCAGCTGAGAAATGCACAGTGTGGACTAAGCGTGACACACGGCAGGTGCCTCACGTATGATGGGAGTTCCGATTCTCGGTGCTGCTTTCTAAGAGCCAAGCTCACCTCCTGGGGCTTTGGACATCAAAGCAGAGCCAGGAAACGGAACCTCAGGGAATGGAGCAAATCCCTGAACAGCTTTCCTGCCCCTGGGCCACCAGCACTGCTGCTTCCGGCAACCCGATTCCCTTTCTCCACGCAGACAAAGGGCACTGAACAGACACGACAGAACTGGGTCCCGGGTTAATGGGGAAAGGGCATCAGTGGGACAGCTGAGAAGCTGGTTATGGACGGAATGTGCCCTCAAATTTCTACACTGAAGCCCCAACCCCCAGGACCCCAGAATGCAATCTTATTGGAGACAGGGCCTTCAAACCAGTGAGTGAGTACAAACGAGGTCTGAGGGGGGACCTTCAGCCAGCCTCCCTGGTGTCCTTATCAGAGGAGGACATCTGGACCGACAGGAGGCACCGAGGATGCGCCCGGAGGACAGATCACGTGAGGACACAGTGAGAAGGTGGCTCACAACAAGCCAAGGGAGAGAGGCCTCAGAAAAAAACGAAGTTAGTTGACACCTTGATCTTGAGCTTCCAGGCTCCAGGACTGTGAGGAAATTGATTTCTGTCGTTTAAGTCGCCCAGCCGCGGTTCTTTACGGCAGCCCCGGCAGACGGCTAAGGCATGATAGCAGCACTGAAGTTTCTGAAGATGGAGACTGCTTTCTGGTTGGGTGTTATTCTGTCTTTGCTTTCAGGCGATTTCCCCTGAAACATTTAGGGGCAAACTACTCTTACATGCATCCACAATAATAACGATAATAATAATGAGTATACAGAGAGTAAACAGGGCTAAAATGTTAACAATTCCTGCACTGGGTGAAGGATATGAATGGGATTTCATTTGCTTATTCTAGTAACTTTTCTGTGAGTCTGGGTTTTTTTCGAAATAGAAACTTTTTAAAGATTCCTTTCCTCTCATTGAAGGTGGGAGCAGGGAGCGGTCTTTGGGGAAAGGAAACCCTAGATCAACAGCGGGGGCTCCGGGACCCAGCGCCCACCCCGAGCCAGGTGCGAGGCCCGCCCACACTGTCTCAGGTGAGAGCACCGCTGGTCCTCACCTGACAGAGGACACTCTGAGATGGGAAGCCACTCGCCCAAGGTCACGTGGCGAGGAAGTGACAGAGCTGGAAGGGAGCCAGGCGGGTCTGCCTTCGCAGCCCTTCCCGCTCTGCCCCCTGTGCAGACGAATGGAGTGTACACGGGAGGCACTTAATAGAGGCGGGGAGGGGAAGAAGCCCGCTCTGTTGAGATCCTGGGAACAGGCCCCCTTGCGAGCAGCAGCGGGTCCACTGGACTGTGCGGCTGGAGTCGGGGAGGTGCCTGCCCGCACGCCGGCCAGAGGTGGGGCGCCTCGCCGCTCCGCCGCAGCGGCCCCAGAGTGCCTCTCCCTCCTGACCCGCCAGGGCTGCCTGCTTCTCTTGGGGATGAGAAAGCAGGAGGAAAGGAGGCAGGCTGGCAGGTCTGGCAAAGCGCCCACCCTCTCAGGGCCCGGGCGAGGCTTCCAAGACGCTCCATCCTAGATAAGGGCAGGCACTCCGTCCTCCCTGGGGCCCTGCACTGCGTGAGGGGAAAGTACCTCCCCAGGGACACAGCCGTCAGGCAGCACGGCTGGGCCTGGCACCAGCTGCTGCGACCAGGCCGCAGGTGCCCATTACTCATCATTTTCCTGGAGGTTCTGGCTACATCCTCCTTGCAGCCAGGAGGGAGCCGAGTTCCTGGGGACAGCAAAGGTGATGCTGCCAAGCCCCTCACCAACACAAGGGCGCCCCCTGACCCGGTCCCCATACCCGTACCCCTCTGGGACCCCTTCCCTCCCTCCTGCCTTCTTTTCTCCAGTTGACTTCCAAGCAATTCCATTTTCCCTAAATCCCCAACACACTCCTTCCTCTAACCTAGTCTTCATGCACTGAGAGTCCACCACCCTTCTGACCCTCAACGCGGAACTCTCAGCCTCCTCCTGCCTCGGCAAGCTCTGCTTCCCACACACCTCCAGTGACCCCCACTGGCCTCACCCACTGCGCCCCGCCCGAACAGCCCCGTGTACTGGGCTGACACTCAGAGACCTCACTGAATCCTCGGAACCGCCCTGGGGGTTGGCAACATGGGAAGCTAAATGCATGTCCACCCCACCACCACTAAAGGGGGCATGACAGGCTCAGAGAGGCAGAGGAACTGGCTGGAAGTCACACAGCTACTAAACAGCTTTTGCCCAAGGCCAAAAGGCTGTTCTGAGACGTCCCAAGTCTACCTGAGGAGGCCATTTGTCTCAGCCAGTCGGGGGGGCGGGGGGGAGAACAACAATCTTAGAGGAGGATGTTCTAGAAAGAAGTAAGGCATTCCAGAAATGCTGCCCAGCTTCAGAATGGTCTTCAGAAGAGGGAACCAAAACCGGCTTCCATCAGCACCTCCCCGCCGCCAATGCGCTGCAATAAGGGCGGCCGCAGCCGGCATTTACTGAACGGTCCCTGTGCCAGGTGCCGTGCAGAAGGCGCAGCAGAGGTAGGCCTGCCGCTGGTCCCTGCTCCGCCTTCCAGCTGTGTGACCTGAAGCACGCCTCGTCTCCCTGAACCCAGGTACTCTCGTTTGCAAAATGAAGAATAACTGAATCTACTTCATTGGCTAGTTGGGCGAGTTCAGTGAGATCATGCTTATCCCAGGACCTGCCACCTAGTGAGCGCTTAGTAAGAGGCAGTGCTTTCAAAGGAAAGGACCGGCCTATAATGAGAGAGGGAAAACTACTATTTAAGGGGTTCCTAAAGCCTTCGAGGCCACTATTCATGCATTTAGTTATTTCCTAAGCCTCTGTCGATGCCCATACTTCAAATAAACTTAATCCTCACAGCATCCTCAGGATGGAACGGGCGAAGGGCAGAGCAACGGTCCTCGTGGTAAAGGACACACGCAAGCCCCCCCCCCGCCGAAAGCTCCAGAAAGGCCGCGGGCAAACACCGGAGGAGGGGCCCTAGGGGTTCAAAACATAGGACGTGCCTCTCCTCTCTCCTCGGGGAGAAGTGTCTGGGTGTCATTTTTAGCCAGACAGTCGGCGTTAGGACTTTAATTCAGCACCACTAAGAAGTGGTCATCTTTTGTCCTTAAAGGAAAAAAATACACGTCAGGGCCCAGACCCAGGGGAAATAAATGTCAGCGCCCCGAGACGCGACACGCACGCTTTCAGCGCGGAATCAGGCCCTGGAGAATAAAAGAGATGGCGGCTCCTGTCCCGCAGAAGCCACGAGTCCTCAGGGGCTCGAAGCGGGGCGGCGGGACACTCGAGGACCCCCTGGGCGCCGGCCGGAGGAGGGGTGGGGTGACGGTGGCCGGGGGGTTCCCGGGCTCAGCTCACCTGGACGCGGCGTTTAGCGCACTTGGCAGGGCCAGGCACTCCGATGGCCGGGAGCAGGGCCGGGGTCACCCCTGCCCGAGAGGCCCGGCCCCCTGAAGCAGCCGGCAGCAGCCTGAAACTCACCTGCCGTCGCTACCGAGCCACCGCTGCTTGTCAGTCAAACGCACCCTCCGCGGCGCCGCGCCGCGCAGGGTCGTGGGGCCCAGGCGGCCGCGCCCCGCCCCCTCGCTTTGATCACCCAATCGGGAAAGGTCTACGCTACCGATGGGAGGCGTGGCCATGTGGGCGGTGCGAAAAAGGTGGAGCCCGGAGGGCTGGGGGCGGAGCCGGCAGAGCCGGCGCTCTGACTGCATTGCTGCGCGCCGGAAGCAGACCGGGCCACAGCGCTGCGGGGCGGCGGCTGGACCGCGGAGCCACCCGGACCATGCCGGTCACCGGGAAGACTTTCCGCCGGCGCCGGGCCGACTCGGAGTCGGAGGAAGATGAACAGGACTCAGAAGAGGTTCGGTGCGTTTGGAGCGGGGTTTCCACTGGGCAGGAAAGGAGAAGCCGGCTTAGGGACTCATCACGAGCCAGGCTCCCCCTTCACAACATTGGTAGCTGTGAACCCGTGTTGTTGTTCCCTTCTGCGGGCGAAGAAATTGGGGCTTCCGCCACTCCCAAGGCCGCTCACTGGAAGAGGTGTCCCAGGGACGGGCAGTGCATCTGATTCCCGGGGGGTCTAGGTGCAGGTTCGCCTTCTGGACGGACGTGGCGGCGACTCAGCCGCCGGCTAGGGTACTGGCCGAAGCTGCTGTTTGACTCCGAGTTCCGCAGAGGTTCTCTCAACCTCTACGTTGCCTTTTTTTCAGATTAAAACTAGAAGAAACCCGAGAAGTGCAGAACATGAGGAAGAGGCCCAACGGAGTGAGGTGGGGACCGTAGGGGGACCCGGAGGAGGAGGAGACGGGAATGACAGACACACCCCCACCCCGGTCGCCGTTACAGAATATCTTCTGAGACAGAGCCCCTTTTCTTGGCACACTGTGCACTTTCCACTGCCCTGGAAGAGGCCCCGCGTTCTTTGATAACGTTCACCTGGGAGATGGCCTGAGTTGTGTGGTCATGGGGCTTGCTCCAGAGGTGCAGAAACAGGTCACCAACTTGTGTTTTTATTGCACGCAATTAATTGTGGAAGTGCATCGAGTTTGGCAAGTTTAGAAGAGTCCAGTCAAGAAAATAAACAGCACCCATAATTCTCTCCCCCAGAGATAGCAAGTGTTCATATTTAATGTTCTTCCCTATCTTTATTCTTTTCTCCGTTTTGTAAAGAATGGTGAGAACTGTTACTCTGTGCTATTTTCAACTCATTATGACCTTGTGGACATTCATTCACATTGTGGGTTGTTTTCCCAAAAACCTTTCTAATGGCTACATAATACTCCACTGCAAGCGTGTACCATAATTTAACTAATCCCCTATTTGGGAACCTGTAGTTCATTTTGTAAATTTTCATCAGATAAGGCTGCAGTAATAGTATTTTCCTACCTTTGTCTTTAGCTTTAGTTTTCCTGGAGGCAAAATCTTAGAAATGAGATTTCCAAGCCAAGATAATGCCAGATGGCTTTATTGAAACCTTCCCACCGCCCCCACCCCCCGGCATCTGGAGTGTGTGTTGAGCTGTTTTATTCTTGTAGGCCTTTCCGACTGGCTTTGGCGCCCACCCCTCAAATCTCACCCTTGCACTAACGTTGCAGTTTACAAAAATCCTAAGTGTTCCTTCTCATCTCTGAATGATGCCGTCCACCCTCCCTCCCTTTCCCTTTCGGTCTTAGCGCTGTGGCCCTGCTGGTGGGAGAGAAGGTACAAGAAGAGGCCACTCTGGTGGTGAGTCGTGGGGTCCCCCTCGCGCAGTGGGCAGATGCGGGCGCTCTTCAGCGGAGGATTGTGTTTTCCTAAGAAAGTCTGCTGCCAGTGACATGATGTTTCCTCTCCCCATGCTGGCTCGCTGCAGGACGATCCCTTTCAGATGAAGACAGGCGGTATGGTGGACATGAAGAAGCTGAAGGAAAGAGGCAAAGATAAGTAAGTACGCGACTCGCTGAGACATGAATTCACCCACAGGCCCTGCTGGGGCCTCAGTGCCCCTGGGGAGTTGGGGCCTGCGGCGGTGGCTCTCGTGGGTGGGACACCTTCAAGTATCCTGTGTGCTGTGTGAAGGGTGTGTAGTTTAAAAGCAAAACTGAAACTCTTTAAAGGTGAGCTCAGAGAGATGTGGGCACACTGTGTGCTTTAGGAAAGGCGCGTCATTTATTATCTTTCAAAGAGGTTTTGTTTTTCTTTTTTCAAAAAACATAATAACACAATTATCAAAATAATATATACAAAAGTAAAAAATAAAAGTATCTGCTGCTTCCCCGAGAGGAATCTCCAGAGGCCAACGGTTTGCTTGCATAGCTTTATTTACATATCGTGTATTTTTCCCCCAACCATAACGAGGATATTGCACTTTCTTGTTGTGTACCTGTTTCATTGGTATAACATGCAACTCCGCTCAGCGAGTCGTGACTTCACGGCTCTGCTTCACGGGCCCCTCCTTTCAGGATCAGTGAAGAGGAGGACCTCCACCTGGGGACGTCGTTTTCGGCGGAAACCAACCGCAGGGACGAGGACGCTGACATGTAGGTGCCGGTGTGTGGGGCCGTGAGCGATCAGGGGTGGGCTCCAGCCAGACACGGTCCGGGACGGTTAGTGACAGATGACATTTGTAGAGTTTTCCAAAGACATCAGGGGGGCCCTCTCGGCCCACTTCCCAGGCTTGAGAACTTTGAAAAACTCTGAAAAGTCCCTTATAAGTGGTTCTTGAGATTTACGGTTCCTTGGCTAGTCATACTTCCCCCAGACATTGCAGGGATAAACACTGGCCTGCCCGCTTTGGATTTTGCCAGCCAGGCTGTGAAACAAATAACCACCCTCTCCCGTTACCTCTCTGTCTTCGAAGAGCCTTAGTAGAGTAACGCCAGTAGACTGCTGGGACATGATCTCGCGATACAGGTTGGCGCTGTACGTTGTACATTTTAGCTCAACAGAAACACTCAGGGTAGTTTTACTTTTCTCACCTCCCCATGGACTGGTGGAAACTTGGTCATGGACCATCACCGCTCCGTGGGCCAGGCTCGGGGACCGTCACCGCCCACTCTGTGGGCCAGGCTCGGGGACCACTGGTTGAAAAGATGCGTGTGCTGAGCGTCCTGCCTCTCCCTGAGCCCCGCGGGTGTCTTGTCTCAGGATGAAGTACATTGAAACGGAGCTGAAGAAGAGGAAAGGGATCGTGGAACACGAGGAACAGAAGGTGAAACCCAAGAACGCAGAGGACTGCCTTTACGAGCTCCCGGAAAACATCCGCGTCTCCTCGGCCAAGAAGACGGAGGAGATGCTGTCCAACCAGATGCTGAGCGGCATCCCCGAGGTGGACCTCGGCATCGAGTACGTTCGGGCCCCTGCGTTCGCCTCCCTCCTTGCCCGCAGGGGCGCGGAGGCGCTCTCTGCTTTCCCGTTCAGAGTCGGGGGGCTGCTTCTGCCCTGTCTCCCTGGAAGCCCACATGAGCTGTGTTCCCTCTGGCGGGCTGAGGTGGCTGCCCCGGGAGTTTCTCTGAAGAGTCGGTCAGACTATGTGATAAAGACACACAGGGGACTCCGTCTGCTGAAAGCAACAGTGTTTTAGTGTGGCCTTCCTTCACAGCCCTTCGGCTGCTCTCGCGGGGGCCTCGCGCTCCTCGGTTCTGTTCTCGCGGGAGCAGTGTTGGAAGCTCCGCCTCCGCCACCCCCCCCCCCCCGGCCCTCCCCTGGGTTCGGTGCAGAACACCTGCTCTGTACGGGGATGGTCCTGTGGGAAATGCCACGGTCAGAGTCATCCTTGGCGCAGAGGACGCTGGGAGGCCTCTGGGTTCTCTCCTCTCTTCTGGCCCTTCTAGCTTTGAGCCTTAGGTAGGCTGCTCTCTTTCCTTCCTGGAGGCTCAGCTTCCTCTCTATCAGAGGAGACTGACCCGCACCGCCGGTGGCTGGGAGAGCTCCCCGGGGGCGCGGCTGTGGGGTGGGGGGGGTGAGCTGTGCAGAGCCGTGCCGGAGAAAGGTGCTGCCCTTACTCAGTGGCGGGCTGCCCGCCCCTCCGCTCCCTTCCATGTGAGGACCAGACATGCGGCGACCTGATGCACGGCCTGGCTCCTTTCTCCCCTTAGTGCGAAAATTAAGAACATCATCTCCACGGAGGACGCCAAGGCCCGGCTGCTGGCAGAGCAGCAGAACAAGAAGAAGGACAGCGAGACGTCCTTCGTGCCCACCAACATGGCGGTGAACTACGTGCAGCACAACCGATGTGAGCGTCTCTGCGGAGCCGCCCTTGCCTGCCCCCGGCCCCGCCCCTGCCCCCTCGGTCTGAGGTCCCGGGTTCCCCCATTTCGTCTGACGCGTCCCCTGGTCTCTTTCGGTTCAGTTTATCACGAGGAGCTCAACGCCCCGATACGGAGAAACAAAGAAGAGCCCAAAGCCCGCCCGTTGAGAGTGGGGGACACCGAGAAGCCGGAGCCTGACCGTGAGTAGGGCTGTCGGCCGTCGCCGCGCTCAGGGGCCCGTGGAGGCGGGGCGGGAGGTGGGGCGGGACTCAGCGGGGCTGGCGCTCGGGCTGGGGTGGGGGGGGCCTGTAGCCGGGGTTCAGTGTCAGAGCTCTGGGCCGTGGCCTTGCGCCTTCCCCTTCGGAAGCCTCAGTTTCCTCATCTACAAAATGGGAAGAGGAAGAGTAACTTGCAGCCACTTGGGGGTTGCTCTGAAGAGTCACTGGGCTGTCACAGAGACTCAAAAAATTAGAGAGTTTCAATAAACAAAAATAAATGAAAAGTCAGTCCTAATTTTACCACCTAAAGGTAGCCACTGTTAACATTGTTACATAAAACCTTCAGACTTTTTTAAGATTTTATTTATTTATTTCCAGAGAGAGGGGAAGGGAGGGAGAAAGAGAAAGAGAGAAACATCAGTGTGTGGTGGCCTCTCACACGCCCCTAACCGGGGACCTGGCCTGCAACCCAGGCATGTGCCCTGACTGGGAACTGAACCCGTGGCCTATCAATTCTCAGGTTGGCGCCCAACCCCCTGAGCCACACCAGCCAGGGCCAGACTTTTTTTAATGTTCACATAGAGGAAATATCGTATGAACACTTACAGGGATCGCATAGCGTTTCACTCAGTCGTCCGCCCTGCGTGTCTCCCTGTGCCAGTAGGTGCGTATTCTCTCTGTCGAAGAGCGAACCCTGTCCCGTCGGAAAGACGGGCACTGTGGTCTGAGCCGTCCGCTCTGGCTGGCACTGCGCCTGCTTCCCACGCCTCCCCGTTTGAATGTGTTCTGATGCTCGTTCCTGACGGCATCGCGGTCTTAGGCCAAGTTCTGAGAAGTTTCCAGATGACCCCCGAGAGGCGGGGTGCTCACGGTTCCCCCTCCGGCAGCATCGGCCGGTGCCCCTCCCACAGGGTCGCCTGCACCGGGCATCGTCTTCTCATCGACAATGGGATGGCTCCAGGGAAGGGCGGAATCTGCTGAGGCTCCTGCAAAGCCGGCCTGTCACTCTCCCTCTTCTTTCTCACTTGGGAAATTAATTTGACATCTCGGTTTTGTAGTCTCTGATTCCCAAAAAGCCTCGTGTTGAACATGTGGTGAGCCAGGACTTCCGAGTTACCCGACTTGGGTGTTCAGCCTGCCTTCGCTGTCTGAGTGACCTCGAGCCAGTCACCTAACCTCTCTGAGCAAAGGTGGTAACGTGCCCCTGCTAGTGCCTAAAAGCATTCAGTGCCATTTAGTGCCTGGGGCGGAGTCAGGCTCAACGAAGCCACACCTGTCACCCAGTCTGATGCTGACATTGGTGTATTTTGGCCGGCACCCGACTCCACCATGTGTCTGTTTTCAGTCACTCGACAACAAGTATTAGCTGAGGCCCTACTGTGTTTCCGTTGGCCAGGGTAGGCGCGGGGCTCCTGTGCGGAACGGCCCCTGCCTATGTGGACGCGAAGCCTGTCGGTGACCTCTAGCCTGGCAAACAGCTTTTCCTCTTTTCCTTCCCAGGGTCCCCCCCGAACCGCAAGCGTCCCGCTAACGAGAAGGCCACCGATGACTATCATTACGAGAAGTTCAAGAAGATGAACAGGCGGTACTGAGGGCGGCCAGAGGGGAGCAGTGCAGGATGGAGGTGAACAGCACAGCCTCTGGTCGGCGGGAGGGGGCTCCTGCATGGGAACCTGGCCGTGGGCTGGCAGGCAGCTCCAAGAACAGACTCTCAGTCCTGCTGCTCACCTGCCGGGTTTTTCAAGCTCTGAATTTGTAATCTTCTGAAACAAAACAATATGTGGGTTTTTTTATTTGGGGGCAGACTCTTCTTGTGAGCATTATTAAATCTTGTTTGTAAATACGTTGCCGTTTTTGTAACATGTGCCCTGCCTCAGGAGGAAACAGCTGTGTGTTCAGGGTGAGATAATACCCTTTAAATTGTGCTCTTATTATTACACGTGTCATTGAATCTGCAACGTCCAATTGTCTGGCACGGGGTTGAGAAACGCAGCATCCTTCACTGTCTCCAGTGGATCCAGCGGACGGCAGAAAAATCTAGGATGGGATCAAAGGGACTGGTATTTTCTGACTTTCACAAAGTTGCCTGTTTCTTTTCATGAAGAAGGAAAAATCACGTGTCTCTATCACCTCTGCACTTCGGTATTAAATGTGAAATGAATCCAGCCTTGTTCGCGTGGTGCCTTCTCCCACCAACACCAGGCGGTGTGTGCAGAGCCCAGGGGAGGGCAGCTCAAATGCAGAACCCACTTACTGAGCAAGAGCTGCTAATTCGTCCAAGAAAGGACGGTGCCATTTGTGCTGTCATTTTTCCCGAGGCATTTAAACAGCTCAGGGTGCGGGGATGACAGGGTGGGCGGCTCCAGGGCTGATGCACACGTGCATTGTGGTTACAGAAGTTTGGCTTTGGAGTCGGATCTGGTCCCTGCTCCCAGCTTATTATTATATCCCTGGCCAAATCCCTTTCCCTTGGAGCCTTGGTTTTCTCATCTGCTATACAGAGATTGTTTTTTCATGCACTTTCTTCCCGCCCCAGTAGAATGCAAGGTGAGGCTGAGTGCAGGAGTCACGTGTGCCTGATTTTTTCCCTTGAATCCCCAGGGTCTAGTCTATGACCTGACAGATACGCAGTCCTCAAAACTATGAGTACATGAGTGGGTGTTAATCCGGTGGGGAAGCCTGACAAACATCACCTCGTCCAGACGATGAAAGTCAGTAGCGCTAGTTGAATCATGTTGAAAGGCCGTGCCCTTGATGCGATGTTATAAAAGTAGCACCTTAGCTCTGTAAAGTGTACTCCTTCCCCAAACCCGTAACTCCAGTCTGACCATGAGACAGACATCGGACAAATTCCAATGGTGGGGCATCCTACAAAACACTTGACCCGTACTCCCCAAAACTGTCACGGTCATCCAAACCAAGGGACGTTTGAGAAGCACTCACAGCCAAGAAGAGCCTAAGGAGCTATGGCAACTAAATATAATGTGAGTTCGTGGACGGGATCCTGGATCAGAAGTAGGACATTATGTAACGACTAAGAACTAGCTGAACAAACTTCAGTGAGTTTTATCACTGAACTAGTGCATATGCAACAAATATAACATACAGATGTTAATTACAGGAGAAACTATGCCAGGTGCAAGGACCATATGCGCTCTGTACTGCCTTCTCAATTTTTCTGTAAACCTAAAACTTTAAAAAAAAAAAAATCTTGTAAAAAAACTGTGGCATCCCGCAACAGCTTCCGGTGCTCACCTCCCGGAAGCAGAAATGGGCTCTGCCCTTTACAAAGATGGCAGCAACGGCGTCGCAAAGAGCCCGTCCCAAGCAAAGATGGCGGCGGCGAAGGGGCGGAACCGGAAGCGCTGACTGGCGGGAGCGCGGGTCCACGGACGGCTCGGGCACGCGCAGGGCGGCGGGGGTCCGGGCATGAAGCTGGGCCGGGCTGTACTGGGCCTGCTACTGCTGGCGCCGTTGGTGGTGCGGGCGGTGGAGCCCATCAGCCTGGGACTGGCCCTGGCCGGCGTCCTCACCAGCTACATCTCCTACCCGCGCCTCTATTGCCTCTTCGCCGAGTGCTGCGGCCAGAAGCGGAGCCTTAGCCGGGAAGGTAGGACAGGGCGGCGGCTGGGGGCTGCCTCTAGGACTGGGGCGGGGGTCGGAGGCGGGGCGCGGAGCGCAGGAGGCCGGGGCAGAGCTGAGGCCGGCGCGGCCGGGACACCGAACCGAAATGGCCGGGGCGCGGGGTGGCGCCTGGCCCCAGGGCCACGGCGGGAGACAGCCCGGAACTTGCTCCGACTCTTAGGAGGCGAGCTGCAGGTGGGGCTGTTTCACGCAGAAACGGGGCGGTGTGGACGGTTGCACACTTCCTCCAAGGAGAGCTTTTTGCTCCTTCCCGGCCGGAGACAGAAAGCGTGGTGGCGATCCTCCCTGCGCGGCCCCGGGGCGGGAGGAGCACACGCTGGCGGCGGAGGAGCCAAGGACCTTTTCCCGGAGGGAGCCTGGCTCCGGCCAGGGCTGTGCAGGGCTGCCCTAGCAGAGGGCGGTCCTCCGGGGCCCACCGGCCATCCCTGGGCCAGGTGCTGTCTCCCTGATCCTGTAAACTTTAAGCTTTGCCAGCCGAGCGCCCCTCACGCACTGCCTGACCGGCTTTGTTTTCCCCAGTGCTGCAGAAGGACCTGGACAGCAAGCTCTTCGGACAGCATCTTGCCAAGAAAGTCATCTTAAATGCCTTGTCTGCCTTCATCAGCAACCCGAAGCCCAAGAAACCTCTCACCCTCTCCCTCCACGGCTGGACCGGCACCGGCAAAAACTTTGCCAGCAAGATCATCGCGGAGAACATTTACGAGGGCGGTTTGAACAGTGACTATGTGCACCTGTTTGTGGCCACGCTGCACTTCCCGCACGCCTCCAACATCACCCTGTATAAGGCAAGCGCAGGAGTCGGGACCCTCCCCGGATGGTGACGGGTTTGCGGTCTCTTGGTTGTGGGATGGGTTTTGGGAATTGCCTGTTGACATGAGTGAGCCCTCAAATTAGCTACATGTGTCAGTTCCCCATTGAGAAACGTGGAAGTTACAGAGGGTTTCAGAGGCGAGGAGCAGTTACAGTATCAAACTTGGTGGTTTCCAAAACAGGCCCAGTCTGGTATCCCTTTTAGTAAGTGGGGTCGTGGGACTTTAGAGATGGACAGGGTCAAATCCAACTTTTAAAGGATCATCAAATCTAACTCAGTTTGGAAAAGAGGAAACGTGTCTAGAGAGGCCTGAGTCCGTTTGCCTGCGGTGTTGCAGAACGCTCTTACTGTTCTGTGTCCCTGGCCAACAGCCTGGATTCGAGTCCTAACTTAACAGCCTGCCAGCTGTGCGGTCTTGGGAAGGTTGCCTAACCTCTCTGAGACTCGGGTTCTTCATCTCTAGAATGCGGGGGATGAGCAGTCAACGAGCAGTCTGTCAAGCGTGTGCCATGGTACTGGCCTGGCCCATGAGCGTTGAAATAAACGTTAACTGTCACCTTTTTAAATCCGTGTAACACACCTGCAAGGTAGCAAGACACTCAGCAATGTAGCGCTCACCCACGGAAACCCGTTTTTCCCGTCTGCTTGCTGAACATGAGGATCGCCGGCTGTCCTGGGTTCCCAGGGTGTGCGATTTTCGGTCCTAACACTGGGAAAGTTCCAGACCGATTGTGGCAAGGTGGTCATCCTAGTTAGCATTCCAGCTCTGCTGCTTGCTAGCTGTGTGACTTGGGGCAAGTTACTCAACCTCCCTGGGCCTCGGTTTGCTCAGCGGTAACATAGGGAGCGCAGTGGCGCTGTGCACAGCCTCGGCGGGAGAGCACAGCCACGCGCTGCCGGAACAGCGCCCACCGCAGGGGCCGACCTGCACTCGGTGCCCAGCGCACGCTCTGGTCTTGCCCGAAAGTCGCGTTGCCAAGTGGGAGAACTACGGCAGCTGGAGCCCAGCAGATCTGCGTGAGTCCTTGTTTAAACAGTGACTTGCTCTGGGCCCCCCTCAAGTCACGTCAGCTCTCCTGAGGGTCCCCCTGCAGTGCCTAGAGGCTGGCACCTGCCTGCAGAGCAGAATTACCGCTTAGGTGTGAAGTGTGCGGTGGGACACTGTAACCGTGGTCACGGGAGCCAAGCAGAAGCCAAAATCACCAGAAGCCAAGATCGTAGCTTCCTGTAACCTACATTGTAGCTTCCTGAGTCATCCTCAGAAAACAGCTCACTTCCCCTCCTCACGTTGTGGGGGGCAATCTGGGAAAGCACCCTAGCTCAGATTTCCGATCCAAAGGGTCTTTTCTCCTTGCCTTGATGGCTTAGGATCTTAAGTGCCTGAATACGGTCTTAGGGAATGTTTCTGTGTAAGCAAAGCTGCCAGGCATTGTTCCGGAAACTCGGGAGAGTCCGCTCACCACACTCACGCCAAAGCACGGGTGCCCTGGAGTGCAGCCGCCTCTCTTAAGCCCGCGTTTCTCACGTTCCCCGTGGGAAACCGGGAGCGCCTTTCTCGTGGCTCTTCTGAGGGCCGAGTGGCGGGATAGGTCACCGGGTCTCTGCCTTCTTTCTAGATGAGCTGGTGTACACACAGGAAAGGTGTTACTGTTGCCGTTTTAATGACAAACGGCCGGCAACCCGGCACCTCAGCATTGGTATCAGGCAGGTTGGGATTCAGGTCCCAGTTCTGCCACATAGTGATTTCGTTATTTTATTTTTTATTAAAACATTTTTAAATTTATTGATTTGAGAGAGAGAGAGAGAGATATCTATCTTTGTTGCTCCATTTATTGGTTGTTTTTTGTATGTGCCCTGATGGGAATCGAACCCACAACCTTGGTGTATCGGGACAGTGTTCTAGCCAGCTGAACTACCTGTCCAGGGCAATTCAAAGAGTAATTTTGTAATCTTACATTCTTGGACAAGTCGATGAAGCGGCCTGTGCCCTCAGTTTCCTCATCTGTGACATGGGTGCGATGCGCCTGCTAGGTGGGGTTGTGGAGAGGACCGCAAGAGCTTGCGCCAGCACCGCCCCAGCACGGTGCGGAGACCCCAGTAAGCGCCGGTAAATGCAGCCGCCTCGAAGCGCTTGCCGAGCCCGTGCGGGGCACCGGGATCCCCCCAGCTGAGCAGTGTGTGTCGGCCCGCCCCTTGCCCTTCAGGACCAGCTACAGCTGTGGATCCGCGGCAACGTGAGTGCCTGTGCGAGGTCCATCTTCATCTTCGACGAGATGGACAAGATGCACGCGGGCCTCATCGACGCCATCAAGCCTTTCCTAGACTATTACGACCACCTGGACGGGGTCTCCTACCAGAAGGCCATCTTCATCTTCCTCAGGTACGTCCGGGGCTGGGGCCCGCCCGGGGCTGGGGCGCGGCCCGACGCGCTCTGAGCCCGAGCCCCTGGCTTCAGGGAGAAACCCAGCCCACGTTCCCTGCTCTCGCTTCGCAGCAATGCCGGAGCGGAAAGGATCACAGACGTGGCCTTGGACTTCTGGAGAAGCGGGAGGCAGAGGGAGGAAATCAAGCTCAAAGACATGGAGCCCGCCCTGTCCCTGTCGGCCTTCAACAACAAGAACAGTGAGTGCAGGCCCGCCCCCCTCAGGGCCCCGCCCCCCGGAGCCCCGCCCCATCTCCAGAGCCCCGCCCCCCTGGGGTCCTCAGTCCCCTGCCCCATCTCTGGAGCTGGGTGGGGACGCGAGTGCCAGTGCCTTCTGCGGGCCGTGTCTGAGCGGAATCCGCCTCCGACACCCCAGGTGACCTTTATGGACACCCAAGTGTGAGCACTTATTTTTATGTTTTAATTGCATTTATTGGGGTGACCTTGGTGAATAAAATTAGGTAGATTTTAGGTATACAATCTTATAATACCTCATCTGTATGTTGTATTATGTATTCGCCCCGAGATGCACTGTTTTCTTTCCCGAAGAATATAGTCTTAGATTTTATTTACTTTCAGAGAGAGGGGAGGGGAGGGAGAACTGTAGAAACATGGATCGGCTGCCTCTCGCACACCCCAACGGGGGCCTGGACTGCAGCCCAGGTACAGGCCCTGACTGGGAATCGAACCAGGGACCTCTCAGTTCACACGACAGCGCTCGGTCCGCCGAGCCACAGCAGGCACGGGAACAGACGCGCTATTTTAAAGAAAGGGGGAAATTGTTGATGGTGGAGTTCTTGGAAATCAGGTCCTGCTTTCTTGGCCTAAATCGTTTCCTTTGTGGAAGAAAAATGGGCGGCTGAGCGAGGGAGGCTGCCATGGGCGCCCCCGAGAGAGGAGACGCTCCTCGGGCCCCCCTCTTGCCGTTCGCCGAGGTCCTGCACCCGAGGTCCTGCGCCCGAGGCGAGCAGCCGAACGGGTGGTGGGGCCCTCACTCTGCGCCAGGCGCCGGGTGACCCCTCTGCCTGCACCTTTTCTGTCACCTTCCTAGCAACCCCGTGGGGTGGAAACTATTTATTACCATGCCCGTTTTGCAGATGAGGAAGCTGAGGCTCAGAGAACCAGAGCCCGCCCCAGCCCACACCACCTGGTCGGTGTCCCTGGTTCCAGAGCCCAAGCTTCAGCTTCAAGCCCACTGCCCTCCCGGGGAGGCACACACCTTAGAGCCTCAGAGCAGGGGCGTCAGGCTCACTGTCACCGGGGCCACATCGGCCTGGCGGTTGCCTGCAAGGGCGGAATGTAATTTCAGGACTGCGTGAATGGAACTGCTCCTTCCCGGTGAAGGGAGAGTTCGGCGCTGACGCCAAGTAGAAACAGGGTGGAGGGCTGGATTCGGCCCGCGGGCCTTGTGTTTGCCGCCCGTGCCTTAGACCTTGAACCCTTGGAGGCGGAAAGCCACGTGGCGGAGGCCGACCTCGGGGGTAAAACCTGTGCGTCGTGACCGTTAGTTACCATTCGAGTGTTCTCTGCTTGGGTTTGTTCTTGAGACCACAGAGCACAAGTTCTCTGAAACGCACTTGCCAGGAAGCGCGTACTTGTGTAGTCGCGTGAACAGCGTGGGATGTTTCATGTCAGTGTGTGCAACTGGCGTGTTAACTGATGGAAGAATACTTCATGGTGTGTTCAGTAGCCAGAAGAAGTGTGGACACACGCAGTGGAAAGCTGGACACACGCAGTGGGAGGTGACAGGGGGCCTGTCCGGTGAGTGGTGACTGTCGGTGGCATCGGGCAGATGAGGAGCTGCCGGCTGGATGTTCCGGGGGCGTGTCAGGGGCATCAGGCTGAGGACACAAATTGGGTGGGGTGGGGCGTCCGTAGGTGGTTTCCGAAGCCGGAGAGGTCGCCCGGTCGGCCAGCACTCTTCTGGGGTCTCTGTGTGCTTGGTTCCTCGCTCACTCTGTGCCTGGAGGTTGCCGCCTCCGCCAGGCCCCGCCGGCCTGACCACCCGGCTGACTGCCCCGGGGCTGTCCTTGTCCAGTGGCCCCGCCTCCGTCTCCTGTTCACAGCCTCCGGCGCTGCCTGGAATTGTCAGTTCACGGGCTCGCCGGGGCTCCTGGCTTGTGAACCGCAGGAGGGCAGAGCCGTGTCTGCCCGGCCCTGGGCTGCACCCCACCCCAGGGCGCTGCCGGCGTGGGACCTGCCCCATTACTGCGCAGCGCTCAGCCCTGTTCTTTCCCACGGCCCAGACTCCGCCCCGTCCTGGCGCACACACAGTCGGGGTTTGTAACCAGGAGTGTGCATTTGGTCTTCGTCCCTGTTCCTGGCTCAGAGCTCCTAAAACCCTCGGAGTGTACGGAGTGAGAACAGACATACAGGTTTACTCAGAGCAGGCTTCTGTCTATCACAACCCCAGTTCCTGTCAATGTGGGCGCTTCTGGAAAGCACCCGGGGGCGGGGCTGCCTTCCAGCCCCAGGGGATCCGGCCTGCTGGTGATCGGGGGCGGGACTGGGAGTCCCGCAGGGGAGAGCGGTGGGGCGGGCTCGGTCGCGCCTGTGTGATGGAGTCTCCACAAACACTGGGGGGCAAGTGCGGGTGAGGGGGCTTCCGGGTGGCGAACGTGTGGGGGTCCCGGGCCTGTCTGCGGCCCCCTCGGAGGGGCACGGACACTTGTGTCCCGTCCCCAGGCCTCAGTCTGCGTCTTCCTCCCCTCCCAACCCCCCCCCCCCCCAAGCCGCAGTTCTCAGTCACTGCCCTTCTGCGTTGGCTTCGGGCGGGCAGCACGGCGGTTAGACAGTCGTGTAAAGTGCTCCCCGGGGTTCCCAGCCCCCACCTGGCCCCGCGCGTGGTTACGACACTGGCACTGGCTGTGTGCATCAGTCTCTCCCACCTGGCTGCTCCTGAGTTGTGTCACTTGACCACAAACTGGTACTCCGGTGAGGGGAATGTCCCTCCGGGCTCTGCGAGCTGCTCTAGCAAAGGAATCGAACCCAAGGCCGGGTCCCTGGCACCGCCGTAGCCAGTGGGTCAGAAGCACAGGCGACACCCTGGACTTGCAGCTGGCCGAAGCGGGGGAGCCGACCCCTGGGTCGGGGGACCTGAGCTGTCTCCAGGCAGACGGTGTCAGACCTGACCTGGACCCTGGGACACCCAGCGGGGCCAGAGAATCGCTCGGTGTGGAAAACCCCGCCCGTCAGCGACGGTGCCAGACTTGGGGCAGGAAGCCGGCTCGAGAGGAGAGCGGCAGCGCGGAAGGGAAATGGGGGCGGGGGGGTGGGGGACGGGACCTGGCGGCGCCATGTCCGCTCAGGACCGAGCATGTGCGGAGTTAGGGGGCCCGGGAGACCTGCGGGAGGTGGGGCCGGGAGGGTACAGGGCCACTCTTGCCCCGGGCACATCACACGTTCTTACTCTGAGGGTCCTGGTTTTGGGGCCGCCCCAAACGCTCTGTCCAGTGTGGGGGCGCCGGCAGCAGCAGCAGCAGTGGGTTTCGCCCCTGTTGCTAATCCCGCCGCCGAAACTCCAGGGAGTCGCGAGTTTCCGGAGCAGAGAAGCGACGCTCCCGTCCCTCTCGGCGCTCTGCCCGTTCCAGGCCACAGGCCCTCGGGGTGCTGGGCCCCCGACCCGCTGCAGGCCCGAGGGTCACATCCCGAGGTCGTCTAGCCAGAGCCCGCTGTGGAAGGAGGGCACCCCTCCCACTGTCACGGCTCCCGCCTCGCTAGATCCTGAGCCCCGCGGGCAGGCACGGGGCCTGGCTCCAGCCTGCACCTGGGAGACGTGCTCGCCCAGGACGGACGGGTGGGCGGCCGGCCGGTGCATGAACGGCCCCTTTTTCCTCTTCCCAGGTGGCTTCTGGCACAGCAGTCTAATTGACCGGAACCTCATCGACTACTTTGTCCCCTTCCTGCCCCTGGAGTACAAACACCTGAAGATGTGCGTCCGCGTGGAAATGCAGTCCCGGGGCTACGACGTCGACGAGGACATCGTGACCCGGGTGGCCGAGGAGATGACCTTTTTCCCCAAAGAGGAGAGAGTTTTCTCCGACAAAGGCTGCAAAACTGTGTTCACCAAGTTGGATTATTACTACGATGACTGACGGCGCAGGAGCCAATGCCGGGACACCCGGGCCTCCCCGGTCCCGCCCCCACCCACGCCCCGGACAGGAGTCCGATGAATTTGTCCTGTTTGACGCAGCGGCGGCGGCGGCAGTTCCTGGGCGTCGAGCCGGTTCCACGGAGCCCGCGGGCTGCCACCCTGCGGACGGCGGCCTCCCGGCAGCCCCAGGGGCCTCCGAGAAGGAAGTGGCCAGTCCCAGCCCACTGGGCTCGGGGCTCGTGACTTTTTTTAAAGATCATGTTTTAATTTCAAGAGTTTCTGTTTCAAGGAAGGATGAAAAAGTTACTGAAAATGTGATAATTTTATTTAAAATGGTTTTTAACATTATGAAAAGCTTTTCGGACTCTGCGTCGTTGGCGTGGTGTGCTTTTTTCGAGTTCCCGTCTTGATCACGTGGGCTGTGATGTCTTTGCTGCAGAAAAAGCCCAAGTTCGTAGCCCGTGACCCGCAGGACGGGGACCGAGGCCGCAGCAGTGACCCGATCTGTCAGCAGGGCAACCATCGCCAGGAGCAGTGACGTAGTTACTTTTAACTTTTTATTGATTTCAGAGAGAGAAAGAGAAACATTGATTCGTTGCACTTCTTGACGCATTCTTCGACTGATTCCTGTATGTGCCCTGAGCAGGGGTCGAACCCACAACCTTGGCGTACGGGGACGATGCTCCGGGCAGCGGAGCTACGGGGCCGGGGTAGGGCGGAGAAGTACTTAGATAAAAGGACGAGGATGTAAGTGGACCCACGCAGAAGGCGCAGCGTCCTCCCCACGGGTTGTCACCTCTGTGCCTCAGAACACTCGGCAGTGTCCCTGACAGCACGCCCACTTGTCAGCTGCCGGTCATGGAGCTTTGCCAGGGAAGGCCCCCTCCTCAGCCCTCCATTCCTGCAGGAGCCACGGGCTACCTGGCAGGTTTCGCCATGTTTTTTTTTTAAAACCTTGCTCATTTATTACTACTTTCTGTGTTTAATTAGAACCCCCAGTACCTTCTCGGAAAGCTCAGCAACCCCCGCTTCGAGGAAGCCGAGCACAGTACCTTTACTGATGCCGATAGCTAGCTATCGGTTTACAATAAAACTAGCTCCTGAATACTTTTTTTTTTTTTTAAGAAGATTTTATTTTCAGAAAGACAGGAAGGGAGGGAGAAAGAGAGGGAGAGAAACACTGATTGGGTGCCTCTAGTACCCCGCAGCTGGGGCCACCCGGCCCACAACCCAGGCACGCGCCCCGACCCGGAATCAAACCGGCAGCCCCTCAGTTCACAGGCCGATGCTCAGTCCACTGAGCCACACCAGCCAGAGCTAATTTCTGAATATTTAAAAAAAAATCCTTACCCAAGGACATGATCAATGATTTCAGAGAGAGAAGGGAGAAAGAAACATTGATACAAGAGGAAAGAAACATCAACTGGTTATACACGCCCCAACCAGGGATTGAACCCACAACCTTCTGGTGTACGAGAAGATGCTTCAGTTAACTTAGCCACGAAGCCGGGAACGAGTACATTTTCAAAGGGGAAGACCCCTCCCCCGTGAGCCTTTCATGCCTCGCTGCAGCAGTCCGGGTTGCAGTGACACAGAGTCTAATGCGGACACTGAGGCTCCCGGGGACATGGCGCGGGGTATGGCGCCTCATGGCTGGCGCTCCCAAGACCAGGCCGTGGAATTCTCGGCCACCAAGCCTGTACGGAGGCTCTTCGGGGCCGCTCGGGCCCCCTAGGGTCTGCTGCAAGTGTGAGGAGGTTCTCGATGTCCAGCCGAGGCTGGCCCGTTTTCCTGTCCCCAGGAGTCCGATTAGGGCTCATCGTTCATTTGGAGATGGCAGCCCCACAGCAGCTGGGGGCCCCCCAGTGGGGGAACACAGCGGTCCCCTGACGAAACTTGGGAAGCTGACCTTGTAGATGAGGGTTACGGGGTGCAGAAGTGGGCTGGGAGCCAGGCCTGGAACGTGCGGCCCCTGGGACTGGAGCACCTTCAGCCGAGGAATGAGGGGGCGGGCACGACCAACTTGCTGGAGAGTCAGCCAGCTGCTCCTGGTGCTGGCAGGAGGGTCGCTGGGGTCTGGGTGGACCTAGGGTTCTATTTCCAGTTCTGGGCTGCAGGACCTGGCAGCGAGGTCTCCTGGTCCAAGCCAGCTGCGCTCGCTCGGGTCCCGGGCGTCAGCCGTCGCATCTCCCCACGTCACAGTCCTTCCTCCATCACCTCAGGAGAAGGTACTACGAGTCCCGCTCTCTCTCTCTCTCTCTCTCTCTGACTAGCCCCCTCCAGGAAAGTACGGCTGGAGCCTAGCCCACGGCAACTCCACTTTAACTCCGGACCCGCGTGGGGGTGACAGCCTGTCCCCCCAAGGTAAACGCGGATCCTGCGGGATGCGGACTGCCAACCAGTGTGTCCGGGGCACGGGAGCCGCACACCTGAGCACACCTGAGCTGCGGGGAGAGGCTTTAGGCCACGCCCAGACCTTTCCGTTCCCAGACACGTCCACTAAGGCGGGGAGTTGCAAGTGACGTCTCGCATGATAAAATGTGGCTTTATTTTGTATTCCCTGGGTCAGTTCAAGCTCCTGTCTACGTCGTGTGGGGTGGGCGGGTGGGTGGGGGGTGCTGGGCCACGGTCAGCTGTGGCCCCTTCAAGTCGCAGACCCGAGACAGCGGTGCAGAGGTGGCCGACGCGGTTTGTTGCGTCACGGTGAACAGAGAACCTTGTCTCCTGACCGGACGTCCAAAGGTTATAAATGTAACTCAGCTCCAATGTGACCATTTGTACTACAGAATGTGAGCCTCATCTCAGCATTTTTATTTTTAATCTTTAAAGATTTTATTTACTTTTAGAGAGAGAAGGGAGGAGGAGAGAGGGAGAGAAACATCGATGTAAGAGAGATAAGTTGATGTCCCTCTCACGCCCCCCACCGGGGACCTGGCCCACAACCCAGGCTTGTGCCCTGACTGGGAATAGAACCAGCGACCCTTTGGTTCGCAGGCCGGTGCTCAGTCCACGGAGACGCACCAGCCAGGGCCCGCCTTGGTGTTCTGAAAGGACTCAGTGCGCGCCTCCCTCCGCACATAAGGCTTCTGTGTCAGGAAAGCACGCACCCGGCCACATCCACATACGAAGGCCGCACGTCCTCACGGTGTCTGTGGTGCCGAGTCACGCTGGCTGGAGTCCAGTCTGACTTCCAGTGACCGGGGCGGTCCAGCCCAGCGCCGCCACAGCGGGTGCCACTGCCAGATGACACCCAGGACCACCCACAGCTTCAGACCCACTCTGTTCTGCAATTGTGACCACACACCACCACACACTTGACAGTACACTTCACCATTTATTTTCAGAATTTCTGATAAAGTAGGCAATTATTCCATGTGTGTCCTTTCCATGTTTTAAAATACAAAAACATCCTGCATTTGTATTCTCTAGGATTCGTACATAAAAACATTATAAAAATAGCACACCCTTGACAACCCCGGCATTCCCAGTGTACAGGACTCCCACTCGTGATACGCTCGCACCGGACGGGGCTCCGTAGCACCCGAGTCCTCACGCAACACAGAAGGCACCTCAGTCACCGCGGGACTGACCGCGACCCCGACCCGGACAGCACAGGGACCGGCCTCGGGCGAAGGCAGCAGGGAGTGTCGAGAGTCGAAGGAGGAGGGTCTCCAGATCTGCACCCCAGGGTCCCCCCAGTCCAGGCAGCCCAAGGGACCCCTGCCAGTACCCAGACTCACTGGGTGGCAGTGCAGGTGCCCCACCAGGGGTGCCGGAAAAGCCGGCATTCATGCTGCCTGCCACTACCATGACCAGTCCGTAGACACAGGTGTGGGGTCTTCGTGGGCGCTTTAATCAGACCCCGGCGATCTGAGATGACAGGCTATGCACCCTCAAAAGTCCTCCTAACAGCTCCCCTCAAACCAACCTATTTATTTTTTTCTATTTTAAAGATTTTATTTTTAGAGAGAGGGTAAGGGAAAAAGAAAGAGAGGGAGAAAGGCTTCGACTGGTTGCCTCTCACACGCCCCCAACTGGGGACAGGGCCCACAACCCAGGCACGTGTCCTGAATGGCAATCGAACCGGAGACCTTCGGGTTCGCCAGCTGGTGCTCAACCCACTGAGCCTCCCCGGTCAGGGCAAGCCGACAGTTTTTAGAAGAAGAAAGGGTAGGCAAGGGGTTTGGAAGAAAGGTGAATTGTAAGAGTTGCAGTGTGGATGCCGTATTCCTAGCGCTTCTTCCCCAGGTACCAATGACCCGATACCATCTCCACCCCCGGCGGCCGCCCCGGGCGGGGCACGAGGGCAGAAGGGCGCCAGGCTGCACGTTCCAGTTCCCGGGGTAACGGCTTCCCACGGGCACCTGGGAAGCCTATCGACGAGGGCGAAAACCTGTAACTCCTGAGTTCCCCGATCGAAAGCGACTCCATAAGGCAGGGCTGGGGCCGGCGCAGCGCCCAGCTGCCGCCCACCCCGGTCGGACGGCAGGTCAGTAGAAACTCAGCCGGGACTGCACGGTCTTGCAGCCCTTGTCCGAGTAGACCTTCTCGTCTTTAGGGAAAAACGTCATCTCCTCGGCCACTCGGGTGACCACGTCCTCGTCGACGGCCGCGCCACGGGCCCGCATCTCCGCGCGGACACACATCTTCACGTGCGTGTACTCCAGGGGCAGGAAGGGCACGAAGTAGTCGATGAGGCTTCTGTCTATCAGCCGGCTGTGCCACAGGCCGCCTGCAGAGCGAGACGCTGTCATGGCCACCCGGCCGGGCTCCCTGCTCTCGCAGGGCCCCTCCTCATCCCAGCCCACGGCACGCCCCTCTCATCTTCACCCCTTGAACTTCTCTCGGTCAGGAACGCAACAAGCCTCACGTAAGGACTGGCTGGCTCCCCCCACTAACCGGCTTCTAGAATATGTCGGGCTCAGCAATGGCCAGACCTATAGAGAGTTTCTATAAAGATTTACTGGGCCAAACAGAGGACACAGCTGGAAGCGAGATCTCAACAGAGTGAGAAAAGTGCTTCCTGGGATGACAGCCGGCAGTCTCCTTCACGCCTCCGGAACCGCGGGGAGGAGGCTCGGAGGGCGCTGGGGCACAGCAGGGGGGGCTGGATCACTGGAGAGCTCAGAGGATCGGCCCCCTGGAGGGGTCTGAAAGAGGAGCCCTCTAGCACTCCCAAGGTGTGTTACCCAGACGCCCAGAAACAAGGGGCAGGGCTTGCTTGAAGGCAAAGATAAGCCTTTTGCTAAAGAAGTCACGTGCCTGGGGTGTGACCGCCCACCTCGACCTGTGCAGTCAGGGATTTCTGGGGAGACCACCCTGCGAGGTTGCTTTTCATAGAAACCCTGAGAAACGTTCTAAGAGAAAGCCCCTGGTTCAGCAAAGCCACGGAGACAGCGAGCGGGTGCCGCGGCTCCGTGGAAGGCCCCGGGCCCCGCCGCCCACCAGACTCACTGTGCTTGTTGTTGAAGACGCCCACGGACAGCACGTGCTCCAGGTCGCGCAGCTGGATGTCCTCCCTCCTCCTCCCGGCCCGCCAGAACTCCAGCGCTGTCTGGGTTATGAGGTCCCCGCCCGCGTTGCTGGTTTCGCCGAGACAAAGATTGAGATCACATTAAGACTTCCGTGCCTAGCCAGGAAACGTCCTTGCCCTAAGGTTTATCCTTAACTAAGGGATATTTACTAAGAGCCACTGGACAAGGGAAAAAAAACAGGGCCTGCCTCCAAGGAGCTGAACACCTGCTGCTTCAGAGCTCGCTGCGCAACCCTGTGTCTCTGCGTAACCCAAGGAAACCACATGCGCAGGGGACGACACTGCCCGTCTTCAGCCGCCGTTCCCTTCACTCCGTCCTGTCCCCTCTCTGTGCCGAGCTGGTGCCCCAAGGTAAAAGAGGTCAGGAAGTCGCTTTTGCCAGGCCGGCCCTCTCGTCCCTGCTGGTCACCGGGACGTCCTTCCGGCCCAGGGAGAAGGGAGGGCAGGTGCATCCCCGGAGAAGCCCCTCCCGCCGACCTGAGGAAGATGAAGAGGGCCTTCCTGTAAGACACGCCTTCCAGCTGCTCGTAGTAGTCGAGGAACGGCTTGATGGCGTCGATGATCCCGGGGTGCAACTTGTCCATCTCGTCGAATATGAACACGGAGCTGGGACAGGCACTCACGTTGCCCCGGATCCACCCCTGTAGCTGGTCCTAGGCCAAGAAAGAGGGCACGCAGGCTCAACGGATGGGCCACGGGCTGCAGAGGCGCTACCCCAGCCCTCCAGCCCTGGAAGGGGGAAATCAGAACTCTCCGGGATCTGACAAAGAACTCTTAGGAACTGCACCCTAACCTCCACTCACCGAGTAGCAGCTTTTCCAAAACATTATCTATCAAAAGTGGAAACCGGCCCAGGCCAGTGTGGCTCAGTTGGCTGAGTGTCAGCCTGCAAACCCACAGGTCACCGGTTTGATTCCCAGTCAGGGCACATGCCTGGGTTGCCAGGCAGGTCACCAGGTGGGGGCCTATGAGAGGCAACTGACTGACGTTTCTCTCCTTCTCTCCCTCACTTCCCCTCTCTCTAAAAATAAATAAATAAACTCTTTTTTTTTAAAAGCAGCATTTCTTCCCAGGCTTTTTTTTTTTGAAACAAAGACACTCAATTAACAAGCGCTCGACCCCCATATGTGCAAGACTCCAGAGGCGCCCTTGCTGCTTCCTATGTTTCTAGAGATTTCTGAAGGAACTTAGAAAGCAAGAAAACGGTCCTCTTGGCAGCCTTTCCCACCCCACTCCTACTTTCACTTCCTTGTTCGGTTCAATGTCCATTTCTTCAGTCCCTGCCCACCAGCGGAATGTCGGCCTTTCCGAGGGTGACATGCATTTCAACGAGAACCGAGCTAGACGACTTGGCATAAATTAAACGACTTGGCGTAAATTAAACGTGGGAAGAATATCTCCAAAGAAGAAATCGGCTTCGGGTTCAGTGCTCTGAGGCTTTCGTCTGAAGGGGGGAGGCGCCGCCAAGGATCTGCAGGACGGGCGAGTGGAGGGAGTCGAGCTACCGGGCAGGGAGCAGACGCTCCGGTCCGCATCGCCGGACGCAGAGGCCCAGTGGGCGCCTCCCAGGAGGCCACGCCCAAGCGAGCTGTGTGTCTGCCTATCGCTGAAGACCACTGCGCTTAGCCAAGGGCTGCGATGGGAATGCCGAACGCGCCCATTCCCTGCGGAAAGCGGCTATCCTGCGACCTGGAAGTGAGGAGACATGGGTTCCAGTCTCCGATTTGCTCCCCGGGTCACAAAGACTGTAAGGAGCACGTCACCTCGCCTCTCTCGCCTCCGTCCTTTAACAGGAGTATCATCTACGTCACTGTGTCACTTTGCAACCGAGCGAGGAAAAAGCTGTGGGAGAGCTGTACAAATGGCCAAGGGTCACCGGGGCAGGTGCCTGAACTCGGCGGGGCCTGGGGCCGCCGCAGCGAGAAAGCAGCAGGGGCAGCGGGTGGGCAGGACGGCAGCACTCCATTACCTGGTACAGTTTTATCTGGTGCTCGTGCGGGAAATGCAGGGTCGACACGAACAGGTGGACAAAGTTACTCTTCAGGCCTTTTGCGTGAAGGTTCTCAGCCACAATTTGGCTCACGAAATTCTTGCCTGTGCCAGCCCAGCCGTGTAAGGAAAGAGTCAGTGGTTTCTTGGGTTCTTTGTTGTTCTTGAAGCTGGTCAGCGCCTTGAGAATCACCTCCGTGGCCAGGTGCTGCCCGAACAGCTTCTCCTCCAACTGCAGCTGGAGGGCTGCAGGAGCCAACCCGAGAACAGAGAGAAACGCACGTTAAACACGCAGCAGACAGGCAGCACTGCGCGCAGCTGGCCGAGGAGATGCGCAGAGTGGCGGGAGGTCCGGCAGGGTCTCTGCCCAACCCCACAGCTGGCAGCGAGGCGGAAGCATGGGTTGTAGAGTCACATGATGCCATGTGCAAGGAAATGCACTAGATGGCTGTCCTTAACACGCAAGTGTCTGGCAAGGGGGCTGATGGGTCCCTGCAGCCACGCACGAGCCCTCTCTTGACTGAGCTGCAAGCTGTCTCCCCAGTCACCCCTGCTGGCTCTGAGAAAGCCTAGGGCCAAACACGGACGCCCAGGGCAAACTCTGCAAATGTGAGAACTATCTAAAAAAGGGTTGACATGGCACTTAAGGGTCGGCCTCGCTGCTTTCGGTTTCTTTTTACTGGAGTTCCATGGCGTCCGTCCAGACACATAGAAAGGAACACGGGCAGAGCCTCGCAATCTGGACAATGTCTTGGAAGTGTGGGTGAAAAAGGGCCACGCCACGAGCTAAATCTGGCTGGCTCGGGGGACGCCTCCATGGTGGGCCTTACACACTCAGAGGCTGAAAGGAAAACTTTCTAACTAGAAGCAGGTCGTCACTGCCAGGCCTGTAGCTTCCTGGATAAAGGTCAAGCGTTATCTCGAGGGAGCCTGAGCCTGCCTATAGCCTCTTTGCATCGAGGCCAAGGGACTGCACCTTTGGGAAGAAAGGCAGGGTAATTTCCTCTCCCCAGACCCCTGGGCACAACCACAGCAGCGGAGTGGACACCACCCGTCCCCTCATTGTTACCATGTTAATTGCTGTTAACTATCCGACGCGCACAAAAGTAAAAGTATGTGCCTAACTCACTCTATCCAATCTCAAAGATTTCCCCTTTGCTTTTTCCCGCCTCTCTAATCTATCACCAATGAATTTCAGGTAACCCCTTCAGTCTTCCCCTTTGATTCTGATGTATAAAATAGATGGTAAAATTGCCATCTTCCGGAACATTTTCCCAATCCCTTGAGAGCTTGCTTCCTGGCCATTGTCAGTTTGGCTCAGATAAACTAATAAAAACTCTTACAGGTCGGGGTGTTTCTTACCTAGACAGAAGGCACGGCTTCCAGGGCTGGAATCCAAACGGAGGCCCCAGCTGCCCTCTCTCCCTCCCCCTACCTCGGGTGAGCCGTGAGCCAGGCGCGGATGCCCACCGGGTTCTGTCCCTTGCGTCCCTTGCGTCCCTCGCGCCCCTCCAGGCGACCCGCCGTACCGGACGCGTTGAGCGGCTTCTCCTCGCCGCAGCACTCGGCGAAGCGACAGTACAGGGCCGGGTGTCGGTAGGCTACGTAGAGGGACGCGACCCCGATGACGACGGCCACGGTGACGGGCTCGAACGCCGCCACCGCCTCGGCCCCCAGCAGCAGCCAAAGCGCCGTGCCGGCCCCGAGCCGCCCGGCCGCCCGCATCTTTCGATCGCAGACAGCCTCTCCTCTGCGCCCTGGGGTCCCGCCGCCGGGGACCGGGCGGGACTTCCGTGTGCGTCACTTCCGCCCTCGGACCCCGCCCACCCTGGCGACGCCATGTTGGAGAGGGGCGCGGCTCTGCGCCGCCATCTTTGTGAGGGGCACAAAGGGTGTCCAGCCCCTCTTAGCCTCCGTCGAGCCCCCGCCTAGCTTTTTCGGTTTTGTTTTCTTATGAGCTTCCCATGGGTCCCACGCCTTGATTTCTCATCCCCACTCCTCCCGGAGCCGTGATGAGCGTTTCTCCTGTCCACCCACCTGCCCGCCTTCCCGAAACGGTCCCTGGGCACTCGGGGTGCCCAGGCCCAGGCTGAGCACCGGGGGATGCACCACCGCGGACGTGCCCTGGCGTGCGCAGGCAGAGCCGGAAGCCTGTTCTTTCATTCAGCTGCACAAAGCAGGCTCCCGTGCTGGGTGCTGGGTGCTGGGGAGACAGCAGTGGGGATTGGGCCCCGCCCTCTGGAGCTTCTGGGCCGTGGGGAAGGCAGCCGATGGGCCGCAAAGCAGGGAAGGCTGTTGTCTAAACCGATCGAGATCACCAGGCACAGAGTGAGGAGTAGCATGTTCTACCCAGAGAACGGAGTATTCGGATGTGCCATTTGGGGCACTGGAAATATTTCACGCGGTGGAGGCTGGTGAGAATGAGGATTGAGAACTAGGCAGCAACTGGAAGAGGAAGGCTTGCAAATGCTGTAAGGACTTTGGCCTCTGTTTTGGAGGGGCGATAGGGAGCCACAGAAAGTTTTACACAGAGAGCCACATGGCTAGATCTGCGGTCACGGTGGCTGCTGGGTTTAGGGAGGAGACCGTTGCTGTGGTCCAGGTAACCTCAGCTCAGATTTTGCTGAAATTGGTTCATCCACCAACATATTTCACAAACACTGGCTATGTCAGATCAGTGCCGTACACTGGGGATACAGCAGGGACCAGGACAGGCAGCCCCTGCCCTCCCAGGCCTCTCAGTCTGCTGAGGGAGACCAGACGGATGGGCAAGCAGACAGTTTGTGGACATGGAGGTCAGCGCTGGGACGTGGGTCACCAGAGGAGACGCCTCTCCCAGTCTGTAGGCTGGGGAAGTCTTTCCCCCTCCATATGTCCGTTCTGCCCGGAAGAGTGAGGAGGAGAGGGTTAGGGTGGTCACACTGGGTGGTCCGGGCAGGGGTAGGACGTGGAGTGGGCTGGTGGTGAGAGCCTGGCACACTGGGCCCCACACGGCTCAGGCGCGGGGGTGTGAAGATGGGGGACGGGACTGGTGGGCAGGGGCCAGTCATCGGGTCTTCTGAGCTGCGCCGAGGAGACAGAGCCTTACCCTGGGGCCACACGGCTTGTTAGCAGTGACTGTCCAAACCACACTGGCGTTAAATTGGGTTTGAGAAGACTCTTGGGTGTGGGGGCGACTGGGTCCAAGGTCAAGACCCTGAAAGCGAGAAGATGGGGGCCTGAACTGCAGCAGAGATGGGGAGGGAGGGGAGGAATCTGAGTCATTCTGCAAGTGCGAACTGAACTGGGGGGCGGGGGGGACGCTGTGGTGGGGAGGGCGGAGCATCCTGGAGCAGGAGCAGGAGCAGGGAGGGGCGATGAGGACTCCATGCCCCCCCACCCCAGTGCTCAAGGCCACCCTTGTGCCTTCCGTGCTACCACTAGGGTCATGAATGCCGTTACTGAGCCTTCCTGAGCCTAGATCTAAACACCATTGAACCCCTCCAGCGCCGGATACAATCTGAAAGACACACACATTTCCTGTAAACACTGGTGGCCTAAACAGTCTCCCCTGACTTGGGAGCCCCACAGGGGTACCGCGAGGGTCGAAAGAGGTGTCTGTCCCAGCGAATGGCGTTGCTGACCTCCCACTGACTGCAGCGGTAAGGGGCCTACATACCCCAGCTCACTGCTGCCCCAGCGTCTTCAGGAAGAAGGGGCTGCTGTGAGTCCCCACTTTACAGATGGGGAAACTGAGGCTCAGAGGAGGGACACCAAATGTCTAGGACCACTCAGCTAGGAAGACAGGGAATGAACCAGGTTCTGTGACTGTCGTGATCCCAGCCTCCCGGTTGGGATGTGCGAGAGGCCGTCGATGTGTCTGTCCTTCTCTTTCTCTGTCCCTTCCCCACTCTCTAAAAATAAGTAAATAAAACCTTTAAAAAAATGTTTTGCAACACATCTGTGTTGTTTTGATCGAGCGTATACTAATACACAGTAATCCAAACGAAATGTTTTAACACTTTGAGCTCACCAAGAGATGCTTTACATTGACTTTTCATCCGCACCGTACGCACGTCTCTGTTGCAGAGAAACGAGACAGGAAGGTCAATGGAAGACTTCTGGGCCAAAAGTGTGCTTTACTGGGATGATATTTGGTGGGGGGATGGAATAGAAATAGGAGTTCAAGTACAAATAGTGATGGCACCAGCCTGGCTTCTCCGTGCGTCTCACGGATGGGTGGCGTCAGGGACAGCCACTGCGGCGTTCCGATGCCATCAAGCGCACCCAGGACAGCCGTGTAGCGATGTGACCGGGAGATGTCCGTGCTTACGGTAGACAGAAAACTGCATCTTTTGCAACCATCTCAACGATGATGAAAAGTTCCACTGTCAATGTAAAAATGTGCAAGGGGCTGGGTGAGCAAAAACACCTGTGAAGACCCCACCCCAAATCAGACCCTGCTTGGTAGGCGTTTACCCATCATGCTTCACGCCCACTCTGTGCCTTTCCCACAAGCAGCTGACGCCCCCCTGCTGCACTGACAGCTGCCAGTGAAGGGTGGTGTGTTGATCGGGAGTTTGTGCCCAGGCCGGACGGCCCCTGCCTCTCCAGTGGCAGTCTCCCTGACTCCACTCGGTTCTAGACCCTTCTCTCTCTGTCCTCCCTATCTCTCAATGTTGTCTGTCACATGGATGACCACAGTCGTCCCCAGGGTCCCCCACATCCACCCGTGTCCCTTCCCATCCATTCTCCCCCAGACAGAGGTTGGGGGGGTCTTTTCACAAGAAACCGCATCTCGTGTTGGTGCTGCTTTGATCCCGCCATGGCCTCCGGAAGCACTGAGGGCAAAGGGCACCCTCCCCACTTGGCCCTCGGTGGTGTGGCCCTGCCTTCCCCTCAGACCTGTCCCCCATCCCACGTGCCCTGAACCCCCTCACTGTCAGGCCCACTGCCCCCTTCTCTCTCCTGTCCAGGACTCTTTGCGCATCCTGTCTCTCTGCCTGGACCCTTGCTGCTGAGTCTCACTTGGCTAAGAGCCCTCAGGCCTCAGCTCAAAGCCTCCCCGCTCTGCCTATCCCCCAGGTACCCCCCCATCACCTCTTCCAGTCCCCCCTGTGCCCTTGTCTACGTCCATCTCTCCTGCCGGCTGAGAGCTTCAGGGGGGCGGGTGCCTGGTGTGTCCTGCTTCTCTAATTCCTACAACTGTGCCATGCACACAGTAGGCTCTCAATACATGTGTTTCATGTTCAAGGATTCAATACTTCCCAGGCACCAAAGGAGGGAAACTGGGCATGAGCTCTGTGGAAACCCTCTGTATCGTCTTCACCAGGAGCCTAACGCTCTTCTAAAATGAAAGGCTTCTCGCGTTAATCAGCCTTCTGGGTGCTGCTGTCCGACCATCAGTGGTACTGTAAGATCATTACTACCCGAGCTCTGCAGCTTCTGCATGGAGACTGGTGGTGAAAGCAGGCAAATTGCACTCGACGGGCAGAGATGCTGAATGCGATGTGTGTGAAGTGGGTAAACGATCTAGTCTACATCATGACAATAAATATTTAAGGTGATAGAACAATCTTTTGCCTATGGAACGTGTCTGCAATAAAAGAAAGACTGTATACTGAAAATTTAAAGTGTATGGAAGTTGCTATAAACATCACACTCAGGAACGTAAGCCAACCACCCGAAGACAAATCCTGTAGGATTCCTCGTACGGGAGGTCCCGGGAGCAGTTGATCTGTACAGACAGAAAGCAGGTGCTGGTTGCCGGGGGGCGGGGAGAAGAGGGGATGGGGAGCTGCTCAGTGGGTGCAGAGTTTCAGTTTTGCACAATGATAAGTTCTGTAGAGTGGCAGTACGACGACGTGAATGTCCTTAACACTACTGAACTGGACACCTAGAAATGGTTTGCATGGGCCCTGGCCAGGTGGCTCAGCTGGTTAGAGCAGTGTTCCAATGCGCCAAGGTTGTGGGTTTGATCCCCAGTCAGGGCACGTACAAGAAGAAACCAATGACCACATAAGTAAGTGGAACAACTGATCAATGTCTCTGTCTCTCTCCCTCTAAAGATCCATTTTAAAAAGTGGTTCAGACAGTAAACTTTGTTATGTGTATTTTGCCACAATGAACATTTAAATTTTTTAAATGTTTTAAGTCCCAATGACCACGAGCCTGTGAGTATTAACATTTTTCTTCTGGGTTGAGTCCTCCTTACAGTTATCACTAATTCACAGTTTGCCCAAATAGCAAGAACGCGTTTTGAAAATATTCAACAAGCAGACAATCGTCTCCCAGCGGGGGCCGTGGTCGAGGGAGGCTTTGCCGACACCCTCCGCTGGGACTCCTTGTCGGGTGTCACAGCTGGGCGTCACAGCCGGGGGCGGAGAGCCGGCCCCTCTGCACAGTGTGGGAAGAGCAGGTCCAGGGAGGAGGTGGCGGCTCTAGGAGGCAGCGTGGGGGAAACCGAGGACCTGGAAAGGGATTCCTTTCTCTGCTCACGCCGTGCCCTCCGGTTGGGAAGTCCGTGGTACCCGGTACGCTTCCTGCTTCCGCGGGGTGAGCCTCCTGTGCTACCTGGGCCCTTTGACGTCCTGTGACAGGGGCCACGTTCGGTCCAGGTACGCAAAATGCAGCCCCCAAAGCTGCCTGACCCTCAGCCCAGCACCCCCCACCCCTGGTCTCCCGAGCTGGGCCCTGAATGCAGAGCTTCCTGTGCGGCCCCTCTGTCCTCGATTCTGCCGGCCTGCCTCGGTCAGATAGCCTTCAGAATCCACAGCTCTCGTGTCCCCCTGAGAGCGCCTGATTGTGCAAAATAGTGGGTTCTGCGGTCCCTCCTGGAACCAGCTCTTCGTTCCTGTTCACATCCCGCATGTCACCCGCCACCATGGCTGTGCTGAGGCTCAATGGAGGCGAGCCTTGGGGTGGGGTGGGGGAGGGGTGCGGGGGCACCACTGCCGCTGCGGCCGCCTCGGAGGACCCGGGGTTCAGTTCTCCAGACCCCTGCCATCTCCTGCCTAATGGCCCTCAAGCGGCTTCTGTCTCCAGCAGGGGCCTGGAAACATCACCACCAGGCGGTTCAGCAGCACCCACTGAACCTGTCTCTGAACTCACCTTCCGGAGGTCTCGGCCCTCGCAGCAGGAGGAGGTTTTCCTGACGATTCCGTACAGAAAGGCCCGGGAGGCTCTGGGGCAAGATGTTGAAATCTGCACATGTCTTTGAAGTGGTTTCAACTTTCCGGTTTCATTAGGATCCGCTGCCTCCCTGGAGGCGGGGGGGGGGGGGGGGGCGGGGTGCAGAGGGCAGGGCTGTCTCCACCTCAGCCTCTCAGGGCTCGGCCCCTCGGTGGGCACATGGCCCCGGGGGAGTCCGGTGACATGTGCTTTGCTCTCTTGTCACTGTTGGCTCGGGTACGCTCCTCTCCTGGAAGGGGGGTGTGGGAAGGGGCGCTCAGTAACCGGTTCCAAGTCCCCTCATTTCCCTAAGCTCCTGTGGCCTGTCCCCAGCTCTGTCAGGCACCAATGATGCTATCAGTTGGGGTTCTCTGCTTCCAAACAACAGAAGCTGACACTGACGGGCTTCGGCTTTTCTAGGGCTTCTCAGCGGAATACAGGCCTTCGCAGCCGGCGGGTCAGTGGCCCGGTGCAGGACTCCCTCCGTCTGCCCACCAGGCCTAGCCTGTCCCCAGCCTGCTGGGCTACCCCCTCCCCGATCTGCGGCCCGGTGGTGCCGCCCGATCGCCGGCTCCCTGGACAAAGGCATCAGTCTCCAGAGGACTTGCCTTCAACTGGGCGCTGGCCTGAGCCGGCCTGACTGTGGGCCGGCAGCAGCCGACTCTGCCACTGGCCCGGCGGTGGGGGACGCTGCCCAGCAGCCCCGATTCTTCACGGCCATGATCGCGACCTCCTTCTTCACAGAGAGGCTGGGCCTCCTCGATCTCGCCGCCGCCCTCATCCTCTCCACAGAGCAGCCCCTCTCTGAGCTCACCAGTACAGAATATGACGTATAGATACCCCACCCCCGCCCATCCTCCTACCAGAACAAGTAGCCTGACGGGCACACACGGGTGCTGCCCCCCTCCCAGCGGCCGGCCCTATGAGTGCACAGTGTCCTGGGCCCACTATCGGTCGCCCCACCCGCCCTGTGCCATGGACACCTGAACCCACTCATCACCCGTCCAAGTCCCCCGTCCAGCAAGGCCGCCGGCCCCTGGCCACCCCCACGCATCTCCCTGCCCTAAACTGCCCTGTGTATAAAGGTGAGTTCCTCTGGTCATTTTCACCAGATGTTTATTCATAAAGGTTTGATGTCCCTGCATGTCTGTGGGGCAGCCCTCCTGTCTCTCAACCATATCGTCCCCCTCGGAGTGTCCCCTTGAGGGGTGACCGTGTGCCCTGAGCCTTTTTGGGTGGAACCACCGTCCTCCAGCCCTGGCTGTGGGGCCCTGTGCTGGGACTACCAGGCCCAAGCCGTGCCCAGTAAAATTCTCGGATGTGAGAAGGAGGAGGAGGAGGAGAAGAAGAATAGGAATAAGAATGCAGAGTGCCCGTGGAAATGTAAAACCTGCTGGTGACCTGGCTGGGAGGGAGGGTCCCAGGGGCGGGGTGTGTAGGCCTCAGAGCCGGGAGCTTGGCACCCCGCCCCGGGAAGAGAATCTGATTGGCCCAGCCTAGGTCACGTGCCTTGACCCGGACCAACCAGCCACCAGCAGGAATGTGTTGTTGGGCCCGGGTGTTGCTCCTGGAATGCTGTTCCCCGGTTTTGTGCTGTTTTACCTGCTCGTGGGACACTTTGTCCCCTTAAGAGCGTGACCATTTCCTGAATTCCTGGAATTCACGGAGGGTGGGAAGACGGCCACAGGGCAAAGGGCCCTCCGGGCGGCCCAGGCACATCCGAGCCCCAGACGTGAACATAACTGACCCTGACACTTACCCCCACCCTGACCACCGCTTTGTGCCCCCGTGCCCCGTCTTGTAAGAAAGCTTTTAAAATTATAAAGCACCGTACATATTTCTTTTTTTTAAAGATTTTTAATTTATTCACTTTTAGAGAGGGAAGGGAGGGAGACAGAGAGAGAGAGAGAGAAACATCAATGTGTGGTTGCTGGGGGCCGTGGCCTGCAACCCAGACATGTACCCTGGCTGGGAATCGAACCTGCGACACTTTGGTTTGCAGCCCGCGCTCAATCCACTGAGCTACGCCAGCCAGGTCCCACATATTTCAATAGACAAAAATTAGTATCAGGTACAATATAGTACGAGAAGTTGCCTTTGAATGGGGACTTCCCATTCTCCGAGGTCTGCAAATGCATCTGGGAGTTTCACTGCCATGGGGAGCGCAGACTGCTTAAATCGGGCGGGAGGGGCGCAGAGCCTGCGGTTCGTCTCCTTAGGGGTTGCTGTAACACCGTCCTTCCGGGCCACCGGGGACGTGTCATGGTTTCAGACGCCATGGGACACCAGAGCTCCGGCAGAAGAGCCTGGACGCTCATGGGCTCCGCTGTTGTGCCGGCGCCGATATGGCTCTGGGGTGACCTCTCCATTACAACTGTTAACTCCCCGCATGTAAAACTTTGTTACAAATCTTACAAGGGGGAGTGCCTCTGGGTGTTTAGATCCGCATTCGGTTCTAAGGCTGTATGTTCGGATTTCATAAACTGCTCGAGCCCGGCGTGGCTGCCATCTCATGTCCCGGTGGCAAGATGGAAGGCCGGTCCGTTCTCCGCCACCTGTCGCCCTCCGGTCCTGATGCCCAGAGGCCCCATTCCCTTTACTCTTCCCGTCATAGCTCTCTCGGAGCACTGCCTGCGGTGTTTAAACTATTAATCAGGAACGTTCAGAGCCGCTAGCTTGACTCCAGGAAAGACTTGGAGGGGTCGTGCTGCTGTAGACAGGGCTCGGCCCCTCGGTTTCGTGCCTGGCTGAGATTTTCAGGACCAGAGACAGCGCGCCCTGGGCCGCACCTGGTTCCCAGGCAGCTCCGGATTTGGCTAAGGAGAGGTGTCCTCTCGCTGATGGCCGGGGAAGGCGCCCAGGGCTGGCGCCGGCGAGACCGGCTCCCGCCCGGGGAAGCACTAGGGGGTGCTGGTGAGCTGCTGGTCGGAGGACTTCAACCTGGGTTCAAAGCCCGATGCTCACTACCTCTGACCTTCAAGAGGTCTGGAAAAAACAATGACAACAAAAGAAGCCCAAAAACCTACTTTATTTTAAATGCCAGCTGTTTACACTAAGCCCTGTTCTCATCCAAGCCTTATCAGTGTGTGCATTGTACAGACAGGCTCTCCCGCGTACGGAGGGGCACCTGGTATTCGGTGTTTCTTTTTTTGCAGCCTTGTAGACAGTGATGCAGGGTTCAGTTCTCTGAAATCTTCACGGGTGTGGGCTCACCGGCCGCCGACCTGCTTCATAAGCAAAACACAACGGGGAAGGAAATCGGACGTGCAGAGGTGCCCAGGGGCCGAGGAGGGGACTTGAGTCGGGACCCGAGAGCCTGCCTCACTCCCTCCTTCTCTCTCCGCTTTCCCCCCCGTGGATCTGCCCTGCTCTTCTCTGCACGGCGCCTGGCTCTGTGTGCCGGTCCAGATGCCCAGAGAGACCACGGGCTGGCTCTTCTCCCCTCCGCTCTCTCAGCCCCAGTCCCAAACTCCCAGGGGAGGGGTTTGATTGGCCCAGCCTGGATCAGGTGACCCCTCGATCCAATCAGCTGTGGCCTGGGGTGAGAGCAGCATTCCCTGGGTGATCGCGGCCGCCCCCGCCCCCCAACCATGTGAATGGGGAAAGGGCTGTCCTGCAAAGGGAACGAATGCGCATGCACCTCTCCTGGGTCCGCGTCTGGGTGCCAGGACGCCCCGCTCTGCCAGTGCCAGCAGCTGTGCAAGAAATGCTCAGAACGTCCAGACTGCGCCATCTTACTGCCGCTCTCCTTCCGTACGAAGTCTGCACGCCTGCTGCACCATTCTCACTCTGCCCGGCAACACAACACCGCTCAGCCCTGCTCCCAACACCCGAATTCGTTCGTTCATTCACTCATTCCACCGGTGTTCTGTGAGCACCGCCCACACACCAGGCACTGGTCAGGGTGAACCCGACCCGGGACCTCCTCCAGGGGGCGCTGGTACACAGACAAAACAAGGGAGCAAGCACAATACTGTGACGACTCCGGATGGCAGCGCTTGCTCGTGAGGAAAAGCTCCTTTTCTGGACCCACCCCTTTCCGCTCACGTGCTAGGTTCCTTGGGCACGTTGTTTCACCGTTCTAGATCTCCATTTCTCACCTGTAAAATGGAGATCTCCACTGCTTGTATGTTAGGCAGGGGTCTCTAGAGAAACAGACCAGTTGAATACATATTTACTCTAAGGACTTGGCTTTTAACCATCGTACCCTCCAAAAGAAGCCAGGGGTGCAGGGCTTTGCATATGGCAGGGAAGGGGGTGTCTTGTCAAGAACAGTGAAGGGTCTCCGGGTTTGCCCTGCTTTCAACCCCCCCCTCCCGGGTCAGCCTGCCTGCCCACCAGTCTCATGGAGCTGCCAAGGAGATGCCCCTCTGGGGCCAGAGATAGATACTTTATTTCTCAGGACCCAGCAGATGCCAGCACGTATTTGTGACATGAAGAGATGGCTGGATGCTCTCCAGTCCTAAGCTGCATACCCAGGAAACAGCAGCCACCCAGATTTTCTGGGAGAGCAATGGCCCCCAAAGTCAGTTTAAAGAGGTAAGGTAGCAGACAAGACCAATGTGGCCAACCTGGCAAAGCTGAAGATGCATGTGCCCAGAAATTCCGCTCTTCAAACCTTCATCACAGCACGTGAAGAAAATTGAAGTGTGGGTACAGTCCACTGGGGTTAGGGGAGGGGTTGCTGGACAAAGTTGCTGGCCCCTGGGCTCTGGCTGGCCCTGCCCCATCCCACCTTCCCACCTGCAACCCGTTTATGGCAAGGAGGGTGCAGAGCCCAGCCTTAGAGGGACCCTCATTTTCTGTCACTAGAGAAATGGATAAACAATTTAGTCCTGCAACAGAATATTATATAGCAGATAAAAATGGATGCACTTGCCCTGGCTGGTGTGGCTCAGTGGATTGTGTGCCGGCCTGCTAACCAAAAGGTCACCGGTTCGATTCCCAGTCAGGGCACATGCCTGGGTTGCGGGCCAGGTCCCCAGTAGGGGGCGTGTGAGAGGCAACTGACCAATCTCTTGCACATCAACGTTTCTCTCCCTCTCTTTTTCCCTCCCTTCCCCTCTCTCTGAAAATGAATATATAGAATCTTTAAAATAAAAAAAAAGATTATTCAAAAAGATATATAAAAGGATGCACTTGAGTTCAGGTCCCTGTTTGGGCACCAAAAAAAGAAAAAAAGAGAAAGGAATGGATGCACTTGAATCTGTGCATCAGATGTCTATAAATCTCAGGAACCAGAGCTGAGTGAAAATGATAAAAGCAGCAAAAGGGCATGTGCAGTACACCATTTATTTACACATGAAAATACACAATGCTATCCATCTCGGATGGATACAGTCACAGCCAGTGAAAGTAAAAACAAAACACGAGAAGGAACTGATGCACTCCAGCGTCAGCACGGAGGTGACTCCAGGAGAGGAAAGCCAAAGGGATGGGGCTCGGAGCCTTAGCTTTATTGAATACACAGAGAGTGAAGGAAATACAGCAACATGGAATGTCTATTTAATCTGGGGTGTTATGTTGCTTCCTTTAATGAGATAGTTTATAATTAAATAAAAGCGTTAACGTGGCCTCCAGGGAGGTCCCTTGATGACGTCTGGAGAATCTGGCCTCTGGTAACCTGGAGAGTGTTGGTATTTTTTGTCCTGAGAGAAAGTCCAGAAGGCATTCATTCATTTCTCCAAACCTTGCTCGCCTCGATGCTCGTCGGAGGAAGGCTGGTGTACTTCCCAAGTATGACCACTAGATGGCGCCAGCACGCAGGGTTAGAAATCGGGAGCCCGGATTGCTTCCAAAACTTGAACAGAGGAAGAGGCTATTTTTGCAAGAGAGAAGCAAAGGCAGAGAATTCGTCTGAGAACGTGAGAGGCAGGTCGAGGTAGAAAACAGTGCCCAGGTAACAAAAGGACCCTAGCTGAACTAGCAATACCCCTCACAGGTGTTGATAAAGCACCGTTTTCTGATCCTTAACATTACCCAAGATGCAGTTCTTAGGCATTATTAAACTGACATCATCAAGGGGTTTGGGGAAACTCCAGTTCTCATGTCTGACTGATACCATTCCATTGAACAACCCAGAGGCGTGCACACCCTTGGAGGGCGGAACGATCCGTGTTTACTCTCAAGTGCCTGGACTTTGGCATAAAGGCCCAGAGTCACACCCTGGCTCTGCTTCCGCGCTGTGTGACCAGCCAGGCGACCTCGTAACCTCTCTGGGCCTCAAAGTTTTCTGATCTGCAAACTAGGGATAGTAACAGTGTCTAGTGCAGAGAACTACGCAAGGGTCGAATGAGATTATTTACACACACAGAGTCCCTGACACACAGTAGGCCTTTGATAAACGCTAGAAACATGAGCCCCTAATGCCCAAAGCACTCTAAAGTAGGCGATTTCAGGGAGCAAGGTCAAGGCTTCAACCAGGAACCAGGGGGCGGAGCTGGTTGGAGCATGAGGCTGTACACCAAAAGGTTGCGGGTTTGATCCCGCATCAGAACACACACCTAGGTTGCAGGTTTGATCCCAGGTTGGGGTGCATGAGGGAGGTAACTGATTGGTGTTTCTCTCTCTCTCTCTCCCCCCCACCTTCCTGTCTCTCTAAAACCAATGACTATATTCTAAGATGAAGATTAAAAAAACAAAACAGGAATGCAGTGAACAGTTTAATGCTCTCCTGAGGGGTGCAAATAGTCCTTGGTACCCAGCCACGGGAAAGAAGAGTGGTTAGATACTCGATACCATGTAAATTAAGGAGCAGCTAGAAACCTGCCACGGGGGCAGGGGGGAGGGGGGGCGGGCGGGTGGAGAGGGGGAGAGGCAGAGGGAGTGACACCATTCCGTCCTTCCTTCACTCACTAGACAAGTATTTGGAGAGCAGCTTCCCGGTTCCGGGGCCCAAGGACACAGTGCGAGCCAGAGAGACTCGGCCAAGCCCTCCCCTGGGGACACACCGCCCAGTCTGGGCAAAACAAATATGCAGTGAGGGTTTGAGCAGAGGGGAAGACGCGGGCAGGCGGAAATCTCGTGGGTGTGGATTATGGGCCCTGTGCATCCTCCCAGAGGTGGGTTAGCCTCTCTAACACAAGGCTCTTTTGGGGGGGGAAATATTAGTCAACATGTCCCAGGCCAGTGACATTAAAGATAACATCATCGAGACACATTTGCATATCGCATTGCTCACATTTTCATGTGTGCAATTGAGTGATTTTAAGTGAAGTTACAGAGTTAGGCAACCATTAACATAAATCCGTTTTCAAGCCTTTCGTCACCCCCGTACGGCCCCTCACGTACACTCTGCTCACTTCCCGTCCCCCCCCGCCCCCCCGCAGTCAGCCGCGGGTCTCCTTTCCGCCTTTACGGCTTTGCCTTTTCTGAACATTTCCTACAAAGAGGCCTTGCAGCACGTGTTCCCTTGTGTCCGGCGTCTTTCCCCGAGCGCGGTATTTCTGTGGGCCGCCCGTGCCGCAGCAAGGGTCTGAGATGTTTCTTTTTCCTGCTGAACGGTGCCTATCCCGTTACCAGGGCAGCTCGCGTTTTCGTCTGTTCATTTCGCAGGTGACGGGCCTTTGGGTGGTTTCCCACTTCCGTTCAGCCCGTCGGACCTCCGCCCAGGGCCCGTGCACGGGCGGCACAGCTTCAGCCAGCTCCCTGACGCAAAACGTGCGCGCGCGCGCGTGTGTGTGTGTGTGTGTGTGTGTGATGGGACCAGTCCAGTGTAGTTGTAACAGAGCGGCGAAGGGCGCCGCGACCATCCCCCCCCCAAACTCGGAGAAATGCAACCGCAGGCTAAACGAAGCTGGTCGGGTCAAGCCGGTCTAAACTAGGGGGCGCTGCCTCTCGTGCGAGCCAGAGTGTGGGTCTGTGCCTGGGGACCTCGCTCAGAGGCCGTGCTGGCGGAGGCTGGAGGGCAGTGGCCAGCAATGGCCAGACCCACGGATCCCGAACCGGTGTCCAGGCGGTCCCAGCCCAGCAAGGCGTGGAGGCGGGGGCACTGACGGCGTGCTGGTGGCAGGTTCCCGGGAACAGCGTGGAGGCTCCCAGGCGAGCACAGGGACCTCTGCTGGACACGGGACAGCGAACCTTGGCTGGGGGACCTGAGAGTGACGGGGGGGGCGGTCCCAAGGCTCTCCTTCTTAGAAAATCGATAGCATTTTCTTGTGAGGGGAAAAAATGTTTTGAACCTTCAGAAAAGCAGAAAGAACACTATGTACTCACTCACACACTCACTCTCACCCCCTATGCGTGCCGTGGCCGCGTTTCCTCCCCCTCCTCCCCTCTTGCTCTTCCTGACCCACTTGAAAGCCCTTCACAGACGTCATTACACTTCAGCCCCAAGCCCTACATCATGTGTGTCCGGAGGTCAAGGAAACTCCAGCAAAACCACAAAACCACCATCTTACCCAATTTAATTTCAATACAGTAATACTACCTATCACGTGGTCCGCATTCAGATTGCTCCCATCGTCCCCGCGGGGTCCTTCGGGGTTGCTTTTCTTTTCATCCAAGAGCTAATCAGGGGTTAAGCCTTGCAGTTAGTTGTGGTGGGGAGCTGGACTCTGGGTCGAACCAGGACGATGTGTCTGGTCTGGGTGAGGACCAGCGCCGGGAGCGCCGTGCACACGGCCCCTCCCGCGAGCCTCGCACGGCCTGCGGGGCTGCTGCCCACGTTCCCTCGAGGGCTGAGCACCGCGAGGTCTGGGAACCTGAAACACTGGGCCCGCAGGCCTCCAGCTCCGGAGTGGAGGAGCCGGGATTTGAACCCAACCTGACAACTCTGAGCGCTTACACGCTGAAGCACCGGTTTTAACGGCGTCTCGCGTGCAGCTCGGGCCCTGTCCTGTTGGCCATCACGCCCCGAGTTTCCGCTGCGCCGGGAACCGCCCCGGCAGGGACCGCGACCCCAGCCGCCAGAGGCTCCCACGCCTTTGCGACGCGTGGAATCAGGCCGCGCCAGGTGGTCCGAGGCTGGCGGGTCATAAGGGGAACCCAGGTGAAACGCCAGAGCCCAGAGCAAAGGACACCCCAAGCGGCCTGCCCGCGGTGAAGCCAGGGCGCCGGGCTCTGGGGCGCCCCCTCTCGGCCGAGCACTCCACCTGGGTTCTGTTTTCCCGGGGTGGGGACACCCCTGCACCACAGTCCTCAGAGAGGTTTTGCAGGGCCCTGCGCAACGGGGTGGGGAGGGTCTCGCAGGGCGCTGGGAGAGCCGCCCCTCATCGCTTCCTCTGATTTGAGAGTTTTGAAAAATTAGTGCCCATAATGCATGTATGTATTTTAAAACTTTTTTTTTAAAAAAGGACTTGTGCATGAAGAAGTCTGGACAATAGAAACAAACAATAGACAGAAACATCACATCCCCACCGCCCAGATTTCATCGCTGCTCGGAGGGTCTAAGACTCATCCGGACCTTTTCCAGACGCGCGCAAGCTCACGTCAGGGTTCGTGTTCTGAGATCCACGCCCATGGGTGACGTCACCGGAGGAGGACAGGCTGTGGTTTTATTGGAGAACGTTTATTGTTCTTAGGACAGGCTGTATCTTAATGACATTTCATTTGGGGGAAAAACAAAATACACTGTTTTTATGACCTGCTTTAATCAGTGGTTTCCATTCCATATTTCCATTTCAGAAAATTCTCACCTAAAACATGATTTTATTAAGAATTTTCCAGCCCTGACCTAGTGTCTCTATTGACTAGAGCGTTGGCCAGATACACGAAGTTTGTGGGTTCGATCCCCAGTCAGGGCACCTACAGGAATCAACCGGTGCATGCATAAATAAGTGGACAACAAATCAATGTTTCTCTCTTTCTCTTCCCCCCAACTCTCCCCACCTCTCTGAATTCAATTTTTAAAAATTATGAAAGAGAGACTTTTCCAGTGACCCCCAAGTTGTCCTTTGCAGAGGATTTGTGCTGAGTCCAGGGCCTGGGTCACACCGACCGTGTGTCCCCAAGGCTCTCAGGTAGTGCACCCTTCCCATACCAGTGGCCACAGGGGACACCGGGCCAGGCTCCCATGGAAAGCCCCACCCTCTAGATTGGTCTCTTGATTCCTCCTGGTGTCGGTGGACTTACTCCTCCACCCCCGTGTTTCCTCTGAACGGCAGGCTAAAGCAGGGGCGGACGGTGGGAAACATGAGCCCGTGACGGGACTTTCCGCCCGTCCAGAGGCGTGTGAACTCAGGGGGGGGGTGACGTTCCGGTCCTTCTCCCAGACGTAAACGCTGCCACTGGCTGGGGGCTCCGCCTCCAGGCATCGGGACAGTGCGCATAGGGCTGCCCCTCTATGTGGGTCCTTGCCTCGGTTTGCACAGAAGACGGATCGATACCGTAGCGATAACAAAAACGTTGCCACGTGTTTCAGCATCTCTCCGTGTCTTGAGGGTGAACCTCTGGTGAATAGGACCTGAGATCACGTTCGCCTTGGCTGACCAAAACCCAGCTCCTTCCGGGTACAAGCAGCTGTTAAGTGCCATGTGGAGAGTCTGGGGAATTTATACTCAAATTTCCCGGACGAGATAAATAACATCTAACTTACTCAGTGGGCTTTCAACCCCTCCCCCGTACCCACAAACCCTTCTCCCTTCTGCTGCCTTCGGGGTGACCTTTCCAAAACCCAAACCCCTCAGCTGCTTCACAGCCTCCTGTGGTCCCCATCCTGCTCTTGGGATGAAACTCAATCCTCCGGCCTGGTCCTGCTCGCCTGCCCTGCGCTCTTCTGTGCAGGACCTTCGCATACACTGTTCCCTTTCCTGGCATGCTTTTACCTCCACTGGAACGCTTCCCCCTACAGCAGAGTTAGCTCCAGCTGGCTACTGCATCTTTCTCTGGGTAGATAGAGAAGACAAACCACTGAAAACAGCTGGTCTCAGGCCAAGGTTGTGGGCCGCCATTTTCAGTCTGTGCACCCCTCCAGGGTGGAATAGACCCCGCTGAACAAGAGGGTCCCTCTTCCTGCACTGCCACAGACCAGGAGCTCCAGAGCGGGGAGCAGCAGTGGTCTCCTGGTCTTGCTTGCTGCGGGGACCCGGGGCAGCACCGGCCCGGAGTGGGCACTCAGCGAAGGAAGGAGTGGGCAAACGAAGGAACCAATGCTGGGAGGAATGCAAATCGACGAGAACTTGTCAGCAACCTGAGTCAAAAATCTGAAAGACTTGCTCACACGCTTTGATCTGGACATTCCACTCGTAGGACGTTTTCGGAAGGCACAGAGATGTTCGTTCAGCCGGCATCGTTTACACCGGAGCACACCGGGAACAACCGGAATGTCCCGCACAGGTGAAGCGCAGATCGGAGTTCCTGATCCCCCCCACCTCCCGCCCCCCGAGTCATCATTCCATCCGAGCTTCCCAGCGCAGCGAACGGCAGCCGCATCCACGCAGCTCTCTCTGCAAGTCAGGGAGCTGGGTGTTGGGACTTGATTTCTTTACTGAGATACAACTTATCTGAGTAAAACATGCAAATCCTAAGCGCACAGCTCAGTGATTTTTTTTTACCCGTGTAGACGCCCTTGTAACTACCACCCAGGCAGAGACACAGAAATTCCTCAGCACCCGGGAAGGTCCCTATGTCCTAGCTCCGCCAATACCCCTCCTCCCCAGAGGTCACCATGACCTTGACTTCCGTTGCATTCTGTTTTCTCTAGCGCCTGAGCTCCGGCACATCACAAGGCCAGCCATGAGGAACCCCGCTGTCCCACACCTTTCTCAGGCCCCGCACCTCTTATGTGGGCAACCATCTCAGCCCCCTCACTCATCCTCTCCCCTCTGACCCCCGCCCCCCACTCCCAGCAGCTGGAGACCTGGCCAGGTTGCCCTCCGGCCTGAGACTCCCCATGAGGCTTCCTAGCGCCCTCAGGGGAGTGCCAGCCCGGTGTGCTGGGCATCGCCAGCTCATCGTCACCTTGCCTTGAGCACCCTGGGTGTGTCATCCCCAGAGTCCTCACCACAACCCAGGTGAGGGACCGGAGGCAGGATGGGAAGTCACCGGTCCACGGTTGCCAAGGCAGCCATCGACGGAGCTGGGACACACCTCCGGGTTGTCTGACTGCTGAACCCACTCCCTTAACCGCTCTGCAGCCTCTGCGTGAATGAGTGAGGGAGTGAGTGAGTGAGTGAGTGAATGGCCTGTGACCAGGGCTTTTTCTTTTTCCCCCAGAAATACAGCTACCCTTTGGAAAAACCACCTGTCCCATCACTAACCAGTTGAATTCGGCAGCAAGGTCGCTTTCTTGGTTGGAGAAAAGGAAAAAGGGGGGGAGGGAGCGACGCAGGACACAGGTGTCGCTGGGCTGGGTGCCGTCACCCCAGCAGAGGGAAGCATCTTTGCCCGGCGTCTGAACTGTGACCTGTGGAGCGTTGAGAGGTGGAGGAGGCCCCCAGCAGGCCTTGTGGTTGGAGTGAGGAAAGAAATTGCATAAAAGCGGGGAGTCTCACCGCAGCCCAGGCCTGCCTTGCTGAGTCACAGCGTCACCCGCTGCACTGGGAGAGAGGAGGGCTGGAGAGCCCTGAAGACCCTCAGGTTTCCAGCTGCCAGAGGCCTCCAGCGTGACATTAGTGACGTCATCGCCCGATGACCTCAGGCAGAGGCGCCTGGGGACAGGGTAAGAGGCGGGGGACAGCGCCGGGGCTGGCTTGGGTTGGAGAGAGGTCACAGGTCAAAGTCTGCTTCTTGGAGTGCTCCAGACCACTCCTAATGTCGGGGTACCTCTGACATGAGCCCCGTGTCCCCAGCACCCAGGGCATCTGGCACTTAGGGCTCGGGGTTCCGGGATGGAAGGAATGAATGGATGCACAGCCAGCCAGGCACCTCTGCTGGGCACCCTGGTCTCCCACTGTAGTTCTGCGACCTTCAGAAACGGCTCTTCTGGGGCCTCACCTGTCCTTGGTTCCCATGGAGACTCGCCCTGGCATTCTGGTTTCAGGCCTGTTGTTTTCGCCGGCTCCGGGTGTGTGGCTTGGTGTGCAGAGCCGGGGATTGACGGACAGCGGGGTGCCGATTTGGCGTCTGGCCAGGAGGAAGAAGCATGTTTTCTTTCTCTAGGATAACGTGCAATGCAGAAGCCAAAAACCGTGTTTTCCCCGGGGCCGCAGGGGGTTGCTGTGATGAGGTGGGATGGTCAGGGTCTCCCTGGGTGGTCAAACTGGGCAGCCTGGGCCCCTGGCTGCAGCCTGTGCAAGGGACACAGCTGGTCCTTCCCAGCCTCCAAGCTCAGAGCTTCCAGATCAGATCACCAGCCCCCAGCCCAGTGCTCTGGGCTGAGCCGTGGATGATAGAGCACGTGGCCCTCGACGGCCGCTCTGAGCTGGATGGTCCTGGAAACCGGAGCTCCTGGGGAGGTCGGAGCCCCAGCTGGGCCTCTGGGAGATCAGCCCGATGGGTCTGCACGGCCTGCCCTGGGCCGCAGCCCCTCACCCGGGCCCTCAGGAGCCTCTCGCTGCCCTGCGTGAGCAGCCCGCATACAGGGCTGTGGTTCAGCACAGAACTTGATTTGAGTCAGTCCACTTCCCTGGACTTCCCTTCCCTTGTCCCTAAAGGGAGGGTTATGTATGACAGGGCCGCCCCCCAGGATCGTTACAGGGAGACAATGAGCTGACGTTTGTAAAGCTCTGGGCACAGCGTCTGGCAGGGGAGGCGAGCTATCGTGGTCATTCATCTTACTAGATAGTAGTTATTATTTTATCACCAGTTTTACTGCCCAGCTCGTGTCCCCAGACCAAACTGAAGCTGTCTCTCAGCTGTCGTGTCCAGAGGGTAGGAGGAGGCTGTTTTCTGTCGCCAGGGCTTACGTGGCCTGCTCAACCCCGGGGCGTGCCCCCTCCCCCGAGGGCTGCATGGACTCTCCTCTCAAGGGCTGCCTCCAGCCTGCTGGACAGTGACACACCCACGGCCCTGGTGGCCTTCGATGGCTTCATGTGGCCAGGATCACACCCAGAGAAGGCCTGGCAGGAAATGCACAGCGAGGAGAAGGGGGCTGCTGGCTGCCAGGGGCTCATCTGGGTCAATACTGTGGCTCCAGGGGCAAAGTGAGAGCAGGGAGGCCTTCCTGGAGGTGGTGTTTTGGGGAGGAGGGGGGAGCAGCCAGGAAGCAGTGAGAGGCTGGCTCAGAAAATCTTATCCTATGTTATTAAAAAGACAAGCAGGATTGGAGATGGCCTTCAGGGCTGGGGGGTGGGGAGGGGGCTTGGCTTTTGATGGACCCAGTGCCCAGTAGAGCAGGAGGGAGACCCACGCTACCGAGGTCCGGTTGGGGGTCCTCGGTTTGTTTTGGTGGAGCTGCACTGAGGACCCTAAGACAGAGGGGCTCGCAGTGAGGATGCTCCCCGTACAAGGTGCGGCCTCCTGGGCGGAGCGTGGGAACACAGGTGGGGACCCAGGGCTGCCCGGACCGAAGCAGATGCACGGAGGGACTTCTTTGTCAAAGTCCTTCGCAGTGCTCCTGCCGCTCGCAGGGACCCCTCGGGCCACTGAGCGCAGCGTCCTCCCGATGACGTGAGTGGGCTCCTGCGCCCACGCCCGTGTCTCTCTGGGTGTATTCCGTGCACACCTCTGAGCGCTAGTTAGGGCGGAGGGCTTCCGGGCTGTTGATTTCATTGGCTGTTGGCTAGTCTCCCATTGGCTGCCTGTGTTCTGGTGCTCTCCGCTGTCCAATCAGCTGTGGCCCTGGTGGGGCTCAGGAAATGGGGTGGGGGGTCTACGTGTGCGCCGTGGGTAACCCGTTTGCAGGGGCTCGGGCAGGGCTCCTATTCTGGGCTTGTCCAGTCTAAGCTTCCAACCAGCCAATCATGTTCCTGGGGGACCCAGCACCCCCCCACTTTCTCCTGTATGTTTCTCTCCTCACCTGGTACCCACACATCATACTTCCTACCCTGTTGTAAGGTAATTAGTTCTGTTCTGTTTTTTTTTTTAAATGATTTAAAAATGGGGATGGGAGAGAGAGAGAGAAGCACTGATGTGAGAGAGAAACGTCGACCGGTTGCCTCCCATACGCGCGCGCCTGGACTGGGGACTGAACCCGCAGCCCAGGCGTGCACCTGACTGCGGTGGAACCCCCAGTGACCTTAGGTTTGCAGGAGGACTGAGCCGCACCAGTCAGGACCAGGGCAAACTTAATTTGGGGGGCACCTGCTGCTCCTAGGGTCCAGCGAACCACCGTCCCGAAGCTCCAGTGCCTCTTATCCTGGACACGGAGTGCCGAATAGTCCTCATTTTCACTTGCGGCCTCTGGACCTCTCGTGTTCCCATACATACGTGTGCGATTCAGTTCGATCATTTCTCTCGATCATCTGTCTCACGTTGATCTATGTATCAGACCGCCTGGAAAACCCGGGAAGGGGAGAGGAGCCCCCACCCCAGTTCCTTCCGGAGGCTCCGAGGGAGGAGCTCCCTCACCCGGCTCTCTGCGGGGGCGGGGGGGGCGGCTTCTGGTGGCCCCTGGCGGCCCTGGGCTTGTGGCCGCATCTGTCCAGTCTCTGCCTCCATCTCCCCAGGGCCTCTTCCTCTGCGTCTATCTGTCTGACCGTCCCTCCCCCTCCTCTTCTTTTTATAAAAAAAAATAATGTATTTATTTTAGAGAGAGGGGAAAGGAGGGAGAAAGAGAGGGAGAGAAATATCAATGTGTGGTTGCTTCTCATGCGCCCCCCCCGCACTGGGGACCTGACCCACAACCCAGGCATCTGCCCTGACTGGGAATCGAACCAGCGACCCTTTGGTTTACAAAATGGCACTCAATCCACTGAGCCACACCAGCCAGGGCCAGTTCCTTTTCTAAGGACACCAGTGCCTAGATTTAGAATGCGCCTTAAATCCAAGATGATCTCATTGCGAGATCCTTAACTAATGACATCTCTGCAAAGACCCTGTGATGGTTAACGTTTGTGTGTTCATTTGACGGGCCACGGGGTGCCCGAATGAAATGTTGTTTCTGGGTGGGTGCGGCAGGGCGTTTCTGGATGAGATTAGCGTTTGCGTTCGTGGACCCGACTTGCAAATGGCAGATCGTGGGACTGCCGAGCCTCTGCAAGTACATGAGCCAATTTTCATGATAAATACTTCTCCGTGTGTGTGTGCGCATGCCTCCCTGCCTCTGCCTCTGCCTCTGCCTCTGTCTCCATCTCTCTCCCATTGGTTTGTTTCTCCGGAGAACCTTGACTAATACAGACCCTATTTCCAAATGAGGTCGCATTCACAGGTGCTGGGGGTTGGTGGTTAGGATTGGCGGGGGGTGGGTGGGAGCTGTTATTCAACACCCCATGGGCATGTAACCTGGTCTTTGTTTTTTAGTGATTTTTAGAGAGAAAGGAAGGTGAGGGAGGGAGAGAGAAAAAAAACATCGATTTCTTGTTCCACTTATTTTTGCATTCATCCATTCATTGGTTCATTGTTGTATGTGCCCTGGTCTGGGATGGAACCTGAAACCCTGGTGTATCTGAACGCACTCCAACCAACTGAACTGCCTGGCCAGGGCCACCTGGGCCTGTTCAGTAGGGGCTGGACAGCCCGGGGCTCCGGGCCTGGGCTCCGCACCCGTCTGGTTCTGGACTGGAAGCTTCCACTGGCGGTCTCTTTTCTCTGGTTGTTCTCTCTTCCCCAAGCCCCGGGAACCCTCTCTGAAAACTGGAGGTACCGGTGTTCCGAGTACTCCCCCCAAAAGGTCGCAGTGAGACCACTCATTAGAGTTATGTGATGGCAAGTCACCCAGCTGCTCCGTATCCCCATTTCTCCTCTGCTGGGTGGGGACAACAGCGCCTACCTTCACCGGATGTCAGGGAGATGAAACAAGAGAATGTTTCCTGGGCACGTGGTCACATTACGTAAGTGCCGTTTAAAAAAGTGTTGCACGGTGCCTGGCCCCAGGGGCGTGCTCAGAACCTCTAGGAGCTGCTGTCATTGTTCCATTTACCGTCAGGTGCTGGCATCCGCTACAGTAGAGGCGACGAAAGGCCCAGCCTTGCAGATAAGATCAGGAAGATCGCATGTTATCCTGTAGGTTAGGTTTCTCCGGCTTTGACTGGACATGCCTTCCTTGCCCACCCTGTGCTGAGTCACCCTGAGCTCGGGATGGGGGCAGGTGTCCTGTGGTCTCCACAAGTCCCTATACTTATGGGATGCTCTGCTGTGGTCACTGAAACTTTTAATTAGTTTTTTAAAAGATTTTATGTATTTATTTTTAGAGAGAAGGGAAGGGAAGGAGACAGAGAGGGAGAGAAACATTCTTGTGCGAGAGTGAAACCGTGGCCTCTCACATGCGCCCCCAACCAGGGACCTGGCCCACAACCCAGGCGTGGGCCCTGACCGGGAGTCGAACCGGCGACCTCTCGGATCGCAGGCCGGCGCTCAGTCCACTGAGCCACACCAGCCAGGGCGAACTCTTAGTAACTTTTGAACAAAGGGTTTTGTGTTTTCATTGGGCACTGGGCCCACGAATCATGGAACCAGACCTGCTGAGAGGAGAGTCACGGTTCTTCCTGTGCTTGTCACAGTGAGGGGTCGCTCGAGAGGGTGATGGTGGCCCTCTGGTCTGAGCTGGCTCGCTAGCACCCAGGGCTCTGGCCCCTCGGAGAGGGACCTCGACAGGCAGGGCCGTGAGGGCTGGCAAACACGGGGTCCCAGGATAAGTTGATGGCGTGGCCGCGGCCTTGCCTGGAGGAGGAGATGCAGGGTGGAGCCGGAGTGACTTCCAGCTTCTGAAGGGCAGTGTGTTCCCGGGGCCCCCAGGGGCAGACCCAGCTCGGCAGAAGGAAGGAATTTGGGACGAGGGGAATTGTGCAAGAAGGGAAAGGCTGCTTTGAATTCAAACCTCGCCTCTTCCTGGGGGTTAGGAGCACAGCTCTGGCTTGGGACGGCTCCGCTTCTGCCCAGAGCTGGGACCTTACAGGGGGCCGCTCCTCGTCCTGGGCCTGCTTTCCCCTCGTGAGTAAAGTGGGCCTGGTAATGCTCCTCATGGCACGGGGGGACGATGCCTAAGACAAAACAAGGGAGGGTCACCCGCCCGGCCTGCGGCCTGCTAAGGCGCCCCATTCCCAGCAGGAGCCTGATGAACCGCAGCCACGTGGCTGTTGCCGTGGGTGTTATTGTTGGATGTGGCCAGGCCCTGCCTGGCAGGGTTCATGCAAGTCGAGAGGGGCCGCCAGGGAGCTGCGGACGCCGCCCTTTCGTCCGGGCTGAAGGGGGAAGCCGCCCTTGGCCCCCTTGACAGCGTCAGCATCTGACCCGTTCGGGGGGGATGAGTTGAAAAACCCAGGGGGCCGTGGGGGAGGGGGGTCTAAGGGGGAGAAATGGTCATGGAAAGAATGACAATAAAGATGCAACTCTTAAAAAAGAAATAAAATTACATTGTTTCCAAAGGGCAAAAAAACCCAAACAAACCCACAACCCAAACAAACAAACAGATCCCCCCTCCCCCCGCCCCGCAGTCATAAAATCCCAGCTTCGTGGGTGACTAGGGCCCCCCACCCACCGCGGGGAAAGAGGGCGGAGCTTCTCGCTTCTCCAGGAGGAGCCGAGGAAGTTCGGGGATCTGGAGGCTGCGGAAGAAGCGAGCCGCTTTCCTGCCACTCCTGCCTTTGAAAACCCTGGGCCAGCCAGCCGCGGTCCCCTGAGCCCTCGCCTCCCGAACACGCTCTCAGGAATGCAAGGCTCCCCTCCAGGGCCTCCCAGGAAATGGGTTCCTGATGCGGCTGAGAGCGGGGGCTCCGGACTCGCCCACAGGCACCGGCGTCGGTGGGCGTGAGACCGCGTGCGCCCGCCTCAGGCCTGCGCAGCTCCGGCGGTCGGGGCGGGCCTTGGCTCTCTAGGGAGCCCGGCGACACTGCCTGGAGCCACACGCGGGTGACAGACAGCAGCTTCCCTGGAAGGAGCTCGGGAGTGGTTTGTGCTGAGACAAACGTTTCTCCTCTCCCTCCTCCCCCACCCGCGGCCGTCAGCTGTGTCCTGTCCCCCGGCTGCTTGCAGGAAATGCCCGTCGCCCGAGCTGGGTGCCGGGATCCCAGGCCCGGGGCCCAGGAGCACCAGCTGGGCTCCATCAGGGCCGAGCTCCGTCCGAACTTGGCACGGCTCTGTCACGCATGTCTCTCTCCCCGGGGACAGGAGGAGGGGAGGCGCACCACGGCCAGGCCCCAAAATTCACCGGCATCCCATGCACACGCCCAGGCCCTGGGCGGACGCCAGGTTAGGCGTGTAAACACATTCGTGAACACAGCCGTGGCCCTAGCTTTTCTTATTTTCAACAGCAAAATAATCCTTTCAAAATGTGCGGTGCGGTGGTCTGGAGCCAGCTCATCCCTGGAGAGCCATTAGCACTGTCCGTCTGCAGAACTTGCATCTCCCCAAGGCAGGCCCATCTGCCTTAGGGGACCCCTCCCCCTACCCCCGCCCCCGCCACTGCGATCCGCTTTCCGTCTCTCCTTCCGGGCTGCAAACACTGCGTGTCAGTCCTCCCGTGCGCGCTGTGGCTCGCTGTCCCTGGCTGCTCTCACTCGTTTGTAGGCCAGTCCACACTGAAGCATGTATTACTGCACCGGTCTTCTTCTTTTTTAATCTTCAACCAATGATATATTTTACTGGGGAGAGAGAGAGAGAGAAACATTGATGGGAGACCGAAACATCCATTGGTTGCCTCCTGCATGCACCCTGACTGGGGATTGAACCTGCAACCTTCTGGTGCACAGGATGGCGCTCCAAGCAGCTGAGCCACCCAGCCGGGCCGTCATTCCTTTTCATGGCTGGACAAGACTCCACGTGTGGCCGCCGGTCTTTTCTTACCCCTGGGTGTTGCAGCCGAGCAGCCCTGCCCGTCCCCATGCCCGCGAGAGGATGAGCTCCCTGGGGATTTTCTGACTCAGAAACATGGAGAGAGGGGAAGGGACCTTAAATGATGCATTCGAAGTTGCTGCCTCTTGAGTGTTCACCGTGTACTAGTCCCCTCCCCCTACCCCCGGCCCGAGCCCACAGCCCCACAGCTAGAACGGCACCGCGTCTGTGACCAGAGCGTCCACCTGCGCCTGAGCCCCGCTGTGAGACCCATGGCAAGCACGGCCACCAACCTGAGCCCCAGGCCCCGCGTCTCTGACACAGGTCCAGTGGTCTTAGCCCCTCAGGAGAGTTAAACACCGCAGCGTCTGTGATTAGTCCAGTGTCAGGTATGAGGACACAACCCAGTGACCCTTGACCACCAGCCCCTCTGACTCTTGGCCATCAGAGAGGCTGATGGCCAAGGGTTAGAGGGGGGTGGCATCATTCCTGAAGGCCATCTTGGTCGTCTCAGAAAGGGGCTCCAGGAGTCAGACTGGTTGGGGTGCCGGGGCAAACATGGGGCACGTGGCCCTGAGCCTGCCCGCTTCGCCGACAGGCAGCCGCCGGTCCTAACCAACCACACATCCTTGTCGCTTGGTGTCAGGTCCTGGGTTTCTGCACAGCTGGGTGGGTGTGTGTGCCGTCGATGTGTGAAGGACTACATCTGATATCACACCTGTCTTTTCTAGTCCTGAGCCATTATTAACATCGGGTGCCCTGGGGCCATGCCCAAGTTGTCTCGGTCTGGTCCCAGCCTGCCCAGCAGCCAGTCCCTTTCAGAGACACATCCGCCTCCTCCCTGGCGCTGCCTGCTGGGACAGGCAGCCAGGCTCTCCCGGGTGGGCCAAGAAGGGGGTGGGGGGCGGGGGGAGTGGGGCACAGGGCTCAGGACCCAGACCCAAACTCCAGAGCTTTTCACTTCTCTTGGTCTAGATTCTTTTGGTTATTGGGAAAAAAAAAAAAAGAAAGAAAAGAAAAAGAAAGAACAAACTTGAAATCAAATGAGCTTCATTCAGTTTATTCCGACAAAGTGCAGTGGTGTCTGTATGTCGGCCAGGGGACCGGTGCTTGAGGTTCTCAGAGAACAAAACCCAGACGCCCAGCCTGGGAAGCCCGGTGTTCCACGGTGGGACAACAAATAAACCATAAGGGGTGTCTTTCGTTGAGTGACCGTGCTGCGGGAAGAAAAAGTGTTAGCAGGGAACTGGGGGTGGGGGCAGGCTGCAGAACTGATGAAGGTGATCAGAGGGCGTCTCACCAGGGGAGGTGAGATCTGAGCGAACTTGAAGGTGAGGTGTCATCCCAGCGGGAGCCTGAGGGGGAAGAGAACCCCAGGCAGAGGCAGAGGCCAGAGCGAAGGCCTGGAGAAAGAGAGGGTCTGGCGTGTCTGAGGACCAGCAAGGAAGGCCGTGTGACCGGCCGTGGGGATGGGGTGAAAGAGGAATTTAGCCAGATGGGGCCCAGATGGGACAGGGCCATGGGCCGTTGTCCAAATGTTGGCTTTTACTCTGAGTAAGTTGTGAGCCACTGCGGAGTTTGGCTCAGAGGGACATGATTTGATTCATGTTTTGTTTAAGCAAAAAAGGAAACTCCTAGATTCACAGACCCAGATGAGTCAGACACTGGGGCCCCATTGTCTCCTCCAGAACAGTCTCCTCCACGCAGGGAGGGGGAATAGCTATGCACGGGAAATACTGTCCAGGGGCCCAGGCCTCCAGCCAAGAGGGGGCTATCAGTGTCAGAATATAACCTCCCAGGGAAGGCCTCTGATTGGCTGTGCTTGCACCAATCAGCACCAGGATGCCAGTAATATTGTGATGGGCTGGTCTGGGTCACAGAGCTAGCCCCTACTAAGAAGATGGAGTGTGTCCATTGGCTGCCCCACCAGGATTGCAGGCACTAGGGGTACAGGTCCTGAAAGGAAGGGTGTGATTTCCCAAAGGAAGGTGGAAGAGGTGAGCTGGCAGACAAAAAAAATGACAGCCCTTCATTGACGTGTTCGTCAGGAGGGAAGTCACAAGGTGCCACCTGGTGGGCGTCGGCCCCAGGAAGGGCTTCAGAGCCACCAGAGCTCACTAATCCGCACCTGCCTCTTCTGTGGACCGCAGGCCACGTTCACAAACAGTGCTGCCCAGGGGAGGGTTGGTGCTGCGGCTGAAACTAGGAAAGTCGGCATTCGGGCTGCCCGTCACCCCCAGACCCAGGAAGCAGAGATGGGGACTGCGTCTCTGTGGGCGCTTTATTCAGATGGCCGGCGATCTGAGAAGACGGCAGGTTTGCACCCTAACAGACGGTCCTCCCTTTCCTTTCAAGCCAGCCATTTTTATAAGGAGGAAGAAAATGTAGATAAGGGATTTGGAATTTAGAAAAGGGGTTAATCAGATAAAAGCTGCAGTCTGTCAATTTCCCTAACATGCTTTCATCCGCTGACCAGCGATTTTCTCTCTGGGTCCTGTGTCCTAGATAACGTTCTTTTTGCTTTTTTAAGTATATTTTATTGATTACTATAGTTGTCCCAATATTTCCCCCTTTGCCCCCTCCACCCAGTACCCCGCTTCCCTCCAGCAATCCCCCCCCCCCGCCTTAGTTCATGTCCATGGGTCATGCATATAAGTTCTTCGGCTTCTCCATTTCCTATACTTTTCTTAACCTCCCCCTGTCTATTTTGTACTTACTGATTATGCTTCTTAATCCCTGTACCTTTTCCCCCCTTCTCCCCCTTCCCCTCCCTGCTGATAACCCTCCATGTGATCTCCATTTCTGTGATTCTGCTCCTGTTCTAATTGTTTGCTTAGTTTGTGTTTGTTTTTGCTTTTTAGATTCAGTTGTTGATGGTTGTGAGTTTGTTGTCATTTTAAAGTTCATGGTTTTTATCTTCTTCTTTTTCTTAAATAAGTCCCTATAATATTTCATATAATAAGGGTTTGGTGATGATTAACTCCTTTAACTTTGCCTTGTCTGGGAAGCACTGTATCTGCCCTTCAGTTCTAAATGACAGCTTTGCTGGATGGAGCAATCTTGGGTCCTTGCTTTTCATCACTTTGAATACTTCTTGCCAGTCCCTTCTTGCCTGCAAAGCTTCTTTTGAGAAATCTGCTGATAGTCTTATGGGAACTCCTTGGTAGGTAACTCTCTGCTTTTCCCTTGCTTCTTTTTATTTTTTTAAGATTTTATTTATTTATTTTTAGAGAGGGAAGGGAGGGGGGAGAGAGAGAGAGAGAGGGAGAGGGAGAGGGGGAGAGAGAGAGAGAGAGAGAGAGAGAGAGAGAAACATCAATGTGTGGTTGCTGGGGGTTATGGCCTGCAACCCAGGAATGTACCCTAGCTGGGAATCGAACCTGGGACACTTTGGTTCCCAGCCCACACTCAATCCACTGAGCTACGCCAGCCAGGGCTTCCCTTGTTTTTTTTAAGATTCTCTATTTTTAACCTTTGGCATTTTCATTATGATGTGTCTTGGTGTGGACCTCTTTGGGTCCAACTTGTTTGGGACCCTGTGCTTTCTGGACTTTTATGTCTATTTCTTTTGCCAAATTAGAGAAGTTTTCTTTCACTATTTTTTCAAATAAGTTTTTGGTTTCTTGCTCTTGCTCTTCTCCTTCTGGCACCCCTATGATTCGGGTGTTGGTGCACTTGGAGATGTCCCCGAGTCTTCTCATTTTTTCCTCATGTTTCTGATTTCTTGTTTCTTCATCCATTCTGGTTGACTGTTTGTTTCTTCCTTAAGTTCCAGATCGTTGATCTGAACCCCGGTTTCCTTCCCTTCACTGTTGGTTCCCTGTGGATTTTTCTTTATTTCACGTAGTGTGACCTTCATTTCTTCCCTTATGCTTTTGCCGTACTCAGTGAGTTCTCTGAGCATCCTCATCACCAGTGTTTTGAACTTGGCATCTGGTAGGTTGGCTATCTCCATTTCGTTTAGTTCTTTTTCTGGGGTTTTGTTCTGTTCTTTCCTTTGGGCCGTGTTTCCTTGTCTCCTCGATTTGGCAGCCTCCCTGGGTCTGTCTCTGTGTGTTGGGCAGAGCTGCTCTGACTCCCTCTCTTAGGCACCTGTGGAGCTGTACGGGGTGGGAGAGCCTTAGGTACCTGTGAGGGCAGGAAAACCCACTTCCCTGTGTCGTGGTTCTGTATGCTGGGGAGGGAGTGGAGCGGGGACAGTGATGCTGAAGCTTGCTCAGCACTTGACCCCTTCCCAGTCACTTCGCCCCGTTTCTGTATGTGACTGACACCCCTCTAGCCTCTGCCTGGTGCTGGTTCCCAGAGTGGGTGGGTTTGTGTGACATGTTCTAGGACCACGGGGGTCCCTTGAACGGCCTCCCCTGAGAGACCGCAGTGTCTTCCACCACCCCAGTCCCCGCTGGGTTTTACGGCCCGAAGTTCTGAGGCTTTACTTTCCAGTCACTGGAGCCCTGGGCTGCACGGTCTGGCCCGTGGCCGGGATCGCTCACTCTCCAAGTGTCCCTCCCGATGTTATCCGCCGCTCATGAACGTGGGGCCACTGGTTCCGCCAGCTGCCTCGCCGCCACCGCCTCACTGCCGCCACACCGGGTCCTCTCCACCCCCGCGCCCCGGCTCTGCCCCACGTGCCCATCTGGGTGAAGACGGCTTCTTGAAATCCTTGGTTGTCCAACTTCCACACAGCTCAACCTTCTCACGGTTCTGGGTGTTTTTGTTTTGAGGTTAGTTGTGACCCTTCTTATGGTTGTGCAAGGAGGTGAAGTGTGTCTTTCTACACCTCCATCTTGACCAGGAGTCCCTGGGTGACTTTCTTTATCTGTGTCCTGGATGGCGGAATGTCTCTCCTTGGAGCACAATGGCTCGGATATCATCTTGATTGCTCACGGCCCCCTCTGGAGCGCAAAGGCCAGTCACTGTGGTCTCCCGGAGTCAAGGTGGGCCGTGTCTGCAGCTCCCGAAACAGTAGCTTTTCTTTCACATGCGTTAACTACTAGCTTTATTAACTATGACCTGAAACTGAAATTTTCCCACTCTAGAGTTCCCCATCACAGTGATGACTACAGTGCCAATCTGACCTAAAAGGTCACTTCAAGGACAGTCCCAGTTTAGGTTTCTTTTTCCTTAAGCATGCATTTCCCCAGACGCGTGCGCTCCCTGAGGTCAGGAACCAGGGGCAAGGTGGAGCCGCTTCCTTCTCTCCCTGGGCCGCCTCTGAAGTCAGACAATTACACGGCGGCGAGGACCCGGGCCTCTGCTCCGCAGGAAATGCCAAGGAGGGCGAGCTGGAGGAAACGCATGGGGCTTTGGATGCAGCTGCTCCTGTTTGCTCTGTAGAGATGTCGAGATGTGACGGCAGCACTTTTGTGGGCTTTGGGAAAAGATACAATAAAGAGGAGAGATTAAAATAGACAATAAAGGTACAACGGAAGGGGGAGCTGGGTGAAGGTTTACACGTGTCCTGCCTGTGTTACCGTTACCCAGGACCAGATATAAACCTTTTCCAACACCTGGGGGCCCGGCCAGTGCCGGCCTGCACCCTCAGCTCTGCACAGGCCCCGCGGGCTGCATTTCCCACAGGCCTCCGGGCCAGGCCCACAGGGAGCAGCCCAGCCCCTCCGCAGTCTCCCTCATTGCTGTGAGGCCGGGGGTCCCACCCCGTTTCACGGGCAGTGAATGTGCCCGGGGCTCAGGGAAAACTGACCCCCCCCCCGCCCCCCGTGCCTACCACCAGAAACAATGCAGCACGAACAAACCCCAGCTGAGTGAGGCGTTAGGGATGCTCTCCGCCAGAGACCTGAGAAGGGTTGGTCCTCCCTGCCGGGCCCGGGCTCAGCTGGTGGATTCCAGCGGCCAGCGAGGCAAGGATTCCTACCAGGAAGTCACGCACGTGAAGTCGGAAGGGCCTCCTTAAAGCCCCTCTGGGTTTGGGCTTCGGGGCCAGCAGGTAGCAGTCCGCTCTCCGCCCGTGCTGGTTTCCCAGCTCCTGCTGGGGCGGCTTCCATCGTGTTGCTTCAGAAGACCAAGCAGGGCTACGCATGCCTCCTACGCCAAGGAGGGATCGACTCCCAGGGTCCTTCTCCGGCTGTCTCTAGTCCACCATCCTTGGGGGCTGGGCACAAAAGACCCCATAACTGAGCTTTCTGAGCCACAGGGAAGACAGCCACCTCCAGCGCTCGCCCGAGGTGGGGGCACAGGAGGCCGATGTCCTCTGTTCTCAGAGGACGAAACATCCAAGGAGCCCTTGGAACTGAGAACTGGGTTCGCACAGTTCCACCCAGTACCCAGTCAGAGATAAACCTGATTTCAGGACGGTCGTGGCTTTCCAGTCCCTTCCCTGGCCGTGACCCGGCGGTATCTCTGGGAGCTGGGGCCGCCCCGCCTGGCAGCCCCACGCTCCAGAAACGTGGGTGTCTGTCTGCGAGTGCCACTTTCGTTTCTTTTCTTTCTTTTTTGCTTTTCTTTTCTTTTTTTTCATTTGCCAGTAAATCTTTTGCCCAGATAAAGGAAGCTACGGCACATTGCAAACGGACAAGAAGCAGTAAGGGCAGGAGTTTCCAAGGCTCCGCCTCCTGGCAGACCCGCCGGGTTGGGGTTGCTGTCCCCATGATGAGGAATCTGAGGCCCGGATGCGCAACTGGTGGCGGGCCGAGGACGTGCCAGATGCTTCGTCATTAGACGCGACTTTCTCGGTTCTCCCAGCGGCTCGGGGGGCGGCGGGGGGGCGACCGACTGCCAGCCGGTTTCCCGGTTGAGGAGACAGGCTCAGAGAGGGAAGCTGCTGGCACAGAGCCGCACGGCTGCCGCTGGAAGCCGGCCCCGGGGTTCCACGCCGCCTGAGTCTGGGTCCTGAGCACATGGCCTGTGTCTTCGTCCTCTGGCCGGCCCTTGCCTCGGTCTTTGCTGCTTTGGGACATGGGCCAGACTGACACAGCTGTCCCCCGGGCAGGCCCAAGTTCCATCCTCCCTCTTCCCCACTTCCCCGGGGTGCCCCTGACAAAGCGAGCTGTGTTGGCAAAACGGAAGGGACCAGATCCCTGCCTTTGCCTGAGGTCCCACCCCAACCCTGGGGAAGGGGTCCGGGGGAGGGGGACACAGCAAGGTGAGGACTTTGGAACAAGGGCCGCAGGGACTCCCAGGGCACGGACGGCTGGTTTGGGTGGGAGGGGGGAGCTGACGGACCCCCGGGGGAGTCGCCACACCAAACGGCTTGCCTGGAGCCTCTCGGGAAAGGCCGGCGATGCCCGAGGACAGCGGGAAATGTGAGCCTGTCCCCTGGGGTTGCTGCAGCGAATGACCACACATTTACTACCTGGAGGCCGGTTCCGGAGGCCGGAAGTCCAAGGTCAGCCCCAGTGGGCTGCAGTCAAGGTGTCCGTGAGAAGGGTTCCTCCTGGAAGCTCTCAGGAGGCCCGAGTTCCCTGGTCTTTCACGGCCTCTGGGGGCCGCCCGCACTCCCCGGCTGTCTTCTCTCCGTCTTCAGCGCGAGCCGTAGCGCACCTTCTTCCCCTCTGACCTTTCCTCTCCCTTTACCTTTCCTCCCTCTTATCTGCCAGCACAGAGACAGCTCAGCCTGTGCAGAATTTTCCTAAGAGTTTATTTGAGCCAAACGGATGACATTTGCTGGGCAGTACGATTTCAAATGTTCCAGAGAAGAACGGCTTCTGCACTTTCTTCTGTGCATGGGACACGAAGGAGGGGGCCTCAGGGAGGGGACGTGGGGGTGGGGGGAAGCGCGGTGGGGGCTGGGTTTCAGGACGGCTGGTGAGATGGCCCTCCGCAGAGGTGGCTGGCCACTGCCCTTTTCAGAGGCACCTTAATGTCCCTGCACAGAAGCCCAGGATGGAACTTGCTTGAGGCAAAGATAAACCTTTTACTAAAAAGTTACATGCCTGCCTTGACTGGTGCGGCTCAGTGGGCTGGGCATCGTTTTGCAAAGCAAATAAAGGTCACTGGTTGATTCCCCCAGTCAAGGCACATGCCTGGGATCCGGGTTCGGGTCCTGGTCAGGGCTTGGACGAGAGGCAGCGGGTCAGGGATTCTCTCTCGCATCCCTGTCTCTCTCCCTCTCTCCCTCCCTCCCTTCCCTCTCTCTAAGAATCAAAAACAGCAAAAAGCTGCATGCCTGAGGCGTGATGACCCACCACGCCCTGCCCAGTTAGAGATTTATGATCAGATCGCCCTGTGAGGCCACTTTCCGTGGAACCCCCTTTTTGGTCCACAGATTTTCCTGTCTCAGAGGTTTTAGGAAAACCTCTGTGATTAAACCAGACTCTCCCACACCATCTAGGGTCATCTCTGCTGTGTGAAGCCCCCTTGGACACGTAGGGTAACACAGTCACCGACTCTGGGGGTTGGCACGGGGGCATCTTTGGGGGCCATTGTGCAGCCTACCGCAAGGAGCAAGGTCACATCGACGGGGGTACGGCCGCGGCTCAGGTGTCCGGGCTGAGTTGGGGGCAGGTGGCTCAGCTCTCGTGCCCAGCACCTGCCCTGACTCGCAGGGAGGGGAGCACAGGTGAGCAACATCCACTGCTTGCAGAGGGTCCTGCCTGCCAGGTGCCGGGCCTTGTCGCACCCCCCAGATGGAAGGCACGGCCACGCACCCCCACTTTACAGATGAGGGGTGTCAAAGAGGAAACCACAGGCCCCGTCTGGCATCACCCACGCTAAAAGCCCATGATACCAAAAATAGATCTACTACCTGAAGGAATTGCAGTTTAAACCTCTCTCGGGACCATAATGTAATCGGCCGATCTGGAATGCCTGGCCCAGTGCCCTCCTCTGCATGTGGGCCCCCTCCACCCCCTCCCCACCCCCTGTGGAAAGAAGAGGCGATCTCATGATAAAACTCCTTCCCCTTCTCTTCCCCCCAAAGAAATCGAGGCTTCAAAAGAATCCTTTCTTTTCTTTCCCACTTAGCTCCCTTGCCCCCCCCTTCTTCCTATAAACACCTCCAATTTTGTTGCCCCCCTTTGAGGCACCCTTTTAGCTGCCAGATGGGCTGACCCCGCCCATTCATGAATCTCTCAATAGAGCCAATTAGATATTCAAATTTACTCAGATGATTTTTTTTAAAACAGGAAACAGATTAGAAAGTGGGTAAGGATTTTCCGGGGAGGGACGGGTGTGGGACACCCCCCGGGGTCCCTGCTGTCCCAAGCACCTAGGGTCAGAAGCGCTTCTGCAGCTGGCTGGGAGTGGGCGGGTGCTGAGCGCGGACGGGCCTCCTCGCCGCTCTCCCCGCCTCCTCGCTACTCTAGAAACTGCCACGGGCACAGCCGCACGCCCGCCTGCCCAGCGCGTCCTCCCCGGAGCTCCCGCGTCGAGATGCCTCCCCCGGTCCTGGCGCTCGTCAGCGGCCAGGTGCTCCCGGCCTTCCTGCTCTGCAGCACGCTGCTCATCCTCAAGATGTACGTCGTGGCGGTCATCACCGGCCAAGTCCGGCTACGGAAGAAGGTACGTGCCGCCCTCGGGGATCCCTGCCCTGGGCGCGCGCGCGCGCTCCCCCTCTCGCTCCCAAGGTGGTTTCAGCGCCGGGATGCGAGTGTCTGGGGCTGGGGGCGCTGCGTCGCCCAGTCCTGAGGGATGGCACCTCCGTGGCCCTGGGTTTCAGCAGGGCCCGCACCTCCCTGTCCTCTGAAGAGATTGACTCACTCGCTGCGCCACCAGCGAAGTTGTAGGCACGACGACACTCGCTCGAGTGCTGCTGGGCTCTTGAGACTCGGAGCCCCGGGGTGGAGAGAGAGCAGAGACACTCCTCGGACCTGGCAGCCTCCCAGCACGGGAGATCCGAGCTCTGGGTGGAGTGGGAACCGGCGAAACAGGACCCGAGAGCTTCCAGTGGAAATTCCCAGCTGCCTGGCCGGGTCACTCACAGACCCGCCACAGCTTCTGGGGGCCGGGCTGGCTCTCAGCTGAGCTGCACCTGAGCTTTTAGGGAGGAATTTCGCCCTCCAGTCAGAGTCCAGGAGTCCCCGAGTCCCTGAGCCAAAACAACAATAAAGTGGCTGAGCCCTGAGCCAGGGCGAGTTGGTGGGAGCCGCCCACACTGGACGGTGGGAGGGAGCGGAGAAGCGGGGGGCCACGCTTGTTAGAAGCAGAGAGGCCCCCGGGGCCCCCGCTGGTGTTCCAGTGGAGGAATCCTTCCGGGAAAGTGTGTCCCTTTGTCGAGTTCAAAGGCCAAGGTGGGGCTGACTCTGGCATCCTTGGGGGGGGTTGGGGGTAGGCACTGCAGCACGGGCTCAGCCCTGCCTTCCGCCAGGGCAGCCCACCAGGTGCCGTTACTCCCGGCGTGCTGAGCACCTGGCCTCCCCCTCGCCATGGCCCATCCCGGGCTGCCGGGTACAGACACCCAGCGGGGACAGCTGCTCCCACCCGCCGCGTGCCTTCTAGGAGCTGAGCAGTAATGATCCCCACCAGGGCCTTGGGGTGGGAGGGAGGAGCTGTGGTCGCCTGTGTTCCAAGTAAGGGATCGGGGCTGGAGAGGAGACGCTCTTTACTTTGAAGGTCGCACAGCTGGGTTTGAACCCAGGTGTCCAGTTGCAGGGGGGCGGGGCCCCGACAGGGAGGTGCTGGGGCCTGCCCAGAGCTTTCCCTTCGCCCGTGAATTCTGGAAAGCAAGGAGACGGGTCAGTCTGAGCGCCTGTCGGCCTGGCCTGAGGGCAGCGGCAGACGGCAGTCCCTCCTCGGATGGACCCAGCCCAGCCACGTCTCTTTCATTCCTGCCTGGGGAGGTGACACGGAGGTGGCAGGCGCAGGTGCTGGCTCCTCCGCCCCCCAGCCTTGGGACCTGAGCCCATCTGGGAGCTCAATGTCCTCCGCTGGACGCCGGGGATGGTGGTCGCAGTGCCAGGAGGATTGGGTGCCTGGTGGGGAATTCTGGGGCCGGGGGCGGGGGGGCTCTGATTCTGAGACAGGCATCAGGCGTGGGCTCCATTTACCTCTGGGGGAGGGCCCGGGGCAGGCCCGCCAGGCAGGACGAGCCAGTGCCTGGGGACAGGCGCCACAAAGGCTCTGGAGTCGGAAGCAGCAGGACACCCCCCTGGGTGGGCAGTTCAGTGACCCGGTGCCGGGGCCGGGTTCTCCGTGAGCCGGTGGGGCTGGCTCACCAGGTGCCGGCAGGGAGGAGCAGAGCGTGAGTGATGGGCGTGGGCCTCTGATGACCTGAGAGACACCTTAAATCTTTGCTTTCCATTGACAAGTCATTGGGTGCGCCTGTTGGCCTGACCCCAGGGCCTTTGCCCATGCTCTTCCTCTGCCTCAATGGCTGTGGCTCCAGCCTCCCTCCTTCCGGTTACTGTTGGTGCATCCCTCAAGCCTCAGCTTTCCTGTCACTGCCCCACAGGGAAGCCTTCTCTGGTCCCCAGGCTTGGCCAGCTCTTTCGTGAACGTTCTTGAGGCCAAACCCTGTCTCCTTCTGCTAGACATGCACCCCCTGGTCCGCCCTGGTTTATTAGACCGGGAGCTTCACAAGTGCAGGGATGGGAGAGCCTTTGCGTTCGTGTGTTAGGCCAGCTATCACAAAACACCATAGGCTGGACAGTTTACAGACAACGGAAATTCATTCCTGACAGCTCTGGAGCCTGGAAGTCCAAGGTCAAGCCCCTGGCAGACGCTGGGTCTGGCGAGGGCCTGCTTTCTCATTCTTAGGCAGCCGTCTTCCCGCTGTGTGCTCACGTGGCAGGACAGGCTAGGGAGCTGCCCGGGGTCTTTTTTTATAAGGGCACAAATGTTAGGTTTCCACGTTTGACTCTGCTGCGGGGACACAGAGGTTCGGTCTGTGGCAGCCCCGTTCACGGCGAGTCCCCAGCACTTAGCCCACGGAGGGAGTTCACGGGTGCTGGCGAGTGGGCGGGACCGGGCCGCCCATCGCGCACGCGCAGTAACTCTCAGCTGACGTGTCTGTTCCAGGCTTTCGCCAACCCCGAGGACGCGCTGCGACACGGAGGCCTCCAGTACTGCCGCAGCGACCCCTACGTGGACCGCTGCCTCAGGCAAGTGCCGCGGGCCTGCGCAGGGCCCTCTTCTGAGCACTGGGGCGCGGAGGGCTCCCGGGCCCGGGTCTGCTGCCCTCCTGGTCCCCCCGCCCCCGCCCCCCAGACCGCCCCACCTTATTCATTGGCCTGGTTTCTAACTGTGGGAGAGGAACACACACACACGCTGAGGACCCCGGATTCCAAAGGCAGCAAAGGCGATTCAGCGAGCGGCCTCCCCGCCGGTTCTGACTGCGTGCGGCGTCCCAGCCAGTGCCACCCTCCGGGGCAGATGCTGTCCCGGCTCCTCTGTCCTTACGCACACACAGGGGCTGGGCCTTGTCCTGCGTGTGCACCCTCAGACGGTCCGCCTCTGCTCGCGGGTGTGCACCGTGCGTTTTCCCACGGCGGAGACGGTTTCCCATCGGCTCCTAGAGCGCCGTCCTTCGCTGTGTGTGTGTGTGGGGGGGCTGCCGTGTCTCTGTCAGCGCCCTGCAGGGGGTGGGGGGGGTGACCCTTGACTCACGTAAGTCCCCTCTGACGGGCACTGAGGCCGTTCTCACTCTCTGCTACAGACAGAGCGCACGAAACCTCACGTTGACCTCTGCACGTGCGAGCAAAACGGAGGTTGCAATCCGATGGCAGGAAATACTGCCCAACGGGCCGCGGGCTGCGGGCCTCCGCCCGGCACTGTCGCGGGCTGTTGCTCTGGGGCTGGACACCGCAGCGCCTCCGCTTCTGGACAGACACACCGCCAGAGCGAGAGGTGGAAATGCATGTCGCGTCCTGGTTTATTTTGCTTTTCTCTTATTCCGAGAGAAGCTGAATATCTTTTCCTGCACTTAGCATCCCCCCAGTTGGTCAAAAACAAGATTTCTTACACAAAAATCAGAACGACTCATTGCAGACAGTGTGGGTGACCTTGGCCACACAGAGGACAGAGAAAGGAAAACCACTTACGATTCTAGTCCCTGTTCACACTCTCTCCTGCCTCTTCTCTGTTTTCTAGGTCTAAATACTTTTTATATTCTTCATCAGCGTAAGCATGCATTGTAGACCCAATTTGGGGGGATTCTGATATTTTTCGGTCAGCATTATCTCATGAGCTTTTTCCATTACTCAACAGGGATTCTTTAAAAAGGGCCATGTAAAAATTCCATCCGAGACTCAGGGTTCATGTCCTGTCGCCGGTCCCAGTGTGGGACTTCTGGGTGGTTTCTTCTCTGCTCTTCCATACCAGGGGCTGGAGAGTGGGGGCTGGCACCCCCCGGGGGGTGGGGGCTGTCCGCTGGGTCATGGAGCGGTGGGGAGGGTGGGCAGCTGGACAGGAGTGAGACAGGAGACAAACCCTCACCCAGGGGTCCTGCAGAAATGGGTGGAACCCTGTGGTCTAAGTAATAGAGAGTGTCTTCTTAAAGGAAAACCTGTTTTTTAATTTTTGTTATTATATTCTTGGTTGCTGCAAAAAAAATACACGCGTGTGGCTTTTATCTATCACAGAAATGTTAATGTAAGAAGTGAAATTCTTTGCCATTTCCAATATAACTACAGCATTTGGTCCGTCCCATGAGGCCCATCCATCTAGCCATCGCCCAGTTAGCGTGTAATGAGCACCTACTATGTGCAAGACGCTTTACTCAGACCTAGTTGTGCTTCAGTAAACAAAAGCCTTAACAACACTTGAATCCATACTGGGGACCCTTCTCCCCACACCCACCCTGGGTCAGCTTGACCCCCTGGGCAGCGGTGGGCAGGAGCTGCCCAGACCGGCCGGCCGGAGCCGGCTCACAGCAGCCACCAGCGGGGTGTTGGCTTCCCCCAGGGCCCAGGGGTGCTGTGCAGCCAAGGTCACTTGAGGCACAGGAGTGATCACATGGGCTTATGAACACTTGGTTTATTTTCTCTGGCTGTATCCATGTGAACGAGAGAGATTTGCACACACCCAGTTCAGTTTTTTTTTTAATTTATATGAGAAAGAGACACACACATTTTTTGTTGTTGATGTTTGTTCTACTGATTGATACAATGTTTGATTCTTTAAAAAAAAGATTTTATTTATTTTTACAGAGAGGGAAAGAGGGAGAGAAGGAAAGAAACATTGATATGTGGTTGCCTCTAGTGCACCCCCTACTGGGGACCTGGCCCACAACCCAGGCATGTGCCCCGAATGGGAATCGAATCGGCGACCCTTTGGTTTGCAGGCTGTACTCAGTCCACTGAGCCACACCAGCCAGGGCTCATTGTTTGGTTCTTATATGTGCTCTGACCGGGGATCGAACCTGCAACCTTGGTGTGCCGGGACAACATTCTAACCAACTGAGCTACCCAGCCAGGGTCCGTGTTTTCTTCTGATCGCAATCACCCACCACCTGTGTTAGTGGTGACGTGGAAATGCTTGAGATTCAGTTCGGCGTTTTTTGAGCACCTCTTACCTACTAATGCCTTGTATCTATTTGGTGGGTATTTATTGGGGACCTGCCATGCCAGACGTGGGGTTCCTGGTCCCCTGGGCTCCTCTTGCTGACTTCACATAACATCACAAACCCCGAGGGCGCAGAGCTCAGAGGTGCACAGCCTGGCACCGGCTCCTGGAGCACCGGCTGGAACCCGGTCCCGGAGGGAGAGACGCCCCAGCAGTGAAAGCTGGTTAAACATTAGACCAGCATTTACAGGGTGGTCTGGCCCCCCCTTCTGCACAAACAGGAAAGCCCTCGGGTCTTGGCTCTTGGAGGGTAAGTCTGCCTTGCAGATGAGCACCTGCCGGAGCCCAGCCGGGAGCCCCGCTCCGCCAGCCAGCAGCCAGCTCTCCAGGAAGAGGAGGAAGCCCACCTTTTTTTGAAGCTGCCCATCCAAGTCCCCGGCATTGTGCGTATCTTGGCCAGGTCTGAGTCTGTGTGGATGAACCTGCAGCGAAACCGGAAAAGCCGATGCTGGCGCTGCCCGTCACCCCCAGACCCAGGAAGCAGAGATGGGGACTGCGTCTCTGTGGGCGCTTTCATTCAGATGGCCGGCGATCTGAGAAGACGGCGGGTTTGCACCCTAACAGACGGTCCTCCATTTCCTTTCAAGCCAGCCATTTTTATAAGGAGGAAAAAATGTAGATGAGGGATTTGGAATTCAGAAGAGGGGTTAATCAGATAAAAGCTGCCGTCCGTCAATTTCCCTAACATGCTTTCATCCGCTGACCAGTGATTTTCCCTCTGGGTCCTGTGTCCTGGGTGGCGGGATGTATCTCCCTGGAACGCCATGGCTCAGATACCATCATCTTTCTAAAAAGATTTTATTTTTAGAGAGAGATGAAAGGAGAGAGAAAGGAAGAGAAGCAGTGACTGGGTGCCTCTCTCACGGCCCCCCACTGGAGACCTGGTCCGCCACCCAGGCATGTGCTCTGAGTGGGAATCGAACCGGTGACCTTTCAGTCCGCAGGGCATCACTCCACCCACTGAGCCACACCAGCCAGGGCTAGGCTCCAAGTGAGATCATATGATATTGTCTTTCGCTGCCTGACTGACTTCATTTAGCATAACCATCTCGGTTCCATCTAAGGCACCCGGCCCCTGGGCTCTCCCAGCAGCCTTTGGAGGAGGGAACTCTTATCTGCAGAGGAGCAAACAGGTTTGCCCAGGCCGGGAGGCTGTCCTCTGCCCGAAGGCGACTTGACTGTCTCTTACACCTGCCTTTAAAACTAAGCAGCCTTTCTGTGGTCTGGTCTCCAAGCGGGAGTCCAGGGAAATCGCCAGCGTGTGAGGAGATCAGGGCACGGGGCGAGGAGAGACCTGCCCTGGCAGCCAGCTGTGTCTCGGGGGGTACCCCGGTCTCCTCCTCACTCCGCACCCGATGCGGCAGAGGGCGGCTGGCGGCGTCGCACCGCTGTCGGAGGGGGTGGGGCAGGCCTGAGGCCGCAGGAAGCCTGCAAGTTCAGTCTAGCGGGGACTGCCGTGGCTGACTTCTCCGTGAAAAAAAGCGGTGGTTGTTGGAATGACACATTTTGTCCAAGCGTCCCTCGGGTACGTGACTCTGTCCTCTCTCTCCGTGCAGATTTTGGGGTGGGGAGCAAGGGAATGTGTCTTCTTGCATCATCCCTCATTTTCCCGCGTCTCCCTGTCTGGGGCAGCCCTGCGGTTTGCACACAGCGGAGGGCGGAGGGCGGAGGGCGGGACCCGGCCTGACCCAGGGGCTGAGCGGCAGAGCGGCAGAGCGCCAAGCTTTTCTCAAGTCCCGGCCCCCTCTCCTTCCTCCCGGTGGGGGGCGGGGCCTCGGAGTCTTCCAGCCCCGAGGGCTGACGCCAGGAGGCGGGGCTCAGCTCCCGTGCTTGGTTTCCTGCAAGGGTCCTTCTCCACCCCCCACCCCGGGCGAACACTGCCCACCCCCCTTATCTTCCTCCCCTCACCTGCTCTTTGGGGTTTGGCCAACGAGTCTCTTAACTGCTTTCTAAAAAAAAGACTCACTCTTAAAATACAAATAGATACTTGAAGGAAAAGTAAATGAATGGGTTTCATAGGCTAGTTATAATTTTCCTGAAGCTTTTAGATAAAACTAGGTAACTGTGACAAAAATGACCTCTTTACCTAACAGTTTCAGGACCAGGGTAACCCGCCTGTGGAACTCATTCATTCATTCATTCATTCACTCACTCACTTTTCCTTAAAGAGTGTGGGTCCCAGAGCCACGGACGCCTGAAACATCGCTGGAGGCAAACATGGCCAAACGGAAGCTGCCCTTTGTCAGGCACGTCCGGAGAGGGCGGAGGTCCCTGGAAAAGGTGCTCACACCGGAGAACTGTCAGGCAGCAGGACAAGGGGGGACCGACTAGGAGACGGACCGACTCCACAAAAGAAGCGCCAGGCAGGAGTCCGGGGGCGCTGAGCAGGGCTGTGAGTCCAGGACACTGCAGACGTCACTCATTCATACATATGACACACACATGACAGGAATGAATGCTCCTCCATGTGGCTTCATCTCGTGGGTGGACAGAGCACATTCTGGAACACACTGACCTAACCTCAAACAGGTTTTCCAAGTGGGTCCCTCTAAGAGCGAGCGGGTGGGGGTGCTGCTGTCACAGCTCCGTTCCCACAGGGTGGGGAGATTTTAGGGGTATCTTTGCCACCTCCTTCCTGTAACTCACGGGGGGGGGCACGCAAGGGCCTTGCTTGATTGGGGAACTGGAGTGGCCCCTGGCCTCAGGTTCCCTCTCTCCCTCTTCCCTGTGGCCAGGACCCAGCCAGGGCCTCCTGTCTCCAGTCTGGGAGGCAGCGGCAGCCCCCGCCCCGCTGGGTGACACCTGCCGGGCTGGAGACTTCCTGTCCATGTGGCCGGGTCCCAAGATCGAGATTCTGGAGAAAAGGAGAAGGCAGGCTCACCTGGGCTCTAGGACACAGGGGCAGAGACACTGACTGCTGTGTCCTGAGTTTGACCCAAGAAAGATCCAGGCCCCGCTGGGTTTATAGGAGCTTTTGCGCGCTCAGGTTGAATTCCGGACTCCTCACCTTGCTTCTCAGACCCCCTCCCCACTCTTATCCGGCCTTGCTCTCCCTCCTGCACCCCCTCCAGCCATTTGGGCCACTTCTCTAGGCCTCCAGGACACTGAGCTTCTCCCCACCTCAGAGCCTGTGCAGGTGCCAAACCTTCTCCCCAGGAAGGCTCTTCCCTGAGGGACGCCCCGCACCGCATCCTTCCAGCTGCTGTGCCCACCCCTCCTCCCCGCCACACGCACCCCGCGGAGACCCCTCCAGCACTGGACTGCCTGGAGCTCCGGGTCCGCTTCCTGCCCCGCCCACACGGCCCAGTCCCTTTCTGTCGGGCCGCATACCACAGCCCCTGCCTAAGGCTCTGCGGCAGGTCACCGCCGGGGGGCGCTGGGCTGGGCTGGGCTGCGGTGAGACGCATTCCGGCTGGAAGGGAGGCCCGGAGAAGGGGCTTCGGCGGCAGCGGAGTCCCTGTGCCTCACACATGACGCGTGTGGCCCCTCCCGAGGGGAGGTCAAGGCCCCGGCACCGGGCTCCCGCGTACGTGAGCTTCCAACATGCCATCTCTGGCCCGAGTCACTTGCTCCGTGTCTAACGCATGGGGCTCGACCTGCCCACCCTCCTCCGTGAAGAACGCTGCCCGTCAGCGGGCGTCATGGAAAATGTGAACCGACTCTTCGCGGAACTGCACGAGTCTTCGTTCTTGGTCATTTGTTTGTTTACGGCAGGGTTACACGCAGGCCGCCCTGAGCCCTCCCCCCTCCCCCCTCCCCCCCTGCATCACACGCTTGGTTATTTTAAACAAAAACAGAAGCAGGACAGCTCAGATGGGGCGAACCGCGTCGCCAGGGTCCGGCGGCTGGTTGGGTCCGGCCAGGGGAGGCTGCCCTGTTGTTTGTGTCCGGAAAGGGGGAGGGGACTCGCTTCTGTTTAGGGGCAGAATTGGACGCAGGCGTGGATTTCCGACTCAGGCTCCCGGGCTCTAGCCCATTCCGCTGGGGAGGGCCCGGGAACCTGCTCTTGGAAAGAGGGCAGCCCTGGGGAAGCCTGCCTGGCCTTGCTGGCGAAGAGCGTGAACTTGAGTCAGACCCAGGTTCCCCCGGCCCTCACTCAGCCCCTTGGAGCCCCACTTTGCCCACGTGGGGTACAAGGCCAGAGGACAAGGGTGGGGAGACTGGCAGGGACTGGTGCTGCGGAGCCCTAGGGCTTGGTAAGCTGACCCGAGCCGGCCGCCCACGGCTCCTAGCCTGGTCACAGGCTGTTTCCCTGGCTGCTGGCAGGGTCAGCTTGGGAGCGGCCGCCCCTCCCACCTCTGGGTACCTCTTGTTCTGGCCACGAAGGGACTTGAGTCTGGCGCCCTTGAGATGGCCCCCCAGGGGCGCAGGGCCTTTCAGGGCGGAGGGCCCCAGCCTGTGTGACATTCCCAAAGCCGCCGCCCGGCTGACTGTCCGCCCTTGCCTCCCCAGGGCCCACCGGAACGACATGGAGAACATCTACCCCTTCCTGTTCCTGGGCTTCGTCTACTCCTTCCTGGAGCCCAGCCCTTTCGTGGCCCGGATGCACTTCCTCCTCGTCTTCCTGGGCCGCATGGTGCACACCGTGGCTTACCTGGGCAAGCTGCGGGCGCCCACCCGCTCCCTGGCCTACACGGTGGCCCAGATCCCCTGCGCCTCCATGGCCCTGCAGATCATCTGGGAAGCAGCCCGCCACCTGTGACCGGCCACTGACACCTCGGCCGCCGGACCGCTGGCCACCAGCCACCAGGGCTGGACCGGGCCGGGCCATACTTGGGGAACTGGGCGTCCTTTCAAGATTGGGATAGGCCCCAGGGCCTGATCTCCTAGCAACCTGCTGAGCGTGGGCTCCTGGCCCAGCTGGCCTGTGTGTGTGTGTGTGTGTGTGTGTGTGTGCACACGTGTGAATGCACGCCCCTTGGATTCCTGGGAGAAGTGGCTGATCGGAACCGTTTAGAGACGGGTCATCAGGGTTGAGAGACAGTCCCTCCACTCGGATGACAGCACTAAAGACATCGCCCCGTCTCCTCCTGCCTACAAACAGGGAGAGCTCGCAGAGACGCAGCCCAGGTCCCTACAGCGGACGGCTGTCCAGGTCCAGAGCTCTAATAAAACGCTAACTTCTCAGACAGCCCCCGGAGGCTCAGGTGTGGCTGGTCTGGAGGGGGCCCTGGGCATCCGCGTGCTGGGCAAGCTGCCCCGTGAGCCCCAGCCGAGGTCACGCCTGGGAGCCCCTGGCGGTTCCCTAGGGAGGCTCAGAGTCAGCCAGGCTGTGGTTTCGTGGCTTCTCTGGAGGTGGGAATGTGGTGAGGTGGGGTGCGGCTTCACTCCTTTGGGTCCTGGGGGCACTTCCCTGTGCTCCCCACGTTTCTTTGCTGGGTCCTGCTCTCCTTGGGGCAGGTGCCGATGGGAAGGGCCGAGGTGAGGTCGGCCCCCCTCTCCCTGAGGTGTTAGTCGCTCCCGAGGGCTGTTAGTGGAGGACCCTGGGCTTTGAATGGCCCACCACTTAAAGTCTGGCTCCTTCAGTCTCTGCCAGTTTTGAACATCGCTAGCGGGCACCCCCGTGGGGAGCTGGGACTCTCCGAGACTCTTGTCCCAGGACCCGTGTGGCCCTGTTCTAACCACTGCCCACTACTGCCTCACTCTCCCTAAACCCCCTGCCAGGCCTGCCCTGTGCTCCCGGGTCCGGGCGTGGGGGCCTCCCACCACTCTGCAGCCTGTGAACTCCTGCCCTTCCGCACTGATGGAGTGGGAGGGGGTTCACTGGAAACCCGGGTTAGCCCCTACCCGGCAGTGCTCCGGCCTCAGAGCGGGAGTGGGCGGCACTGCCCCCTGGTGGTGAGAGGAGCTTCCGTTCTCTGCACGCGAGCCCAGGTGGCGCTTGGCGGAGCATCTAGTGGCTGCTGTTGGCTGAACACCACCGGGGCGCGGTACTTAGAATTTTCCCCTTAACTCCTTAGGCCAGTCCCCGGAGGGAGGGGGTGTAGATATGGAAGTAAGGCTCAGGGAAGCAGGTCTCATGTGTGTTTTTATATTTCTATCGTTTTCCTCCTGGAGGAAGGGGCTGAGGGGGCAGCGTGCCCAGCTGGGACCCAGATGAGGAGGGCATCCGATGCCACCGGGACCATGAGAAAGTGGGACCCGGGTGAAGGGGGCGGAGCCACAGGGATGCGGAGCCCCTTGTGCACTGCGCCATCATTCACTCACCATCATTCATTCACCGGTGTGGTACCACCTCGGATGCTGTGCCCAGCCTGAGGGCAGGGGCAGTCGGGGGACACCAGGACAACAGACAGTGACAACTCCAAGTGCCCAGCACCCTAATGGGGCAGGTGGTGCTGCGGGGGTACAGGGAGGGCCCTCCCACCCCTGCGTGGGGTGAGGTGGAAACTCACCTGAGATGCAGGGTAGGTAAGTCACACTGGTTGGGGGGCTGTCCAAAGATGAGCAGACTCTGGCCCCCTGCGGTCTTGCTGCTGAGAAGTGGTGGGGAGGGGGTGTGGAGGGAAAGGAGGCCAAAGGGTCCTCAGCGAGGCTTGCTTGGGGTTTGGGGCTTGTTGGGAGTTCAGAGCCCGGGAGAAGGGTCGAGAACTGGGACTGGGAGAGCCCAGAGCCCAGGGTCAGGGTGCTGGGCTGTGAGTGGGGTCCCTCTCCTTGACACGCTGCTAGTTGGGTCTAATGCTGTGGACCCTTTTGTGCCCACCCCAGTACACATCCCTGAGGAGGAAGTCCGTGATGCACCCTGCCCACCCGGCCTCCCCAGGCTCCCATAGGGGCCCCTCCAAGGAACCTGTGGGGCTCCCTCCTTTTGTGAATTTCTTGACTTGAGGCTTCCAAGAGCTTCCCTCCTGTGAGAGGGACTTGGAGACACAGAGAGAGGTGAGGGGACAAAGGGACCTGGTTTGCACAGTCCCAGGGGCAGGGACAGAACCTAAGGACGCCCCGGGGGAAGCAGAGCCCATTTCCCACGTAAAATCCAGGGACCCTGTGGCCGCTGCTCTTGGGAATGGCCTTGCAGACTGGCCAGGGCAGTCACAGAAAAGGGAGTGTCTGTCGGAGTTGGTGGCACTCCAGGCGGGCTTCCCGGGAGAGGCGGGCTGGAGTTGGAACCTGAAAGGTGGGTGAGCTTTTCAAAAACTGTGAATTACTCACACTCACATGTCATGGTCAGTGTCCAGCAAAGGCTTAAGGACCACAGAAAAGCCCCAAAAAAGAAAGGTAAACCTCCCGTGCTCACCACGCAGAGGCCGTCCTGTGTCACACTCCGGGGCTCTGGGACACTCGTCCACACTGGGCGCCACGAGGGCCTGTGTCACTGCAACGGCCTCCCAATCAGATCCCTATGTCCACCCCCCCACCCCCCGCCCCCACCCAAGCCAGAGGCTTCTCCCCTCAGAGGGCGGCCCCGCCCCCTTCTTCATCCCATCCAGTCCACTGTCCGTCTCTCTGTCCAGTACGTGTGCTCCTGGGGGACAGGGCTGGGGGTCTGCATTGTCCCCTGTGGTGCCATGTCCCCCAGGCTGGGGGGAGCACCTGGCTCCTAGGGTGTTTCCGTTCAGGCACTGAACGGCGTGTAAAGTGAGTGTGTGTGTGTGTGTGTGTGTGTGTGTGTGTGTGTGTTTTACCCTGGACAGAAGTTCACAGCAAAAAACACCGGTTGAGGGTTTCTTGGCGCCGGGAGGCCCCGGTGTGTCACAGGTGTGCTGGCATCTGTGCTCGGGGGCTCCGTCTCCCCTTCTGCCACCGGTTGAGACTTTCCCTAGTAATCGCCCACCGGCCCTCTCCCCCAGGGCTTCCCACAGCCAATGTCATGAATCCCACCAGCTCCCGGGGTTCGGTCACCCCGATACCCTCCTCGTTTACTTGACCTGCCCTCGTGGTTGGGGAGCCGATTTTCCGGGCTCATCAGCACAGGCGAGTCTCTCCCAGGGGCCCCCCAACCCCGGTCTCCGCGCACACGCTCCTCTCTGAGGTGTGCGCCCAGCGGTGAGCTCGCCGGGCCGGAAGGCGCGCCTGCCCTGGAGGCTAGTGGTGTACGCCGTCCCCCAGAAAAGAAGGTTCCGATTTGGATGGGATTTTCCAAACAAGACAAGGTGGGACGAAAGTCAGTTTACAGTTGTTCGTATGGCACATAATGCCGTGATTAATAAATATAACACAAGCATAAACTCTGTTTCACGTACTCACAACTGTAAGCCCACTTTGGCCCCGCCCTGTCCTGTCCATGTGTAGCCTGAGCCGGGAAATTCACGAGGGGCGTGTATCGGGGACAGAGACCACCCACAACCCTGCATCCCTAAGAAGATCGCTGTTCACGTTAGGGTTTATCTCTTCCCAGACTTTCCCCCTAGGCATAGTAAAGATGTGTGCATGCTATATATAATGTGCGTGATATGTTTATACACACGCATATTAAATATATATTATACTAATTATCCTATAGGTATGTATACACCCCCAAAGTGTCTGCGTGTCCCCAGGGAGAGGCTGAGGCGGGTCTCCACCTCTGCTCCCAGGGGACCCTGCCACGCGGCCACCTGCATGGCCATTGTCGCTCCTCTTGGCCTCTGCACCAGCCACGACTTTGAAAACAAGAAAACTTTGCTTCTTAAAATTTGAGTTAGAAAAAGAATAGCATTCTTCTTGCCACTGTCCACATATAAAATTATAACACCAAATTCGTCTTTTTCACCTGCACACACCTCCCCAGACACGCTGCGATGTCCGCGGACAGCCCAGACGTGAACTTGGTGTGTTCGAAAGTCGACACCATCATAGCCCTTGTCGGGATGGGTTTTCTCTGGCAGGGGGGCTGGGTGGGGGCCGGCAGGGGGACCGTGGAAGGAGGGAGTGTGATGGGTTAGGGTTAGGGTTGTCGGGAGAAGCCGGGGTTGGGGACAGGGGGGTTGAGGCTGGCAGGGAGAGCAGGGCTGGATGGCGGAGCCTTGACCCCGGTCCTGGGTGATGGGGCTGCCAGGGGACAGCCCTGGGGAGCCGTAGGAGGCTCTAGAGGGCGGCAGGTCATCTGTCAGCTTGTGCAGAAGGGCCCAGAAGGAGTTAAGACGGGAGGCCATTGTTGTGGCCTGGCAGATCACCTGGGGTTCTGGGGCACCTCGGGCAGAGCGAGGCCAAGCTCAAGGTGGGATTTCCAAGCTCCCTGTCCACCTGCGTTAGTTTTCTAGGCTGAGTAACAAGTTGCCACGAGCAGAGCTTAGAACAACACCACTTATGACCTTGCGGTTTCTGCAGGTCAGGAGTCTGGGCACGGCTTACCTGGGTCCTCTGCTCGGGGTCTCACGAGGCTGCCGTCAAGGGCTCCCCCAGGCCGAGGCCCCCCTGGATCTCAGTGTCCCGTGCACGCTCGTCCAGACAGCGGGCAGAACTCGGTTCCGTGCGCTGTAAGACTGAGGCCCTCGCCGCAGTCTTACAGCGGTTCACAGCAAGGCCATTGCTCTTCAAGGCCAGCGGGGCACGTCCCTCTGCTTGGAATCTCTTCTTTCAGGAAACACCTGGGCCCTCTTTGAAGGCTCACCTGATTAGGCCAGGCCCACCCAGGGCAACCTCCCTTCTGATTAAGTCTGAGTCATCTGATTAGGGACCTGAATTGCATCTGCTCAGTCCCTTTATTTTTTCCCTATTCTGTTGGTGGGAAGCAAGTCAGAGGCTCCGCCTCCACTCAGGGGCCGGGATGACACAGGGGCGTGGCTGCCTGCGGTGGGGCTCACGGGGGTGTCCTAGCGTCAGGCCACCACACCACCTCTCCTTTCGGTTCTTCCGATTCCCAGGTGCCCCCTGCTGCCCCTCACACCCCAAGCTCAATCCCTTCCCACTTCTTCTAAGAGGCGAACCAAGAGGTGAGAAGCTCTCAAACGCATTCTCTCCAGCGCTTGCGCTATGAAAGGGGGTCCGGACCACAGAGCTTCCAGAGCAGAGGACTGATGGGGAGTCACCACCGAGCTGGGGGGTGGGGGCCGCTCACTCAGCAACAGGTATCGGGTCCAGCTCTGGCTGAGGCGCCACGGGGGACGGAGAAGGGAAGCAAGCGCGGATGTGCGTCTTCCGAAGGCTGCTTGTGCAGGTGACACTGTCGCACCGGCCTGCGTGTTAAAGTCTCTCTCCTGGGCTGTCAGTCACAGCGCAGGCAGTGAGGAGACCCGACTGTCGTGAGCCCCTAGGGGATTTAAACCATTGGCAATCTGGTGTGTGTCTCCCCAGATTTTTGGCGTTGCGGTGATAGACATCTGGGCACACACTGCCCTGCACCCCCACCCCCACCCCGTTTCGGATTATTTCTCCACGTGGGCTTCGACATGAAATTTCTGAGCGACAGCGCGCCCACATTTCCAAGGCGGTTGGTGCATTTTCCGGAAGGCTTGTGCTGATTTCCTTGCTGTGACCCCTGCTGGTGGTCGGGGATTTGCTGGTTTCTTTGTCTTCCGAGAGAAGGCAGGCTGGGTCCGGAGCTCGCTGCACACCCGGTGATCTGTGTGGGGAGGGGGCGGTGTTCTCCCTGCTCCGTGCCCGACGGTGACCCCACAGCGCCCTCCAGGGGCGGGGGGCAGGAGTGCAGGAGCTGAAGACACCGTTTTGGTTTGGTCCCCAATGGGCGGGCGCTCCAAAGGTTCCAGGGCCCCTGGCACCACGTGTGCCGGGCTCCCTGGGCAGGGAGGGTGCCAGTTCCCCCCTAGGACGGGGAGGGTTTTGACTTCCTCAGACTCCACTGCTCACCGTGTTCCTTCACCATAGACACGCAGGCACCCATTTATGGAGGGCGACGTGCCGATAACCCTGGGAAGTGGCTTCCGGGGTGACTCCCGTTTACGGAGGGGGAAACTGAGGACCAGAGAAGTGCCTCGGCCAGCGTAAAGCTCTGGGCTTCATTTCTTAGGTTTGGGGGTTCCCAAGAGACAGACTGCCTTTCTCCCCATTTCTCTCTCACTTGAAGTTCCTTTACTGGCCAAAAAAAAAGGCAGATACAAAGGGAGACAGACAAGCTCTGCGTTCCCCCAGCCTGGGAAGGGGCCGTGGGTACCTGCCCCTCGTGGAAAATTATATCCCGGGCCTGGTGCCCGGGAGGCTCCCACACGGCCCTGTAATTGGGGCTGCAACGCGACAGCACGGTCTGAATGTATTTTCTTTTACAGGGAGGGCCCGCGCGCCCCCTCCCTCAGCGCCCCAGAGCAACATGTGTAAACAATTAAGCCGGTTTGTTTTTTCTAGAGCGCTTGGGAGGAAGTCACACTGACATACTTGCGCCCCACCGCAGGGCCAGCGCCTCTGTGGGAACCAGGCCGCCCCGGCTTGGGCCGAGGCTGGCATTCTTGGGTCCTGCCTTCCAGGCCCTCAGCCAGAGCCCCGCCCCGCCCCGCCCCTCCCGCTCGAGCCCGCCCGCCCCCATTCCCCGTGACCCCCATCTCGGCTGCACACTGCCCCCACCTAGCCAGCTACGGGGCACCCACCCCCGCTTTGGATTGCACAGAGCACGGCCGATGGGCTTGTATCTGCGCGAGCGCTGGAGCGCCGACGGCGGTGCCTGGGTGCCGGGCGCCCAGCCACTCGCTCGCCCCTCCCGGGTCAGGGCTTCTGGGGAGGAAAGAGACTCTTTGGCTGCCTAGGAGCTCCCTGCTCCAGGTCCCCTGCCAGCCCTTGGCTGGTGCAAACCCCCTGCCAGGCGGGAGGGGTCGGCTCTGTGTGAGGGAGGACTCTACTCAGACCAGGAGGTCCCCCCACTCTTGTCTGGGTAGAAGGGGGCAGCCAGCATCTTCCAGAGACTTCTAGCAGGCAGGTCTCCTTTCCAGGGTTTCTTCCTCCCGGGGTACTGCCAGGTGCCTAAGCCAGATCCTGGCCCCCTGGCTGCTGCCTTCTCCCCAGCCCATCATCTCATCATCGACCCCCGACCCCGCTGTGTCCAGGATGCCTCCCAGATCTGCCCTTCCGGTCCCCAGCTGGTCCAGGATGCTGTCACTCCCGCCTAGACCCCTGCCCTGGCCTCCACACAGGGCACAGGGCACAGCTTCCTCCCCCGAGCAAGTCCCCTCCATGGCTTCCCAGTGCCAGGGTGACATCCAGACTTTCAGATCTGGCCGCACCAGTCCCACTAGAGCTGGCTCCTGCATCTCTTCCTTTCACCCCGGGAGACCCAGCCCTGGACCCGCCCCAAAGAGACAGCGTCTGGCTTTCCCCGGGGCCTTCCCATTTGCTGTTTCCTTAGCCAGACACACTGCTGTCCCTCTCCTCTCTGTTTGGTGAACTCTTCATCCTCCTGGGACTCCTCCTCCAGGAAGTCTGCCTAGATGCCTTCGGCTAAATTTGGGGCCTCCTGTGCTGGGTGTGGCCTCTGCAGCCAGGGACCCCATGTCAGTCCTCTCTGCCTTGTCCTCAGGGCCTGGTGCAGAAACGGCTGTTTCACATATTTGTTCAGTGATCAGTGGCAAATGAAGGCCCAGAAAGCACTTGCCCGAGGCAGAGCCCAAACGCAGTGAGAAAACACAGCTCTGGCTGCATCCGCCGGGGCCCCTGTCCAGGTGCGGCTCTCTCCCCGGCTCCGGCCTCGCCCCCTCAGTCAGGTGGGCCTGGGCCAGCTCAGCACGTGGGCAGCACGGCTCCTCCCGCGGCTTCAGCCCTAGCCTGTGCCCCCCTGGTCCCCCCTCGGGGCCCCCTCGGTGCTGACAGAGTCCCAACCGTCCAGCCACCGGGAAGTCACGTGGCGAGCATCCCCATGCACGTCTGTACATCAGGCGAGGGCCAAGCTCCGCCCACAAGGACCACGTTTTCACGCTGGGGTTCCAGGTAGAGTGCAAGGAAGGCCATCGAGGGGGGAATTGGGGGAGACTGGGGAGGGGTCCTCACCTCGCTCATGGGTATAGTCACCATACTTCCTAAAACAAAAACGGGGACCCTCCCTCAAGCGAGGCTTTGTCAGGTGGCTTGGACCTGTTTGAGGCCGTCTAGCTGTGGCCTGCAGGTGGGCATGCCGGCCCCTAGGGGGCACTCTGAGGCTGTGTGGGCTGGCGGATTACAGAATGCTGACCCGACCAGGGCGTGACCACTGTGTTACTGTGTGGGCTACCCAGACAAAGGGGCTGGTCATCTTGGCGCCCTCGAGGGCCAGGGAGTGCTCTCCTACTTCCCGGGGGCTGGGCGAAGTTCCAGGAATGACCTTTACCTTCCCTGGAGGGCGTGCCCCTTAGAAGGGGTGGCAGAGGGCCAGGCGGAGGGGGCTGGCTTCAGACCGCTGCCCTCACCCCACCGTGTTCTGTAGCTCCTCATCACCGGTGTCACTGGCTGGTGGCAGAGGTATCTTCTGCCACCCCCAGTTACCACCTGCAGAAAGGCGGCTGGGGGTGGGGGGCTTGGACAAGGCCCTTGTGGTGTCCTGGACTGTTGGGACCACTCCTCCGTCCTGTGAGCCTGCCTGGGACCTCCACTCTGTGCCCCCACTTTGCGGGCCATTTGCCCAGGCCCCTCCACAGTCAAATGCTCAGAGGGGTCCCCCACTTTTTGTATGTGCACAAACAGGGAATTTAATTTCAGCGTCTGTCCCATACACCCTCTGGCCAGTCCATGGTCACCCCCCTGCCCCCTGCCTGACCGGACAGGGGAGGGAGGGGTCCTCCTGCTCAGAGTCGCGCAGACACCTGCGTGTCCCTAGGGTCTGGGGCAGCTCCTTGTCCTCCTGCCCCTGTCCCCACCCCGGGGCTCTGTGGGGTGAGGGAGGGCTTCATCCAGAAGGAGACGGATACGTGGGCAGCTGGCCCCGCTGGCTGCTGGCCGCTGGCCCCAGCGGGGCCTGGGCAGTCTCCGTGGGCCCTGGATGGCGGCCCCCAATTGCTTTGCTGCCCGGACCTGCCCTCCCACAACCTTTTTGGGCTTAAACAACTTTTTATTTCTTAAAGACAAAAGCTATTTGGTTTTAATACACAAAATAAATGAGGTCCTTGGTTAGCTCCTGCTCCACCTTCCAGCCCAGCCCCTCCGAGGGTCACGGGCCCAAGTCTCCAGCCGGGCCTCGGGCATCTGAGCAGCCTCTCCGTCCCGGGACCCTGGGCTGGAGGGAGGGGCCGGGAGAGCCCCGGCCCCCGCCCCCGCCCCTCCTGGGGACAGGGACAGGGGAGGGTCACTTTCCTGCGTGTCTGCCCTCTTTTCTGTCGCCTTAGACCGGGGAGGCAGCCGGGTCCCGACAGGGCGGGTGGTCAGTTCACGGTGGGCACTTGGCTGTGGTGCAGGCTGAACTCCTTGGCCTTGAGGCGGAGGCTGGCGATGCTGTTGGCCATGTTGACCCCTGGGGTTGCCGGGCTGGAGCCTCCAGGGCTGTAGGGTGGCACCGTACTGGGGGTGACATAAGACACAGGACACATTGGGTGTGGCCGGCATGCTGCCCGCGGCTCTTCTGGCTGTCAGTCCTGGACTCCAGCCTCTCCCGCCTCCCCTCCTCAGCTCGCTCTCCCAGGCAGCCTTCCCCTGGGGGCGGGAAGGGGGGGGGGCTGCAGCCTTCGGGGAGGAGTCAGAAGCACCCACAGCCAGCATGGCGACACGGAGCCACCCCCGTGGGTCTGTGGGCATTCCTCGCTGGACCAGGAGCTTCCTGAGAGCTGAGCCTGGGTCCCGTTCACCCCAGGGCCTGCGTGGGATGCAGGTGAATGAACACACCCGTATTTAAGGGTGCCTTTACGTGATTCTCCTGCCCCAGGCGAGGACAGGGCAGGGGCAGTTCCGAGAGATGTCAGGCGTCACTAGGACTTCGGTCCCACAAGCTGACCTGCGGGTCTCACCTTCGAGGAGACCGGGGCTCCAGCAGAGGGCTCACAGACTAAGGGGCGCCCCCTGGAGTGGTGGGGAACAGACCCCTAGCGCCCCCCTCCCTCTTCTGCCTCGCCCTGCCACCTTGCGGGGAGCCTTTTTTCCAGGTTTGACCAGGGGCAACTGCCCCAGGACTTGGCTCTGGACCCCACCGGGTCCCCAGGATGGGGAGGCCATTCTGTCAGCCCCTCTGGCCTCTGCTTCTGGCCAGGAAGGTGGGCACGGCGCTGGGGCCCTCGCGCCAGCCATCCCACAGGGCGCCTGAGAGTGGCGCGGCCTCTTTCCTTCCCCTCCAGACAGGCCCGGTCTTCTCGCCCTTCCACACACTCACGTGCACATGAGTGCGTGTGCACACGCACACTCCGGTGCGCGCACACTCATGCAACACCCCCACGCACACTCACGAGCACACATTCACACACTTGCCCCCATACGACCTGGTGGGCCCCGGTCCCAGGGGCCCGTGGGCACCGTTCACAGGTCTCTTCCGATGCTCGGAGGAGCCCGGGCCCTACACACCCCCGGGGTCCCCCAGCTGCGCCCCCCCTTACCCGAGAGGGGCCCGGCTCTCACCTGTAGGGGGACGAGGCCGTCCAGGAGAGATAGTCTGGGCTCAGGGCGGTGGGCCGGGGGGCCACGGGCTGCTCGATGGCGGCCTCCTGGCTGTAGGACTTGAGCAGGGAGGCAGAGCGGTTGGCCAGCATGGCCCGCTCGTTGCGGCGGAACTTGGCCCGGCGGTTCTGGAACCAGACCTAGGGGGGCGGGAGGGCGGGGTGAGCAGGCGCAGCCGGGCCACAAAGGGGACCCGAGGCCCTTCGAACCCAGCGTGTGCCTGCTCTGCCCCCAGCCCTGGACTGGCCGCCTCACCTCTCCGAGCCCCACTTTTCGCATCTGTCACGTGGGGGTGGGAGAGAGTGCTGGGGAATGGGGGCGTGAGTGGATGAAACGGCCAGTGAATGACACTTCGCTGTTGTGAGGTCATCGAAAGAGAGCTGTATGGGGAGCTCTCAGCTCAGAGCTGGCACAGTGAACACGACACTTCACAACGACTTTTATCTATCAAAACCCTTGCGGCAGGCACAGCTCCAAGCACTTTACAGATGCATTAACTCCTGTAGTTCTCAGAAGAACCCTATAAAATAGACCCACGGGACCCTCATTTTACAGGGAGGCACCTAAGGCACACACAAGTTAAGGAACTTACTCCAGGTCACACACCTAATAAGTGGCAGGGCTGGGGTTTGAACCTCAGCCCTCCTGGCCTCAGATGTTCCTGCTCTTAAACACCTCACCGGGGCAGCTCCCTAAGTCACAGCCTATGGTGGCTCCACGGACCCACAGGTGGCCCACGGAGGGGCTGCCCTCACCTGGACACGCGCCTCGCTGAGGTTGACGCGCCGCGCCAGCTCCTCGCGCACGAAGGCGTCGGGGTAGTGCGTGCGCTCGAACACGCGCTCCAGCGCCTGCAGTTGACTGCTGTTGAACGTGGTGCGGTTCCGCCGCTGCTTCTTCTTCCGCTTGGTGGCGCTCCCGCGCCCAGGACTGGGACACTCACCTGCGGGGAGGAACCTGAGGGTCAGTAGGGCGGAGGGCAGGGCGCGGTGGGTGTCCCCAGGCCCGCCAGGCTGCCCCTGCACCCGGGGTCGCAGGCAAAGGCACTCAGGCATCTGCATGCTCGGCAGTTCGCACTGAGCTCTCTACTTGGGTCTCCCAACGCGGATGCACGGCGCAGGAGCGCCTCCCTTTCATTCACTCCTTCGTTCCTTCGCCCATTCATTCTTCTACACACAGTCACCGAGCCCCTCCTGTGTGGCAGGCTCAGGGCCAGGGCCCTGGGCTACACAATGGTGAACGAAAGCACCAGGCTCTGTCCTGTGGAGTCAGGGGATGGGCACCTGCTGCCGTGAGGGGCAACCACCCGGCCGGGGAGGGTCCAGGGACAGGGGCGTGTCCTTAGCACCTGGTCCCGGCTCTAGGGCGTGGTAATCCCTCCATCGGTATTTGTTGTTGAGTTAAAATGATACCCAATAAAGAGCAGTAAGAGTCACCGTTCAGAGAGTCCACTGCACCCAGGCTCCTTAGCACCCACAGATCATGGGGTGCTCATGGGAACCCTAGACACAGGTGCTGGATCCCTATCGCTCCCCATTTACAGAGGGGAAAGGGGGAGGATGTTCAGCTACTATTTCCACATTTAACTTTTATCCAGGGACAGAAATGCTGACCTTTCATCACCTAGGGCTCGGCTCACTACCCCCTCCTCCAGGGAGCCCTCCCTGACTACCTAAGTCCACATGAAACCTCCTCCCCTTCACTGCACTCACCTGCCTCTTAGAACCAACACTGCCCTGTTCAGCACTTCTTTGTGTAGCTGATTTTCTTACTAAATATATATATATTTAATAAGAAATATTTAATATAAATATATATTAAAATATATATATATTTTTAAATAACAAGTAATGTCATTGCTTGTCACAGTAACAGCTTCAAACAACACGGAAGGGTATAAAGTAAAACCAGATACTTCCCCCTCTCCAGCTCCATTCTCTGTACTTTATAAGACTACACACGTGCATTTAAAAAAATATACAGGCAAGCCTGACCCACGTGGCTCAGTGGGTTGGGCATTGCCCCACAAATGAAAGGTCACTGGTTCGATTCCTGGTCAGGCCACATGCCTGGGTTGTGGGCCAGGGCCTCAGTTGGGGACGTGAGAGAGAGAGGCAACTGACTGATGTTCCTCTCCCTCTCTTTCTCCCTCCCTCCCCCTCTCTCTCAAAATAAAAAAACAAAATCTTAAAAAAATTATTTTCAAGAAAATGTACAAGCATGAGATTGAGCTGAACACATTGGTAATTCAATGAGCCTATTTTTATTTAGTGATATTCCAGATACCATTCCATTCAGGACAGTAATACTCACCCTTTTCTTTTAAAAAAATCACGTCTTTAGCCTTGGCTGGTGTAGCTCAGTGGATTGAGCGCAGGCCTGCGAACCAAAGCATTGCCGGTTTGATTCCCAGCCAGGGCACGTGCCTGGGTTGCAGGCCAGGTCCCCAGTAGGGGGTGTGTGAGAGGCAGCCACACACTGACGTTTCTCTCCCTCTCTTTCTCCCTCCCTTCCCCTCTCTCTAAAAATAAATAAATAAAATCTTTAAAAAAAAGATCCAGAGTGTCATAATAACCAAAATGTCCAGGTAAAAAAAATCACATCTTTAACTATATTTTATTGATTATGCTTATTACAGTTGTCCCAATTTTTCTCCTTTTGCCCCCCTCCACCCGGCACCCCCCACTCCCTCAGGCCATCCCCACACCATTGTTCATGTCCGTGGGTCATGGTATAAGTTCTTTGGCTGCTCCATTTCCTGTGCTGTGCTTTACGTCCCCAGGGCTACTCTGTAACTACCTGTCTGTACTTCCCGATCCCCTCACCTCGCACCCGTTCCCCCACACTCCTGCTCCCATCTGGCACCCATCAAAACGCTGTCTGTATCCATGATTCTGTCTCTGCTCTTCTGTGTTTAGCTTGTTTTTCAGATTTAATTGTAGACAGATATGTATTTATTGCCATTTTATTGTCCATAGTTTTGATCTTCTTTATCTTAAATAAGTCCCTTTAACATTTCATATAGTAATGGTTTGGTGGTGATAAACTCCTTTAGTTTTTTTCTTGTCTGGGAAGCTCTTTATCTGCCCTTCCATTCTAAATGAGGTCTTGGCTGGGTAGAGCAATCTTGGCTGTAGGTACCTGCTTTTCATGACTTAGAATATTTCTGGCCAGTCTGTTCTAGCCTGCAAAGTTTCTATTGAGAAAGCAGCTGACAGTCTTATGAGAACTCCCCATATGTAATTAACTGCTTTTCTCATGCTGTTTTTAAGATTCTCTCTTTATCTTTAACTTCTGACATTTCAGTGATGATGTGTCTAGGAGTGGGCCTCTTTGCATCCATCTGGTTTGGGACTCTCTGTGCTTCCTGGACTTGCATGTCTGTTTTCTTCACCAAATTAAGGACGTTTTCTTTCATTATTTTTTTTCAAATAAATTTCCAATTTCTTGCCCTTTCTCTTCTCCTGGCACCCTATGATGCAAAAGTTGGAACGCTTGAAGTTGTGCCAGAGGCTGCTTACACTATCTTCATTTGTTTTTTAATTCTTTTTTCTTCTTGTTGTTCTGATTGGTTGTTTTTTGCTTCCTTATGTTCTAAATCATTGACTTGATTATCAGGTTCCTCCACTCTCCTGTTGTTTCCCTGTAAATTGTTCTTTATTTCAATCAGGGTGTCCTTCATTTCCAACTGGGTCTTTTTTATGCTGCCAAGGTCCTCACTAAGTTCCATGAGCATCCTGACAACCAGGGTTTTGAATTCTGCATCTGACAGATTGCTTATCTCCACTTTGTTTAGTTCTTTTTCTGGAGTTTTCATCTATGTTTTCATCTGGGCCATGTTTCTTTGTCTCCTCGTGTTTGGCAGCCTCCCTGTGTCTGTTCCCGTGTGTTAGCGGGGCTGCTCTGACCCCCCCATCCGGGCAGGGTGGCCTGACGCACCAGGTGTCCCGCAGGGCCCAGTGACCCAGCCACCCCTCCCACCCACGCTGTCACCCTTTTCTTTGGATCATTCTCCGTACTCCCTGTTTCCTCTTATTCTCTCCCTCCAGGCGCAGGGACCCGGTTCCTAAGTCAGTTTGGCTTTATGCTTCAGCTTTGCTTTGTGCAAATATAATAAACTATGTGGGGTGTCCCCCCCGCATCTTCTATCAGAAGGCAGCTTTTCACACACTACTCTGCCCTCGTTTTTCCTCCTTAGCGATCTGTCCCAGGGACCCCTCCATCCAGCGCCCAGAGAACTTTCCGGAGCACTGCGGTGTGTGACTCACCGGGGATTATTTCCCCGGGGCCCTGGGGATGGCACTCGGGTGTATTCCGATCTTTTGCAACCAAAGGAACGCCGCAGGGCGTCTCTGTGCAAACATAATTTTCTCCTTTGGTCACTGCGCATCTGGGACGGAGTCCTGGAGGCGAGACTGTCGGGCCCGCGGGCACGATGCTGGATGTGGCCACACCCGCCAGCCGGGCAGGAGGGCCTGTTCTGCCCAATTGGGCTCCCAGAGCTTGGGCCACCCTTTTGGGGTTTAGTCCTTCCTTGTATTTTTGCTTCTCCGGTGACGCATTCCCTTTGTGTGTCCTCTGTTCTTCGCACCGTGCTGTCTGTTTGTTCAGCTGAGCGTCTAGAACATTCCAGGCACTGTAATGGACACCACTCGCTCTCTGCTTTCAAACCAGCTCCCAGGTTAGCCAGCTCGCTGGCTGCTGAGCGGCCAGCCGATTCCGTCTGAGGCTAAGTTGTCCCACGAGCCTGGTGCCTGGTTCGCGCCGGTGGGAGAGAGGCCGTGGGTGGAGGGGGCGGGGCAGTCAGGCAGGAGTGAGGGTGGGCGCCCGGGAAAAGACGGCCTTACAGCGGGGTCTGGACCGGTGGTTCTCAAGTGAGGGCGATTTTGCCTTCAGGACCCATCTGACAGTGTCTGAAAACATTTTTTTAAAAGATTTTATTTTTTTATTTTTAGAGAGGGAAGGGAGGCAGAAAGAGAGAGAGAGAGAAACATCAATGTGCAGTTGCTGGGGGCCATGGCCTGCAACCCAGGCATGTGCTCTGACTGGGAATTGAACCTGCAATGCCAATCCACTGAGCTACGCCAGCCAGGGCCTGAAAACATTTTTTAAAAATCTTTTAAAAAAAAACCCTTTTATTTACTTATTTTTAGAGAGAGGGGAAAGGAAGGAGAAAGAGAGGGAGAGAAACATCAAGGTGAGAGAGATACATTGATCAGTTGACTCTCACATGGCGACCAAGCCCTGGCCGGGAATCGAACCAGCGACCTTTCACGCTGTGGAAGGGCGCACGACCTACTGAGCCTCACCTCAGGGGTGGGGGTGAGGCATGTTTGATTGCCAGGGTACGGATGGAAAGGGCACACGCTGCGATGCTGCTAAATACCCTTCCATTCACAGGACAGGCGCCCCCATCAAAGAATTATCTGGTTCCCGTCATCCACGGTGCTGAGGGTGAGAAACCTTCGTGGAGACGAGTCACCTGGAGTGTCCGCTCGGAGCCTTTTCCCGCGTGGGGGCACGTACTTGCAAACACACGGACACGTGGGGGTGGGTAGGCGGCCGCAGGGAGCTCGGAGTGGCCCCCGTGGGCCAGCCTCCCCTCCCGCACTGTCTCAGCCTTCACTCCTCACCCCTCTCCTCCAAGAAAAGGCGAAGATGGATGGGAATGTCTGGTGCCTGTGAACGTCTCTCCGCCTCGCACCCCCACCCCCCTGCGCGGGAAGAAACCTTAAACCAAAACAACAAGGGCCCATGTGCTGAAAACTGGGTGGTGATCAATAGCCCCGGCCCGACAGAAGCTTCTGGAACGCCCGCCATTGCAGACGCAATGTCCGCCCCGCTTCAGGCAATGCTGCTCGGGCATACACCCAAACGCAGAAGGCGTTTCAGCCAAAAAAGGAGACTTTTTCGGGAAGTTTCCAAGCAATTCAAAACGGAGGGTGTTTAAATGAAAACCATTTTGCAGCGCTTGCCCCGCCAAGTGGGCGCCGGAAGGAACCGCGCGGCTCTCTCTCCAAACTGTGCGGGGCCTCAGGGCTGAAACCTATCCCCCAAATCAGGGCCTGCACCCCTCCCCAGGGCCTCCCACCCTTGACACCAGTGGGCCCCACAGGGGTGGGCTTGGCCCTCCTGGGGTTCCCACCGAGGCGGCTGGGATGGGGTGCACTCAACAGAAGTCGGGCTGGGCAGGAGCGGGGCCCAGGGCTGGTAAGCTGGTGTCCACAGAGGCCTGGTGCCCGCCCGTGTCACACACACGGGGAGACCTAGGCTCCGAGTGGCCTGCCCAAGGTCCTGCGGCTGCGATGAACAGTCAGGTCTGTGGGAAGGCTCAGCCCGTGAGACTGGGATCCTGTCTCCGTGGGGGTCTCCTCCCTCATCCACCTTGCAACTAGGGGACGTGATGTGGGGGTCTGGCATGCTCTCAGGCCCAGCTCTGGGAGACGCCGTGGGGTGGGGTCTCCAGGTTCAACTCATCTCGCTGCAATGCCTGAGTCCCCATCCTAGCCCTGGGGGAGGGCACCCTGGCCACCTCTTTCCAGGGATCTGGGGGGAGGGGGGGGACGGACAGTGGTTTGCCCAAGGTCACACGAAGTCCCAGAGGAGCTGAGTGAGTGCTACTCAAGGTCAGGAGCATGGTAACGGATGGATAAGTGCCCGCTGCCCGCGGCATTATCGCTAGCGTGCAAGGCGCTTGGTGCGTGAAGACAAGGCTCATCCTCCGTCACCCCAGCCCGGAGAAGATAGAGGGTGTCGGTCCCTGAGGTGGGCAGAGGAGAGGCAGCGGGGGTGCGGGGGGGTGGGGGGCAGGGTGAGGAAGATCCCAGCAGCGTCTGGGAGGTGAGTCAGGACTCGAACCCTGGGCTCGGGACTCGGCCAGGGCTCCCTGGGCAGCCCCCGCTTGCCGGCGCATGGGCCGTTCCGGGAAGTTCCTGAGTCACCTCCCGAGAAATGCTCCGCGGTGGGCGGGCGTGTCCCTCCGGGGCCGCAAGACAAACACTCTGGAAGCCTCGGGCCGGCGAGGCCTGGGGCCGCTCCGGCCAAGTCCTTTCGTTCAGTAAAAGGTCTGCTTTTCTCTAGGGTTAGAAACCAAGGCCGAAGCCGCCTCCTTTTCCCCTGGCTGTTTAGACTCCGTCGTGAGGGGGCTGGATCCGGGAAGGGAGGGGTGCATTTGGACGGGGTGGCCTGCCCCGCTCTCTCTGCCTTAAAACCCAAAGCACTCCGTCCCCGATTATATTACAATGGAAAAAAAAAAATGACTGGCGCGCAGTTCTCTGCCATTAAATTATTTCACACGTACCATTTATTTGGCTGAGTGCGGGCCAAAGACATTTAAAAACTCTGCTCTCAGCCAAATGATCAAGTGCTCCTGGCTCCTCTCCCCGGCACCCACGGTTTTTCTTACTCCGTGTAATTTAAGGGCCTAAATAGTCTGGAGGGAATTAACTGCAAATTCTTCCCAAGACAAATAAACCCAGCCTCTTCGTTCCTGCCTTTCTCAAGCCGTCGGGAGACACTCTCTATTTGTTTTTGCTTCAAATAGTCAGTTTGCGCCTGACCCCAGGGCCACGGCGAGCTCCAAACCAAATAAATAACTTTTATTAATTAGCATTTATTCTGACCAAAGCAGCAGCCTCCCCGCCCCCCCCTCCCCCCGTGTGATCTCTGCCAACACGCTCACAAAAATAAACAATGGGTCCTCGGGACCTTGATGTGGGTTTAACAAATTAACACCGGGCCCTGGTCAAAGGCGCTGCTTCGGAGCTGCAGCGCCTTCCCAGGCGGGGAAGTCTTCGGAAGGAAGTGGAGGTGGGGGGCGGGGGGGTGGGGGGGAGGCGGGCGCAGAGAGGCCAGCGAAGGCTGTGCCTCTCCCCACGCCCCCAGGTCTCTTGGGAGAGATTTGGGCTCCTTTTTGCAGGGCCCCGGGGAGAGAGGAGCGCACACAGGAATTCTGGGAACTGCCTGGGCATCTCGGAGGACTGTGGGCGGGGAATCTCTTCGCCTGCACACTCGGGAGGTGAGAGGCAGAGCGGCCTTGTGGGTAAGGATGCGGGAGGGCCTGGCCCCGGCAGGTGGCGGGGAGGGGTCCCCTTCACCTCATCCAGCCTCGGGAATCTTACTGGAAAAGATGGGAAGAACACGAACCACCTCGTTGAACCCTTTTACCGACCCTGTATGGGGGCTCTTATCTCGGTCTTACAGGCGAGGAAACGGAGGCACGGGGGTCGGGCAGCACTCCAAGGCCACGTGGCTAGCGTAGGCCGGAGCGGGGCTTTGGCTCGGCAGATCCGCAGGGCGCCCAGGCTCTGGACGACCGCAGCGCCCCGCCCCAGTCCTCACGCACGAACTTCTGAGCGCCTCTCCAGGGGCTCAGGGGGTGTGGAACCACCCCGAGGAGGGCCGCTGAGGGCCGCGGAAGCATTTCCGGAGCGGGGGGCGCGTGTTGGAGTTCCCAGGCACGCAGGCCAGGGGGGCTTCCAGGAGGGGGAGGCGTGCGGGCCACCCAGCCTGTGAGACCTGCGTGGGCAGGCCCAAGGTCAGGCCTGCGACTGAGTCAGGTCAACGATATTCAGAGAAAGAGAGGGAGGGCTCCCTGGCAGAAGGGAGGGGGACGGAGAAGATTCCTGGTTCCTAGAGGCCTCTGGAGAGGGGAGCCCGGGCTTCCGGGGGCTTCCCCGGGGGGCCAGCCCCACCCCAGCCAGGATCCCATGCAAGGGGCTCCGGGGCCGGTTTCATCTCCGGCCAAGCTGGCCTCCGGCCCGGACATGCAGGGCCCGAGGACGAAGCACAGAGGAGGGTTTGGTGCGGCGACAGCGAACAGGCTGGCTTCCCAGCCTCACCCCCCACCCCGGGCGGCCCCAACAGGCCCCGGAGCTGCAGGCAGGGCTGGCTCTCCTCGCTGGGAGGGGGCGGAAGGACGCCCAGAGAGAGGCCAGGGCCTACCCGGGCTCACTCAGTGAGAGGGGGCCCTTCGGCCTGCGACGCCCAGGCCCTGTGTTGTCCTGCCACAGCCCTGGGGGCCACTTTGCCAGGGATAACAGAGGGCGGAGGCCACCCCGGGCCGCAGCCCAGCCCTGGGCCAATCATCTGTGAGCACCCACAGCAGAAGGACGGAGCCCTTCTCCCAAGGGGTCTCCCTGGCTGTATTCACACCCAGGTCACCCCCGTGGCAGAGCCGGGGCTGGGGACCTTGAGCTGGGTTCACGGCCTCCCTGAAATCCGTGCCCACACTGAGCATGCCCACCCTCGCCCTGTGGACCCCTGCTCAAAGCGTTCCTGGGCTGGCAGCTTCTCTCCCTCCCTGGCTCACCTTCCAGTCTCAGCAGCTGTACCGCCTCCTCCAGGAAGCCTTCCCTGACCACTCCCTCCCTCGTAGTTCTGTTGCTGCAGGGTAAGTGTGGGGCCATTTGTCAAGCAGGAACTGGAACTCACTGTTTTCTGTCTCTCTGGGACCCATCCCAGGGCCTGGCCCAAGGTAAACGCTTCACAACTGTACTTCGAGTGTTAAGTGAATGAACGAACGAATCAATGAACAAACAAGGAGGCACTGGAAGGGTGTAGAGGGACCACGGAGGCTGCCCTCTGTGCTGGGCTGTCTCCAGGGCCCGGGGTCCTCCTCACAGAGCCCCAAAGGCCTGGCCAGCGCTGAGTCACGGAAGGTCACCTTCACAGGGCGGGGGTCAGGGTCCGCCACTGCCAGCCACGGCCGCTCCTCCCCCCAAGGATGTTTCACCTCATTAATTCGGAACAAAACCCAAGGTGCTGACACGTTTTTATAGCTCCCAGTCCGGAGAAGGAGCAGACATTTCAGGAAGGAAGGTGAGGAGGGACGATGCGGCAGGGCCTGAGGACTCAGAGAGCATCACTGGGGCCCCGTTCAAGCCCCACGGCCTCACAGGCCTCTGCCAGCCCCGAGGCCAGTGACCAGTGTGGCTGCAGGAAGGTCCCAGCAGACCTGAGACGGGCAAGGCTCCCGCATGGCCACCGGAAACTTCGGCAGCGCCCTGGAGGCAGCTGTAATGCAGCTGGCTCTCTGGGGGCTGGGGCTGCCCTGACAAAGGCCATGATGGCACGCTGCCTGCACCACACTTCCAAGGGGCCACTGCCCCCTGCAGCAGGGGGACTGTGGGCCAAGGCGGTCTGCCTTCCCAGGCAGCACGAGCCCCTCCCTGCCTCAGGGCCCTTGCATGTGCGGTTCCCATGCCTGCAGCAAGGCACCCCCCTGCTCGGCGAATGCTTATCCCGCCTTCAGCCAGAGCCTGACTCTGCTGCCCCGAGGGGCCTTTCCGGCCCCCGGACCAGGATGGGTCTCCTCACTACCAGCTCCCGGGCCCTGGCCCTGTCCTGCACATCTGTGATTAAGTCCTTCCTCTGTCGTGGTTACCTGCTTCCACCTGTCTCTTCCATCTCAGTCTAAACCCTAGGAAGGTGGGCACCGTCTTTGCCTCATCACTGCCGTATCCCCGGGGCTACACGAGAAGTTCGGTTTCAAATTTGTTTCTGGATGAAAGACTATATACACGGAGGAACGCCTCATTCCAGAGAACGAGCTGAAGTCTCCACTTCCCCTCCGGGGGGCCAGGCAGGGGTCCTTAGGTGCGACACCCAGCGCACAAGCCACTGAAGGGAAAAAGTCCGACGTCATCGAAATAAAAAACTTCCGGGGACGCCCCCGAGAAGGCGACCAGACGACCTACAGAATGGGTTGACTTCTGTGGGTTAGTAAATATTTTTAAGGAAAAATATCTCCTAATCATATATTGGATCATTGTACATAGAAAGCAAAGAACACTTAGAGCTCTATAACAAAAAGTTAAATAGTGTAACTTAAAAATGGGCAAAGGATCGGAACAGAACCTTTCTCCAAAGAAAGTCCACGAACGTCCGGCAAGCGCAGGAGAAGACGCTCAGCGCCACTGGCCGTCAGGGCAACACAAATCGAAACCGCACCCACTCGGGTGGCTAACACCAGAAGTCAGACAATAATAAGTGTCGGCGAGAACCTGACCCACTGACCCACTGCTGGGGGGATGGAAAGTGGGGAAGCCACTTTGGAGAACAGTCTGGCAGTCCCTCAAATGTTCAACGTAGAGTTACCCGGCGATCCGGCGATTCCACTCCAGGCCCCTACCCAAGAGAAACGGAAACGGACGCCCACACAAAAACGTGCACACACGTGTTCACAGCGGCATCGTTCATCAGAGCTGGAAAGTGGAAACGACCCACGTGCCAACCCGCTGATGAACAGATAAACCGAAGGCATTGTGTCCACCACACGAGGGAGAACTCTTTGCCTCCACGAAGGGAGAGAGCTCCGGCCCACGGTACACCGTGGGTGGACCGTGAGGACGTGGTGCTGAGTGGGAAGAGTCGGTGCCTCTCCCGGAAGGCCGAGGGCCGTGGGACCCCACTTCCACAGCGGGCAAACCCACAGAGGCGGACGTGGCTGGGTGGTGGCCGGGGACTGGGGAGGCGCAGGAGGGGCTGCAGGGCGATGATGGCTGAAAGGGTTTCTCTCTGGGGCCATGAGAATGTTCTAGACCTGATGGTGGCGCTGGCTGTACCACTGACTACACTAAAAATCACTGGCTTGCACACTTTAAGCGGGTGAACTGTATGGTGTGTGAATTATAGCTCGGTAAAAAAGCAGAAAAAGGGGAGAGGTCAGAGAGAGAGACACAGGGAGTGTCAGAGACTGGCCAGAAAGGGGGCACTGGGAGGAGGGGGTGACAGGGGGCAGGAGAGGAGTGGCTAAGGCCCAGATGGGGGTGGCTCGGCACTGCTAGGGCCCCCAAAGCTGCTCTGCGTGGGGGTGTTGGGGACGCAATCCTGCGTGTGAGAGGTGGGGGTGGGGGACCGCCACAGTGGGCTCCCTTGGGGAAGCCAGGGGGCGGGCAAGGGTGGGGCTAAAGCTTCTGAGCCCAAGGTCGAGGGTGGGGGGGTGGTGGGGGAGGAGTGCAGGGGAGAGGCCACTGAGCGGAGAGCACGTGCGTCCTACTGTCAGGCACAGAAAAGGGCCAGGAGGGCCAAGGCAGGGACAACCGTCCAGCTCAAAGTCCCAGAGGAGGGGGGCTCTCTGGAAGCTTCCAGCCTCCGGGTTTGATGGCTTTCTGCCTCCAAGCTCCTCGAGCCAGGGGCTCCAACCTCCCGGCTCCCCTGGTCACCTCAGTGGTCAGCCTGGTCATCAGCTGTGCTCCTGAGACCCCAAAACCACGCTCGGGAGGGGAGGGTCGCCTGGAGGAGTGGGGGTGCAGGGCGAGGGGGCCGGGAGCCACTGAGGAGGATGACAGCAGCTCTCGGCTCAAAATTTGATCTAGGGAGGGGGTCAGCGTCTGGTTTTAATCTAAGGTTGGCGGCCACATGCCGAACGCGTATTGTAAAACCTACATTTTAATAAGGGGCTGGTATCTGGGGGGAAGCTGCCCTCATTAACCGTTTCCAGACCAGGGCGAGGCCGCCGCTCAGGGCTCAGCGTGGGCCTTCCTCTCCCAGATAAGAGCCACCGGGGCCCCTCAAAGCCCCCAGCCAGCGCCTGGGAGCCCGGGAGTGGCCTGGTGGCCGGGGACAGAGATGTGCCAATCTCGTGGCTCGGTTCTGACACAAACCTGCAAACCGCTCTGGGGCGTCAAGCCCCTTATCATCTTCTCGAGGACTCAGACCTGAAAGGACCGTACACCTCATCTGTCAAATCTCCTCATTTTTGCAGGCGGGAAACTGAGGCAGGGGGAGGGGCCGTGAGTGGGCCCAGGGCTCACCGCAGATGGCAGGCTCCCCAGCCCTGTCCACGGAGGCTTGAGCCCCGAGAATGCCGGTTTTCCTCCTTCCTGCACCCTCTCGACTCTTGGGTTCCATGGGGTGGGGTGCGGGGCCTCCCCGACCCAGCAATTGGACATGGTTGGGGGGCAACCAGCTGCCCACCCAGAGGGTAAGTAGTTGCCCCCTCGAGCCTCTGAGAATGAGGAAAGTGCCCTCCACCCCACCGTGTGACCTTGGGAGAGTCTCCCTCTGTGCCCTGGGGAAAGACCAGAATGGACGCCCACCCCCCAGGGAGGTGCAGGGACGGTGGGGCAGCCCAGGGCTGTCCTCGGGGCCGGGGCATCACCGCGGGGCTGCACAGACAGCCACCAGCCCCGCTGCTGTAGTGCCCAGGTGACATCGAGGCCCTGGCTCACTGGCTCCGCCCCTATTTTGATCATGAACCCCTTAAGTCGTCTGACAGATGCTGTGGGCCTCTCCCCAGAAACACACAGGTGCACACAGAAGTTGCCATGCGTCTCTGGGACGGGAGGAGGGGCGGGTGTAGACTCTGAATCCTGCCCACAGACCCCACCCGAAAAAGTCAGCGGGATGAAGAATCAGGCTTTTTAGCCCCAGAAAAACCTGCCCGTTTGCCCTGTTCCACCATGAGGTCCCCCTTGGGGTCCCCCCCCAAGGAAGCAGCCGAGAGAAAGGCAGTGTCCACCGCCTCCTCTTCTGAGGTTGGCAGGATCCCGAGCCCCCGGCTCTGCGCTCCCGGAGCGCCCCAGCTTTGCGGGCATCGCTGGGGGTCTCCCTGACGGTCTGCGAGCCCAGGCAGGCTGGGGAACGTGGGCCGCAGGCTCCCGGGGCCGGCTGCGGCGTTCCGCCGCTCTGCGGGCCGCAGCTCGGGCCTGTGGGCAGGGGACAAGGGCTCCTCCTTCCCCACTTTGCTCTGGGGGGCTTCCATTTACTACAACCTGATGCCCGGCCCTGGGCTATCCAGCCCTGCCTTCTGACATGGGAAAGGCGCTGCTATGAAGCTTTGCTCTCAGCTGGGGGCTGGGAGGGGCACCGGAAGTAGTGAACCCAGGTCACACAGACAGGCAGCGATGACACCAGGATTCGTGTCCGTCTGTCTGTCCCCAAAGTGGCTGATGTCTGGAGGACAGTGGCCCTTGTTAACCATCTCCAGACCGAAGTGAGGTTGCAGCTCAGGGCGGTGGGGGTGGGGGTGGGGTCCCCTCCTGTTACAGAGCTCGGGGCTGCTTGGAGCCTCAGCCGACACCCGTGCTGGGTCAGGGTGGGTGCAGACTCGGGGCACAGACAGCCGCTCCCATCTCATGCGGCTTCACTGCCCACCCCTCTCTCCTGAAACCCCTCGGCGAGCTCTGCCCGCACCCGCACGCCAGGCTCCTGGGTCCCAGTGCCCTCAAATCTGCCAGTCCCTTGCGGTGCCCCCGCCTCCCCAGCAGGGTGCTGGCTCAGAGCCTGGGCCCGGGGCCATCTGAGGCCTCCCTGCCGGTGTCCGGGTCATGCCCTGGCTCCAGAACATTCTCCACTGCAGCGGGCCGTACTCCCTCTCCCTGCGGGTGTCCCCGCGTGTCCCGGGGCTGTGCGTGGAAGAGCAGCACGCAGGGACTCTGCCCAGGACCGCTGTGCTGACCCTCGAAGGCAGTTCTCCAACACCTGCAGCCAAGCCTCTGGAGACCCGCCCTGTCCCCTTCGCCACCCTGCGGCCCTCGGGCAGGGGCTGGCAGAGGACTGCCAGGTCCCTCCAAGGGGTGTCCACTGACAATCTGCCTTGGAGCTCCCCGGGAAGCTTGTTTAAAAGATATGCTCCGAGCCCCGGCTGGTGTGGCTCAGCCGAAAGGTCGCCAGTTCGATTCCCTGTTGGGTATCACAGCAGAAGGAGCGGCCGGGGGAAATACAGGCAGGGCCCTCACCACTGCAGTCCAACAAAGAGCTGCAACAGGAGGCTGAAAGCAGAGGGAAACACGTCTCTCCCGTCGACCCATCAGCTCTGAGGCTGGTCCGGTAAGGCTGCCAGGCGTCCCGAACAACACAAGTGACCTGTGATGGACACTGGTCCGCGGGGGCGGGGGCACCCTTGAAAGGCTGTGTGTGTTGTCTCCACTAGCCGGGGCAGGGGGCGGGGGAGGAAAACCTTGAGATGTGTATTCACCCCAAGGCCTGGGAGGGAGGAACGGGGGCGGACCACAGTGCCCGGAGAAAAGCCCGTGAAACAACTTTGGTTGATTGCCTGCCCGTCACATATGCAAAAGTAACAAATAAGCCCTGGCTGGCGTAGCTCAGTGGACTGAGCACAGGCTGTGAACTAAAGCATCGCAGGTTCGATTCCCAGTCAGGGCACATGCCTGGGTTGCAGGCCACGGCCCCCAGCAACTGCACATTGATGTTTCTCTCTCTCTCTCTCTTTCTCCCTCCCCTCCTTCTCTAAAAATAAATAAATAAAATCTTTTAAAAAAGTGCATTTCTTTAAAACAATGTAAAAAAAATAACAAATAGAGTCGGAGCAAGACAAGGACTCGGGCTAACAGACCCCCAGCAACACCTCCGTTTGGGGAGTCACGTCTCCTCGGGAGAGCCGGCACCACCCTTACCCGTCAATCAGCGTGGAACTCCCTCACCCCATCCCGCCAACTCCAGAGGTCCGCAGGACAGGGGACCTTCTCTGTCCTCTCGGCCTTCGGTTGGCCACCCAGCCACTGGCCACCCTTGCTTTTGCTCCCCCGTTAGAACGCATCCCTGACGAACTTGGCCTGCAGGCTCACAGGCCCGCCGACCTGTCGTTCTTGACCGCGTCGGCAAGAGGAACCGGTGTCTTGGTAACAAGGCACCTGTCTGTGTTTCGGGCCAGGTCCCTGGTTAGGGGCGCCCAAGAGGCCCTGACAGATATTTCTCTTGCACATCGACGTTTCTCTCCCTCTCTCCCTCCCTTCCCTTCTCTCTAAAGAAATAAGTAAAATCTTTAAAAAGAGAGAGAGAGAGAGGTGTTTTGGCACCTGGGCTGTACCCGAGGCGGGTGTGTGTTGGTGGCGGGGTCCATCCTTTACAGACGCTTGGGGACAAGCCAGGAAGCCACAGTCACGGACCGAACTCGCCTCTTTATTCCCAGCGCCCGGCACAGTGTCCGACACACAGTAGGTGCTCAGTAAATTCTGGGTGGCTGACTATGTGAATGAACGGATGGAATTGGGGTCCCAATGGGGAGGGATTCCCAATCGCCTGTCTATCCAAACACGCGAAGACTTTGACCCACTCTCGACTGGTGTAAACTGTTAGAAGCCGCCCACTTTCCCGACCCTCCCATCTGCGGGAACGAATTTCTTTATTGTTTTTTGTTTTTTTAATCGAGGGGCGAGAGCAAGAGCCAGAGAAGTCCTCTCCCAAAGGAGCAGGCTTTGCTCACAGCCGGAGGCCTGAGGACACCCACCGCTCTTCCTGTAGGGACGGGGCGCGGGGGGGGGGGGGCGGACAGGAGGCCCTGGGGCGGGTCTGCTGAGCCTGCCCTGCGGGGCAGGGGCGGCCAGGCTGGCCTTGGGGTCAGGCGGCTGGCTGCCCGATGCCTTCTCAGCTGGACCCTCCCTCTGCCTCCTAAAGGTCTGGAACAAACAGCCTTGTTCCTTGAGCCTCCCAGTGCAAAGCGGGATTCGCTCTCAAGCCCCAGCCGGGGTCTGGGCGGCTGGGTTGGAACCCTCCTCCCTGAGCCCGTCTCGGCTCCTCGCTGGCCCTCCGTGTTCTCCTGCAGTGGGCAGGCGAAGGTTCCAACAAGAGGACGGTGGTGCCAGAGGCGGCGGCCACCGCAGCGCTGACGCAGGGCCAGAGCCCTCCCCCCCTCCCCCTCCCTGGCCTGAGCCCTGGAGACGGCACAGACTTTTTCCCCTACCCCCACCCCACAGGCACCGAAGGGAGGGTTCATCTTTCAGCGTTGATGCCTATGGAGCGGACACACCCTGCCCCCTCACTCAGTGTCCAAGCTCCCCCCCATTTCCAGAACAAGGGGGGCTGCAAGGCCGGGAAATCCGCTCTTTCCACACGTCTTCCAGCGTTTTCCACAGAACGCTCTCGGAGAGCAAGGCGGAAGGGCTGCCGACCCAGGGACCGCCCCAACCCCAAAGGCCTGGGTGCAGCCTTGTCCCGGGTCCTTCCCCGCCTGCCTGCTCTCAATGCCGCCTCCATCCAGGTGGGACCAGAGAGTCTCCTTCCCACCCACTCCCTCCCCACCTTCCCAACCTCAGGGCCCAGGTAGGGAGACCGGGGGGCTTTGGGGGCCCAGCCCCGTCACCCCACTGGACCCCAGAGGAGGTCCAGAGAGGAAAGCAGCTGGTCCTGAAGAGCAGGGCACCCCAGGGCAGCCTCGGGGGTGGGGGTGGGGATGGGGGTGGGGCAAGCTGCCGACCGGCAGCCAGGGCTGGGGACCGTCCTGTGGTTGAAGCGGATTTGGCGCCAAGCTGGGACGGTCCTCAATGCAATCCTTGTATTTCCCCGGTGGGCCAAAAGTCCCCTTCAAAGTCTGCGCGTTTCAAAGCCGTCAACTCCTACATTTCCTTCGCCCAGTTTCCCGCTCCCCTCCCCCGTTTTTGGCATTTCTCAGAATGGACCAAACTCTTCATCTTAGGGGAAGCTCTGACTCAGAACTTTAAAAAATCTCAGACACAAACTTAAGAAAACAAACTTGGGAGTTGGGGATTGCGGGAACGGTCCCTAGCCCTTTTAAGGGGGTGTTGGAGAGGCTGGGCTTCCTGAGAGGCCACCCTTCTCTCCCCCGGGACAGGGCCTGCGGCAGGCCGGGCAGACACCCCCCGGGGCTCCCAGCTTTCGAGGAGGGGGCTGCGGGGAGGGGGTGTTATTCTCCCATCTGGGCAGGACTCTGTCGGCGCACGGCTGGTGGGTGGGGGTCTCTTGAACGCACACGCGGGTCTAGGGTCAACCCCGAAACCCAGGGGGTGCCCGGCCCGGCGCGCCAGCCGCCGCCCACCCCGCCTGGCCATGTGCGCGCCAGCCCGTGCGTGCGAGCGCGCCGCGCCGGTGGCGGCCAGAGCGGCGCCGCGGCACATCTGGTTCCAGGCGAGCCCCTGGCGCCTGCCTCGCCGCAGACCCGCGGCCCAGACACACAGACGTTAATAGATCGGCGCGCCCAGCCCCGCGCGGCCCGCGCCCGCCGCCGCCCAGTGTGAGTGCGGAGTGGGAGAGGCGTGCAGGGTTGGGAGCGCGCGGAGGAGGGGCGCAAGGCACGACGCCCACCCTCTCCCTCTTCCTGCCTCCTGTCTGCCCTCCCGCTCGGACATCTCTTCCCCCACCCTCTGCTCCCCACTCTCCGCCAGGTCCCGGGTTATGGCTAGGACTGCCCCCTGCTCATCCTGGGAAACCAAATTCCCGGAAATCCAATCGCAGTTAGTAACAGGCGGTTCCCACGTGCCTGGCGTGTCCCTCGGGCCAAGGGCTGGGCTGAGCGCGTCACGCGCGCTCCTCCGCAAAGAACCACCCTAGGAGTCAGGTACGCTGCCACCCTCGCCCATCCTGATTTCATAGCCAGGGAAACTGAGGCTGGAGGGGTCACTGGCCCAAGTCCGCACAGAGATAAGGCCACAGAGCTGGACTCTTGGACCCCGGCCTCAGGCAGACGAGCCCCCTCCACTCCTGACTCTTGCACCTGAAACGCAGCGTCACCTAAAGTTGGCCCTAATGCGTGCCTTCACCTGGGGCGACCCTCCCTTTGCCTCCCCTCCTCAGCTGCACCCTAACCCCCAGGCTGAGGCCCTCCCACCAGAGCACCCCAGCGGTGGTGAGGCTCCGTGGCGACCCTGTGGGGGACTCCTTGCCCAGCTGCTTATGCAGAACTGCTCCCTGTGCCAACCTGGCACCCGGAGGGCGTGTGCTGGGCCCGCTCTTGCTCCCAGAGATGTGTTCTGCTTTAGCAGCTGCCTTTTGCTGTTCAAGGGTGCATGGTGCGCTTTGCTTGGGAAGGGTGGCTGGGACCTTGAGGAAGAGTGCTCGTACTGGCATTAAAGGTCCATCCATCCGAGTGGGCCCAAGTGGGTCAGTCCTGGCTTTCGGCCTCCTCCCCTCTGTCCCTCCCGCCCTCCCTGCATCTCTCCCGCCCTGTCTGCCCCGACCTTAGGCATGCATGCATGTATGTATGTATGTATGCATTCATTCCTTCCTTCCTTCCTCTTCCGGCCTCTGGTCCCTGTGGGCAGCGAATATACGCTTGCAAGTTGCAAGTAATTTGTTGGCTCCGGGTTAGGTTTTTGCTCCCTCCCCTTAAGATTTTGCTTCCCCCCTCCTCCGAGGGGACCTTCTAAGGACATGGGCCCACATCAAAATGCCACACTCACCCTTAAACTGGGGAAGAGCATTTTTTTTTCTGAGCTGCTGACACGATGGGGAAGGAATTCGCTTAGAACCTTCCCATTAATCCCCCCTGAATTCACTTGGGGGGCTCGTTAACTCTGGCTGTCCGAGACGCTGCGTTTCAGAGCAAAACCACACTTTTAAACAGCTCCCCGCCTGGAGGTAATCGGCTCCGTGATGGCCCCCGAGAACGTGCCCGGACCCTGGAAACCAGCCGGCGGAGTCTCTGTTCCCCCCGCCAAGTCCCACATGAAAGTTCCCGGCTGGTGTGGCCGCTGCCCCACCCCCACCCCGCCTCTCAAGCATGTGGGGTCTAGGGAGGGGCAGAATGGGGTGGGAAAGGGAGGCCCCGGCAAACTGGGGGCTCCTGACCTGGCTCTTAGCCCCCACCCCGGGAAAGACCGGCCCCTTCCCCAGCAGGCTGGAGGTGGGGGTGGGGAGGGAAGGCCAGGCCAGCATGGACCAGGAGCGAGCGCCAGTCCCGGCTCGGAGTGGAATGACCGAACCGCATGAGCAAGCCGGTCAAGTGGAGCCTGGAGCAGTGACAGTGCATCTGGAGGGAAGCCGGCCCCCACAGGGCGTCTGCCACTCCTGCCTCCAGCCCTTTCTGCAGAGGTGGTTCCTCCTGGTGCTTGCGAGAGCGTGCGTGGCAGCTTCTGGTCCCCTAGCCTCTCCTTGTCACCGGTGGTCTCCCCTGACTCCGCCTCAGCCAGACAGCTCAGGAGGGGTGCTGACTGCAGGCGCCCGTGCACACTCCGGGGCCCCAGGTCGGGGTGGGGGTGCCCTCGACCGGCCAGAACGACCCTGATCTCTGTGAAGCCCTGGCTTCAGCCAAGCCCAGCCACTGCAGGGCGCTGAGTTGGGCCAGGTAACCCCAAAAGATCCGCCGTGGGTGCCACGGCCCTGTCCCTAGCCCTCTCTGACCTTCCTGTCGCATGCCCCATTGCTCTGTGGGGTGGGCCCCTTTCACCTGGATCCCGCAGATAGCGGGGAGGGGGGCGCTTGTGAGGGGAGGGGCACTGAACTCCCCAGGCCAGGGGCCTGGCCCAGCCAGGAGGCCCTTGCTCGGCCCCCAGGGCCACGTGCAGACCCCACGGTGGTCACCAGGATTCTGAGAGGGGCGCCCCCGGCTGCCCTCCAGGGAGCCCCCCACGTGCCAGGGGCTTCGCGCACGGAACCCACACACCGGCAACCCGAGGAGGCGGGCGTCGTTGTCACCCGCCACATGGATGAGGAAAGAGGACCTGGGGGGTCCAGTACGTTCCCCAAGGTCACACAACACAGCCTGTGCGCGGGAGAACCGGGACTCACTGCCCCACCCCCGCTGCGCTCCTAACCACCGACCGACACTGCCTTCCTCCTGAGCACAGGTGAGTCTGCGCCCAGCTCCTGCCCAGGCAGCGCCCTGCACGGACGGTCAGGGTCGCAGGGGTTTTCGGTGAGCTCGCTTGGACCAGGGCTGGCTCTTGCTGTCCCCCCTCCGGCCCTTCTCATCCCCTCGTAGCAGTAGCTGCTGGAACACGGCATTAAGGGGGATGCTGAGGAGCCCTGGCTGATTAACTCAGGGCGCCCTGGGCTCGGAAGGGGGTTCTGACAAGGAAGCAGGCGTTTCCCGCCCCCGGGCCTGGTTCCGCAGGTGCGGAGGGGAGGACGGCTTGCTTGAGGGCATGGGGACAGGGCTGGACACAGCCAGGTGTGGGGGGAACAGGGGCGCCCCCCCCGCTCTCTCCCTGTGGCCAGGCCCCAGCGGCGGCCAGGACCCACTCGCCGGGAGGCCCCCGAAGTCCATCCAGAGACAGCCGTGTTCGTTCAGGTCTGGCCCCCGTGAGCAAGGTCATGCCCAGCGGTCGGGGCAGACCCTCGCCCGGGGCCGCGGCGGGGGTGGGAGCAATGAGCCAGCCTCTGTGTTTAAAACTGGGACCGGACCCCACTCCCTGCACAGAAGCAGCACGTTGCCAGGCCGCGTCGGCAAGCCGGGCCCCGAGAGAACAGTCGTTTTTGAGACTGTCTGCCGCTGAGGAGACATTTCTACAAAATTTCATTATAAACAACCCGATTTTAAGAATGGGCCGAAGTCCTTAACGGTCACGTCACCCAGGAAGATGTACAGATGGTAGGTGAGCCCAGGACAAGACACTCTGTGTCACATGTTATAAAGGAAACTCGAATTAGACAACAGGGAGACACCGCCGCTGCGCACCCAGAACGCCGCCACTGCACGCCGGCGAGGACACGGAGCAGCAGCAGCAGCGGCCCCGTCTCGGCCACGGCCAGCGGGACGGCAGGAAGTGGTCCCGCCACTTGCAAGGACGGTTCGGAGATTTCCTACAAAACTAAACCAGCTCTTCCCAGGAATCCCACTTCTCGGCATTCGCCCGAGGGGCTGAAACCCAGCGTCCACCCCAAGGCCTGCACTGCACTCAGATGTCTACGGCGGCTTCGTCTGTCACCGCGGCTTCGTCTGTCACCGCTCCCCCACCTGGAGGCGGCCAGCCCGTCCTCGGGCAGGGGTGGGTGAGCAAGCGGCGGTCCGTCCAGACAGCGGGCCGTTACTATACGCCGTGAAGCCGTGAGAAGACACGGAGGAACTGGAAGGGAAAAGAGCCAGTCGGCAGAGACGGCACACTGTGTGGTCCTACTGTGCGAGGTTCCAGAAAAGGCAAAACTATGCGGAGGGTGAAGAGACTGGTGGGTGCAGGGGTGGGGGCCGGGGAGGGCTGTGCAGGCGGGGCAGACGGGGTTCTTAGGGCAGTGGGACTGCTCTGTGCGACACTGTCATTCAGTGTTTGTCCAAGCACCACGGACTCTGGGTGACTTTGCGTGACAATGACGTGTCCATGTAGGTTCACGGATTGCGGCGACACACACACGGCTCTGGGCAGGGGGCGGAGAGCGGGGGAGGCCGTGGGAGGGAGTACGAGGTGGGGGGAGTGAGCACCCTGTCCGTGCTTCCCGCTCAGGGTGGCTGGGAACCTGGCACTTCTCTGAAACGCACCGTCCATCGGAAAGGGGGGAAATAGTAAATCATAGTCTGTGCTGTGCTGCTGGCAAATGCCGAACAGCCGGTTCTCTGGAAGGAGGGGCCCTTAGTTCATAATGTTTGCCCGTGTCTGGGGTGCCAACGTTTCCACCAGGGCCACTTTCCAGCTACAATGTAGCAGTGACGAAGGCAGAGCACACCCCCGAGAACGCAAATACTGAGTAACAGTAAGAGGTTATCTTACTGTGGCCAGAAAGAGGTGAGTTTTGAGAACATATGGCCCTTTTTTTAAGTGTAATGTTAAAGGTAATTACAATGACCGTTTCAATGCGATGGCAAGTTTGTATTGCACTTTGGCTTCCGATAGCATCTGTAGTCGACAACTGGCCTTCCAAATTCTGACAGCCTAACGGTGGCCCGTCTCGACCCACAGGAGCCGGCACCGCTACAGTTTCCGGCCCGTCTGAGGCAGGCGGGCTTGGTGTCGCCTGTTTCTCCTCGACCTTCTCCACGGGCAGGTGTACTCAGTCACAGCTGGCCTCGTGGCGTGTGGCCCGTTTTGGATTTGGAGGCCGGGTACAGCTGTGACAGTGACAGCAGTGTCTGCCCCAGGACCAGCCGCCCCCTGCCCTCCAGAGGGCTTGTCGGGTCCCCAGGTCCCGCTCACCTTGTCACCAGGGTTCAGGTCCTTCCCAGCAACTTGATGCGACCTGTGTGTCTAAAAACATCACCTGCCCTGAGCCCTGGGGGGCCTTGCAAAAGCGAGGTGCTCCCTGAAAAGTCCCGCTGGAGAAAACAGGTCTGCAGATTCCGCGCCAAGTGTCAGGAGAAGGTGATGCACCCCCCAAGCCGGAGGCCAGGGGCAAGGGAGGAGGGGCTGAGGAGGGGGCGAGGGACGGAGGCAGGCAGCAAGGTGGGGCTGGGGTCCTCACTCAGCTCTACCTGCTCCATGCGATCACTGAGCCGGGGGGTGGGGGTGGAGCTTTTAAAAATAAGATGCCAAGCCCCAGCACCCCCCGACTCTCAGTCTGACCCAGCAGGTTTGGGGTGGGGTCTGGCCATCAACACCCACCGAGAGCTCTCCAGGTAGCGCTGCTGTGCAGCCAGCGCGCAGCACCACTCACCGACCGACAAGGCCAAGTGCAGGGTCTTTGGGATCAGACCAGCCTAGAGCCCTGACCACAGGCCAGTTACCCCAAATGAGATCTGCACACGCAGATCTCCCCACAGGGCTGTCGCAGGCGACGGCGCAGGTGAGCAAGCACAGTGCCGGGACGCGGCGGGAGAACGGGAAGTGATGAGTCTGAGGGGCGATTCCTGCGTGCAGGGCCCTGAGCCCGGCGCACCGTCCGGGGGGTAAACGCTGCCACTTACTCCGCTTTTCCAGACGAGGAAGCCAGGGCTCAGAGGTGCTGAGGGCTTCCCCAGGGTCACCCAGCTGGCCGGTGGCAGTGGCGGGGATCAGACGGAAGTGGGCGGGAGTGTTACTGAAGACGCGAGCACTTCGGGGGGGCAGGGCAGGGCAGCGTGGAAGAAGAAAGACGGGAGGGCAGGTGGGAGTGCGCCGAGGGGCGCAGCGGTGGCTCCCCGCGCCAGGGACCGGCATCCCCAAGCCCCTGGCTTCTTGGGAACCAACAGCACGCAATGTCCCTGGCCTTGTGCGTGCCTGACCTTCTTCTGCTGAGACCCTCAGGGCTCATAGCTGCTGGAGTCTCAGCAGAGCAGGCCCCCCCACTCCACCCTGTGGACGAGGAGGGGGGTGGGCGTGCAAGCCGAGAGCCACAGGCAGAGGGTGGTCCAGCGGGAAGCGGCGGACAGTGGGCTCCTACGCATCCTGCAAGACCCCACTTGAAAAACCCCGCCCCATGCCCAGAACTCCTTGTGCACATGTCTGCTTCAGCTTTATCACCCTGGTGTCCAGGGTGGTTCCTTGTTTCAGGCCCACTAGGCCGTGACCCCCAGGTGCCCCTTTGGACTCGGTGTAACTGAGCGGTGGGAGACAGAGCAATGGAAATGTGGACCCAGGGAGCCCCTCCTGGTCTTTCTCCTTCCCAGTCAGCTAGCCCTTGTCCTGCCGTTGATGGTGCTTCTTGGAAAAACGTGAGATTGACGTGCTGTTGTGTGTGTGTTTGGGGTGGCGGGGTGGGCGGCACAGAGAGGGGGGCAGAGGCCGAGGGGCAGCTCACAGTCTGTGCCCACGCCGTGGCGCCCGGGTCCTGGGCGGCTCTTCAAACAAGCCCTCTTCCCGCGGCCAGGGGACCCCCCTCATCCTTGCAGCCCTTTCTCATCTGCGCTCAGTAATGGCGCCGGGGGGTACCGTCATTTCCTACAAGAGGGGACGCCGGCTGAGGCCGCTGCTGGGGTCCGCCCAGGCGGGAGCTGGGGTCAGGCCGCCTGCCCTCACCTCCCGCGCTGCACCCCGGTCTGCTCCCCTCAGTGGGAGGGTGTACGGGGTACCCACCCCAGCGCGTGGTTGTAACGACTCCTGGGACTCGGGTGCAGCAGCCAAAAGGGGCTGCGACCTGGGCTGCTGCCTCTGGGGCCTTGATGAGTCACTGGGCTGCTCCATGCCTCAGTTTCCCCGTCTGCACAGCACGCCGCTTGTGGGTTGCTATGAGAGTTTCGTGGGATGATGATGCCCGGAAGGGGGTCAAGACCCAGGACCCACAGGTGTCTCCGTGGCGGACAAGCCTGAGTGTGGCCCTCTGGACACCTCCCCGGAGGGGGCGACCCAGGCCGGCCAAGGTCCCTGCCAAGCCACAGGCTCCGTCTTTGCCCCTTCCCTCCCGGGACGCGTCCCTGAAGGACCTGGGCTGCCCCAACCTCACAGGCTCCCAGGGATGAAGCAGCAACCTGCCCCCTCCCCGGTCCCTCCCCATCTCCCCCTGCCCCCCTGCAGGAGGCCACGCCCCCTCAGCCAGCACCGATCGAATATGGGAAAGAGTCAGCCACGGGCTGGGCGGCTTTGCTTGGTCCTCCCCTCACGGGTGTCTGGCCCCCACACAGGCAACCCTCGTTTCATTAGCATTCGCCAAGTCTCCCCTCCGGGCCCACCAAGGCCCCCCACTCAAAATATCAGGACCTGGAGGGGTTGTTTCACAGAGGAGGGTGGGGCCCCAGGGGGAGGAGGGACAGCTGACAAATTCCAAGCAGAGAAAGGAGAAGCTAGGGAGGTGCTGTCTCGGTGCCGACCAGCACACGAGGGCCCTGACTACACAGTCAGGGGGCGCCCGCTTACATCACGCGTCCCCCACTCTCCTTCCCCGGTCCCGACCCTCCGCCAGAGCAAGACCCAGCCCAGAGGCTGGACCCCAGGCTCGGGGGGACCTGTCCCTTTAGACTCCTCTGGCTCCCCGCCGCCCGCCACAAGCCTCCCACCAGCCACGCTCCGTCACTTCCTGTCCGCACACATGCTATTCCCTCCGGCTGGAACGCCTCTCCCGCCTCATCAGGAAGCCCAGCCCAGGCTCACCTCCTCTCACCGCTTCCCGTAGGAACCCTGCCCTCGCCGCCCCAGAAAGGCTTGGGGACCCGTCTGTCCCCACCCCCCGTACCACTTCACCATCATTGATGCAGCTCGCTCGGTCTGTTTCCCTCTGCCCCTCTCCGGGGCTGTCTGTGTTGACAGTGGAGCCTGGCACAGTACAGGTGCCCAGGAAACACTGGATGGTGGGTGGGTGGTGGGTGGGTGGATGGATGGGTGGATGAATGGACGGGTGGGTGAGGGATGGATGAATGGATGGATGGATGGTGGATGGGTGGATGAATGGATGGGTGGATGGATGGATGGATGGATGGGTGGATGGATGATGGATGGATGATGGATGGGTGATGGATGGATGGATGGGTGATGGATGGGTGGATGGATGGATGGTGGATGGGTGGATGGATGGATGGGTGGATGGATGGATGGGTGGATGGGTGGATGGATGGATGGGTGGATGGATGGATGGATGGATGGGTGGATGGATGGATGGGTGGATGGATGGATGGTGGGTGGGTGGATGGATGGATAGTGGATGGGTGGATGGATGATGGATGGGTGGATGGATGGGTGGATGGATGGGTGGATGGATGGATGATGGATGGGTGATGGATGGATGGTGGATAGGTGATGGATGGGTGATGGATGATGGATTGATAGATGGATGGATGATGGATTGATAGATGGATGATGGATGGGTGGATGGATGGATGATGGGTGGTGGGCAGGTGGGTGGTGGTTGGCTGGCTCACAGCCCAGTTTTGTTTTCCCTTCAGGCCCACAATGCCAAAGGCCCAGGAACTTTACCAAAGACCCAGGAAAACGGGAGCCCTGAAGTCCAGTTTTTCACTGGTCCCAAAATACAGTGCAGAGAGGTGACTAACAGGTGGCTGGTGACAGGTTGATTTCCTATGTCACCTGTCTCCTCTTAGCTGGGAGCCCCTGAGGACTGATGGTGGGTGTCCGCCCAGTGCCCGCACATAGTAGGGGCTCGAGAAACGTATGTGGAGTGGTGGGGCCTGTGCTTCTCGCCGGTAGCACGGGGATGTCGAGAGCCCGTGAAGATGAAGGGGGAGCACGTGGCTTAGGCCACAGTGGGAGCCTCTTCAGGAGGGACAGTCGGTCGCTGTCATGGGGGGGGGGCGCCCAGCAGAGGCTCCCTGTGGACAGTGACTCCTCCCAAGGAGATGACTAATAACAGTGTGGCAGGCACTGGCACAGCGGGGAGGAGGGCAAGATGGGGCCAACAGTCTGAGGTCCCCACGGTGGAGCTGGGAGCCAGGGCCTCTCCCTGGGAAGTCCCAACCCTGCTCTGGTGGCCCAGGCTTTTGTGTGTCTGCTGTGCCCAGGGCTGGGTAGCACTGAAGACACCCAGGCAGGCCCCCGGGGTGGGGACACTGAGAGAGGCGTGGGGACACTGCCTGCCTCCCCCGCCCCCTGTTCTCACCCAGATGTGCCCACAAACGGGAAATACACCAGCCCTCACACACACTGCCCGGCTCCAGGGTGGCGCAGGGGTGGAGGGACACTGCCTGCCGCCATGCTGGGGAGAGGAGGGACCCTGGGGACCAGCAGCTGCCAGGGGTGTGGCCGGGTCTTCCGCCCACCCCCCCTCAGGGACCTGTCTGTGAGTTGTTACTCATGGTGACAGTGGCAACAAAACTGGCAGCGTGGCGGCAGCGGCCACGGGCTGCGACAAATGTGTCCCATCTCTGCCTCCTCCTCCCGACCCACGTGCCCTGCCCTCCATGCCTCCTCCACAGGGACCAGCCTGTTCCTGCGGTCCCCACAGGGCAGCCCCGTTCTCCCAACCTCGGCCACTGATCCTGTTTGAAGAAAGCAGCGGACATTTGCCACGATATCCCCGGAGCCCGAGCAGCTGCCGGAGCCTGCAGAGCGCTGGTTCCCCTGCTGGGAGGGCTCCGAGCTGGGCCCCGGGAGCCGGAGGGAGCACGGCCTGCTCTGGCCTCTCTGGACCAGGGCGGTGGCTTTCCTCCCTCCTCCCTGGCGGAGTTCCGTCCGGCACGGCCCACAGACTGACCTTTCCAGTGGGTTCTGGTTCTGGGCCGGGGGGAGGAAGAGAGGGTTTGGGGAGAAGCTGAGAGCTGGCACCAGTGGAGGTACACCCAATAGGGTTGCTTGATTCCCTGGCACCCCCAGCTCTGCGCACGCCCCTGCCACCTGCCTCCACACCCCCTGGGCTCCCTGATCATCACAAAACCTGCTTCTTGGTGGGCGCCTGGACGCACGGGTCCTGGGCAGAGAAAGAAGCCAGCACAGGGGGCGGGGGGACCCAGCAACGAGACCAGCTTTCCCACGAGTGCAAACCCCCGGCTGAACCGGCTTTGCTGGAGCCCAGGGACCAGCTGAGTTCCAGTGTGTGCCCACGTGTGTGTGTGCAAGCGCTGGTGCAGTATATGCATGTGCAGCACACATGTGCACGCTCATGGACATGCACGTGTGGGACATGCACGTGTGGGGCATGCACGTGTGGGGCATGCGTGTTGACACACGTGTGAATGCTGGCGGCAGGTGGCAAGAACCCTTCTGGAAGCGCTGAGGGAGTGTATCTGAGCGGGGGGCCCCCCGCCCCCCCCCAAGCCCTCTCGTCCACAGACCTTCTAGGAGCTGCAATTAACCGCTAATTTGAATTTTTAACCTCAAGTACCACATTATAAAAATAATTGTGTTGTGTTTTATAGGCCGCATTTGTCATGCAATTATGCATGGTGACTATTTGTGCCACGGAAAAGAAAGCAAGATGCTCCTTCCGCACGGGCTGGGCTGCAGCGAACCAACGCCCTGCTCCCGGCGAGGGGCCCCGGGAGTCCAGACGGGGCTGGGTCCTGTGCACGTGTCGGGGACACCCGGGGCTGGAGAACCTGACTCCTTTTTGGAGCGCACAGGTATCCGCAAAGGCCCCTGGGGCCAGCTCCCAGAACCCAGCCCTGGCCCCGATCTCAGCTCTGCCTCCTGGGGCACCTCAGGAAACTCTCCTGCCTCGGTTTCCCCATCTGTGAAGGGGGCTTACAGTCCCGACCTGTGCACCTGCCCACCCCCCCCCCGCCTGAGTGCCAAGGAGAGGGAAAGAGAGGACACGCCGGTGCTGGCTGAGCGAGTCCAGGGGACCAGCGGGCAGACAGTGGGCCTCCCCTGTGCGATGCCAGCAGCGCCCCCCAACAGCCCGAGACCCAGGCCCCTCGCTGTGCCCATTTTGCAGACAAGAAGTCTGAGGCTCAGAGACGTGAGACACGTTCCCAAAACCACCCGTTAAGTGGAGGTGAGGTTGGGACCAGGATCCCACAGCTAAGCCAGGCCCCGCCCACCTTGTGGCCCGCCCCTGGGATGGCTGGGGGACCCCCTGGCACTCTCCGGGCCGACTCCCCACTTCCGTGCCCGTGTCACCGTTGAGCTGCACCGGGGACGTGGGGGCCAGGACCCTGGCCTGCCCGCCTGGGTCGAGGAGTCGCCCTGGCCTCTGCCCAGCGCCGCTCCGGCGCTAGCAAATCTCTCACCGGCGCCCTCCCCACACAGCCCATGTTTCTGGGCCTCTGCTTCCTCGCCTGGGAAACAGGGCCGCAAGGCTGCTAGCCCCTGGAGTTTCTGAGGTGGTCCCCACGGAGGGGTCAGCACGTAGGGGGTGCGCAGTAAACGGTCCCGACGGTGGGGGTCTCGGTGGTGAGGGGGAGCACACTCGGAAGGCACTCCCGCTCCGGTCACCCAGCCCCGCTGCTGCCCGACTCGGCCGCTGGCAGCCCGAGCTCCCTCCGTCCCTCCGGGGACGCAGGCTCTGCAGCCAGGCAGCCCGAGCGGCCTTGCTCCTCCTGCGACGGGTCTGCTAACGACACTCCCGTCTCGGGGCTGCTGTGCGCCCACGGCCTGAAGCTCAGGTGTTGGTCTGGGGCTCCGGCACGGCCAGCCGTGCTGCTCTCGGACTGGCAAGCCCCACGCTGGGCACCAGGCTGCCCCGCCTCCCGTTCCAAACAGCCCCCGGAGGCTCCTCGCCTGGACTTGGGATCACAGACCTCAGAGTGGCCTGGCCTCCCCGGGTGGCCCCGGGCAGTCGGGACACGGCTGCTGTCCTCACGTTAGCCATTCACTTCCAGTGTGACAGGGAACACTTGCTCACCAAAGGGGCCCTTGGGGAGGGCCTGGGTGCCCCAGGCACCCAGATACCCACAGGTGCACGGGGAGCACCCCCACTGTTCTCGGCAGAACAGCTGCACACCTTGAACCGGTGCTTTGTCCTCCAGCCTCTCCCCCCCACCCCCCGGCACCCTCCCTGCCCTCTGCTCCTGGAACAGCCCAGTTCTTCCCCCCCCAGCCCCTGTAGCTCCTGTTCCCTCCACCCGGAGCACCCTTCCCAACCCCTCCCTCTGGCTAACTCCACTTATCCTTCTGGTCCCTCCTGAAAGTCCGCTTCCTCCAGGAAGCCTTCCCCGATGCCCAGACTAGGACTTCACTATCTGTTCTCATAGTAGCCAGGACATCTTCTCAGCAGGGACCACGCCTCCCTGGTTCCCCGTGGGCTCCCCAGTATTCAGCCCTCAGCCGGGCACTGAGTCGGTCCTCAACAAATACTGGTAGAAGGAAGGAGGAAAGGGCTCGTGGGCGGCCGCCCCCCGTGCTCCTCCCTTCGGGGAGACACCAGTCCTTGCACAGGCGGCCGCCCACCCCGGCTCTGTCTGGCCTCAGGCCTGAAGTCACTGCAACATCCACTCTCGCCTTTAAACAACAACCCCGCTTTCGGCCGCCACAGATCTTCGCCTTTTCTTTTTTTCTTCTGAGAGAAACCAGAGCAGCCGTTTTTACTTCTTGTCTCCAGCAATTTCCCGCTCGGGGCCCTGACGCTGTCCTCGCCGGGTGTGGTGGCCGGGCAGCGGGCTCTGCAGGGGAGGCTGGCCTTCCCATGAAACCACGAGGTCTCTCGGGAACACCAGATTCCCAAAGGCCCCGGTCCCTCCGTGGCCGCCAGCCCCAGCCTCTGGTCCCGGCCCAGCCCTCCTGCCCGGTGGCTCCGGGTTAGGCTTTGCACAGGGTAAGTGGCCCCTCCCTCAGGGGTTTCCAGGGGAGAACCGGGGAGACAGGAGGCAGGACCCTGGCTACTTCCAGCAAGAGGACCCCGAGCAGCTCCTCCAGCATCTGGGGACCCTGTTCACGGCGGCTGGTGCTGTACCTGGGCTCTGGGGGTCCCTGCGTATCTCCTGGGCGGCCTTGGACAAGTCATTTTGCCTTTCTGAGCCTCAGTGTTCTCAACTGTAAAATGGGGGTAATGCTCTTCGGCCTCGCTGCCTGATGAGGGGCCAGCCTCACCTGTCCACACCTGGGCACTGAACAGATGAATGAATGAACGGGCGAATGAATGAGTCCCATGCAGTGTTCTTGGCACCAATAAAACAAGGCATATCTTGGAGGGGGAGGAGCAGGAAGACAGCAGGCCTGTTTGCTGGAGCTCGCTCGATCTTAAGAGAGAAACGGGACAAAGCGCCCGCTGGTCCTTCTCCCCTACCTTCGGGGCGTTTTTCTGGACATTCCTCCCTGGTCTGGTAGGCCCTTCCTTCTCCAGGCCAGAACCCCCCCCCCCTGCACTCCCAGCAGCGCGGGGTGGTGCTTCGGGCCCCTCTGGCTCCCAAGCCCAGCAGGTAGTGGGTGGGTGGGTGGGGGGCTCCCGGCCGCAGTGAGAAGCAAGGTGAGCTCATGCTTTTCAGTTGGCCGAGGGCTGCGGCCCCACACAGACCCGTGTCTGCACCCCCCGAGCTGGGCACAGCGCGGCTCTTCGCTCTGTTCCTCTCAGGACCGGGGGAGGGGTTGGCTCTGGGGCTTCTCCACCTGCCGTGTCCCCTCGGGCAGGTCACTGCACCACCGTGAGCCTCGGGGGTCCCCAACTCCAATCGTAATGGCAGAGGCCCTTTCTGAGCACTTCTCGGGGGTTGGGCTGCTCTGCCCCTGACACCTCTTAAAACCCCCAATGCCACCCTTCGAGCAGACACCAAATCTTCTCCACGACAAACAAGGCTCAGAGGGAGGAACCTTGTCAGGGCCCCATGGCCGGTCAAGGGGCGGCTGGGATGCCACCGTCCAGGGCACGGTCCCCGGACGAACAGACGCTCGCCCACGGGCTCTCATCGGTGAGAAGAGAGGCTGAGGGGCTGCGTTGGGGGAAGGAGACCCCCAGGCCCCGCAGAGTACAGAGTGGGGGGGGGCAGGAGAGGAGGGCGGGGGTGCCAGGCCCTCCCGAGGGCCCTGTACCCCGCCCCGGGGTGGGGGCAGGCAAACCCTGAGCCCTGCCCGGCCAGGCCGCCCACCGGCTGGACCAGCTGCCCACGGCACCATCTTGAGAGCATTAGGGGGCTGCGGCGCACAGCTGTTTTCTGTTACGTGTTATTTGTTAGTCTAATGAAAGGAGGTGCACTCGCTTTCAGGACCTCTGCGTGCTGCGGGCGTTTATATGGGAGGCCGGCGCGGAGCTCTGGCGGCCGGAGGAGGCCCGCAGCCCCTGCCAGGCGCGCCCGGCGGCTCGGCTTTGATTCCGAGGTTTGCAGCCATCCTCGCGGTAATTCCAGCTCTGGTTAAATGTCATTTTTAATAACGCCATCTCTGGCGTGTAAATGTCTGTGCCCACGGCAAGAGGGGAGGCCAGGAGGGGAGGCCCGCAGTGGGGGCGGGCGAGCGGGGAGGCGGGGGTGGGGCGCTGTGGACGATACCTGGGCGCGGGGGCCGCCCTCCTGGGCGCGGCGGACGCCCAGCCTGAGGGGACTGCATCGAGGGGAGGCCGCAGGGCTGTGCGGGGCCCGGGTGAGTGGGGGGCAGAGAGGAGCAGGCAGGCCAGATGCTAGGAGGCGGCTCTTCCAGGACAGAGACCCCCCAACTGGGCAGTGAGGCCCTGACCACCCCACCCCCACCCCCCTGGCAGCCAGAGAGTGCCAGGACGCCTGAGAGGGACAGAGAGAGCTCCTCCCCTAAGGCAAAGCCCCCTTCGTTCCAGCTCTATGGGCTGCCTTGGTGCGGCGGGTCTCAGTAGGTGCTGGGGGTGGGGGGGAATGCTGGTGGATGGTCAACAGCCATTGCCGTCTCTCTCCAGGACCCAGGGGTGCAGCTCCTGCACAAAGGCAGCCTCTGGGAACACCGGCGGGGACACTGAGGCTCGGACCAGTGACGGAGCTGCAGGGCAGGGCGCCTCCCAGGCCCCCCGACTCCTGGTCCAGGGCCCCTCCCACTGCCTCCTGGGCAGCAGCGCCACCGTCGTCACCGTCACCAGGGGTGACACACTCCACACTCCCGCCGTGTCTGTTTTCAAGCAGCCAAGGCTCTTGCTCTGCGCTGGGACGGGGGGAGGGGGGGCCCTCTGCAGAAGCTTCTAGGTCTCCACCCGCTAGGCCTCCTGCTCCGTCACTGCCCCAAAGGCTGTCATCTGCCAGACAGCCCCTGTCCACCTCTCAGGCCCCCCGGGTCCCAGCTTCCTAGCTTCTCCAGACTCATCGCCCCCGCGCCCTCCCAACCCCCCCCACCGTCCCCCAAGCCGGAAGGTCCCGGCTGGGTGCCCACCCCACACACACAAAAGCAGCGTGGTCACCGAGAGGGACTGACAAGGATATCTTCCAGAGCCTGCTCCGTTTTTAGGATGCAATAAAAGTTATCGTCATAAGCCCTGAAAGGCCCCATGCGGACAGTGTCCTGTCATCGTGGTGGCCCCTCAGAGCCAGGCTGGGGGGAACAAGAGCTTCCCAGAGGTGGGAGGGACACGGGCCAAAGGGGCAGCAAGAGCGTTCGGGTCTCTTTAAGGACCGTCATTCCCAGGACATCTAGAGATCCCACTCCGGTTCCGGCTGGGCAGGAGGCTCTGCCCGGGGCAGCCCGGGGAGGCCCCGCCTCTTCCTGGCAGCCGCTCTCTCCCAGCTCTGCTCCTCCGGGGCCAGGGAGCACCCGGCCCCAGGCCCCTGCCCCGAGTCCCCCCGCCTGGCTTCTGGAGGCTGCGGGGCACCCGGTCCCCCGGGCTGCGCCCGGCATGGGAGCCGGCTGAGACAACTTCCCCAGCTCCCTCTGTCTAAACAGGAAGCTCCCACGGTGCTCTCCGACTCACCACCTCGCCAAAGGCACTTAACCCCTGGCCCCGGCCACCCTGATGTGGCCGCTCATCCAGTCGTTAGCTGCCTGCGGCCGCCCTGGCCATTGAAAGCCCGGCCTTGATTTGGGGGCCCAGGCGGGAGCCCGCTTGCTGTGGTGTGTGTGCGCGTGTGTGTGTGCGTTGAGGGGCGTCCTGTGCGCCTGTGAGTCTGGGAAAGCCAGTCTACCGTGTGGTCCCCCAATGCCAGCCCACGGCAAACTTTCACCGGCCTCCCACAAAATGAGAAAAACCGGGGCGACCGGCGGGTTTTGTTTGGTTAAGCTACACGAGGTCAGTGTGGAGCACCACTCCTGACTCCGAGACGAAGATGCTGAAAGGCTCTCCCTCGGGCAAACAGACTGGGGGCCATGGGACGGCGGCAGTGGCGGCGAGTGGATGCTTTTCTTGGCAGCTCCGCGCTGCCCGGGCTCTGCCAGTCCCTCTACGCGCCGGGGAGTCCCACCGGCGCTGGAAATCCGGGAGTCTGGGTCGGCGGTGGGGGCTCAAGGCCTGACACGTGGTCTGCTTCACACACGATCGTTGGATGCACGAACAAATGAATGAACGAACGAATGAATGAATGCAGAGTAGGGGGTCCGGGGGTGGCCTGGGAAGGGGGCCTGTCCTTCGGAGTCAGGGACCCCCCACGGTTCTCCCCGTCAGCTTGCGGAGGGTGAGGGGGGCCGAGCGGATGTTTCTGGGTGGACGGGGATCAGAACCCCCTCACAATCGTACCTTCCAATGCCCCCAAAGCCCGGCGGTCTCCACGCCGCCAGGCCCGGCTGGTCTCCCTCCCACAGGCCTGTGACCCAGGCCAGGACCTCAAGGAGACCCCTCCCCGGCTGCCTCTTGGTGCCCCGATGCAGTCCTCAGCTGGGGGAGGGTCTCCCGGCCGGCCGGCCGCCCGGCATTCGGGCGGGGTTTGCTGGGGAACCGGGGCCTTCGAACGGGACAGGCCTGGGAACGCATGACCTTGGCCAGGGGCTCGACTCTGACCCTCGCTTTCCCTCTTCATAAAAGGAGGACAAAACAAGGACTGGCTCCCACGGTCAGTGGGGGGGACCGGGAGGGGTGAGGCCTGGGGCGCCCCGGCCAGCGCGAGTGCGGTGGTCCCTGTCACCCCAGCCCCCTTTGGTTCCCCAAACAAACCTTGGCTCAAGTCCAGCCTCCCAGCAAACTGGGGCGCCCCCCTCCCCCACTCCTCCAGCCCAAATGCGGAGCTGCGCAGAGGAAGGAGGCCTGGACTTGGGACCCTCCCCTCCTTCCAAGCTGCTGGGACCTCGGGCAAGTTCCTTAGCTTCTCGGGACTTCCAAAGAGTAGGGGTGTCAGTCACCCACCCCTGCCTGACTCACGGGGCTGCTGTGAGCATCCATCTCCATGAGCTGTCAAGGGCACCGTTTGTGAGCACCTACTGTGTGCTGGGCACCCCCTCCCACGCCCATTCAAGGCTCACCAGGCCTGTAAGAGACCCCACTGTCCAGCAGCCCCATGTCACAGACAGCAACACTGAGACCCAGGGTGTTTTTCAGGCCTCGAGGGTGGCGTGTAAGCAGACCCGGCCACTGCTGCTCCCAGGTGACTTTTCCAGAGTCTCCTGGGAGGGACAGCGACAGCTCCAGCCCCGCTGAGCCTCAGCCCAGAGGGGAAGGCCCTTGTGGGGGCACTAGCTGGCCCCAGGCCCCTGTGCCAGGCCCCCAAGCTCCGCCCAAACGGTCTCTCGTCTAGAGGCGCAGGGCGACCCTGGGGCCACGATCGAGGGGCAGAGGGGCAGGCCCCTCTCCCACCGTCCTCCCGCCCAGTTCCCAGGGTTCTCGGCCGCACGTGGGGCCTGCTTTCTCGGCCTCTCGCTCACGCCTCCTGTCTCCTTGCTCCTGCGCACACGCTGAGGGACACCCTCCCAGTCACCTGTCCGAGGGTCCACGCCCCCCCCCCCCGGGGACCCGTCATGGGGCATTTTCCGAGCCCGGATCAGATGGTGACGAGGGACAGGGGGCCCCTCACAAACACCTGTGCTCGGTCCGGCCGTGATCGGTGGGAAGCTGAGAAGCGACGTGACGCGCCCAAGGTCACACGCGGAGAGGACAGCGGAAGCCAGGACCCGAACCTGGGGGTCCTGATCCCCCTCCCCCGGGGCTCCTTCGCTGCAGGTGGCTCTGCCCACCCGGCCCCCCGGAAGCGGGTGGAGGGCAAAGGAGGGGAGAAGAAGGTGGAGGGGAGGAAAGCAGATGTGCCATGAGAAGGCTTGGTGCTGCAGAAACCCTTTGGTCTCTCCCTGGCGGCCTCCTCCCGTGTCCCTCCCTCGTCCCTCCCGCGTCCCTCCCTCGTCCCTCCCGTGTCCCTGCCCCACGGCCCCAGACGCCACCACCACTGCCCCCACTTTCCGAGCCGGGGAGACTGAGGCCCGCTAACTCTCCCGTCCGCTGTGGAAGACGGCGCGGAGGCTCCTCTAGAAAGTGCGCACGACTGAACGGCCACGCGACCCGACACTCCCGCTCCTGGGCGGTGCGTGTCCCCGAACGCGCTGCCGGCGGGGATGGAACCGCTGTCTGAACCCCCGAGGCCACGGCAGCATCGGGCGCGACAGCCAACGGTGGGCACGGCCCAGGTGGGCCTCCCCCACGGGTGGGGGAGGGGGGAGCAGCGTGTGGCCCGTCCACACGGCGGAGTGTCATCCGGTCCCAGGGAGGAAGTCCTGCCACCTGCCACCCCACGGACGGCCCCTGAGGCCGAGCGGCCGTGAAATAAGCCAGAAGAACAGACACTGTGAGAGTCCACGTACACGAGGAGGTCCCCGGAGTGTCAAGTTCAAAGGGATGGAAAGGAGGACGGTGGGTGCCAGGGGCTGGGGCAGGGGAGTCAGAGTTCAACGGGGACGGAGTGTCAATGTGGGGAAACGAAAATGTTCCGGAGGTGGATGGCAGTGGCGGGGGCCCAACAACAATGTGAATGCACTAAAACGTCCCCGGACTACATGCTTAAAAATGATAACTTTTGCCCTGGCTGGCGTAGCTCAGTGGATTGAGTGCAGGCTGCAAACCAAAGCATTGCAGGTTCGATTCCCAGTCAGGGCACATGCCTGGGTTGCAGGCCACAACCCCCCCAGCAACCGCACATTGATGTTTCTCTCTCTCTCTTTTTCCCTTCCCTCTCTAAAAATAAATAACTAAAATCTTTAAAAAAAGAGGTCTTTCATAAAAAAAATACCTTAAAAAGAAAAGATAACTTTTAATCTAACTGTATTTTACCACTACAGACAATTTAAACATTGAAAGCAAGTCCCCTAGTCTCTGGAACTGCATGGTCCCTGCAGGTCACCACTGGGCACGGCCTGCCCTCCCCTGGCCAGGAGGGTGAGGTGGGGGGAGCCGGTCTCCACCCCAAAGGGACGCACCCTTGGCTTCCTGTCGTCAGGTGGCAGATGTGGCACAGGGAGCAGGTCCCCCAAGGGATGCCAGCCTGCCTCCTTCCCCAGCCTGGGGTCCCGCCCACCCCCTGCTCAGCAGGCTCCCTACCACCCCAGTCGCAAGCAGGGGGACCTGCTCGGTCCCCAGGTTTTCCGAAACAGGTACCAGCCCTGCTCTCCGGCGGGGTGGGCAGCCTCTTCCTCCTCCGGGGCCGGGGGCCCTCTCCCAGCCAGCTCCCCCGCTTTGTTTATTTTCCCAGTGTGTCTGCATCTCTGTTTCCGCCCTGCCCACAGGAGGGAATGCTTTCAAGAAAATCTCAGTTATTAATGTGGTTTCTTTTGTTGTAAGTCATTGCAAAGGCAGCGAACGAGGGTTTATTTTCCTAACGTGCTTGGCATAGCTCCGCGCCCCGGCTCAGACCTCAGCCAGCACTGGGCTGGGGAGGAACCCGAGACCCCGGTTCGCTCTGAGTCACCGGCGCAGCCACAGCCTTCCCGGGCCAGGTCCGCGGGAGCCGGGTCTGGGAAAACCATTGGTAAGAATACGCCGCATCTGCTGTGGGCTTTGCCAAAACAAAAGAGTAAAAAATATGTTTAAAAAACGTCTGAGCCGGCTACCCTGGCAGGTTGAAAATATATCAATTTTCTAGCTCATTAGCTTCCCTATAAACTCTTATTTTTCTAACAGGAGACAGTCCATCTCTTTGGTGGCAGTCCCTTTGTTTGGACCGGAGACATCTCTAGAAGCCAGAGGACGACCCGCTTGCCACTTTGTCCGAACCCTCAGAGAGCTACCAGGCCTCCCAGAGGGCCCAGGACTGGGGGGCAAAGTCACAGCCCAGGGCCCACGCCTGCTGGCCTGGGGTCCAGGGCCCTGGCAGGTGCCCCAAAGGGTTGGCTGCCTGCTTTGGGTCCAGTGGCGCGGGCTGGGCTCACCAGGATGAGGTCCCTTCTCCCCCACCTTTGGAGACATCTTGTCTGGCGGATTCAGCCAGTGGCAGGAGAGGGGATGAGGGGCTCCTGGGAGGGAAGGAGAAGGAAGGGCTGCAGGAAGCTGGCCTCTCCTGGGCCGCCTTCGGTCTCCAGGCCCAGACCCAGGGAGCCAGCCAGGGACTCTCACAGGCCCGGGGCACCCCGGCCCTGCCCCAGGGTCTCTCTCCTGGCAGCAGGCGCCCCCTGGAATGCACGCAGTTGGCCTCGGGAGGTGCCTGACTCTACACCAAACATTTGGATTTCATGGGCTGGTGATTTGCACGAGTGTAGAGTTACCTCCTTTTAACTCTGCCACGGAAAGGCATTCGCATAACACAATCTCCAGTTATTATCCCCATTTCATAAAAAGTATGTTTTTAACACCAAAAAATGAGCAGGGACCATGTGATCCCACATACACAAGTGTCCTTTAAACAGGAACGTGCAGCTTCCGGAACAAGTCCCCGCGTTCCCCGGGCCGCTCCCGTGCGCGGAGGCCCGGAGAATGGCCCCACGGTCCAGGAGTGCCCCGCGGGCAGAGCTGGGCAGGGCTCACCAGGGCAGGATGTGCGCCTCTGGTTGACCCAGCAGCTCTGCCCATGGCCCCTCACCTCTGGGGGCAGGCGGACCGCTGCCCTCCGGCCTGTCTCACCTGACCCCACACCCAGTTGTCCCCTGTCCCCAACACCTGGGTGTTCCCAGTGCACCCAAGCCCTTGCTCAGGGAGAGGCCCGAGAGCCCCCCAGGCCCTCACCGAGAGTGGCCCGGCCCTGGGGCTGCTGAGGGGGCCGTGACCCACCCTGATAGCTGGGGGCCGCCGTGGCCCCATCCACACACCCACGTGTCCCCAGCTAACCCCAGCCATTTCCCCCAGGAAACCCCTCCATCGGAGACCGCCTGCAACGTGCCCAGGAGAAGCAGACCCTCCCACTGTCCATCCTCACGGCCAGGCCTCCCGCCTTCCCTGCGACCGCCCCTGCGCCCCTCTCTGCTCTCCTCCCCTCCCCTCCCCTCCCCCCCTCCCTTCTGGCTTCCCCTTCAGTGCGCCCTCCTCTTCACTCCCCCGGGGGCCCCCCACCTCATCACCAGGGGCAAGTCAGAGGCCAGCGGCTCCTCCCGTGAGACCTGAGATCCCAGGACCCACTGAGGATGGCAGGGCTCCCCCTCCCGCACCAGAGGGCACCCCACTTCACCCCTGGCCTAAACCAGACTCCCCACTCCCACGGCGGGCCTGCCCACTCGACGTTCACTCCACAGGGTGAAGAGAGGTGTCGGCCCGCTGTGGCTGGTGGGCAGCGAATGCCACCGAGAGGGAGCCAGTGGCCGCTGGACACGGCCGGCACCCGCCGGGTGCTCCCTGAGCTGCAGGCACATGTCAGATACAACTCCCCCGCCCCCCACCACCCCATATGCACATGCCCCTGGGGGGGCTTCAGACAAGCTGCAGGCTGCACAGGGGGCCCCGCACCTCCTGTCATCCGAGGCGCAGGGCATGCCGCCAGCCAGCGGGGCTCCCCATGAGACCGGGAAGCTGGTGCAGGAAGTGGGGGTGGGGGGGGGGGCCAGGTGGGAAGGCTGCTGGAGTCTGGTGGTGGGTGACTCTTAAAGGGCCCAGAACGTCCTGCAGGCCAGCCTGTGCTCCAGAGCACTCGGGGACGGGCACAGGGGTCTCGGACCACCCCACCTCCTCCTCAGGGTGCGGGTGAGCAGTGGGGACTTGGGTGCCCCCAGCTCCATGAAACTGCCCGGAGCCGGACCCTGGCCGTATCTTCCTTTCCTGTCGCCGCTGCCACTCCCACGTCTTACCGAGGACCCTTCCAACCAGGGTCACTTATTTTGAAAAAAGCCACTTGGGTGGGTTGTTTGTTTTTAAAGCCCCTTCCTGATGACCTTTAACCTTATCAGGAAAAAAAAAACCGAGGCCTAGCTGGCTCTTGAGCGCTGGGACATTCCACCTAGGAAACCGCCAGCGCCAGCGGGCGGCCCGGAGTGGGGGCAGGCCCCCGGCGCGCAGGCGCCCCCGGGGCGCAGGCTGCAACCCCGGCCTTAAGAAGACCGAGTGCAGCTCGGGAGGCGGCTCAGAGGGAGGGCGCAGGGTTGGAAAGCCAGCGCTGAGGCTTGGTCTCCGTGCTCCCCGGAAGCCTCAGTTTCCCCCACTGTGTCATCACACCCACTTTCCCAGGCTGCTTGGGGGCAGGGGCCGCCAGGGCCGCTCCGGGGCTGGCCCCAAAGGCAGCCGCCCTCCTCCTGCCCGGCCGCGCTACGACTCGGGGTGACTAAGGCCAAAGAGCGGCCCCTCCCCGGTGGAGAGCTGGGGTCACTGCGCCCCATCCCACCATGAAAGACAGTCTCCACTGTGGCCGCGGGGCAGCCAGACCCACGGCGCACGCACGCGGGGCGCGTGCACTCCCCCCGGAGGTCCTGCCACACGCAGCGTGTCCACCAGCGCCCGTTTCCTTCGCAGCCTCGCATCCGGCGGCCCGCGCGCCCCGCGTCTTTGCCTGCCGCGTGCGCGCTCCTTGGGCCCCGCGGGCCCCCGGCCTCGGCCCCCCTGAGAGCCCGGGACCCCGCGTTCCGCTCCCACGCCCCCGGGCCACGCCCGCCAGGCCCTCACTCACCGTCCTGCGGCGCCGCCTCGCTGCCGCTGCTGCCCCCGGACGGTTCCCGCGCCGCGCCCTCCCGCGTCTCGGCCCCCGCGGGACGCGCCGCCAGCCGCCCGGCCGCGGCCACCTCCTCCAGGTCCAGGAGGTGGCTCACCGTGAAGTTCTTGCGCGCCTGGGCGCAGTCGCCGGGCCCCAGGGCGGAGGGCGGCGGCGGTCCCGGGCCCAGCGCCGGCTTGTCCACGGCGAAGGCGGCGGCCGCGCTGTCCATGCCCGCGAGCCGCCCCGAGGTCGCCGGCCGGGTCGCCGGCGGGGTCGCAGCCTGCGCGCCCCGCCGCCCCGCACTCTGCCCGGCTCCGGCCGCCTCCCGGCTCCGTGGCCACCCGGCCCGCCCGCGCTGACGTCGGGGGAACCAACTTTCCTCCCTCCCCTCCTCTGCCTCCGCGCTCTCTCCCAAGTTGCTAGAACACGAGCTGCTCCGGCCACACGCCCCTTCTTGAAGCGAACCTCGCCCGGCCTCTCCTCCTGCCCCTCCTCCCCGCCCCTCGGGCTGCGGGCTGGGAGGGGGTCCTGCGCGGAGTCCGGCTGGCGGCGGGGGGCGGGGAGAGGGGGCAGAAGAGAGGGTGTCGCCTTCCCACCCACATTTTAAGGAGCGGGAAACTTCGGTGTTTTGTTGTTGTTAATCCCCGCGCAAGTGTGTGGGGAGGTGCCGATGGAGGGGTTAGCACCCCCCTCCCCCCACTCCATGTACAAATTCCTCCGCAGGGGTCCGGGGAGCGACTCTGAGACGGGTGATCCCCCAGCTCCACCCTCGTCCCTCCGCCACCCCCCACACCCACGCCCCAACACGGTCCCTGTCTTGACCAAAAGACTCAGAGGTCTTCTCCGCTCGCCTGGCCTGAAGTTCTCTTCCCCAAAAAGCGCCACATTCTGAAGCTTCTAGGGTGCATGCACCTACCCCCCCCATGCACACCACCCCTCCCAGCCCACCTCCAGGCGGCTCCAGGCAGCAGCGCCCCTCCAGAATTCCTCCAGGAGAGACAGCCAGACGACAGCCAGGCTGACAGATGGGTGACAGGGAGGGAGAGGGGCAGGCTCTGGTCCCTGCGCCTGGTTTTGTTTTTAAAGGGAAGCACAGGGAAGTGGCTCCCGGTGGCGGAGCTGACGCGGGGTCCTCCAGGTGCCACAGGTCCTTCTCCAGGAGGGTGACGGCTGGCCTGGCCCCTGCCCGTGTGCCCTGTCTGCCCTGGCGGCAAAGCCCTAACGCCATAGCAACCAAAAAAAGGCCACCAGGCGGACTTCGGAATGTCCTTTCTGGGCTCTCGCGCAGAAAGCCCACCTGCATGCACCCCCAAAATCCTGCAGGCCAGCAGCATCGGTTCTGTGCCACTTGGTTTTTCCCCACAAAAGAATCCCCCCCGGAGTGAGGCCGAGTGTCCCGCCACAAGTGACGTGGGCCACGGCCATCCATGGGGGCACAAGGTGGGTGGGCTGGAGGTCTGGAGGTGGTGCGGTTCTTCGGTTCTTCGGTGGAAAGCTGCCCCAGAGAGCCCCGCCTGGGCACCGGAGGGGGTGCGGGGGGGGGGGCTCCCCAGCGCTGCCCACGGTGTGTGCCGCTGAACAACCTTCTGAAGGACGGAGCAGGGAGGGCCCAAGACTCAGCCCCGGGGACCGTCTGGGGAGGGGCTCGCCCCTGGCAGGGCACCCAGCAAACCCAGAGTGGGGACTTTTCCGGGGACAGGGTAGCCCAGGGGTGGGGGCCGTCTGGTGCCAGGGACGAGGTTCCAGGCCCAGCTCTGTCACGCACGCACTGCCAGGGGACCTCAACCACGACACCTTCCCTTTCTGACCCCAGCTTCTCCCTTATAGAACAGGCCAATGACGTGCTATCTCCCTGGCAGGCGGGGAGTCTGTCCCTGGGAACTCCTGGGCCCAGGGCCGAGGACACAGAGAGGGTGCCATCTGCACAGGCCCACGGGGCTGGGAAGGGCCTGAGAGGTCAGGTGCATCCTGTCGCCTCAGATGGCAGGTGGAGAGACTGAGGCCGCAAGGCAGGGGCCCCTTCCGGAGCCGGAGAACCACCGACACCGTCTGGTCTGAGCCGGCTCGCTGTGCAGGCCGGCACAGGGAGGCCCAGAGCGGAAGAGCGAGGGGCCGAGGTCTCTCGCGGAGGCTGGTGGTCACACGGCTTCCAGCGTCCCCTCGCACATTCCTTCGTCTGTGTGTGTGAAGAGGGAACACCCTACTTCTCTGTCTGGGGGCGGGGGACGGGCTCTGGCTCCAGCCCCTGGGTTCAAATCCAGGCCTTGCCCTTCCCAGCTGCGGACCTTAGCAATCCACTTAGCTTTTGTTTTTCTTGGTGTCTCCTCTGTAAAATGGGCGGTTAGGATGATTAAGTAAGTTTTTCTTTTTTAAAGATTTTATTTATTCCTAATAAAAAAGGGGAAGGGAGGGAGAAAAAAGATCGATGTGTGGTTGCCTCTCACACACCCCCTACTGGGGACCTGGCCTGTAACCCTGGCATGTGCCCTGGCTGGGAACTGAACCAGTGACCCTTTGGTTTACAGACCAGTGTTCAATCCACCGAGCCACGCCAGCCAGGACTTAAGCAAATTGATAAATGTGTGCCCTTGGTACTTAGTGAGCACTCAGTAAGAGTTAATTACTATTTTCTAAACACCTGTTTCCAAGAAACGGTGCCGGGCAGTGCTGGCAAACTTGGACTTCAGAGCTGGTGAGATGGGTTTGAATGACTTCGCCGCCATTTACTAGCTGCGCGGCCTTGGGGCTGGGGGTCACTGGGTGGGGGGTCGCTTGCCGGTCCTCTCTGAGTCTGATCTGTCATCTGTGCACAGGGATAACGAAGAGGCCAGCCTGAAAGGACTCTTGTGAATCTGGCATTATCGTTGTTGTTATTATTGGGTTGTTACTACCCTTGCCAGTCCCGGGCTGGGGGCAGAGTGGTACTCAGGTGGCAGATGGGGACACGGAGCTGGGACTGGTGTACCAAACCTCAACTCTTGAGGAAGAGCCAGCCCTGTCACAGCCTGCAAATGCACCCAGGGCAGCTCCGGTCAACCCAAGGATCAGAGGGCTCATCCCCCCAAAGGGAGACAGTGAAAAATGAAATAACTTGCTCTGTCATTTAGATAAGCCCTACGATGCTAACCCCGTGTGGGGGGTGAAGGGAAAATGGGACCCCAGTTTGGAACCTCTCAGTTCAGCAAATGTTTTTTTTTAAGATTTTATTTATTTATTTTTAGAGAGGGAAGGGAGGGAGAAAGATAGAGAGAGAGAGAAACATCAATGTGCAGTGGCTGGGGGTCATGGCCTGCAACCCAGGCATGTGCCCTGACTGAGAATCGAACCTGTGACACTTTGGTTCGCAGCCTGTGCTCAATCCACTGAGCTACGCCAGCCAGGGCCAGTTCAGCAAATGTTTATGGAACCAAGTCCTGCTCTAGGTGGGGGTGGGGAGGGGACAGAGAGGGCCCCTGTTCCCCAGACAGCAGTCCGTGGGTTGGTGACTGTACCGGAGACTGGGTCCTGGGTGTGACCTCGAGTGAAAATGCATATTTGCCCCCGTCTCAAAGACCACATGCTAAACGATAGAAGAAAAACAAAATACATAAATTTTTCTTATGACAGAAGCAATATGCTTATCGTGGGGATTTTAGAAAACAGTAACATTGTGAAAATAAAACTCACCCCACTCCCAGAGATCTCGGACACACAGTCGGTATTCTGCACATTTTTAAAGCTCAGTTTAATCACAGAGATCGAAGATAATCATCTATTTATTCAATGTCGAATTGAAGACCTAGAAAAAGCAGTAACAGAAGAAAGGGGCTTTTAGAATATATCTTTCAGTTTTAGAATATATCTCCCTAGCTTCTATCTATGCTCTAGGTAGGGTATGTCTTGCTAGCTCATATTTATATTCTAGATAGATGGAGAAATAGCCACAAGTATTACGAAAGCTGAATCATGTTGTGCCAACTTTTAAATAATTGCTTACTATGTCATTAGTCTTGTCCACCACCGTGTTTCATGACAGCCTGGAGACACACCGCTCACTACTGCTACACAGCCATAGTCATTTTCTTGATCATAAATACCTAGCAAGAGACTCTCTGGGTGCGGTAGGCAGATGAAAGCCTCCCAAAGTTGTCCACCCCATACGCCCCGGGGCCTGTGAATATGGCAAAACAGAAGTTAGGTAGCAGATGGAGTTAAGGCTGCCTATTAGGTGACCTGAAGCATGGGCGATCATGCCCTGGCCGGTGTGGCTCAGTACGTTGAGTGCCATCCTGCAAACCAAAGGGACGCCAGTTCAATTCCCGGTCAGGGCACGTGCCTGGGTTGCGGGCCAGGGCCCTGGTTGGGGGCAACCAGCGGGTGTCTCACTCCCTGGCTTTCTCTCTCCCTTCCCATCTCTCTAAAAGTCAAATAAAGCAGAAACAGAGGACCAGTGGGTCCGGCCAACAGGTACATTAGAAAGTTCAAAAAAAAAAGAAAAAAAGAATGGGAGATCATTTTAGATGAACTGGGTGGGCCCAGTGTAATCACAAGGATCCTTAAAAGCGGAAGAGAGAGTTAGGGACCTCATGGTGAGAAATTCTGGCCATTGCTGGCTTTGGAGGTGGAGGAAGGCAGCTGCGACCCGCCGAACTCGGGCAGCCCCTAGAAACTGGAGAAGGCAAGAACACAGATTCCTCCCTGGAGCCTGGGGCAGAAGCTCAGGCAGCCCCACACCTTGACTGTGGCCGGGAGCTTCTGATCGCCAGAACCTTGAACTAATACCTTTGTATTGTTTTGAAACACTAGCTTTTCGATAATTTGTTACAGCAGCGAAAAGACAACAAACACACTGGGTCGAAGACTCTACAGAAGATTTAAGACTTCTGATGATATTGCCACAGAGCCTCCAGAAATGTATCCATTTCTACCTCTGGCAGGGCCTCCGCAGGCTGGCCAGCAGGAGCTCCGTTGTTTACGTGTTTATATCTGACAGCATTTGCAGGGTTTCGTTTAGCACGAATAAAAGAGCACTTGAAAGTGCACGTGGACGTCTGTTCGCTTTGGTCATCTGCCTGGCGTTGGGGCTGGGACTGATGGCGGGGCCGGCCGCTCCTTCCAGACCGCTTTGCACTCAGAGGGGGCGCGGGGGCAGGGGCGGGGGCAGGGTCGGGGGCAGCCTCGCGGAGTGAGATTTGTTGCACGTCAGCGACTGGTGCTTCCTGCTCCCTGACACTGCAGTTCTTAGAGGAAACTGTTGTGGCAACCTCGGGAGCAATTTCGCAGAGAAAGATTTGTTGCACATCAGCGACATTTGTCACTTCCTGCTCCTTGGCGACGGGGACCGGGCCCTTCCGGAAGTCAACGGGTAGCGCGTGTTTGGTTTTCTTATTGCTCCCGTCACCACCCTTGGGCGGTGTGGAAGCAGGCCCTCGAGTCTTCCCCGCGTCCTGTTGCAGTGCCGCCGGGGGTCTGCCGGTTGGGCTTGATTTTGATCTTCTTGGTTTTCTCTGTGACGATCTTAGGCCGCGCACACCCCCCACCCCCACCCCCCAGGGCGGCGTGACGCCGAGGAGGAGCTGGCTGCGGTCTCTGTAGTCAGGGTGGAGGAAGAATGGGAATGATGATTGATTTTTAATTTCCAAAGGCGTTCCCTTGTTTTACTCTGCATACCTTGAATTATTTCTGAAGGGTTCTCTTTTTGGTGTGTAACAGCCACTTGCATTTCTTATTTCCAAAAGTCTATGTACATTCACTATACATTTTTGTACTGGAAGGGTCCTCTCCTCTCTATTTCTTATGGGGTTATATTTGTGTCATTCTTTTTTTCTTTTTTGGAGGGAGGGAGACAAAGAGGGAGAGGAACATTGATTGGTTGCCTCTCAAACACACCCTGACCAGGGGATGAACGTGTAACCCAGGCACATGCCCCGTCTGGGAATTGAACCAGCGACCTTGGGCTTTGCGGGATGATGCCCGAGCCACACCTGCCAGGGCTATACTGGTGCCATTCTTCAGCCGTGACAACTGCTGCAGGACACTCGACTGTCAATCACTCAAGGACCAGGCCCATTTCACAGATGCGGGAACAGAGGCCAAGCGCACCGTCAGACCCTGCACCTCGGGGTCCCCTGCCCAGCCTCCGTGGTCACACGCCCAGGAGGCCCTTTGGAAGCAGCCAGTTGAGCAGGGGCAGCGCACGGGGGCACATGGGCCGAACTGTGCTCTCCACCGCGCGTCGGGGGAATTACAAACGCTGAGGCCGCGGTGACTCACATGTAACCAGGCATGACCGTGACAGATCGCAGCACTCTGCAAATATTGTGTCAGGTGGCGGCGGTCACAGTGGGGCCCCCGGCTCATCCCAGACCCCGGCCCGTCCTGTGGGAAGCAGAGATGGGCCCACCGGGGCAGGACACCTGGCTCTCTCCCCCGGCTCACTGCCCGAACACCTCCCAGCCTCGGTTTCCTTCCTGAGCGCCTCCTGCTGAAGTGACTGCTTCTCTGTTCTTGGCAGGGGGTGAATATCATACCCCTTTGAAAAATGTTCGATAGCAGGGGCTCATGGTCAATAAGCCTTGCTGTGAGCCAGGCGACGCACCGAACCACATCGTCTCGCAGCGTCCTCACAATCGCCATGCAGGGAGGGGAAGCTGAGACTCGGAGAGCTTCAGCTCTGTGTCCTGCAGGTTTGCCGGGCTCCCCGCCATCACACCAAGTTGTTCCAGGAGAGTTTAAGGCTGGGAAGTTATTTGTTTCTCTTGAAGAATCATAGTCTCTCCAAAAAAATAAAATAAAGAATGAAATAAGAACACTTGGGCAACTCATTGCATTTCCCTTTTTGCCTTGGCCGCCGGGAAACCCGTAGCTCATGTTAACACATAATCACGGTAACTCTATCTGTCGACGTGACAAGTCTGTATATTAGCTTCTCGTTTTTTTCCCCCTAACATGTGACCTTTTTGTTTTCCTGGGTGTAGTTTTAGATCTTTCTGATGCAGCGGCTCTGCATTTGACACTTCCCAGCAGCGTGACATGGCCTGAGTTACTTACCCTCTCTGGGTTTCCCCATCTGTAAATCGGAGGTAACAATGGCACCTGCCTCACAGGGCTGCTGTGAGACTCAAGCGAGGTCATCCGTGCGAACAAAAAGCCTAGCACAAGCTCAGCACGTGGGAGACAGTCAATACACGTCATCTATGGGCTTTGAAAAAGGCTTTTGATGAAGCCAGGGCAGAGAGAGCCTGTCCTCAGTGGGAAGACTTGGCTGGATTTGAGGCTGGCCCTGCTGTGGACCTACTACGTGGCTTTGGGCCACGAGTTTCCCTGTTTGAGCCTCAGCTTCCCACCCGTAAGTGGCTGCTCTATCCCTTCCCCTCTGTGCCCCCGAGCCTGTACAGGAGAAGAAAGGAGCACTGAGGCAGGCCCTGATGCTGCACATAGTAGGGCTCTCCGTACATGTCGAATGGCTATGATCAGATGCCCCTTGGCTCAGGGAATGCCTAGCCAGGGTGGCGACCTGGGTCTGGGCTGGTGCCAGAGTGGCATGGAGGCAAATCTCAGGTCCCGACGAGCCGGAAGGGCTGGGACAGGCCTAGATCCCAGCCTGGGCCCAACGACAAGCCCGTGTGGAATGCCTACTGTGTGCAGTGCCCCCGGCAGGCAGAGCTTGTGGTCCACGTACACGTTACATTCTAGACACGCGCCACCCCCTTGCCGTTCTCAGGGGGCTCAGGCGTCACGGGAAGGTGGTCCTGAACGACTCATCCCACAGCTGTTCACCGAACGCCCACTGCACACTGAGGCGCCCACCGTGGGTGAGCACCAGGCCATGAGCCCCGAGAGGACCACCCGAGGAGAGGCTGTGGCCCAGCCATGGCGGCCTGCGCCCCAAGACTACGCACGAAAGGGCCGGTCCCTCCGGTGCATCAGTGACATTGTCCGGCCTGTGGTCTGTGCGTTCCTGGGGCTGACGTGACTCCCGGGGCCACCCTTGTTGAAGAACTCCCTCCCGCGACAGGTGGGGAAACTGAGGCTCAAAGGGAAAAGGGACGGGCCTCCCTGTAGCTCTCCAGAATTTTCTCCTGGGGAATTGCTCTACCCCCTCTCGCTCTGCCTTCACTGGGAGTCAGAGGGAGGTGTGCAGGCTGGGAGGGTGCCGGTCGGCCCCGCCCCCGCCAGGCCGGCACTGTCCTTCCCTGCGGCTCCTCTGTAGTGAGTGGACGGGGCCCACACGCTCTCCGAGGCCCCCCCTGCGCCCAGCACAGTGGGGGGCACGCGATGACCGACCACAAAGGTGGTGGAGGACGGAGGCAGGGCTGAGGGCGGGGACGGGGGCTCTCAGCTCACCGGCCTAACGGTGGGGGACACACTCGTCATTACTATCTGTCACGTGTGCTTGAACCCGCGCCAGGAGACCCGGGCAGGCGTTAAATAATTAAACCGAGGTCCTAATCGGCGGCGCAACTCCCCCTGGGCTCCCACTTCCTTAGTTCGCTGATTGCTGATATTTTGGGGGTGAAATATGACCATTTTTATGATCAAAGAGATCGGAGCTCCAAAGGGAAGAAACGGAAAAAGGGGGGGGGGGGCGGCGGGCGGCGGGCTCGTCCAGGTTTCTTTCCCCCTGACTTCTCGGTCTGGTAAAGTTTCTTTAGACATGCAAAGATTTACACACCGATCTGTAGGGAGCCTTAAATTACTCCCGATTCCTCGCGCGCTCCCCGCGCCCGGGAACAGTTAGTCATTGAGAAGCGGGCAGGCCCCCTCGTAATCGCGCCGGCGGCCTTTGAGAGGGAGAATGTCTAATGACTTTTTTTTGAAGTGGAGGTCAAGGTTTTTTAAATAAAACAATCTGTGTTAATGCAATTTCCTCTTGAGCCGTAGCGTCGGACTTTATTTTATTTTTCGGGAAACGGGAGGCAGAGGTGGGGTGGGGTGGGGTGGGGAGGCGCATCGTTTTTCTCCGGCCAGACAACGCGCCCCTAATGAGATACATTTATTTAGAACTCCGTACATCATCACCCTGTCAGGGCCTCCGGGGGAGACCCCGCGTCTCCCTCTCCGTTCGTTTCAGATTAGCCGGCCTGCGGACGGCCCTGCGGCCCTGCCCGTGTGGCTGCCTCTCGCTGCCGCCCGTCCTCCCGCCGCTGCCACCGCAGCCTGCATGGCCCTCGCTGCAGCCTGGGCCGTCCCGTTTTGCCCCCCTGCCCCGGCCGAGCCCCCAGACGTTAGCACAGCCTTTTTGCTTCGGTCCTCACCTTCCCACCCAGCCTTACCCCCACTCCGTGTGTTCCTAGCATCTGCCCTGGTCACGGCCACAGCGCATGTGCACCTCCAGCAGTGGCCACGGTGACCATCATGACTGCTGCCCCGGACCTGGAGCCCAAGGGCAGAACCCCTGCTGTTTCCCCAGCTCATTTGTCCTGCTGCCCCCAAAGGCCAGCTTCCCGGTGCTGGGGCCGGGCTGGGGCACCGGGGACCGGGTGGTGACTCAGACAGCCCTGTCCTGCAGAGGAGTGAGTGAGGTCAGGGACCATGGGGCGGTGGGGCGGGGGGGGCTATCAGGGAGGGCTTCCCTCAGGAAGGGGCGTTAAGCCATTCTTGAAGCTGAGCAGGATCAAGCAGGTGACAGAGGTCAGGGTCTCGGGGTGGCCAGGCAGAGACGCTGCAATGTTGGAAGGACCCACGGAGCCCCCAAACCCCACCTGTTCCCAGGGGTGGGCCCTGCAGTAGCCCCCTTGTTGTCTCTCGGAGTCTCCCTTGCCCCTCCATTCCAAGAGCTTGAACGGCATTTTTAAACTGCTCTTCGTGCCCCAAGGTCCTGAGACACCCAGGCCACAAGTATGCACCTTGCTCCCTCCTGGGCTGGCTCTGGCTGGGCCTGGGGCTGCCCCAGGGACCGGGCTGGAGCTGGCTCCTGCCCCCGGGGCCCACCGAGGAACAACGAAGATGGAGGTGAGCTCAGGCCCGGACTGCAGGTACTGCCCTCCCAGCCAGGGGGTGTCCAGGAAGGGCCCCCAGGTTGTGCGGACTGGAGGGCAGGGGTTGGGGTTTGGGGAGGACGGGAATTACTCCAGAAGTTGTCTGCCCAGAGCGGGGACCATGCTCTTCCCCTGGCTGGTGGACTCTTGGGAGCCCTGCTGCGTTCTGGGGGCTCTGGGTCCTCAGGGCTGGTGAGCCTGGAGACCGGGCCGGCCACTAGTGAGCAGCAGTGATGCAGCCTTGGGGGTCAAGGCTGGGAAGCTGTCCATCCATTCCCACGCCCATGAGCACCTGCGGCCTGCAGGGTCCTGCACTGCAGGGCAAGACAGGCCCCAGTGCCTCTGTGCCCACTTGGGCGGGGGGGGGGCCCACTTTAACCACCGCTGACCGCCCGGTCAAGGTTGGCCTGTCCAGCTCCAGACCTGCCGGGAGCTACCTGCCGGCCTTCCACACCGATGCCCCGAGAGCCTAGCCTGGTGCCCGGCACACAAGAGCACACAGTAAAGAGCTACCACGTGCAGTAACGGCCACAACAGTGACCCAGTCTAGACGGGATCTGGACAGGCCTGGGATCGACCCCTGGCACCGTCACTCAAGGGCTCTGTGACCTTGGACACGTCACTGTGCCTCTCATCCGTAATGGGGCTCCTAACAGTATCTGCACCTCAGGGGTGTCGGAAGTAGTCACCCCATGATGAGCGGGGGCTCTGTCCGTTTCTGGAGCCCTCTGAAGCGTGCTCTCTCAGTCTGTGGAGTGGGCCTTTCCCACTTGTCACCGGAAAAACCTCCACAGCCAATTCCCAGCGCACAGCCGGCCACGCCCCTCCTCTTCCTGGGTTCTCCGTCCAACCCATTCCCGGGGTTCACCCGTCCCCGCTCTCCCGCCCCTGCCTCCCGCAGGGCGTCCCCGCCTTTGGCTCCCCTCCGTCTCCGTCTGCCGGGGGGCCTGTCCCGGAGGAGCCGACTCCCCAGGGTCTCCTGCGCCCCCTTGCACAGCAGTGAGATGGGAAGAGGGAGGGCGGGAGGCGAGGAGGGAGGGCGGAGGGAAAAAAAAAAATCAAAGCCCACATATTGGTTCCAGATGTGGTCCTCTCTCGCAGCCCTCTCCAGCAATTTAATTAAATTCCCCCAGACAGCCAGGAGGGTTTCTTAATGATCAAATTTCCCGGCTCCCCTCCTCGAACGGCTCACTCTGTCTCCCTGACGGATGGCCGGCGGGGTTCTTCCTGCCGTCAGCTTTGTCAGCTTTGCCAAGCAGGGCCAGTGGGGGTGGGGCAGGGGGGCTTCCCGGGGAGCACAAAGGACCCTGCCCTCCCTCCCTCCCTCCCTCCCCAGGGGATGTACGTTCTCTGGAGCCCTCCCTCGCCCGCCCAGGCGGGCGGCAGGCTGCAGCGGCTGGAGGCGGCCCAGTGGACCCCCCCAACCCCGAGCTCTGCCTCGGGGCTGGCCTGCCAGGGACCCACGCCAGCAGGGGCCAGCAGGGGCTTCAGGGGGAAGAACGCTGGGCTCACGGACCAGCCAAAGACGAGGCACACTCAGACCTCCCCGGCACCCTCCCCCACCCATTTGGCAGCCTGGATAGATCAAGGCTCAGAGAGGGCAAGGCACGGGCCAAGATCACACAGGGCGGCTAGCCAGGAGAGGGCCGTGTGAGTGCGCGGGCCGAGGCGGCGACCGGCACTGAGGGGGCGAGGGTCTGTAAGGGAGGGGCTGGGTGCTGTTTCCGGGTGTGGTTCTCCCACGTGAAGCCAAGGATCCCTCTCAGCAGACCTCTGGCTTCTAGAGTAGGAAGGAATCTGGGGGGGCGGGGGGCGGGCCTTGAAACCGCCATCTTCTCCCGTAGACAGTGCAGGGAGGCTGAGCCACCCCACCTCCCTCCCATCATGGGGTGCGGGGTCAGAGGGTCCCTGTATGGACTGAATGTGTGTGTGTCCCCCGCCCCAAGTTCACGTGTGGAAGCCCTAACCCCCGACGTGATGGTATTAGGGGGTGGGGCCTGTGTGAGGATTATGTTAGCCGGGGTCATGAGGGTGGGGCCCCCAGGATGGGGTCTGTGTCCTCATGAGAAGAGGAGACGTCTCCAGAGCTGGCCCTCTCTGCGCATGAGCGTGAGGAGCCGGTCATGGGAGCACACAGACAGTGGGCGGCTGCCTATAGACCCAGAAAAGGGACCTCAGAAGGAAACCTGCCTTACAGCACCATGACCTTGACCTTCCCAGACACTACAACTGTGGGGAACAAATGCCTGCTGTATAGACCGCCCGGCCCACGACAGTGTGTGGTGGTGGCCTGAGCACCTTCTCACCCTGTTCTCCTGGGGTCCCTGAGGACCTGTCCCCTCCTCCCCGGGAGAGGCTGGGGGTCAGGCAGGCCCCCTGATGTGGGCACAAAGGGATGGTGGAGAAAGAGAGGTCCCTCAGTGAGCCATCCAGGCGGCCCACCTGGGGCTTTTGCCAGGGTCCAGCCCAGCTCGTAGCTGGCTCTTAAGGCCCCAGGCCATGGTCAAGCACGGGGACCAGCTGGCAGGGCCTGGGCGTGGAGTAGGGGGCGGTGTTGGGGGGAGGCGGCCCTTGGGGCAAGGGGCCCTGGCCAGCCGGGGCAGTTTCTCTGGAGGGAGCACTCGAGGGAGGAGCAGGGCAGGCTGTGGAGGCACAGAGGGCCCAGGACTTGTTCCCCAAGCGTGGGGCCCCCCCAGATGGTGCTGAGAGCTTCACAGGAGCGCGAACGGGATGAGGGAGGAGACAAGAAAGTCTGTCCCTGGCCCAGCCGATGTCCTACCACCTGCCGCTCCTGCCCCCAGCCTGCTGGCCCCTGGGGTCCCCGGGGAGCCCCCGGCAGCGAGGGATCAGGGTCCTGCCCTTCAGTGTGGGAACCGAGGCCAAACAGGTCCAGGCGGGCTGGGTCGCCTGGTCAGTGACGCACTGGGGTCACAAGGGTAGGTCAGGGTGGGGTCAGGGTGGGGGGAGGGGAGAGGGAAGGAGAGGGAGCTGGGTCCGAGGAGAGGCAGTCTGGAGGAGGCCGCAGGGCTCAGGGTTTGTGGCCACAGCTCAGAGCCACGCCCAGTCCTGCGCCCCTGAGCCCCCATTCCCCTGGGACCACCCTCCCGGGGCCACCACCCTGGCCGCATGTGTGACAGTGTGTAGGTGTGAGCGTGTGTGTGTCTGTGTGCGAGAGAGTGTGCCCGTGAGGAGTGTGCAGGGCCTCATTCCCTGCTTCTGGCTGATTTAGCATTTTGAGTCTCATGGAAAAAGATAGTCATTGGTGAAAAGGTGGAAAATACATAGAAGGGCAGGGAAGATCAAAGTTCCCCGGGCCCCAGCCCCCAGAAACAGCCCTGGTGCCGGCTCAGCAGGGGGCTGACACGGACGAAGCCCAGCCACACACACACCTGTGCACACACGCACCGTCGCCCCGCACCTTTTCCTAAACGGGATTGTGTGGTGCCTGCTGTCCTGTGACTTGCTTGGCTGAGCTGCTCTAGGGCCGAGCCTAGCAGGTGACGCGTCCTCTGTGTCAGCTGTTGTCACAGCCGGGGTAGGACAGCTAGAAAGGCTAAACTTCTCACCTGGTGTTCGTTGACAGTTGTTCATCCTTTGTGGCTCGCCTATGCGTGTCCTTTGCCTATTTTTCTCCTGGTGTTTTTGCCTTCTCCTTGTTGGTTTTTAACAGTTCTTTACATATTAAGGTTACCCCGCTCTGTACATTGGAGAGTCAGAGTGACTCCCAAGCTGCCTGGGGTGCAGGAAAGGGGGAGAGGCCCTGCCAGGATCCGAGCGCGGGGCGGTCAGCCCCAGGACCCCAGCCTGCCCAGGAACCCTGGAGTCGGCTGACGGGAAGTGGCTGGGCTGGCAGGGCAGCGAGGGCCAGTAGCAGAGGAAGAAGCAGAGGAGGCTCAGAGCTGAAATCAGAGGCTCTGAGTGGCAGAGGGTTAATGGGAGGCAGATGGAGGAAACCGGGTTACCCTTGCTGACAGGAGGGAGGTCAGGGGGCACGGCGCTTGCTCGAGATAGGAGCCTGGGCGACTGGCCGGCGGCAGGGCCTGTCTCCAAAGCGTGGTGCCCAAGGGCTGCAGCAGAGCAGGGGTCAGCTCCTCCCTGCTGCAAGTCTGCACCCTCTTGGGCCCAGAGCCAGAGGCACCACAGGACGCTCTGCCCCTAGAGGTTGGACAAGCATCCAAACCTCGCCGAGCCTCAGTTTCCTTGTCTGTAAAACGGCCTGAAACCATCACCTACTTCACAGGGTCTCTTGAGATGAGCACGTCGGGCATCGGCGCGGCGCCTGGCACCTTGAGAGGGCTCGGTGAGTGAAAGCGAACTCCTTTGGTCACCACGCTGGTCGCGAGACCACTCTAGTTTTCCTCCTGGTGGAGCTCTGTGTCCAGCTCTTTGCTGGCTCCAAGACGGTCAGTGTGGGAGGCCTCCGGCTTCGAGGTGAGGAAACCGAGGCCCAGGGACCACAGGGGGCGTGCCAGGCGCTGCTCCTGACGGCTCTGGTCAGTCCTGTCCTCCAAAGAGATGTGAAGGGGCTTTGCAAGCGTAAGCAATTTAGGAAGAGGTCACGCTGGATTCAGGTGGGCCCTATGTCCCATGACTGGTGTCATTTGGAAGGAGCGTGAGGTTTGGGCAGAGACGCAGACACGGGGAAGAAGGCCATGTGTGCGCAGAGAGGGAGGCGGAGATGGAGAGGACGCTGCCGGGTCTCGGGGGTGCTGGGGGCTGCCCAGGGTGGGGACAGTTCAGGAAGGAACCTTCCCCAGACTCTCCAGGGGCAGCGTGGCCCTGTTGGGACCTTGGTTTCAGACTCCCGGTCCCCAGAACTGAGAGAGGACAGGTTCCTGGTGTTTTGAGCCACCTAGTTTGTGGCACTTGTTCCGATGACCTTAGGAAACTAACAGAGCCAGGGAAGAAGTGGGGGGCAGTCGGACCAGACCGTCCCCCCAGCTCTGCCCTGGACCTGGTCTCAGGGGACCTCCCCCGGACCCTTCCGTGTCCTCACCTGTGCTGTGGGGCACTGACCCTGGATCAGGTGAGAGAAGGTCCGTGCAGCCCCGGGGTCACCTGTGGGCTGCTGTGCTGTTCAGAACCTCGGGACCAATGGGGAGGGGGACAGACGGCAGGGTGCGGACCCTGAAAACAGAGACGGACACTCCCAACCGCCCAGGGCAACACCCACGAGGCTGAGGCACGTCGGAGCGAGTGCTGCATCCGGATGCTCACCGTTGCCAGGTAGGAGTTTGGGCCCAGGTGGCGGGTCCTCTGACTTTACAACACAAGCTGGAAATCTCCATTTCTGTGTTGGCAAAATTTCCCAATTTCAGCCACAGGGAAGAGCCTTCTTTTCTGGAGCAGGAACCAAGGCAGAAGTGTGCTGGGAACCTGAGGTCTCACGCTGGCCGGCCCTAACGAGGCCTATACCGGCTGCCCACCCCACGCCTCCTTCTTGCTCTTCTAGGCAGTGGAAGGGGAGGCAAAATGAGGCGTGTTGAGTGGCCGATGGGGGTTTTAATTAGCTTGTCATCTGATCTGCAAAACAACCTTGTAAACCTAACAATACCAACGGTGTGTAATTATCCATCCCCTGCTGTATACTTGACCCCACTCGGACCCCAGAGCAGGACCTGGGCAAGCTTTCGATGGGGTGTTCTTGTCAATGGTTTTGCTCTTGTTGGAGGAGGCTTATGGTGCCCATTTTAATGTCTAATGTCTTTAAATGTGACTGTAACCTGATTTCCTCCCCTCAACAACTCTCGCCTCTGGCACGTGCCGGGTGGGAGAGACTCCCAAGCCCGCATGGCGAGGGCGGTGGGAGGCCAAGGCCGGGATCACACACCTCTTCATAACGGACTTCCCAAAATCATGAAGAGGTCATGGTTCCATAACGGAGCTTGAGGTTGGGGAGGTTCAAACACGTGGCCCAAAGGAAGATGCCGAAAAGGAAGATGCCTGGTCCTAGGCCAGGGCTGCAGTCAGGGCACTGGCCGGGCCGTGCAATGGGCGGAGCTCGGACGTCGCCCAGCGGCCGCGGACGGGATCGCAGGGCGGAGCAGGGCCGGGCCAGGAAGAGGCGAGAGCGCCTCGGGCTGGGATCCGGCTTGGCAGGGAGTTCGCGCGCTTCACTCCCGGGTCGGTCCGCCAGACACCTCCGGCTCGCGCGCCGGGACGCGCCGCGGTCCTCCGAGCCAGCAGGGGCCGCTGTTGCCCACGCTCATTTCCGGGGTCGAAGCGAGCCGGAAGTCACCGCGAAAGTTACTTCCGGCAAGGAGCTGCGGGTGCGGCGGCGGACCCGGCAGGAGAGGAGCTTAACCAGAACAGGCCCCGCCAGTCCCGCGGCCGTTCGTCCCGCCCAGTCGGTGTCCCAGCCTCGGCAGAAGGTGTGGCCGCCCTGCCGCGCCCGGGGCCGCCGCGATGCCGTTCCTGCACGGCTTCCGGAGGATCATCTTCGAGTACCAGCCGCTGGTGGATGCGATTCTGAGCTCCCTGGGGATCCAGGACCCGGAGCGGCAGGAGCCCCTGGACGGGTAACTCGCTCTCTTCCTGCCGGTCGGGGCCGCTCCGACCTGGCTCTGCTTCCTTTTAATTCTCACTACAAGCCGGGTGGGGAGCGGGGTATCTGAGTCCCCACCGTACAGATACGAGATAGGGCGGGGCCCGAGTCACGCGACTTCGAGTGCTAGCCGCGCCCCGGGCAGGCGGTGCAGGGCCCCAGTGCACCGAGGGCTGGAGAGCGGGCGGGGCCTCTGCCTCAGTGCCCACCCTGTTGCAACTACACCCAGAGTTGCAAAGGAGCAGGGTGGCATTTATGAAGACCTCAATTTGTATCCGCAGTGCCAAAATGAACTTTCTGCACCTGAGTTAGCATTTTGTATAGACAGTAATAGGCCTCTCGGTGAACGCGAGGAGAAGGTGTCAGAAAGTGCGTCATTCAGGGTTATGTCGGGGAGCTAAGCAAGACCCCTCGCCTTCCTGATGCTCATGCGACAGAGGGGAGAGGCCGACGGTCATGGAAAGTACCTAGGATTTCGGAGGAAAGGGGGCTCAGGTGCGGGTTTGCAGGGACCCGTCGGAATTTCAAACACAGTGGCGGTTATGGTTCTGTCCGGGGACTTTGGTGGAAACGCAGGCTTCCGTCAGCGCTGTTCTCTTCACTTTGAGGCTTGTCCTGAAAGTGCAGTACAAAGTGTTTCCTTAACTGCGAGGCTGTCTGGGGTGGGTGGGGGTAGGGCAGCACAGCGAGCTGCAGGGCTTATATTTCCATAGTCCCAGAATGTCTGTTTTGCGCCCGTGGGGCACTGGGCACTCGCCAGGGCTGGGGAGGTGACAAAAGGAGACTAAAGGCCACCCACCCACAGGGTGCCCGGGCCAGCTGGGCCCGCAGCTGTTCCCACACTCAGCTGGTCCGCCTCTCTCCTGCGCCAGGCCCAGTTACGTCGCCAGCGAGGAGGGCCGACTGCTTGTTCTCACTGAGCTTCTGGAGAGAAAGGCCCACTCTCCCTTCTACCAGGAAGGCGTGAGCAATGCCCTGCTGAAGATGGCCGAGCTGGGGCTGACCCAGGCGGCCGATGTCCTCCTGCGGCACGGGGCCAACCTCAACTTTGAAGGTCAGGGGGAACCGCATGGGGCTGGAGTGGGTGGGCGGCTTCCGTGGAGCCCTGCTCCCGCTGGGCAGCCAGCCCTTTGGGCTCTGCTGACTGTTCTCTTAGAAGCTACTTCCCTCGTTTGTCTCACAGCTGTGGACTAGGGAAACCCACACTGGGCGACCTCCCATCCCCCCACCCGCCGGGCTTTAAATGGCCCTCTCCACCTCTGGTCCCAGAGCAAGTTTGTTGCTGCTTCTACCATGGCATTGACTTAGCAGATCTTCCCAGCTCCCAGCTAATTCCCTGCTTCCATTAGTGTGAAAATGCAGCTGCTGGCACTGTGCCCAGAGCTCAGGGAAGGTAATTTCCTGCCTCTTATTCTGAGCCATCTTGCATTTTTGTTCCTGCCGCAGGAGGTGGGGAGGAGGTCACACCTGGCATACGTCACAGGGGGACTGTGTTGGCATCTGGCTGTAGGTGCGGGCGGCGGGGCAGGGCGGGGCGGGGCGGCACTTCCCTCTCTGGCTCCCCCAGGGAAGGCAGGGTCAGTGAGGAGGCTGCGAGGCCAGCTCACAACCAAACGGGGGGCTGTGTGCTGGCCCGCGATGTGGCCGGGCACGCCTCCTCTCCCATTTGAGGACAGGCTCAGAGGCTGCGGGCTGCGGGAGGGTCAAGGGGCTGAGGGCCAGCTTCGAGAAGCTGCCAGTCTGGGCACCCTCCCGAGAGCCGGGAGGAGGTGCCAGGTTGTGTGGCCCCAGAGGGAACTGGAGCCCAGACAGACCGAGGACAGTGTCCCCTAGAACGCCCCCAGGACCAGAGACTAGGTCTGACCCCAGAGCCTGAGCTGTAGTATCCGATGAGGACAACTGTGTTGTGACAGAGCCCGGCCTCCTGTGCTGGCGGTGCTGGGCCCAGGCTGCCGGGCCAGGGCCTGGGGTCCCGCAGGAACGTGCCGCCGATAGGCAGGCCTGACCGGGCTGTGTCTGTGCCTTAGACCCGGTCACCTACTACACGGCGCTGCACATCGCTGTCCTGCGCAACCAGCCCGACATGGTGGAGCTGCTGGTGCGCCACGGGGCCGACATCAACCGGAGGGACCGGGTGAGAGCCGGGCCCAGCCCGCTGTGAAGTGGGGGGTGCGGGAGGGAGCTGCGAGCAGCCTGCAGGACGACCTGGCTGTGCTTTCTTGGCCCAGATCCATGAGAGCAGCCCCCTGGACCTGGCCAGTGAGGAGCCGGAGCGCCTGCCCTGCCTGCAGCGCCTCCTGGAACTTGGGGCAGACGTCAACGCAGCCGACAAGCATGGTGGGCACCTCCCGTGGGAAGGCAGAACAGCCCTGGGCCTGGGCACCTTGTGAGGGGAGCAGGGGTACCCCAGGACGACAGGTGGGCAGGCACAGCACGGCCCGGGGTGTGCGCTCAGGTGCACCTTGCTGGCTCACAGAGGCTCTGGAGAGAATGCAGCCGTTGGCCCCACGCCAGCCCCGGGAAGGCTTCTGTAGCGGGGTGGGGGGTGGGGCGCTTGGCTTCTGAGGGAACTATGTCTCAGGCAGCTTCTCAGGGTCCAGAAAATCTCTGCCTCTCCTGGCCCTCACGCTCTGATGTGTGCGGGTGGAAAGAGGACGGCCAGAGAGCGGTGGCCCTCAGCCCGAGCGGAGAGGGCAGTCCTTTCCAAAGGTCATTTGCCGATCTCCCTCCACCCGTGGGCTTGCCCCGCCCCAGCCTCCCCAGCCTCCCACGCTCACTGCTGCTCCCTCCCCAGGAAAGACTGCTCTGCTCCACGCACTGGCCAGCAGCGACGGGGTGCAGATCCACAACACCGAGAACATCCGCCTGCTGCTGGAAGGAGGTGAGGCCGGTCTCCGGCTGTCCCTGGCTGTCCCCAAGCCCCGTGCTGTCACCGGGCCCTCACCCCAGGGCCTGCAGGCTCTCCCTGCACCCAAACACCGAGCGGTACATTAAGGGCGTGTGGGCTTCTCCGAGCTTCTGTTCTCCTGTCCGCTCCTCCAGGGGCCGACATCAAGGCGACCACCAAAGACGGGGACACCGTGTTCACCTGCATCATCTTCCTGCTCGGTGAGACGGTGGGCGGGGACAAAGAGGAGGCCCAGATGATCAACCGCTTCTGCTTCCAAGTCACGCAGCTGCTGCTGGCCCACGGGGCCGACCCCAGCGAGTGCCCGGCCCACGAGTCCCTCACCCACATCTGCCTCAAGAGCTTCAAGGCGCACCTGCCGCTGCTGCGCTTCCTGCTGGAGTCCGGGGCCGCCTACAACTGCTCCCTGCATGGCGCGTCCTGCTGGTCCGGCTTCCACGTCGTCTTCGACCGGCTCTGCTCCCACCCCGGCTGCGCCGAGGACGAGAGCCACGCGGACCTCCTGCGCAAGGCCGAGACCGTCCTGGACCTCATGGTGACCAATTCCCAAAAGCTCCAGCTGCCCGAGAACTTCGACATCCATCCTGTGGGCAGCCTGGCGGAGAAGATCCAGGCCCTTCACTTCTCCCTGAGGCAGCTGGACAGCTACCCCCCGCCCCTCAAGCACCTGTGCCGCGTGTACATCCGGCTCTACCTCCAGCCGTGGCCCGTGGACGCGAAGGTCAGAGCCCTCCCGCTGCCTGACAGGCTCAAGTGGTACCTCCTCAGCGAGCACAGCAGCCCGGCCGAAGAGGACATGTGACCACGCCCGGGCTGCAGGGGACAGGGCCCGGGCCCTCCGTCAGCCCGCCGGTGGACCCCAGTACCTGTGGCGGCCTCAGAGGGAACCTGCGGTCCTGCCTGGCCAGGAGGTGCAGGCTGGAAAGGAGACTTGACCCTCGGTGCAGAGAGCGCCAGGCAGAGCCCGGCCGCTGCGGGCACCCCGGTGGGGAAAGGCTGCACGTCTGTCAGGGGGACTGACCCCTTCCCTGGGCAGCCCCCACCCAGGTTCTCAGGTCGCATTGGCCGAAATAACTGGGTGCGGGTCTGGGCCGCGTTTGAAGGGACTGCTGGACATTCCCAGAAGCGGGGGAGCCCTGAGCCCAGGTCCTCGGCTGAGAGCTACATGGGGACAGAGCTGAAGCCTGAAGGAAGCTGGGGGGCCACCCAGCAGAGGTCCTGCCCTGCACAGAAGTGCATCGGTGGGCTGGGGAGAGCCGAGTGGCCTGCAGCTCTGGGGCCTGGACACCTGGGGCCCCGCCCACCCAGGCTTGGGGCTGCACTCCGTGCCAAACCCAGGGTCTTGGGGACCACGCCTTCTGCTCCAGAAGCAATCATGTGTGACCAGGGACAGCCCTTTCCAGACTGTCCCGTCTGGCGGAGAAAGCGACCAGGATGGAAAGCCAGCCGTGCCGCCCAGTGCGGAGTCCCCATGAAGCTCTCTCGGTCCTGGTGGTTACGAATTGTGCAAACGCCTTGGAAGTGAGCTGAGGCAACTAAATAACATATTTATATTACCAAATCAAACTGGGTTCTCTTGGCCTTCAAGGTCCTCGGTGACATCCCTGCCGCCCAGTTTGGGGGAGGGGCCGGACAACGGCCAGGAAGGGGGTGCTTGGTGCAAGCAGACACTGCATTAGGGTCGAGTAGCCAGCACGCGTCTGTGAAGGGAAGTGCCACTCCAGTCTGGCGGGGCCTTCACGGCACGGGGGCTCACCCTTCTCTGTTTTTAAAGGTTTATTTTTTTCTCATTCAAGGTGGGGGTGGGGGGCGAGGGAGAGGAACATCCATGCGAGAGACTCACCAATAGGCTGCCTCCTGCGCGCGCCCCGACCCAGGATTGGGCATGTGCCCTGACTGGGGATTGAACCAGCAACCTTTCGGTTACAGTAGGACACTCCAACTGAGCCCCACAGACCAGCACAGAGTCACCCTCTTTTATTTTGAAATGAAACGCGAGCCAAGGAGGAGCCACAGGGCATGGCAAAACGAGGTTGCAGACCTCTTTCCTCACCGCAGGCTGCTGTTCGCCACCTCCGGGCCCTGGCACCAAAGGGCCCTGGCACCAAAGGGCGTGGGCCGTCACCCTCCCACCAGCTGCAGGTAGCGCAGTGCTGGCTGCTCCAGCGGCCCGGCCCGCCCCTCCCCGCTAGGTCGTGTCCTCCACTGAGGTAAGAGGGTTCTTGCCTCTGAAGGCAGCCAGGCCCGTGCCCCGAAGGCCTGGTGACGGCGGCGGCGGGGACCCAGGGGCCTGCTGCCGTGTTCCCACAGGCCGGCTCTGCCCAGTCCCCGCCCGGGGCAGCAGGGCCGGGTTCCTGCCCCACTGCCCGTCCAGCCGCACTCCCCGGTGGGTCCCAGTGTCCGGTAGAAGAGGCTGTGTGGTGAGTGGGCGGCAAGCAGGCAGGTGTATCCGGGCCTCACCCAACACTGCGAACCACCAGTGTGGATGGGGCCTCCGGGTGGCCCCTGGCCGCCAGCCCCCCGCCCCGCACGGGTCCTCTCGCTCCTGCGCCCGCCCGCCCGTCATCTCAGGGCCAGGCTGTACACGTGGTAGATCTCGTCGGGCAGGTTCTCCTGCCGCTCCTGGGCCAGGAGGCTGAGGCCCGCGCTGCGGACGATCCCGTGCACCACCTGGAGGTCCCGGCACACGCTGCTGTCCACGTCGTCCAGGATCACGCCCTCCTGGGCCATGTTGTCCTTGATGACGATGATGCCGTTGGGGCGCAGGCCCCGCTTGCAGCGCCGCAGGAACTCGGCCAGGTGCTGGTCGGTCAGGTGGCCTATGGGGCGGGGGCAGGGGTGCTGAGGGGGGCGCAGGCGCGCACACCCCGCTGGGCGCTCCCTTCAGCCACCCCATCCTGACCTAGCTGAGCACGCACTGGTGCTCCACACCGGGGCCTCGCGGGCACTCTCGACAGCCCGGGGGGGCTGGCTGACCCCCAGTGGTGGAGGACGGATGTGGCCCGGAAGTCACCTTCCCAGGGGCGATCACGAAGCAGGCTGCCGGGATTTCACCCTGACGGGGGACACCTACCACCACACACACCCACCCCTCCTAGGCCTGGACTGGCCAAGTGGGCCAGACTTCTTTCCCTCCCTACACTGAAACGCCACTGAGTGGGGGCCAGGCCCAGCATGTCCCAGCAGGGCAGTGCTCCCGGCCTTGGGGCGGGTGGCTGGTCACCGGGACGGCGGCCTGCTCTGCTGCTGGGTCGGCAGCCCGGAAGAGCACCCTGGGTGCGCCGCTGTCAGCCTGAGTGGGTGCAGCACAGGACGGCAGAGCCGGGCTCCTCCCTGCCAACAGCAGGGACCGCCCGAGCCTCAGCGCTTCCTCTTAGTAGAAGCCCCGTTTCACAAAATCTCCTGTCCGTGCTCTTTGTGAGGTGGTTAATGGTCACGTACATTTTTCAACAACCCCCCCACCCCCGCACCGTGGGCTGCAGCAGGTACTGAGTTAAACCAACATGGAAGGAGAGGCACTTTCCCGGTGGCGAGCCCCGCGGTCCTGGGAGCGCAGGGCGGACGGGAGGAGCCCCCGCCGCGGGGGCACCAGCCCCGGGACCCCAGGGGGGGCCTCCAGTCTCCGCGGTGGGAGACGCGCGGGGCCGAGGGGGCGGCGGCAGCAGCGGGACGCTCACCTATCACCCACTGGATCCAGATGACGTCGTAGGACTCGGGCTCGGGGCTGAAGTCCTGCAGCCCGCAGCAGAAGTAGTTCCTCACCCGCTTGCCCTCCTCGCCCAGGTAGGTCTTCGCTTTGACCAGGAAGTCCTCCGTCACGTCCACCATGTCCACCACGCGGAAGAGGGGCAGGAGCAGCCGCTTCGTGATCCTCCCGATGCCCGCGCCGCAGTCCAGGGCGCAGGAGGTCCCCGTCTTGTTCGGGCCTTCCTGAAACGCGGGAAGGGAGGCGGAGACGCGCTCAGGGTGGGAAGGGTGAGAGGGCCGGAGGGTCCCCATCATGCCGGGGGGTGGGGGGGGGCCTGGGAGTAATCACATCTAAACGGGGCACAGGCTGGCAGCCGGCACCAGTGGGGGCGTCAGTGGGTGGGAACGTGACGTGATTTTTCTGGGTCACAGATTTCTAAAATGAAAGCCAACTTCCACTTAGAGGTGCTGACTTGAAGAGGGGCATTCGTGTCCTCTCCTGACACCCCCTTAAAATGACAGCACAGAGAATAGAATAGAAAGAATTTGATCAGGGAGGGAACAGGAGAGGGCGATGGGTAAGCACATGCGCAGTTTTAACAAACTTGGGGCGATGGAAAGTGGGCGGAGGAGAGACATGGGGTAGACTGGTGGGGGGCGGGCAGCAGCCTCCAGCGCCTGCTGAGGGACAGACAGGAAGGGACAGGACCAGGAGGCTCCAGCCACAGGGGAAGGCGGTGGGCGGAGCCTACCTTCAGCAGAACAGCCAACGGCCAGGGCCCAAATGCCCACGCACATGGCGGCCAGAGAACAAAGGTTCCATCCCCGGAAAAACTGGAAACTCAGAGGAGGACTACCCCATTCTGGCGCCAGGGAGCCCCCCCAAATCACAACCAGCTCACGCCTGGTGACCTTGAGGGCCCGTCCACAGTCCGCCTGCTGCCCCCTGCCCTTTGTCCGAGGCATAGGTGGCAGACAGTGACGCACAGCCTCGGACCCCTCGTGGAACGGGGAAGACGGGTGCCGGCCACGCCCTGCCCTCCCGGAGGGCACCCAGGCCCGCCTACCCTCAGAAACCGCTGCAGGAACTTCTGGGAGCTGCCGATGTCTATGCTGGAGATGTGGCCATAGCCCCCGAGCATGCCGTCCACCGTCGGCGGGACCTCCTTCCAGTACATCTCGGCCTTCGAGTAGAACTGCTTCTCGTCTTCTATCACCTCACTCGTCATGCTGTCGCCAACCCCGGCTCCGCTCAGACACACACTCAGCAGCGGTGCTTCCTGGGTAAACACGAGCGCGTCAGCCAGGTCGAGGGCCCGAGTCTCACAGCACGCTTCACTGGCCGCACGGTCCGGCCTGGCGCAGAGGGACGTCCAGTCCCCCCCAACCTGCTGCTACCCTTTGGAGGGCAGCGCCCCCCTCTCTTGCACTGAAGTCATTTCACAAAGCTATGGTCACATCAGAGCAAGAGACACAGAGGCCCGGCTCCCAGTGCTCCTCTACTCTACAGGCCGCCTGGCGCGGCGGCTTCTGACCCCAGGGGACGGGGGTCTGACCTTCACTGAAGAGGAAGGACCGCGAGGCCAGGAGCCCAAGCCTGCTGCGGCGGGTGTTTGGCTGATCCTGGGAGGGGCCTGGGCGGTCCCCACACCCCCCTTCTTCCCATTCGCCAGCGCAGAAGCTAGCTCACTGTGGGGACCGGTCCCTCACCGATGGTCCGCCAGGACACTGCAGGCACGTGCTGCGAATGGGCGGGCAGACAGACGCAGCTAGACACAGCCCCGCTGTGAGGGCTGTGAGGGCTGCGACGTCCAGGACACCAGAAGATTGCACCCGGGGGGCCCCCTCCGCTGGGGTCAGGGAAGGCACCCCGGGGAGCGGCGTCAGCTGCAGCCAAGGGTGAGGAGGAGCTCGAGGAGCAAGCGGGACAAGCCCCGGGAGGAAGAGCGCACGCAGAGTCCTGGCAACTGGAAACTCCAGGCCCCGTGGGTCCCATAGAGTGGTTTACGTCTCACCCTGAAGCGTGCTGGGTGAGCAGTGGGACGGCTCGGGGCTAAGCGGGGAGCGACACAGGAAGGTGTGTGTTTCTGGAAGACAGTGGTGGCAGCCGCACGGACCGCTGGGGCAAGGGCGAGAGCAGGCACTGATGGGCGTGTTGTTGCCATACGCACAGAGGGGGACCAGCAAGGAGCAGCTGGGCGCTGGCAGAGGGCTCAGGCCCCCCACACTGCCAGAGGGTGGCTCAGCAGCCCCTCACTCAGCCTGCCAGCCCACCTCAGGCCCGGGAGGGACCCAGGGTCCCCTCGCCGCCCTGGGGCACCGGCACACGTCCCCCCACATAGGCGCTGCTCTGCTTGCTGTGGGGCTTGTGCACTTCAAGTCCGGCCCCGACCCCCGACCCTGGAGAGCTTGCCGCCCGGTAGGAGAGACGGGGCAAACATGAACCCCGAGGACCCTCGCTGGGCCAGAAAGAGCCGTGGAAACTCGGAGGACGGAGGGTCCCTCCTGAAGGGCGGACCGGGCAGCAGCCGAGAGGAGGGGCGCAAAGAGCAGCACCGTGTTCCTCTGGCACCCCGTGTGGCGCGTGGGTGTCCACAAAGCCTTCGCTTCCCATGAGACGCACAGAGTAAACCTGGGGCCACGCACTCTCGGGGCTCTACTCTCTCTGCCCATCTGTTTCCCTTGCCCCCCACCCCCACGTGAGCCCCCTGAGGGCAGGGTCGTTACTCTGTACACCGTTAGTCCGGCACCCGATTCAAGGCGGCTGTTTGCTGACCGGCTGTTGACTGAATCACAGAGTGAGTCTCCTGTGGCTACAGCCAGTTTCCGCTTTTAAGAAAATCCCGTAGATAAAAACCCGACCACTCAAAACCGGGGACACTGAAGGCCATTACCGACAATATAATTTTTGCTTTACCAAAGAGCCGTATAACATGATTCCTTTAAATGTCAGATCCCCTGAATAACCTAATTTACAAGAGTTCCAGTTTCGAGCAGCTTCTGGGAACAAGCCAGGGGAGGCACATCCACGCCGGGAAACGGCAGGTGTAACTCTGACATTTGTTCTAAGAGCCGAGTCATTAGCGGACGTGACTCCTGAGGCCCTGTCTGCACTTTGCTTCTCCCGGTGTGGGCAGGGCGGCAACCGCAGGGTCGTCAGCCAGACAGCCCTCTGGCACCCTGCCGGGCCCGCGGTGAGGAGCCGCACAGCTTCAGGGCCGGGAAGGGGCCGGAGCACAGCTGGGCTGCATGGGCGCTCCAGGCGAGCCCCCAGAGGAGGACAGGAACCCCTCACTCACAGTGCACTCCTGCTCCTCAGCAGGGAGGGTGTGTCTGCTCATCATCCTTCATGGTCATCCGCCACCTTCTCTCCGCCCCCCCCACCCCAAGGTGTCAGGGCAGCACCTGCTGCCCCAGCGACCTCTCCCTGCCCGGGGTCCTGGCAGTCACCGCAGTCTCCAGGAGAAAGCCTGGGAGCCACGGGAGGCCAGGGCCTGCCTGAGCTTACCTCCTCCTCCTGGAGGCCTGCCGGCCGGGGCCTGTTCTCCCTGGGTCCGTGTGTCTGCAGCTGGACATAGGAGAACGGCAGCGTGCTCTGTGACAAGGCAGGGGAAGGAGGGAGGGAGGGAGGAAAAAATCAGGGGGAAGCATTAAGACACAAACGAAGGCTCTGAGGGAGCCAGGCCGGAGCCAGGCTCTGCCCCTCCCCGGCTGCGAGGGCTCGGGTAAGACACTGAACCTCAGGGACAGAAGTCCCCTTCCTGTAAAACAGGAGCAGCAATGCTGACTTTAGGGCGAGGCCGAGGTGATGAGAGGTGGACAGAAAAGCATAAATGCTGGGCGCCTATTACCTCCGCCTTAGAAATCTCTGTTAAATGAGATCCTCATCCATAATCTCTGCCAATTGTGAAGGTCGGAGAGACAAACGCAGGGAAGCGCCCTGTGCACTGCTGAGCATTGGACCCGCCGAAGGGACTGTCACTGACATGCTGGGTGGTGGGTCCGTCCAGCGGCCCAAAGGGCGCTGGGCTGCAGGGGAGGGAAGGACGCTTTCCGAGATGCCATCTTCGTGACTCTATGGCTTCGGGTTTCTGCCAAAGCGTCCCGCGTGGACCCTCCGACCCTCCCACAGCCGCCAGCTGGAGACAAAACCCACTGCGTTGCAGGAGTGAGGTGCCTCGGACACACCCAGGAGACGAGGAACAGAACTAAGGAGGGAACCCCAGTGTCTCGGCGCCGTCGGGGCCGAGTCCTCCCAGGGGTCACACACCCCACCGGCAACGGTCTGTACATCCAGACCGGCTGCACCGCCGCCCCACCCCGTGGCCCAGCGGCCTCTGGCCCCGCCGTCTCTTTCTACCCCTTATTAGACAGCCGGCGAAACGGGCGTCCTGGGAGGGATCACACGGTGGGCCGGCAGCAAAGCCAGGCCTTTCGGTGTGACAGCCTCTCCGCGCACAGGCTGACCTTGGCTCCAAGGTCTCCCGGCGGCGAACTGTCCTCTGCGCGGCCCCTGTGTCTGGCCATCTCTGGGGCGGGGTCGGGGTGAAATACGATAGCGACTCCTGTGTCACGGGCACTGCCTCGCGCCCGGCTCCGAAGTGAGCATTCTACTGAATCCTGGCACCCACCCTGCGGGTGCGTGCGGTCCTTACCCCCGCGTCTCAGAGGGGACACCAAGGCTGAGAGAAGGGAAGGGGCTTGCTGCGGCCCGGGGACCTGCGTCGGGGCCCGGGGGTGCCTGCGCCAGGCTTCGGGTGCCCCGACCTGCCTCCGCGACCCCCACCCGCGGCCCGAAACCTTCCCCGAGCGCGCACGTGCGGCACGCCGGGCCGTCCAGCGCCGGGTCGCGTAACGAACCGCGGCCGCAGGGCGCCGAGACAGTTGGGGGTCAGGGCCCCCCTGGCCGCCGCCCCCACTCCGCCTCGCGCTACTCACCCCGGGCGGGGGCTCCCGGGACCCGGAAGAAGAGGACGGGGTGAGAGAAAGAGAGGGCGGCGGCAGCGAAGAGCCCAGAAGCCCACAGCCACCTCGGTCACACCACGACCAGACACGACACCTCGCGGCGCGCGCTGCCTTTGTCCGCTCACGTCAGTTCCGGGTGCTCGGAGGGGGCGGGGCCTTGTTGGCTCCGCCCCGCGTCGGCTTGCCCCGCCCCTTGGTCTCCTGACCTAACTTGACTTCTGTGTCCTATGCGAGTGAGAACGGGCGCAGCGTCCACTCTCTCCCGTCTCCAGCCCGGGCACCGGTTCGTTTGGAGGCTCAAGGCTGGACTTTTAAAAACGAGTGTTCTGTAAGCTTCCCACTGGGTAGAGTGAGTGGGGAGACTTTTCCCCTCAAATCCCATGCATAACAATTAGCATCTTAATACAGATCCAAAAAGGAAAGAAGAAAAAAAGAAATACCTTAGCAGTGCCAAGGGGTTGCCACCCTCAAATAAGCAGAACAAGTCCACGAAGTTTACATTTCAAAAAGTCTTCCCTTCCTTGGGGTCCTCCCATATAACAGAAATTCGGGAATTTCAGGCAGCCTTGATGGCAATAGGAGATCGCCCGCAGCTGGACCTGGTGCAGGTCCGGGAGCCTCAGTCTCCTCGCCCGCCAGGCAGATGGAATTAACTGCTCACCTGCCAACTCCGCGAGGAGTTGGGACGTGTGGGACGTTGCAATTCAAGGCTTCAGGCCTGCCCTTGCCATTATAGCGACGACATCCGTCCTAAGTCCATTTGTCTTACACTGACATTCTCGTCTTAGATTGTCAGCACAGCACCTTCCTCTGAGTGGTGCACACGGGAGGTGCTTGAACTGTGTTTGCTTTAATGAGGTGACGGCTATGTGGCGGGGTGCAGAAAAGGCCCACCTGTGGAGTCCCCCAAATCTGTCCATGTCCATATTACTTGGCATCCTCTCTAGGGTACTCCAGGTCCAACTTGGGTCCCCTTTCAAGCTTCGTTTTCCATGTCTCTAGGGGAAGGGAATGGTGGGTAATGTCAGTTGCCTGGGGTGTCTATAATCTTATATTGGGGGCCGCTCTGAGTTTAGCCATTTTGGAGGTTCCTAAAAATCCACTCCTGCTTTTATTTCCTGTCCACAGAAAAGGAAGTCCCCTCCCTGTACCCTGACCCCAAGGCCTTTCCAGGTCTGGCCAGCCCACCCCCAACCTCAAAGCTTCTTGCATTTCTGAATTCCCAAATCTTGAACATAGTAGTTGCTCAATCAACATTTATAGCAAGCAAGGGGCTGGAGGGCTCCTTAGAAGTCACCTAGTTAGCCTGGTGTTCCTCATCCATTTTTTTAAAAACTCACATATCCTCAAAATAAATATCAGCTCTAGCTGGTGTGGCTCAGTGGATTGAGCACCAGTCTGTGAACCAAAAGGTTGCCTGGTTCAACTCCCAGTCAGGGCACGTGCTTGGGTTGTGGGTCAGGTCCCCAGTTGGCGGCGCGTGAGAAGCAACCACACATCGATGTTTCTCTCCCTCTCTTTCTCTCTCTTTCTCTAAAAATAAATACAATATTTAAAAAATAAATATCAAACTTTCTCACTTTCCCCACTCACTATTCTAACTTCCCAAAGAGGTATTTCTTCCCATCCCTGGCTGAGGAGTATTTGCAAGAAATGGAACACATACTCTGTGACGCCTCCTCCAGGCAGATGCCTTGTAATTTGATTCACAAAGTTTGGGTTTTGTTTTTGTTTTTTTTAATTTTCAGATCATGAAATTATACCATGCCAATGAAATTACTTGTCCAAATTACCCTTGTCCCTCACTCAAACTTCACAGTTCAAGCCCTTTCCCAACAGTCCATTTTCCCACGGAGCCCCAGCAAAGGGGAGACTGGTCCGGGGTTGCATAGCACACAGAGGCGGAACGTGGTCCCCAGGTGGATTCTCTGGGATTCCAAGCCCACTGCCTTGGTGCTGCCCAGCCTTCCGCTGGAAGTTCTCCTTCTAGAACCACCAGCCCTAGCATGCCCTACCTGGGCCTCCCTGGTCTGGAGTGGGTAGCTGAACCCTGGCCCCTCCATCCCCGGCACGGGCATGGCTGCTCTGATCAGCAGTTCCCCCACCACCGGGTGACTGCAGCCTTGGCATCCTGAGCACAACTGCCCCGCCCTCTGTCCCCAGGCCTCAGTGCCCGCTGCTCCTCACGTAGCCTTGGGTGCGGGGCGGATCACAATGACCCTGAAGAGGCCCTGAAGGCGGCAGGGAGGGGCCAGCAGAGACCAGGCCGGGAAGATGGGCTCTCGCATCCTGCCACCTGTTGGCAGGATGCCGCCTGTTGGCATCTCACCAGCCACCTGCTGAGGGCTCTACACTCCCCGGGACCTTCTCCGCCCCCACCCCCAAGGCACACTAGGGTGAGTGGCACTATCAGGAGCCAGCTCGGAGCCAACAGCCTGTGGGAGCAGGGTGTGGTGAGGAGGAAGCAGGCTCTGAGACCCCCAGGGTCAGGATCTGGGGGCAGGGCTGGGGTTCTGTCTCCCAAAGGGAAAGTTTGTTAAAAGTATGAGTCTTAGCCCCACCCAGACCTAGCACCGTATTTTGCCGTGTATAATGCGCACCCACGTTTTTGGCCCAAACTCTCAGGAAAATTCTTTTGTTTTCATTTTCAATTCAGTTTCCTTTCTTTCTTTCTTTCTTTCTTTCTTTCTTTCTTTCTTTCTTTCTTTCTTTCTTTCTTTCTTTCTATTTAGAAACAGAACCAATGATCCTATTCCGGGGTATTATTTTGCCTATGGATATCGTTATTGCTTTCTAGAGTTACACTTTTAAGGCATACGCATACAATAAAAGAATTACAAACGTTTGGATAGACACGGAATTAGTACCACCCATGTATAATGCGCATCCTTGTTTTCCCCTCAGCAATTTGGGCCAACATGTGCACTATACATGGCAAAGCACGGTAAATCAGGAGCTGGGGCATCTGTGTTTTCGACAAGCTCCCCACCCGCGGGTGGGGGTGGGGAGGCCCCAGCAGGAGGCAGGCGCTGAGCAGCTGTCTCCTTTCCTGCGGGTCCCGGGTTCTAGGAACGGTTCTCTCCCTCGTTCCTAGGAGGGCGAGGGTTAGTAACAGTAACAGCCTCCACGACTTTACACTGCAGTGAGGGAGATGCTTCCTGCCACGTGACTGACGTGAGGCTGTTGCACTCTCCGAGGGGCGGGGCTCTGTTATCCCCGTTCCACGGATGAGGCCGCCCAGCGGAGCCCGTCAGTGGGCTTCCTCCAGGTCACAAAGCTAATGAGTAGTGGAGCTGCGGCTAAATTCTAAATGAATCTTTTAAAATCCTCATCATAATAGCAGCTAGTGTTTGCTGAGCACTGGCGATGTGCCCCACATTACTCTAACCCACTTACGTGTGCCGGCTCATTGGAACGTCACAGCAACTCAAAAAAAAAGGTGGGTGCTCTTACCGTCACCACCCTCCAAGTGAGGACACAGAGGCTGGGCGAGCTCTAGTCTGAAGCCGCTCCGTGTCTGGCGAGCCCGGGATGTTACCCCCAAACCACGCTGCCTCGCCCTCGGCACGATGGCCTGGGGGCTGGTCTGCGCCCTGCTCTCCACTGCACACGGCAACCCCCGCCCCCACTGGCTTGAGGATGCCCTGAGCTGAGTACGGGCCAGACATGCCCTGGCGTCACCCCACCCTCCGCGCCCAGCAGGTGGCGCCCAAGGGGTTCCCTGGCGAGGGGGCGCGCCGAAGGAGAGACCTGGGGCTGCCGGGGCCGCCGCCTCCGCGTGACCTCCGATCCGTGCCTGGCGCGTGGAGATCTCGGGGCTCGAGGGCCTCGAGGGGCAGCCCCGAGTGGTGGCCGGCCTCCAGTGGCGAGTCCTCGCACACAGAGCCAGGGGTGGATGTCTGGCGTCCCGGGCTGCGCCTGCCCCCTCTGCCCGCCATGAGCCCGCGGGCGGCGCGGAGCAGGACGGGGCTGAGGTCGCTGCTGCTGTCGCCCCCGCACCCCAGGCCTGAAGAGTGCGAGGACTCCTGGAGGGGCTCGGCCAGGAAGACCTCGGGCTCCTTGGGCTCCCTCATAGGAGAGTTCCTCCCTCGAAAGTTCCGGGAGTTCCTGAGCCAGCTCGGTGCGGAGTGGGTTGAGCAGCCGCCGCCGCCGAGTGAGGCCCTTGCTGGGTCCCCAGGGGGCTGGGCAACGGGGCTGAGTTGTTTCCAGTGGGGAGGCCCCCGCCACCGTCCTAAGAATGATGCTAACATTAGTTGAGTTCCTGGCGGAGTTCGGACAGCCATGTCTGGGGGCGGGTCTGCCACTGCCCATCTTGAAGGAATGAAGAAACTGAGGCCAAAGGCTATAGAACTAGGAAGACCCTGGTAAGGACTGCCCCCAAACAAAGGCTGCTAACTGTTTCCATCTCCTCCTGGCTCCCAGCATCCTCAGAAGCGCCATATCCTCGGTGCGTGTCCGAGTGCTGGGGAGGGTACTCTCCTCCGAGCCCAGACTGCTCCTTCCTCCCAGACCTGCGGTGAGTGTCAGGGGCCTGCTGGGGGGTGGGGGGAGACAGGGTTGTCATCGGTGCTCCAAGGGTGGGGACCCTGGCCACTCATGCCGGATGTGGCCTCTTTGTCTTCAAGGGGCCGGTCATTGAACTTCCAGAATAGTCTTAAGAAGAGTTCGCTTGATCAGATACCTACCCTGGGGCTGCTGAGGAGGGATCGAGAAGCCACCAAGGTCAAAAAGGCCGACAGGTGAGTTCCGGGGGGATGGGGTGGGGAGGGAGGAGATAGAGCATTTCTCTGCTCCCTTTCTTCCTTCTGTCTTTCGCCCACAAGTTTACCTATGTATCCACCTAGTCGTCCATCTGCGTGGGCTCCCATGAATCGGGTCTTCTGCCAGAACATTCACAGTCCGCCTGTGGATCCACCCATCCTCCCACCCATCCATCCCACCCTCCACTCGTTCATCGCTGCATCCATCCATCCTTCCGTGAAGCAGGTTTTCTCCCAACACATTTGGGAATCATCCATCCACACCTGTGAACCCATCCACCCATCAGTTAGGTCTCCTACCAACACATTTATAATTCATGCACGAATCCATTTGTATTTTCATTTTCCCCTTTACCCATCCACCTTGCATGCATCTTATCTGCAAACAAGGTCTTACACCCTGTTCAGGAACCCCCATCCATCCGTCCACCCATCTGGTGGGTCAGCCACTCACCTATTCGCAGACGCCCACAATGTTATCCACGGACCCGCCCACAATGTTATCCATGGACCCAATGTGTAGATCAATCACCTGCAAGTTCTTCTAGCCACTTACAGACCCGGGACACTGGCTGTCTCATCCAGTCACGAAGCCATCTGCCAGCCTACATGCCCATGTACATACTCATTCACCCACCCATCCATGTAATCATTCATCCATCCATCCACACATCTCCCCATCCTCCTAGACCTAGTTCTTCCGTTCAGACCTTTTTTTTTTTAAAGGTTTTGTTTTTTGTTTGTATTTTGTTGTTGATGGTTGTGGGGATATTGTTGGGTTTTTTTTAAGATTTTACTTACTTATTGTTAGAGAGGGAAAGGAGGGAGAAAGAGAGAGAGAAACATCAATGTGCAGTTGCTGGGGGTCATGGCCTGCAACCCAGGCATGTGCCCTGACTGGAAATCGAACCTGCGACACTTTGGTTCGCAGCCCGCGCTCAATCCACTGAGCTACACCAGCCAGGGGCCATTCAGACCTTTTCACTAGTCCAGCCATCCACCTACCCACCCACCAGTCTTCCATCCTTTTACCCATTCCACCATCCATTCATCCATTTCTTCCTCTACCATTGATTACGTCTTATTTTATTATGTCGAATATTGGGGGAAATAAAATAAGGGATGGAGACAGGAGAAGAAACCATAACTCTGATGGAGGAGGGAAAGAAGGCAGAAAAACAGCTTCCGGCTTAAACGGGCTTAAACAGGGGTGAAGGGTGAAGAGCGCTGAGCAGGAGTTTAGAGACCAACAGAGTAAATACACGACACACGCACTGTTCCTTCTAATCCTGCACCCGTGGCAGACAGTACTAATGGATCACAGCGCTTCTCCCCACTGACACCGTGCTCCAGGCAGACACTGACGATGCATCGGAGTAGGAGCCGGAAACGAAACACACTTGCCAGCCCGGGAAATTACTCCGGCCAGATAAACACACTGCTCCTCGCAAGACATAATAAAGAAACGTATGGCTCTCAAGGGCTCAACCGTGAGAAAAGCAGGGAAGGCTACATTCTCTGTGCTCCATAGTCGAGAGCTAGTGCTCAAGCACTTTCCGGTGCGGAAGATTCCCTGGTGGGCCTCGGGGTGGGGGCAATGTGGGGTGCACTAGAACAGGCTCCAGCAGCCTTTGAGAGGAGACACTGAGGTGCCAGGGCGTGGGCAGAGCTGGGGTGCCTTGGCCTGGCCCTGAGGCCAGCACAGAGCGGGTGTTGCTATGCCAACGGCTGTCAGATGAGCAGGTCCCAGGGCTGCAGCCAGGCGCTGTCTCGGACACCTCCTGCCAGCCAGGCTCTTTCGTGGGCTGATGCAAAGCATCCCCTCTGGGTCCGCGCAGGCGGGAAGATGTGGTCAGATGAACAGGCGCAGATGTAGTGATGTGCATGTACCTACGGTCAAACATGGCCTTTCTGAATCAGAGAACCGTGGGTGGATCAGGCAGGCCCTCCTGCGGCCTTGGCCTTGAGGACAAAATTAGTAACAACGCATGTAACAATAACAGATCCCCTTTACTGAGAGCACAGAGCCTGGGCTAGATGCTTCCCACAAGCTATGTGATGCTCACCAAACTCTTCTAAGGATGTTATTATCATGCCCATCCATGGTTTATATAATCATTTAAAGGGGACACTACAGGGGGAGACTCAAGGGCTGGCCCCCACAGAGCACACTGCTGAGAGGGGGTATCATGGAGGCTGCAAATTATAGTGAGCACAGCTCCCAGTTGGAGATGTTCACCCCGGCCCCACAGACCCTCGGCGGGGTGCTCTGCTGTTCCTCTCACCTCCGCACAGCCCTGGCTGGTGGGCAGGCCTGGGGTCCACCGTGCGGATCAGAGAACCAGAGCTCAGGAGAGCTGGGATCGGAACCCAGGGCTGCCTGGCTCCTGAGACCCTGCCTTTGCTCCCTCTGCGGAAATGCCCGTACAGAAGAGCGCCGGCTCTGGAACCGGGATTCAAAGCTTGGCTCCATCCCTCGCTGGCTTTGTGACCTTGGGCACGTTGAAAAAAAAAACAAACCTCTCTGTGCCTCAGTTTCCCCGTCTGTAAAATGGGAATGGTGACCGTACGTCAAGGAGGTGTGCGGGCTGGGTGGGGCTGTGTGCCTGGCACGCGGGAAGTGCTCGGGAAAGGCCAGTAGCTGTGACCGTGAGGTCTGCACGGTGAGCTGCAGTCTGGTGGACGTGCGTTGTTGGGGTGGAGGGGGGGCCCAGGGGGTTCGGGCCCCGGCCCTCCCCTCTCACTCTCGCCTATTTCTGCAGGCCCCACGGTCTCCAGGTGCCCAAGCTCAAGGCTGAGCTCACCCACAGCTCCTCGGAGGAAGGCTCCGGGCACCACAGGCGGTGCAGTCCCTTCCGAGTGCGGTTCGCTGACGAGACCGTATGGGACACGGCGTTCCGCTACTGGGAGCGCAGCCGTGCACGTGAGCAGTTGGGGCGGGGAGCCCCACACTCCACAGAGTTCCAGCCTGCAGCTGGGGGAACGGACCCTGCGGCCCTGGGTGCTGGGAGGCAGGCACCGGCCCGCAAAGGCCGAAAGGCTGCTCTGCTGAGCCCGCAGAGGAGGCACCTGACCTGGCCTCTCCGGAGGATGTCAGGGTGGCCTTCGAGGACGAAGTCGAGGGTCCGAGGTCCGGTAGAAGTGTCCCAAAAACAGGTGGCACCAGGCAGCAGCCACAGCATGGGACCAGGACACCATGGCTGCCCAGACCTTGCCGGACGCGGAGGCACTCTTGCCCCCAGGGTTCTCACAGGCCGCAGCCTGCCGACCCGGATCCGGCTCCCCGTGTGGCTTGCAGGGGGGCTGGTGGCGGTGGGAGGGCACCAGAAGCATCTTCCTCCCGTATTCGTGAAAGCAGAGTTGGGTGAGGGGGTGTCCAGAAAGTTCCAGAAGATTAGGGGAGACCAGCCCCACCGGGTCTGGCAAAGAAGCCAGGAGCCCGCAGGCCTGGGTCCGCAGCAGACCTCTGCCGTCCGCGAGCTCTCTCGACGAAGGAACGGGACAGCCTGTGTGCTGGGGCGCGGCTTCCCGTGGAGGTCGCCAAAGCGCCCTCTCTCCGCCTGCCCTGCTTCTTCTCTCCTCAAGCTCCAGCAGCGACCCTGGGGGCCGCGACCTCCGACGGTCAACAGTCTGCGTCTCTTTTTTTTGAGCACCTACTAGGTGCAGTTTCAGGAAACGGCCGCCCAGAGCCTAGCTGTAGCCCTAAAAACCAGGACTGTCACCGGCTCGGGGGGGATCCCTGAGGGTCCCAGGAAGCTGCAGAGAGAAACTGTGACTTTACCCAACTTCCGGTTGTGTGATGAGGACACCAAGGGCCTGAACAGATGGCACAGCCACCAAGAAGAGACGCCAGAGGGAGCCCGGCCACTCTGGGGGTCCAGGGCAACCTCGGGTGGTGCCCTGAGGCGCCTGGAGAAACAGCTTCGTGTAAATGGCGGTTGCCGGGCACAGGAGAGCTGCCTGGCCAGCCACCGGCCAGGGGAACTGTGCCTGCACCCCAGGGCGCCAGACTGGGGCTCTGTGGGTGTTTCCCAGCCACTCCCATCCTCAGGATCCCTGCTGGGTCAGAAGGGTCACTGTTGGTTGGGCAGGGAATTCTCCCAGCCCCCAGAACCCCCTCCATCCCCACGGGAGAATCAGTACCCTCCCCCGGACCTCCATTGTGGGGTGACTGGTCTTCCCATGGTAGAAAAGGGGGGCCATTTGGGGCTGGAGCAGGAGTGGTGTGGGGGTGCAGGGGCAGACTGGGTAATAAAGGCAAAAACAGTCACACAAGAGAGTTTTAAAAACTGAGCCTTCTCTGGAGGTACCCAGAAGGCGCTGGGGAGCCTTGGGTTTCCATGGAGACTGGCTCTGCCAGCCTTGCCTGCCAGAGGGAGGAGGGGAGAGCTGGGGGGGGTACCCCCTCCCTCAGGAGAGCTCTCACAGTGCCCTCTCCCCTCCAGTCCAGCAGGGCATCACCGGGACCAGGCCAGCCACCCCGTCGGAGGCGGCATTGGAGCGTGCATTTGGGAGCGTCGGGAGATGGGTGGAGAGTTTGCCCAGTGGAGCCCTGGACTTCCAGGCCAAGGAGGAGGCCGCGGCCAGCTCCCTGTTCAGCTGGGACAGCCCCAGCCTGTGAGGCTTCGGGGAAGGGCTGGGGTTCCCACGCATCCCCCCTCCTCACTTTGTAGAGCTCCCGGCCCGCGGTCCGGCCGGCTGCGGGCAGGCCACGGGCCTGGGCCCTTGAGGGCCTCGCCAGCCACGGACGGACCTGGGACCTGGGCTCCACGCAGCTCACAGGCTGCTGTCCCCCCCAGGCCCATCCCGGAGCTGGAAGACTACCTCTTTGAGGACACCTCTATGAACAGCAGCCTGCCCTACATCCCCAGGGCCAGCACCCAGCGGCAGCAGAGAGACCACAAAAGCTTTCTGGGTGCCCACAGCATTCTCAACCCGGTGGGCAAACCGCCCTGCTCCTGGAGCCAGAAACTGGTGAGTACCTGTGGGCAGCCAGCCGCCTGGAGCACCCCGGTCCGGTGGGCGGGGCGGGGAGCAAGTGCCAGGTGGAGCCTCCCCACATGCTTGGCTGAGGGGCGGGTCTGGAGCTGGGCTGCCTGCTTCAGATCCCAGCTCCGTAGGAGCAAGCTGTCTTTGCATTTTGGTTTCTTTATCTCTAAAATGGGGTTGGGTTCCTGCCCCCTAGTGCTGAGGCCCCAGGAGCCCTGTCTCCTGCCCAGGAACCGCCCCCTCCCCCGCCCCCGCCCAGGCCCCAGCTGGTCTTTTCTCCCTCTAGGAGTCCTTCCTGCCCAGCCTGGAGCTGCACAGGTTCCTGAACCGAGGCCGCCCAAAGGGGTACCAGCTCCTGCTGCCCTCAGTGACACGGCAGCAGGCTCAGCGATGAAAGGCTTCCGGAGCTGAGCCCGGGTGTGTACGCGTGCCGGGGGTGAGGACAGGCCGGCCTTAGCCCACAAATAAATGTGCATCCCAGGTGCCTGGAACCTGTTGCCAGGTCCCACCCTCCAAGCCTCTCCAGGTGCCTGGTTCTGCTGACCTCTAGGGGGCCCGGACCATGGGGAGGGTTGGGGGGTGGGGTCACAGCCGAGATGAGGTTGAAGGGCGGGGGCAAGGCATCCCCAGGGGTCAGGGTTGGTTCTAAGTGAATCCCTCTTCTGGAAGGTGGGAGATCCCGCCACACACCTCAAACCTGGGACCGAGCCTCTGTCCGTCTGGATCAGCCCACACCTGAAGCAGACACCTGGGCTGGCCTCCATCTCTGATGGAACCCAAGGGTGCTTGCTGACCTACCGCTGTGGGCTGAGGGTGTCCGGGCTGAGGCTGAGGGAAAAGACCCCATGTGTGCTCAAACCTTCGTCTCCTGAGTACCCCAGACTAGGCTCACACCCTCTGTCCCTGGTCACAGCATCTGGATGGGTGGGTGGGTGGGTGGGTGAGCCCCCACCAGCTGTCTTTTTCCTCCTGGTGAGGGGAGGCGTGGGCAGGAGGTGACGAAAAGATTAGGTGGCAGGTACTGCCCGGAGTGAATCTGACCTCTCTATTGACCCCCCAGTGCCACCCTACATGCCTGTCGTCTGGGTGTGGCCTTGCCACAGCTGTGTTGCAACACCCTGGCAAAGTTTGAGCCCCCTCCACTCCTTGAAGCTCAGGTTGGGCCCCAACCCCTGGCCAGGCCCGGGATCCTGGTGTTTATCGCCACCTACTGGCCAGTAAGGAAACTGCTGCGGAATCCACACCCGGGCACCCTGATGAATGGGAAAAGGGTGGGATTTGGGGGGACAGGCGGTGGGGATCTCAGGGCCAGGACAGTTTGTGGGTGGGGATCCCTGTTTGAAGGGGTGCCCTGGCTCCAGAACAGAGGCGACAAGTGCAGGCACAGTTTGGACAAGTGCAGGCACAGTTTGGACAAACCTTGTAGGGGATGGGCTGGGGGCAGTGCTCCACCCCCTTGTGTGTGTGTGGGGGGGGAGTGGGGGTGTGGGGCCGGAGGGGGATTTCAGCCCCCGGGATGACTTTCCCCCTCCACGCCATTTCCTGGGCTTTCACGCCCAACCCCGGCGCAGTCTTTCTACTTCCTACAGAGTCTGCGGGTCTCACAGGAGGCCTGCTTCCACCGCACCTCCTCCCGGTGACCTTGGGAGCCCTTCTCGCCCGTTCCGAGCCTCAGTTTCCCCCGCCCGGCCGCCGGTTGCCGCGCCACCCCGCGCCCACGCGGGGGCAGTGTTGGCCTGGCTTTGGCGCCGCTTGGCGCAGCCGAAACTTCTCCGCCTCTCGCCCGAGGGTCGGAAACTTTTCCCCTCGCGCCGCGCCGCTCCCGTGCCTCCCGCCCCCGCGCCGCCTCCAGCCCCGAGCTTTGCTGCGCCCCGAGCGGCCGCCTGCCACCTGCCCGCCCACGAGGGCTTGGTGGCCGCTGGTCCCGCAGCTTCTCTTTCTCACCTTGTGTTGATTAACCCAAAATTGCTAAGCTTGCGACAGAGCTGTAAGCAGCGAGCCCTCGAAACTGAGTCCCGCGGGCAGCGCACAGGGGTGGAGAGGCCCCTGGAAAATCTTTGCCAGCATCTAGGGGGGCGACCCAAAGCCGAGCACTTGCCCCGCAGGCGGCCAGCACAAAGGGAAGGAGCGAAGACAGAGACCTGCCGAAGGGGTGGGAATGGGGGGTATTCTCCACCTCCCCCACAGGCTCGGGCTGGCTGGGGTGCCGAGTAGAGGTGCCCCACCCAGGCAAGTGGGGACCTTCTGCCCCTCCCTGCTCCCTCCGCCTCCCCCCTCCCCTTGCGCCCCTTCCCCAGCCCTTCATTTTTTCTTTCCCTCGCCCCTGACCCTCCCCTCGCCTCCCTTCTCCTCCTCTTTTCCTCTTCCACAAACATGGATTCTGTGTCAAGAGGACCTTGAGCATTAGCTTGGAGCTTCACATCCCACTCGGCGCGCGAGCAGGCGCAGGGGGACCCCCGCAGACACACCACACGCACCACCACACACGCACACACAGCACACACACCACACACGGAGACGCCAGCCTAACCCACAGACGCCACACACAGCAGACACACCACACACACACACACACACTTCAAAGGCATCACACACAGACACACACGCAGGGACCCGCACCACGCACACTACGGACACCACAGATGGCGCACACACTTAGGGTCTCCCAGCGACTCCAGCTCCACATTCCCAGGCCCACCTGCTGACAGGGAGGCCCCAGATGCCCCCCCCCAGCCCCTCCCCATCCTCTGCAGCTCTAGTCCCTGACATGCCTTTCCCCCACTCAGGCAGAGCTCGAACTTGAACTGGGGGACCAGAAGGAAGGTGTGGGGCCCGGCAGGGGGTGCGGGTGCAGGTGTGGGTGGGGCCCCTTCCCAGACGTCCCCAGGTTCTGAGCTCTCCCCCCTTCTCAGGGCTCCTAACAGGGCCCTTTTCTCTGGCACCTTCTCACGCCGGCTGGCGGGTGGCCAGCCCCTCCCGGGGCTCCGGGGAGCAGCATGGCCGGAAGGCCGGGAACCTGGCCTTCTGCAGCTGGAGCTGGGGCCAGACTCCAGTCCCCACCCCTGCAGAATCTCTGGGGTGCAAGGCAGGGGTGCCCCTCACAGGCCTCCTGTGCCTTCTCATTCTGAGCAAACCTGGTCCCCACCCCATTCCGCTCCCCACCCTCACTGTGGTCCATGCACAGACCTGGGACAAGACCGTGGGTGGGGCCGGGGGAGCTGCATCTGGTGTGGGGGTGTGGAGAGGGGAGCAGGAAGGAGGGAGGAAAATCACTGCTCCTCTCTCCAGAGCCCTCCCAGCTCCCGCGCCCTTCCACCCGCTGGGCTGGCCAGGGCGTCTCCTAGCCCCTTTGCAGCAGATGAGGAAACTGAAGCTCAGAGAAGACTGGGGTGTGGCCAGGCTGCATCCTCTACCAGTGGGCAGCCTTCCGCCACACACACGTGTTCCCAGTACATCCACTCATTGCTGGGGACACTGAGGCCCAGAGAGGTGCCACTCTTTTTTCCGGTTGCCTCCCGTATACACCCTGCTCAGGGACCGAACCCGCAACCCAGGCCTGTGTGGAAAGATGCCCAGCCAACTGCGCCACACCGGTCGGGGCAGGTCAGACTCTTAAGGCCACACAGTTTGTAAGTGTTGGAGTCCAGGCTGAAGGTCAGCAGGAGGAGACACCGATGTACGGCAGCACCTCGTGGCAGCAGCCCAGGTCTCCCCCTGAAAGGCAAGCAGGGTGGTCGAGACCCATCCTGCCCGGGGCCCCTCGTCCAGCACGCGGGCATCTCGGTGGCAGGGAGGCCCAGGGCTGGGTCGGAGAGGGAGAGAGGTTATTTGGAGAAAGTGGAAGTGGGGGAGGGTGTGCAGATTGAAAGCAGAGCGGCAAGAGCAAAGGGTCAGAGAGGCAGGAGGCCTCAAGGTTCCTCAGAGGGCGGAGGCCACGGCGGCTGGACCCCAGGTGTGGGCAGGGCAGGGCTGACCCCAGGCAGGGGCTGGGCGGAGAGGGGCCTGACTCCCGACGCCACGTAGAGCCCCTGAGGCTGCGGAACCCGTGAGAAGGCAGCTCGGGCAGGGCTCCAGGGACACGAGCTGCCCCACGGGCTCACCTGCTTTCATTCTGCAGGCCGTTCATTGAGCACCTACTGTGTGCCCCATACACACGGGCCCTGGGCCCTCGGTGGACACTAGAATGACTAGCCCTGCCCTCAAGCTGCAGTCTAGTGGGGGACAAAACTCAAACAGGACACAGCGACTAGTGATGATGGGAAGCCTGGGATTTGGGGGCACAGAGGGGGTCCTACCCTCTGTGGGTAGGGGCGTGGGACGGACACCTGGGCCTTCCACCACAGTTGAGGTGGGGGCATGGCCAGACCCGGACAGAGGAACAGGAAGTGTGGGAAGAGAGGCGACTGCTGCTGGCTGTCCTGCGGCGTGGCTGGTGTAACAGTTCTGGGCCTGGGCGTAGGCGTGGGTGGGCAGGGGGCCCAGGCAGGCCATTGACAGGCGAGGGGAACAGTTACTGTCCTCCTAGACAAGACTCACACACGCACGTGCGTGGCCTGTGCCCCCCACGGGGGCTGCCCACTGCTCATTCCAGTCCCTCTGCCTTCGACTGCCTTTGACCTCACTCCCACCCGCGTCCTCCCTCTCCCCGTATCTCTGTCTCTCTGGGTCCTGTTGCCACTCCCTCCCGATGTGCCCTAAAGGACAGGTGGTCTGTGCCAGCCGGGGGTTCTTGTTGAAAACCATCAAATCCCTCTGTGGAGACAATGTACGCTGCCACCTCCAGGCAGCCCTACAAGCCTCCACATTCCCTTAAACAGACTCAGGAAAGGCGGTGACACTGGTGATGTTCACTGCGCTATGTGGGCCCATCGGAGCTGGCTTTGGGCGGAGCCTGAGCAGAAGCAGGCGTTGGACCCTCCAGGTTGGCTCTGCGACCCTCCTGGATGGTGGCACTTGGTCCCCAAGAGCAGCAGCCAGAGCAGCTCCTTTGCCATCTCCCATCATGGGGCCTCGGGGACCCTTAATGACTCAACTGCCAGGGCCTACCTAGTTCATTATCTTCACCTGGCAGCCCTGGGGACCGCAGTGCCACCCCCAAGCTCCCAGGGCGCCGCTGCTGGGCTCTGGGCTGACTTCCAGCCCCCCTGGCCACGAGCCCTGCCGGCCCAGGCTCCTCAGGGGCCCAGACCGTGTTCTCCAGGGAAAGACGCCTCCCCAGGCCGGCTCCTGAGTAACTTCTAATAGCCCACAGCCGGTCCGGAATGTTAACTACGGCGGCCAGGGGTCCCCGTGAGTGAGACAGACCTAGGCCCCGCCCTCCCAGAGCTCCGAGTCCCCCCGGAAATCAGAGGAGGAATGACTGATGCCTGTACCCCGAGCCGACATTGGTCCAGAGACTGCCATGCTTAGAGCACGTCTCTGCCCCAGCCCCATATTACAGATGAGGAAGCCAGGCACAGAGAGGTTAAGTCACTTTCCCAGGGTCACACAGCTGCGCTCCAGATAAGAAGCCCGTGAGAAGTGCTGTGATGGGGGAAGCACAGGGCAGTGGCCTCCGCTGAGCCTGGGGTTTGGTCCTCCAGAAAACTGGCCAGAGCTCCCCCAGCCCAGAGGGCAGGGCTGGGGGAGCAGAGCCTCGGCCGGGGTCCCCAGAGGCTCGCTGTCAATGGTGAACTCTGCCCACGCCTCGGTTCCATTCCTTCTCTTTCGTTCATTCCCCGCACGTGTGCTGAGCATCTGCCGTGTCCCGGGCTGTGTGCCGGGCCCTGCAAACAAGACGGGCGGGACTCCTGCCGCAGGTGCCCACGTCTCGGTGAGGAGGGCACAGCGGGGGCTGGTTTTTGGGGCCCCTGCAGTCCGTCCCGCAGGGCCCCTCGCCGAGAAGGGCTCTGCACTGGGTTTCATGCTCCGCTCTTGTCCTCTTGAAATTCTTCACTGGCTTTGAACCAGGGCGCCGTGTGTTCATGTTTCCCTGAGCCCTTGCAGACTGTATAGGTCCGGAACGCAGACATTAATTACACCGTGGTCCGTGCTGGGCTGGGCCCCCTGGGGGGCTGGCAGGAGCGCCCAGGACGGTTGCTCAGAGGCATGGCCGGATTGGCCCAGGGGGCTGGGCTTGGTCCTGACCCCACATCCTGCCACGGGTCCCCGGATCCCTTGGGGCAGTTCCCTGGGAGCTGGGTGAGCAGCAGGCGCGAGGTCACCAGCTAAGCTCCGGAAGAACTTGGAACAGACTCTTGCGCATGTGCACTGATCGGACAATGCTTGCGTGCGGCAGTGTGGGCGGGCACGGGCCGGAAAGCAGGGAGGCGAAAGCCCCTCCCAGCTGCCTCCCACCGGGCCCTGGGCCCTGATCCCTCCTCCTAGGTACCCCATGTCTGGGTGCCTCCCCGAGACAGTGCATGCACATACGAGGAAGTGAGTGCATGCGTGCATTTCATACCGTGCAGTCGATGAGGCATGGGTTCCGTACTGTGCACGTTTCTCTGCACTTACCGTCCTCACTCCACGATCTACCTGGGGGCGCGGGGGAGGCTCTTTCAAGGTCACTTAGGCACAGCATAAACAGCCGCCCATGCGCGGCACCTGGCCTTGGCACGGTGTGGTCTACCGCCCCGCTGGGTGTTCGCCATGTACCCAGGCCTCCCCCACAGCCTCTCTCCTGCCCCAGCTGCTATGGAGGCAGCCAGAGTTCCACCCCATGAAGGAGGTACTATGAGGACCCAGAGTTCTACATGAGGCTCAGAGAGGTGCGGCCACCACCCCGGGGTCACACAGCGGAACCGAGATTGGAACGTGCGGAGAAGCTGCACTACCTCTCAGCAGCAGGTTCGTGTTCCCCGGGGTAGGTGGGGGGTCACTGTCTCTTGCAACATATTCACAGCCTCCCTGATGCCAGATGGGGGAGCAGGTGAGAATCGGGCAAAAAAACGCTTCCAGCCCGACAGAGCCACCAGGACGGAGCTGGCAGGAGTCCCGGCAAGGCCCGGAGTGCGGGCTGGGCCAGGTGGCCTGCTGGGGGTGGGGCAGGTGCGGCGCCCGGGGCCACCTAGGCCCCAGCTGCACGGAAGCTCCTGCACCGCCCCTAAGTGGCTCCTGCCTGTCACCAGGGAGGGCTGGCGTCAGCTGGTTGCATGTGCCTGGGGCTGTGATTCAGCATTTGGGTTCAGGGCATTATTTTTATTGGGTTTTGTTTATTCAAAGCTCCGCCTTTGAAATTTGTCTTCAGGCCACCCCATCCCAGAGAAGAGAAGCTGGTTTGGATATAGCCGTGTGGTGTCATCTTGGCCTGAGAAATCATTCCCTTGAATGGGGGGTTCCTTGTCCCTGAGCACACGTGGCCCCCCACGTGGGGCGTCTGTGGTGGCTCTGCAGGACCGTGGACACCCACCAGCCCCGGCCTGGCCGGGGCAGGCACAAGCAGCCCTCGGAGCCCGACTGTCACTGAGGGCTCGAGGAGGCTCAGCTTTGGGGGTCATGAGGCCCCGTGACAGGAGCTAAGGACCGCCTCTGTTCAGAAAACTCCTGGGAGCATCTAGGACTTCGGAGGCCCACCACAGACCCCTCCCTCCCGTGTAGAGTCCCTCCTAAAGGAGTCCCGCAGCCTGCCTCTTCGGACTAACAGTCCTTGTAACTAAATCTGAGGCCCTCCATTAACTCTGTTTCAGAGGCTGTCGTCTAGGGTTTCTGGGATCAACTCTTTCGCTGCTCATCACTGAGGCACAGAGAAGTTGGGCCACTCACTCGAGGTCACACAGCTGGCAGGTGGCCAGGCCAGGGTCTAAACCCAGCCAGTTCGAGGTTGTTATACTCCTAACCTAACGCACGCATGTACGTGTGCACACACACACGCAGGTGCACACGTGTGGTGCCTGGTCCCGGGGAAACCTGGAGCTGGGCGTGGGGGAGAGACCTTTGCGTGTTACGTGCCAGGGCGTGGGGCCTGGCTGAGTGGGATGATGGTGCAGCCCCTTGCGAAGGTCAGATGAGACCCACCTGGGGAGTCTCCTGCCCCGAGGCCAGCACGGCCTCCGCCGTCCGGGCGGCTGACATTACCGGAGCAGACGGACAGAGTGGGGGTCCCACGGCACAGGCACCCCTGGTGGTGACCACCCTCAGCACAAACAGACTCCGCCCCTTCCTCCGACCCACTCACTCCCCTCTGCTTCCCTCCTCACCTATCCTCCTCCCCTCCTCACCTGTCCTCCTCCCCTCCCCTCCCTTCCTGTTGCCTCTCTTCCTCTTCCGCCCCCCCCCCACCCACGCACGGACAAGGATAAAGCCTGCGAGCCTCCGCTGGTGGAGACGGCCTGACCCTGTCCACAGCACAGGTCTGAGGAGCCCAAAGCAAATGTGGGAGCCACAGAGCCCAGCGGCCTCCTGTGTGCCCGCTGGTGAGCCCGCAGACCGGGCCGGGCAGCTCAGTCCAGGGCTCTGGCTGCACCCTCCTTCCCCAGGTGGGGTGGGGTGGGGTGGGGGACAGCCACGGGCCCACAGGTCTCCCGGGCTGGGGCCGCCAGCCTTTGTGGCGTTGAGACCCTGATACCAGTTTCCAGTAGCTTTTGGTGGTTTAACAGAATCGAGGGTACATCTAACTTGCGAATGTTCCCTTTTGACCTCACTCCTTTTCTTCTTTTTTTTTTTTATAATTTTTAGTAGCTCAACAGGACAGGGTTCGGGACGGGACTGGAGCCACTCCCTCCTGTCTCCCGTTTCCAGCGGGGGTCTCCTGGCCTTTCCAGTCCTGGATGCCTGTGGGGCGGTCCCTGCAGGCTGGATTCCTGGGTGCCGGTCCTGCCCCCTCCACCGCTGGCCGCCTCGCCCCCCACCCGGCACTGATCTGGCCTGAGGAGGCTCTTCCTCCGGCAGCCCCACGGTTGTGTCCCCTCTGCCCCCTCTCTCCATGCTCCACCCCCCCCAGCAGGCTTCTGGCTTCTTCTTTAATCTCCTGAGCCGAAGTCCTGCGCGCCCCAAGGCCTTTGCACATTCTCTTCCCCCTGCCTGCAATGCTCTTCCCACCAGCTTCAGTGACTCCTACTTAACATCCGGTCTCAGCTTAGATACCCCCTCCTCCAGGAAGCCCTCCTGAATCAGCATCGAGCAATGGTGCCTTACGGGCACACAGAGGGCCCCTCTCAAGCGGACCCTGAATCCCAGGTGCACAGGGAGCGAACAGGCCCAGCACAGAGCCCGCCACACGGGAGGCCCTCAGTGAATGCCCGGCAAGGGGGCAGGTGGGACGTTCCGGGCAGACCTCCCTGCAGTGCTGGGTGCCTCAGTTTCCCTGCCTGTAAGGCCAGGGGGTGGGTGGTCCTCCTGCACTTGCCATGTGATGGTGATTCTCTCGTGCTCCCGCTGGGTTTCTGGCGAGGATCACACTCATTTCACGGTATTTGACTTCCTTGATTATCTGATTTTCCGGGGAGGAATGTTAAATCTCTGGGCTGGGGTGGCATCTGCCCGATCCCAGGCACCAGCCCCACCCCACCAGCCCGAGTGCCCCTGGCACCCTGCAGGACCCATTAGAACAGCCCCCCCTTGGCAGACGAGACACCTTCGAGGTTCTGAAGCTCCGCGCTGCTGGTGGGGGGCCTGCCCTCTGCAGCCAGAGCTGTCCACCAAGTCGGCCCCGGGGCTCGGAGCCAGACAGCCTGGGTTCCGGTTCTGACCTGGCCACTTTCAGGGAGACCGAGGCCCACCTTCCCTCTCCCGTGCCTCGGTCCTCAGTTGTATAACGGGCGTAATAAATAACAGCCCCCCCCCCGCCGCTGGGGCTCCTGGGGTCACAGGGATGGTTCCCTGCCTGGGCTCTGGGGCGTCAGGGGCCTGCCCTTCTCCTCCCAGGGGCAGTGGCTAAGCCTCAAGTCTCTGGAGCCACAAATAAGCCAGGCCCATGCCTAGCTCTGCTATTGAGCTGGTTGTGTGACCGCCTAGTGCCTCCGTTTTCCCATCTACAAAGTGGGGGTGATAGGTTCCCCTGCCTCTTCTGTACGCACTCACTCAGTTGCATACCAGCGTCTGCTCTTAGCAGTCCCAGCCTGCCCCGCGCCCCCCCGCCCCATCATCTTCTGATTCACGCGGGGCAGCAGGCATGAACAGCAGGGGAAAGACTCCACCGCCCCCCCGAGCGTCCTCTGCCGGGGCATGCCTCTGGTCCCACCTCCCCAGCCCTGTCACCTGGGCTGAGTCCCCGCTCTGAGCCTCAGGCTCTCCACCTGAGAACGGAGGTACAGATTTGACCACAAAGGGCACTGCGAGGCTTCCGTGGACCAGCATGTGGCCATCGTCGTAATTACTGTTGTGTCGGAAAGTGGAGTCGGTTCCCTCCGCCCCGCGCTAATTAAGATGGGAAAACAGGCTTGCAGAGGGAGTGCTGCGTCTCAGCGGCGCGCAAGGACCCTGGCACTCCACCCCCTGGAGCTTCTGCGGAGCTGGGGCCCAGAGAGGGGAAAGCCGGACAGTGGGATACCCTGGCGGGTGGGGACACACAGAGACAGACGGTAGTTGCTGAGACTACCTCCAGGAACGATGGGCGCGATGGCGGGGCGGCGGGGGGTAGGGGGGAGCGGCTGGAGCAGGTCCCCCAGGTGAGCCCCAGCTGCCTGCTCAGATCTCAAGGGTCCCAATGCCGGAATCTTCCCGAGTGCCTCGCCCAAGAAGGCCCGGATCCCAGCTTTCTGGGCAGGGAGGGGGGCAGCCAAGACCCAGAGAAGGGCAGGGACTGACCTGAGGTCACCCAGCACAGACGCTGTTTTGTGCCCCTTAGCCCCTGCCTTCCCGGACAGCTCAGCCCTGCAAGACGTGCGGCGCCGCCAGGAGGTCTGGGCCGGGCGGAGCCGCGGGATGAAAGGGCGATCCGCGGAAAGCCACCCCCCACCCCCCGGACTCGCCCGCCCTTTCCGCCAAGGGATCGGGCTGGGGGCGCCAGCTTTGAAGTCCCACAGTGGCCCGCTCCCCGCCGGCTCGGGGACCTGCCTCCGCGAGGCCGACATGAAAGGGCAGCCGCGGGCAGCCCAGTCTCCCTGGGACCCGCCGGGAGGAGTGCGCAGGGACCTGCGGCGCCCAAGGAGCGCGGAAGCGAGTAGTCCTCGGCGCTCCGGGCCCTGCACTGGGTACCCTGCCCCTGGCGCCCCCTGCCCCTCGGCCCCTGGGCCAGATAGAATCATTGTGGTTCCCAAGTATGGCTCTGTCTCCGGCTTAGCACATGCTGTTCCTCCTGCCTGGGTGCCCTTCCCACCTTTTTCTCCGGGCCTGAGCTCAGCTCCTTATTTGCGTGGTCTCTCACAGACCTTCCCCCAAGCGGTTCCCCCACCTGCTTCCCAGGAGCTCTCCCACCTGGCCCCTAGTAGAAAGGAGGGCACCTGGGAGTCTAGAAACCCGGTCTCCCCTCCGGCCTCTGACTGTGAGCTCCAGGAAGGCCTCCTCGAAGCCCCAGCCCAGACAGCTGTGGGCGGGGGCGCTGCGCACTGGCAGAAGTCAGTAATGGCCTCAAAGGCCAGTCTGAGGGTGAGGGGTTCCAGGCTCCCAGGGCGGCACCACAGCCCCAGATCACAAAGCTAGGAGACCCTCCACCCCACCTCCAGCCCAGGCCTTGACCTGACTGTGCAGCCACCCCCGCCCCCGCCCCACTGCCCAGTTGCAGCCCCAGGCTGCAAGCTCCACCGCTGGCAGTCCGTAGAGCCCTGGCCTCGGACTCCCCGCCCCCGAGCCCCCGGATGCTCCACGGTGGCCTTCTTAAACCCTCTGGTCTGGGGATCAGCTGATTTCCCTGCCTCTCCCAGAGCCTAGGACAGCGAGCTGGGGACAGAGCTTCAGTTCTGAGCTGCAGTCGGGGACACCGAGGTCCAGAGTCCCAGAGCCGGTGGGCCAGACCTGGCAGTGTTGGGCCTCAGGACAGAGAGGCGCCCACCCAGGCTAGCTTCCAGCCTAGGACTCTGTTCAACCAAGGCCTCCTGCCAGGGGGAAGAGGCCTAGGCACCATCTTTTCTTTTTTTTGGGGGGGGGGGGCTTCTGTAAATTAAACACGGGAGCAAATTGGCCCCAAGCCTCGAGGTGGGTTCTGTGTTGTGTCTCAGGACCGGATGTTTTCCATGCACGCACGAGGCACCGTCATACCCGCTGGACGCGCACACAGTCCGAGAGTGGCCCTGAGCCGGGCCCTTTCCTGTCTCCCCAGGAAGGGAAGAGGCGGGCTGTAGGCGGGGTGGAGGGGGGGTGGAGTGGTGGAGGGGGGCCGAGCTGCCTGCAGGAGCTTCACCCTGGGTGGCCAACACCAGATGTGAGCTCCAGCCCCACCCCCAGCTCCGGCTTTGCTGCGGCGGCCTCCCCGGTGTGCTCTGTCGGCAGCTCCCTAGCACCACTCCCACTGCCCCCAGCCCACCCTCTGTTCTGCTGGGTTCAGGGGCAGAGCAGCGAAGGGGGAGGGGAGGGGGAGGGAATGGACGGCTAGTGGTAGGGCCGCAGGCAGCAGACCTGACACCCCCGCCCCCACCCCAGCCAAGCTTCTCAGCCTGTTTTCTCACAGATCCTGGAGAGCTGGACTACTTTTCCTCCTTCCTTCCTTTAACAAATGTTTGCCGGGCACCTGCTATGTGCCAACCCTGTGCTAAGCGAGCAGATGCCTCTGTGGACAGCACTGTCATCATTTAGCGGGGGAAAGAGACACACGTCAAGTAGACCCATAAATAGGGGCTATCCTGGTGGAACTCCAGGCAGCTCAGAGAAAGGCTCTAACCCGACCAGACAGCAGGGCAGGCTTCCTGGAGGAAGTGGCATGGGTGAGTTGAAAGCAAAGGCCAGAGTGAGGAGAGGGAGTGGTGGGACGGAAGAGTGTGCAGGCACATGAGTGAGTGGGCTGGACTGTGTGAGCGAGGAGAGCAGGCTGGTGTGGCAGAGGCCTGGGGGCAGCAAGGGGTCTGGCTGAACAGGGCCTCACCAGACCTGGGAACCCCCAGAATTCGGAGACAGGTTGAGGAAACTCAATGGGTGGGGCCCAGAGAAACAGGAGTTAAAGTGGGGTTAGGAGAAAATCCCAGCCTGGATTTCAGGCCCCACCTGGAACGGACTGGCCAGAGGCTGACGTGGGGGAAGCCAGGCTGGGCTCTGAGAGGGTGCGATGGGGGGGGGGCTGGCCCACAAGTGGGTGGCGAGGAGAAAGGGCCTGCCACCCGCTCTCCTAGAATACCCTTTCTTCCCACCACCTCGGCCAAACTCCCATGTCCCTGGGGCCCAATCTGAAGGGTCACTCTACTAGGAAGACCCCCCCAGACTCTGTTCCCTTTATGATTTCAAGATCCTCAGAAAGCCCGTCTCAAACAGCGATCTTCATGAGCACCTACCATGTGCCTGGTTCTGGCTGGGCACTTGGCCTCAGAGACAGAAACAGTTCCTACAGCAGGGAGGAGGCAGCTCAGGCTAGGGGCCCAGGACCACCTACCGCACCCCAGCCTTCCCCTGTGGCTCCTGGTGGGGAGGGCTCCTCCATCTGTCAGATCTCAGCTCCACAGCCCCCTCCTCCCAGGCCCTCCAGTCCCCCCCCCCCCCCATGCTCTCCATGCCCTCATTTCATTTCCTCTGAGCTCTCCTTTATTTGCATGGGCACAGACGCTCCCCCCTAGTAGACTGAGGTTCCAGGAAGACAGGGTCTGTTCCTCTGGCTCAGAGCCGTGTTTCTGTGTTGAAAAGGGTTGGGTTGTGCTTCAAACATGGCAGGCTTCAAATAACAGTAGTTAAACCAGAAAGGGTTTATGTCTTGCTGCAGTAAGTGCAGGCAGGCAGGCCTGGGATGGGGCTCCGTGGCTGCTGGGGACCTGAGCTCCTGAGGGCTATTTGCTCTACCGTCCTCAACAAGCAGCTCCAGCCTCACAGTGCACAGCAGCTGCTCTGGCTCCAGCCGCTGTGCTCACTTTCTGGTCTGCAGAAAGGAGGTGAAGGGACAAAGTATCTAACCCTGTCCTTTAAGGAGACTCCCAGGAAGTGATATAAACCACTTCTGTCAACATCCTATTGGCCAGAGCTTGGTCACATGGCCATATCTAGCTGCAAGGGCAGCTGGGAAATGTAGTTTCTAAGTCAAACAGCCATATGTTCAGTTAAGGATTGAGGGTTGCTAGTCTTGTAGGACAGAAGAGACCTAATAGCTTGTGTCACAATCTCCATCTCCTAGCTCATCATCATCATCAATGATGATGATAATAATAATAATAATAAATAGCTGACATGTGTTCAGTACTTTGTAGGCATTCACTTAATCCTCACAATAACCCTAACCTTCGAGGCAGGGAAACTGAGGGACAGTACTGGCTGAATCGCCCGCCCAAGCAGCAGGGCCGGGACTTTGCCCTAGGGCCCCGTGGCTCCAGAGCCGGTGTGACTCTGCTTCTCTGCAGAGACGACTAAGTTGCTGTGGAATGAATGGCCGACTACTGAATTTGCTCTTGTCTCCCTACAAATGGACAGTGTGCCCCCCAGCGTGGGCTCCTCCCCTGCTCCTTGGGCTGTGGCCTCCAGGACTGGAGTCTGGCCGGGTGCAAGGGCGCTCAGAGACGCCACCTCCTGGATGGGCCAGGGTTTTTGCCACTGGAAGGGAAGGAGGGGCGGGGACAGCTGTGATCTGGAGACCACTTCAGGTGTCCTTCAAAAACCAGGACTGGATGAGGGTGAAAAGAAGACCTTCCCAGGGCAGTATGGAGCCTGGGGTGGCTCTGCCCAAGTCCCTGGCTGCTGGGGTGCCCCGATCCTGGTTGAGGGCAGGCAGGAGAAACTGCGGGCATGGGAGGCTCCTGCCTGGCCCTGCAGGAGCCCAGGGGTGTTGGCTGGCAAGCCAGCACTCTGCTCTCCTTTGGAAGGCGGCTTCCTTCCCCAGGGCATGTCTGCCAAGGAGCTCTTCCTGGAGACACTTTCTTACTCAATCCCCTGGATTTGGTACAAAGAGAGGAGGCTGTTTAAGGACCCTGAAAAGTCCCGGCCTCTGCTTTGTGGCAGCGTGCCTCAAGGAGAGAGGCCCTGACAGCCAGAGGGTGACGGTGTCTCCCCATCCAGCCTCACCCGGACACCTGCCACGCCACAGCCCGATTCCCTGTGGGTTCCCCAGCTGTTCCCCAGGTCCTGCTTCCCACCCATGAATCCAACATCCCGATTCCCCTCCCTGCAGTGGGTCATGGCTTTATCTGTGCCGCGGACCACACGGTATTTGGTGACACCTTCACGCCTTGTTTTGTTTGAAAATGCATAACAAATACCTAGAGTTACACCTCGAGCCGATTAATTTGAAACACAGCTAACAAAATTTTTTTAAAACCACACCGTGACGTCACAATAAATGTGCTGTTTTACTAAGCATTCACCAGACCCAGCAGGAAGCCTAAAGCGAAGTTGTGAGGAGCCAGAGTTTGAGGGATCTGCGTCCACTTTGAAGTGCTCTGCCGAGACCCGTGCTTTGTGCTTTCTGCGGGGAACAGAGCGCCGGGACTGCAGGCCGCAGGGGCTGCTGGGTAGTGCATCCCCAAAGGGAGCTCCACTGAAACCAGAGGGGAGGGAAAACGAAGATGTCCCTTTTTTCCCAAGTTCAAGAACGCCCTGAAGTCTGTCCGTGCCACACCCCAGGTTAAGGACCCATTCTCTGCTCCAACTGGGAAGCGGGCAGTCCACTCACCAAACACGGAGTTCTGGGAAGGCAAAGAAGGGAGGTTGGGGCGGGGCCGTGGGCGGGGCCAGTAGCTGAGGGGCAGGAGTCCTGGACTTTTGGTAGAATCCCCTGGCCCCATTTCAACCAATGAAATGTGAATATTGAAGAAGGGGGCGGGACCAGTTTGCTTGCTGGTTTCTCCAACCTGGGGCCCTGGGGTCTAGGGTCCCAGATGGAAGAGGGAGGTCAGAAAGAGGGCGGAAGATGAGGGTGTCAGCCAGAACTGGATCCAGCTCGGGGAGAGAGAGTGGACCAGTCAGCTCTTGATTGGTTATGCCGTGGTGACAACCAGTCTCCCCATCACGTGTCTCAAAACCGAAGAGATCTACTTCCTGTAAAGGTTAGATGTCGGCTGGGCTGCGTGAGGACCTCGGCTCCACTTTTCCGTCACCCGCTCTTGAAATCCAGACCCAGACGTGGCTGCTTTCCGGGTGGAGTGTAGGCCCCACGAGGGCCCGCGTCTGGCTGTCTCACAGGTGTGTGCTCAGCAGCCCGGGCCGTCCTGAATACCCAGTGTGTGCTCAACAGCTGGCATTGCGTCTCCGCCCAACCCTGGACCGGGGTCCACGAATACGCTGCTGAATGAATGAATGAATGAATGATTGAGTGAATGGACGGCCGGGATGCACGCCCTGGATGCACGAGCAAGGAGGCTGCGACCTCGTGCACGTGCATGCTTGTTCTTTGCAGGAGGGGTACCGGCGTGCTCCCAAAGTTAGTGAGGAGGGGCCGGTGATTTGGGCAAGGCTGTGCCCTGGAGGGGGGCTGGAGCAGGGGAGGCCAGGACCCTGCACTCCCCAGCCTGGTCTCCACTCCTTGCTCCAGCACAAACCAGGGTCTCACTGAGGTTGCTTTGTTGTTGGAGGGGGAGGGGAGGACCGAGAGTGAGGGGGCAGCAGAAGCCTGCAGCCAGCAGCCTTCCGTGCTGACACATTCTGCTCCTTCCTTCCTCCCTGACCTCCCTGCGACCTCCATCGCCTGCCTGGGCCCCTCCACAGAATGGGGGAAGGGACAGGGACCTCCCAGTGTCACCAGGCTATGTCCAGCCCAGCTGGGCTTCTGCCTTCCACCCCCCAGTGCGCTGCCATCCCCTCAGCTGCTGCCTGGGCCCTGGGGGAACCTGGTCAGGCTGGAGGCGGGCAAGCCACCTCGAGGCCCGGCGTGGCCCGCAGCCCAGACCGCCTACCCGGTCCCTCACTCCTGCCTGGGTGATAGGTGACACGGGTCACTCCGCCTCTCCGACCCGACCCGTAAGCCCACTGTCTGCAGGGACCGGTAGCACTTGCTCGCGGCCTGCGGCAGCTGTGAGAGCGCGTTCATAGAGCCCTGACACCAAGCCGGACCCTGGGAAATGCTCACTAGTACGATTTCGTCATCCTCACGGCGCTCTCTGCCTCCGGTCTGCCTTCTTGCATGGGGGACCCTGCGGGCCTGGCCCCACACCCCTGGTCCACTGGGGCAGGTCTGTCTGTGCGGCTCCGAGTCCCCAGCCTCTGGCACAGCTCCTGGCACCGAGTAGGTGCTCACAAATGCCTGTTGGAAGAACAAGCCAGCAGTTACTTGAGGGGGAAGCCCTTCCTCTCTCCGCACTCCAGTGTCCTCGTGTGAGATTGTGTCCACAAACTTGGAATCTCTGCTGTCCCTCCTGTCCTCCTGCAGTCAGGACTGGGTGTTCCTGGCGTTGCTGTGCTGAGTCCGTTTATACATAAAAATGTGCGATGTGTAATATTCACATCATAACACATCCCCAAGTCCTCTCGCCCCACCTGGGCACCAGCCACCCTCTTGCTTCCCGGCCTGCTCCTGAACTTTGACCTTAGCCCCTGTCACACAGCGTGCTGCAGGGGTCTTCAGAACACAGACCTCCATCCGCAGGGTGGGACAGGAGTCTTGAACATGGCTCATAGGGCCTGCTCAGCCCAGGCCTTGGGGGCATCCCGGCCTCCTCCAAAAGCCTCCCCCAGCCCCAGTGCATGAGCCTTCTCCCTGCTGCCGCTTCTTCCTCTACAGGCCCTTTGTGCGTGCTCTTCCCTCAAGCTGCAATGCTGTTCCCTCCGTCTTCACCTGGGTAACTCCTACTCGTTCTCCAGAACCCCGCTCTTGGGCCACCCGCTCTGGGAAGCCTTTCCCAACCTCTCCTCCCACCGGGTCCAATCACCCCATTACCGACCACCGTAGCCCCGCACCTTTCCCCCCACCCCCCCCCCCAGTGCCTGAGCCCTGGGCCCTGCGGGACAGTGAGCCAGCAGCCAGCGAGCCCATCTGCACATGGTTCCTGGCCTGGTGCTCAGCGTGGCGCCTTGCAGGGGCCAGGAGGGAGGGGGGCATGGCCTTCAGGGGACATCCCCGAAGCCACTCTGCAGCTGGTCCCCAGCAGGCCTTAAGGGAGGGCCTCAGAGAGGCTGCCAAAACGTGGTGAGGGCTGAGTGTGTGTGTGTGTGTGTGTGTGTGTGTGTGGCCCGCAGGCAGGAGCCTCTAGCAGAGAGGAGCAGAGGGGGAAGGGAGGAGGGGAACGAGCTGAAAGCCCAGCCCAGGGCAGTGCAGCAGCAGCAGCAGCAGCAGCAGCAGCAGCAGCAGCAGCGAGGGGATGTGAGAGCGGGGAGGCGGGGCTGGGTGGGGCTCCCCAAACCTGTGGGAGGACACTGCAGAATTCTGGAACCCTAGGCCTGGCCACTCGCCTGGTCCCCTAGCATTCCTGGTGGCGAGGGCTTGCATGCTGTTACTCCACGACCCCTGTTTGAATTTAGGCTCTGCCCCTTAAAAGCTGCGTGACCTCCGGTGAGTCCTTTGCCCCTTGAGGCCTCGGTTTCATTGGTTGTAAGGTGGGTGTGCTAGCACGTCAGTCTGCTGGGGCCGCCGTACCAAAGAACCACAGACCAAGTGGCTTCAACCACAGAGATGTGTGTCCTCACAGTTCTGGAGGCTGGGAGTCCAAGATCAAGGTGGGGGCAGGTTCGGTTTCTTCTGAGGCCTCTCTCCTTGGCTTACGGATGTCCGTCTTCTCCCTGTGTCCTCACACAGTCCTTCCCCTGTGTGTGTCTGTGTCCCAACTTCCTCTTCTGAAAAGGACACCGGTCCTCTGGGGTTAGGGACCACCCTAGCTACCTCATTTCACCTCGATCGCCCCTTTAAAGACCCCACGTCCACACTCAGTCACGGTTTGAGGCACTGGGGCCTAGGACTCCCACATATAGATTTGGGGGGCACAGTTCAGGCCCTGCTTTGCTTTACCTGAAAAGAGGCTACACCCACGGCTGGCATGCACGTGGTTGGTTTGGGAGTGTACTCTCGGGACGAGAGGGAGGGATGGGGGAACACGAATTGTTGAGTCCACCCCGTTGGAAGTCTGGGGGCCCCGGCCCCCAGCTTGTCTCAGAGTCCTTATGAAACGTGTCTCAGGACCGTCTGCTGGCGGCTACTTCTCCCCTGGATCAAGGGTTGGCCCATGGGGCGTCACAGGTGAGCATGGATGACTGGTGGGTGGGTTCCTGGGCTGGGGCACGGTGTCTCACACTGGGCATCACAGAAGCCCCAGGCAGGGAGGTGCGATGCCCCGCAGGCCTAGGGCGAGGCACTGCCAGGCCAGAGCTCGCGGCAGCTCTTTCCACCGCTGGCCCCGGATGGGGAGGTGGAGCCGAGAGGTTTGCAGAGGTGCGGGAGACGGGTCGGGTGCAGTCCGCCCCGGGCAGCACGCAGCTCTGCCCCGGCCCTGCTCAGGTCCAGTCCATCAGAGTCCCCTTCCAGGCTGGCTGCCCGCCGTCCTTGCAAGGGGTTACCGGAGTCGGTGACGTGAGATGGTTACCGAGACGACCTAGAGCCCCCTCAGCCACGTCTGGGGTAGACCACCCACCCCTGAACAGGAGCTCCTTTCCTTGCCCCCCGGGTCCTGGCATGAGGACCCCAAGGAGGTCGGCGGGCGGTCACAGCTTCGAGTTCAGGGGTCCCACACTATCACAGGTAACCAGGTAACCAGGGCCTCATCCGACAAGAGCTGACGTTGCAGGGACGAGATACACAAACTGACAAGCGGGGCACTGGAGGGGTCAGGGGAGGGGGGTCCTGTTTCCACAGCCGGTTCGTGGGCCTTGTGCCCGCTCCTTGGGACGTGGCACCCGTGACTGGCTGTGAGTGCCGTGCACAGGGTGTCAGGACACCAAAGCCCGGAGAGGGCGCAGTGTGCCGGAGTCCAGCTCGGCTCCCAGGCCTGCGCTCGGGTGACCACACCCCAAGAGCAAGGGCGGGGGTCGCGGGGAGAAGAGGACGGGAGAGGAGCGCCCCACACAGCACAGGCGCTTACTGTCACACAGATCTTCGCTGAGAGACTGAGTGAATGTCTGGGTGGGTAGCTGGATGGACCCATGGACAGACAGGTGGGCGGGACCTAGCTCTGTGTTGTTCCAAACCCCGGGCACCAATCCGGTCCTTCCCTCCTCTTTCATTCATTTTTTTTAAAGATTTTATTTATTTGTAGAGAGAGGGGAAGGAAAGGAGAAAGAGAGGGAGAGAAACGTCAATATGTGGTTGCCTCTCGCGTGCCCCCCACCAGGCGACCTGGCCTGCAACCCAGGCATGTGCCCTGACCAGGAATCGAACCAGCGACCTTTGGTTTGCAGGCCAGCGTTCACTCCACGGAGCTACACGAGCCAGGGCCCCTCCCCTTTCTACCTCATTTGGTTGCTTGCAGGCTCTCAGCCCGTGATGAGCCCGGCTGGGTGTGCCAGGAGTCCGAAGGGAGAAGACTGACAGCCTCAGAACTTCACCACCAGCGCCACTTTCCAGACGAGAAAACAGAAGGAGCGGGGCCCTGGGGTTTGCCCAGCCCCAGAAAGCCCCACCTGGTGCCCACCGGTGGGTGCCTGGCTCACCGGCCGCCTGGGTCAGGAGATGTTGGTAAACTGCGTGCGTGTGTGTGGGGGGTCTGGTCAGCAGATTGGATTCCCTGAGGCCCACCTGTCACTTTGAGGCCCCCCGAAGTTGTTCTAGCACAATCCCTGACACCCCCGATGAAACTCTAGTTGGCTTCTGGGGGGCACAGCAGGGCTCCCCAGCCCCCTGACCCAGGGAATGGGCCGCCTCCTCAGCACCACTCCCTGCGCCCCCTGCTCTGTGACTCTCCCCTACTCTTTTCCTTTCCTCTCTGCCGCCTCTCACCCTTCTCCAAGGTCAGGAGGCAGGACCCAGGGGCCCACCTCCGTGCCCCACGCGTCCTGCGGTCCCAGGCGGGCCTCTGCCCCACTCGGAGCCTCAGTGGCCCAGCTGGGGCAGGCCGGCTCCCTGAGTCCCCTCTGACCCTGACCCTCCAGGGCTCCTTGACCACCAGAGATCTGCCGTCCCTTCTCCCTCTGTCTGCACCCCCTTTCTCTCTGGACCCCCTCCAGTGCCCGCTCTGGCCGGCCTCTCTGGCCTCCTAAGCATGCCCCTACCCCACATCTCCCCGCGCCCTTCTCTTGCTCCCACCCCTCCTGCCCGCCGTCTTCAGAGAATGCCAAGTCTGCAGGTTTCCTGCGACCTTGAGCAGCCAGCGGGTTGGAAGCGGAGCTGGCAGCTCAGAGCTTTGCAAAGGGGCCTCCGCCAGCCCAGCGGTGTCCTGGGGGCCGCACTGCCTCTGCGCCCCCTCTCTCCCCCACACCCTGGCCCGCTCGCCTCCTTTATTTCTCACCACGGCCTCTACTCTTCTCACCGCCTCCTTCACGTGCGCACTGTCTGGCTGTCCATCCCCTCGTTAGAGTGTCCGCTGCACGCGGGTGGGGGCTCCTGCGGGGGTCACTGCTCTGTCCCCCACTCCTGCAACAGCACCCGGCCTGCGGGCGCTCTGTGAGTCACTGATGGATGAAGATGCCCTTTGCTGCCTAACAGAGGCCACCGTTTATGGCGCCTACTTGGGTACCACCTCACTGTCCCCATCGCCAGGTCTCCATGCCCAGGACTATGCCAGGGCCCTGTAGGAAGAGGGGGAAACTGAGGCTCAGATACAGCCCCAAGAGAAGAATGAGTCCAAGGTCACGCATGGGTAACTGGTGGAGATGAGATCCGAACCCACATCTCCAGGCCTTGGCGCCTGTGCTCTTAGCCCTTCCCCCCCTGCCCCCCCCCCCCCCGTAGCCAGGGGAGGTCACCCGCTCTGTGAGTCCGCCAGGAGAAAACCAGGGGGGCGGGGCCAGTCAGCCCAAGGGCCTTTGGCCACGCCCCTACTGGTGGACTGGAGAAACTGAGGCACGAGACTTCCTCGGGTTCCCTGGAAACCTCCTCCCTTGCCCCGCCGCACTCCCTCCCTGGCCCCGCCCCCTCCCGGGCCCCGGGACCCGAGGCGGAGCTTCGCCCGCGCCCACCGGGAGCCAGGAAGGCAGAGAAAAATGAGTTTTCCTGCCGCCCGGTGGCGGTGTCAATTGATCGGGAGCAGGTGGGGGCCGCGCGCCGGGCTGGGGGCCTCGCTCGCAGCTGCCGGCGCACAATTATCGGGAAAAAACTGGGGCGGCTGCTGCGGTGAAATTAGTTATCGATCCCTCGGCGGGGCCGCGGGGCCGCGCTCGGCGCGGACGGCTGCAGACCCCGGCAGGCCCCGCTGGGCGGGGGAGGGGGAGAGGAGAAGCGGGGGCGGGCCCGCCTCACTCCCCCCACAGCCCCCGCCGTCCTACACCTCCTCCTCCCCGCGCCCTCGCTGCGGCTCCGCTCTCTCCTCTCCCATTCAACCCGTCGCGGTATCGACCCACCGCTGACCCCGCGCGCGCACCTGCGCCTCCTCCCAATCGCGCTCCTCTCCCCAGCTCCGGGTCCTGCGCTGGTCCCCTCGCCTGCGGGCCTGGTACCGGGCACCCCGCACTGTGCGGGGATGCCGGGGTAAGGGGACCCACCAGCTGGTGGGGAGGAACAACCTCTGGGCAAGAGGGGGCGGATCCCGCGTGGCTTGGGCAGCTGGCGCAGGGGTGGGAGACAGCCCCGTCTCCAGTAGACCGGGTTTGGAGCCCCGCTGCCTGGGAAAGCGCGTGGCCTCTGTGAGCCTCAGTCTCCTCATCTGTGCACGGGGCAGTTCCTACCTCTTGCTTGTGGGAAGGTAAAATGAGAGGGTTCGCGAGAAGTGCCTGCTCTTGTCGCCCCCTGGCAGCGCGCTGGTGGTTATTCTGTGTTTATATCACCGATTCTTCCCCGCAGTCCTGAGGAGATGGGCCATGCCCCCATTTTATAGATGAATAAACTAAGCTTGGAGAGGGGGGTCGTCTTGTGCACGGCCACACAGCCACACAGCGAGGGAGTGGTCCCGAGACTCCAGAGGCCAGCTCTCCGAGGGGACGCTGGAGGGGGTCTCCTCAGCGGGGTGCTGACACATCGCAGAGCCCGGGTTGCTGGGTTGGTCAGGAAGGAGAGGGTCAGGTCAGAGACCCCCCAGCCCGCCTGGCTCAGGGCAGCTCGGCTCTGCAGCCTCCACGGAGGAAGGAAAGAGGGGGTGATGAGCGTGGGGGGTGTTCAGGCCCGAAAGCAGGGGTCTGAGCTTCATTCCTGCCCCCCTACTCACCCGTGTGTGGGCTTGGGCAAGGCCTTCCCCAGAACTTCTGCAAAGGGGGGTTGGACCTACTGCCCCTGACGGCTCCTGAGGCCCACCCGCCTTCTCTGCTGCCCCCCCCACCCACGTGCCAGCTGCAGCCTCATTCCTCTCTGCAGCACCACCCCACCCAGCACCCACCCTGGGCCAGGCACTGTGCTGGTGCGGAGGACACAGCCCAGAACAAGCCAGCCCCCAGCCCCCGTGTCTGCCCTCTTGGGGCAAGATGGGCATTGAGCAAGTCATTACACGGCCAAGTAGGCGACCTGTGGTAAGTTCGAGGGACTGTGGCGGGAGGCGGCTGAGCCTGCAGGTGGGGTGGTCTGCCAGGAGTCGCCTTCCCACAACAGGCGACCTTTGCGCTGAAACTGAAGGTACAGTGGGAGGGGTCAAAGGCAGGGGAGACGAGCCTGTGCAGGGGGACGGCCAAGGCCAAGGCTGGAGTCCAACAGAGACTGGGAACCTTAGGGGAACTGGGAAAGGCCGGCGTGCTGGAGGGCAGGAGCGGAGAGGGAGCGGGAGGTGGGCCAGGCCGGGCCCAGGAGGGTGTGGGAGCCGGGAAGGAGGGTAGCCCCTGTGAAGGGGCGCACTGGGCCATGGCTGGGTGTGCTGGGCCTCGCTGCCGGAAGCCCAGCCCCTGGAAATCCTGCACTGGAGGCCCGGCCCTGTTCTTCCCTCCAGGAGCCTCAGCGTCCTTGTCCGTGGAATGGAAATAACAAGCTCCGTCACTGCAGGGCTGTGGGCTTCAGAGCAAGTCAGCCTTGGGTTGGAGCCTTCCCTGAAAGCTGGGGGACCTTGGGTGTTGCTGACAGCAGCTCAATCAAAAGGGCGGGCCAGCAAGAAGCTCGGGGTGTCTGTGCTCCCCCCACCCCCAGCTTCCGTGGCTCCCCAAATGGGACTGAGAGGCGGTGCTCAGGATCCAGAACACGCCTTCCGTTAGGCTGCTGTCAGCATGCAGGTCCATGTGAGGACATGCATACATGCACATGTGTCTTTGTATGTGTGTGTCATGTACCTGGGCCTGGTGTGCGTATTAGCGAGTCTGCAGGTACATTGTGTGTTAGCTCTGTACATGCATGAACAACTGTGTACATGTTTGCATGCATGTGCGACTATGTACACGTGCATCTCTGTATTGGTGCATGCACCTGGCACGTGCCTGTGTGTATCTGTTTGCACTCGGTTTTCGGTGCACGCCTGTGTGTGTGGGTGACCGTCTCCGAGTATGCTTATGAGCACATGGAACGTGTTAGGGTGGTTGGTGACGTGGGCTGTGAAAGAATTCACACAGAGAAGAAAGCGCAGAGAGTAAAGGGTTTATTTTCACTTTCCGAAGGCAGGGGAAGGGCTTGGTGTGGAGAAACGCACCAGCATCGGCACCAGCCCCGAGGGGTTGGGGCTGGGAGTTTTGTGGGGTGAAGGGGCGGCGGGAGAGCAGGGCGTTGCAGACAGACGGGCTGCAGCTCGTCTCCGTGTCATCTTCGGGTGCGGGGTCCGGTGGTCGGTGTTTGAGGTGGTCTGGTCTGCCCTGTTTCGTGGGTTCCTGCAGCCTCTGCACCTTCGGGGTGCTGCCAGTCATTTTCCAGGGCTGAGGATAGAGGCTCATCAAACGATGCGGGTCAGTCATGCTCTGTGGGGCCCAGCCAGCTCTGGGTGCGCAGAGCTGCAAGGACATGTATGAAATGTCCGTGTGTGCGTGCACATCTGACGTATATTTGCATTCTGGCGCACAGTGTGTGAGCATGGGCATACATGGGTACGCGGCGCACATGTTGTGCGTGCCTGCCTGTGTGTAACTCTGCTGCACACATGCACACACGCAGGGAGCTATTCCGAGGGCACGCCCATTTCTGAGGCTGCTTACGTTTGTGCCTGCATCTGTGTTTGCCTCCACGCACATTCTGAGCATGCACGCGCGTGCCCTGGTGTGTGCGACCCCACGCTCAGGGAGACAGCAGGCTGCCTGGGGAGGGCGTGCTTCCCCATGTTTCGGCAGGGCGCCAGGACAGAGAGCCTGGGTGGGGCCTGGCTGGCTCTTCTCTGGGAGGGTGCTGAAGAGGGAGGCAGAAGCCAGCCAGGGCCACCCAGCTGCCTCCTGCACCCAGCTGGGGTTCAGGGAAATGGCCTCCCCCCAGACCTCCAGGGCTGCCTGGGGAAGAGGGTCGGGGGCAGCAGGAGGCCTTGCTGAGTAGGCAGAGGCCTCCCCTGGGCCCCTTGCCAAGGGAGGCTCTCCCGGGCCCGGGAGCCGGCAGAGAGAGGCATGCCACCGCCTGCCACGGCCCTGCTGGGCCTCACACCTGCGCCCGGCCTCTCTGCTCGGAGTGAGGGATCCAGCAGGCTGTGGGGCTTGGCTCCTCGCCACTTCCTCTCCACCCCGCAGCCCCGGCAGGATGCGGGGGTGCACCCTTCTCCCTTCTCCAGCTGCCCACCTGGGTGGTGGGGGAGCCCAGTGAGCAGAAAACCAGCTCGCTCGCTCTCTCTGCGCCTCGCTCCCTGCCTCCATGATTCCCAGCTGAGCCTGCGATGCCCTTCCATCCACCACTGCTTGCCTCTCCCTGACCCCCCCCCACTCCCTGAGCCCCTTGTGGTTTCTGGTACCCCAGTGCCTGGGGTCACCTACGTGCCCCTGGCACAACTTTTCTATTTAGGGCGGCTTCAGGGCCTCCAAGAGTCTGCCTCGCCTCTCTCCATTTACAGTGTCCCTCCTAGGCACCACGAGGACCCCCTGGCCAACATGCTGTCCTTTTCTCCATCCTGTCATTCTCCCCCTGCCAGGGACCCTGCCTGGTCCTGCACCACGGTCCACCCTAACCCGGTCATTGCCGGCATGGCCGCAGCTCTGGGTTCTGAAACTCAGCCCTCCCACCTCCCCCTTGCCCCCCTCGTCCGGACTCCTGCATGGGACCCTGGGACAGTCCTACCCCAGGGTCAAGCCGTCCTGACCAGACTTCACCTCCGAGTGACAGCTGTTAGACCTGTTTCTCACCACAGCCGCTCCGCCCAGCACCGCGCCCCTTCAGGCTCCCCACTCCCTCCCTGGGGGTCCCTTCTCGGGTCCCACAGGGCTCTCTGGTTTGCTGCTTGATTCACTGGCGGTGTGCCCTGTGTCGGCCTCGGGCCCTCCGTTCTCCCCGGCTGTGCCCACCACGGTCTCCAGTCCATTGCCCTTTTTTAAAAAGATTTTATTTATTTATTTTTAGAGAGGGAAGGGAGGGAGAAAGAGAGAGAGAGAGAAACATCAATGTGTGGTTGCTGGGGGCCGTGGCCTGCAACCCAGGCATGTGCCCTGACTGGGAATCGAACCTGCGACACTTTGGTTCGCAGCCCGAGCTCAATCCACTGAGCTACGCCAGCCAGGGCATTGCTCTTGAATGCTGGACCTGTCACTGTTGCTGCCCTTGGACACCTCCTCTGTGCTCCCCCAGCCCACACAGGTCCTCCCACCCCAGTCCCACCCCACCGGCCCCTTCTGCAGGCCTCCCCCCCGGGGGGAATGGTCCCCAGCCATGGTCTCGTGGGCCGGAAGCCGGGGCGTCACCCTTGTCTGCTTCTTCTCCCACACGTTCCCCGTGTTTCGGCTCACCCAGCGTCTGTGTTGGGGTTCACTGAGCTCCTTGGACACAGCTTTCATTGCGTTGGAAAAACCTCAGCCATTCTTATTTTCACTAGTGTTTCCGTTTTCTTCCTCTTTCCCCCTGGCACTCTGATTACCCGTCTATGCACTCCGCTGCTGGAATTACGTGATGGCTTGCTGGTGCTCTTTCCTTTATTTATTATTTATTAAGAGCGAGGGGAAGGGAGGGAGAAAGAGAGGGAGAGAAACATCACTGTGTGGTTGCCTCTCACGTGGCCCCCCTTGGGGCCCCAGCCTGCAACCCAGGCATGCATCCCACTGGGAATCAAACTGGCAGCCCCTTGGTTCACAGCCGGTGCTCAGTCCACTGAGCTACACCAGCCCGGGCTCTTTCCTTTTTTTAAAATTCTTTTTCTCTGTGTTTCTTTTTGGACAGTTTTTATGCCTGTGCCTTCAAGTTCACTGATCTTTTCTTCAGCCTTATCTAACCTGCTGTGAGTCCCATTCCGTGTATTTTCCTCTCGGACATAATTTTCAACTCTTAAAAGTTCCTTTTGGCCTTGGCTGGCGTAGCTCAGTGGTTTGAGCGCGGGCTGCGAACCAAAGCATTGCAGGTTCGACTCCCAGTCAGGGCACATGCCTGGGTTGCAGGCCACGGCCCCCAGCAACCGCACATTGACGTTTCTCTCTCTCTATTTCTTTCTCCCTCCCTTTCCTCTCTAAAAATAAATACATAAAAATCTTTAAAAAAATATATAAAAAATTAAAAAAAATTTTTTTAAAGTTCCTTTTGGATCTTTTTCTTATCTTCATGTCTCTAACATTTTGAAAAGATGGAATACAGTTGTAAAAACTGTCTTAGAGCCTCGGCTAGTGTGGCTCAGTGGATTGAGTGCCGGCCTGAGAACCAAAGGGTTGTTGGTTCGATTCCCAGTCAGGGCACATGCCTGGGTTGCAGGCTGGGTCCGGAGTAGGGGGTGCGGGAGGCAACCACACACTGACGTTTCTCTCCCTCTCTTCCTCCCTCCCTTCCCCTCTCTCTAAAAACAAATAAATAAAACCTTAAAACGCCAACAGCCGTTTTAGAACCCTCCACTGCTGACTCGAACATCTGTGTCACTTCGGTTCCAGTTCCGGTTCCCCTGGTGGATTCTTCTTTTCCTCGCGTGTCCCGTTTTCCTGCCTGTTCGCCCTGCCTCGTCATTTTAAACGGGTGCCAGGCATCTTGACTTTTGGATGTGTTTGTATACTTACAAATCTGCCTGAGCTTTATTCTGGGAAGCCGTGTAATGGCTTGGGAACCAGTTCACCCTTTCGGGTCTTGCTCTGATGGACGTTGGGTGGGTTTCCAGGAATGCTGAGGCCGGGGCCCCCCTGCGTCCTGGGCCCGCCGCCCCGTGAACGGGGAGCGTTCCGGTCCGGTTGGTAGGCACGGGCACCGTTGTCTGCCTGGGGTGAGCATCAGACGCTGTTCCCGCTGGTTCTCTCGGATGGCTCTCTCTTGCAGCCACTGTTCCGGGTGTCTTTTTTGTTGTTGTTGTTCTGAAATACTCAGCTGTTTCAAGTGGGATGGGGAATCTGGCCTCTTGGCCAGGAGCTGGAGTCAGTCACGAGGTTCTGAGGCGCGTCCGTCCTAATAAGTCTTGAAACCCTCAGCTTCTCTCCCACCCCTGCCACCGAGGCAGAGCTCATTACCTCTCGTTCGGGTGACACCCGCGACCTCTCAGGGCGCCATCTCTGCCCCGTTCACACCGCTCCCCACGCAGAGCCACCAGGGCGGGCCTCCCAGATCCCCCGCCGACCCTGCCCCTCCCCAGCTCCCACCCTTTTTGCCTCTCATTGTCTGAGTTCATTTTAAACTCCCGTCTGTGGCTCCTCGGGGCTTGGTACAGCCAACCCGACAATTGCTTGTCGTTGTCCCAAGGGGTCATTCTCTGTGCGGGGCCTTCGCTGAGCTGTGACTCCTGCCAGGAGCTCCCGCCCCTCCCCTTCTCTCCGGCTCGTCCTGTAGCCCTGGCCCAGGTGGCACCTGCGCTCTGCAGGGGGCAGTCCCCCTCCCCTCTGCGCACCTGCCCCCCCCCCCCCACAGATGGCTCTGGGCTCTAGCCGCCTGGGAGGGCTGTTCCCAGGACTGCGCCTCCTGAGGGCAAGCCCCTGGCCCTCCCGCCGAGCTGCCTAGCGCCCCCCTGAATGGAAGGGTGAGTGAGGAGAGAATACTGGATAGTCGGGAGGGCTGGCACGATGGGGAGGGAGGCTGGGACCGGGGCCGCAGAGACTTGCAGCGTCGCGCCCGCCCTCCCCAACTTGGCGCGTGGTTCAGGCCCATCACAGCCCACGACAAAGGGGCCTCTGAGGCCTGGCCTGGGTCCGACTGTCACGACACTCGCCCGTTTCCCCGGCATCGTGGAACGAGTCTCAGTCGTGCTGAACTGTCCTTGTTTGACTGGTGGGGAAACCGAGGCCCGGTGGCAGGGGAGACCTGAACCCCAGGTCCCGCGGCACATCCGTGGCAGAGGCCAGCCGGAGGTCCGGGTGACAGTTCTCGGTTCTGCGATTCCGGGCTTTGGCAGGGAGTGTGGAAAAAGCAAGTCCCCCACTCACTGTGTCCTACGGGGGCGACCTCGGGGGCGACCTCGCGGGCAGGCTGTGGCGCTCTGGGTCGGGGCCAGGACTTCTCGGTGACTGCGTCCCCAAGAGGCAGAACCCACCGGTAGGGAGGAGGAGGGGAAGAGTCACTGTGAAGTGGCCACACAGCTGACGAAGAGGGGATTTGGAGGGGAGGCTCAAGGTCAGCCCAAGGTCAGACCCTGTCCAGCTTAATTATTCATTAACCAGGCTAGTCCGGGCACTGAGTTAATGACCCGCACAGAGCTGGGGAGGGGGCGAATTCTTCCCCCGGGGGTGGGTGGGTGTGACCTGCAAGGACAGCGAAGCCTGTAAGCGAGCAGTGGGTGGAACAGCTCTTCCTTCCTTCATTCCTTCCTTCCTTCATTCATTCACTCATTCATTCACTCACACACGAATTCACTGCTCCCTCCCTGTCTGGTGGAAACACACCGCGGTGGGGACAGCACAGTCCAGAGCGGTCAGTGCTGTGGCAGAGACAGCCCAGGGCCCGGGGGGAGGGGGGAGCACAGAGGAGACCCCGGGGCCAGGTGGGTGAAGTTGACATAGCTGCTGGAGGGGGTGAGGCCCCCCCCCCGTAGGCCTGCAGGTCTCACGTGACTGGACCACGCCCCATGGTTGCTGTTGCGGGGGCAGGGGGCAGGGTTTGTTGGTCTGTAACATTCCCTGCCATCAGGGATGGTGCCATCAGGGATGGTGCCATCAGACCAACTTCTGTCCTTGCTTTTCTGTCACAAAGAGTGGCCTAGCCACCCTGCTGCCCCCATCCCCACCCCCTGGCCCTCAGGCAATACTCGAGGACTGATGGATGAGGAAGGGCGGCCTCTCCCTTCTCGGGTCCCGTGGGTGCCCAGCTAAGGTGGAGGTCCCATTGGAGGGGGCCTCTGTGGACAGAGACACTCCAGGAGCCATCTGTCCCTGGCCCCAGGAAAGGATGGCCTGGGTCTAGGTGGGTCTTGTGCGCTAGGGCCGGTAGCGATGGAAATTGGAAGGTGGGGGGGTTCAGCCACAGGACAGCAGGGATGGCGGTGGGGGGACGAGGAACAGGTTCGGAGGCGGTGGGCTGGTTCTCAGGAAGGAGAGACAGGAGGAAGGGGGGCGAGCAGCTCCCTGGGGCGCCAGGGTGTCCCGGGAGTGCGGAGGGATACCGCGGAGGGGAGGGGTTCCGTGGTTGGGACTCCCCGGGAAGCTCTCTGGAGGTGCTTGTGTGTGTCACAACACGTGCATACGTGTGTGTGCGTGTCTGTGTGTGTCAAGGCGCGTGTGTGCTGCCGGTTCCGTACCCATCGGGTTTTCGACCGCTCCAGAAGACCCTGGTCTCCCGAGGCCCCAGCCTCTGTCCTTCCCGCGGAGGCGTTCTTGTCAGAGACACCCGCCCCCTGTTCTCTGGCGGGTGGGGGGGTTTCGAGCGGCCTGGGCCAGTGCACAGAGCCTCGTGGGTCCTCACTGCCCTTAGGGAGCTGCTGGGAGGCTCTGGGCAAAGGCGGCTCTTGTTATGGAAACTCCACGAAATCGCCCTGGGGACAGTTCACAGCCCAGCCTGTCCGGGTGTGAGAACCAGAACCCCAGGGCTGGACCCACGCGAGTAGCCTCCGCGGGGTGAGCAAGGGGAGGAGTGAGCAGGCGAGGTCTCTCCCAAAGTGGCAATGGCACCCCAGGATCTGTCTTGATCTCCCTGGGCTGCCTCGACCCCTGCGGGGCGCCCGGGGCCCTAACCTGTGCGGCTCCCTCTGCATTCTAACAGGTGGGCCCCACGCTGGGGTCCCCTTCAGGCTGGGGGGGAGGTGGGCCTCCAGGGTTGGAGGTGGGCGCTGAAACCCCCTCCCAGGCGGCGGCACCCACAGGGGCGGAAGCTTCAGCGGCAGCCTCAGGGTGTCTCCCTACCCCCGCCGCCTCTCAGCACACGGGCAACAAAGGCCCGAGCCCCAGAGGAGGGGGCGTGTTTGTTGAGCTCTGGGGCTGGGGGGGGGGGGGCAGGAAGCAGATTTTCAAAGCGGTTTCACCCTTTGTTACCCCTTCCTGGCTCCGCCCTCGCGCCCCAGACTGCATTCCAGACCCGGAGGGGTCCTGCCCCTGGGAGAAGTCCGCTGAGCCGAGGCTCGGGTTACAGCCGAGCTGCGCGGCGGGCGGAGGGGCCAGCTGTCCCAGCCTGACGTGGAACATTCTTGAAGGCTGGCCTTTGGGGCCACCGCAGCCCCACGCTGGAGCCCCCTCCGGGCCCTTGGGCCTCGCGGGTGGGAGGGAGGGGAGAAGGACAGAGCCGCCGTGGGCTTAGCTGATGATGGGGAGATACGGGGGGTCTGGGCCTTAGGTTTCCCGCCCCCAGCTCTGACCTCAGACCGCGCGGGCAGGGTGACTCCTGATTTGGTGAGGTAGGCTGCGTGAGGTGGGAGCTTTCTTTCCAGACAGGGCAAGCTCTGCCTATCCTGTGTCCAGTGCTTATTTCAGGTGTTCTGCACATCATATAAAATGTCCCTCGTCTTCCACGCCCTGCTCCGGGATTTCTTACTGTTGTGTCACCGTGTGACGGCCACCCCCAGTGACAAGACGCGGGGCATTGCCATCACTCCGGAACGCTTCCTCCTGCCCTTCCCACTCTTGCCCCCCTCCCCAGGGGGCCCAGGAGCCTGCCCCCTGCACCCCCAGACTGCCTGGCCTGCTCACACAGGTGCGGCCAGGGCACGCGCTGTGGTGTCTGTGTGACTCAGCACCGTATTTCACCCGCGTCATCGTGTGTGTCCCTAGCTGTCCCTTTCCATCTCTCAGTGGTGTGTCTTCATTTACCCCTTCTGTCGTTGGCCACTGCAGTCCCTTCTCCCCTGGAACTCTGATGGGTGAAGCTGAACACACGTGTACCTGTCTTGTGTGGAGAGGGGGGGATTTCACGTGACACTTTCGTTCCTTCCTGGGTTCTCGACCACGAGGGCCCTGCAGAGACACAGGGCCTTTGCAGGTGCTGCTCCCTCTGCCCGGTCGCTGTGCCCCGTCCCGCATGACTGGTTCCTTCTCCTCGAGGCCGTGGCTCAAGGGTCCCTGTCTCAGAGAGCCCCTCGCCCCACCACCTGGTATAACAATGTCCCCCAGCCCTCCGCTACAGATTTCATTGGTTCCATTGTCACCGTGACGTCACTACCACCTGCGGCCACCTAACCCCTGTATTATTTGCTGGGTGCCAGGCCCCTGCTGGAAGGCCCCTGAGCTCTGTGGGCAGTCACTTCGGCCTTTCGTACCCCGAGCCTACAGTCTGGGTGATCAAACATTGTGGTGTGTCTGCAGGCGTTGGGAGGTGGAGACCCTGCTGGGCTCAGAGGTGCAGCCTCCCCTGGGGGCGGGGGGCCACCTGCAACCCTGACTCTTGGCCCAAGAGGCCAGCCAATGAGGGGTGGGAGCCGAGGAGGGGTGGGAGACCTGTGGGTCACACTCATGCCTTCCTTATCTGTGGCTAAAGCTTTGTCAACACTGTTCTGCTTCTAGAGCCCAGGGGTGGGTGGGGGCCAAGCCCCGCCCCGCCCCTCACTCCTACCCCGCCCCCCCCCAGCCCAGCTGCACAGTGGTCGGTGTTCTAGAAACAGGGGCGGAGGAAAGCCTCCCGCTGAAGCGGGCGGTGTGCAAGCCGCGGCTGCCGGCCACAGGGAGCCGTCCGGCGTTTGAGGAGGGGTAGCCAGCTGGGGCGGTCTAGCCCGGGCTGCAGAAAGAAGGGCTGGCCTCAGTCAGCTTGCCATCGGCCTTCTGCAGGCTGGGAAACTGCAACACGTATTTTCAGGGTTGCTTCAGGCCCCGGGTGCAGGAAGGAAAAGACTGGGAGTCCTCGGAACTAGGCTAGCTCGGCTGCCGAGAGCAGCAGGTTGGGGGAACAGCCAGGGGCACCAGACCCGGCTTCGAACTGGGCCGTATGTGCCCCCACAAAAGACATTAGTACCTTCCAACCGTGGGGTGGAGCCCCACTGGGTGAAGGACAGGACCAGGAGGGAAAAGGGGTGAGCCCGTGGTCAGTCCCCTGCTGGTGAGGGGCAGGAGCAGGTGAGAGGCCGGCACTGAGTCCGAGGCAGAGCTGGCTCCCCTTGAACCGACCTCCCTCAAGCCCATCCCCTGCCTCCCCAGAAAGCCGGGCTGGAGAGGGGTTCTCTCTGTTGGATCCTCCTCTCTCTCTCTTTTTTTTTTAAGATCTTATTTATTTATTTTAGAGAGGGAAGGGAGGGAGAAAGAGAGAGAGAGAGAAGCATCAATGTGTGGTTGCTGGGGGTCACGGCCTGCAACCCAGCATGTGCCCTGACTGGGAATCGAACCTGCAATGCTTTGGTTCGCAGCCCATGCTCAATCCACTGAGCCACGCCAGCCAGGGCGGGATCCTCCTCTCTTTACCCACTGGCAGGCCCCCCGGGGTGGTGCCCGGGCAGGGAGGGTGAGGAGGGGCTCAGCCTGCGTTCCTGTTCCCTAGTGGCATTCAGGAAGGGCTGGCCTGCTTCTGTAGGAGGGGCAGGGGGAGGGGGTGGGGCAGCCCTGCCCCCACCCCACTGCCAGAAGCTTTGGGAGTGCAGAGGGGTCAGCCACATCATTAGCACTTTCTAGTGTTTAGGGAGCCCTCAGCATTTGCCAGGAGGAAGCACTCGACCAGGTGGGGGTGACTGGTGGTCAGGATAGGCCTGGACCTGCCCTGGGGGTCATAAGCTCAGGGAAGCTCCAGTCCAGTGCTGTGCTGAGGAGCACTGAGGACAGGCCGGGGAGCGGCGGGACCGGAAGGAGAGAGCGATGGGAGGGGTCAGGAACAGCAGCGTCCAGGCCTTGGGGTGGGGCTCCCAGGAGGGCAGTGTCAGGCTGGCCCGAGAGCTCGTGAGTTCCACAGCAGGGGGTCCTCAAGGCCCCAAAGAGGCTGCCACGAGCCCCTGTGAATCCTCGTCAGTATTCTCCTGTGTGGCTCCAGCCCGGGCCACCTTTCTGTTCAGCTGCGGAGCTTCTCACTCTTCCCCGTGCGGCCAGGTCAAGCTGGGTGGGCGAGGAGGAGGGAGAGGAACAGCTGGCTGAAACTGCAGGGTCTCTGGCTCTGCATCCAGGGCACCTACTGTGGACACTTTGTGGGTGGGGCCCAGGAATCTGCATTTTAAGAACCATCCTGCCTTTGTTTCCTAAGGCTGCGGAGACCACTGACCATGACCTGGGTGGCCCAGAGCCACAGGTTTATTCTCTCGCAGGCCTGGAGGCTTAAGTCCAGACCGAGTCTTGCAGGACTGAAATCAAGCCGTTGGTAGGGTTGGTTTCTTCTGGAGGCGGCCACGAAGAACACCTTCCTTGCGACTTCTGGCTCCTGGTGGCTGCATCCCTTGGCCTGTGGCCCCATCACTCCAGTCTCTGCCTCTGGCTTCCCATCACCTCTCCTGTATCAGATTCCCTCTGCCTTCCTTGTACAGGACACTTCTGATTACATCAGGTCATCCAGGATAACCTCCCCATCCCAAAATCCTTCATTTCAACAATCTGCAGCGCCCCTTTTGCCACAGGTTTCGGGGATTAGGACTCAGGTATCTTTAGGGGTGATTCTACAGCCACACTCCCTACCCCCCTCACCAGTGAGTCCAATGTAGAGGGTCCAGCTGTCCCCCTGAGAAACCCTACTCGGAGAATCTGTTTATTTGACTGACGGCCTCTCCCTCACAGTTCTCTGAGCTGAGAGAAATGGGACGCCACTGAGCAATCACTTAACCAGCCTGCGTGGAGTGCCCACTCCTTGCCACACCCCGCGCTGGACGCTGGGAGCCCCGCCGTCAGTGGACCCGGCCGGAGAGAGAGAGAGAGTTTTGCCTGGGGACAGGTCCAAAGGTTTCATGAGTTTTCCAAAGAAGTCAGTGACTCAGAAAGCTTAAACATCTGAGCCAGATAGAGGGAGAAATTAGGCTCCTGCCCCTGATCCTGAGGCCGATGGTCTTTGTAGCAGACAGAGCCTCCTTTCTGCTGTGTGTGATGTCTTTTGTCATCCTCCCGCCCCGCCGGTGCCCCCCCCCCCCAGTAAGTGGCAGCTGCAAGGCCAGCCTTGCCCGCTGGTACCAGAGGTCTGGTCCGTTCTAAGCCAACCATCACCTGGAAATCTGATGGAAACCTTGGCTGGCCCACTGGGAAGGGGAGGGGAAACTGAGTCTCAAGAGAGGGTAGGCGACTCTCCCAAGGTCACCTTTGGGCACAGAGACACAGGATTAGAACTCAGTCCTCCTGGTCCCGGTCCAAACTAGAGCACTTTCTTCTTTATTCATTTATTTGTTTTCAGAGGGGGGGAAGGGAGGGAGAAAGAAAGGGAGAGACGCATTGCTCGGTTGCCTCTCACACACCCAACTGGGGGCCTGGCCCGCAACTCAGGCCCACTACCCAGGCATGCGCCTGACTGGGAATCGCACCTGCGACCTTCTGGTTCACAGGCTGGCGTTCAATCCACTGAGCCTCACCAGCCAGGGCCAGACTTGAGCACTTTCTGCCGCACACTGCCACGCACTGCTGCCCCCCACCACACACTGCTGCCCCCCACAGGGGGCTGGCTGACCAGGCCTCAGGAAGGGGCGAGGGGGCGGGGCAGGAGAGTAAAGGAAAAGAGTGTGTTGAGGGGAAGGCCTGAGTTCCAGGGCCTGTTCTGCCTAGTCCCGGAGGTGACCCCAGGCCAGAAGGAACTTCACTGCCCTGAGCCTCAGTTTCCTAATCTGTGAAATGGGCACAGCAGCACCCACCTCACAAGTAGTTGTGAAGATGGCAGAACCTTCTCACGGACCGTCCCCTCTGCCTGGGATGTCCCTCCTTGGCCCTGCAGGGGACCGGCTCCTTCTCACCCTTTTGTTTTCAGCTGGAATGGCCCCTCCTCAGGGATGCCCTCCCTGACCACTCCTGTCTAGAGAAGCCGCCACCCCGCCTTGCCCCCTGGCTGCTATCTCATTAGCTTGCTTGCATCATTCTTGTTCCTCATCACAAGCCGTGCTCAGTTCATTCATTCATTCCTCTGTCTGCTGTCTCTTCTCCACCAGGCTGTGAGCCGCGTGAGGAGGGCAAGGAGCCTCCGCTATGGTGGTCTATGCCCAGCATGCCCAGCATGCCCAGCAGGGCCTGGCCAGCGGAGGGGCTCAGTAGACACCTGCGGGAGTGGCAGACGAACGAAAGACGATGTAAGGGGACACGCTCAGCTCGGTGCCTGTCCCGTAATAACCGCTTAGTAAGCGCTAGCAAACAGGCTTGCTACAAAGTGACCACAGACTCCCATCTGAGCCTGTCCACATCCAACACGGTGGCCTTTGGGTCAGTCACTGTTTGAGCTCTGCTGCCTTGGAAAGAGCACAGGGTGCAGCTCCCGGGGTGGGGGGACCCCTCCCCAGGCGGGTTGTGAGTGGTTTCCCGTGGCTGTGGGCGCAGTTCGGGGCATGGCGGCAGAGACCTGGCACTGGCCCGGGCGTGGAGGCTGGGGTGCCCGCTGATCAGGTAAGGGGACCTGGGAGGTCCTCAGAGGCGCCCCAGCCCAGGCTGGGCCCACCTGTCCGTCCTCCCAGCTCCTACCTCTGGCAGGTAATGACCTGTTTGTATGTTGGTCTGACGTGACGGTCCCTGGCTAGAGTCCATCGTGCATCCCCCAGACTTAGCACACACCCGGCACATAGTAGGTCTCCATACATATTCGTTGAGTAGATTCATGAATAAGATGCAATGGAAGCATCTCTGGGGCTGTCATTTTTAACCTCTCTGAATCACTGACTTACTCGGAAAACTCACGAAACCTTTGGATCCGTCCCCAAACAAATGAACTCAAAGTGTGATGTACAATTTCAGGACTCGCACGGAGCGCCCCCCACTCGCCGCCGTCAGCCACGAGGCTCAGCTGAACAGCTTCCTATGGTGGGGCGGGGAGGGCCGGCCCTGCCTGGGAGACTGCGGGGAATCCGTTACCAGGAGGCGCCCGGCGGAGCCCACCCTCCCCCAGCAGGCTGCTGTGGAATGGAGTGAGTCCCTTTTCTCCTACTCTCCGGTCTCCGGGGGAAGGAAAGGAAGCGAGGAGGAGGCCAGCTGGCGGGAGGGGGGAGAGCGGGAAACACAGAGCCAGGAGGAGAGGGGAAAGAGAAGATGCGAGAACCGGAGAGAAGAGGAGTGACGGAGAGGCTGGGCCCCGCGGAGGGAAGCACAGGGCAGCTGGGGAACAAAGAGAGAGCGCACGGCGCACAGGCGCCGGCGGGGAGCGGGGCTGGACCCGCCGGCCGCCCGCGCGTCGGTTTCTCTGTCAGCGCGCGGCTGATGAACGGGCCGCCTTCCAGCTCCGAGCGAGCCGCGCCGCGTTCCTGGCAACCCGGCGAGCGGCTTCCCGGCGGGGGCGGGGCCTGCAGAAAGGTTACATTTGCACAAAGTGCCTGCGCAGCGGCCCGCAGGGGCTGCAGGGAGGGGGCGCGCGGGTGGCCTGCGAGCCGGGCGAGGAGAGAGAAAAGGCGGCGGCCGCGGCGGTCCGCGCTGCCTGGGTAATGGAAACATTCCTCTGGGGGCCGCGCACAGAACTATCAGGTTACCCGCAGTCGCATACGCTACGGCTTCTCGCGGGGAGCGCCCCTGGTTCTGGCGCCCCAGTCCCAGCACCCACGCTGTGCACCCCGGCTGGAGCGCCTTAGGCTGTACGCCCCAGCTCCTGCAGGCTGCCCATGCACCCTAGCTGGAGTGCTCTAGCCTGTGCGCTTCAGCCCGTGCACCCCAGCCTGGGCGTCTCTGTTCTGCGCACCCGAGCCAGCGCTCTCTGGGGCGTCGCCTCGCCTCACCTCGCCTCCGCAGCTCCTCTCTCTGCCTCCAAAGGCAGGTGAAAGAGCCCCGCTTTCCCAAATCCTAGTGCTCCAGGCCTCCCCGCTGACGGTCCCCCTTTTCCCCAAGAAGGCTGGCGTTTGGCTGGAGCCCAGCCTGCAGTGAGGGGTGACTGCACGGGCCAGGTTCGCTCTGACTTGGGGGCGCGCTGCCACTCGAGGCTGGCCTCGCCTTCCCTCGTGGTTCGCCGCCGGTCCGCCCAGCTCTCCAAACACTGCGCTGTGGTTGCCTCTGGCACCCAGTTAGGCGGTGTAGGCCTTGTTCTTCCCGCCCCCTTGCCTTGTGTCCTTCCGGGGCTTGCAGACCGTCTGGGGCTCCCCATTACTCCCTCTGCGTCCCAGTTTACACCCCGGGGTCCTGTCCAGCACGGGGGTGGGGTGTGGTGTCAAAACTCCCCAGCACCCCGAGTCCCCCTGTGTGGTTGGGGCTGAGGGTTAAGGGCTGCTGACCAGACACGTGTCCGCCTTGTACGTGCTTCTCTCTCTTCTCTCTCTCCATCCATCCCCCCAACTTCCCACTGGACTGAGTCTGTCAGTAAACACTGTATTCCTTCCATGCCTGCTGGCTATCCACCAGCTTCTGGGCCTTGTGCTGGGCCCTGGACGAAGCCTGGCCGGAACCAGAGGTGGCCCTTGCCCTCCAGAAGCTCAGGCCCTGGCAGGCAGTGTGGAAACTGCCCGGGGAGGGGAGGTTAGGAGCTGCACCCCGAGGCCAGCAGATTTTGGTTTAAATTCTGCTCTTCTCTTTCCTGGCTGGGTGTGTCCTTGGGTAAGGTGCCCTCTGACCTTCAATTTGCCCAGCCGTCAGATGGGGGCAGGACAGCCGTACAGTCGCCTCACGGGGCTTGGCCGGGCAGATTTAAGGAGACCATGCCAGCAGCTCCGGGCACGGTGGCTCTCACTCAGCGGGACAGGCCGTGGCTGCAGGTCTAGAAGGAAGTCCGTGGTCACTGGAGCCCGGGCTTGGCGAGAGCGTCTCCAGGTTCAGAGGGCAGGAACGATCTGGGGTGGGACTCGGGTGGACCCTGGCACTGCAAGTGCAAAAACACCTAAAGGTCCAAAGCATGACTTCCCAGAGGCGCACACACACACTTGAACCAGCCAAGGTCAAGGCCGCAGTTCTTCTTTAACCGGGCCCAGGGGATCCTGGCCCCTGGACTCAGGGGCCGTAACACGGGAGGGCGCCACCCTCCATCGGGCTGAAACAAGTGTTCTCTGAGCCAGCAAAGAGCAGGCAGGGTCTGGCACTGCCATCCTGGGAGGCTGGCCACCGTGAGCGTAAGCGACAGAGCAGGGGGAGGGACAGACCAGGGAGGGAGGGAGGGAGGCCCGTCATGTAGGTCCCCTCCAGAAGGTAGTCAGGCCCTTGCAGAAGCTTTGGGCCCATGGTGTCCTGGGCTTCTCAGAACAAGGGCCAAGTGCAGTGGGAAAGGGACAGGGGTCAAGAACATCCTGTGCTCGGTGCTGCCTTGATGTCGCTCCTCTGGGGCCTCGAGAACTGGCCGGCAGTCAAAGGGAGTCCGGGCTCTGACCTTGAGCGGGTGATCACTCCAGGCCAGTCTGGTTACCTTGCCCCATCGCCCTCGGCCAGCCACAAAGTGACAGTTGGCATGGACCGAGCGCTTGGCACGCACCATGAGCTCACAGGTATGGTCTGTCTCCCAGCAGCCCCCAGACGCAGGTATCGGTTAAGTTCGTTCTTTACAGGTGAGGAGGCTGAAGGTCAGAGAGCTGGAGCTGAGCGTCGCGCAGGCAGCCGTTGGGGAGGCTGGAGCCCACGGCCAGCCCCGCTGAATGCCAAGGTCTGAACCCTTCTCTCCTCAGTGCCCCGAGCCACCTGGTGGGGGACCCGAGGTGCCAGCAGTGAGGGGTGTGCTGAGGTGAACATTGGCCTCTGGATGACAGGCCGGTAATGTGCTCACTGTATAGAGGAGCTAGCAGCGGCTTTGCGTTGGGGACCTGCCCCAGGCCTCATTGCTACGGAGTGGGGTCCATAAGAAATAAAAAAATAAAAAAATAAAATCTTAGCACACTGAAGCTGGGAGGGGTCTCGAGGGTCTTCTAGTCCCAAGTTCATGACCCGGATAGGGAAACCTCAGTCCAGGGAGGGCCGGGGCTGGCCGCCCTCTGCAGCTGCTCCTCCTGCATCTCGGGCTGGCGCCCTGCCCCGCCCCGCCCCGCCCCAGCGAGGACCCCAGTGTGGGAGTTCCGTGGAACACCTGGGAGGAAATGGGAGGTGAGTTGGGGAGAGCAACAATAATAGGGCCCAGGTTCTCGTCAGAGGCCCTGGAGAGAACTCCTTTGACCCTACGCCAAAACTTCCCTCTGGAATTCCCCAGGCGGGAGAGGAGGAAGGAGGAGAGGTGGGGGCGGTGGGGAGAATGCAGCTCAAGTCGGCCAAGGTCACAGCCTTCCTTCTGGGTCCTCCCAAGTCCCAGGGCGGACTGGCTGTCCGTGGCCCTATGGAGGGTGTAGGGGGGACAGGGCAGGGTAATGGAGGGGTGCCGGAGCCCCAGGAAGGGGGCTTCCATTGCTGTCCCAGCCCCTCAGGAAGCCCCTTCATAACCAGGAGAGAAGAAAATGCCGGCAGACTTTCTCCCTCCACTCTTTGTCCCCCTTGCTCCTCCCTCCAGCAAAGTAGAGGGGTCCCTGAAGACAGAGCTCAGTTTTGCACCCGAAAATGTGGGTGCTGCTCACCTCGCCAGGTCCTTCAGTCTGAGAAGCTGGGGTCTCATAGTGATCTTGACATTGGGAGACCGGGAGCCTAACACTCTGGCTGAGTCTAACATCCTGCACGCGTGCATTCTACCAAGATTGTGAAGGCTCCTGGCGGGTGCGGGCAGCCCAGTGCTAGACAGTGGGGTGCAACCGTGAGTAAGGCAGACCCTCGGCTGCCCCCCGGAGACCCCCAGTCTGCAGGTCTGCTCCTAGCCTGAGAGTCAGCGTCACAGGTCTGCCAGAGCCGTGTTCCCGCCGGCGTGGCCCCTGGGGACCCGTGTCGTCTCCGGAAGCAGGGCGGAAGACGGCGGGCCCTGGAGAGTGGCACAGAGATCTTGCTTCCCTGCGGTTGTCACCAGTTTTGGCTCCAATGAGCCCTCCTAGAAATTCTCTACAGGTTTGGACGTCTCTGACGTCAGCGGGGCACCCCTTTCCTCCAGCTGCAGAGTCTGGGTAGACCCCGAGAGCAGGGGCTCCGGCCCACGTGTCCGCTCTGTGCTGGTGGCGGTGGGCCGTCTGCGCAGTGGGCGTGTGGGAAGGCATTCTGTGATGGACACGGGCCCCCCGGGCTCCGGTCAGCCTCAGAACGTTTAAGCAGGCCCTTGGTCCAGCGACTGACCCGGGAGAGCCCAGCCCCTGCTCTGAGTTCAGCAGGCGTGTGTGGGAATCCTGCCGGGAGAACAGGAGCCAGAGGCAAGAAGGTTCCCGGGCCTTTGAGGCGGGCCCCCTGCCCCGGAGGCCCCGGGAGCTTCTTCCTGGGCCCGCCCGCCAGTCCCCAGGCTGGTAAACCAGGGGTGGGGGTTGGGGGCTGGAGACCCCAGTCTCCCACAGCTTCAAGCTCCTCGGCCAGGCCTCGCCTCCACGTCCTGACACAGACGGGTGAACTGTCCTCCTGGTCAGCCATGGCCCCCCTCGTGCTGTCTGTCAGGAGGGACCAATCAGCGTGAAAGGGGCGAAGGGGCTAGGGGGCACCAATCGGCAGTTATGGAACAGTCACGGGGTGTCGCCTACAGCACAGGGAGTCGCGTCAACAGGGCTGTGCCAGCTGTGGGGCCAGGTGGGCGCTGGAAATATCGGGGGGACACTGTGACTGTCTGGCCGCGCAGCTGCACACCTGAAATCAACACGAAACAGGACTGAAAGGAAAAAGAGACAAAGAGAGGCTGTGGGCTGAGGTGGGGGAATCACTGGTAACACCCCCCGCCGCCCAGGGTGGGGGCTTCGCAGCATCGTCACAGCCGCAGAGAGGGGATGCAAGGGGACGCCAGCCTGGCTCCAGCCTCCCAGCCTGTGCCCTCCCCTTTGCTCCCCCCAACATGTGTCCACCTCCTTTTCTCTCCCAGCATTGTGTGTGTGTGGGGGGGGGCGGAGAACCCCCCACTCTGTGACTTAACCAAGTCACAGTGCGATGACCCGGTATCGCGACTCTCCTGGTGTCCTACAGCATCCGGCCCACGGCACCCCCTGGACAGCCCCTCTCCCTGCCCAAAAACAGGGAACCTGACCCTCAGCAAGACTTCTGGCCTCACTTCCAGCTTACACGAAAACCAGAGATGAAGGGAAGGTGCAAGCAATGCCTTGAAGGAAAAAATGGACAAATTCAGAATGTGGGACATTCCTCGAGACAGCTGTCCTACCCACTGCCAGCGCCCTAGCGTCATGAAAGTGACAATAAAGGTGACGGGCTGTTCTAGATGAAAAGAATGCAAAGAGGTATGCAGCGCATGATTCTTGCTTGAGATGTAGTTTTTTAAAAATATTTATTTATTTTTAGAGAAGGAAGGAAGGGAGATAGACAGAGAGAGAGAGAAATATCAATGTGTAGTTGCCTCTTGTGCGCCCCCTACTGGGGATCCGACCCGAAACCCAGGCATGTGCCCTGACTGGGAATCAAATCGGAGACCCTTTGTTTTGCCGGCGGGCGCTCAATCCACTGAGCCACACCAGCCAGGGCAAAATGTGGTTTGAAAACATATCATGTGGATAGGCAAAACCCAGAAATGACAATAATGCATACAACCAGTTGAATTAATATATATTTTAATAAAATATTATGTAGAATATACAAATTTAGAGAAGAAGGAGGAGGAGGAGGAGAGGAAGAAGGGCCAGGGGGAGAGGCGAGGCCACACAAGGGCATTCATTTTCACGCACACCGTCAGCGAATTTAATCTTGTGGGATCACATCCACAAACACCGACGCCCTCAAATACCACCGCCATCAGAATCACACCACTTGTCTCTTTCAGCGGGCCATTCACCCAAGCATCCCAAATGCTCTGCGAGCGCTCATTAATTAGCTAAGCCCTAATTAAATAGTTGTCATTGACTGAAAATATCTTGACTGCGCACACTCGACCGACTCCCGGCTTACTGATTGTGACTTCGCCCTCGCTGTCATTGGGCTGGAAATGTGCGGCGCCAGGGCGTTAGAAGATCACGTGCTTCTCTGGCGAAGTACACAGGGCTGCTGGGGAGGGTGTCTGCGGGGGACGCCAGTGCTGAGGACCCCGCACGGGCCCTCGGGTCTTGTCCGTTCTCTGACCCACCGAGGCTTTCCAGGCTGAGAGCTAAGACGGACCCCGCGTGCCAGACCGCCCCAGAAGAGGAGTTCTAGGGCGGCGGCAGCCTGGTTACTGCTCTGGCAGCACGAGGCTTTCTCTTTCCACTTCTCATTTGAAAAGTGAGCGGGTCGCTGAGGTCCCTTCTACCAGGAGGAACTTTCTCCTGGAGGGAGCTCCACGTAGTAGCTACTGTGTTGGCACGGGCTGGGGGATGATGCAGATCAGTAGTGTCCTGAGCGAGGGCCTGCTGTGACATCAGTGGGCTGATGGTCAGTATGTCCCCAGGGCACTGGGGGGGGGGATGGGGACTGGGTGGCTGGCTCAGGGGTCTGAGATCCTTGGGCCACCCTATAGCAGAGCAGCAGGCAGGAGCAGAAGTTCACAGCCCAGGACTGGGGGTGGGGACGTGGCACAAAGAAGGAAAGACCCACCCTGGCTGGGGTGGCTCAGTGGATTGAGCACTGACCTGCGAACCAAAAGATCACAGGTTCAATTCCCAGTCGGGGCACATGCCCGGGTTGCAGGTCAGGTCCTTAGTTGGGGGTGTGAGAGAGGCAACTGATTGATATTTCTCTCTCACATCAATGTTTCTCTCCCTCTCTTTCTCCCTTTCTTCCCCTCCCTCTAAAAGTAGATGAAAAAAATCTTTTAAAAAAGCATTTAAAAAAAAAAGGAGCCCTGGCTGGCGTAGCTCAGTGGATTGAGCTCGGGCTGTGAACCAAAGCATCGTAGGTTCGATTCCCAGTCAGGGCACATGCCTGGGTTGCAGGCCACAGCCCCCAGCAACTGCACATTGATGTTTCTCTCTCTCTCTCTCTTTCTCCCTCCCTTCCCTCGCTAAAAATAAAAATAAATTTAAAAAAAAAGAAAAGAAGAAAAGACCTAAATGGGACAAACAGGCAGGAGCTACCCTAGGGTGGCATTTGAACAGCAGACAGAGAAGGAAGGGGTGTTTCCCCCCTGGCCGAACTGTGGGAATTTGAAGGGCATAGTTGTAAGGGCAGTACTAGGACTGCGTGAAGCACTGGGCGACCCTACATTATTTCTTGACGCTTCCATTTCTTTGTGCCCTGACCGGGAATCGAACCAGCGACCTTTCACTTGGCGGGGCAATGCCCAACCTACAGAGACACACTAGTCAGGGCTAGAGGTGATTTTTAAAATACGGATTTATTTTCTTTAATGGTCATTGATATACTGAGTTTTCTCCTTAAGTAGACTTTAAACCTATATTTTTCTAGACATTATTTCACATTTTCCCATAGAGTCGCATAAAGTTGCTCATAGCAGTATTATTCTTAAAACTCACATGGTACCTGTGATTTCGCCCTCCTCTCACTAGACGTTTGCACCTTCCTTCTTCTTCGCCGTGATTAAATGCCGGGCATCCGTCTGTTTTATTGTCTTTGCCAAGGACCCACTTTTGGCTTTGTTGATCGTTTTGGGGCTTGTCGATTTCCTTTTCATTTATGCTCTTATCTTTATTGTTTACATCTTTTCAATTCTCTTTAAAGCTTATTTTGTTGGTTGAAAGCTCTACTCATGTATGTTTAAGTGGTTCCTGTTTCAGAGGAGATGCACTTAAGACTGTGTATTTCTCTATAAATGTCTTTTTTGTTCCGTTCTACAAATTTTATTTTGTATTTATCTCTTTTTCCTCAGTGCCAAGTATTTCCTAATCCCCACAGGGATGACTCTTGGTGTCCTGCAGGGGGCTCCGTGCATAATTTCCCTGTCCTCTCCTGGATTCTGAACTGAGAGATAAGACAAAGGGTGAGAGGGAGGTGGGGGGGAGAACCATCTTTTTTTTTTTAACTAATAAAGATAAGGTTGGAGGATGAGGGTAGATGTGACAGCTAAATGGGTTTCCTAACACTGAAAATGGGGATTCGGTGGCCTTCACCTGTAGTCACTGTGATGCTGTGGGTGGTGGGTGGGGGCCAGAGAACCACCACAGCTTATAGGCAGCTCACTTCCAAGAAGAGAAAAGGAGTTGGTATGGCCAAGCAGGCCAATTTTATTTTCCCCACATTGACCAATCAGGGAAGCCGCTCTTCCTCCCTAGAGCAGAGAGTGGCTGGGAGTGTCACACTAATTGGGTTCCCTCCTAACAGAAGGAAACATCTGGAAAAGGAAAGAAATGTTCCTACCACCATTTCCTGTTGAACTTGAGATAGTTAGGAGTGTGCTGTTCAGTTTTCAAAGATACAGTTGTTG